>NC_136068.1:229581327-231981327 GCF_964261635.1 Lissotriton helveticus
ATGGGACACTTCTGTTAATTTCTGTCTAGATGAGTTTACCAGCTTTGCCAAAGCGGCTACCCCTAGCTGTGCTGGTAGAACTAAGGGAGGTCTTCTTATTTTATTTTCCCTAGAACTCAAGGGATCTTTAAGACAGATCAATATTGTCTCTCCCAACATCCTTATTGTTGAAAGGGAAATCAGCCCCACCAGGAGGACTTTATATATTAATTTTTATAATTCCTGGAATAGGAACAATAGTGACAATAACATTGCCAGATTAGATGCTGTTTTAATGTCAGTCAGTCAGAATACACACTTCGATTCAGAGTACATACTACTGGGAGATTTTAATATTCACCCCTGTAAGCTAGGGTGTAGTTCAAATAACATAGAAGGGGGAGAAGGGCCCGAAGGACCCCACTTCGAGCATACTACCCCAGGTGAGGAGCTAGAAGACTTTCTGGCTAATTTAAACCTATACGAACCGGAGGGGGGCCAAAGAATTGTTACCTTCACGGGTACCGACCCCGGAACAGTAATTGATTATATTTTTGTAACACCAGGCATCCTAAACAGGGTCATTACCTATTGTACAGTGCCCTCCCATTACAGTGACCACAATCCTGTTTTTCCTGAGGTAGCTTGGGGAGATTATATGGGGCCAATCCCGGGGCCAGCTAGATTAGAGCATACTTTGCGCACATCCGACCAGGGTAGAAGACTTAAATGGGCCAAGGTGGTTCCGGAGAACTTTTATGCAGAAGTTTTCCCGAAAATCGAGGCCCAGGTGGCGGTGTGCCAAAACCCAAATGCTCAGGACTGCGAAATTATAGGGGCCTTCGAGACCATATGTGGGCAGGTCTCACAGGATCTTTTGGCAAAACCCAGGAAGGGAGTGTCTAATAAGCAGCGCTGGTTTGACGCTTCCTGTTCGAAAGCACATAAGTCCCTAATGACAGCCTTGAAGAAAACACCCAGGATAAGGGATGACATTGTAACGTTGAGGAAGAACTACAAGCTAGCCATCAAGACTAGACAAGATAATATCAAACGTGAAACCTGGGAGAGTCTCTTCTCCGTGGCCGTCCTGAAGGATAGCAGGCAATTTTGGGAAATAATTAAACAACCATTCTTCTCTGATCAAACTAATGAGGTCACGGACTGTGTCATCACGGATGACAAATGGCTAGACCACTTTAAAAAGGTGTATGGAGATAATAACACGGCTGGCCAAGAATGCCCCCTGGTGGCTCCGGACGCCGCTCCCATATATTTTTTCAGATCAGAAGTGGAGAAAGCTATCCTGGCCACTACTAAGCACAAGGCCCCGGGACCTGACGGGGTGCCGGCTGGCTTTTTCATACATTCTCCCAAGTTATGGGCGGGGGTCCTGGCCAATGTCTTTACCGCAGTTAATGGCAACCCCATACCGTCCACCTGGTCTATTTCCACCATCGTCCCCATTTTCAAGAAGGACCAGCGGGATGACCCCGGGTGTTATAGGCCCATATCCCTCTTGGACTCTGCAGTAAAGATCTTAGGCAGAGTCCTTCTGACCAAACTGAGGGATAACGTATAGTGTTGTGGAGGGTTGGCCGATATTCAGTACGGGTTTAGAGAGAAGAAAGGAACGGTTGAGCAATGCTCTAACTTACACCTGTTGATCTCAAAATATACGGTGGCCAAGGAGGGGTCCCTGTTTTTAGCATTTATGGACCTCTCCTCGGCCTTCGATTTGGTGAACAGGTCTAAGTTATGGACGACCCTCCTGAAGATGGGGATAGATGAGGCACTGGTCAGGTTCATGGCGTCTCTTCACCAAGAGCTTTTTGCTGCTGTGCGGGTCACTAATGAGGGGAGGTGTACGTCCCGTTTTAAGTCCATGCGGGGGGTCAGGCAGGGTTGCATACTGGCCCTGTTGCTTTTTACCATCTACATTAATGGCTTGGGCGCCTACCTGGAGGATGTTGAGGGCGATGTTCCGCGTGCAGGAGCAGTTAAGATCCCTGCGCTCCTGTACGCGGACGACGCGGTGCTGATAGCCCGCACTGGCGTCTGCCTGCAACGTCTCCTGGACGCTTTTGGCACATTTATGGACCAGCTGGACTTAAAGATAAACACAAACAAGTCCCATACTATGGTCGTGGGGCGCCAAAGTAGCAAGAGGAAAACAAAAATGTTTGAATATAAGGGCGAGGTCGTCTCCAGAGTCCTCACATTCCCCTATCTGGGGGTTCTTTTTGACCAGAGAGGATCTGGGGACCTCACGTTAGGGCGAAGAGGTTGGCGGTGATTAGATCATCAGCAGCCCTCATGGGTTTTGCGGGCAGGCTGGGCGCTAGGCCTATGGAAGCCCTTCTGAAGATTTATAAAAGTAAATTGGTTGCTTTGGCTTCATATGGTTCACCCCTTTGGGGTTATGTAAACTTGGAACCAATTCAGAAGGCGCAAAATAGATTTATACGGACCCTCCTGTCTGTCCCACAGTCTACTCCGACTTTTTCCATACATATGGAGGTGGGCTTAGATTTCCTCACTGACGGGCTGAACATGGCACCCCTGATCTTTTGGCTAAAGACCTGGCTCAATGAAGAACTGCCCCTCAACCACAAGATCATGGCTGATGTCTTGTCTTTGGACCACTTTAAAAGGGCGCCATGGTTGGCCTATCTGATGAAGGCGTTCTCAGATTTGGGACGACCAGAACTCTTCACATCCCCCCGGGACATCAAGACCCAGGATATTGACCTGATTAAGAAGCAATTCATGGGTAGGGCAAGAGCAAGTCGTGAGGAAAAGGAACTAGTGAAACCGGCAGTGAGGAGACATTATCTGCTTGTAAATTCATTTGCTCTAGCACCTTATCTTGGTTTAGTTACAATCCCATTTCATAGGTTTCTCCTGACTAAGTTTAGGTTTACTTTGTTACATTTTTATTTGGGCAATTTTAAAACGTGGGAAAAACCTGAATTAGCCCCTCCCTGTTGTTGTGATCACTTTTCTACCCAAGACACCATGCACTTTGTTATGTTTTGTGGGTTTTATTTAGAGCCAAGGAAAAAATATCTGTTTCCTGTTTTAAAGGAGGCTGGCTTCACACAAGTGAGACCAGCCCTGCTCTACCTACAATCATTGAACAACATACGCATCACATTCTGTATGGCTAATTTCTTGGTGGCAGCAGTTAGAACTAAAAAAACACATCAGAACAATGGGCCCCTGTAAAACTGCGTTAACTATTGCACTTGATCTTTGCATAAACACTAGATGAACCAAATTTGTCTTCTTATTCATTTTATGTATGCTCTGATTTGTATGATATTGTAAATAGTTTTTATTATATTTTAAACTGTATGAAATGTTTTTATCTCTTTGTATGATTTTTAACTAAATCGAATAAAGATATTTTGACTGACTGACTGACTAGCACATGTGCGCTTCATTCTGTATTTAACTCAAGGATTGCTGCGCCCAGGAAATACATTTTGACCATAGCGAAGAATATGTTGATAATAGTTTATAAAGAGAATCGCATATGAATCACAGAATTACATAAAGGATACTACACATTTCTGAACAAACCACAAGAAGTGAAAATTGAAAGAAAGGTAGAATTTGGGCTTTAGATACACTAACAGCATACACTGAAGGATTAGAAGCAATGGATCACCTTGAAAATGGCCGACAGGAGAGAGCTGATGGGATGAGCTCCGGGGAAGAGGGATCACAAAAGTGCATATCCCGACCCAGAGCGACCCCCCCGGACCCCTCCTCAGACGAGCCCCGCAAGTGATCTACTCCGATGTCAGCGGGAAGAAGCTGACCCGAGAGTCGGTACGAGGGAGCCTCCAGAACCCTCACCGAGAATTCAGACTGCCGCAGGTGAGCCGACCGGCGGGCCCCGATGAATCCGGTGCGCCCCTTCCTCCCTCCCCGCAACCCCTGACAAAAGTAGGAGAACAATCAACAAACAACCAGACGAACCGGAGTAACCCCCGGAGCCCCCCCCCCGGGGCTCGGCTCATAGGGTGGTTGGTGCTCCGCACAGAGAAGACACTTCCTTAGGAGTACCCACAATCAGATGAATCGATCAAGCAGGCTATCAGATCTCTCCGGAACACAAATCCCTCCCTACTCGTAGCCCCTGAACAAGACCTGAGCTACCAGCCTCCTCTTACCGAATGCGGGAGAAGCCCTGTGCCGGTCCCGGAAACTCGGAGGGAGCAAAGGAACCGCGAAGGACGGTATCTCGATCCAATCTGCAGTTGGCATTCTCCACATATGAAGAGACCGCTCCTGGCATATCGTGTTCCTCTGATTGCACAATATTCTGCCGAAAGTTTCACCCGTCCTCTGTCTTGCTCAAACAAACCCGGGACGCCTGTCCCCAAGATGGCCGCCATCCACCCATAACACCGGCAAATTCAGCGCTCTATAGGACTAGAAACGAGCAACTTTCACTATTAAGTAACCGACATGTACCAGATCCCCCCAGGGTTCTAAACTAGACGACCTGACCAAGAAAATCTCCGGTGAGGTAAACACTCTCTCCTTTCTCGACCTAGGGCCGCCTGACCCTAAAATGGCCGCCAACTTCGACTGACTGTAGGAACATAAGTCGCCCTCTCTCTGGATATCCTTAGCAGAAGGAGTGGAGCAGTCCACCACCCTCATGCATACCTTCAAGAGTAATAATAACAGGAGAGGTTGAGACTACCACCACCTGCATTCACCAACTTAGCAACAATATCCCAGGCAAAAGTGAAGTGCCCCGGATCTCCAAGCTGTTCTTTAACAATTCAGCCGACTGTAGCACTTACACTCCCGCTACAAAGCCCATTACCCTCATCACCCCTCTTAGGCAGCTTGTCCCCCCTGCCGACATCTCAGTCCTCTCTATCGTACAGGCCCCTGCCTTACTGTTTCCCAGACTACAAACAACCCTTCCACTACTCAAAGAACACAGCACCTCCGCCCGGCCCCCTTGCCTAGATCCTCCTCCCCCTGTATCGCAAATTGCGACCCCCCGTATATTGGATTCTCCCTCTTATTTCCTCAACTGCTCCAAGATGCCCCCATCCATACACTCCTACGATTACCCCTGCCCAACCACAAATTACCTAACTCCACATGGGCATAACGCTTTCGTCATTTCCTACCCCCATAGACTTTCGACCAAAGCTAAAAACCTCCTAAAACTGAAAACCATCAGACAACTCCCAGAAACACTTATCGTAGACACGTACCACTGCTCATCTAGAGGCCAGATAAAAATGGACATCATCTTTTACAAGGTTAGACCGGACCACTGGATCAACAGCCTTAATGCCCACCTCCGAGTCGCCAAAACCACCATCACAGCACTCAGCCGCAAACTTACCATCTCTCTGCAAAATCACCAGTCCTTGACCGGCTCCATTTCCACAACCATTTTTGATAATGGCACCATACTGATTCAGGCTAAAAATGAGAACCTCAAGTTCTTCGACTCCCTTTTCCTCACGCTAAAGAGGACCTCCGCTCCTACCCTGCCTCAAGCTCGGATCGCCTATCAGGCCAAACTCCATCCCCGAAGTAGTCACAGGACCCAGTTCAAGCACCCCCTCCATCCCACCCACCCGCCTATGATTGCCAACCTGCACCAACCGTCCTCCACCAGGAATTTGCCTACCGCCGCACAACTCAACCCTCCCTCCACCCAGACTCAACACATTACAATAGAGCCCCACCCGCCTCTCCTCCCACAACAGCCCCAAAACCCGCCCACCGTCACCCCACCACTAGAGCTAACCCTTCCCACCGCCCACTCCCTCCCCCCCTCCAATCATAAACCACACTCTAAAATTGAGCCCTATTCCCACTCACAACTAGAGAGTCCCCCCACTACCGCTTCACCTCACGTCACCAACAATGACACTCAGACCACTCGAGAAGAGCCCCACTCTCATTCCCATCCCCAATGGCTCCTTGGCCCACTTGCCCAACCCCCCACACCGCAAACTTCCTCCCTACTAGAAAGAACGCCTCCTCCCACCTCTACCCCCCTTAAAATCTTCCTCTCACAGGACTCACCCGCACAAATCCCTCATGCTGAGCCGACTCCTATTCTCCCAAGCCCTCAGTTCTTTAACAGCCATACCGCCCCATGCGCACTCACACCCCCAACACAGAACACCACCCTCCTTCTCCCTTCTACTCACGCTATCAATATATCGCAACGCCTCTCCCTTCTGGAAGCTCAGCTCGAAAAGCAGATCCGAGGCATGAATGATACCCTTTCTTCCCTAACCGAAATCGAAGTGCCCACACTACACCCCGCACACCACCATACCCCTGCCCTTCCCAGTCTGCCCAAATCTCCTCCTCCCACTCCGACCCTCGCCTCCACCAGATCGCTCCCACACGTCACTTTACCAGAGGCAGAGAAGCGAACAGACAGACCGAGTAGAGCGAAACCCTCCCTCTCCACTCAGGAAGTGACCACTCTCGCCTCCTACGCCCACCTCATGACCCCTAACTTGAGCACCTCTCAGCAGACACAGAGAGGGTCCCCTCCCACCCTGACACTGGTCCCCAGACTATTCTCATCACCCAAATCCGCTATCCAAGTTATTACAGGAGTGGGCAGGGAACATCCTCCCATCAGACTAGTCTCATCACCCAAATCCTCTATCCAAGTTATTACAGGAGTGGGCAGGGAACATCCTCCCATCAGACTCCCTAGACCCCCGACACACCTAACCTCTCTGACCAGAGCCCAACCTAACAAGGCGCCACCCGTTGAACAACCCAACATCAGATGCATGCTCATTAACAGAAGATCCGCCTCCAAACACGCAACAGAATTAGCAGAATCTATCCTCTCACACAATATCGATGTAGCCTTCATCATAGAAATCTGGCTCAACTCCCTGTCAGCCCCCATCATGGACATGCTTGTTCCACCAGGATTTTCAATCACCCACAAAGACCGACATAAGCAGAGAGGTGGAGGTGTAGCTATCATTCACAAGACCAACCTCGACATCACGGAAAGCGCACCCTACCTATACAGCTCCTTCGAATGCCTCTCTATCAGCATCAAATCCGACGTAAAGAGCTCAACACTTTGCCATCTCCTCTATCACCCTCCAGGCAACTCATAGGAATTCGAAATGCAACTATCTGACCTAATCACCCTATGCGCGCTCAACAACGCCAATGCCAATAATATAATCCTGGGCGATCTCAACATTAGATGGAACAACACTAATAACCCCCTCATACAATCCCTCAACAACCTTCTGATAGAAAACGACCTGACACAACACTGCTCTGAAGAAACACACTACAGAGGAGCGATACTCGACGCAATCATTGCGGACAATCACCATCGACTACATCATTCCAGTTGACTGGTCAGACCACCACTTAATTCTTTTCCGCATCAACCAACCAACGCCATCTCGACTCATAAAACAAGCTCCCCCCAAATGGATAAGGAATATTGCCCAAGTCCCTCAGACCATCCTAGAAGATGAACTAAGCACTCTCCTCCCGAACTCAACGGAGCACCTCCCAACCACTGACCTCACCTCTCTCTACCACTCCAACATGACGACCACCCTCGACCGCCTGGCGCCCCTGAATCTAAAAAAACCCCAGAAACATTCCATCGAGATCATGGTTCACCACGGACATAAATGACGAAAGAAGACTTCTCAGATCCCTTGAAAGAATCTGGAGGTCCAACCCATCCTCTCTTCACCGCGAACAACTCAAGTCGGCACGCAGAAACTACAACAATCTCATCAAGGACAAAAAATCTTCCTTCTTCTGCTCCGCACTAGAAAACGCTAAAAACCGACCCAAAGAGCTCTTCAACATCATCAGAAGCCAAACATCCAAACCCATCAAATCCGTTTCAGTGTCCTCTAAAAACCAATGCAACAACTTCGCCAACTTTTTTAACGAAAAAATCATCAAGATTGACCTCTCTCTTAGCACAAACCCTTCTTTTCCAAGATAGACCAATACCCCAGAACTGTCTGACAGCACCTTATTGATCCCACCAACCCAATGGTCCGTCTTCACGCCGATTCAGGAAACAGAGATCGTCACCCTGATCTCCAACGCCAAACCGTCATCCCACTCCCTGGATCAGCTTCCTATAAACCTGACCAAAGTTCTGAAACACACCTTAGCCCCAATTTGGTGCAAAATCATCAACAGCTCGCTGAGCACGGGAATTATCCTAGACTGCCTCAAGTTCGGCCAAGCCACGCCGCTACTAAAAAAAACAGGGTTGGACACAGAAGACATGAACAACTTCAGACCCGTGTAAAACCTCCCTCTGTTATCCAAAACACTAGAAAAATGTGTTCTCCCACAGCTAACCCAACACTTAGAGAACATCAAGCTCCTTGACCCTCACCAATCGGGTTTCAGAAAAGGATGCAGCACTGAAACTGCCATCCTTAACGTCATAGACGATTTACACAAATCACTTGACTCCGACCAATGCTGCCTTCTCATTCTTCTTGACCTTTCGGCCGCATTCGATACTGTCGATCACTCGCTGCTCTTAAAAGTCCTTCAAGAAAGAGCTGGCTTGGAATTGACGGTTCTGAACTGGTTCTCCTCCTTTCTACACAATTGCTCCCAAAGAGTAAAAATCAAAAACTTTTAATCCGACCCCCTACCTGTCAGCAGAGGAGTCCCTCAAGGGTCAGTTCTCTCCCCTCAACTCTTCAATATCTACATGGAACCCCTTACCACAATACTCAGGAATTCCAACATCCCCTTCCACCTCTACGCTGATGACACACAACTCTATCTGGAAACCACCTGCATGGATGACATTCTCAAACTCAACGACATGCTCAAAGACGTTCAACAATGGCTCTCACAAAACCACTTAAAGCTTAATCAAGAAAAAACTGAAGTTTTACTCATCTCCAACAGAGGCGAAAACCCCCAAATTGAAGAATGGCTCAAAGCCATTGACGCCCTCAATGGCACCCTCAAGCCAAAAGACTCAGTCAAATCCCTAGGTATCACCTTAGACCCCAAACTAAACATGAAAAAACACATCGCTAACTCCGCCAAAAGCGCTTTCCTCAATCTGAAACTTCTTTACAAAATAAAACCATTCCTTCCTCCCAAGGACCTTCAACAGGCCACTCAAGCACTGGTGCTCTCCAGAATTGACTATGGAATCGCAGCCCTGACCGACTCAGCCAAATCACACCTAGGACCCTTGAAAACCACCCTCAATGCCGCAGCCAGAATGGTCACAGGAACCAAGAAATTCGAACACATTTCCCCCGCGCTCAAAGACCTGAAATGGCTCCCTATTGAACAACGAGCCAACTTTCAAACAGCATGCCTTACACACAAAGCCCTCCACACAGGCAAACCGGAATACTTGGCTGCGAAACTCAAAAGGGCTGGCCAGTCCAGGACCCTCAGAAGTTCCAACACACTTCTTCTCATTCCATTGAAACCGCGGAAACGCAAAACTTTAAGTAAATGCTTTGCAGGCAATGCACCCAGGATTTGGAACGCCATCCCTCCTCACATCAGAATGACCGCCCACTTCCCAAAATTCAAGACTTTATTCAAAGCCCTCTTCCTGGAAGCCACCTGAACTGTAAGGGATGCTCATATTACCACCAACCCGTGTAATCACTACGATCTGTATGTATTTTGTTATTTGAAATCCCCTTGAGTTGTCCAGATATCAATCTTCCATCGCCGATAAGGCACACTCTTGTACCTGGTGTGAAGCGCTCTGATACCTTCGGGTCCAGCTAGCACTATACAAAACTTTTAATAAAATAAAAATAAAATAAAATAAAATGGAAAGGAATAATTCCTCCCGAGTAATAAAAATCCTGAAACAAACAAATGATTCCTATTCTAGTGAATGGCCTTCATACAGTACAGCAATTATCTACAGGTGTAACACAAATTCTGTCCTGCTGCAGTTAGCGGGTGCATTCCAGAATTTCATCAGCCCAGGTCCGGAACTCGTCTAAAAGAGGGTGGGACTCACATTGTTCTTTGAAGTTATGTAATGTTTTTCTCATTGCCATAAGTATGATACTGCACAATTTACTGAAAAGGCAATCCCCTGGTCGTGATGTACGGCTTTGGCATTGCCCTCGAAATGCTGAATATCTCTTTAAAATTTCAATAAAAGATTTAAACCATAAAAAACGACCGCCATGCTTGACTGCTAGCCACGCCCCGAGAACATCAAGTAAAATGCAAAATGAGATTTCTTTCCAATAGCCGGAAAATACAAACCACAAAAAAATGTTGCTGAGTAAACAATGTATCAATATTGCTGAAAGCACCATGAGGGATATGAACTTATGTCACTCATTTATTTTGGTTTTTGCAAAATATATTAACTCTGAGATTGATAAAGTGCTCGTGTAGACTCATATTTATTTGGATAAATAATTGAAATTCATAAAATGAACAATACAAGTGTTCGCAACCAAATTAATAAGTGAGTGATGCACGAACACAATAAGCATCTTAAATACCCCCACCCAGATCGTCTTAGAGGAGAATATGATTTTCTGCTGATAAGAGACCTGGCTGTGTGGGGTATCTCCTAACTTTGCAGCCTTTGTTCAATTTAACATTCAAGAAAGACCACTGGGTGCAGGACATCTATCAGCCGGTAAATGACTCTGATCTCTACAAAGGTAGCATAAAACCTAAAACAACTAAAAAAAAGAAAGCGATTGGCTGCAAGCATGCCATATTAGTCTGCTAAAGAACTCTATGATTGAGATCAATATATACATTTTAGCAGGAGATAAGCAATTTAATGTGAATAAGATGCAACTACTCAAAGCTGATATGTGTACCATTTGCAATATGTATGTAAATACATAAATTTTTTAATTGAGTGACTTTAACCCTTGGTTGAATCCAACAGAGATGATCTTGCACTGGGGGATATGTTGAAGACATATACCATCCCAAAAGTTGTATTCCCAAAATGTAATAAAAGACTGATGAGCCAACAGATGCAGAATTGCTTATTAGAATGTGGGTTCCTTTGCTGCTATGACCACTTTACAAAAGACTCCCCTATTAGTCAAACATTTACACTGTAGCACCATAATGACCAATAGATTACGTAGCAGCACAATCTTTGAACTTTACATTTTTAAAATATTTCCATATGATTAAGGTGGTTGGGGTGCCAGCAGCTTAGGCCTTAGTTATGAGTCTGGTGGTCTGAGGACCACCAACCTCATAGTGGCATGGCGATCCAGCCACCACTGCCCCAGGGGTCAAACTTCCCCATTACGAGTTGGGCAGGTGGACCACCCAGGGACTGCAGATGCTGCTAGGGAATTGTCATTCCCTGGCAGTGGCTCATCAGTCTTGAGGCCGCAATATGCTTGGCGGGACCACTGTGGTCCTGCCAAGCATATTACAAGTTTCCTCTCTTATTGATAAATTTGATGTCTCCACAGTATGTTTTGGGCCCTTCCCTGCAGCGGGTACTTGGCCCACCCACAGGTGAGGTATCCTTTTTATCGGGAGACCTGAGGGACCGCTGGATAGCAGGAAATTTGTGTTAACCCAGTGATCCCACAACTTTACTACAGAGAAATGTGAGCAAAATATGATTATTTACAGCTAAATTTAAAGTTTACAGGGATTCAGGCTAGGAAAACGTTGGGTGGTCCATGCAAGACACACCTCCTTGGATTCCCCTGGGTGTCTATTTTTCAGAAATGTGCAGGATTGGTAGGTTTCCAAAAAATTACAGACCAATTGCCAGTCTGCCTTATGCGGCCAAACTGGTCGAGAAACTGATGAACATTCAAATCGCTCAGTACATCGAAGACCATTCCCTCCTGGACGACACGAAGTTTGGTTTCCGGAAATACTACAGCACCGAGACGGCACTCATCAAAGCCACCGATGAGATAAGAGCCATCCTCGATCAAGGCGGAGCAGCTGTGCTCATCCTGTTACATATAACTGCTGCCTTTGACACGGTCGATCATAACATCCTGATCGACTGTGTCAACGCTATAGGCATCCAGGCTGAAGCCAAAGATCTTCTCGCTTCATTTCTCTCCAATCGTACCCAGACGGTCCAGCTGAGAAATGTCATCTCCGCACAGATGACATTACCCTGTGGCGTCCCTCAAGGCTCATCCCTCAGTCCCACATTATTCAATATCTATGTGGCAGACTTAGCTAGAGACATTAAGGACTGTGGGATGAGCCTAACATCTTACGCAGACGACACCCAACTGGTCCTGGCCATAAAGGATAATGGAGAAAAAATAGCAGCCAATTTTCAATACTGCATGCTAGCCATTAGTCACTGGATGACCACAAACTGCCTCAAATTAAACTCCGATAAAACGGAGGTAATGACATTCAGCAAACTCAACTCCGTCTGGCCCGGGTCTAGGTGGCCCCTCGATCTAGGCACCCCCTCATCCAGTCACAAAGGTAAAAAACCTGGGTATACTCCTTGACGATAAACTAACTTTTACCGCCCACGTAAATTCTATTGTGTCCACGTCTTTTTTCAAACTTAAATCTATAAAAAAGATTCTCCCGTTTCTTCCCCCTAATTCAGGTAAAACTTTGGTTACAGCTTTCTTCATGTCCTCCCTGGATTACTGTAATGAACTTCTTGTCAATGCCCAGCACATAGTCATTAAAAAATTACAGTCCGTACAGAACAGCGCAGCTAGAATGCTCTCAGGCACCCCCAAGTTTAAACCCATCGCCCAAGTCATCAAAGGCTATCATTGGCTCCCTGTCAAAAACCGGATAAAGTTTAAATCTCTTTGTATTGCGTATACAGCCTCTCGCAAACAAGGACCCCGCTTTCTACTGAATTCCCTTGCATTCCACGTTCCCAACAGATCACTACGAACCATGAACGCTCTTCAAATGACAGTACCACGTACCAGGACTGTCTCCTGGGGCGATCGCCGATTTACTGTGTCAACAGCCAAACTCTGGAATTCCTTGGATCTTGATATAAGATCCTCCCATACCCTGACCATCTTCAGGAGAAAAATAAAAACCTGGCTGTTTAATCAATAATCATCTTTCCTACCCCTCTTTTCTGCCTCGTCCACAGCGCCGAGACGCCCTTGGGCATTTGTTCGCGCTTTATAAATTGCATAAATAAATAAATAAAATAAATAAATAGATGGCTGCCAAGCCCAGGGCCAAAAACCCAGGGGACCACCCTTGCAAAGTCTGGTCGTTTTGAGATAGGTAAATTTAATGTCTCCACAGTATGTTTTGGATCCTTGCATGTCACTGGTACTTTGCCCACCCAAACAAGTGAGGTACCATTTTTATGAGGAGACCTGGGGGAACACTCGGTGGTTGGAAATTTGTGATGGCCCTGTAATTCCACAACTTTATCCACACTATGTGTGGGAGGGTATACTCAGACGTGAGTCCCTTGCTCATTGCACCATCAGGATTCAAGCAAGCCGGGCCGAAGAAGGCTGTGATGCCAGAAACCGGTCCCCGGAAGCTTGTTTCCTTCCCAGTATAAGAATTGGCTTGGTAGTTTGGTTTGCCCTGTTCCCATCATGCACTGGGACAGGAACAGACTAATTTGCATATAGCCAGGTTCTGAGCTGGGATGGTGCAGTGAGCTAAAAAACAGTGATGGATTAAAACCATGATCTATTGACTTAGTAAGAGTATTCTGCATCATTCAGAAACTCTGTCCATCACCTTTTCCAAAATTGAATTTATCCACACTATGTGTGGGAGGGTATACTCAGACGTGAGTCCCTTGCTCATTGCACCATCAGGATTCAAGCAAGCCGGGCCGAAGAAGGCTGTGATGCCAGAAACCGGTCCCCGGAAGCTTGTTTCCTTCCCAGTATAAGAATTGGCTTGGTAGTTTGGTTTGCCCTGTTCCCATCATGCACTGGGACAGGAACAGACTAATTTGCATATAGCCAGGTTCTGAGCTGGGATGGTGCAGTGAGCTAAAAAACAGTGATGGATTAAAACCATGATCTATTGACTTGGTAAGAGTATTCTGCATCATTCAGAAACTCTGTCCATCACCTTTTCCAAAATTGAATTTATCCACACTATGTGTGGGAGGGTATACTCGGACGTGAGTCCCTTGCTCATTGCACCATCAGGATTCAAGCAAGCCGGGCCGAAGAAGGCTGTGATGCCAGAAACAGGTCCCCGGAAGCTTGTTTCCTTCCCAGTATAAGAATTGGCTTGGTAGTTTGGTTTGCCCTGTTCCCATCATGCACTGGGACAGGAACAGACTAATTTGCATATAGCCAGGTTCTGAGCTGGGATGGTGCAGTGAGCTAAAAAACAGTGATGGATTAAAACCATGATCTATTGACTTGGTAAGAGTATTCTGCATCAGTCAGAAACTCTGTCCATCACCTTTTCCAAAATTGAATTTATCCACACTATGTGTGGGAGGGTATACTCAGACGTGAGTCCCTTGCTCATTGCACCATCAGGATTCAAGCAAGCCGGGCCGAAGAAGGCTGTGATGCCAGAAACCGGTCCCCGGAAGCTTGTTTCCTTCCCAGTATAAGAATTGGCTTGGTAGTTTGGTTTGCCCTGTTCCCATCATGCACTGGGACAGGAACAGACTAATTTGCATATAGCCAGGTTCTGAGCTGGGATGGTGCAGTGAGCTAAAAAACAGTGATGGATTAAAACCATGATCTATTGACTTGGTAAGAGTATTCTGCATCATTCAGAAACTCTGTCCATCACCTTTTCCAAAATTGAATTTATCCACACTATGTGTGGGAGGGTATACTCAGACGTGAGTCCCTTGCTCATTGCACCATCAGGATTCAAGCAAGCCGGGCCGAAGAAGGCTGTGATGCCAGAAACCGGTCCCCGGAAGCTTGTTTCCTTCCCAGTATAAGAATTGGCTTGGTAGTTTGGTTTGCCCTGTTCCCATCATGCACTGGGACAGGAACAGACTAATTTGCATATAGCCAGGTTCTGAGCTGGGATGGTGCAGTGAGCTAAAAAACAGTGATGGATTAAAACCATGATCTATTGACTTGGTAAGAGTATTCTGCATCATTCAGAAACTCTGTCCATCACCTTTTCCAAAATTGAATTTATCCACACTATGTGTGGGAGGGTATACTCAGACGTGAGTCCCTTGCTCATTGCACCATCAGGATTCAAGCAAGCCGGGCCGAAGAAGGCTGTGATGCCAGAAACCGGTCCCCGGAAGCTTGTTTCCTTCCCAGTATAATGAATTGGCTTGGTAGTTTGGTTTGCCCTGTTCCCATCATGCACTGGGACAGGAACAGACTAATTTGCATATAGCCAGGTTCTGAGCTGGGGTGGTGCAGTGAGCTAAAAAACAGTGATGGATTAAAACCATGATCTATTGACTTGGGAAGAGTATTCTGCATCATTAAGAAACTCTGTCCATCACCTTTTCCAAAATTGAATTTATCCACACTATGTGTGGGAGGGTATACTCAGACGTGAGTCCCTTGCTCATTGCACCATCAGGATTCAAGCAAGCCGGGCCGAAGAAGGCTGTGATGCCAGAAACCGGTCCCCCGAAGCTTGTTTCCTTCCCAGTATAAGAATTGGCTTGGTAGTTTGGTTTGCCCTGTTCCCATCATGCACTGGGACAGGAACAGACTAATTTGCATATAGCCAGGTTCTGAGCTGGGATGGTGCAGTGAGCTAAAAAACAGTGATGGATTAAAACCATGATCTATTGACTTGGTAAGAGTATTCTGCATCATTCAGAAACTCTGTCCATCACCTTTTCCAAAATTGAATTTATCCACACTATGTGTGGGAGGGTATACTCAGACGTGAGTCCCTTGCTCATTGCACCATCAGGATTCAAGCAAGCCGGGCCGAAGAAGGCTGTGATGCCAGAAACCGGTCCCCGGAAGCTTGTTTCCTTCCCAGTATAAGAATTGGCTTGGTAGTTTGGTTTGCCCTGTTCCCATCATGCACTGGGACAGGAACAGACTAATTTGCATATAGCCAGGTTCTGAGCTGGGATGGTGCAGTGAGCTAAAAAACAGTGATGGATTAAAACCATGATCTATTGACTTGGTAAGAGTATTCTGCATCATTCAGAAACTCTGTCCATCACCTTTTCCAAAATTAAAATTCCACAACTTTTCTACACAGAAAAGTCAGGAAAATTTGATTTTCTTAGCTTAATTGGAAGTTTGCAGGGGATTCCGGGAAGAAAAATATTGGTAGATCCATGCAAGCTGCACCTCCCTAGGCATCTAGGGCCCGATGTAGGTAAATCCCATTTACCGATTTTGAAATACCGAATCTTACCGATTCGGTATTTTAAAATCGGTAAATGGGATGTAGGTCCCAACATCTGGATTCGTTACCGAATCCTTAACAATTCATTAATTACGGATTGGGTAAATACCGAATCGGTAATGCCCATTCTTTCCTATGGGCTTTGAAGCCCATAGGAATGATTAGGCATTACCGATTCGGTATTTACCCAATCGGTATTTAAGGAATTCACAAGGGTGCAGGGGGTGTCACTTTGACACCCTCTAGCACCCCCAAAACGGCCATGTGTGCAATGTGGCACACAGACATGCCCTAAGGGCACGTCTGTCTGTCACATGGCACATGTGTACATGCACAGATGTGCATGTACACAGGAATCGGTTTTTTACCATGGATTTGTATTCCATGGTAAAATACCGATTCTGTAAGCCATGTGCAGCCGGAACATAGGCTACCTACATCACATTTTCGGTAATTTTACCGAATCGTTATCATTACCGAATCGGTAATTATTACCGACTCGGTAAATTTACCTATTCGGTAATGATAACGAATCGGTAAAATTACCGAAAATGTGCCCCTACATCTCAATGGCCCTTTACCGATCGGAAACGGCCGAAAATCGGTATTTTCGTCCGATTCCGATCGGTAAAGGGCTACCTACATCGGGCCCCTAGTTTTCAGAAATGTCTGGATTTGGTGGGTTTCCCTAGGTGGCCGATGAGTCCATGACCAAAAATGCAGATGACTCCCTCTAAAAAAAACAGGTAATTTTGCGATCAATAATGTTGAAGTGTCCACAGTACATTTTGGGCTATTTCCTGTTGTGGGCACTATGCCTACCCACACAAGTGAGGTAGCGTTTTTATCGGGAGACCGGTGGAAATGCTTGGTGGTAGGAAATTTGTTGCAGCTTGGTGATCCCACAGCTTCCACACACAGAAGATTGAGGAACATTAGATTTTTTTAGATAAATTCGAGGTTTGCAGGGAATTCTGGGTAGGAACATTTTGAGAGATTCCTGCAAGCCACACCACCTTGGACTCCCCTTGGTATATAGTTTTCATAAATGTCTGGGTATGGTACATTTCCCTAGATGTCCACTGAGCCCAGGACCAAAAACTCAGGTGTTAACCTTGAAAAACCCGATTATTTTGTGAAAGATAGGTGGACACCTGTGTTTTTGGTCCCAGGCTTATAGACATCTAGGGGAACCTAGAAAAACCAGATATTTCTGAAAACTAGACACCAATGGGAGTCCAGGGAGATGTGGCTTGCGTTGATCCCCCAACATTTCCCTTCCCAGAATCCGCTGCAAACTTCAAATTTAGCTAAAAAGTAAATTTTTCTCTAATATCTGAGTGGGAAAGTTGTGGGATCACAGCATGGCACAAATTTTCTACCACTCAGCATTCCCCTCAGTCGCCCGATAATAATGATGCCTTACTTGTGTGGATAGGCCAAGTACCTATGACATGGAAGTGCCAAAACTTGTAGATATTGAGGGGGCCAAAGCAGGTGCAAAAGGGCAGTTTGTTTATACGTTTTGAGGCTGACACTACTTTTTGCACCCTCACAAGTGAGGTATAATTTTTCTTGGGAGACCAAGGGGATTGCTGGGTGATAGGCAATGTGTGCCTGCGCAGTGAACCTACTAAGCATGAGCGGATTTTGCGGATCCACGATCCGCGGATTTGCGGATCCATGATCCGCGGATTTGCGGATCTGCGGATCCAGCGAGGGGCGCAGGGGTCCCTTGGGTGAGCTGTCCATCATAGTGGGTCATCGGCGGGAAGACGGTGCACACCGCGAGTGTGTGGGCGGGGCTTCCATGCGAGTGCACATGCCTCTTGTGTGTATAAAAGGTCTGAGACCGATCAGAGCAGTATATGAAGAGACAGACCCGCCTGGTCACGGGAAGAGCAAAGGGATTGCGCTCGTGAAAGTCAAGGATGCAAAGGCCTCTATCCAGCATCACAGCTGATTTTCGACGGTAGATTTGGGAAGAAGGCACACCTGCCCAGCCTCGATGACGCGCACGATTGTTTTTGGGCTGATGAATGAGTCACTGAATTTGAGCTTCAACTAGTTCCAGCGACCATGTGTGTGTTACTATGCAATCGCCCCGAAGGGCGCAGGGGTCCCTTGGGTGAGCTGTCCATCATAGTGGGTCACGGGAAGAGCAAAGGGATTGCGCTCGTGAAAGTGAAGGATGCAAAGGCCTCTATCCAGCATCACAGATGAAAGAAAGCACACCTAAGGGCATGGTGTAACTATTTTGCGATGGCAACAGGAAGCTCTAATAGATAAAATAAAGCAGGTGCTCGAGCACCTGCTTTATTTTATCTATTAGAGCTTCCTGTTGAAGCTAATTTAGTAACTATTTTAGGATGGCGCTGGCAGCTTGCCGGCGCCATCGTAAAATAGTTACAACAGGCCAGGCGGCCAGGCTTCAACTTTTGCCCCCGGTCCGCCGCTCGCAGATTTGCGAATTCTCGGTAAATTCGCGGGAGTTCGCGGATCGCGAATTTACCGAAAATTGCAAAATCCGCGAGCGGAACGGATTTTGCGCTCATACTTAGAACCTACAACTTACCCACACAGAAATGTGATGAAAATTTCACCTTGTAAGTACATTTGAGGTTTGCTGGAGATTCTGGGTACAAAAACGCTGGGGGATCCATGCAAGCCACACCACCAGCTAGGAGGCAGTACACACACACCACCATTCATGCACACCACCAGGCATGCACCATCAACGCACACCACCAGCCAGCGCCATACACACACCACCAGCCAAGTGCCTCCCATGCACACCGCCAGCCAGGTGCCATTCACTTATACCACCAGCTAAGGAGGGCCAGACTGGCAGCAATCAGCCCTAGCAGATTGCTGATCAACTGTCCCTTGGAGGGGGGCGTGCTAGTAAAAAGCATCACTTTTGTTACTCGGCTTGAAATTGCAGGCTCCTAGTGACAAAACAGGCCCCCACAGCCAGCAAACTGGCTCCCACTCCTCCTGCCCACTGGAGAAGATCCTGGTGCCCGCTGCGGCCAGTCTGGCCCTGCAGCCAAGCCCAAGTCCACGTACACCACCAGCCAAGTGCCAGTCCACACACAGAACAAGGCAAGCGCCAATCTAGACACACCATCATTAAGCGCAAGTCCCACACACCATTAGCCAAGTGCAGGTACAAACAGATCACCAGCAAAATGCCAGCCAAACACCCATTTTGTTCAGCCAAACTCCAGGTCACACACACACACACTCTCCCTGCTCTCTAATGATTTTCTGCCCCTGCTTGGGGGCAAATGTGACCAAAAATATCACTAAAACATCCAAAATGTGTGCCACAAAAAGGGAAGCGAGCGTGCCTATGGCGCTTCTCCCAGACACGCCCATAAATATATCCCTAGTGCCTGGTGGGTTTTCTGCTCCCTAGGGGGTGCAGAGAAGGGGCTATTTCCCTGATCTGCCCTCCAGGTGGGCAGAAATACATTTTTGGGGGTGGGGGTATTAGCATGCCCATTCTCGGCAGCCCCCACACTTATGTATCTAAAAAAAACAACATAATGCCTGGTGGCTAGTGGGCTTTCTACTCCCCGGGGACAGATCGAAGATTATTGCCACCATCTGCCTCCTAGGGAAGGCAGAAAGACTTTCACTAATTTTTTTGGGGGGTGGGAGCATTTGCATGCCCATTCTCGGCAGCCCCCACCCCTACATATGATAAAAAACATAATCCCTGGTGCCTAGTGGGATTTCTGCCCCCACTGGGGGCGGATAAGGTGCTATTACACCCATCTGCCTCCTGGGGGGCAGAAAGACTGTGGCAATTTATTGGGGAGAGTGGGGGCATTGGCATGCCCATTCTTGTCAACCCTATGCATAAAAAACAACATGATCCCTGGTGCATAGTGGGCTTTCAGACCACTATGGGGGAGAAGATTAGGGGCTATTGCTCCCATCTACCTTCCAGGGGAGGTAGAAAGACTGGCACATTTTTGGGGGGTTGGAGGCATTTGCATTCCCATTTTGAGCAGCCACCACCCCGTGCATAAAAAAATAATCACTGATGCCTAGTGGGCTTTCTGCCTTCCCGGGGGGCAGATTAGGGGTCATTGCCCATCTGCCTCCAGGTGGGGGCAGAAAGACTGTGGAATTTTTGGGGGTTCAGGGCAATGGCATGTAATTTTGGGTAGCCCCCACCCAGCTGCGGTCCGTGCAGCTAACAGCGGTGCGTCGGTGGGGGGGATTCAAAGGACGATGCAGAGGGATATCCCTTGGCATTGTCCCTAGAAATCCCCCCCACCTGACCCCACCGCCCCATCGCTGTTACCTGCACGGGAGGCGGCTGCCCCCACCCTATATACATAAACAAAATCTCTGGTTCCTAGTGTGCTTTCTGCCCCCGGGGGCAGATCGGGTGATATTGCCCCATCTGCTTCCAAGGGAGGCCAGAAAGACTGATCTGGCCCAAAAATATGGGGGGAGCAAAAGCCTTTGCCAAAAGGGCCGCTTCCCTCCCCCTTAGCCCCCAGAGCCTCAGTGCTCCGCGGGCTGAGATAGCCCCCAGACCACTGAGGCTGTGAAACTGAAACTGAGTTTCAGGTTCAGTTTCTCTGAAATGACGTCAGCTCGACGTGCACACCGATCGTCATTTCAAAGAAACAATCAGAACACCTTCGGCAGCTGGGGAAGCTCTGCCCCAGCTCCTGAGCGTGTTTTGATTGAAAGGAAATCCCTCTGGTGCCCGCACCACAGGCATTTCTGCGCCATGTGCGAGGACTGTGGCGTCGGGCGGCTTCCATTGGTCGGATGCACAGAACGGGCAAATAAAAATCCAACTTTACCTCTGATTTCGATTTTTAATAACTATTTAAAAAGTTGATTAATATTTTTCTTGCTGGTCCCTTTCCTGATATACAACACTCGAACTTTAATGTTTACTCTGGTTTTCTACGTTGGACAGCTAGACCTGCCACAGTGAAAAATAACTTTGGGTGCCAGTCACAGTATGGACATATTGACATACATTTCTACATGTCCTACTTTTAAACACCATGCACCCTGCCATGTGGTGAGATTGCTCACATAGGAGTGGGTTATTATTAGTGTTTATAAGGAAGGTTTTGACCTATCAAAAAGGTTTCTTTTGACAGGTTGAATTGCAGTGTTTGAACTGCAGTAGTCATTCGACAGTGGTAGGCCAGAAACCTAGTTTTAAACTGTCAATGTAGTGGATTACACAGTAGGTGCTACAGTCACCTTGTGCAATTTCAATGACATGTCCTGGATACAATTTGTACCTTATTGTAGGGACTTATTTTTGTGAGTTAAATATGACAGTTAGAAATATGCCAATTCCACCATGCTTAGAACAGTGAGAGCAGACACTTTCACTACTGGTTAGCAGGGTTAAAGTTCTAAAACCAGCAAAGATATAGGAACCAGCTAAAAATGAAAAATATAGGGTGGTCAAGGTGAAAAGGCAGAATTCCTACAGAGTCTATTCCTTTTGGGACAGAGAAGCAATCTGTCAACTGAATCACTGATCAATTATACTAAATAAAATAGCCCAATAATCTAGCTTTTTGTACACTAATATAACTGTGAACTAAAGCAGATATAATTGTGCAATCTGTTCTGTTTGATATGCTTTTATAGATATCTGCTGGGAACCTGGCATAATACCTTTCAAATCAGCTTTGCTGGAAATGTTTAACTTTTCTTACGAAATGGACAGAGAGCATTGCCATTCCAAGTATCAGGGAATTTCATGTCTATTGACTACTTACTCCAAAACATCAAAATATATAAATGCTAGAATGTCTCTGTTAGTTTTACAGTTTACATTGGACTACATGTTATGAGTGGAGATCCACAATATTTTTCTTTAATAATCCAGAGCAAACATTATCATGGTGCTGAGAGCAGATCGTAATGATGCAAAAGTTAAAAAAAAAATAACAATACATAATTCTAGAGGTTTGGCATAATTCTGTCCTAGAGCAAACCAATATTTCCTAAGTAGCAGAGTTTCATAGAGTACAAATCTAAAAATAAATGTAAATAACATTTGATAATATGCATTCGATAAGGTGCAGCTCTTAACCGCCTTTTTTTCGCATTGCGCCATTTAGTTTGACTAGAATGCACCATTTAGTTTAAGTAGAATTCTTCTCATGCAAGCTTTTTTGTACTCTTTGACAGCAATTCCAATGACTAAATGGGTGGATAATACCCATCAAAATTCGAATCCATTGAAATGCATGCTAATCAAAAGACCTAAGAAAAATGGCCGTTCTCGCTTCGAAAGACAATTTCAGGACTGTCAATTACTTTTAACATTTAAGCTGGCAGAGCATCTTGAGTTATTAATATGCCTGATCTACATATTAACATAGACATTACATTTCTAAAATGTGCTTTACAACCCTGAAAATCACCAACTTCTGAGCTTGCAGATGACAAGATATCATCCAGTGTCGATTCTGGGTTAAAATCTCCTGCAGTGATAATGATAGTGCCATCGCTAACAGCCAATCCAGATAAGAGTTTCTAAACTCAAATTTGACTACTGCTGCCAACACAAGTGGGAAAAACGTTCAAATGTAGGAAGCATAGTAAGTCTCATCTGCAGTATGTTTCACTGAAAATGCTTCATGCACATCAACCCACCAGGATACCAGTGGTAGTGAATGTGACATCTCACAACTCCTATCCCCCCCTGACATCACAGGAAGAGACATCACACAACTTTTGACCGTCAAAATAATGCAGCAAATAACACGTTGCAACTTTGACTTAAATTACGTTACAGAAGGTGACATTGTATGAGTAGATAAGCAAGATATAAATAGGTGTAAAATTCGAATATCTATAAATTATGGCAAAAGATGATAAATGCTAGTTATATTATATGTCCAATTGTTCTGAATGCTCTTTTCAAGAATATCAGGTAAGTACATGATGCTAGCTTTCAAAACGTTGCTTTCAACAAAGCTAAGCACTGTTTCAAGCTCTCCTGCGGACACCCTTCCAACCAATAGCAAAGGCGCTCAGCTCTTTCCAGGTATCATCAAATGCCCTCATCACCTAAAATGCCACCCCATTCCACCCTGCAGACTGCCTCTGATACCATATTCGGCCCTCTGCTGATGCCATCACCAGCCCATAACCAGTCCCAGCCTCACTGCCCTGCTCTTTCTTGGCAATACTGTCCAGCACCCGCTCCTCCTTCCCCAGCAGTATTTACAACAAACCGCCATGGTTTTTAGATGTCACTACCCTATCAAGGTACTCAAACTCTACTTTCTATAGCACCATCACACCCTAGGCAGCGCCTCTAATCTAAAGACAAACAGGTCTCCTCAGTTACCTTTATTTTCAATGTGCTTGCAATCATAGTTAAATGAAGGTGACTTTTACATATGTCTGCTCCAGTAACCTGCTAACCACACTACCATTAGCTCACCAGAATTCCTTTCTTGTACCTCTCTCAGTATACTTATTGTGTTTCAGTCGTTAGGATTTTTTTTCTAGTTTTATTTTGCTGTGTTATGCTCAAAATGTTTATCCCAGGTGGAGGGAGGATAGGGTGGTGCTTTCACACACTGCACGGGTCCTCACATCCATGAACAGGATGTACTGCCAAATTATGTTCCACACACCTGACTCCCTTTCTGCAAAATATTGTCTTTGACAGTGCTAAGTTTAGTAATATCTTTTGTGTCAATCTTCTATCACAGAACCACTCTGCCACAAGCATTCAGTTCGCTCTCTTGTGCGCTTTTTTTTTACAAAGACGTTTGTACTTCAATCTGCTATTTATCTCAGTGGTTACTGCGCCCAGGCAATATATTTTGACCATAGCAGAGGAATATGTTGACAAATGTTTCTAAAGAGAATCGCATAAGAATCACAAACTTACATAAAGGATACTACACATTTCTGAAAACACCATACGAAGTGAAAATTGAAAGAAAGGTTGAAATGTGGTTTATATACACTAATAACATGCACTGAAGAATTAGAATCAATGAAACGGGGTGGAAGAGAATATTTCCTCCTGAGAAATGAGAATCTTGAAACAAACAAATTGTTCTTACTATAATTAATGACCTCCATACAGTACAACAACTATTTACAGCTGTAACCCAAATTATTTTCACAGATCACTGGGCCTTTCACTGGGCCTTGGATAAGTATTAAAAAGTAATATAGAAAATTACATTTGGCAAATTAAAACAAATTACAGTTAACTATACAATAGATGATCACGAGATAAAAGGTTTGGATGTACAGGGTTCAAGAAAAGGTGGAAAATGTTAAACCACCTTACACACTAAGGAGACTTATAAACAATAACATATTACATGTTGATAATTTTCATCTGGACAGTCTAATAAAGATTTGTTTGAAAATTGGGGTACTTGTTGGGAGAGGTATGCACCCTGTCCGAGCCGGAACCACAATCCTAGTCAGGGTAAGTTAGATACACACCCTAAATTAACCTGTGCTCACCCTCTGGTAGCTCGGCACAGAGCAGTCAGGCTTCACTTAAGATGCAATGTGTAAACACTAATGTTAGAAAAATACCTTATGATTTTATGAACAAAGTAAGACCTAAATGACAAATTCCGATAAGTATAACTAGAGTTATCCATTTTTAAAGAATGAATGAAAATATAGTGCTTAAAAGCTTAAAGCACCAAGTGGGGACATCTGGTCGCGATTGACCGGGGTAAATCCAAACTTTGAGTCCGACTGCGATGGAGCACGGTTCGGATAAAGGGTCCAGCCTTGTCCCGCTGAACAGTACCTGGTATGTGTCGTCAACTGAGTCGACATGAGAGAAGTAAAGGGACAATGCATTGTAAGAGCAGGATTTAAGGCAATGCATCATTAATAAGCTGTTGAAATCGGAAATGCTTTGCCGTTGAGCTGCAGGAAATAGGTGATGCATCAGGAACTGGAGGTGATGCAGCACAGAGCTGCAGATGCGAGGTGCACGATCCATGCAGCAGCAGCAATGGATCGCATCAAGGGAGATGCGCCGGTTCTGATTGGCTCAACATCATCGATACGTGGATTTTTAGCACTCTATACAAACGTCCAAGGGCCAAGGACTGAATTGGCACCACTGGGCAGGGCAATACTTGCAGCAAGTCTTTGAAGTCCCTGAGACTTAGAATAGAGAGCTAACCAGCATGCCCTTGGAGTCACTCTGGGGTCAAGTGGGAAGTGTTCAGTCCTTCCTCAGCCAGCAAGGCAGAGGGTAGCAGGAACTAGGACAGCACAGCAGAAAGCAGATCTTCCAGAGCAGCAGTCCAGCAAAGTGGCAGTGCTTGTAGCTGCAAACAGTCCTTCTTCATGGCAGAGTTCTTCACAGGTCCAGCAGTGTTGTGTTATTTGGTGGGGTCAGAGACCCAGTGCTTAAACGCCGTTGTGCCTTTAAAGTGGAGGTGGCTCCAAACAGGGAAGTTGATGTGCACAGAGATCCTCCCTCCCACCTCTGACTCCAGTGTCACTACAGGGGGTATGCAGCTTTTTGTATGAGCACAGGACATACCTATTCTGGTGTAAGGGTCAGCTCCTGCCTCCCATCCTGCCCAGGATGGATCATCAGGATGCGGATGGCCATTCAATCACACCTAAGCTCTCTGTGCATTTGGTTTTCAAGCGGAAATGCACAAAGTCCAGCTGTCACCCACCCCAGCTGTGCATTAGAGACAGGTTGTAGGCACAAAGGGTTTAGAGGGGAAAAATTCAATTTTTAAAAAAAAATGTACTTATTTTATATGGTACTGATACATTCATAGTTACCAATAAAGAGTATTTGTCATTCCCATTCAAATGATATGAAACATGACAGAACTATTCCTTCTTAACCCCTTCGATGCTGATGACGGCCCCCAGCCGTCATGCATCATGGGGCTCATGTGCTGATGACGGCTGGGGGCCGTCATAAACCCGCCCACTTTGAAAAACGCCGCACAGGCGCAGAATCGCGGCCGCGCCCAAGGGGTTAATCAGGAATTGCAGCATATAAGTTTGATGAGGAATTCCCAATGTTAGCCTATGAGAGAGGTAGGCTTCTGCGCAGATTCGGAAGTTGCGGCCACCTTGGGACATGAACCATAGCTTTTCAAGGCTTATGATAAAGGACGTGTATCACTCGTTTGGACATGTCTGACTGGAAGCGCACTGATGCGTATATATCTATTTGAATGTTTATGGATACTATTTTTGCAATTTGCAAAATAATTGGATTTCCACTATACTGCTTTGATCCCCGGGGCTCCGAGGGAAAAGGTTTTGATTGCTGATACATACTGGATAAACTATTTGTGTACTTCCATGCGCGGGAGACTCTGTGAGCCTTGAAAAAGTAATTCAAAACGACAAAACACGTGTCGCTTGTTTCGCAGCTCTGATTGTGCAAGAAATTGAACATTCCAAAAAAGATTAAAGCAATTGACACTACCAGTCTCACGCAGCTTCTTCTTATTTTGTGGATCGTGTCTCACAATTTTGGACCTGTCGGATTGACAGACTATTTATTAATAATTGATGGTGCTCTGGACCCTTTTCATATATTGTGTATATTTGAAAATGTTTTTTTTCTTATATACTTAATGCTATGTGGTGACATAGTGTTACTTGATCCATTGAGCACACAACATTGGTTGTACTATATACTGAATATTGTGATGTGCCAGCATCTAGTCTAGAGTATACCACTGTCACGGCTGTTTTCTTAACAAAATAATTATATTTAACCTTTAATTATTAAAAATAGGATTACATCTTTAAACAAATGTTTATTAAATAGTTAAATAATTTAAATATATTAATTTATTTGATAAACATCCATTTTCAAAAGAAAAAGTAAAAACACCCAACTTAGCAATTTTATTTTAACTTTATATTTAGTAAATGTAATTAAAAGTTGTGTTTAATTAATGTAAGTGACAATTTAATAACAATTTAATTATCATCTTATTAAGTTAACTAAAACATTTTAACCTCATAAAAATATTTGATTATTATTTTGCATACATTTTAAGACTAAAAATATACACATATATTCACTTCATGTGAATGTAAAAATAATGTAATTATTGTAACATTAGTTCCTATGTAGTGTTATATTAAGTCCCAGACTCCTTTATAGTCTGTGGTGGTGTGTTGCAGTACATATGACTGGTCTTGTGTGGTGGTAGACATACTCAAACGCTGAATTTCAGTACTTTTACTGCTGTTTGCCATCTTTAGGGCAGTAATAACTTTAGAAGGTTACTTTGTGAAGAGCAATGGTCTTACTGTTTTGTGGGAATCTGTTTGCATTAGCATGACAGCCCCCTAACTCCTCCTTACACCTCCCTAAAACCCTCAATATCTACCCAAAATCCCTTCCATTTTGTATTAGATTTCCCCTATTTTTCCACCACTCACCCTAGTCTCTCCCACATTTACTACTAGGGGGCCGATTGCGATGTCGGTCATAAACTCTTCCGACCAAATCGGTTTTGGAATCGTTTCCGAACGAATTGTGTCCTGCGACTCTGGCCGACCGATTACGATGCTTCCGCACATCGTTCAGTCGGGCTCGCATTGACTTCAATGGGAGCCTGTGTTCTGACAGACTACACATGCTCCCATTGACAATAAGGAGTCGGTGGAGGAAATTGTGCACCCTGTGGCAGGCACCCCATGGTGCCTGCCAGACTGTGCATGGTTGGAAAGAAGGGTCCGATGGGTACCCCCACGGCCACAATCGGAGGGACCCAGGTGAAAGGGGGCCTGCTACGGGCCCCCAAAGTTGGATTCCGACAGCTGATCTGTGTTGGAACAACCAATTCGTAAAGGCTATCTGAATCCAGCACTGCAATACGATGGTCGGAAACGCTCCTCGTAGACATGTATGAGTCGGCTCCGAATGACTCGGTTACTCCGAATGCAATTCAGAACTGAGTCGGAAAGATTTAATGGTTTCCGACTATCGTAATCGGTCGGTCAGAAGGCTTTCCGAATCAGTTGAAAAGATGGGTCCTGTTGAACCTGGGTTACCAGTCCACATGGGGTAGCTTGGCTCAAGAGGTAAGGCCTTACTCTGGAGCTGTCGGATGAACTTGCGTCACACTCACACAGTAACCCAGCATACGTCCATTCAAAAAGAAACATTTACACCACACTTTCTTTTTAGAAAAGTAGAAAAGTTTGTCTTTTCTTCTCAAGGTTTATTCTTAATTGCGTTTGTCTTCTCTTAGAAACTCATTACTCCACTTTGAATAATCGTCTGTGGGAATATAAAACACTAAAACATATGTTGCCAGTACATCTTGGTTAATTACATCATTACTCTGTCACTGGGTTGTGGAACAGTTCTTCTCAACACTTACTTATTTGCATAACACATTATCTAGAGTGAGTCCCTGGAACAATCAATATTAAATCACTCTTAGGATTAAATAAGCAGTGCACAACTTTTCAATAAGTGAATGCTAGCAGTTAGGAAAAGAGTTATCTTCTTTTAAGGCACATCCCCCTGGTTCCGCTTATGTATTGGTCTCAGCTCGGCAGCCTAAACATATTCTTAGTCAAAGAAATGGGACACAGCGCATTCACATGAATTTTACCTGATGAGACACAGTTCGACGCCCATAAGTAAGCTGTTGTAAATGGGTTAACACTTATTCACTACAGTTCCTTAAGTGTTCCTGGGTTCGCTACTTCTTTGTACAAGAAGGTGATGATTCCTCTCAACAGTACTGCCCATTTACCGTTTCTCCGCTAAGTCATACATTCATTCCAGCCTGTGCAAGTAGGCCCAAACCACCAGGCTCAGCGTAGAGAGTTCCTTGCCCCAAACCTTTCCCCTTCCTAGCTCTACAACCCACAATTTCCGCTTACTTCACTCCTTTGAATCGGCCGTGATCCGGCGGCGGAGTCACACCGATATTTCTCTCCTTACTCCTCAGTAAAGTTTATGGCCCAGTTCGCAGGGGACAGAACTCTGATTTGCGAAGCGCTCCCCGCCGTCAGTTCTCTGCGCTGCCTTTGCACTTCTCTCCTCTCACCACACGGTGACGGGCTCCTCCCTTGTCAACGCCTCCAGGCCCGCCTCAATTCCTCTAAACCCGCCTCTAGCCAGCGCTAAGGGGGGGATTTCTCTTCCACACTTCCTTTTCCCCTGTGCCTTGTTTCTTGGGCTCGGGCACCCTCCCTTCCTTTCAGGAGTAATTAACGTCCCCTTCGGAACCGGCCCACAGACGGGGTCCGACACTGACTCCCACGCCTTGCCGGGGGGCACTCGGGGGTTTATCCAGGGGCCGCGGCAGGCTCCGACACTCGAGCACCGCGTCCCTAGCAACCTCTGGAACTTCCTCAACCTAGCGGCGGCAGGGCCACAACAGCGCAGGGGATGCCAGAATGCCCGGTACCTCAGCAACGATGGGGGTGAGTTTTTTTTTTATATCGCCTTTGAAATCAGGTCATGCTTTCAAAGGTCTCCAGTCGCGTGTAAAAAGTTAAACATTAGAGCGGGCCTATTCTGCCGGGGTTTTGTCTCTTCGCAGAATGTAGCCACCAGCGCTCTCACCCGTCAACTCCCCTTCAGTTCATTACCTCACTGCCCCGTTCAAGGTGGTTACTTGTTCCTCTCAGGACAGTAGACTTAGTGATCTATCTTCCTGCTTGGCCAGGTCAATAGGTGAGGGACAGCATCAGAAAGAGGGTAGCAGCCCCTAAAGGCAGTCGGACCCCTCACAGCGTGCCAACCTCCTCGCCCCACAGCCTTCACTCAAGCTTGCACAGTCTCCACCACCGTCTGATCTAAAATGGTCACCCAGCATTTTACCTTATATAGCTTTGGTCCAGGGTTTCCAGAGAAGTCCAGAAAGTTACAGAACCCCTTATGTCTCCCTATAGCACTAAGCCTTGAGATGAAAGCTTGACAGGTGGTAGGCCTCCATTTTGTAAGAGATCACTACACTACCACCTCCATTTTAAAAGAGCACCTGTGCCCCTTTCATGGCGTAAAAACAATGAGGCACCCAGAGCTCTAAGGACGTTGCCACAAAAATATGGTGGACCAAAAAGGGAAAAATAAATTGCAAGAGGCTGAAAGGAGACAAAAAAAAAAAAAGATAGGGACCACCCAAAGGGCTGACAGGTCCAACAGGTCCTAAATCAGATTCGGAATAACCGAATGCCATTCGGAGCCTTTCCGACCGAGATCGTAATTGGCCCCTAAGTAGTAAACTTACATGTGCAGAGATCCACCATAAAATATATAGGAGAGATGGAAGTGTAGCTTTCCACTTGTAAGTTTGTGAACTGCATTTTGTAGCAATCAGTACTGCATTCTGTAGTAAATATTACTGCTTTATGTACTGCAAAATGCAGTTTATAACTTGGTTCCTGCGTGTATTGAGAAAGCTTTAGTCCATCTCTTTCACATTCATTTGTCTTTAAAAGAGAAAAACAAACATATGGCCCCTTTCTTTCAGTTTTGTGCTTCGGAACAGGAATGTAAACTGTGCCCATAGTGCAGTCCCCAAGCCTCTGCACAATCCTGGTCCATAGAGTGATAGTGTCCAACTGGGACAGACCAGGGTCCTGTGTAACAATGCCTTATCTCATAGCGGCTGCTGGTTTCTAGAACCAAGAACCATACAAGTTGGGAGGACAGAGCATCACAAAACATCAGTGCACCAAAACAAGCTCGGTAACTTGATTGGCTGTTGAAGTATCATTTGCCTATGAAAGTATACCTTGAACTACGTGTGGCCAGAAAAGCATGTACATGCCTAGAGATGCTCACTCTCTTAGGCCTTTACTGTCAGTTGCCTGGTTTCAGTGCAAATTTATTACACCATAAAAATCAAACTTTATTAATGATGGAACGTTTTGGGTGCAATATAAAGCACTAACCTATGTTTGGAGGGATAAGGTGGATTTTGGTGCTTGCCTCACCAAAACCTGCATGACCCAGTACTCGCCAGGAATGTATCATCCCTTACATTTTGGCAATGGAAAGTTGCTTGGTGGTACTGTTAGAAAGAAAATTCATAATTCCAATAATTGTAGCAAGAGGAATTACTGTGCATATTGGAATTTAGCAGGCCTCTTGTAATGAAAGCCTGCTTGGCAGTTCTTGAATTGGTTGACAGCCACACAAGAAATATTAAAAAAATTTGGAAGAGAAAGAGATGCTCTATTTACGATATGTGCTTTAAACAAGCCCATCAATTGCCAATGTTTTTTGTTGTGCCAATTAGAAATGCTCTCTTTTTTATTGGTGCGTTGGTTGTAATTGTCCCTTCTTTTTGTGCTTGGTTCCCTCCCAGGTGATTTCATTCATTGTTCATTTTGTTTGGCCATTCAACGAGTGTGCAATGGCCACTCCTCCCATTTGAGCATCACAGTCTAATCCTGCCAAATCACCGCCTCCTCCTGCTGGCCGCTTCATGGAAAAAACCCTCGGCTCTATTTACAATCAGTTGTTCTTTACTGTCTGTTCTTTTTGTCCCTTGATCCATGCGGCGAAAAGAGACAAGCAAATAAGCTGCATGCATGATTTTAAACTACACTTCGTGCCTCATGATATTCCCCACATAGCATAGGGTAACCGTAACCATGCACTAAACAGGGCTGGAATACACATGCTAATGACTCTGACAGCAGACAGTCATGTAACCACAGAATGCCACCAGGGATATCCATTTCATTCCTTTCTTTTGACTCGCCTTGCAGTCCCCTCAGAAATGCATGAAGCACGATACGGGCATTTGTTCGCCCTTGGTGATTCCTCCTTTGCCTTGAGCCTGCCGGACCCTCTATCGGCTCTTCTTTTGATTTTGGAGCCTTTTTCTGTCACAAGAGGCATCGACCGCTGTGCAATGAGATCAGAGGGGTGAGAAGATGACTCTCTCTCCCATCCCTCATCCGACCTGAAAATCACAAGAAAGGATATTGTCTCTCCCAACCCACGTATTGCAGCTGGCTACGAGGGTGCATGCCACACCGATGAGGGGTCTTTTCAGTCACCTCTGGTAGCCTTTCTGCCTGCTCTAGAATTCTCTTCCCTGCCTCCTCTGCCATCCCTCTACCCGTATCTGCAGGCAGATCCCATTCTGCCTGTTATGCAGGCAGGCGTCTACAGGGCTCAAAGGGATTTAGGGGCATATTACCAACGATTAGCGATATTTATCGCTAACTAGGCTTAGCAACACATTTTTTATCGCTAAGCATCGCTGGAAATTATCGCTGAGATAACGTGCTATTAGCAACGTTTATCTCCAAAGCGATAAATTTTGCGGCGATAGCGTGAATATCGCTGAGAATACAGCGATATTCACGCATTAGCGACAAAATGCTCTTAGCCATGTTATCCACCTCCCATTGGATAACATGGCTAAGAACTGGTCTGAGCAGGCGTTAGTGTTTGGAGATATTCGCACTTAGCGCAAATATTTCCAACGCTACGGCTGCCTTGTTAATAGGCGATAGCGACGTTATCGACTGCTTTCAGTCGCTAACGGGTTGGGTATGCCCACTTTGCATGTCATTAGCGATAAACATCGCTGACATGCAAAGAGGGCCCCAAACCGCTCGCTATCGCCTAAAAGCTGTCGCTAACATCAGTTAGCGACAGCTTGCTAATAGGGCGACAGAATTATCGCCGCTTAGCGGCCGAAAACGGCCGCTAAATCGGCGATAATTGTCTATCGCCCCCCTTGGTAATATGCCCCTTAGCTCCCCTCTGTCATGTGTGTCAGCCGGGGTTGAGACACCTTCCCAGACACACACACAGACAGTTCTTGAGCTGCTGTGGGCTGGCTGGGCTGGCACCCAAGTATTTCACAGGTCTCTAAAAGACCATTTACATGATAATGAGGCTTTGTTGTTTCTTCATCGATTCCTAGACCCCCTGCATCTCCATTCTGCCTATTCCTTAAAGCTGCAAATTACTATTGCAGCCATGAGTGAGAATGCATTTCTGAAAAGTAACCTTAGGCTTTGTCTTTTTTGCAGGTTTGTACATCTCGAATTCCACCCCAAGGTACTGAGGCACTTTTGCATGAGCACCAGTTACATTATGCAAGGGCACATTGCTGGAAGTATTGGCAACTCCCCCCCCCAACAAAATGTGTCTCTACATTGCTGGATGTATTAGCCACCCCCGCCCCACAAAAAAATGTGGCTCTAGTTGCACCCCTGCTGCCATGTATCCTGCTCTGTGTCCTTTATTACCTCTCTGTCTGTCTCTTTCACCTGCTTGAGTTTGCTCTCTGTCTGCTCACCTTTCCATGCTGTTGCCCTCCTAAATTGATATGGTATTGTCTCTAAAAACACTAGTCTCTTCCTCAGCTGCTGGGTATCGTAGCTGGCAACAGTGCCTAGTGGCATAGCAAAGGCACCATGGTTCCTCATGCAGGCAAGGCAAATTCCTTCGCCTACAGCTTGTTGCAGAAAGAGAGTCATAATTGGGGCCCAGAGTGCCCTTTACACCAATGGGCTCTGGTGCCATTGAACCGTCTGCACAGTTAGTAGCTACACCCCTATAACTCCCTCATCAAGTGTCCCGTGCTGCCTTATCGCCACCATGTTCGGCTGATTAAGCGCCCGTCTCTGATGCCTAAGGTCTTTTTTCTGGCCATTACTCTTGATTGCTCTGATATCCACTCTGCCTACCTAGGTGTCGCTGTGTCATCAACTTGGATATCTTTTGTTGCCTGAGTGGACATGATATGCCTGTGGCCTACTCAGGGATTTTGCACTGTCTGCATAGGTATCCCTTCAGGGTTTCAATGTGCGTGCTCAGGTTTACTTGATGCCTGCTAAAGTAATAGCATTATTATTGCTAGCTGTTCTTGCATGACTCATGCTGCTGGGATTCTACTCCTGCCTATTCTGTTCTTCCTGCTGCCTCCCAGGATAGTCTGCCTGCCTACTCGGATGCCTTGCTGCCTCCTCAGCTATCTCTTCTACCTGCTCGGAATTCTTTGGTTGCCTGCTCTAATAAACATCGCCGACTTCTCAGGTATATTCAGGGACTATTCTGGAACTGTTGCTGACTGCTCTGGTATACAATCTGCCTGAAAGGGTATGCTTGTTTGTATATGCGTATTCTGCAACCCTTTCTGCCTGCTGGGGTGCTTCTCCTAAAAGGTTTTACATCTATACGGCCCTCCCTGGTACTCTGTCCTCCTTAAGGGTGGTCGTAGTTGGTGGAGTACTACTAGACGGAATTCCACAAAGTTGAACAAAAACTCTGTGTATTCCGCAACTTCGCTCCATCGGACTGCCAATTAATAAAACAGAAACCTCATATACTTTTGGTAAAATAACAAGCATCTCTGTCTTTACATGCTAAAATGCATATAGTTATTTCACAAAAGTGAAAATGAAAATTTAGCAAGCAGTGAGAAAGGTAATGATTTTGGGATCCTCCCTAAACCAGGGAGAGAACCAACCAAATGCCTTGAAAACAAAGAGCACATCTTGCTGAACAATTCGGTGGTGGTCCCATCCTCTTAGGACCAAAGGCCCTACAAAGCATTATGGGACGAGATTAGCAGTGGGCAGTTAATATTATAGTATTCAATATCAAAATAATTCTACAAAGAGCTGCAGTTCAATTAGTCATTACTAGGTGTCCCTCACAAGTCAAATGCAAAAACATTGAAATTATTACATCAAGCTGCAGTTCCACTCGTCGTGTGATCTCATCCCACAATGCTTTGCAGGGCCTTTGGTTGGGAATGTATTTTTGCCCATAACTGTGCTTGGGGTGGTCCTAAGAGGATGGGACCACCACTGAATCGTTCAGCACGATATGCTCTTTGTGTTCAAGGCATCTGCTTGGTCCTACCCCTAGGTTAGGGGGGGGGGGTCCAAAATCATCACCTCTCTCATTGCCTTATATTTTTCATTTTCAAAGTTCACTTTTGTGTAGTGGTTATATGCTTTTTAGCATGTAGAGTTGCTTTATCAAAGCATTTGTGGGTGCAGCTTAGTAGCTGACTGCTACGGAATGGAGTTTTTGCTTGAAATCTGTGTTTTTAATGGAATGCGTAGTTAACAAATCTCTGCAAATAAATCTCCGCACACTCCGGAGTTCATTGCCCAGTGTTAGTCCTCCTGTCACAGCTCCCTGCCAAGCTACTCCCTCTGTGTGCCCTGCTATTACTGTGGCCTCCTCTGTTACTCGACTTACAAGCTCGGTTATGTCATCTTGGACTATTTTCCCTGTTGCTTGCTCACTTATCCGCACTACCTGCACTGGTATGCCTAACGGGAAATCCTTGCTGCCTGCTATAGCACACCCGCTCGTCCTACTGGCATCCCTCCTAACTGTTCCAGTACTGTCTGCCTTTAATAAGGTGCTATCTGTCTGCTCGAGCATCCTCTATACTGTTACAGGGTGACTTCATATCTTGAAGAGAGCAATACTCCAGCCCTGGGTTTATATTTAACAAGGAAGTGCATTCTGCTACTTGTAGTGTTTGAGTCCACCAGGCCAAGCTGAGCTGTCACAGTACAAAGGGCTACAGGAAAAAAAACAAGACTGGTCACATTAACGGTATGCATTTCTTGAAATGGAAAAATAGAAGTGCAGGTACTCTGTGACAGAGTACCTGCTTGTTTCTGAAAGTGCCGGTACTCTCCAATTAAAAGTGTTATGTTTTTCTTGAGAAGTGCAGGTACTCTCCCTCTCAAAATAAAAAAAGTCCTAGTACTCAGTACTGGCCCATTTAAAGCCCTGACTGTATGTACTCTGGTGCATCGATGCGCCTGCTAGGGAGTCCCTGCTGACTGTAAGGTTACCCCCATGGGCTGTCCTGTCATCACTGAGGCCTGCTCAGGTGCCTGTAAACTGCTGGCTGTGCAGCCTGCCATAAACGCCTCTGCCTCACTTCTAAATATAAAATTAGAATGCGTTAATTTAAATAGAATGTTGGGTGAGTGAGTTTGTCAGTTGGGAGAATGGGCTGAGCAGCAGAAAGCCGCTCCTGGTGGGACTCACTGTATCTTTATCTTGAACTTACTATCTTAATAAATACCATCTTGAGTTTACCATGGAACCAGACCTTGTCATTATTACAACATTTTGGCGACTTTTCCTGGAAAGAACCTGCGTGTTTGGACTGTAACTTTCAAGCTACCTAAGTAATCTTGTAGCAGCTGGCAGCGCCGAGCCCCACCAGTGATCAATACACCAGTCGGCCCCAACGTGGGCTTGCCAGTTCCTGTTACACTTTCCCTCTACCTCCCTGCTGTTTTTTTGGAAGAGGTGACCGTGTCCTGCTGTCTTGGGAGAGTGTTTCCATCAAGAGGAGTTCCCCAGAGGACCCGTAGGTGAAACGGCTAATCACCACCAGCTTCAACATGTGGGGGATGTTACTCTCCGAAGATATGTTTGGGGGGAAAAGATCAGGCCTCTGTGTCATTTGTTGAACTATGTTAATCAGGGCAAATATCTGGCCCCGGTGTTAAATTATGTTTTTTTGCAGGGATGATATACACCATGAAATGAGCTCATCTGGTTGTTCAGGGCCATAGATCAGGCCCTGGTTTTGACTGTTAGTGTTGGCGAGGTGGTTGTTCACCTTTGGATGTGAAGATCGGGGGCAAGGATCTGGCCCATTGCTGCTTTGAGAATCTCGAGTGAGGAAAAAGAGCGAGGAGGTGTGCGCCTGAGCGAGTGGCTTGAGATGTGGAGACAGCGCTGCGGGGTTTGCGTAGATACTTTCACAACTGGAAAATTCCATTTTAATCAAGTCATCGGCATTGGCATGAAGCAAGTTATTTTTTTATTTGGTTTTGGCCGTTACCTTCAGTGATTGGAGTCAACCGATATAGTACTCACCCAACATTCCACAGCATCATTCACACCAACATTCCAAACCACACTCACACTGTCTGAGCAGCAGGCACAATAGACACCAGAAGCCAGGCTTGGTTTTTTATGCATCGACGCTTGGCAATCTGCACCTTTTAAACTCCTTCATATAATAAAAGCACAACTACGACTCTCAGAATTCAAAGTAATATTACATATTACCTAAAGTTTAAAAAAAGTTGACTGACCTGTGGGGATCACCAATAACACTTGTCCAGTTGGCAGCATTGTATTACGCCACAATGTCTACCCATGTTGCTCCGCAGCGTACCTTGGCTGTGCTATATCCGTTAATTTAAAAATTTGTCGAGGTGACTTAGTAGAAGTTTTGACCTTAAGATAGGGGCAGATGGACGTGGATACTGAAAAGGGAGTTTGTCTAGTGCATGGCCCAACCCTCACTATTTTAGACATCGCATGAGGCCGAAGGAGGCAGATTTGCCCCACCACTGCAGCTGCACGTACTTGCAATTGCCTGGTATTTGTAACCTGGCCTCTGGGTGCTTGTAAAATGGTGGTGGCATTCCCTTTATATGTGAGAAGGTCCCGGGCTGTGCTTATGTTTGAGCTCTTATCTGAAAAGGAGCAGAGAACTGAACACAATTCAACCTTTGTAGTGTCCTGCTGGACGCGTTCGAGTGTCTCAGCAGACTTCCAGTTTTACCAGCCACTCCCTCGAGGGCTGGCCATATACGCACCCCACACCTATCCACCAGTGGCATCATGAGTGACATGGGCTTGTTAATAAAAGGGCCCAAGTGCACGGGCTTTGGCCTGTTAACGAAGGATACCCACAGTGTCTGTGTCTATCATTTTAGTAGCATGTGGGCCTAGGGCCCACAACTCTACACCCTTCTGTTTCTGAACGAATTGCAAGTGCAAAGCATGTTTGTTCTGTAAACTGGAGCAAACATCAGCACGAAGCATGCAAGCCTTAACAGCAAGTTCCACTGTCCAAAAAAATCACACACACAGCACAATTTGTTTACTCTAAAATCGAATATAACATTCTATAGCTCCTTTGCGTGTCTCGTTCCCTCCCATGGCTACTTCTCTAACGGGTCCTTTTGGTCATCCCTTCATAACTTTCTATATCTCTGGGCTTCCAGCTGCCCCCTCCTAGACAGTCATTTGTGTGTTTCCCCTGGAGAAGGCTCTATAAGGAGGGCGGGGAAGAGTTCTTTAGACCCCTCACCTGATCAGTGTGTGACTATAGCCTGGGGTTGAGTATAGGACTCCTCTGTGATTGTGCCTCATGAAGGGAGAGTCTTTCAACCTTTATCTGAGTCATGTGAATACCTACCATCACAGTGACATATTCATATAAGTACCATCACTTGCCTTCATATCTGCCTGTGCCCCTTTCACCCTGTGTCTCTCCCCCTTTCATCCTGTAACTCTCTCCCTATGTCCATTTCATTCTGCGCCTCTCTCCCTGCACCTCTCTCTCTATGCCCTTTTCATCCTGCACTTCTCTCCTTGTGGTGTTTTCGCCCCACACCTCTCTCCCTTTCATCCTGCACCGCTCTCCTTGTGCCATTTTTGCCCCACACCTCTTTCCTTGTCCCCCTTTCACTCATACCTCTCTCCCTGTGCCCCTTTTACCCATGCAACTCCCTCCCTGTGCCCCTTTTGCTTCACTCCTCCCTCATTGTGCCTGTCTTTCCCAACCACCTCTCTCCCTGTGCCCCTTTAGCCCATACCTCCCTCCCTGTACCCCTTTTGCCCTGCACTTCTCTCCTTGTACCCTTTTCGCATGCACCCCTTTCCCTGTGCCCCTTTCAGTTGCAGGCTGCTCCATTCATGTATTCATGTATTGGCCGATTATTTGATCTAAACAAGTTTTCTACATGATATAGCACTTTATGCATGTTCTATATTTTGTGGATGTTCCTCAAAACATAAGCCATTGATTTACCACAAACTTTGATGTCTTTAATGGTTAATGTAATGGGTAATATACTGCATGGCTAAACACTTATAAGGTCCCAAAGGAGAGACCTATTGCCTATGCCAATGCTTGTTACTTTAGCAAGACAGGGATTCCAGCAGGGCTGTGAGCTGGGCCTATTGGTGCATTATGCATTTTAAATTACCTGGACTGTGCTCTGCTCCTCTTTAATTAAACATGCAGAAAATCTTAGCAAATCCCCTTGACCAATTCTCACTAAACTGGAGTCCACTATCCTTGATGATAGAACCATAGAGTAAAGGCATTAACACAGCTCTTACAAAAGAAACATGGATGTGAGAAAATTTTTCAAGTTTGCAGATGTTGACTGTTACCTGGTAGAGACATGTCAGAATGCAGTCAGGGTATGCCTACCCTGCTACGTGCTCTCCTATGGTGGGAGAGGCTGTGATAGTCTCTGCCTCCTTCTGTCACACCAGGGTGACATCTCAGGAGGGAAATGTTCCTTTTATATTTCCCACCTTCCCCCACCCTCTAGCAACCAATAGGAGGCTGCTTTGGGGATACGAGAGTGACAACATGTTACGATTTCCACTCTTTGCCTACCCTTTAGTCTTTTATTAGCCTTGTATTTGCTACTCCCAGTCTATATATGGAAATAAGCATGGGAAATTCAGAACATGAGCTGTGTTACAAAAGTTAATTTTCTTTTCATCCCTGGCTCTGCACCTGCCTTGTCTAAATCAGAGGTCTCCAGGGCAGTGCTTGGAGTCTCAATGAGAAAGCCAAGGTTAGCACATGTAAGTCAAGGCGACTTCCATTTGGAGTCCGCAATTTGCTTACACTTCGGGTAGTGACTGTATGCGTTTCCAGGAATTGTAGCTAGATGCTTAGCTATCATTTATCACTCATTAGTTTTGTTAAAACTCATTAGTTTTGTTTCTATTGAATGTAAGGAGACAATGATGCATCCACTAATAGCTTAACGTTATCAGTCCTCAGAAAAATATATTTATAACTATGTTACTATTTCGATCATTGTTCTTTACATGAACTGAACACGAGCCCAACATAGGTTCCACAATTCAAACAAATAGTATTTCATTCTCCCTAGCTATCTTTAAGGGCTCTATTATGAGTCTGGGAGTCCATGGAACGCCAGACTCGTGGGGGCACGGGTTGGCGGTCTTCCGACCACCCTATTATAATTAGGGTGGTCCGACCTCCATTGCCGTGCCACAGTTGGCAGGGAACAGCCATTGCCTGGCGTTGTTGTGGTGGTCAGGAGGTGGCAATGTGCTTGGCAGGACCGCTGTGGTACCACCAAGCATATCATGAGTTTCCTCTCTGTCATGATTTTTATGGCAGTTCCTTCTCCATGAAAGGCAGAAAGGAAACAAAGGGGGCCCTATTGTGCGCTCGGATGACTCTGTGCCCTGGGGTGCATGCAGGGCGGTACATGTGCCCCCTGTGTGCATGCACCACAGTTCCTGTTGGCATGGACCTTACAGTCCATGCTATGCAGGAATTGTTTTTGCTGTTCCCAATGCGGTGCCTATTTTCAAGGCACCGCCCTAGGAACGTCAACAAAAAGAATTGCCAGACAAGAGAAATACTCGTAATCTGGCGGGCGGTCCAAACACGGGTTTGGTGGTGCATCAGTGGGGCGGACCCAGAGCTGCACCACCAAACTCCTAATCAGGCCCTAACTGAGGCATCTGAACACAGCACTGAGAGAGGTTGAATAATTCCAAAGATGCAAGGAATGTCTCTGAGATGATGCAGAAGAAACTTCAAGCTGCAATTAGAAAGGTTCTGGGAACATGTTCTTAATGGTTGGCTTGAGGTTACTTTTAACTGGAGAAGCAGGAATACAGCTGAATTGAAACCGATGAACACAGATGAAGAGCCATACTCAAGGAGGGGCTTCTTATCATCATGGAGAAAAGCCAGGCATTAAAAATATGGATTGGGCATGGGTGGACAGTGGAAAATAGTGGCAAGATACATCTTCACCCCATTTTCTAAGGTAGATACATAAAGACGTGACAGGAAGTATAAGATACAGCGCAAATGATGAACTTACCGCTCAAATTAAAATGAAGCACGGAGTGAGGCAAAGGTGCATATTGACCCCTTTCTTATTCTGCCAATATATCACCGATCTCGAATGTTACCTTAATCTGGGGGAGGTTTACACAGCAAGAGTAGGTTCTAGAACCAGTGGCGGCTGGTGGAATTTGAACCTGGTGGGGCTTTTGAAGTAGGCATCAACGAACGGGAGCGAGCGAGCGAAGCGGGCGAGCCCGACGGGAATAAGGGGGTGTGAGGGGGTTTTCCCCCCGCGAAGAAATTTTAAAAAAATTAGCATTTTTTGGTGCAATTTTCAGCACTATTTCTGTGATAAATGGACTTAAAAATCAGTTCTTCTAGGCATTCATAATAGAAAACTCATACATTATTTCAGAGAATTTCTGTGTTGCCAAGCAAGACTGACTTCTGAAGAGAGCCAGAGTACTAAGCCAGGTTGCACATCCACAAAGAAACACACTTGTAATTTTGTTCCTACCAAAAATGACGGCTGGCCATTTCCTTTTCTGCATCAGCTATTCAACGTTGATTGCCCAGTAATCTTTATGACATATTAAATAGCTACATGTATAAGAAATATCAATTTAAAAACAAACATTTAATTTTTAGGAAGTCAGCAAAAGCTTTGCATTTTTGAGCAAGGCAATTTTGCAAAATAATTAAGTAAATATTGTATTTAAAATAGTTCATATAGCGCTCTGAAGCCCTTGGGTCTATCAGTATTTTAGAAAACCACTAAATAAAAATAAGTTAGGAAATGAGTGTAATATGCATTGCTTATAATATAAGAAATATCCATTAAAAATCTTTCATTTATTTAAGAAAGAAAGAAAAAAAACGTTATTTGCATAGGCAGGCTAGGTACAAATGTTTTACTTTATTTTTAAATACTTTGCATGCCACTCTCAGGCCCTTGTGGCAGTTAGTATAGTAGAAAATGGCTACATAACAATAAAATATGAAAATAAATAAATGTATACTTTAAGAAATATCCCTTCAAAACCAATATGATATTTGTAAACACAAACAAAATTATTTTAAATAATACTATGTAAATTGTTTGAATGCCACTCTCAGGTCCTTGTGCCCTTCAGCCAGCACAGCAGAAAAAGTTAAACAAAAAGAAATTATGGAAATAAATAAATGTACATTTTAAGAACTTTCCAACCCAATATATTTTTAAACACAATTGACAAAATAAAACTAATATTTAAATACTTTGCATGTCAATCTCAGGTAGAAGTGTTCCTGTCCCTGTCAGTACAGTAGAAAACGGTTAAATAAAAATAAATTAGGAAAATAACTAAATGTTGTACATATAAAGACATATACCCTCAAAACACTAACAACAAACATATTTTAAATAATATTAAAATATGAAAACAAATATATATAACTTCACAGATACATAAGAACACATATATAAATACATATCAACTGTACAGGAGTTGTATGAATATTAAATGGAATGAGAACATTTCCAACAGTACTTCCTAATGTTATCAAACAAAACAAACTGAGCTATAAACACCTGAAACTATGATCACACATCAGATTCATATTTTCTATTTATATAGAAAGTTTGCTCCTCGATCTTTAATATGAACAAACTTTTCGATTGTTCTTTTGTTGAATTCTGGTATTTCCTTTATTAGCTCTTTTTCCATTGACAGCATAGCCAAAGCATTAAGTCTAGCTTGAGTCATAGTGTTTCGCAAAAACGTTTTTACCCTCTTTAGTGTGGAAAAACATCGCTCAGATTCTGCTGTTGTCATGGGTGTAGTAATGATGACTCTTAAGAGCTTTATGGTCTCAGAAAAGGATTTCTCTAAGTTGTTTTCACACAAAAAGCTAAATAAAGCCATGGCACCACCAGTATTTTGTTGGAAGTCTCGTCTTCCATACAGGACCGAAAGTTCTGTACTCAATCTGGCTTTGTCTAACATAGGATAGGCTTCTACCGTTTCTGCGAGTGCCTCAGCTGGGAAAGATTTGTCATGGCTTTCAAAAAGGTCACTTCGCAATAGTGTTGCACTTACAAGATGCTTTGTGAAAGCAAAGCGCTCTCTGGCATGGACCACAATAATGTCACAGACTTCTTTTGCTTCTTGGGTTAAGGTATTTATTTGCAGTCTCCGGTTTACAAATGTACATTCTTGTGGCAGTGTAGAATCCAAACTGTCAATGGATTCTCGTACTTTGGTGATGCTTGTCACAAAGTCTGTAGTAGCTTTCTGGACAGACACAGTGTCAAAGTCTCGCTTTTGCAATTGATTATATAAAATGTCTACCTGGGGCATTATGTCGAAAAAAAGAAACAGAAAGAATATAAACTCTCTATCATCTAATGTTCTACTAAATCCCTTAGCTTCACATATAGTATTCGACTCAAAATCACCACTGTTTGCAATGGTTGACATGCATTCAAGAAGATCTTCTCTGAATTTATAAATTAGCAATATTGCTCGAATATTGAAGTTCCAGCGAGTTGCAGACCCTCTTGGAAGTCTTCTTGAAACTAATTGTTCAAGAATTTCCGTCCTTTTCGGGGAACGTGCAAAAAATGCTGTTATACCACCAATCTCTGAAAAGAAAATTTTAACTCTAGATATTTTGGAGGAAGCCTGTTCCATAATTAGGTTAAGTTGGTGGGCATAGCAGTTAATATAATGTGCATTTGGGTAAACCTCCCCGATTTTCTTTTGCACCCCACCTGTTGCACCACGCATGACGCTGGCACCATCGTGGCTTTGCGCAATTACTTTTCCTTTAGCACATTGCTCAGGGAAAACAATGTTTAATTCATTAAGAATGGCTGAGGCAATTGTTTCTGCAGATGAGTCTTTTAGATGTGTGAAACAATAAAATCTTTCAGCTACCTTGCAATTTCCATCAATGTAGCGGAAGACCAGAACTGACTGTGTCTTAGTAGAGACGTCAGTTGTATCATCAGCTTGGATAGCTACATAATAATCAGTGGTTCTCAACTGCTGTATAATATAGTCTCTTATTACTTCCAGCATACAGTCCAGCAATTCATTTTGAATAGTTTTAGAAGTGCCTTTAAACACGGTGGCTGTCTTTAAATGTGTTTCCATAGCACTGTCAATGCTGGAGACAAAATCAACAAGGCCCCTGAACACGCCAGGATTTAGAGACTCTTCAGTTTCATCATGGCCTCGTAATGCCAATTCAAAGGCACCACAAAATCGAATACAGTCAATCAATTTTGATAAAATGTATCGGTTTTTATCCACTTTTGCATTATGTTTTCTTACTCCCACACGGTATGCTTCGTTTAATTGCTGTACAATTTCCGATTTTCCAAAAAGAGATAATTTTAACATATTGTCAAATGGGATTTACATGAATCATGTTTTTTTATTTTTTCAGCCAGATGCTTTAGGTCAGTAACTCCTGTTTTTGTCCAGGTAACGTCACCTCCAAAGAGTAAGCATGGGAAACAGAATAAAGCATTTTTAGAAGCGCTACCAGTACCCATTCAATCCTATCAACCACGTACTGGTAAAGCGACGTGTGTACCCCTTTCCCCTATCTTTTGTAGACTGCTCAATTTTAATTTGAGGTTTATCAGCTCCTAATGTTTTCACTTGCAGTTTATCTGCATGTGTCAAACCCAAAAATGGGTTTATGAGTAAACTGTCAACTGTGTTCATTGTGTCCAGCAATATATCAGATTGCAAATGGAAAAAAAAGCCTGTTTTTTCAAATTCCCTTGGTTGAAGACACAAAAACGATATTACGCAAAATACTAAATAAACACTAATATAAATTGTCATGCACACATAAGTAACAGCAATTATTCATCCACATCCATCTTCAGTCTGACAGGAATGCAACTGCAGCAGCACGTACAGCTGTTCCCCAAGCGGTATAGCCTTTTAAATTTTTGCAGAATTTCACCTGGGATCCTGTTCATAATTAAAATATGGTATGAGCTTCGAAGCTAGGTGCCATAGCATGCACAACACCAGTGGTGATTGAAAAGCTTGAGCATGTCAATTCAGTGATCTGCCTAGAATTTAAAGGGTGTACTTATAAATTTTGACTTGACTTTAGATGGCAAATAATACAAAACATATTGAAAAATGTCTTAAAGAGAATGAGAGACTAATTGAGCAATACCCTTTAAAAGGGTGCTAGGCAGATCTCATATATATCCAGTACTCATCTGTACCCAACACAGCAAAATAAATGCATATTTTTTCAATTAAGAGTTTAACATTGCAGTTAGACCATTTTGATATTCTACACATTGATGCCATGACCTATTTTACACACAAGACAGACTAAAATTACAGCCTATAGACAGTGCTAGTCCTATCAGTGATCCTATTACTAAATGGACAACAGTCACAACTGTCACAACACATTAGATCAATTTTATATATCCAACTCACTGTATGTAATCTGTGTGCAGTAAAAATATTGTGTGCAAAAAAATAGGGTGAAAAACATTGCTGTAAAAAATATTGTCGACTGAAAAAACTAGAATGAAAATAAACAGTGGCCTAAAACATGGTAAAATGCCATGCATTATAGAGCAAAGATGAGTGTACTGGGATCAGGGGTAAGAGGCATCCTCCTAAAGTAGACAGGAGCATTTAAAATGAGGTGGGGTAAAGGGGCCGTAGACTAGCAATGCATTTTAACAATTCAAGTATAGTTAGCTTTAAGAGATAGTTAGGAGATTTTAGGGTAGCACTAAGTAGTAGTAGAGGGCTATAATGAATTAGAGTAGTACTTTTTTAAGCAGGAAGAAAGGATAAAATATATGGACAGTTTGGGGTTTAAAGGCTTTAAGGGTGAAAAGCATTAAGGGATAGCAAGGGATTATCAGGCCACAGTTAAATAAATGAAAGTGTATAAAAAAATAAAAGATTTCAAAATCAACATTTCGGGAATTTTCATAGTTCATGATAAAAAACAAAAAATGATTCCCTTGAACTTTCAACTCGCTACAAGCTCACACTCTCTGAACTGTTCTGCTAGGATAAGCCAACAGGCAGTCCTCCACACCTAAAGACCACACAGTTGGCATCCATATACAGCTGAATGTGGACCTTTGCCATAAATAGAGAACCATGTCCTACCTTGTGGCCTGAGATTAAGGACCACGAAGCTGAGTTTTGATCAATGTCCTGTTACAGCAGAGTCAGAACTACCACTTGTCCTCTTTCGATATCTCTCAGTACTTATCTTAAATGTGATTATATCACGACCAGTTTTAACTCCAATTTTTCATGTGCTAAAAGAATTAAAACAATAATTATTACCAGCAATTACATTGCATTCCTGTAATGTTTCAAGCCAATGTGCTTCCTGTATAATAATGTTTTACACAAAACAAATAAAAATAATAAATTCAGGTGTTTTTTAAATGAAATGTGCATGAGTGCAAGTGATCTCCTGGGTCTCTGCAAGCATGGTGATGTGTGAAATTTTGTGTAGAGTTGAATATTTCTGCAAAGAAGTGCATGCCCATGTTTAAAAATGAATCTATGTGAACGAATGTGTGTGTATGTTTGAGTATGTGTGCATTGCAGTGAGCACCTGTGCCGCTGGCCCGAACTCTAGAATCCTGTTGAAGTAGTGAGCAGAGGTATGGGAACACCTCATGTGACTAGAGAAGGGATGGTGAGTTAAGGTTTTACACCGGCTACATTCAGGGGGCTAGAGAGTCAGAGGACAGATAAGCCAGTGATCATTTCCAGTAACCAGACCCCAAGGTTGAAAACTTTCAGCACCAAGGCCACTGCCACCTCTAAGTAGCCTATACTCCATCGCCTTTCTGGAAAACAACAGTTGGCATAGGGCGACCCCTTGGTTCTACGTGGAGCACTCTCTGCCAGCCGGGTCAGGAATTTTTTTTGTTTATGACTTGCGCTAACTGAAGAAAGTATTTTACACTGTGGGAAAGCAGGCAGTTTGGCAAGAGATTGGTGATTATTTTTTCCAGGCAGTGCCGAAATGTGATTTTGGCAAGAAAATAAGTGGGACAGACTGCATGCTTTTCACGACCACGATGCACTTACTGCCAGCGTGCTTGCTGCCTAAATGCAGCTACTCAGAAAGCATGCAAGGTGGTTAGGACCCAGGTGTGCTATAGCTTGAAAGAATAAAGCATTCTAGTGTGGTGATGCGGACAGCAGCACTAGTCTGACCACTAATGAGTGGTACTTGACAGGACTACAAATGTGAAAGTGAACGCTCTTCAAAATTTTAAAAAGTGTATCTTTTTAACATTTGAAAGCTTTGACATTATCAAGTCAAATTATAGCACTGCACTAAGACTTCATTAAACATAGAAGGAGGGAGGGGCTAACACCTCCACCTGAATAGGGCTATGCCTATTCCAACACAAATAGCTATATAACCGCCTGTAGTGTGCCTGGAGCCAGAGAAGAAAGGGCAGGGGCCTTTTGAGGATCAAAGACAGCTGTCTTTTGTTGTCTCCCCCACTTCAAAGACACATTTTGGTATTAGTACTGGACCTCGCTGTGACATCCCCAAATTAGTTCACTTTGGGGTCTGGAGGAGACTCTGCAACTATGAGGTACAACACTGCTCGGAAGAACTGCCCCTTTGTCACTTGCTTTGCTGTACTGCCTATGCACTCTGCTCAGCTATGTTGGCCTGCTCCCTGATACCTCTGCAATGAGGGACAACTGGGCCTCTATATCCTACAAGTTCCCAAGAACTTGTTAGCTTTCCTACTGTTATGGAAGAATCAGGGCTATTTGTATGCTATTGGGCCACCAGACACACTCACATAGTCTAGCGCCTGCTGTGCTGGCGCTCGGTCACCTTTTGCTACTAGTCGTACTTGACACTGCTGTTTCTGAAGATACCGCAGCGGTGTAGACCTTTACCCTCAGTCAGCGCCGGGAGCACCGAGTGGAGTGAGCGCATTCTGGTTGCCTAGCATCGCAACGATCTGAGCTCGCTCTATCCAGGCTCTTTGGGCCGAAGATTCACGAGACTGCATCTACTGTGGCTGAACACCAGTCCTGCCTGCCTCTGTACCTCTTACCAACACGAGCTCCATGTATGAGGCCCACCAACACAGCAGTATGGGGCCACAGACCTGCCTGTGCTCCAGCGGCCATGCCAGAGCCCAACTCCTCTTCCTACCATGTGGACCCCGTGTGCGAGACCGCTGACAATGAGAGCAGTGACTCCAAGCCCCAGGTACTGTCCCGAAGGCCTGTGCAGGCTAACTTCAACCCCCACTGCATTGAAAACCTTTGCGAGGCGGAGGAGGCCGGTGGGCTCATTTGAGGATTACTGTAACTCCCTTAAAGGTTCCTGAGCACTGTGATGAGCTATTAACGTTACTAGTACTGGCATAACTCTTGATAGTCTATTGAATTGCTGTTCTTTAGGCCTGGTTTTAATTACATAAAGATGGTCTATTTTTCTGGAACTAGTGTGGAGTGTTTTGCTTTGTCTTTCACTGTTACTTTACTATGCGTTGCAGAAATACTTTACACATTGCCTCTTTGATAAGCCTCCTCTGCGCCAAGCTACCAGACGAGGAGCACAGGTAATCTTACATGTGTATCTGAATTACCTGAGTGGTGGTGGGTACTGCTTGGCTTAGGCGTATACCTTAGCCAAACAAAAACCCCATTTGTAACTGACACATTCAGCAGCGCCTGCTGCTGCACGTTGCCTGCTATCATTCCGAGCTGCAATGTGCAAGTGGAGGGGGGCAGCAGCAGCAGCTTATCAGATTTCACCTGGGCACATAACAAAGGCCAAGTTAAAGGGCCTTCAGGCCTCCTTCTGTTCCAAGGAGATATCTGGAGCCTCAAACCTAAAAGCAAATGCTTCGGCCAATGGGAAACAGCTTCCCTCTTCCTACTGGACCTCTCAGCCGCCTTCAACATTGTTTCCCACCACACACTCTGCACAAGATTCCACGATGCCAGCATCCGGAACAAAGCCCTGGATGGATCTGCTCCTTCCTCACCGGCCGAACACGGAGAGTAAGACTTCCACCATTCAACTGAAAACCCACAGAGATCAGCTGCAAAGGCTCTCAAGGCTCCTCCCTGAGCCCCAAGCTCTTCAGGCCCCATTTGCAGCCATCTTCAAGAACCACAGACTCAACGTTGTCTCCTACGCCGATAAAATCCAGCTGATTCTCTACCTCACAGAAGAACCCACAGCTGCCAAGAGCAACTTCCACAACAGGATAAATGCAGTCACCACCAGGATGAAGGACAGCTGCCTCAAGCTTAACTAACTCAAACAAGACCTAAGTCCTCAACCTGGGATCCACCCCCAAGTGTTGCCACCCCCTCTGCCTTGGTTGACTCTTGGTGGCCCAGGCAGAGCGGGTCTGCAGCACTTGGAACCCACCCCCCCACACGCCTACTGACTACGTGCGAAACCTTGGCAACCTCCTGGACTTCTCTCTCTCAATAAACCACCAAATCAACGTTGTTTATTCCTCCTATTTCCACATGCTCCATCTACTTCATGAAATCTTCCAGTGTGTCCCCAGTGAGTACAGGAAAACTGTCACCCATGAGCTTGTCAGCACTCTATCCAGCACCACCCAGACACTCCATAAGAACTGCAGAACATCAAGAACACCTCCGCCAAACTCATCCTGAACATCCCACGCCGCAGCCACATCACCAGCCACCTGAGAAGGGAAATATCCATTACAACGAATCCAATACAACGCATGCCATTACAACGCATGCCAACACAACGCAAGTACCATTACATCGCAATGCTATTACAATGCATAGCATTACAATGTAAAGCATTATAATGCATATACTTTTACCACACATGCCTTTACATGAATTTCTTTGTATAGGCAAGCATGGTAAAAGCATATGTGTTTTACATGTAAGTATAAAGAAAGTATAGGGTTTAAGGTGGGTTTGGGTTTTGAGGTGTAGGGGTATAGGTTTGGGTTGCCAAGATTAATGTTAGGGTTCAGGATGGGTATATGTTTTGGGGTGCCAAGGTTCATTTTAGGATTCAGGGTGGGTTTGGATTTTAGGGTGTCCAGGGTAATTTTAGGGCTCAGACAAATTTGGATTTTGTGGTGCCACGGGTAATTTAAAGTTTTAGGGTTTGGGGTTGTAAGGGTAATTTTAGGGTTCAGGGTTGGTTTGGGTTTTGGGGTGGTAAGGGTAATTTCAGGATTTAGGGGGTATGGGTATTAGGGTGGTAAGGGTAATTTTAGAATTTTTAAGGGGGTAGGACTATTGGCACTGGTACAAAGGGTAATTTTGGGGTTGCCTGGGGGTATTAATATATATATAAATATATATTACCTACTGGCGGTCGCCAGTAGGTATATATAGTTAGGATTTTTTTCCTATGGGATTTTTGAAAATTCTATGTCTAATAACTTTGACGTTTGTGGACGGAATTGGCTGAAATTTTCAGGAAAATGGAACATTTTGTTTCTGAGCAGCCACTGAAAATTGGGGGGGGGTTCGTCAAGGGGGGGCCGAGAAAAAAGGGGGGTCCCAAAACGCGTTTTCCCATGTTAATTTCCATAGGGCGGTTGGCCTCACTTTTAGCCCGAACGGCTGAATGGATTTGCACGACACTTGGCAAAATTGTAGGGACTGTTAACCCGATGTGCCTTTGCTAGGTCTCAATATATTTGCTCCAGTGGATTTTGAGAAATTAAGGTTAAAAAAATATATATATATCTGTAACAGCGCTCCGGGCAGCGCCCGGTTCGCGTACTTGACGCGTAACGGAACTTCGCGAAGCGAAGCTGATTGGCTCTCCGGTGTCTGTCAACATTCTAAACAGTCCGGAGCGGCCGCCATCTTGTCTCTCGGGAGGATCGAGAGACAAGAGGAGACCAAAACAAAGGGGGAAATGACCATAAGGGGGCATAGTAGATCCTCCCTGACCCCCTAGGTTTGATGTGGAGGCTTTAAAAGGGCCCCGCGGGGCAAAAAAAGAAATACAATTTTTTTTGTTTTTTTGCCGCGGGGAGCGCCCGGTTTGCGAACCGGGAAGCGGCCCGGGGAGCGTACTATAAGAAAAAAATAATGATAGACTTTTCAAATATTGTATGTTAATTGATTGTTTGTTATGTTAATTTTTTTTAATTTTTTTATTTTTTAAACAATTATTTATTATTGTGATTGTGTTTCAAAATTTAATAAAATGTCTACCATTTCACTGTCTGAAATGTCGTTATTTTCATTGAACATAGCTTGTAATGTTTGAGTGTGTAAAATGTCCTAATTTTCAAGGAGGACATCTACTGATTGCACACATTGCAGTAGTTCTTGGTCCCAAGTTTCATCCATAAATTCAATATCATTTGGATCAATGATTTCTTGGTTGGTCTCTGCAAGGACAATTTCAAATGAGACTTTCTGCTCGCCTTCCATTTTGCCTGAAATTTGCATAAAAAAAATATATATTAGTAGAGATAGGGCACTGTTGGGATTAATTTTAGATAGGCAGTTTTTAACAGTGAATTTATCTTTGGGCAGTGTATAGTATCAGAGTGGAAGTAGGAATATAAAAAAGTGTATGTGATTTAACGTAAGTAAATTCATAATTATAAAAGACAAGCCTAACTCCATCCATAACTATAACAGAGAAGTCTATCTAAATCTATAACTACTACAGAGGGATAGTATATAACTATCAGAAAAAGTTTACCATATTAACTTAAAGTGCACAATATACTTCAGTTTTTAAAATAACAACTAACCTTTACAAAGAAGTTGAAGTTATTAGTGAAAATCCTATTGAAATGTATACCAGGAAGTAGTAGTCAAAATGGCTGTGTTTCCTTCTCTTCCTTTATATTCAGGTACATAACCAATCAAATGTCAGGTAAAAAAAAATGGAAAAGAAAGTAACATTTTCATTGGTTGTCAATTCCAACACTTCAGATGTGTTTTGTGAAGTAATTTACCTCAGGGTATTTAGAGAGGTCTACAGGCTAAATGGCTAAATGGAATTCCAACCAAATTTGTGAAAATGGTAGGGATTGGTATGTAGTATGAGCAAATCTATATTTGGTGAAAGTGTCTCCAATGTTTCTTCTGTAAATTACTTTCCCACCTTTTTTGATGGAGCGCTTCCCGGGGAGCGCCCCGGTACGCGAACCTGCAGCGTAAAGGGAGTCCACCATTTTGTGTTTCGGTCGAATTAAGATACAAGATGGAGGGCAAATAATGTTCAGAATGGGTAGAAGGGGACACGGTAGACGTATTTTGACCCCCTAGGTTTTCTGAGGATGGCTGAGGAGGCCCATATGTGCGAAAAAAAAACATTTTTTAAAAAAATTTCGCGCGGTTAGCTTCTGGTTTGCGTACCGGGTAGCGCTCCGGGGAGCGTACTTTGTTGAAAATTAGTGAAAAAAGTTAGAGTAAAATAATAATTGTGAGTGATCAGATGTAGGGTAGCTCTGAGAAGAGCTTTTGGGTTTATGGTACATTTAGGTACTTATAAGTAGGTACCAATGCACAGTTTTAAATTCAGAATGAAAACTCTGTTCCCTTCATCTGAGAAGTGAACTCCATCTCCTCTGTAGATATCTTGCATGTAGTAACGCAAGTTATTGTTGTACATGGAGCCCATTCCATGGTCTCTCATGTAAGCTGAAACAGATTTGTTTACATGCTTCCTCGATTTCTCAATTTGTGGACAAAATTGGTTCGACCACCTCCATTTCTGTCTTTGGCATATATTTGAATATACCAAGGCAGTTTGAGGAAAAAGTGCCATCAATTGCTCAAAGGTGTCCTTTAAAAGCATTTCCAGACCTACACCAGTCAAAGTGCCCAAGTCATTACCTCCACAGTGCAAAATTAACAGGTCAGGTTTAGGCAAATGCATAAAGGTTTTCACCAATGGTATCAATTGGTGACATTTTAATCCTCTGTGGCCAAACCACTTAATTTCCACATCTTGTAAATTGTGGTTAGGTAAATTTCTGTTCTCAGCATACCTCTGGGCCCAGTAGATGTAACTATGTCCAACAATCCAGACAGAAAACATGGTGAGAGAAGGTTCTGCTGCAGTGAGATGACGTGTGGCAATGAAATGGCAGTTGGAAAAATAAGAGTTTAAAATGAAAAAAACTGTGGAGTTTCTGTGTTAAGGAAGCAGTAGCCGTGATTGGTGGATTTTGATTGCTGAAAACAGAAAGTTAGGGTGCATGGATGAGTTCTTTGAAAGATGTAATTTGAATGGTCAAGAAAAAATCATTTAATGAAAGATTGCACTGGATATGCAGGTGCACTGAGAGTTCAAAGTTCAATTGAAACATTGTTGTGTGAACTTGCAAACATCAGAGGTCTTTCAGGAGGTGGTTGCTATGCAAAAAAGGCAGAGAGGGCAGAGGGGGGAAGGGTGTTGATTTGAAAAAAGTGAGGGAAGAGTTTTGATTGGGTGACATGAGAGATATGTGTGATGAGTTAGAGCATTTCTGTGCTTTTCATAGCTGCAGACTCTGGAGTGCATACCTTTTGCTCTGCTAAAGACAAATTGGTGTGTTTCTGAGACTGTTTTGAAACTCATAAAGTATTTGCTAAGGTGAGAAAAGATTCATTTAATTTAGATAGACAATAGTATGCTTTAGGGAGAAAATTATGAAGAAAGTTCTGTATTTAAAATGTTGCTTTGTGTCAAGTGTTTTACAAATAGATTTTGTTTCTTTGAGTTACATAGCCATGTTAAAAGTGACCCTTAAAAAACGCTTTCATGTGTCTTAGGGTATTGTAAGTCATTTCCCGATGAATGTAGGTATATAATTGATTTATATGATGTGTTTAAAATCGTTTTTTGAAAAATATTAGGTTTCTTGATATGTACTGCTAGAGCTTCATAGGTTGCTTGGGGCATATTTATAAGGCATTTGAGTCTCTCTGATGTTATTTTCCCCATTTTAATTTAAGACCTTTCCCCGTGGAGCAAGGTCCTTGTAAATATGCCCCCATCTGTGCTTGGCAAATTTAGATTTTAATTCTTTGACTAACATAGCCATGTTAAAAGTGACCCAAAAATGGTGCAATGGCCTTAAAAAACGCTTTCATGTGTCTTAGGCCATTTTAAGTCATTTCCCCTTGAATGTAGGTATATAATTGATTTATATGATATGTTTAAAATCGTTTTTTGAAAAATATTAGGTTTCTTGATATGTACTGCTAGAGCTTCATAGGTTGCTTGGGGCATATTTATAAGGCATTTGAGTCTCTCTGATGTTATTTTTCCCATTTTAATTTAAGACCTTTCCCCGTGGAGCAAGGTCCTTGTAAATATGCCCCCCTCTGTGCTTGGCAAATTTAGATTTTAATTCTTTGACTAACATAGCCATGTTAAAAGGGACCCAGAAATGGTGCAAGGGCCTTAAAAAAATGCTTTCATGTGTCTTAGGCCATTTTAAGTCATTTCCCCTTGAATGTAGGTATATAATTGATTTATATGAGGTGTTTAAAATCGTTTTTTGAAAAATATTAGGTTTCTTGATATGTACTGCTAGAGCTTCATAGATTGCTTGGGGCATATTTATAAGGCATTTGAGTCTCTCTGATGTTATTTTTCCCATTTTAATTTAAGACCTTTCCCCGTAGAGCAAGGTCCTTGTAAATATGCCCCCATCTGTGCTTGGCAAATTTAGATTTTAATTCTTTGACTAACATAGCCATGTTAAAAGTGACCCAGAAATGGTGCAAGGGCCTTAAAAAACGCTTTCATGTGTCTTAGGACATTTTAAGTCATTTCCCCTTGAATGTAGGTATATCATTGATTTAGATGATGTGTTTAAAAACGATTTTTGAAATCAATTAGTTTACTTGATATGTAGTGCTAGAGTTTCATAGGTTGCTTGGGTTATATTTAAAAGGCATTTGAGTCTCTCTGATGTTATTTTTCTCATTTTAATTAAAGACCTTTCCCCGTGGTGCAAGGTCCTTGTAAATACGCCCCCATCTGTGCTTGGCAAATTTAGATTTTAATTCTTTGACTAACATAGCCATGTTAAAAGTGACCCAAAAATGGTGCAAGGACCTTAAAAAAACGCTTTCATGTGTCTTAGGCCATTTTAAGTCATTTCCCCTTGAATGTAGGTATATCATTGATTTAGATGATGTGTTTAAAAACGATTTCTGAAATCAATTAGGTTTCTTGATATGGACTGCTAGAGTTTCATAGGTTGCTTGGGGTACATTTAAAAGGCATTTGAGTCCCTTTGATGTTATTTCTCCCATTTTAATTAAAGACATTTCCTCGTGGTGGAAGGTCCTTTTAAATACACACCCATGTGTGCTTGGCAAATTTAGATTTTGATTATTTAACTTACATAGCCATGTATGCCTCTTTTGCATCACTGTGCGTCACTTTTATCTGCAACCCTGAGTAGGCCTCACCTTAAACAAACCTCTGGATAGGCCACACCTTATCGTCATCCTGAATCAATCATTTAACATGTTAGGGACAGATTTATGATAGGTGTGTGCCTCTTTTGCGCCGCTGTGCGTCACTTTTGTGACGCAGCGGCGGTGCAAAAGATTTGCTATGTGGCGACATATTTACAACTTGATGCATCTAGGCAGATGTGTCATGCTGTAAAGTCCCGTGCCACATGAAACCGATGCAGAAGTGATGCAAAACATGCACCATGTTGCAAGACAGGCCTCATTTCATCTCCAACAAGATAAGAAGCTGAATCTTCTGTAAATGTCAAAATTGTTGTATACAGTGCTCAACTTCTGTGTACTCTTTGATATGCTAGAGTCCATCTGCACTATGAGATACCTAAGCAAAGGAAACACAGGTGATGTGATTGTGAAATGAGGAAAAGAAACTTCACATTTTTCAATTACATCACCTGTGTTTCCTAAGTTTACGAATGACATTGTGCAGATGAGGTTTAGGTCTGTCCACGGACACAGAAGAGGTCTGGCCTTAGTTCAAGAGTGAAGTGGACATGACTTACTTCATTGGTAGGTCTTCACATGTATTATCTCCTCTATACTCTTGAAGAAGCGTAAATTTAATCTGCAACCCTGAGTAGGCGTCACCTTAAACAAACCTCTGGATAGGCCACACCTTATCGTCATCCTGAATCAATCATTTAACATGTTAGGGACAGATTTATGATAGGTGTGTGCCTCTTTTGCGCCGCTGTGCGTCACTTTTGTGACGCAGCGGCGGTGCAAAATATTTGCTATGTGGCGACATATTTAAAAATTGATGCATCTAGGCAGATGTGTCATGCTGTAAAGTCCCGTGCCACATGAAACCGATGCAGCAGTGATGCAAAACATGCACCATGTTGCAAGACAGGCCTCATTTAATCTCCAACAAGATAAGAAGCTGAATCTTCTGTAAATGTCAAAATTGTTGTATACAGTGCTCAACTTCTGTGTACTCTTTGATATGCTAGAGTCCATCTGCACTATGAGATACCTAAGCAAAGGAAACACAGGTGATGTGATTGTGAAATGAGGAAAAGAAACTCCACATTTTTCAATTACATCACCTGTGTTTCCTAAGTTTACGAATGACATTGTGCAGATGAGGTTTAGGTCTGTCCACGGACACAGAAGAGGTCTGGCCTTTGTTCAAGAGTGAAGTGGACATGACTTACTTCATTGGTAGGTCTTCACATGTATTATCTCCTCTATACTCTTCAACAAGCGTAAATTTAATCTGCAACCCTGAGTAGGCCTCACCTCAAACAAACCTCTGGATAGGCCACACTTTATCGTAATCTTGAATCAATCATTTAAAATGTTAGGGTCAGATTTATGATAGGTGTATGTCTCTTTTGCGTCACTGTGCGTCACTTTTGTGACGCAGCGGCGGTGCAAAAGATTTGCTATGTGGTGACATATTTACAAATTGATGCATCTAGGCAGATGTGTCATGCCGTAAAGTCCTGTGCCACATGAAACCTGCGTCAGTTTTCATATAGGTGTTTTGTTGCAAGGTATGCATTAATTTGCATGAAAGCCCTGTAAAGAGTCAGCTTTATAGCATTGCTGAATCAAATCCTTACGCCTGTTTGAAACAGGCATAAGAAGTGATGCACCATGCAATGTGAGGGTTCCTCCTGTGCATTGCAGTAGACATGTCGCGCTTATGACGTGATTCCTGCAATGTGCTGCTTTTGCGGCACAGATGCATGTCGCATCTGTGCTGTTTTTGCTCAATGGTGCTCCACATTGTAAATGCGGCACACTATGGGTGGCAGAGCAGCGGTGCACATTAACTGGTGCATCCGTGGGGATGCGCCACTTAGCATAAATCTGCCCCTGTACATTTAAGTATGAGCAGGGGACACAGAGTCGGTGAGGCTTATCCAAGGTTAAGAAGAGATGAGTCCTGTTCACTGAAAACTTGGACATAGGCCTCACCTCCTCAGCATCGCTGGACATGGCTAAATAATAGCTGCAAAATGTTACTCTTGTTAAACAATTTTACTATTATAATCTCTGAGATTTGTCTCTTACTCTGCAACATCTCATTGTTGTTCTCTTTCTTTAAAGATAACGACAACATCAACCATGAGTGACAATCAGCAATCAGTTGATTTTGACCTTATCATTGAACTTGTAATTGAAACGTCAGTGGAAGTAGATCCCTTGGATGATTTAAATCCTGAGGATGATGAAGAACATGATGAGGATGCCGATTTGTCAGAATTGTATGACATAGGGTGGGAAGCTGACGTGCTTGAGCCTATGGAACTATAAACATTTATTTTTAAAATTTATAATAAATGAAAAGTAAAAATGTAAACCGTTTCATTTAAAATTAAACACACCTTCAAAAACAGGTTATGTGTAGTGTCTTCAATAAAATATTAAAATATGCTCATAAAATTAGATCAGATTCACATATAAAACAGCACAGGTAAAATGAAGAAGAATTCCATTTCTTTTCTGCTATTTGTGTATTCTAAATTTGCCAAAGCACTAAAAAATATTCTATGTAAAAATGTCAAGTAGTGTGTTAAGTTTTTGATGACAGTTATTGATTTACTGTTTGGTAATAGTGGTTAATAACATTTTTTATTATATTTTACCACAGATTCAACTGCAGATCATTTCAAAATTTGAGAATGCCAACCAAGGATAGAATTAGAAAGGCTGCAAAACGTCAAAGACAGCAGGTCCATGAAATAATGCAGCAGTCCTCTACAAAAAAAACTTGTCAAGTCACCAAGAAAGCACCGGGTAAGACCACGAAAACATTCATAAGAAACATTTGTAGAAAAAAAAGAAGTAGTACAGAAAATGTTTTAGTCCAGAAAAAGAGAAGCAATTTAAACGGAAAGGAAAGGCCAATCAAAAATGTTACTGCTAGAGCAAGAGATAACTCTGTGCATGATAGTAGAAGGAAACAACAGTTTAGGGACATTCGTAGACGAATGTTCCGCAACAGGATAATTGGCAATTTGTTATTAAATATAAAAATATTAAGAAAGGTCAACAGAAAGTGGTTTTTTATAAGAGAAAAAAAAAAGTTGAGAAAGTTATTGATCAGGCATTTGAAATAAAGCAAAAGTTATTTATTTTGATAATCAATAGAATTAGGAAGCTAAACAAGGCAATTTATGATTTCAAAAGAAATAGTAGATGGAAGAGAATAGTTAATCGTAGTAATTTTTGTGAAGTTTTTTCCGGAGAATGGATGCATAGTTCAAGTTGTGAGGCATTTTTCAATGAGGAGAGTTATTTCCAGGATAATGATTTGGTGCATACAGTTGACACCAGTGGTCGAGCTTATGAGGTGAAAGATGGTTGTCCAGTTGAAAAAGAAAAACTTGTGACAACAGAGACAGAAGAGGTGTTAGGTAATGAGGTTTTAGGAAGACGTCCTAAGGGTCCTGTGTACACCTGGAAGTGTAGGAGTATTTGCAGTGTACGACAGGATTCCATCAATTTGCTTTGTGATTTTGTACAGACATTTAATAAGAAAAGTTTGAAGCAGAAAATGATGTTGTTGCAAGAATTAGATCCTTGCAGAGTGAGAGAAGTGACAGGTTTGCATGGTCATTCACTGGCTTGTCTTTCCAGGAGAGTATGCCAGAGTGTTTTTCATCATTTCAGGATGCTAGCAGTGCATCATAATAAAGTGAGGAAATTAGTTAGAATGTTGTATTATGCTAAGAGTCCAGCAATTATGCTTAAACAATTATGCGCTGCTCTTTTGCATGGTTCTGAAATAGATGTGAAGAATATTTGTGAAGAAATTGAGTTTTGTTACTTTGGAAGTAAAGAGGAGAATGTTGAAATTGACCCAGAAGAAGAGGGTAATGTGGAAGACAGTGTACAGGTTTCCAGTACAGATAATTTTCAGAAGGAAATTGCCACGTTTCCAAGTGAGAGGCCTAATTTCACTTGTGTGTGTTGTCGACGCACTTATTATAAGAATCAGACTAAGTTAGTGGATTTATATGCAAAAAGTGAAAGGGAAAATAATAGTGAATGGAAGGATTTCGCAACATACTTGATGGTAGAAAATTGTTTTGATTTGGGATCGGATCAACGTGTGTGTACTTATTGTTGTAACAAATTAAATCAAAACCAGATGCCTGCTAGAGCGGTTCATAATAATCTGGAATTGGTTGAGATTCCTTCTGAATTGAAGGATTTAAATAATTATGAATCTATTTTGATTCAAAGTATCCATCCCTTTCAGGCTATTGTAAGAATGGAGCCAAAGACAGGGAAATTGCCTCCATCAGATTTACAGAGAGGATTAAAGGGAAGAGTTGTTTATTTGCCTCTAGATTTGAAGAAAAAAATTAATACAATTGGAGTAGAAAAAGTGGAAGAGGAACCTCTGGTTATCTTAGTTAATGGGGTTCTGACAAAGAATAAGAAAATATGGCAAGATTTAGTGGATGTTAGGAAAGTCAAAAAGGCAACATTGTATTTGAAAAAAAATAATAAGTACTATAAGAATGTATATGTTGCAGAAGAGGAAGTAAGTGAGGAAGAGGATAGCGATTTGTGTGCTGGTCAAATTGAGAAAGTAGAACCCTTTAAAAGTGAAGAAATATATGAACATTATAGTGTTCATCCTTTGCATTCCAAGGAAGTCATAGGGAATGCTATTGAGTTGTTTCAAATGAAACAAGCCAAAGGGAGTCCCATTAGTGTTTGGGAGGAAAGTTTGGAAGCTCGGTGTTTCCCACAGCTATTTCCAACAGGTCAGGGAGGAAGATATGATGAGTGACCTCATCAAATTCCTGCTTCTGAATACCGGACTTTACGATTGTATGCAGAAGATGCTAGGTTTCGACAATGCATTCCCTATTTGTTTCATCTCCTGTTTGAAAGCGATCTGTCTGGACTGTCATATGCAGTGAACCACATCTTGCAAAGTGGTATACACATGCAAAACATCTCAGCAAGTGACTTTATGGATAAAGTCAATGTCCAAGACAGTATTTTGGATTGTCACCTGATTAATCTCATGGCGTGTCAGCGTGGTACTAATGAGTACTGGTACCGTCGTCATAGTGATTTAAAATGTATGCTGAGGAACTTAGGAACTCCCACATGGTTCCTCACTCTGAGCTGTGCCGAGTATGGCTGGGAAGACTTACTTGAATTTCTACGAGAGGCAAATGGAAACATTGAAAACATCGAATTCAAGACACCCGGAGAACTGTGCTCTTTGGATCCAGTCAATGTATGCAGGTACTTCAATCATAGATTTGAAGCTATGATGTCTTTCATCATGAACAAGAGAAATCCACCTCTTGGAGAGGTGTTGGATTTCTTCTGGAGAAAGGAGTACCAAGCAAGAGGTGCTCCTCATATACATATGCTGCCGTGGATCAAGGATGCACCTAAATTTGGAACGGATCCAGAAGACTTAGTGATGAGTTTCATACAACAGTATTCTACGTGTGCTGTTCCAAACGCAAAGGAGAAGAAAAGCCTAAGAGAAAAAGTTCTACGTTTCCAAAGCCATCGTTGTGGAAAGTACTGTCGTCGTAAATTCAGAAACAAGGACAAGTTCTACACCAAATGTCGTTTCGGCTTTCGACGACCGGTGATTTCTAAAGGAAGAGTAAACAGTTTGATGTCTTCGCTGCGACATAATGTGATGAAGAAATCACCTAAAAACACATACAATTTGAAGAGGAACGAAGAGTCCAAGTACATCAACGACTACAACCCAGTGATTTTGTCCATGTGGAATGCTAACATGGATATACAGTTTGTGGCTGATAACTGTATGGCTGTGGCTCGGTATGTGACATCTTACATCACCAAAAAAGAAAAGACAGAATTGAAGGATATGTGGGAGGACATTTCCCATGAAAAGAGCCTCAGTAAGAAGTTGTACAGTTTCAGTCTGAAGATGTTGTCACATCGAGAAATCGGAGCTTACGAATGTTCTGACCGGTTGTCTTCAGCAAGTCTCTATGCCAAATCCAGGAGTATCGTTTGGTCCTGCTGCAACGCGTAATCGAGTTCTGAAACCTGTGCGGGAAATTGAGTATTTGGCGGAAAAGGAGCCAAACAGGTCCGATATTTTGAAGACCAACATGTTGGATACATATTATCCAAATCGAAGCAGTCACCTCGAGAATGTTTGTCTGTATGAGGTTCTACAAAATTACATATTCAAGAGGAACATCAAAGAAGATATTGAGAAAGGAGTGTATGCTGTAATTGGAAGTGAGGGATGTCTGGTCAAGCAAAGAAAATGCCACTTGGTAAACCATCGAAAATTGAGTGGCGAATCTCCTGAAAAAAAGGAGTTTTTCTATTTAGCACTTTTGCAACTTTTCAAGCCTTGGCGTGCAGAAGAGGAACTGCTTGGAGATTTCCTGTTACGAAGACTTTTTCACTGCCGCCAAGGAGACCATAGAATGTCCTGCTTTTCCCAAATATCTAGAAATGTTGAATGCGGAAATCGAGCAGGAAGCAACGATTGCAGCCAAGATTGCCAGAGACAGTTCTCAGGACAGTCAGAGTTCTGTTTCATTGAGTCAGGATCCACTAGGAGGACCTGTTATCGAAAATGAAGCTGCCACTGCCATGAATGAAGTGGAAAGAGCTATGGCACATGCTCAGGAGGATGCAGTTAACTTAGAAGACTTGGAAAGACAACTCAACGTTGAGCAGAGGAAAATATATGACGAAGTTACCAAGCAAATTGATCATGGATTAAGTCATGAGAAGAAAGAGTGCTCATGTACGTCGTTGAAGCCTGTTCGACTGTACGTGAGTGGAGAAGCGGGAACTGGAAAGAGTTTCCTCATTAAAGCAATTTCATGTTATTTGCAGGAAAGGACTGAGTCATCGCTGTCTTGTGTTGTCACCGCTCCAACTGGACTGGCAGCACATAACATTAAAGGTATTACTTTGCATCGTCTACTGATGCTGGCAGTGGAGCATGACAACAAATTACAATAACACAAGTTATCTGGAGATGCTTGTTGTGAAGTTTCAAGAGTCTTGAGGAAAATGAAACTTCTTATCATTGACGAAGTAAGCATGGTTTCCAATGTCATGCTTGCCTTTGTGCATTTGAGAAAGCAAGAAGTTCTCAAAACAGAGTATGATGTGTTATTTGGTGGCAAACACATCATTGTTTTCGGAGATCTTCTGCAGCTGACACCAGTGAAAGGACAACCTGTGTTCAAAATGCTCACGCATGAAGATACCAGGAAGTGCCTAGGGAGCATTGGCAATGTCAATATATGGTTAAACTTCAATTATGCTGAACTGCATGAAAATATGCGTCAGGCGAAGGATGAAGATTACAAGAATATTCTACAAGATGTTAGAATTGGAAAAGTGACCGAGCATGGGAAAGAAGCTTTACATGCACGATTACTGTCAAATTTATATCCAGAACAAGATGTTGTGCCTGAGAATATTTTTCAGAAAATTACTGAGAAGAAATCTGGAATATGTTTGATGCCAACTCTTGCAGAATGTGCCATCTTCAACAACAAAATGTTGCATTTAGAAAACCAAGAGATTGTGAAACTGGAAGCTATTGACAGAGTAGAACATATGGGATCAACAATTATTTTGTCTGAGAATTTGAAAACAAAATTGGATTCATTAGAGAAGACTATATCTAAAACTGCAGGTTTTGAAAAGACTCTGAATGTGTGCTTAAACTGCCGTATAATTTTAAGAAGGAATTTACATGTTGAAAGAGGTCTGGTAAATGGATCAATGGGTAATGTTGTTGATTTTGTGAAATACAGAAATAGAGATGGAATTGAATTTTTAAAAATTAAATTTGATGGCATTGAGGAAGTACAGCTAATTAGTTGTTGTTCTGCTAGATTTTTGCTTGTAAAAGACTTATATGTTCGCCGTAAGCAGTTTCCTGTTTGCTTGGCATATGCGGTGACAATCCATAAATCGCAAGGTTTAAGTGTAGACAGTGCATTGGTGAATATTGGCAGTTCTGTGTTCAAGGAGGGTATGGCATATGTGGCATTGTCACGAGTTAGAACTTTATCGGGATTGTACTTGATTGAGTGTGATGTCACAAACATTTGTGCGGATCTAGATTGTGTTAAGGAATACAATAGGTTAAGAAGAGAGTATGCGCCGCATTTGCCTCAATATCCTTTGTTTGAGAAACGTGTGGTAGGCCGGAAACAAAGAAATGTGACCAATACTAGGGAGGTTGTAGCAAAAAGAGGAAAAATCGATGAACCTGAAATTATAAGCAGAAACAAAAAGGATTCTGTTGAAGATGTTGTTGGTTTTCAATTTGAAAACAGTTCTGGTGTCAACTGCTATGCTAATGTAGTGGTTAATGTTTTGTTTTCTCTAGAAAATGTAAAAGAAGAGATTGTGGTCAATTCTGATCAAAGATTTTGCAGTTTGTTAAATTCTGTGTTAGAGAAATGTAGCACTGATAGAACAAAAATAGAAAGTGTGTCTGAAATTCGAAATCTGTTAGACAGATGTTCAGGTCAAACACAATTCTCTCAAAATATTCAGCAAGATTGTCAGGAGTTTTTAATGTATATGCTTGATGTATTGCATGCTGAAGGTGTAGATGTAGATCACCTGTTTGGGCTTTCTTATCAATGGCAGCATGACTGCGAGAACTGTAGGGTATCAAGTACTACTAGTGTAGACTCAGAAAGATTTATATATTTAACTTTGCCAGACAGTAAATCAGTCTCCTTTAATAAGCTAGTAAAAGCAGCTGATCACAACATGGAGTGTAGCCAATGTAAATCTGAAATGATGTCAACATTATTTATACGAACATATGGCCAGTATGTCATTTTAATGTTCCAACGATGTAGGCCTGATGGAACAAAATTGACAACTTTAATTAAAAATGTTGTTGCTTCGCAGTTGTCAATATCAGGAAGGACTTTTGTAACTGCAGCAATTATATATCATGATGGTCCTTCAATAACATCAGGACATTACACAGCTTATTTAAAGTCTAGAAATGGCTGGTCACTCTGCAACGATTCTGTTTTAATTTTCAAAAAAAAATTACCTTTTGACCTTAAAAATTCTTACCTGGCGTTTTTAAAACCAAAATTTTAGAGAAGGAATCTCGGGATTTGCTCTGAGGAATTTCAAGAGGTTCTAATGGCTCCTACACGATTTGACCTTGAGGATAAGTGTAGTACAGAGTCAAAAGTTATTTTTGAGTTTTAAATAGTTCCTGGAAAAAAAGAAGATTTTCTTATAGAAAGTGTTGGGCAGAGATTAGTTGAAGGAGAACAGAGTATTTCCCAAAGCAAACGGTGTTCTTACCATAACACTTGATGTCATGGAAAAATAACTGCACTTTGAATGAGTTCAGAAAAACTGTTTCTTTTTATAAGCTAATTCAAGCAGCCAATCAAGACATGGAGTAGAGGGAATGTAAGTCTGCAATGCTGTCTAGATTATTTGTCCAAACATTTGATTATAATGTCATTTTAAAAATCCAACTATATAAACCTGATGAAAGTAAGTCTTCAACTTTAATTACAAATGTTGTGGCTACACAGTCGTTGATTTTAGGAAGAACATTTGTAACTGCAGCTATTATATGGCATGATGGTCATTTGACAAGATCCGCTTATCACACAGCTTATTGAAAATAATGTAAAAAAAATTGCTGTTTCGGAAATTATTGCCATTTGACTACGATACAATGTTGCCTTTTTACTTAAAAATATTCTTACTTTCTGTTTTCAGAAAAGAGAATTTAGGGTAGGTAACTGGCGTATAATGATTCTAGGGGTTGATACAGTTTTATCTACTGTTTTATATTGCTTTGTGATTAAAAGTGATGTAGAGAATTAAATAATTGTAGTAGTCATAGAGGTAGTGTAAGTCTGCTTCATAGTAAGCAGTATCAGTGTCATAGGAAATGTAGAACATGAGTGAGCAAGAAGGGTAAGATATTACTAGTCCAGGATCGTGAAAGTGATCTTGAACGTTTTCTTTCTGAAAGTTGCGGAAATAGAAAATGACGGGATTTGCTTACAAGAATTCCAAGAGTTATAAATGGCTCTTACATGATTTGGCCTTGTGGAAACGTGTGGTAGAGAGCGAGAAATCATTTATTGTATTTAACATATTTTTCAAAACGATGGAGGTTTTCTTTCAGAAAGTGGCGGGCTGAAAATAAAAACAGCACAACCGAGTGTACGCTGTTCATAGGACATCCTTCGACGTCATGGAAAGTAAGTTACTTTTGAGGAGTTCTGATTTCTGATTGGTTATGTTATATGGGTTTTTTAAACACAATCATTTTGATTGTGGTTTTTTTTCCCCGCTGTTATATGATGAATACCTTCAAGTCACTGTTTTTAGTGAAATTTGATACATTCTGAGAACAGCAAAAATAAACCATTTAACTTGATAATTAATTCTGTACTATTTGTATTTATGATGTACATTTAGAACTGTGTAGGAGGCATGGAGAAGTTGAGGCTTCTGTAAGTGTCAAAGTTGTTGCATACAGTGCTCACATTCTACGTAGTCTTTCATATGATAGACTACATTTCCACAATGAGATACCTAAGCAAAGGAAACACAGGTGATGTGATTGTGGAATGAGCAAAAAAAATTGCAAGTTTTTCAATTATATTACCTGTGTTTCCTAACATTACACATCACATTGTGTAGATGAGGTTTAGGCCTGTTCCAGGAGACAGAGGAGGTCTGACATTTGTTCAAGAGTGCAGTGGACATGACTCACTTCGTTAGTAGGCCTGCCCATGTATTATCTCCTCTATACTCTTCAACAAGCCTAAATTTCATCTGCAACCCTGAGTAGGACTTACCTGAAAAAAAATCTGTGGATAGGTTACACCTTATCAGCATCTAGAAACAATTATTTAAAATGTTAAGGGCAGGTTTATAAAGGCTGTGTGCCTCTTTTACGCCGCTGTTCCGTCACTTTTGTGTAAAAGATGCACCATGTTGCAAGATAGGCCTCAGTTCATTTCCAGCAAGATACCGTCAGTTTAAAATGTATATAATTAGGACTGTGTAGGGGGTATGGAGAAGCTGAGGCTTCAGTAAGTGTCAAAGTTGTTGCATGCAGTGCGTACTCTTTCATATGCTGGACTACATCTGCACAATGAGATACCTAACCAAAGGAAACACAAGTGATGTGATTGTGAAACGAGCAAAAGAAATTGCACGTTTTTGAAATACATTACCTGTGTTTCCTAACATTACGAATCACATTGTGCAGATGAAGTTTAGGCCTGTCCAGGGAAACAGAGGAGGTCTGAACTTTATTGGTTGGCCTGCACATGTATTATCTCCTCTGTACTCTTGAACAAGCCTAAATTTGATCTGCAACCCTGAGTAGGCCTCACCTGAAACAAACGTCTGGATAGGACACACCTTATTGCCATCCTGAAACAATCATTTAAAATGTTAGGAACAGTTTTATGATGATTGTGCACCTCTTTTGCGCTGCCATTGCGTCACTTTTGTGAGACAACAGCAGTGCAAAAGATGCACCATGTTTCAAGATAGGCCTTACTTCATCTGCATCAAGATACTGTTAGTTTAAAATGTATATCTTTAGGACTGTGTAGGGGGCCTGGAGAAGCAGAAGCTTCTGTAAGTATCAAAGTTGCTGAAAAACTGTTTGTCCTTCAATCTTTTCCCTTGTCTTTTCTAATTTTTAAATATATGTTTTAATATTTTTCAAATGTTTGTTATCTCTTTCACAGATTGAAAGTATAAAAATAACAAGTGACTAAGTTAACGACAATTATAAGGTAAATGTTTTGTACTCTTTTCGTTTCATTTCTATCTCATTTAACTACTATTAGTTCCACTGCTTCATTTCTTTAACCCTCACTTTCCTGCCTTTGCTACTTCCCTCATTCCTTTCTCTATTACTTACTTACTCTACTCCTTCCACTCCTTTTCTCAGTCTTTCTCTTCTCATAGTTCCTCACTCTTGTTCACTCACTCCGTCTCTATTACTCTTAGTGTCTCTGACTGATCACTGTTTCACTACTTGTTCATTATGCTTTCTCTGTGTAGTTGAAGCACACTAAGGGGCATATTATGAACACAGACAATAAAATTATTGCTGTTTTTATTGGCAGAAAACTGCTGCAAAAGCGGTTTTAGCGGCAGTTTTCTGCCGCAAAAGCAGCTTTAGCGACACATTTCTGCCGATAAAAGCTGCAAAACTTTTATTGCCTATGTTGATAATATGCCCCTATGTTATTTAGATTTCTTTGCTGTTTCAATTATTCTTTTTCTGTTACTTCTTCTTTTCTGCTTTCTGTTTTTTCTCTCTGTTATTCCACATGTTTTAATCTTATTTTGAACATTCACTCATATTCTTTAAGAAACTCTTCTTTGTTATTCTTCTACTGTCCTTTTTTTCTTTCACTTCCTTATCTATTTTGTTTTTCACAATTATACACTCTTCCATCTTTTCTTCGGTAAATAAATCTATTAAACAGTATCTCTGGTTTACTCCCTATAGCTGTCTTTCTTTTAACATTACTCTCTGTTTACTTCCCTTATACTTACTCTTCTTTTTTTTTTTTTTTTTTGGTTCGCTCCCGGTTCGCGTACCGGGGAGGGAACGGGGAAGCGAACCAAAAGAAATAGAGGTTGCCAGAGTGCTAAACATTCTAGCAATTTTTTTATAAAGGGGAGTTAGTTCTGAAAAGAACTTTTTTTTAATGTTTTTGTTGTTTTATATATTTTTTTTTTTCAGAACATTTTTTGTTTTTTTTGTATTTTTTGAACAATTTTATGTTTTTTTTGTTTTTTTTGGGGGGGAAACAACAAAAAACAGGCATTGGAAAGGGCTCAACAGGAGCAAAAAAAATAATAATTTTTTGGGGCGTTTAGAGCACTTGTGGTTTTCAAATGCTCTGTTTATTAAATTAACACTAATATTGCCACATGAGAGTAAGGTACCGCAATATATACAGACTATTTTCATGTGGACAAAGTTTTCCTGAATGTTTGGCACTGTTTCCCGTGCCTCTGGCCCCGACAGAGATACCTGTGCCGATCTCCTGGCCACAGGAGTTGGTGGGTTGTCCTGGAGGTCACGCATCTCTGCCCGGCTGTAATTTAGAGGATGCCACCTCTGCATGTGATGGTGCATAGTATAGTTGCCATAACTATACTTCTTATCTGTGCCTCTAGATAAGTCCTCTTTGCATATGAGGCACTTCACATACCGAGCATTAACTTTTTTCTGTCCTTCAGGAAAAGAAAAAAACTGCCAAATGAAACTATTTTTATGATGAGATACCCGGGGCTCCTCTTGTAAAAAATGTGGTGCCTGTGTTTCCTCTTCCTCTTCTTGATCCTCTTCCTCCTCTCTGTTGGCAAGGAACTGTGGAGGTGGTCCTCTCTTCCTATGAGGAGGTGGTGGTGGTGGTGGGGGTCCACCAGCTGCAGCTACTAGTGAAGCCATTTTCCACTGAGCAAAATAGGTCTTCCTTTCACAAAGTTGAAAGTCAGAGTGAGAATGGAAAGGGGCGACCATTCGGTCCCCCCGAACGTATGGTGGAGTACCACGATCCCCCCGGGAAGCCATCTTGGACGGGAGGCGAGTCTCGGCTGGTATGCCCGAAGCGGCGTAGCCGGGGCGCGCCTTTTTTCCGCCCTGGAGTGGGTTGTCCTAGACACTGACGCACTCGGCCACGCCCTCGGTGGCGGGCGGGGGCGGGTTGACGCCCGCCCCGAAGACGGATAAAAGAAGCAACAAGCCAAGAAAACATCCTCTCGTTCCTGTGCTCTGAAGCTGCACCTCCCCACTGCACGTGAGCTCAAGACGGAACGAAGAGCCAATTTTGAGCGTTGTAATCTTTCTTTTTGTCTTACAGATATCCGTCTGGGAATGCCTAAGAAAGTCGGACAGCGGGTCAGTACCGATCAGATGCTCCGCATGCTCATGAAGGAGGTAGCCGATTTGAAGAAGCAGATGGCGGCTACGAACGGGGAGGGAGGACCGAAACGGCCTTTGCCGGGAGTAGTCCCCGGTGGGAGAGGCAAGAGGTCCAGAAAGGGGACGCTTGGGGGTGAAACTCCGGTCCCTGATACCCCACTTGAGGAGCCAACCCCGGTGCCGAAGGGGGGGAATCCGATCCCCGTGGTGGTCACCCCCGTGACCAGGGAGGATATGCCTCCCGAGTTAGCGGCACAATTGGCAGCGTGGTTGGGAAAAGAAAACGAGGGCACCACGGCTGACGACGCCCGGGCAGTAATGAGACAACTGCGGGAATCTAGGGAGGCTTGGAAGACACCAGCTTCTGTTACCCCGCCAGTTACGGCGGCGGAAAATGCAACGGGCCCAGTTTCGGCGGCAAATGCAGCTTCTGGTTCAGGTAAGCGGCCATTGCCGATCGCGGGGGAAGGGTCTGTACCTTCACGAAGGGAGAAGGTGGCTCAGCATGTCCCACTGGAAATTAAGGAAAAGATTTGGGCGAATAAGTATGTTAATATTTTTTCTTTGCTTACCGACCATTACGAGATGGAGCATGTTAAGAGCCAAAAGGAGCTCATGCATCCGAGTGTTTGGCGCGCAAAAATGGCCGCCTTTAAGGTTGACGAAAACATTGGTACTTGGGGCAGAGCGTGGGGCATTTTTACCTCCATCATGGGTGAGCGCAGGCCCGAGTTGCTGACCGAGTTGCCTATTTATCAATCGCGTATCATGGAGTACTCCGTAGCGTATGGGGGCAATCAGTGGTTCTGCTATGACAATATTTTTAGAAAAGCTAAGGAACATGACCCAGTTTTGACTTGGGATTGTTACGACTCCGTGTCATGGCAAAAAATGGAGAGTACCGGAATGTTAAAAGTACCATTGTCAGGGAGTAGCGGGGGTGAATCTTCCCGCCAATACTCTGGGACACCCTTTCGGACGGGTGCAGGTAGCGAGTACCACTCGAAGACGAGTGGCAACGCAGGTAAAAGGGGAATCTGTTGGAATTTTAACAGAGGTAAATGTACGAGGCCCCAGGGGTCGTGCGAGTTCAGACATGAATGTGGGGGGTGTGGGCAGCCATCCCATCCTGAGTCCATGTGCAGAGCCAAAACGGGTGATAACGGTGGTAAGGGAAGCGCCAAACAGGTCTGAAATAGTCCGAGGGGCGACTTTACCTACTCCGATTGATACCATGGCAATGATTCCTTGGCTCAGTGAATACCCGGATCATGCTTCCGCTGGGGTGTTGCGGAACGGGTTTTCATATGGTTTCCGCATCCCAGTGGGGGATTTTCAGGGTGTAGCTAACTGTACGAATCAACTATCGGTCCTACAGCATTCGGCTGTGGTACAGGCAAAGATTGGGAAGGAGGTGACTCGAGGTCGTGTCGCCGGTCCATTTGACTTGCCACCGGTTGATAATTTTGTTTGTTCCCCTCTAGGGGTGGTCCCCAAGAAGGACCCGGGTGAGTTTCGGCTGATACATAACTTGTCAGCCCCACGTGGTCTTTCCGTGAATGATGCGATAGACCCGGAAGTATGTTCGGTGCGGTACGCATCTTTCGATGAGGCCGTCGCCATGTTGCATCGCCTGGGGCCCGGGGCGCTGATGGCAAAATCAGATATCGAGTCAGCGTTCCGGTTGCTCCCGGTACACCCAGACGATCAGCGTCTCCTTGGTTTTAGGTTTCAGGGTCGCTATTACATGGACAGATGTATGCCAATGGGATGTTCTATATCTTGTGCCTATTTTGAAATGTTCAGTTGTTTTTTGCAATGGGTCTTCACAAAGAAGACGGGTTTTCAACATGTTATGCATTATCTCGATGATTTTTTGTTCTTGGGGGCAACCGGGGATCCAGAATGTGGACAAGCTTTAAATGAATTTTGTGTCTTGATGAACCAATTTGGTGTGCCATTGGCGCCAGGTAAGACCGTGGGTCCCTCGACTTCCCTCGAGTTTCTGGGGATCGAGCTCGACTCGGTAGAGGGTTGTTTTCGACTACCAAGAGATAAGGTTTTGAAATTCAGGGCATCCCTTGAAACATGTATCAGTGAGACTAAAGTAAAACTGCATCAATTACAACAAGTGGTGGGCCAGTTGAATTTTGCCCTGAGAGTAATGCCGATGGCCCGCCCCTTTTCCCGCTCGATTGCACAAGCCATGGTCGGCCTGAAGGAGGGTCATCACCGCACGAGGCTCTCGGCAGAGGTTCGCCAGGACATGCGCATTTGGTTGGCATTTCTTGCGGATTTCAATGGTCGAATTGTCTGGATAAAACCGGCGGTGTCCTCTGAGGAGCTGGGGCTGTGGACAGATTCGGCGGGGAGTATAGGTTTTGGCGCCATATTCGGCACATAATGGACGGCTCAAAAATGGCCGTCATGGTGGCATGAGTGCGGATTGACGAGGAACATTGCTTTTCTCGAACTTTTCCCTATTTTGGTGGCCCTGAAAACTTGGCCTGAGGGGTTCCGGGATCAGTCTGTGGTGTTTTGGTCTGACAACATGACCGTGGTAGAGTGTATCAATAGTCAGGCAGCACGTTGCAAATGGATGCTGAGACTGCTTAAAGAAATTGTGTTATTGTGCATGCAGTTGAATGTGCTCTTTAGGGCAAGACATGTCCCGGGGGTATTGAACCAAGCGGCTGATGCGCTTTCTCGTTTCCATATGCAGGCCTTCTGGGGTTTTCTGCCCGCAGCGGACCCGGTGGCAGCACCCTTTCCCGAAGCTCTCTGGTCTCTCGGTGCCCCGAACTACAAAACCTCGTGGGAGAGAGTTTAGCGCCCAGGACAAGGAAGGCATATGAAGGGGCGTTCCGTTCCTATTGGTCCTTTTTGGGTTCTGCTAGGGGGGAGCTTTGGGGCCAGGAGGAGCTTGTCGTTAAATTTTTGCTGTCTTTACATCAGGCAGGCAAATCAGTAGCTACGGCCCAGAGGCATCGGGCCGCCATTTCCTTTATGGCAAGGGCTCATGGGATCCAGGACCCGACAGCGTCTTTCGTAGTCCAGAAAGCGCTACGGGGGTGGCAACGCCTGGAGGGTCGCAAAGCAGATGAGAGGCGCCCGATAGGTCTGGATAGGTTGGCCCTGTTATTTTCCGTACTCCCGGCAACGTGTTCATCACAGTATGAGACAGTGTTATTCCGAGCCGCTTTTGCGCTAGCATTCCATGGGGCTATGCGGGTAAGCGAACTAGTGGCGAGGAACAAGCGGGATACGATGGGGGGATTGTGCCAAGAGCACGTTCAGGTCAAGGGGGAGACAATGACTGTCTCGTTTGTCAGGTCCAAAACCGATCAGGGTGCGTTTGGGGACTGCATAATCATACAGAGGATTCCCGGGTCCCCCATGTGCCCTGTGGTTTGCGTAGAGGAATATTTAGCGCAGAGAGTGGCATCATGGGGGGGGACCTTTTTGAGACACGCTGACACCACCCCACTGACAAGGTTTCAGTTCCAGCGGGTGCTTGCGATGTCGATTTCGGCCGCGGGCTTGAACCCCGGCGAGTTTGGGACCCATTCTTTTCGGATAGGGGCTGCTACAGAGGCTACAGCCAGGGGTCTGAGTGTAGAAGAAGTAAAACGTGTAGGGCGTTGGTCTTCGAACTGTTATAAAAGGTATGTGCGGTTGCACATGTTATGAAGCTGTAATGATGTACTCACGCTTCTTGTTTTGTTTGGTTTTCAGTTGCGCAAGCCTACGAGGCGGGGCGGACTGTGCAGTCGACCCGACACATGGGGACCAGCGGTCAGACATCACCGGCTGGGAAAAAGGAGGTGTGGGTCGTGGGCCACTCATACGTGAGGCGTGCCGCGGACGTATTCAAAGCAGGTGACATGATTCACGTGGCTGGGGAATACAGGTACAGTGTGTCCTTCTACGGAAAGGGCGGGCTCTGTATTGACCAGTTTCAATCCTTTTTCGAGGATTTGTTAGGGCGGACAAGGTCACCGCCGTCTATAATCATAGTTCATCTTGGGGGCAACGATTTGGTGGCCACTGGTAGACGACTTCTTCTTGAGGCAATGCTTTCCACAGTAAGTTGGTTGGCAAGGAGAGTTCCAGGGTGCACAATTGCATGGTCCCACATGATCCCACGAAAAGTGTGGCGGGGGGCTATTTCTGTTTCTGCTCTGAATCATTCAGTAAGGAAAATAAATAACAAAGTGAGTAGATTGTTTCGTTCAAGTACTCTGCATTCTGTCTCGCATGGTTGTATCAGAGGGGACAGTATGTATTTGGGGGACGGTGTTCATTTGTCCCGGGTGGGGAATGAGTTACTCATAGGAGACCTCATAGCTTGGTTAAAAAGTTTATAACATGACCTTTAGGCAGGAGTTGTTGTGGGGGGTCCGGATAGCCGGTCAACTATCCGGCCTGTGGCGGTAAGGTCATGATCGGTGAGCAGTAATTGGAAGATCCCTATGGGGGGGCGTCACCCATTACGGATGGGAGCGCTCGGGGGAGGTGGCCATTGGCCCCTCAACGGGGAGGCGGTCCCGTCTAAGGATAGGCCGCCGGAAGGAAAGGAAAGGTGGTCAAGGCCCCTTCCTGGATAGGAGGGGCTACGGGCCCTCCTGGGGAATTTCCCGGGGCCAGGACATCTGCGACGGCAGATGGGTAAGTTGTGTGGGGTTCGGGAGGGGGTTTACGCTACCTCTTAGACACCTCACACGAGTCCTCGGACGACCGTTAAATGGCGTCGAGTTCATTGGGGCCCCCGTCAAGTCCAAGGGAAATTGGTAGATGCACTTGAGGTACGCCTCTGTGCGGTTGGTCCTCTCACAAGTGAGGGTTGTATTTCTGGTTTAGGGATCTGACACCGGTTACGACCTTGCCGTTGGCCCTTAACGTTAGGATGTACAATTTCAAGTCAAATGTTTTGTAGGATGTTGGATCGGCTAGGAGAATCTTTGTATTAGAGATCTGTTAAGGTTAGCCAAACATCGTAATGTGGAAATGAAATTGTACATAATATGAAACTGTTATTTTAATGTTTTGATTTTGTTTCATATTTTAATAAATACGGCCGGGAGGGTCACTCCCTCCCGCCTTCCAAAAGTTCAGAACTGTTTCGGTTTCCCATCCTTGGGGATTGTGTCGAGAGGGGGTGGCGGGTATCTCAGCCATATGGAAAGGGGCGACCATTCGGTCCCCCCGAACGTATGGTGGAGTACCACGATCCCCCCGGGAAGCCATCTTGGGCGGGAGGCGAGTCTCGGCTGGTATGCCCGAAGCGGCGTAGCCGGGGCGCGCCTTTTTTCCACCCTGGAGTGGGTTGTCCTAGACACTGACGCACTCGGCCACGCCCTCGGTGGCGGGCGGGGGCGGGTTGACGCCCGCCCCGAAGACGGATAAAAGAAGCAACAAGCCAAGAAAACATCCTCTCGTTCCTGTGCTCTGAAGCTGCACCTCCCCACTGCACGTGAGCTCAAGACGGAACGAAGAGCCAATTTTGACCCACCCACCAGCCCCTGAGGACAGCTAGTTGTTTTGAAATAAAGTTTTGATGTGGTAACTCTATTTTCTTACAGGTTGTGACGATTGTCGTGATAATTTTTTGAGTATGCAATAAAGATGGTCACTTTCAGTATGCTGTGCAAATAAAGGATTTTGCAGTGGTGTTGATCAGTAATCATGCCTTTAATAGGCTATAATTGTTTCGTGATTTAGTAATTTAGGTAGATTTGTCGTATTTATTGTCGGGCGGTAAGGTCATGATCGGTGAGCAGTAATTGGAAGATCCCTATGGGGGGGCGTCACCCATTACGGATGGGAGCGCTCGGGGGAGGTGGCCATTGGCCCCTCAACGGGGAGGCGGTCCCGTCTAAGGATAGGCCGCCGGAAGGAAAGGAAAGGTGGTCAAGGCCCCTTCCTGGATAGGAGGGGCTACGGGCCCTCCTGGGGAATTTCCCGGGGCCAGGACATCTGCGACGGCAGATGGGTAAGTTGTGTGGGGTTCGGGAGGGGGTTTACGCTACCTCTTAGACACCTCACACGAGTCCTCGGACGACCGTTAAATGGCGTCGAGTTCATTGGGGCCCCCGTCAAGTCCAAGGGAAATTGGTAGATGCACTTGAGGTACGCCTCTGTGCGGTTGGTCCTCTCACAAGTGAGGGTTGTATTTCTGGTTTAGGGATCTGACACCGGTTACGACCTTGCCGTTGGCCCTTAACGTTAGGATGTACAATTTCAAGTCAAATGTTTTGTAGGATGTTGGATCGGCTAGGAGAATCTTTGTATTAGAGATCTGTTAAGGTTAGCCAAACATCGTAATGTGGAAATGAAATTGTACATAATATGAAACTGTTATTTTAATGTTTTGATTTTGTTTCATATTTTAATAAATACGGCCGGGAGGGTCACTCCCTCCCGCCTTCCAAAAGTTCAGAACTGTTTCGGTTTCCCATCCTTGGGGATTGTGTCGAGAGGGGGTGGCGGGTATCTCAGCCATAAAAAGGTGGGGGCTTTCATCATTTTGGAAAAAAAATAGTTCTAAACCAATGAAAAGTGTTATTTTTAGGTCACCTGACCTAGCCTTACATCATTAGGAAACCAAAAGTGAAATGAACCAATGAAAAGTTTTATTAACAAGTCACATGACCTGTTACGCTTATGTTACGCGCTGCGGAACGCGCCCCGGATCGCTTCCGGTTCGCGCTCCGGAGCACTTCCGGGTGCGCTAACGCGGCGCGTCATAAGACGCATTACGCGACAACGTGATACGTCGCGCTTCCGCGACGCGTCACGATGTTGTTTTCTAACGCAGCAGTTGCGCAAACGGAACGTTTACTGGTTCGCGGACCGAGTCGCGGCACCAAATTGAGCTAACGGGAAGCTGCCCGGTTCGCGGACCGGGAGCGAATCAAAAAAAATTATTAAAAAAAATATATATAAAAAAATGGTATTAAAAACATTTAAAATATATTTTTCGATTTAAAGAAGAATACATTTTAAAGCTTTTGATATTTGCTATTAAAAAACCATTGAAATTCACTGAAAAAACCATAGGTTATAGACCATATATAGTTAGGAATTAGCATTTACAAAACCTTGAAAATTCACTGAAAAAAACATACTTTATAGACCATATATAGTTAGGAATTAGCATTTACAAAACCTTATTTTACTCACACAAAACCATTGAAATTCCATATATAGTTAGTTGCACTAACGATATATCGCGCACCCGCAATCCACTGCTGATGATGTCACATATTACATCATTCATGACATGGTCAGTGACATCACTGATGACATCACTGATGACATCTCAAATGACATCACTGATGACATCACTGATGACATCATCCAGTGAATGTGTGTTTCTGTAAAGTTTAAATATGTTTTACATATTGAAGAATGAGTAGATGTAGAAGTGTCTGGATGAAGGATTTAGTAGGTGCGTGACTGACTGTATGAGTGAGTGATTAAATGTGTCTCACTGAGTGCATGGGTTAGTGACTAAACTGTCTTAATTTGTGCATCATTACGTCTGTTGTTCTGTAAACTGCTGCATGTGTTGATCAGTAGCTATATGAGTAACTATATGGGTTATTGATTGATTGTCCAAGTATTTGTATGGGAGACTGAGTGTGTGTGTGGCTGGCTGGGAGATGTGTGACTCTGTGCAGATCAATGTGTACTTGTATCAATGATTGTATAAGAGAGTAAGTATGTGTTAGTATATGTTTGAAAATGTAAGGTACTCTATGTTTAACTGTATAGATAAGAAAATGGAAGTGTGATTGATTCTTTACAGGACTGACTAGGTGTGTGAGTAACTCCATGGATGAGTGGCAGAGTGTGAGTGTCTGTATAGGTGTATGAGTGCATATGATAGTGTTGTAAAGATGAGTGATTGGATGTATGAATGATTGTATGGGTGAATGAGTGAATGTGTGTGTAGACATAGGAATCAGTGAGTGCATATGTAGTAACTAGTATTGGTGTGTCAATGGTTTAAAACAAAACATTATATTCTGTATTTAACACTGGGTGTAACAGAGGTTATATTAAAGTGTGAGGAGATGCATTGTATTGTCACATGAATGATATCATCAGTGATGTGACCATTGATGTCAAATGAGATGTCATCAGTGATGTCATTTGAGATGTCATCAGTGATGTCATCAGTGATGTCATTTGAGATGTTATCAGTGATGTCATTTGAGATGTCATCAGTGATGTCATTTGAGATGTCATCAGTGATGTCATCAGTGATGTCATTTGAGATGTCATCAGTGATGTCATCAGTGATGTCACTGACCATGTCATGAATGATGTAATATGTGACATCATCAGCAGTGGATTGCGGGTGCGCGATATATAGTTAGTGCAACTAACTATATATGGAATTTCAATGGTTTTGTGTGAGTAAAATAAGGTTTTGTAAATGCTAATTCCTAACTATATATGGTCTATAACCTTTTTTTTTTCAGTGAATTTTCAAGGTTTTGTAAATGCTAATTCCTAACTATATATGGTCTATAACCTATGGTTTTTTCAGTGAATATATATATATATATATTCACTGAAAAAACCATAGGTTATAGACCATATATAGTTAGGAATTAGCATTTAAAAAACCTTATTTTACTCACACAAAACCATTGAAATTCCATATATAGTTAGTTGCACTAACTATATATCGCGCACCCGCAATCCACTGCTGATGATGTCACATATTACATCATTCATGACATGGTCAGTGACATCACTGATGACATCACTGATGACATCTCAAATGACATCACTGATGACAAGACTGATAACAACATCCAGTGATTTTTTCTTTCTGTAAAGTTTAAATATGTCTTACATATTGAAGATTGAGTGGATGTGTAAGTGTGTGGACGAAGGATTTAGTAGGTGCATGACTAACTGTATGAGTGAGTGATTAAATGTGTCTCACTGAGTGCATGGGTTAGTGACTAAACTGTCTTAATTTGTGCATCATTATGTCTGTTGTTCTGCAAACTGCTGCATGTGTTGATCAGTAGCTGTATGAGTAACTATATGAGTTATTGATTGATTGCCCAAGTATTTGTATGGGAGACTGAGTGTGTGTGTGGCTGGCTGGGAGGTGTGTGACTCTGTGCAGATCAATGTGTACTTGTATCAATGATTGTATAAGAAGGTAAGTATGTGTTAGTATATGTTTGAAAATGTAAGGTGCTCTATGTTTAACTGTATAGACAAGAAAATGGAAGTGTCATTGATTCTTTACATGACTGACTAGGTGAGTGAGTAACTCCATGGATGAGTGGCAGACTGTGAGTGTCTTATAGGTGTATGAGTGCATATGATAGTGTTGTAAAGATGAGTGATTGTATGTATGAATGATTGTATGGGTGAATGAGTGAAGGTGTGTGTAGACGTAGGAATCAGTGAGTGCGTATGTAGTAACTAGTATTGGTGTGTCAATGGTTTCAAAAATTATACTCTGTATTTAACACTGGGTGAAACAGAGGTTATATTAAAATGTGAGGAGATGCATTGTATTGTCACATGAATGATATCATCAGTGATGTGGTCATTGATGTCAAATGAGATGTCATCAGTGATGTCATTTGAGATGTCATCAGTGATGTCATCAGTGATGTCACTGACCATGTCATGAATGATGTAATATGTGACATCATCAGCAGTGGATTGCGGGTGCGCGATATATAGTTAGTGCAACTAACTATATATGGAATTTCAATGGTTTTGTGTGACTAAAATAAGGTTTTTTAAATGCTAATTCCTAACTACATATGGTCTATAACCTATGGTTTTTTCAGTGAATTTTCAAGGTTTTGTAAATGCTAATTCCTAACTATATATGGTCTATAACCTATGGTTTTTTCAGTGAATTTCAATGGTTTTTTAATAGCAAATATCATAAGCTGTCGAATGTCAAGTACGTGGTAAGTGAAAACATTTTCGTGTTTATGCACACTGATCTGCTTTGAATGGTGCCCCCCCCCCTCATTTCTATTAGGAGTACTCTCTCTTTGCAGATAGTGAAAGGTAGTTAACGCAGGCCTTTGCCCCCGTTGTAATCCGTCGTGCCTGCTTCTCTCTCCATTTGATTGATTGTTATCCAAGTATTTACTGTTTTAGAATTAGTTCTCTTTGGTTCATTCTCTATTTACAAACAAACACAGAGTCGCAATACTCTGTTTAGTCTTTGCAGATAACGAAAAATCGTGTTAAAAAAAAAGAAAAGGAATCGAGTAAAATCAGTAGGCCACTAATGGGATCTCTTTTTGACCTCGCTAAAATAGAAACATTAGGAACAACCCCTCATGACAAATACAAAACTAGTGAGATGAACTGAACTCCACACAATGATGCCTGCAAAACAGCTCGGCTCCGCCACCCACCCCGCCCAAAATAACGATAAAGAGCGGCTGCCATGATTGGTTGCGGAATGGCCACAAGGGAGCTACGAAATGGTGGTGCTCTCATGCTAACCCCAGCTTCAGTCTGAAACATCCAGAAACACTGTAGACTACCAATTCGATCAGTTCCGGTAGCGCCCCAATGTAACCCGGTAGACAAGAACTAGCCCTCCCCTCTTTGACTGATGGTTCTTGTTCCCTGTCCCTTCTGTTGTCATTTAACAGAACTATTTAGCCTGCTGAAAGGGGTTGTGTTTCGACCGCTGGTTGGTGGAGACATTTTGACTATATTCTGGACCTGCGTTGTCGCGTAATGCGTCATATGACGCGCCGCGTTAGCGCATCCGGAAGTCATCCGGGGCGCGCAGCGCGTAACGTAAGCATAACAAGTCATGTGACTTGTTAATAAAACTTTTCATTGGTTCATTTTACTTTTCTTATTCTAATGATGAAAGCCTTGGTCATATCACCTAAAAATTACGCTTTTAATTACTTCCGAACATTATTTTTTCTTAAATATATGTTATAATGTTCCAGGCTAATGTACTTTCCCGGAAATTTTACAACTGTCCTGCAAGTAAAATATATTCTTTTTTCGAGAAAAAGAGCGTTTCTTCGTCCCATGACGGAGCCGTTGAGCAAAAGAGGGTCGACCTGCTGTCTTAGTTGCCGATACGCCTGAATATGAGATTCTTATCGATCACTTTATGTTGCAGGAATAGAAAACACAACAGCCCTTGACCATTTATCTTTACTGCGTTCCTTCGTATTATACCTTTTACCCTTCATGTAATTGGTCTGCTTTATTTCACTTGCCTTTTAATGATTCTAAAACAGTGACTATTATTAAAAACTTTACCAATGTATATACTACTACCATGTTTTCTTTTAAAAACCTTTATTGTGAAAATTTCATTATACAAATACGAGCCTATAACCACGTGGGCCTGCCACGGAGCAAACTGTAATCGTATATGATGAATAGACATTTACACTGTAGAGGAACGTAACGGGCGGGCCATTAGGTTGCAAGAACTAAGGTGTCTAACAGTTACGGAATCGGTGGACGTACATTTTATAATTAAAATACGACAGGGCCAGTTACAATAAAATTATCTAGATATACATTTGCGGGCAAGTACCATGGGTGACGTTAATTCGAATTTTCAACAGTACAGTAATCAATAACACATCAGAACTTAATATCAATAGGGATGTCGAAATATTCAATCAATTCTCGTCCCCGCCCGCCATGTGCTTCAAAACTGCATACGTATCTCGTGATTTCAAGGTTCTGCAACCAGTACACAACAAGGAGTTACGAGTCCCATTTATTCCGGCGCCATTTTGGGCGAGGACGGGCAGGTCCAGGATATAGTCAAAATGTCTCTACCAACCATCGACTATGATGATGTTCATATGCTGTATTTATTAGAGTAACACTCATCTGTCCACATGAAATTAATTTACCACAATCTAAACATGTCATTTTAATCTTTCCAAAGTTCTTCTAAATATTTGGGACCATTTCCCTTGCCTCTGAAGCTCTCAGTGCCACTTCTTTGATGAATGTACTAGCAGGTCAGGGGTTCTCCTCCAAATCTCTCTTTTATGCAGCACTATAATTAATTGGTGCCACCTCTCCATATGACGATGCATGGTATAGTTACCACAACTATATTTTTTTTCGGTTCCTCTGGAGAGTTCATCGTGGCAGATGAAGCGTGTAACGTACCGGGCATTTACCTTTTTTTGCATGTACAGGAAAGGAAAAAAAAATCGAGCGTCCGAGTTCTAAGGTGTCCCAGGGCCATTTTAGTGGACCAGGCCCAAATCCAAAGAACAGGCTGCCATTTTGAGAGTCCTCTTGCAGCCGCCTGTCGCTATAGCATCAAGAGCAGCCGAAACTCAGCTGAATGGCAACTGAAATGGTAAATGGGCGCCCCACTACATTTCAGCATTGTAGGATGACCACACCAGTACAGCAACTTGCTAGACATCACCTCGGTGCCATCCGGATCTCGGCGCCCCCCTGCAGATGAAGTGCCTCTCAACTATGAAACCACCACGGTGACATCCGGATCTTGGCGCGTTGTGCTGCCTTCGGCCTATTCGCACATCGGTCCGCTACTGACGCCATCTCACAGGCTAATGGGGTGACCCACGCCGAGTTTCAGCATTGTAGGATGACCACACCAACTTGCTAGACATCACCTCGGTGCCATCCGAATCTTGGCATCTCAACGCCTAGTGGTATCTTCCATACAGAAAATATTGTTACGCTGCCTTTGGCCCCATTCGCACATCAGTCCGCAACTTAGACATCACCTCGGTGCCATCCGGATCTTGGCATCTCAGCGCCTTGTGGTGTCAGTCAGAAAATATTGTTGCGCTGCCTTTGGCCCCATTCGCACATCAGTCCGCTACTGACACCATCTCACAGGCCAATAGGGCGCCCCACGCCGACTTTTACCATTGTACGATGGCCACACCAGTGGCACAACTTGCTAGACATCACCTCGGTGCCATCCGAATCTTGGCATCTCAACGCCTAGTGGTATCTTCCATACAGAAAATCTTGTTACGCTACCTTTGGCCCCATTCGCACATCGGTCCGCAACTTAGACATCACCTCGGTGCCATCCGGATCTTGGCATCTCAGCGCCTTGTGGTGTCTTCTACTCCGAAAATATAGTAGAAAATATTGTTGCGCTGCCTTTGGCCCCATTCACACATCAGTCCGCTACTGACACCATCTCACAGGCCAACAGGGCGCCCCACGCCGACTTTTACCATTGTACGATGGCCACACCAGTGCCACAACTTGCTAGACACCACCTCGGTGCCATCCGGATCTTGGCATCTCAGCGCCTTGTGGTGTCTTCAAATCAGAAAATATTGTTGCGCTGCCTTTGGCCCCATTCACACATCAGTCCGCTACTGACACCATCTCACAGGCCAACGGGGCGCCCCACGCCGACTTTCAACATTGTAGGATGGCCACAGAAGTGCGACAACTTACTAGACACCACCTCGGTGCCATCCGGATCTTGGCGCGTTGTGCTGCCTTCGGCCTATTCGCACATCGGTCCGCTACTGACGCAAACTCACAGGCCAACGGGGCGCCCCACGCCGACTTTCAGCATTGTAGGATGGCCACACCAGTGCGGCAACTTACTAGACACCACCTCGGTGCCATCCGGATCTTGGCGCGTTGTGCTGCCTTCGGCCTATTCGCACATCGGTCCGCTACTGACGCAAACTCACAGGCCAACGGGGCGCCCCACGCCGACTTTCAGCATTGTAGGATGGCCACACCAGTGCGGCAACTTACTAGACACCACCTCGGTGCCATCCGGATCTTGGCGCGTTGTGCTGCCTTCGGCCTATTCGCACATCGGTCCGCTACTGACGCAAACTCACAGGCCAACGGGGCGCCCCACGCCGACTTTCAGCATTGTTGGATGGCCACACCAGTGCGGCAACTTACTAGACACCACCTCGGTGCCATCCGGATCTTGGCGCGTTGTGCTGCCTTCGGCCTATTCGCACATCGGTCCGCTACTGACGCAAACTCACAGGCCAACGGGGCGCCCCACGCCGACTTTCAGCATTGTAGGATGGCCACACCAGTGCTGCAACTTGCTGGACACCACCTCGGTGCCATCCGGATCTTGGCGCGTTGTATTGCCTTCGGCCTATTCGCACATCGCTCCGCTACTGACGCCGCCTCACGTGCCAACGTATTTTCTCCGCATTTTACACCCTATGCCTCATAACAGGTCATGTGACTTGTTTATAAAACTTTTCATTGGTTCATTTTACTTTTGGTTTCCTAATGATGGAAGGCTTGATCATGTGACCTAAAAACAACACTTTTCATTGGATGAAAATTTGTTTTTTTTTTCCCAAACGATGAAAGCCGCACCTTGTTTCTGGATGTTTCAGACTGAAGCTGGCGTCAGCATGAGAGCACCACCATCTCGTAGCTCAGTCGTGGTCATTCCGCGAGCAATCATGGCAGCCGCTCCCCACCAGAAGCCTGCAGGAGTCGGAGCCCCCAAAACTTTTGATGAATTCTCAAGGCGGAGGGGACGCTTTCGAGAATGGGGTCCAAGACCTAGCAGACAAGCGTCCGATTTCCAAGGTGTCCCAGGGCCATTTCAGTGGACCAGGCCCAAAAAGGAAACAGCCTGCCGCCATTTTGAGAGTCCTGTGACAGCCGCCTATCGCTGCACCGCAAGAGTGGGCGCAACTCAGCTGAATTGCGGCTTTTGACACAGTGGACCAAAAACGGACGGAATGGCAACTGAAACGGTAAAGGGGCGCCCCACTACAGCAGACGAGCCTCCACCTGGGGAGGCCCGTTCACGCAGCGTCCCCCGGGGCGCCCCACGCCGTTATTCGGAGCAGCATTGTAGGATACCAAAACCAGTGCGGCAACTTACTGGACATCACCTTGGTGCCATCGTTCTGCTGCCTTGGAACTATTCGCGCAACAGTTTGCTACTGATGACCCACCCCCCGCGACGCCCCATGCCGTTATTTGCTGGGTGGCAACTTACTAGACATCACTTTCGTGTCATCTAGATTTCGGCGCGTTCTGCTGCCTTGGAACTATTCGCACAACAGTTTGCTACTGATGACCCACCCCCCGCGACGCCCCATGCCGGAAATCTGGACGTTGTGCTGCGTTGGGACTATTCGCACAGCCGACCGCTACTTCGTTGTTTTTCCCTAAAAATGTTTATATGTTATTACTATTTTTCTTTTCTTGTATATATTTATAAATTATTAAAGTTTTATAATCTTACTACTTTGTCGGAGTGCTATATATATTTAATGTGACACATAATTGTAAAAACTTTGATGTACAAAGAGTCATCCCTGGAATCTTCAGCTTCAGGCTCGGTCCCCTCCCCAATCACAATACAGGATGGTTTTCAGATAATAGCAACGCTTCTGCTGTGACGGATCTCATCCAGTGTGGGCCTTGATCTACTATAACTCCTTTGAAGAGGGGTGATTCTTTACAGCTGTGGCCATAAACTACAACTGCAGGGCTAGCTGATACCCTAGGACCAGCCTGGACAATCGGACACAGAGGAAAAGGAGTGTCAGAGGGTGCAGTAGTGAATAGGGCGAAAGGGAGGTGTCGGGCGGGCACAGGGTGTGATTCTCAGGGAAGAGCAGCGCAGATGGGGGGAGGTTTATTACCCATGCATAAGACAGAGAGCGGGGGTGACCCCTGCCTGGGGGAGATGCTTGCGAGGGTGGGGAGCCATGCTAAGGATCGACAGCGTGCACAGAGTGGGTCTGGTCAAGGCATCTAAAATGGCTGCCATGCACGACAAAAGTGTGGCATTTGAAAAAAGACAAGAAGGCGCAGACAATGTTTTTCAACACTTCCTGATTTCCTTCGAATCGAACGTTAACAGACGTTGGGGCATATTACCAAAGTTAAGCGATATTTATCCCTAACGATGCTTAGCAACGATTTTTTTACCGTCAGAAATTATCGCAGATAAACCTTGCTATTATCAAGGTTTATCGGAAATACGATAAAAAACGACCGCAATGCATTAATATCGCTGAAAACTCAGCGATATTCATGCATTACCGAGCTAATGCTCTTAGCCATGTTATCCACCTCCCATTGGATAACATGGCTAAGAACTGCTCAGGGCAGGTGGTAGCTTTTGGAGATATTCGCGCTTATCTCGAATATTTCCAAAAGTTGATAATAGGAGATAGCGATGTTAGCGACTGTTTCCAGTCGCTAACATCTTGGCATGCCCACTTTGCATGTCATTAGTGATAAATATCACTCACATGCAAAGTGGGGCCCAAGATGGTCGCTATCTTCTACTAGCCGTCGCTAACTGGTGTTAGCAACAGCTAGGTAATACACATATAATTTTATCTCCGCGAAGCGGAGCGCTGTTACAGATATATATCTTGTTTTTGAACGTTAATTTCTCAAAATGCACTGAAGCACATATATTGAGACCTAGCAAAGGCACATCGGGCTACCAGTCCCTACAATTTTGCCAAGTTTCGTGCAAATCCATTCAGCTGTTCGATCCTACCGAGAGACAAGATGGCGGCCGCTACGGACTGTTTGGAATGTTTACAGACACCGGAGAGCCAATCAGCTTCGCTTCGCAAAGCTCCGTAACGCGAAAAGTACGCGAAGCGGTGCGCTGTTACAGATATATATCTTTTTTTGAACGTTAATTTCTCAAAATCCACTGAAGCACATATATTGAGATCTAGCAAAGGCACATCGGGCTACCAGTCCCTACAATTTTGCCAAGTTTCGTGCAAATCCATTCAGCTGTTCGATTATTATTATTTTTATTTTTTTTTGCCCCGCGGGGCCCTTTTAAAACCTCCACATCAAACCTAGGGGGTCAGCGACAATGTACTATGCCCCCTTATGGTCATTTGCCCCTTCGCTTTGGCCTCCTCTTGTCTCTCGATCCTACCGAGAGACAAGATGGCGGCCGCTACAGACTGTTTGGAATGTTGACAGACGCCGGAGAACCAATCAGCTTCGCTTCACAAAGCTCCGTTGCGCGAAAAGTACGCGTCCTGGGCCGCTGCCCAGTCCGCTGTTACAGATATATATCTTTTTTTAAACGTTAATTTCTCAAAATCCACTGGAGCACATATATTGAGACCTACAAAAGGCACATCGGGCTACCAGTCCCTACAATTTTGCCAAGTTTCGTGCAAATCCATTCAGCCGTTCGGGCTAAAAGTGAGGCCAACCGCCCTATGGGAATTAACATGGGAAAAACGCGTTTTGGGACCCCCCTTTTTTCTCGGCCCCCCCTTGACGAACCCCCCCAACATTTTCAGGGGCTGCTCAGAAACAAAATGTGCCATTTTCCTGAAAATTTCAGCCAATTCCGTCCACAAACGCCAAAGTTATTAGACATAGAATTTTCAAAAAACCCATAGAGAAAAAATCCTAACTATATATACCTACTGGCGACCGCCAGTAGGTAATAAATATATATATATATATATATATATATATATATATATATATATATATATATATATATATATATATATATATATATATATTCACTGAAAAAACCATAGGTTAGAGACCATATATAGTTAGCTGGACATTTTATTGACATAAAACCAATGAAATTCCATATATAGTTAGTTGCACTAACTATATATCGCGCACCCGCAATCCACTGCTGATGATGTCACATATTACATCATTCATGACATGGTCAGTGACATCACTGATGACATCACTGATGACATCTCAAATGACATCACTGATGACATCACTGATGACATCTCAAATGACATCACTGATGACATCATCTAGTGTCTGTGTGTTTTTGTAAAGTTTAAATATGTTTTACATATTGAAGAATGAGTGGATGTATGGAAGACTGAGTGTGTGTGTGGCTGGCTGGGAGGTGTGTGACTCTGTGCATATCAATGTGTACTTGTATCAGTGATTGTATAAGAGAGTAAGTATGTGTTAGTATATGTGTGAAAAGTATGGTGTTCTGTGTTTAACTGTATAGATGAGGAAATCGAAGTGTGATTGATTCTTCACAGGACTGACTAGGTGTATGAGTGCATATGATAGTGTTGTAATAATGAGTAACTGTATGTATGAGTGATTGTATGGGTGAATGAGTGAATGTGTGTGTAGACGTAAGAATCAGTGAGTGCGTATGTAGTAACTGATATTGGTGTGTCATGATGTCATCAGTGATGTCATTTGAGATGTCATCAGTGATGTCATTTGAGATGTCATCAGTGATGTCATCAGTGATGTCACTGAAGTATGGTGTTCTGTGTTTAACTGTATAGATGAGGAAATGGAAGTGTGATTGATTCTTTACAGGACTGACTAGGTGTGTGAGTAACTCCATGGATGAGTGGCAGTGTGTGAGTGTCTGCATAGGTGTATGAGTGCATATGATAGTGTTGTAATAATGAGTGACTGTATGTATCAGTGATTGTATGGGTGATGAGTGAATGTGTGTAGACGTAGGAATCAGTGAGTGCGTATGTAGTAACTGGTATTGGTGTGTCATGATGTCATCAGTGATGTCATTTGAGATGTCATCAGTGATGTTATCAGTGTTGTCATTTGAGATGTCATCAGTGATGTCATCAGTGATGTCACTGACCATGTCATGAATGATGTAATATGTGACATCATCAGCAGTGGATTGCGGGTGCGCGATATATAGTTAGTGCAACTAACTATATATGGAATTTCATTGGTTTTATGTCAATAAAATGTCCAGCTAACTATATATGGTCTCTAACCTATGGTTTTTTCAGTGAATTTTCAAGGTTTTGTAAATGCAAATTCCTAACTATATATGGTCTATAACCTATGGTTTTTTCAGTGAATTTCATTGGTTTTTTAAAAGCTAATATCTATAGCTGTAAAATATATTCTTTATTACGTGACGTATCACGTAGCCACGTGAGACGCCTCATGACGTGTCGCATAACCGTGACGTATCGGCTCTGCAGCGCAAACAAAACCCGTAACGTAAGCGCGCCGGAGCACGCTTACAGATATATATATTTTTTTTAACCTTAATTAGACAAAATCCACACGTGCACATATCTTGAGGCCTTGCAAAGGCACGTCAAACAAACAGTCCCTACAATTTTGCCAAGTTTGCTGGAAATCTATTCCCTTACTTTTTTTTTTACTGTTTCTCTTGGTTTTCCCCTTGTTACGCTTCCCGTGACGCTACCCGGTACGCGAACCGGACGCTCCAAAAACACAAGATGGCGGACTCCCATTACGCTGCCGGTTAGCTGCCCGGTTCGCGTACCGGGAAGCGCCTCTACCGCGAAAAATCGCGGGGGACTTTAATATCCCCCTCATCAATCCTAGGGGGTCAGGAGGGGTTTACCTTGCCCCCTTTACTTCATTTCCCCCTTCTTTTTTCACCACATCTTGTCTCTCGAACCTACCGAGAGACAAGATGGCGGCCGCTCCGGACTGTTTACAATGTTGACAGCTACGCTGCCGGTTAGCTGCCCGGTTAGCTGCCCGGTGAGCTGCCCGGTTCGCGTACCGGGACGCGCCTCTACGGCGTAAAATCGCAAAAATTTTTTTATTTTTTGCCCCGCGGGGCACGTTAATATCCCCCTCATCAATCCTAGGGGGTCAGGAGTGGTCTACCTTGCCCCCTTTCCTTCATTTCCCCCTTCGTTTTTCACCACATCTTGTCTCTCGATCGTACCGAGAGGCAAGATGGCGGCCGCTCCGGACTGTTTAGAATGTTGACAGACACCGGAGTGCCAATCAGCTTCGCTTCGTGAAGTTCCGTTACGTGTCAGGTACGCGAACCGGGGCGCTAACCGGAGCGCTGTCACAGATATATATTTTTTTTTAAACGTTAATTTCTCAAAATCCACTGGAGCACATATATTGAGACATAGCAAAGGCACGTCGGGCAAACCATATCTACAATTTTGCCAAGTTTCATGTAAATCTATTCAGCCGTTCGAGCTAAAAGTGAGTCCAACCGCCCTATGGAAAAATGAATGGGAAAAACGCGTTTGGGACCCCCCTTTTTTCTCGGCCCCCCCTTGGCGAAACCCCCCCACATTTTCAGGGGCTGCTCAGAAACAAAATGTGCCATTTTCCTGAAAATGTCAGCCAATTCCGTCCACAAACGCCAAAGTTATTAGACATAGAATTTTCAGAAATCCCATAGAGAAAAAATCCTAACTATATATACCCACTGGCTATCGCCAGTAGGTAATATACATATATAAACATATATAATCTGCATATCTATATAAATATAAATGCATGCATACATATACATATATGCATACATATGCATGTTATTTACATGAAAGTTTTAAAAACACTAATAAAAGCAAAGCTAAAAAGCCACCTCATTACAAACAGAATGGCTTTAACTTAAACGAGGGCGAGATCTATTGCATTTTCAATGCTTGTTTACTTTGGTTCGATCAAGAAGGCATTCAGATGTGTCACACATTTGCCATAAATTCTGAATGTTAGCACTCTAGTTGCTCATTAGATCACTGTAGTAAACCTAGTGCTCACCAGGGAAGTCTGCTGCTAATCATGGTTTGCAGCCATTTTCCCGCATTTTTTATCCCGCAGACTTTCAGTCCGCATACCATTATCCCGCAAGGTCATTGACCTCGCATACCATTATCCCGCATTTTTTCAAAACGCATGTGCATTTATCGCGCATGCCTTTACAAAGAATTACGTTTTAAAGGCATGTATGGTAAATGCATTTGCGTTGTGAAAACCACGATGACGAGAGAGGTAAGTGGGTTTGTGTTAATTTTTTCGTGGGTTAGTGATTGTGTAGTGTAGTGTAGTGATGTGTAGTGTAGTGTTGTGTTAGTGTAGTGTAGAGTTGTGGTGGTTGTTTAGTGTAGGGTCATGCTGGGGTAGTGTTTTAGGGTTTAGGGTTGTGTTGTAGTGTTTGCGTAGTGTAGGGTCATGCTGGGGGTAGTGTTTTAGGATTTAGGGTAGTGTTGTAGTGTTTGCGTAGTGTAGGGTCATGCTGGGGGTAGTGTTTTAGGGTTGTGTTGTAGTGTTTGCGTAGTGTAGGGTCATGCTGGGGCTAGTGTTTTAGGGTTTAGGGTAGTGTTGTAGTGTTTGCGTAGTGTAGGGTCATGCTGGGCGTAGTGTTTTAGGGTTTAGGATAGTGTTGTAGTGTTTGCGTAGTGTAGGGTCATGCTGGGGGTAGTGTTTTAGGGTTTTGGGTAGTGTTGTAGTGTTTGCGCAGTGTAGGGTCATGCTGGGGTGTAGTGTTTTAGGGTTTAGGGTAGTGTTGTAGTGTTTGCGTAGAGTAGGGTCATGCTGGGGGTAGTGTTTTAGGGTTTTGGGTAGTGTTGTAGTGTTTGCGTAGTGTAGGGTCATGCTGGGGGTAGTGTTTTAGGGTTTTGGGTAGTGTTGTAGTGTTTGCGTAGTGTAGGGTCATGCTGGGGTGTAGTGTTTTAGGGTTTTGGGTAGTGTTGTAGTGTTTGCGTAGTGTAGGGTCATGCTGGGGTGTAGTGTTTTAGGGTTTTTGGTAGTGTTGTAGTGTTTGCGTAGTGTAGGGTCATGCTGGGGGGGGCGCCGCGGCCAGGGCGACTGACGCTGGAATCTGGGGACCACGGCTCGATCCCCGGCTCCGGCGGCAGGTTAGCCCAGCACCATGTGACTCTGGGCAATAGCTCGCTTAATCTTCCCGACGGCCCCCAGCGCCTAGAAACCCTTACGGGTGATTGTGCGCTTTACAAATGTGGACTTTACTTTTTTTTAGGGTTTTGGGTAGTGTTGTAGTGTTTGCGCAGTGTAGGGTCATGCTGGGGGTAGTGTTTTAGGGTTTTGGGTAGTGTTGTAGTGTTTGCGTAGTGTAGGGTCATGCTGGGGGGTAGTGTTTTAGGGTTTTGGGTAGTGTTGTAGTGTTTGCGTAGTGTAGGGTCATGCTGGGGGTAGTGTTTTAGGGTTTTGGGTAGTGTTGTAGTGTTTGCGTAGTGTAGGGTCATGCTGGGGGTAGTGTTTTAGGGTTTAGGGTAGTGTTGTAGTGTTTGCGTAGTGTAGGGTCATGCTGGGGGTAGTGTTTTAGGGTTTAGGGTAGTGTTGTAGTGTTTGCGTAGTGTAGGGTCATGCTGGGGGTAGTGTTTTAGGGTTTAGGGTAGTGTTGTAGTGTTTGCGTAGTGTAGGGTCATGCTGGGGGTAGTGTTTTAGGGTTTAGGGTAGTGTTGTAGTGTTTGCGTACTGTAGGGTCATGCTGGGGTGTAGTGTTTTAGGGTTTTGGGTAGTGTTGTAGTGTTTGCGTAGTGTAGGGTCATGCTGGGGGTAGTGTTTTAGGGTTTAGGGTAGTGTTGGCGTAGTGTAGGGTAATGCTGGGGTGTAGTGTTTTAGGGTTGTGGGTAGTGTTGTAGTGCTTGCGTAGTGTAGGGTCATGCTGGGGGTAGTGTTTTAGGGTTTAGGGTAGTGTTGTAGTGGTTGCGTAGTGTAGTGTCATGCTGGGGGTAGTGTTTTAGGGTTTAGGGTTGTGTTGTAGTGTTTGCATAGTGTAGGGTCATGCTGGGGGTAGTGTTTTAGGGTTTAGGGTAGTGTTGTAGTGTTTGCGTAGTGTAGGGTCATGCTGGGGTGTAGTGTTTTAGGGTTTTGGGTAGTGTTGTAGTGTTTGCGTAGTGTAGGGTCATGCGGGGGGTAGTGTTTTAGGGTTTAGGGTAGTGTTGTAGTGTTTGTGTAGTGTAGGGTCATGCTGGGGGTAGTGTTTTAGGGTTTAGGGTAGTGTTGTAGTGTTTGCGTAGTGTAGGGTCATGCTGGGGTGTAGTGTTTTAGGGTTTTGGGTAGTGTTGTAGTGTTTGCGTAGTGTAGGGTCATGCGGGGGGTAGTGTTTTAGGGTTTAGGGTAGTGTTGTAGTGTTTGTGTAGTGTAGGGTCATGCTGGGGGTAGTGTTGTAGGGTTTAGGGTAGTGTTGTAGTGTTTGCGTAGTGTAGGGTCATGCTGGGGTATAGTGTTTTAGGGTTTTGGGTAGTGTTGTAGTGTTTGCGTAGTGTAGGGTCATGCGGGGGGTAGTGTTTTAGGGTTTAGGGTAGTGTTGTAGTGTTTGTGTAGTGTAGGGTCATGCTGGGGGTAGTGTTTTAGGGTTTAGGGTAGTGTTGTACTGTTTGTGTAGTGTAGGGTCATGCTGGGGGTAGTGTTTTAGGGTTTAGGGTAGTTTAGTTGTTTAGTGTATGCTAAAGGCATATTCATTCTAAAAGTTTTCGTTATTTTAATTTGCGGCCTAATAGTACATGCGGGATTTTTTTTGCGGACTGATGGTATGCGGGATTTCGTCATATATTCGCTAATCATACTTTCTATGGCAAAATGAACCCCCTCATTTTGTTCCTTTTTAAATTAAATGTTTTAAGAGTTACCACTTTATTCCAAACAAGATGGCTTCAGGTGTGCCATACCTTTGTAATAAATAGGACTGTTAGCACTCTAGTTGTTCTTTAGAACACTCTGGGACATTCTGTCATTGGGCTATAGTTGGGCTACATCTGGCTGATATTTGGGCTACATTTGTTTTTTTTGTCTCTGGTGGCCATCTTTGGGCTACATTGGGCTACATTGGGCTACATTGGGCTACATTTGGGCTCCAACATATATATAGCCCAATGTAGCCCAATATATATTTTTCAAAGTTAATTTTCGTAAAAACCACTGGAGCCTATATCTTGAGACATAGCAAAGGCACATCGGGCTACCAGTCCCTACAATTTTGCCAAGTTTGGTGTAAATCCATTCAGCCGTTCAGGCTAAATGTGAGGCCAACCGCCCTATGGAAAATTGCATGGGAAAAACACGTTTTGGGACCCCCCTTTTTTCTCGCCCCCCCCTTGAAGAAACCCCCCCAAATTTTCAGGGGCTGCTCAGAAACAAAATGTTCAATTTTCCTGAAAATTTCAGCCAATTCTGTCCTCAAATGCCAAAGTTATTTGACATAGAATTTTCAAAAATCCCATAGGAAAAAAATCCTAACTATATATACCTACTGGCTATCGCAATTACGGAAGGACCTCAAGACTTGACTCGTCAAATCAATCGCAGATCCCCTCCCCTCAACCCCCCACACACAGCGCCTTGAGACCCTACGGGTGAGTAGTCTTGCTTTAAATAGTAATTGATTTGCAGCAATGGAGCAGAAAGAAAGGCTTAAAGCTTATCACATCATAAGACGCTTGCTTTTGAATTTGTATTTGCAAACATTTTAAATTTAAATACCACTATTTTGTTTTTATTTCTTTTTATAGTGCTACTCATCCACATGTAGGGTGTCAAAGCGCTTTAGATCACATGTACACATATATTGACAATAAATGAAGAGTGTAAATCAATGTACAGGTTGTGTAACAAAAGTAAGTGAGGGTTACAAGGTTGAAGAGTTGCATGCTGTTTATAGCTCACTGTGCTATATGGGAAGGATTAAAATGTATGGACTGTACATAACCAAATGAGCTCTGTATTAAAAGCAGTAACCCACTTATCTAGTTTCATAAAATAAAAATCTGTCATATGCATATTACATAGCATTTTGCATGAAGTGCACTGTATGAGACACATTAACCCTTGCAAGTTTATTTAAATTCACTCATGAGTCATGATACTAGACTGTCCTGTCAAGTATCACGCATTGGGTGTGACACTCACGCATTTCAGGGCGGTGGTCCGCATCACCTCACTGAAATGCATTGTCACGCATTTTGCCGACTCGCCTCCTCGCGCCTGTGCATGGCTCCTGCTGTTCCAAGAGATGTACTACTTCAGCCAGTGTCAGCAGCTGCTCTTTCATAAATAGTTAATGGTTGCTCTCAGCTCGTGGCTGAGTGAGAGCGCCGCAGCTCTAGGCGGTTACAATGAAACAATCCTCGTGCTGGCTCCAGGCTGGCACTGTAATTTCAGCTTAAATTTGACACACTGACAGATGGAATTAATTACGGGGGCGGGCAGTTCTCTCAGCACCATGCAGCATGCTGTAACTGGCTCACAGCCAGACACTCACCAGGGGCGCCAAAGTGATTCACTGATGGTAATACGCATGTAACGCTAACTTGCCGTCAGGTCGCGTCCGGAGGAAGTAGTAGTGTAAGGTAAAGGGAGGCTGTCACGCACAGCAGGAAACTTGTAATGGGAGGCGGGAGTTAAGGGTAGCGCTTTCAGTCACCCATTCAAGTATCCGAAGTGCCAACAGCAATGAAGAGTTGAAGTGGCTTTGTGAGCCTCCCGCTCATCACTCGAGACACTTATCAGCCCCTGGAGAGGAGTGGTGCAGAATCTACCTGATCAGAGAGTAAGCTGAGTCCCGACAGAACAATTTAGTTCTCTGAAACCATCTTCTATCTCTACAGTCAAGTACATAAAAGCTGCGGCGGGGTATTCAAATCGAGTGGGAGTCCTCACCGCGGCGAGCTGCACTGCTGTCACTTCCTGTGCAGCTGAGCGCCGCAAATAATAACCACGATGGCTACCTTGAACATGAGCTGTGCAGAAGTGTCGCAAATACTTCTAGGATTTCATGTCCGAGCTTTTGTGTACTGCTTATTGTGGATACAACTCCCTAAAGAGCTTGCAATCTATAAGGAACGACGTGAAAATGACACGTGAAATGTAGCACTCAGTCAGTGACCCATGACCCCGAGAGAAATGTCACCGGCGCGGCGACAACAGTGCCAGGAGGACACACAGACAGTGTCAGTCGCCGCCCGCTGTGCAAGAAGTGGCATTGGTGATAATCGCGGGCGGCGGCGCAAATTAAACTACGGCCAAGTGGGGGGACGAGGAGTGTGTCAGCAGCCAGTGTCTGGGAGTCACCGGAGAAGAAGACTGATGCAGTCCAGCAGAGTGCATCATGCTGCCGAGCAGTCAGTGCTGCAGCTGAGCTGTGCGGCCTCGGCGGGGACCGGGAAACGTCTCTGAACTCTTCTAGTTCAAGTAAGTTTTTAATTATACTACTACATCAATGAGGTCGCATCTGAAAAATATATTAATTTAGCACAATGGCATCTCATCTGCAGGGCTGCTCACTCTCGTCATCCTTCCCAGTGAGCCTCCTGATTTAAATCTGCAGTCAGTCGGATCATTGTGATCATTACAGTAAATGCACGCGGGCCGCAGGACTTAACCTCTGTCTGACTGTCTCAGATCTGATCATAGGGGCACCAGTAAATTTACAATCTTCACGGGTCACATAGTGCGTGACAGTTACCACCATGCAGTGTTTATAATACTACTACATCAATGAGTCATCTGAAAAATAAATTAATTTCACACAATAGCATCTCCTCTGCAGGGCTGCTCACGCTCATCATCCTTCCCAGAGAGCCTCCTGGTTTAAATCTGCAGTCTGATCATTGTGCTTATTACAGAAAATGCAGGCAGGGCCACAGGGCTTCTCGGTCTGAGTCTCAGATCTGATCATAGGACACCAGTAAGTTTATAATCTTCACGGTGCACTGTGCGTGACAGTAACCACCAGGCAGGGCTCTCTGAATAGTGGCGGGGGAGAGTGAGGCAAAACACGAACACAGGTCAGTCATGATATAGCTCACTGAAATCACATCTGGTGAGATAGTCTTATAAAAAAAGTTTCTCTAGTAGCCCCCTTGAAATTTTTTCATGAGGCTCTAGAACGTTGAGAGTTTCAGAAATAATAATAATGACTAAGCGAAGGTGGCTGTTTGTTTTTTACACAGCCTCTAACACGGACACACACACGTTTTCATGTAATCATATTCTGTTGGAGCGGAGTACATGAAGATCGGCTGATTTGACAAGGATTACACAATACACATAAGTGAAGAGACTGACCACACGTATAACACTGAGGTCTCCATATTCTATGTAGGGTAGTATATTCTTAAGGCAATATCTTAGAGCTACCTTGCTCAAATGGGTGTCATTTCATATATTTATGTGTTTCCCTAGTCTTTGTTACGTGATTTTGCGCAGGACAAAGTGTCACTCATATTTCTTGAAATGTCACTCATGATTACACTGAAGTTATGAAAACGTCACACATGGCAATCTGAAACCTTGGCAGCTATGACTAGACTAGAGTGTGCTATATGTTAAAATAATTACAAAGTAGTATATTTAAATAATGGAAATATTGCAAAAATAATTTAAAAGAACGACAATTAATACTTCACACTTACCCCAGTTATCAGGCAGCTTCTGTCTTGGTCAGTCAGCCGGTTGATGCTAGTTGCTGGCTGGCTGTGCTTCTCCTTTTGTTGTCCAGCAGCTACTGGTTCAGAGAGAGCTGAAACAGTAAAGCTTTCACTTTCAGGATGAAAGTGAAAGCTCTACTCTGTGCAGCACGTGACACCACGTCACAGGGTCATGAGTTAAGTCTCATGACTCTGTGACATAAATAAAATGCTTACAGCGTTTTTTTTGTTTTTTTTAAAGTTAAAAGTTTATATACAATAATCATTCAGTGTAATGATTATTGTATTTTAAAAAATGACCTTTCCTAAATGAGTCGTTTTTGAGAGATGGCTGGGGTCAGTTATGCATGACCCCACGCCCTCCAGTGACGACTGATCAAAGGGTGGGGTGAGGGTGTACTCGTCATCATGCCCCAGCCTTCATGTAGATTAAACTTCAATGCAGCCTCGGGCTTACACTGTAGCCGCCCGAGGCTGCTGTAAATTTATGAGGCTGCTTTGCGTCATTTCTGGGCGGGCCCCAAAAGGGCCATTCTTTATATTCCCGGGCTGGCACCTAATGCGCCCGGTGTTTACACTCCGGCAGTCTTTAGCCTTAAATTGTGACACATGCGCAAAGCGCATGTGTCACAAATCACCCCACACGCTGCCTCCATTTCCTGCCTGGCCTGCCTGCTGCTGCAGTGACGCTCGCTCGAGTGCGTCCTAAACTGATGGCAGGCAGGCAGCAGGATGTCAGATGGCGCGGGGCTTTGATCGGCATTGCGGTTTGGGATTTAAAATGGTAAGTAACATTGCTGTTACTTAGCATTTTAAATCCCTGACTTGCTCTATGCCAGCCAAGTCGATAGGGAGGGCGGAGCCCCGCCGCCCTTGAAAGAAAACCGCCGCTGTCTAGAACCTTACCAGTTCTGCTTTATGCAGATAACTGTGTTTTGATATCAAAAATCATTGTTGTTCTTCAAAAACTCAGGTTCAGATTTGCTTTATTCATAAATAATTTGGGTTTAAAAACAAACACCGCGAAATCGCATGTGATGGTAGTTCCGAAAACCCATCCCCCTTTAAATCCCTGTTATGTCAATAGTGATAGGTTGCTCCATGTCCCATCCCTCCCCTAGTTAGGCATACCGTTCGTTGTGCCACCTCATTAAGGATAGGAAGCTGCAATTTGGTCAAAACATCGAGTCTCTCTTCATATTTGCAAGGAAGCTAGGTTTCAAACCACATGCTGCATTAATTAACATGTCGGCTGCACGCTGCTGTTTTGTCGTCATGTATAGGGCAGGAGACTGGAGTTTTTGGGATGTCTCATCCCTGCAAACAAAAGGAAATCACTTTTTGAAATGACCCCTGGCAGTACCTAACAGTCTCCTGATAACTTTATGTCGTACTGAACTAAGCTTGGAAGCCCCAGGAGGTCGAATCCGAATTGCACCCTGTTGTAGGGTTAATGTTCCTCTCCTTCCCTGCTCTCTTTCTTACCCTTGCTGTTCAGCCTGAGTATGTGTGGAATGTTGTATATGTCATGGAATGTTGAATGGGTGAAGTGAGTCAGTTGGTGTCTGCAGGCGTAGCAGCTAGGAGGTTGCTCCTGGTGGGGCATACTTACAGGGATACATACAGGCCCACTTACCATCCTGGCTACAACATCATACTTCTGTAACCTGTACTTCAATAAAGCTTCTTGGAATCACAATCTGGCCTCCTGTGAACATTCATACTACGACATTTTGGCGATGATCTGGTCTTCAAACCCTGCATGATTTCAAATATATTGGAATTCTCTTCAAGAAATTCTTCTACAACTATTAAGAAACCTTCAATACTGCAACTTCATCAAATAACCCAAGCTTGTAACATCTACGCATTACCTTCTGGCAGCCCAGCCCCACCAGTGACCAAAACACACCGGTCAGCCTCACCTGGGCTTGCCAACAGCAACTCAAGCTTGGTGAGTTATGAACTTTCTGTGCTGTATGCTGTTTTATCTGTGATCTACAGCGACTGCCTTTTTAGCATGTAATGATCACCTGCTTGGCATCCTTCTTGGCACTCAGTTCCTTATTCTATTCGATTTGACTTTGTTTATCAACTCGTGTGTGCCAGACTGCTTTGCCTACTTTGGTTTGCACTTCCTGCATGGTACAGACATTTTGGACACTTTGTTCTATCAAGCTCTGTATCACAGTGATTGGCAGCGTTTTTTCTTGATTGTGACTGCTGGAGTTTGCGCTAAAGCTAATTGCAGCTAGCTTGTTTCACAGCTGCCTGCCAGTTCCTGCTTGAAAGGACATCTATTTTGAGGAGCTGACTTTGTTCTCTGTAGTTTGTCCCTGACAGCTCTGAGCAAGGAGTTCTTGTTGAGAAGAGTGTTCTACTTTGGAGGATGTTACAGTTTTAGCGGGGCTGCAGCCTTCATGCTGCAGTGAGAGGAAATTTTAAGCAGTTTTGTGAACCAGCTCTGCCCAGTTTATTATCAGCGTTGTTCGATCCTTTCATTCTAAATGTGGATCTGTGAATTTGTCTGTTGGGGCCCTCACTTCAACATTTTGGGAGTGACGCAGTGCAGTGGACATTGCTGCATTGTTGTTTACTGGCAGTTGAATGCGAAATTCAAATACGCTGGGCAGTTCAAATATGCTGGTGGGATTAGCAGTTTTACCTGCATCTTGACTTCTGTGGTGCCTCTGAGGGCTTCTCCTGTGAAGTGCTTCACTCCATTCGCATCAGTAATGCTGTGTGACGCCATCTTGTGAGTGGCTGTGGCTTCCCCTATTCTTCCCGATGCTCCTGTTTGCCAACCACGTCCTCCGCGTTGCAGATTACTGGGACAGTTCATATTGTTTTCTACTCCTGCTTCCACCGTTATGCCCTGCGTGTTACTACTCATTTCTGCATTTTGGCAAGTTCTGGTAAAGTATTTCTACACCCAAGGAACGCTTTTCTTCTTCCAAGCCTCTGCATGTTTTTTTTCACTAATACTGACCACAGTGACTACTTTTCTTATTTTCTTTTCTTATTTTCTTGGGACATTAATTGCTTTCGGGTGAGACATCGCTCACCAGCGTCATGCAGACCTTGGTGTCTACTTTATCTTTATATAGTTTATTATTTTCTAAGGACATTATTTCCTTCTCATTGTTTATAGGATTCTAATGTTTCAATATGCATTCTTCATTCCCTTACGGTCAACATTCATTTATGCTTCACTTGGTATTATTTTTATTTTTTATGCAAGAGTGATTACAGATTTATTACGGTTATTTCTCTCTAAGTTGGTTACTATTATTCATTGGTGTATACCAATATCGCTTGCAGTGCTTCTATATATAATTTGTTTTTCGTGAATATTAAGCAAGCCTTTTTTTCTTTGTGGGAGGTTAAGTATACTTAACTATTCTTGTTCTGCCATTATACACTGTTATATATTTATTCTGTTTTCATTCAGTGAGTCACACCTTTGTGAGTGGTTGCGTAATCCTAGTTTCTTGTGTGAGATTCTGTGAGTTGCATATTGCTGATTCCTTCGTTTTCCACTCTATTCTTTTCTCATTCATTACCTACAGATTTCTTGAATGCACAGGTTTTTACGTTGAGTTGGGTGTGATATTCTTCCTGTCTAGGCATAGTTTCTGATATTCTGGTTTTATTCTGTCTGTTGTTCATATTATTTTTTTACAGACTTGGGGGCCGATTAGGATGGCGGATGGTTCGCCACCGCCATGCAGGCGGTGGCGATCCGTCGGCCATCTGTGCCCGTCCGCCACCAATTTCCCCCGCCATATTACAATGGCGGGGGGGGACCGCGCCGGACAGAAACAGCGTCCGCCGCTTTTCCACCCCGGTCGCCTTGCGGCCGGGGCGGAAAAGGGTTCATATGGCTGGCGGTGTCTTCCAGACACCGCCAGCCATATTACGATGGCCGGATGCAGATGCCTTTCCGTGGTGGCAATGCCTCCACGGAAAGGCATACGGGCTTTGCTTTGGGGGCCCATTGCGGGCCTCCAAGGTGAAGGGGGGGTGGAGGGTGCACATGGGGGGTACCTATGGTACCCCCCTGCGTTTCACAGTACAACATGGCAGGCACCGCGCGGTGCCTGTCATGTTGTGCTGTGAAACGCACAACATGCATTTTTTGACATTGCGTCGGACGGTGCTTTCAGCACCGTCGGCTGCAATGTTAAAAATGCGGGATGCACCCGCCACTGTGGCGGGTGCATCCTAATTCGGGACACAGTACCTCCGCCCTGGTGGCGGATGGTCCCTGCCCCAGACAGGATCCTAATCGACCCCTTGCTGTGCAGTTATTATACTTTTCTTCTTACCCTTTATTTCGGGGTGTGTGTAGGCGTTCAATTGTTCTTTTCCGATATTCTTGAGGGCTGCCTACTATCTTCTTTACACGCACGTTCATTTTCTCTCATACGTTTTGTCTTGGTACTTCTCTGTTTGTAGGGCTGGTTCATTGTTTTCTCCTTTTCACTTAAATGTAGGGTTGCCTTGACATCAGGCGTTCTGGTCTTGTGCGTATGTTTCTGTTTTTTACTTCTTGTTTTCTTTGATATCCTGTGTGTTTATTTTCTTTTGATTTGCAAGATGTGTTTCTTATTTGTCTTTTCTTTGGCATACGCTTTATCTTCTTTTCTCTTTCCTTGTGAGAATAAGGGATGGGTGTGATTCTCGTTACATTGTTACAAAATATTTTGGATCATTCTGCTTTTGATCTTTTACTGCATTTATTTGTTCAAGTGTTGTATTCCTTTCTTGGTTCATCTTCTTTCATTGTGTTTTTAAGTGTAAAGAAAGAGGATATGTAGTAGGGTTAATGTTCCTCTCCTTCCCTGCTCTCTTTCTTCCCCTTGCTGTTCAGCCTGAGTATGTGTGGAATGTTGTATATTTCATGAAATATTGAATGGGTGAAGTGAGTCAGTTGGTGTCTGCAGGCTGAGCAGCTAGGAGGTTGCTCCTGGTGGGGTGTACTTACAGGGATACATACAGGCCCACTTACCATCCTGGCTACATCATACTTCAGTAACCTGTAATTCAATAAAGCTTCTTGGAACCACAATCTGGCCTGTGAACATTCATACTACGACACACCCCTAATGTTATGGCGTGCTATTTGGGCTAAGGATGAACCTGCACTTAATCGAGCAATATCTATGATTGCCTGCGCCTTGACCATGTGCACACATTTCCATAGTTCAGATAAGTAAAGAAGCAGGTTGAACTTCTAGGGAGAGCAGATTGCTTTCATAGCCCACAACTTATTACCGCTGTTTCCAATCATCAGCTAAAGCACGATCCCTTAACTACACTCAATGAGCAAAGAGAATGTGCAGAGGTGGGATAGAAGAGAGTACCAGAATACTTCCACCGAGTAACTACTGAATGCATGGGACCATATCTCTTGTTCCCCATGTGCCATTCGCAAAGGTATTACCTGTCAAGGTTCAGGTTCAGTATTGCCCATTTCTTGGTTTCTTATCCCAGCAACACATACATATTGTGACTCCCTCCTTGCACCCCGCCCATAAGACTCAAAATACTCTCAGAACATGTTGCATTTTCTCTTCTGGCGATTATATATTTAATCATGGAAATAATACATAATACCGTTATTTAAGATCACAAACATTAGAAGGTGTAGGCCGGTATTATATTACCTCCAGCTTTTACTATCAGACCATATATATATTTAATGACATACAAAATTATTTGTGCAGTTGTACGCCTAAGGAACCACGTGGGGAAAGAACCATTAAACACGCTTTGGATGCGTTTTTTTCTGGGAGCATCATGTGGCTGCAAACAAAGTATTATTTGGCAGCAGGAATTGTAAAATTTGGCATATGCCATTTTATGATGTGTTTTTATAACTATCATTTCAAGAAATAGTTATCAATAAGAAAACTGAGAATGTTAGCCTTTGTGTGCAATAGCCCCTAGATATTATATATTTGTATGATGTTGCTTGATTTTATGCTTAAACTGAGTGTGTCAAACTCAGTTCTTAGTTTTTATTGGCACTAGCATTTTGCAGGGCTTTTCTCTCCCCGGGGACCATCTTGTTTGGCCACACGCTCCCTCCGGGCATCGTTCTAGTCACTGAATGCCGTCCTGCCTAATTACTATTTAACGGGCAGGAGTACGGTTGTGCAGCGCCAGAAAGGTTCACTCTAAACTTACTGTTTCCCTCTACTGCTGCTATGCTTCATTTTTGATTTGTAAATTTATGTTGTGGACAACTTTTTAAATTGGATGAATTACTGCTCCCAGTCGCTTGATTTTTTATGTTTAAACTGAGTGTGCTCAGTTCTTAGTTTTTATTGGCACTAGCATTTTGCGGGGCTTTTCTCTCCCCAGGGGCCATCGTGTTCGCCAACATGCTCCCTCCGGGCAGCGTTCAAGTAACTGCATGCTGTCCTGCCTAATTACTATTTAATAGCTCAAGAACAGACGCGCAGCAGAGGCGCCTATGGCGCGCCAAATGTGCACCAAAGGCAAGCCCGTCTCATAAAAGAGGCATAAACTATGCTATTCTACTTTGCAGCTCTTGGCATACTGTAATATACCACTTATTGACTGTACCCTGTGCCATTTTCAGGATGGGGAGACAAACTGTTTATGCTCCAGTTTTTTCTTTCAACCTACACTTTGTAGAGACTCAAGTACGCTAACCACTCAACAGGAAGACCCTTCATTCCAACCAATAATTAATTTTCCTTTCTTAGCATAAACTGTCGTTCTCTTGTGAAACACAAAGCTGACATTTGCGATCTCCTGGTTAGTAGACAACCAGACACCTTGTTCCTTACTGAGACATGACTACACATGAGTTCCGGCCCGATGTGGCAGCTGCTTTACCGTGCAATTATGCTATAGTCAGGAAAGACAGGGGCTTTAAGACGGGGGGCATTTCTATAATTTAAAAGAAGTCCTATCTGTGTAAATTTGAAGACCTGCCTTTTATGAGCTGTGATGCAGCTCTATTCAAGCTTACCCTGACCCCTAAGTTCACCTTTTCAGGTATATTAGTATATCGCCCCCAGGGCCACCGGGTCCATAGGCTTCATCTTTTCCTGACCTAATAACTCCTTTTTTCATAAATGCAGCACATTTTTCCATCTTGGGTGACCTTAATTTGCATTTGGAAGATTCTGTATGCACTAACAGTGCTACCTTTATTTCTGATTTAGCTCACCACCTCTTACCCTTTGCTGGTCTGATCATTTTGCTATTGGCTTTCGCTTCGAGATTTCAGCTAATTTATCAGCAGTTGGACCTAATATTAGGAAACTCACTAGAAACTGGGGAAAATCAGATATTGTAGCTCTCAATAAAATTTTGTCCTCCAACGTTCCTTTCACCAAACAAATGACGGTCACTCTCTCTGGTGTCAATCAAAAGTGGCATCTGAATGCCATTGATACCTGTCTCCCTCCTTAAAGAAGGTGAACAACCATCGCCCACCTGCACCTTGGTTTACAGAGAAATTAAAAATGGAGAAAACCAAGTGCAAGGTGTCGGAAAGACAGTGGAGGTGGAAATATACGCCTGATGCTAAAATTTTGTATAAAAGGGCTAAAAGAGAATACAACACTCTCTGTAAGTCAGCACGCGCCAATTCTGCCTCCTCGGCCATCTCTAGTGCCCTGAATTGTTCCAGGACACTATTTAAGATGGTTAAGGAACTTTCAGCCTCTGAAACTCAATCTGCGCCCCCTTCTTTAAATGGCCGGCAACGTGAAGACCTGGCAAAATTCTTCCTTGATAAAGTGGAGCAAATATATTCCAAAATAAAGGGCCTGAAATCTGGTAATTCCCTTGAGCTAGCAACTGCATCTTCTCTAGCACCTAGAACTTTCTCTCACTAAGACACAGTGTTTCCTGAACCTATGATTACACTGGAAACGTGGTCCCTAATTGAGATGGGCTCCCTTAAATGTCTTTTAGACAGTATCAAATCTGGCTCGACAAGGGATCCTCTTCCGATCCCCGTGCTCTGGCAGCTTGAGCCGCTGTCACTCATGGTAATCATGGAACTCTTGAATGTTTCCTTACAAGAAGCAACAGTTCCCCCAGAGTGGAAACAAACTATGGTTATGCCTTTTCTGAAGAAGGCTAATGCACATCCTGATCAGCCTTCTAGTTTCCAGTATATTTAATTGCTTCCGGCCTTTTCAAAGATTTTAGAATGGCACACAGCTATCCCAATTTGTAGAGTCGCAAAAGTTTCTACATGCATCTCAGTCGGGCTTTAGAGACGGTTTTTCAACCGAACGACACTCCTTGGAGTCACGGAAAGGCTGCAACGCCACTTAGATTCTGGACACATGGTGGCCCTCATATTGCTTGATTTAAGCGCAGCTTTTGACAAGATGTCCCACACCGGGTTAGTGAAAGCTTTACGATCCTTGGGTGTTAATGGGCCCACTCCTAACTGGCTTATCTCTTATCTCACCAATTGAACATTCCAGGTTTTCTCTCCAACAGCCAGGTCTGACACACAATCTTCTCCTTATGCCGTACCCCAGGGCTCCATTCTTAGCCCCTTGTTGTTCAACATATATGTCAGACCCCTGGCTGACATTGCAGAGGAAGCTAGGCTGCCCTTGTTCTCCTATGCAGACGACACCCAAATCATCTATTCTCTCTCTGCAGAGAGGATATTGTTGTTTTCTACTTGTCTGCATTCTATTTCCATGGTCACTTGTGTTGTCATTTGTACTGGGGGATTCCAGTTAGTGATTCAAAGTGAGGCAGTTGTGCTGATACCTTTGATCTAGGCTGGTGTGTTGGGACTGTGCTGTGTACCATTGAGTAATAAAGAAGACAGCTTTACTTCTCCTGCCTTTGTGGATTCTTTGAAGAACCTGCTCTTACAATTGGCGACGAGGATGGGATCTCATTGTACACCATACAGCATTTTTCTGACTGCTCGGGAGTTAAGTTCATCGATGTTCTCACCTTTGATGTACAAAGCTCTTTACTGTGTGGACTGAGGTGCTGAAGCGATTATACCAGAGGGCTACAGGTCATATCAAAATATTTTTCTCTTTTAAATATTTTCAATTGGACCTGCCATCTCTCCAACTGCCACTGTCGCTAGCGCCCAGCCTTACCTGCACATGCCATTCGGAATCTTCCTCACTGGAGATTCCTCTGCTCTCCGGCCATTCTCTCTCCTCCCGAGATCCAGCCTGGCTCACGTCACAATTCACGTCAGGGTGAGGTAAGGTCACTCAAGGTGCCACCATTTTGAGGTCAGGCATCAACTTTTCGTCATTTTCTGCGCGGTGACGCGAACACCAGTCAAGTTTGCTGAAATCTATTTAGTGCATACCTTTAATTACGAAGGTCGGTGATGCGCGCACCTCTGATTAAAGTTATTTTCACTGCAAGTTTCATGGTGTGATGTAAATCGGTGATGCACACACCTGGTCTTATTAACGCGCATCTGTGAGATTAGCACATCATACTTTCTCAACAAAATGCATTTGTGTAATCATTACAGCGTGTTTGTCATTATTTCAACCGGTGACACGCACACATATATTCAGTGTGTTTTGCACAAGTCTACAATTCAAGTTGTGTCCCTGTTCACAGATGAACTTTACATTCTTTATGGCTCATTTATTTTTAAACTTGATGGGTAGTCATGCATTCTAAGTGCTACATTATTGATTTTTCTCTGAAGGACGCTTTGCTTATTTTGATTCAGATCATTCACTTATATAACATTCAATATGCAAAATTTTACATGTCCTCCACATTTCTTACCAGAACCAGGTATACCGGAAACAAAATGGAAGCAATGGTTTAAATGTTTTGCCAGCTATATATTAGCTCTGGATGGAGCAAAATTTGAGCCAGTTAGGAAATTAGCTCTTCTGTACAATAATCTTGGATCAGAAGGTCAACCTATTTTTGAGCACTTGGCAGTGGTTACTCAATCTGATTAAACTGATTGGGCTGCTTATAAATAGGCAGTTTGCAGACTTGCCAAGTATTTTAAGGATGACAGCAGCGTGGTAGTGGAGAGACACAAATTCTACACTAGACGCCAATTGGAGTTTGAATCCATTGACAATTTTTTAGGTGAATTGAGAGTTTTAATTGGTACCTGTGAATTTGATGGTAACATTGATTCTTACCTGAGAGACCCGCTAATTGTCAATTGTTTCAACAAAAAAGTGCAAGAAAGATTACTTTGTTGTAGAAATCCGTCATTAAATGAAACTCTTGAATTAGCAAGAGGCATTGAAAGATCAGTTGTAGCATAGAGAGAATTAAACAAATCTAAAATCGATCCTGTGGCTGAACCGGTTATTGCAATTGGAACTAGACCTAAATCTACGTTCTCAAAATCTAAAGACAGCAAAAAGCAAAGTGCTTGTTACAGATGTGGATCTCTTACACATTTAGCCAATGCAAAGAATTGTCCTGCTCTTGGTAAACTTTGTATTAACTGTAAAAATATGGTCACTTTTCACGAAGGTGCAAGAATCCTCAGAAAATAGCGATCTTTGAAGACATAGAGGATTCTTCTGAAAATAATATTTGCACTGTTAAAAGTTTTAAAAAGATTATCCTTTCAATTGATTTTGATTTAAATGATGGTGGTCCTTTATGTAATGTAACCATTGGTGATGTGGAATTTCAGGTAACTGTAGATTCTGGTTCTCAGGTTACTTTTGTCACTGATGTGTTGTTTTATAAGCATTGGAATTCAGTCCAACTTTCACTACCAGACATTCGTACTATTTCTTTTGGTGGTCATAAAATCGATATGTTAGGGTTTTTTCTCAACAATGTTAAATTTAAAGACAGAGTAATTTTTACTGAAGTATACGTGGCGAAAAGGATACAACATACTTGGATGGAAAGATCAAGGGAAATTCGGCATGGTTTTAAGGCCAGCCACTTCATGTTTTATTTCTCTAGTGGATATACCGGATGTAAATCCTTCTCTACAACAGCTTCTTCTTAAGCATGATTCCTTATTTAATGATAAATTAGGTTTGGTGAATGATTTTGAACACACAATTATTTTAAAGAAGAATGGTGTTTCCATCATCCACAAAGTAAGGAATGTTCCACTATGCATCAGAGATCAGTTAAAACAACATCTGGAGAATATCTGCTCTGATAAGGTCATAGAACCAATTAATTCATCTGAGTGGATTTCTCCGATTGTCGTCGCGAAGATGTAAGGTTCTAGGGACATCATACTTTGCATTGACCTAAGATATTTGAACAAGAGCATCTTAGTTGACTGTTTTCCTTTGCCCAAAATCCAAGAAATGCTAGCCCAGTTGGGAGGTGCAAAAGTTTTTTCGTGTCTCGACTTAAAATCTGCTTACCATCAGGTGGAGCCTGCTGAAGATTCCTGCTCCCTCACAGCTTTTAACACCCCTTTTGGTGCTTTCAGATTTTTGCGAATGCCTTTCGGCCTGGCATCGGACGCTTCGGTTTTTCAGAAACTAATAGATAAGTTATTTGGGTATTGCAATAAGGTTCTTGCTTATCAGGATGATATTCTTGTGTTTTCAAAAAATACTGAGGAACATTTAGAAACGTTGTCTAATGTATTAAAAATACTAGAGTCAAATGGTTTTACAGTTAAAAAAGAAAAATTTAAATTTTTAGTCAAAGATATTGATTATCTAGGTCATCATATTTCTGAGTCTGGTATTTCACCCAAGTCTGACCTGGTCAAAGCCATTGTTGAAAGTCCTTCTCCGGAAAATAAAGATCAATTGAGATCTTTTCTAGGAGTATGTGAATACTATTCACGGTTCATTGATAGTTTTGCTTTTCAAACCGAACCTTTAAGGAAATTATTTAGGCAAGGTGAACAATTTACTTGGAAGGAAACTGAATCTGCAGCATTCAGTAATTAAAAAAATCTTATTGTGAATGTTCCTGCTTTATACCCTTTCAGAGATGATGTACAATATATTGTTACTGTAGATGCCAGTGGAGTTGAGTTAGGTGCAGGTCTTACCCAATTGGTAGAAGGTGTTAAGCATACAGTAGGTTTTGCTTCTAGATCTTTATCTCAAACAGAACGCCATTATAGCACCATTGAAAGTGAGGCTCTAGCCTGTGTGTTGGCTACTAAGCATGTTGAAATGTTTCTTTGGGGTAGAAGATTTGTTTTGGTTACTGATCACAAATCTCTAGTTTTCTTTTTATCCAGAAAAGATCATGATAAGGTCAGTCCTAGATTGGTAAGTCTACTTTCAAGGGTGTTTGAATTACATTTTTTTATCAAACATATTCCAGGAGGAAAAAATGCTTGTGCTGATTTTCTTTCTAGATGTCCCCTAAATGATGAGAATGTTATTTCTTTTAATGATGATCCTGAATATGTTGTTGGTTTGGTTGATGGTTTGGTTGTTTTGAATGGAGCAATCAGTAACTCAGAATGGTTGGATTGTGTCAAACGTGATAATTTACAGAATTTGATTAAGAGTCATATTATTAATGGTTGGCCTGTTGAAAGGAATTTGGAGGAAGGTTTGCGCCAACTTTACAAAGTAAAGGATGATCTCACAATTGAACATGATTGTATTATGAGGGGAAGATTGCTAATTCCTCCAGGGGAGCTTAAGTTAAGTTTGATAAATTTTTCTCATCAAGGTCACCTTGGTATAACTGGCACTAAAAAATGTTTGCATCTATGTTATTCGTGATACAAAAGGGGGATGATGGACGGAGCGTTTGGCCAAATCAAACACTCACCCCCAGTGAAATGATCTGGGTTTAATCCATCACCATTCTTTAGCTCACTCCGCCACCCCAGTTCAGACATGGCCATATGCAAATCAGTCTGACCCTGTGCCTCATGGGAACAGCCCAGCCCGAACTGCCAAAGCCATGTCTTCCCTGGACCGGAAACAAGCATCCTGGGACCGGTTTCTGGCATTGCAGCCGTCATCAGCCAGACTAGCTTGAATCCAGTGGCAAAGTGAGCAAGGGACTCACGTCTGAGCATACCCTGCCAACTTAGGGCGAACAAAGCGATACAAAAGGGGATGATGGACGGAGCGTTTGAGCATATCAAACACTCACCCCAAGTGAAATGATCTGGGTTTAATCCATCACCATTCTTTAGCCCACTCCGCCACCCCAGTTCAGACATGCCCATATGCAAATCAGTCTGACCCTGTGCCTCATGGGAACAGTCCAGCCCAAACTGCCAAAGCCATGTCTTCCCTGGACCGGAAACAAGCATCCTGGGACCAGTTTCCGGCATTGCAGCCGTTTCTAGTCCAGGGAAGGCATGGCTTGGCAGTTGGGGCTGGACTGTTCCATGAGGCACAGGGTCAGACTGATTTGCATATGGCCATGTCTGAACTGGGGTGGCAGAGTGGGCTAAAGAACAGTGATGAATTAAACCCAGATCTGTTGACTGGGTGTGAGTGTTTGATTGGCTCAGATGCTCCGTCCATCACCACCCCCTTTTGTACCGCTTTGTTCGCCATAAATTGGCAGGGTATGCTCAGATGTGAGTCCCTTGCTCACTTTGCCACTGGATTTACATATATATTTTTCACCAAACGCCCGAAAGCATTGAGTATGCACTTGATAGTAAACCACCATCCGATTTATTCTTGAAACAACCCATTGCAGCACTACAGAAATTACTCTCTTTATTCGCCTGACGCGTTTGGAGGCCAACGCCTCTTACTCATAGGCTGCTTGAGTCAGAGATGAATCACGGAGGGCTATGTTTTATTCATTTCCGACATGCCGACCCCCAGTGGGTATCGCTTTGTGCTTTTTAGTCCTTCACTGCATGCAGGGACTTGTAGTCCTGAAAGAGCAAACAATTAAACCTTTAGTAGGTTCCATGGAAACATCTGCTTATATTAAGAATTGTTTTTACTCCCTTGGTAGGGTCCAGAGTGCTGAGGCGGGCAGACTAATGCCACTTACTGTGCTGCACCACCGGCCTGGACACAGTTCCATGCCACAGCCTCTCCTCACTGTGGAGATTGTGCCGTCCTCCACGGCAGGGCAACGGTGTCCATCAATTCTTCACCAAATGCCCGAAAGCATTGAGGACGCGCCAGACAATAAACCACCATCTGGTTTATTCTTGAAACAACCCACTGCAGCACTCCAGAAGTTAATTTATTTATTCGCCTGACGCGTTTCGAGGTCAACACCTCTTACACATAGGCTGCTTCAGTCACAGATGAATTATAGAGGGCTCTTTTTTATCTATTTCCGGCATGCCGCCTCCCAGTGGGTCTCGCTTTGTGCTTTTTAGTCCTTCACTGCATGCTGGGACTTTTAGTCCTAAAAGAGCAAAACATCTAACATTCAGTACGTTCCATGGAAGGATATGCTTATATTAAGACATTTTTTACTCCCTTGGTAGGGATCAGAGTGCTGAGGCGGGAAGACTAATGCTGCTTACTGTGCTGCACCACCGGCCTGAACACAGTTCCAAGCCGCAGCCTCTCCTCACTGCGATGATGGTGCGGTCCTCCACGGCAGGGCAACCATGTCCATCAATTCTTCACCAAACGCCCGAATGCATTGAGGACGCACTCAACAGTAAACCACCATCCTGTTTAGTCTTGCAACAACCCAGAAGTTACTTTCTTACCGTGAGCAAGACCCATGGGGGTTGAAACGCATTGGTGGTGGTTTGATGGTGACAATTGCATGTTTGCAATAAACCTGGAATATTGAATTCTCTTGGTGTGTAGTGTCTTCCTTTGTGGAGACATTTGGTGGGAAAAAAATATATATATATGGCGGACTGGCTGGCGAAATAAAAGCACTATGATGGAGCACAGATTCCTGGGTCTGCTCTTAGTCATTCTTCAAAGTGATGTCTTTGTTTGGTTGACGACTTACTTCTCTCTCTATATATATATATGTCAGTGGGTTTCTCCAAGGGCGAGAAATAGAGGCCACCAAGGGGAGAGAGAGGAGATTCCTTTAATGCCAGCACAACCAAGAACAGGGCGGATGCATTTCGGCTTGATGTGTAGCCTCTTCAGCACCAGATGGTTGTGACAGGATGCGGGCGTTTTCACTGATTTAAATATCAATTCCCCTCCTGCCAGGTGACAACAGGCTCCGTCCTCCAAACAGCGTAGGATCGAACTTGCTGTATGGTGTACGTCTCCCCTCAACTGCACCAACCTTGAAGTCTCGGCAAATTCATTAGCAGGGGCGGAACCGGGAATCCAGCCTGCCCAACGTGAGGTACAAGGACTCCAGCACTGCTTTCTTCACTTGCCGACTCCAAAGGCGAGCCCCAGTCCTTCCAGTCACCTGGATACAACAACTTCCACCATACCAGAAAAGCCAGCGTGACCAGGGCCAACTTGTGATGCAGGAGCCTCTGGCAGAGTGCTACTGGCTGTCGCGCTAATGAAATGTCAGTGGGTTTCTCCAAGGGCGAGAAATAGAGGCCACCAACGGGAGAGAGAGGAGATTCCTTTAATGCCAGCACAACCAAGAACAGGGCGGATGTATTTTGGCTTGATGTGTAGCCTCTTCAGCGCCAGATGGTTGTGACAGGATGCAGGCGTTTTCACTGATTTAAATATCAATTCCCCTCCTGCCAGGTGACAACAGGCTCCGCCCCCGAACAGCGTAGGATCGAACTTGCTGTATGGTTAAGTACATGCAGGACTCCCAATGCATCAGAACTGCATGTCCCAGCATGCCGTTGACTGGTCTACTGCAGCAACAGGGGTAGATGGAATAATGCGGTCCAAAGTCACTAAAATGCAGCACGGCCGGTGCCTCCTCGTCTCCCCTCAACGGCTCCAACCTTGAAGTCTCGGCAAATTCGTTAGCAGGGGCGGAACCGGGAATCCAGCCTGCCCAATATATATATATATATATATATATATATATATATATATATATATATATATATATATATATATATATATATATTGTCCACCAATTGCCCAAAAGCTGTTTCGGGGGTCACTCTGCTGAAGAACCACCATTCGGTAATTATTTTTCCTGCTCTCCGCCGTGTTCTTTAAAAGTAACTGCCTGACGCGTTTCGATGCGACTTGCATCTCATCAGAGGCTGGCTTTTAGCAATCCAGAGGAGGAGGCTCTCCTTTATTGCTGATTGGAAGCACGCTTGATTAGTTCAATCCCTCGCGTTGCACGCCGGGAATTGTGGTTCCAAAAGGAGTGCCGCATTATTTTCCCTAAGTGGGTTTCCGCTGGCATTGCATGAGTAAAAGCAAACATTTCCTTAGTAGGATAAGATCCACCTTAGAGAGACTAAGTACTTCGGTCCTTCAGCGCTGCATGCCGCAAGGCAGTCTCATGGCACAGCTTCTCAGTTTCCCATCACACTGATGGTCCCTTTTGTTCTAAGAGACGGTGCTCCCCCCACGACGTGGGCCGCCGTTAGTAATATTGTCCACCGATTGCCCAAAAGCTGTTTCGGGGGGTCACTCTGCTGAAGAACCACCATTCGGTAATTATTTTTCCTGCTCTCCGCCGCGTCCTTTAAAAGTAACTGCCTGACGCGTTTCGATGCGACTTGCGTCCCATCAGAGGCTGGCTTTTAGCAATCCAGAGGAGGAGGCTCTCCTTTATTGCTGATTGGAAGCACGCTTGATTAGTTCAATCACTCGCGTTGCACGCCGGGAATTGTAGTTCCAAAAGGAGTGCCGCATTATTTTCCCTAAGTGGGTTTCCGCTGGCATTGCATGAGTAAAAGCAAACATTTCCTTAGTAGGATAAGATCCACCTTAGAGAGACTAAGTACTTCGGTCCTTCAGCGCTGCATGCCGCAAGGCAGTCTCATGGCACAGCTTCTCAGTTTCCCATCACACTGATGGTCCCTTTTGTTCTAAGAGATGGTGCTCCCCCCACGACGTGGGCCGCCGTTAGTAATATTGTCCACCAATTGCCCAAAAGCTGTTTCGGGGGGTCACTCTGCTGAAGAACCACCATTCGGTAATTATTTTTCCTGCTCTCCGCCGTGTTCTTTAAAAGTAACTGCCTGACGCGTTTCGATGCGACTTGCATCTCATCAGAGGCTGGCTTTTAGCAATCCAGAGGAGGAGGCTCTCCTTTATTGCTGATTGGAAGCACGCTTGATTAGTTCAATCCCTCGCGTTGCACGCCGGGAATTGTGGTTCCAAAAGGAGTGCCGCATTATTTTCCCTAAGTGGGTTTCCGCTGGCATTGCATGAGTAAAAGCAAACATTTCCTTAGTAGGATAAGATCCACCTTAGAGAGACTAAGTACTTCGGTCCTTCAGCGCTGCATGCCGCAAGGCAGTCTCATGGCACAGCTTCTCAGTTTCCCATCACACTGATGGTCCCTTTTGTTCTAAGAGACGGTGCTCCCCCCACGACGTGGGCCGCCGTTAGTAATATTGTCCACCAATTGCCCAAAAGCTGTTTCGGGGGGTCACTCTGCTGAAGAACCACCATTCGGTAATTATTTTTCCTGCTCTCCGCCGTGTTCTTTAAAAGTAACTGCCTGACGCGTTTCGATGCGACTTGCATCTCATCAGAGGCTGGCTTTTAGCAATCCAGAGGAGGAGGCTCTCCTTTATTGCTGATTGGAAGCACGCTTGATTAGTTCAATCACTCGCGTTGCACGCCGGGAATTGTGGTTCCACAAGGAGTGCCGCATTATTTTCCCTAAGTGGGTTTCCGCTGGCATTGCATGAGTAAAAGCAAACATTTCCTTAGTAGGATAAGATCCACCTTAGAGAGACTAAGTACTTCGGTCCTTCAGCGCTGCATGCCGCAAGGCAGTCTCATGGCACAGCTTCTCAGTTTCCCATCACACTGATGGTCCCTTTTGTTCTAAGAGATGGTGCTCCCCCCACGACGTGGGCCGCCGTTAGTAATATTGTCCACCAATTGCCCAAAAGCTGTTTCGGGGGGTCACTCTGCTGAAGAACCACCATTCGGTAATTATTTTTCCTGCTCTCCGCCGTGTTCTTTAAAAGTAACTGCCTGACGCGTTTCGATGCGACTTGCATCTCATCAGAGGCTGGCTTTTAGCAATCCAGAGGAGGATGCTCTCCTTTATTGCTGATTGGAAGCATGCTTGATTAGTTCAATCCCTCGCGTTGCACGCCGGGAATTGTGGTTCCAAAAGGAGTGCCGCATTATTTTCCCTAAGTGGGTTTCCGCTGGCATTGCATGAGTAAAAGCAAACATTTCCTTAGTAGGATAAGATCCACCTTAGAGAGACTAAGTACTTCGGTCCTTCAGCGCTGCATGCCGCAAGGCAGTCTCATGGCACAGCTTCTCAGTTTCCCATCACACTGATGGTCCCTTTTGTTCTAAGAGACGGTGCTCCCCCCACGACGTGGGCCGCCGTTAGTAATATTGTCCACCAATTGCCCAAAAGCTGTTTCGGGGGGTCACTCTGCTGAAGAACCACCATTCGGTAATTATTTTTCCTGCTCTCCGCCGTGTTCTTTAAAAGTAACTGCCTGACGCGTTTCGATGCGACTTGCATCTCATCAGAGGCTGGCTTTTAGCAATCCAGAGGAGGAGGCTCTCCTTTATTGCTGAAAATTAGGGAAAATAATGCGGCACTTCTTTTGGAACCACAATTCCCGGCGTGCAACGCGAGGGATTGAACTAATCAAGCGTGCTTCCAATCAGCAATAAAGGAGAGCCTCCTCCTCTGGATTGCTAAAAGCCAGCCTCTGATGAGATGCAAGTCGCATCGAAACGCGTCAGGCAGTTACTTTTAAAGAACACGGCGGAGAGCAGGAAAAATAATTACCGAATGGTGGTTCTTCAGCAGAGTGACCCCCCGAAACAGCTTTTGGGCAATTGGTGGACAATATTACTAACGGCGGCCCACGTCGTGGGGGGAGCACCGTCTCTTAGAACAAAAGGGACCATCAGTGTGATGGGAAACTGAGAAGCTGTGCCATGAGACTGCCTTGCGGCATGCAGCGCTGAAGGACCGAAGTACTTAGTCTCTCTAAGGTGGATCTTATCCTACTAAGGAAATTTTTGCTTTTACTCATGCAATGCCAGCGGAAACCCACTTAGGGAAAATAATGCGGCACTCCTTTTGGAACCACAATTCCCGACGTGCAACGCGAGGGATTGAACTAATCAAGCGTGCTTCCAATCAGCAATAAAGGAGAGCCTCCTCCTCTGGATTGCTAAAAGCCAGCCTCTGATGAGATGCAAGTCGCATCGAAACGCGTCAGGCAGTTACTTTTAAAGAACACGGCGGAGAGCAGGAAAAATAAGTACCGAATGGTGGTTCTTCGGCAGAGTGACCCCCCGAAACAGCTTTTGGGCAATTGGTGGACAATATATATATATATATATTACCTACTGGCGGTCGCCAGTAGGTAGGTATAGTTAGGACGTAGTTTCCATAGGAAATCCGCAACATTCTATTTGGAATACCATTGGCGCCGGTTGACGAATACACGCAAAATTCTCCAAGAAAATGGCCCGCTCTGCTCCTTCCCTTAAAGTTTCGGGGTGATTTGTGAAGCGGGGGCCGAGAAAAGAGGGGGGTCCCAAAAAGTGTTTTCTCCATGCAATTTTCCATAGGGACCTTTAAGACGGGCTACAGCCCGAACTGCTGAACGGAATTATACCATATTTGACAAAAAGGTAGAGTTTGGTTCTCAGATTACGCTTTTTGTTAAATGGTGTAAATCCGTTCAGTAGTTTCTGAGAAAAGTAAAATCATAGATATATCTATAGACGACGTACCGTATGAGTACTGTCCGAGGAATGTATGCGTACCATTCCGAGAACGAGCTGCATGCTAATTTGCTGTCGACTGTCTGTCCAAACCAGGAAGTGTTGGCAGCCATCTTGTGCCTCAGTAGAACCGAGGCACAAGAAAGAAGCTAAAAAAACGCAAAAAACACGCAAAGGGGGCTGGGTAGAAACACCCTGACCCCGTAGGCCTGCTACAAGGACCCCCTAGGCAAACAATTTTTTTTTTTAAAGTCACGGTATACGCGTAAGGTACGCTTATGCTGTGAAAAAGAAGAAAAAACCCGAAGCCCGCTTTATTGTTAATTAGCCCCTGGGGAGGCCAAATCCCGGGGGGAATGGTTTTATTTATAATGGGTGGCCCAGAGGGAGGCCCACTGCTCTGACCAGGCCTTGGCCGAAATCCTCTGTAATTAGATAACCAGACAAGAGGTACACCCTTCTCGTACATCATGGCCAAGACCTGGAAAGAACTCCCCCTCAGCATCAGATGAACCCCCACACTGAAAGCATTCTGGAAGAGCCATAACACCTGCCTTTTCAAAAGACGAAAGCTGCACAAATCCCCCCCACATACTCCCCCAGCGCTTGGAAATCCTCACAGATGAATAGTGAGGTCTATATATCCCTTATTGATTAATTCATACGCCACCACAGTTTGTGTTTGAGTGATATGAACAGGCCCTGCCATTGCTTTGGCTGTCTGTAACTGAGTAGTACTACCTTCTTTAATATACACAGAATCTCTGAAATTGGTTTGGTTTGGCCTCACGTCTGAGAGCTACTTTTAGGGTGCTGGTGAGCTACCAGTAGTTCCCGAGCTAGTAGTTGGAGACCCATGGTATATATAGTGAGTGGGGAATTGTAGTCCTGAAGCATAAATTTAAAGGTTATTACACCACAAAATGCATATTACATAGCACTTTGAATCAGTGCATTCCCTAAAGCCTGCCTCACTTCATGAGTACATGCTTTCTGAGTGAATGATTACATTAATATACGGTAATAAAGAGAATAAAAAAAAGTTTTAAGAATAATAAGTCAAAAAAGGGGAATGAATGTTAATACTCCTATTAAAAAAATGGTAACCTATAGAAGTGCTTTAATAATAAAAACGAGTCTAAATAAAGCATTTTAGAAATTATACGGAAGTTAACAAGTATGGAAAGAGGCACATTTACATCAACACGTGACACGCTAAAACAGTGGAAATGAGAACACCTGTTAACTGAAAAACGTGACTTAATAGTGGGAGGAGCAATAAATTGATCCCATAGACTTAAGTAACCAAAAAGTATTTAAACCACACCCGTGGGATGATTAGTTTTGTTTCAGAGAATCAATACCGGCGAAGAAACTACGAGCAAAAGAATGATTCGGAACTGCGGAAACATCTTCACATTATCTTTCATTTCCTCAGAGAGTACATATTGTTAATGTATATTTAAAAATACATAAAACCGTGTGTACTTTCCAGAGGATTTGGATGAATTTCTACGGAGGATGGAAACAATATCAAAGAAAGGTAAACTATATGAATGGAAATATAGCTTATTTAATGAATTAGTACGTGCAAAGTATTGATTAGGAGCGATGTCATAATCTTCAATTTATCTTTCATTTCCAGAGAGGGATCATATTGTTAATGTATATTTTATTTATATTAAACTGTATGATCCTTCAACTGGAGTTGATTGACTTACAACCGACATTTTTTTTTTTAGTATGCAAGTATTTCTTTATGATTGAAAAATGTACCAAAACCAAAACTCTTTATCTTCTAGAGTGAAATTGGGCTAAAAAGTACTTATATTAAGTAGTGCTTTTTGCAAATCTCACTCAGTGAAGAATAGGAGGATTATCTAATCTTCGGAAGCACTTTTTTGAAAAAAAGTATTATAATTGTGGTTTAAAATGTCATGATTGTTAAATGTAATAATGACATGAAATGTACATAAAAAAAGAAAGATGATGTAGTAAGGGAGTGTTTGTCGTAGCACTTCTATTCTACTTTATCTGAAAGTAAAAGAAGCCCAAACATTTATAAAAAGATGATGGGGCAACACTTATATAATGTAAACATAAGGAATGAGTGCTTATCTATACTACTATTATAAAGAGAGAACTTTGAACCTTTGAGGCGGGTAAACTCAGGAACCACAGCACCAATCCAAACACCCGATACATCGTTGTAATTGTCAGGGTCTGCAGATGGACATAGGCTATATAAAAAAATAAAATATACGTTCTTTAAAATATTTACGATAAAAAAAAAAAAAGAATTGTCCCTTGGAAGTAGCGCCGGCCGCAGATTGCTCTGAAAGCTGTCAAGGAGCGAGCAGTGAAATGGATGCAAATAAACGTGCTGATCTGAACTTCGTGTGGCTTTGCTTTAATTTGGGGCTTCCTGTTTAGACCATAAAGATATCGGCTGTTTGCCCAGTCGAGAAGCGAGGCCCACCTTACGAAGGGGTCGTGCAGGCTCTGAGAAGGGGCTTGCAAAGACGGAACGAAGACAAGAGCAGCTCCAATGCAGGTGGTGCTGCCTTGAGCACGAATTCACTGCTGCAAAGCGCAATCTGAGGGCTTACAGCGCTTTACTTTACTCCACTTGGTGAATACTTGGTTCAAATTTCAAGGACTGTTGAGTGGCCCCACTGTGGGAAGAGGGCCAGCGTACTACAAGGCACAGAAGGCTTTGCGATTTAGCCACGCCCACTGTGGCAGGTGCCAGTGATTATATGAGCAGACTCGGCAAAAACTGCTCTTCCAGCCCTTCGTGAACAATGCCTCTGAAGAAAGGATTATTTCCTGAAACGTGTCAGGCTTACATGTTCAAAGATTGCTCTGAAAGCTGTCAAGGAGCGAGCAGTGAAATGGATGCAAATAAACGTGCTGATCTGAACTTCGTGTGGCTTTGCTTTAATTTGGAGCTTCCTGTTTAGACTTTATGGATATCGGCTGTTTGCCCAGTCGAGAAGCGAGGCCCACCTTACGAAGGGTTCGTGCAGGCTCTGAGAAGAGGCTTGCGAAGACGGAACGAAGACAAGAGCAGCTCCAATGCAGGTGGTGCTGCCTTGAGCACGAATTCACTGCTGCAAAGCGCAATCTGAGGGCTTACAGTGCTTTACTTTACTCCACTTGGTGAATACTTGGTTCAAATTGCAGGGACTGTTGAGTGGCCCCACTGTGGGAAGAGGGCCAGCGTATTACAAGGCACAGAAGGCTTTGCGATTTAGCCACGCCCACTGTGGCAGGTGCCAGTGATTATATGAGCAGACGCGGCCAAAAACTGCTCTTCCAGCCCTTCGTGAACAATGCCTCTGAAGAAAGGATTATTTCCTGAAACGCGTCAGGCTTTACATGTTCAAAGATTGCTCTGAAAGCTGTCAAGGAGCGAGCAGTGAAATGGATGCAAATAAACGTGCTGATCTGAACTTCGTGTGGCTTTGCTTTAATTTGGGGCTTCCTGTTTAGACTTTATATATATATATATATCTATACTACTATTATAAAGAGAGAACTTTGAAACATGAGGCGGGTAAACTCAGGAACCACAGCACCAATCCAAACACCCGATACATCGTTGTAATTGTCAGGGTCTGCAGATGGACATAGGCTATATAAAAAAATAAAATATACTTTCTTTAAAATATTTACGATAAAAAAAAGAAAAGAATTGTCCCTTGGAAGTAGCGCCGGCCGCAGATTGCTCTGAAAGCTGTCAAGGAGCGAGCAGTGAAATGGATGCAAATAAACGTGCTGATCTGAACTTCGTGTGGCTTTGCTTTAATTTGGGGCTTTATGTTTAGACTATATAGATATCGGCTGTTTGCCCAGTCGAGAAGCAAGGCCCACCTTACGAAGGGGTCGTGCAGGCTCTGAGAAGGGGCTTGCAAAGACGGAACGAAGACAAGAGCAGCTCCAATGCAGGTGGTGCTGCCTTGAGCATGAATTCACTGCTGCAAAGCGCAATCTGAGGGCTTACAGCGCTTTACTTTACTCCACTTGGTGAATACTTGGTTCAAATTTCAAGGACTGTTGAGTGGCCCCACTGTGGGAAGAGGGCCAGCGTACTACAAGGCACAGAAGGCTTTGCAATTTAGCCACGCCCACTGTGGCAGGTGCCAGTGATTATATGAGCAGACGCGGCCAAAAACTGCTCTTCCAGCCCTTCGTGAACAATGCCTCTGAAGAAAGGATTATTTCCTGAAACGTGTCAGGCTTACATGTTGAAAGATTGCTCTGAAAGCTGTCAAGGAGTGAGCAGTGAAATGGATGCAAATAAACGTGCTGATCTGAACTTCGTGTGGCTTTGCTTTAATTTGGACCTTCCTGTTTAGACTTTATGGATATCAGCTGTTTGCCCAGTCGAGAAGCGAGGCCCACCTTACGAAGGGTTCGTGCAGGCTCTGAGAAGAGGCTTGCGAAGACGGAACGAAGACAAGAGCAGCTCCAATGCAGGTGGTGCTGCCTTGAGCACGAATTCACTGCTGCTAAGCGCAATCTGAGGGCTTACAGCGCTTTACTTTACTCCACTTGGTGAATACTTGGTTCAAATTGCAAGGACTGTTGAGTGGCCCCACTGTGGGATGAGGGCCAGCGTATTACAAGGCACAGAAGGCTTTGCAATTTAGCCACGCCCACTGTGGCAGGTGCCAGTGATTATATGAGCAGACGTGGCCAAAAACTGCTCTTCCAGCCCTTCGTGAACAATGCCTCTGAAGAAAGGATTATTTCCTGAAACGCGTCAGGCTTTACATGTTCAAAGATTGCTCTGAAAGCTGTCAAGGAGCGAGCAGTGAAATGGATGCAAATAAACGTGCTGATCTGAACTTCGTGTGGCTTTGCTTTAATTTGGGGCTTCCTGTTTAGACTTTATATATATATATATATATATATATATATATATATATATATATATACTACTATTATAAAGAGAGAACTTTGAACCTTTGAGGCGGGTAAACTCAGGAACCACAGCACCAATCCAAACACCCGATACATCGTTGTAATTGTCAGGGTCTGCAGATGGACATAGGCTATATAAAAAAAAAATATATACGTTCTTTAAAATATTTACGATTAAAAAAAGTAGTCCCTTGGAAGTAGCGCCGGCCGCGACGTGCGTGCTGACATCAGGAGCGCGGGGAGGAGCGGCGTACAGGAGCGCGAGGAGGAGCGGTGGACATGAGAGCGGGGAGGAGCGGCGGACAGGCGGGGAGGAGCGGTGAGGAGCGGCGGACAGGCGGTGAGGAGCGGCGGACAAGCGGGGAGGAGCGGCGGCTGAGGTAGGTGAAGCGGCCCATGTGCGGCTCATTGGGGGCCTTGAAAGTGGCGGGTGCGCTCCGGGGGACCCATGGACAACGTCGGGGCGGGAGGGGGCCCTGAAGCCTGAGACAACGTCGGGCGGGCGGGGGACCAGAAGCCTGAATGCTGCCGGACAACGTCGGGGCGGGCTGCTAGTGATAAAATAAAAGAAATGTGGTCGAACGCGTGATACTAATGAATGTAAAATAATTTTTGCATTTCACTCATATGATGAATATAAAAGACTCAATAAAAATGTTTTGAAAACATGAGCATTTTTCTTTCAAGGATAGTTTGAAAGTTATACATTTTATAAAAGAACATAGTACTGCACGCTAAAGGAGAAAAGTCAGCACAATTATGATAGAATGGAAAATAGATTAATGTTTTTAAATACTTTTACAGTCAACAAACTCATAAGCAGAGTACACAGTTTAAGTTAAAAGCACCCTACCACAGCTAGTTTTTGAAACGCATAGTAAAATAAAGTGTGTCACAAAATGGGCTACATACATGGTGACTGTATCGTAACGTCACATAGAAAAAAGAAAGCCAATCAAAATTAGCATGAGGAAGGTAGACGTAAGTACACAACAGCCAATCAAATTGTTTTCAAAATCTGCGCAAGGAAAGGGATTGGTCGCCAAATTCGGTTTCTCACAATGCTTCACAACCAATCAAAAAGAGGTGTTGAAAGTTTCTGTTTTCAACATATGAGTAAATGAGATATCTTTGCATGTACACTCAGCGAGAGGGAATTATTAAAGATGACTTGATTTTGCAAGACCCCGAAAGGCTTCTTCCTGAATAAGTAGGCACTTCACTGCCAGACCCCATTTAATGATTATCCAGGCTCCCAAGCCTAAACACGTCAGAAATCATCTCTCATCACTTTCTCTTCTTTTTAGTGTATTGTGTGCGGCAGACTGCGTGACCCTATGCCCAGAGCCCTCGAAGGCCCTGGAGACTGCCACGCCGAAGACCAGCTCCTGCAGTGTCTCGGAGCCGGGCGGCCCCCTCCCAACATTTAAAAGCCCCAGGAGAGGTGTAACTTAATTGAGACTGAATACGTTAGTACAGCCTTCTCCGCTTACGCTACCAGGAAAACACAACAACACTACATGGCCCAGATTTCCATTGTAGTGATTTGTTAGTTCCAGGTCTAGTTGTCAGATTGGCACACACACACTCCCTCATGGTTGGTATACACCCACACCACACCCATCCAGCGCATCCGTCACTACACATGTGACCCTATCTATAAAAAGCCGGAGCGCACCTGTTGTACGCCATTTTGGAGTTGTTCCCAAACTACCGAACAAGGGGGCCCACTACCACATGCATGACCTCTTTGGTCACTGAGTTAGTGGTACCCGAAGCACTGAGCAGGTGAAGAACCTGCGATGATGATGATGGGAGCTCGAGTATGTCGTTAGCCATAGAGATATCAAGACTCAGCACCATATATGAGACTTCTTTGTTGCAGATCGGGACTACATGATGCAGAAGGTGTCTTTTCCTCAAAAAGGTGAGCAGTGAGGCCTGGGTATGCATCGGAGGGAGTCGAAGGGCTGTAGCAGACTGGATACAAAAAGGCGACACAGCGATTTAGATGAACGCACTCCTATATAGTGTATCAATTTACATGTATACATTTTTTTCCCAATAGCAGGAACGTTTTTATAATCGCTGAAACATCCGGAATATTACCTATACAAATAGTTTGTATAAATGTGGGAAGGAACGTGTATGAAAGCGCGATGTTATCTAACTGCACATTAAGATGGTAACACTTACCAATCATAACATCTTCCTTTTACTATCTTTTAGATGTAGAGCATTATGTCCGGCACGTGGTGAAAAACACTGGTGACAGAAAGGTGAGCTGCGAATATTGTTTTTAGTCACTCTTTTTATTTTATTTTTTTTTATTTTATTTTGTCCTCATGTGCCTTTCCTCACCCGATATTGTTGCGGATCCGCCCTGGGGTGTTTCATCTCATATAGCAAGCGTAGTGTTGTTAAGGAGCACCTTGTATCTTGTTCGCCCTTCCTCCTTACAACAGGACTCCCACCGAGATTCTAGAAAAGCTTAATCATAGGACTATTATTCCCTCTAAGTTTTTATCTTTGTCATCCCCACCATCACCCGTAGTGTTGTAAGAACGGAGTCCAAAATTTGCATCTCTTCTCATTCCGACCAGCCAAATCTAGCTTTGCTATAGCTCTCATAGCCCTTAACCTAACCAAGTCAGCTCAGACGGAGGGACCACAGATATCCACATTCTGCAAATTTCCCTTCGAGCAACCAAGATACCATAAAACAGCAACTTCACTTTATCGTTGTAGCCCTTACCTTGTAGGTCTGCCATTCCTGTCATAACAAGTTCAGGGCTTACCTCCAATTGTTGGGCCAATGCAGTGGACAAGCATTTACTCACTGCTTTCCAGAATTCTTCTATCCCTGGGCATGTAACAAACATGTGTAGGTCGTCTTCGTTCGGACTGTTGCATTTGGAACACCTCACTGTACCGCCATCTTTGAATTTCGCCAGTTTTTTTGGTGTCCAATACGCCCTGTGGAGAGTGAACAAGTGGTTTCTCCTTAAATTTGCAGGTTTAACCACCTTGTATAGAATCAACATAGATACTTGCCATATATCCTCTGTTGCGATCCTCGGCAAGCACTCTCCCCACAGGGTCTCTGGCAATACGAAGGGTCCATCTTCAAGGTCCACTATCGACCAATACCACATCGCCACCTCTTTTTTAATCAAAGTATCCAGAGCAAGTTTCTCTTCAAAAGCATTATAGTGCCCAAGTAAATTTTTCTTCCCTGCAGCCCAGCTTTGTATCTGCAGAAACTTAAATTTAGAAAACTTATTGCCCCACTTCTGTTCACAGAAGCTCCATGGTACCAAATTCCCTTCTAAAAACAGATCCCCCCATCTCTGAGGACCTGCTATTTTTAATGGTGTTGCCAAAGCATCTTCAGTCCAACTCGGAGCTCCCGGCGTATCCCAAATTGGTGCCATTGCACTAAAATATGGTATCTTTGTTACCCTCCTAACTCTATACCATAGCATAGCCAGATCTTTCAAAACCTTTAACCTTATTTTCTTAAAGTATTTCGGGTCGGAAAATTTGTACATAAAAGCGTTCTGATTGGTCTTCTCCGTTCTTAACAATGCTGAAAGTAATATGCCAATGTCTGAACTCCCTGGGGTTCCCAAAAGCATTCTGCAGTTCTTTAACAAAAAAGCCCAAGAGTAAATCTGTAGATCTGGAGCTGCCAGACCTCCTTTCAAAAGTTTCCTCCTCATTTTTTTCCAGGATAAACGTGATCCTTTAGATGCCCAGATAAAAGACCCAATCTCACTTTGCAGCTTCTTAATCTCCTCCCTCTCGAACATAAGTGGGATAGAGTCAAAGAGAAAAGTCAACTTGGGTAGCACCATCATTTTCACAAGGTTGACTCGGCCATATAGTGTTAGCGGTAAATGCGACCAGCCTTTCATGGCGTGAGAAATTTCTTTCCTTACTTTAGCAATATTTACTTTAGTAAGATCCTTGATGTTCTGTGTTATTTGCACCCCTAGATATCTTATCTCTGTTTTGCATCCTGTGTCTCCTGCATTTAAGTTCCAGGTCATAATCTCAGTTTTATCCCTATTTAGGCGATATCCGGAAACCTCACCAAATTCCTTCGTTATAGTTTCTATGCAGCTTAGTGATTGATATAGTTTAGGGGTTAAAATAACTATATTGTCCGCATATAGCCCAATCTTTCTGGCCCAACCCTGAAACTCAAAAGAAGGGATCAACTCTGCCTCTCTTATTCGACACGCCAAAGGTTCTATATAGAGATCGAACAAGAGAGGAGATAAAGGGCACCCCTGCCTTGTGCCCCTCATTACTTTTATTGGTGGGGTTAAATTCCCATTTACTAATACCCTCGACGTGGGTGACTGATATAGCCGTGTCAAGACCGAACCAAAGTTGACCCCGATCTGTATATGGGCTATTAACTCTTTCAAATACACCCAATTAACACGATCAAATGCCTTGGCGGCGTCCAAAGCAATCACCGCCAGGGGAAGATTATATGTAGCTGCTGCATCTATACTACCTATAAGGGAAAATGTTAACTCCTTTAAATACCTCCCTTTAATAAACCCCTTCTGATCTGTGTGTATTAGGTGGGGGGCAGCTCTAGCCAGCCTATCTGCCAGGATCTTGGCAAAGAGCTTATAATCGCAATTTAACAGCGAAATCGGCCTGTAAGAGTCCATATATTTTGGTGATTTCCCAGGTTTAGGAATAACAATGATATTTGCCTCATTCCATGACGCTGGGAGAGCTGCTTTGCCTAGGAAAATGTCGTTAAAAAGCTTTGTTAATAAGGGTGCTACACTCGTTGCCACTGCCCTGTAGACCTCGGCAGGAAGCCCATCTGGTCCTGGCGCTTTCCCTTTTTTCACATTGCTTATAGCCCTCTCAACTTCTCCCAATGTTATATCTTCATCTAATAGTTCCTGGAGCTCTTCTGTCAATGGTTTTAAGACCTTCACCCAATTGTCTATTGCATGTTTAGCTGGAACAAGGTCCTCCCTGTAAACCTCTTCAAAATATCTGTAAAAAGCCTCCGCAATATCCTTTGTATCAGTGACAAATTGTCCTTGTTCACCATCTTTCACTTCTTTAATTATGCTACGTACCCGCTCACTCCTAGTTTTCCAGGCTAGTAGTTTACTTGACACCTCACCATACTCGAAATGCGCTAATTGACTAGCCTCGTATTTTTCCATAACCCTGTAAGAAACCACTGCAACAATTTCTCTTTTTAGTTCTTCCAAATCTTGAACAATCTTTTCTTTAGTCTCGCCACTCATTGACTCCACTAGCTCTCTCTCCTTCTGACGGACCTCTTTTTCCAGAGATTCTATCCTGCCAAAATATGCTCTCTTTTACTAGCTGCCAGAGCTCCCAATATCCCTCGGAGAAAAGCTTTACAAGCCTCCCAAACAACCTCAATATCCGCTGACCCCACATTATGTTCTACAAATCCATCTAATTCCTGCCTGAGATTCTCTATCAACCCAGAGTCATATAATATGGTTCGATCCAACCTCCAGACCGAACCCAAATCGCTCACCCCTGTCCTGACCACTAGGGTAACTGCTGAATGGTCTGAAAGATGTACCCCAACATGAAGGATCTGTTTCGCTCTCCCCAACAACCTTAAATCTATTAAAATGTAATCGATCCGTGATCTGTGACGGTATTTTTTATTATAATAGGTATAGCCTAGTGCTTGACCTGACCTTTGTCTCCACACATCGCATAAACCGAACTGATCCATTACCCCTTTAACCCTTTTTGACATTTTGCTATTTACCTGCGCCCTATTGTTTGAAGATCGGTCCAGTTTATGATCCAGTACCGTGTTAAAATCTCCGGCAAGAATGATATTACCTGTAAGGCCTACCATCTCTTTGATTAATTCATCCAAAGGCCCCACATCGTCCTGATTTGGACCGTAATACCCTATGATATTGTATACAAGGTTACTAATTTTCATGGTAACAATCAGCCATCTTAGTCACTCTTGTCAGGATTTGCACTCCACAGGATCCGTATGCAGAAATAAAGCTCCACCTCCGGACCTCCCGAACAACCCGAATGTATCTCACAGGGTGTTCAGGTGATACGGTGAGGGAAAAACCCCAAAAGGGGAAAAAACCCAAAAGAAAAGATAGAAGGAAGGGACAGCGGGGGAAAAGAAGCTGTAAGAAAAAACACACACTTGGTTAATATTATTCTTAACCCTACACTCATTACATTCTCGCTAAAACAAGGACTTTATGAATCACCTGTGAAGATTTGGTTCCTGAACCTTCATACAGCTGTGTCTTCTGTCTTTTCCCTTCTGCCCTAAACAACACAATGATCGTGATTATCATAGGTAAAGGAAATGCTACACTTCCTAAAGCAAATGCTATCTCAGACTACATACCCTGAAAGTTGAAAGCAAAACCCCTAAGAAATCACTCAAGAAGGCACTTTGAGTTCCAGAGTTAAATCCAAGAATGAAATGTACAAAGTGTATATTTATCGTGTAAGCATATTCCTTCTCTGCAATGATGTGTTGAAATGCCCAAACACCGCACTACACGTATCCAAAGTAAACCAAACACGGTATGGTGTAGTTCCAGCACTACTACCATCCGCTTTGGTAATTGTAATCCAACAAGAATAAGAAGCAACGTACCACGTCATGTGTTCATGACGGCAATGCGGAGGCCCCCCCCTGCATTCCGCCACTGGAAAATATGAGGCGAGCAACCAATCCAACAAGTACTAAGACACTCTAACCGAGTGTTCTTAAATGTTCTTTTCCCGATCCTCGCAGTCGCGAGGCGAGTCAGGCTCGAATCAGCCCTAAACACAGAGCCGTGAGTTAAACAAAACAAAAACGCTCGCATGGAAGCGCAATATCCTTAACTAATACGATACCCTCCCAGGTAAAGACGTACTCCAGGTTACCAGGACATCGGGAGCGGAGCTCCCGCCAGAACAACAAAATCACAAGCCCCGATCTCCCGGTTCCGCCCCTCAATATCCTGTGGTACCGCTAGGGTTCATGGGACTTGTAGTTTGGTCCCCATGGATCATGGGGGTTGTAGTTCAGGTAGGCGCACACTGCTCTAAACCCTGACAGTATGCCCTCCACCCAAGCGCCTCCTTGGTCCTGGTTTGGCAGGAAACCTCGAGTGGAAGGAACGGACCGCCCTAGGAGCATGTACTCCATGCCACGGCTCCCAAGAGTCGTCCTCAGTGAAATACCTCTTCCACGAGACCAGATACCAAAGCACCCCCCTACGTAGTTTGGAGTCACAAATAGATCTCACCTCGTACTCCAGATCCCCATCACAGTCCACAGGGGGCGGCGCGTTTCCACGAGACGAGAGGGCTCGTTTCAACAAGTGCACATGGAACACCGGATGAATTCTCAACGTGTTGGGCAACTTCAACTTGTACGCCACAGGATTTACTTGAGACACTATGGGATAGGGTCCAATGAAACGAGGGTGGAAGACGCTCCTCAACTTGAAACGAATGTACCTTGTTGAGAGCCACACCTTGTCTCCCACCTTGAACTGAGGCCCAGGATCACAGTGTTTATCCTCCCACCTTTTGTACACCTCTTTCGCCTTTATCAGATGTTTTTGCACCCCCTTATGCACCTTCCTTAAAGCCAGAACACGTTCCCTCACCGTGAGCTGATTGTTCAAATAAGCGGGGATATTGATCGGCAAAGTGTTAGCATCGTAGCCAAAGTTAGCCTTGAAAGGCGACATACCTGTTGAACTGTGCCAGGAATTGTTATAGGACAACTAAGCCATCCATAACAAATCCACCCAGGATTCATGGGCTTCCTCTGAGTAACAGCGCAAGTACTTCTTTAAGGTCTGGTTTAGACGTTCAGTTTGTCCATCGGTTTGGGGATGGAAGCTGGTAGAGAGCGCTGACTCAATGCCCAACGCCTTGCACCACATTCGCCAAAAACGAGCGATGAACTGAGGTCCCCTGTCAGACACAATTATTCTGGGAACGCCATGTAACCTTATGACCTGAGAAGCCAGCAACTGTGCGGTTTGACCTGCCTTGGGGAGATTTACGCATGGTATAAAGTGTCCCATTTTTGTTACGTTGTCCACAACCACCATAACGGCTGAATTCCCCTGATCCAAAGGTAAGCCTGTTATGAAATCAAGACTTATGTTCTGCCAAGGGCGATCAGGTGTGGGCATGGGAATCAAGCGACCTTTCTTTTTAGTAGACTCCCCTTTTGCTCGGGCACAAGTCTCACACTTCCCTACCCATTGAGTAGCATCCATGACCAAGGATTCCCACCAAAAATGTCTTCTAAGCAATCTCACAGTCTTGGTAACCCCCGGGTGTCCTGCAGACGGAGCATCATGACACCAACGGAAGGCTTTCATCTGTATTTCCTTGGTAGGCAGAAACAAGCACTCCCCCTGAAAAGGCAACCCCTGTCTCACCTTCCTACCCGGTTTAGTAGCAGCCCAACGTTCCCAAGACCCCAAAGACCTGGAGCACTTGATGTCTTCCAAAAACCTCTCAGCACGAACCACACACACTACCTTAGCGGAAGGGATGATGGATTGCTGTTCCTCCTCGTGTGGCTCTATAGGTATCTCTTACCTGGACAACGTATCAGCTTTCCTGTTCTCTACGCCAGGTCGAAAGGTCACCACAAAATTGTATTCAGAAAAGAAAAGCATCCAACGCATTTGCCTCTGCATAAGATGTCTCGCTGAGGTCATATACTGCAGATTCCGGTGATCGGTATATACGGTCACCGCATGACAAGCCCCCCAGAGATAAGGCCTCCATTCTTGAAACGCCCTCTTTATGGCCAAGAGTTCTTTCTCAGCTATAGTGTAATTGACCTCCGCAGGGCTCAATTTCTTTGATAAATAAGCAACAGGATGGAGCTGACCATTGTGTGAATCTCTCTGAGAAAGAATTGCCCCTATGGCTTCATCCGAAGCATCTGCTTCAACTATGAAGGGACTTTCTAGTACAGGGTGTGCCAACACTGGAGCTGTGGTAAAGGCGCTTTTCAGAGCCTGAAAAGCTTTATCAGCCTCACTCGTCCATAGAAAAGGTGTTCCCTTTCTTAACAACTTAGTGATGGGAACCGCTGTCTGAGAGAAGTGCAGAATGAACCGACGATAGTAATTTGCGAATCCCAAAAAACTCTGCACTTTTCTCACATTCCTCAGGGCTGGTCAATCCTGTACTGCCTGTACCTTTCTTCCAGACATCTGTAGGCCATGTGGACTGAGATTCACACCCAAGAACTCCACCTCCTGTACCCCAAACTCACATTTGCTCAACTTTACTTATAAGCTATGCTCTCTCAGTTTGTCCAGAACCTTACACACTTGAGCAGTATGACATGAGACATCCTGGGAATATATCAAAATGTCGTCGATGTACATTACCACAAACCAATCCACATACTCCTTCAACACATCATTTATAAAGAATTGAAACGCTGCCGGAGCGTTACAAAGCCCAAAGGGCATCACCAGATATTCATAAAGACCAAATCTCGTCTTAAACGCCGTTTTCCACTCGTCCCCCTCTCTTACTCGGACCAGGTGATAGGCTCCACGTAAAACCAAACAGGTGTAAATCTTAGCCTCTCTCACCTGGTCGAGCAAGACTGAGATGAGGGGAAGAGGATAACGATTACGTATGGTATTTTTGTTAAGTACGCGATAGTCTACGCATGCTCTCAGGTCCCCATTGGCCTTAGCAATGAAAAACAGAGGGGATGCCGCTGGAGAGTGGGAAGGCCTGATGAACCCCAAACTCAAGTAGTGGTCTATGTACTCTTTCAAGTGGGTGGTTTCAGGCACTGACAAGGCGTATACTCTGCATGTTGGTATCGTAGCCCCTTCCACCAAATCAATACGGCAGTCATACTCCCTGTGGGGAGGTAAGGTTTCTGCTTTAATCTCACTGAATACATCGCTATAAGACTTATATTCCAAGGGTAGTTGAACATCCGTTTCTGCAGCAGTAGCTGCCAAAAAAGGGGTGGTTAACACCGCCACATGAGCCGGAACACAAGGCACTAAGTGATCCTGGCAAAACTCTGGTACAAAACGGAATGTTTTCGTCTTCCAGTCTACCACCGGATTGCGTCTACGCAACCAAGGCATACCTAATATGACCTCATATTGAGGAGCAGCGATAATATTCAGTGTCAAAATCTCCGAATGCACATATTCATGCAACACCAAAGACAGCCCTACTTCACTGGTTCTTTCAGTTATTTGGCCCGATGTTAAAGGTTGCCCATCAACCGCTAAGACGTCTTCTGGGTTTTCCCTTGGAACACGAGGCAAAGATAGACGTGTAACTAAGCCGTCGTCTATAAAATTGCCTGTGGCTCCAGAATCCAACATCACCATAACCTGATGCTGCTCATGTTCGCATTCAATTGTCATGACAACCACAAGATGCGATTCAGTTTCCTCTTGTCCTTTAGAGGACAGCAAAGTGAGTTTCCATTCATGTCCCCCTTCGGCCCTGGGTTTGTTGTCTTCCTTCTGTTCTACTTCGGACACAGTCGTAGATACAGCCACCTTCTTAAACCTGTTGACACTACCCGAAGTCTTGGGCTTGGAGGGGCATTCCCTAACGTAATGCCCCTTCTTCCCACAGTACATGCATAAGCCCTGTACTCTCCTTACTTCCCTCTCTTCTCTTGACAAAGGGGCCCTAAGAGCTCCGATCTCCATAGGCTCAGGAGTGGACTCTGATCCCCCCGGTATCTTTCGAGGGATTCTTTCAAAGCTATAAGTTCCTCTTTCCCATCTTCTTCTACTACTCCCTCTCTCTATCAAATGGCTATCCAGTCTTATCAGTGAGATGAGGGACTGAATAGCCCCTATGCCGAATGCACAGCTTCGTGCCGCGTTTTAGCGTGCACATTTATTCAAAGTTTTTTATCCAAAAGTCTTCATATTTTCCAACGTTCAACCTTCTTCAAACTCATATTTCTCAAATGTAAAATCACTCATTTATCCCAAAAATCCACAAACGGGTCAAGTGCTAATTTTCAAGTTTCTTGCATTCAAACAGTGCCGATCCGGGCCTTCTAGAAAGAATGCGAAAGATGCGAGAAGTCCATCACAAGCAGTTTTATTCATTTTCCAGATAAAACAACCCAATGCATTTCGGGCCTCTACATGCCCTTCTTCGGGGGTCTCTATAAATCAATAATAATAAAAACAGATCATTAACACTTCTAATCCTAAAAAACAGAGTTTCAATAAACATGCAATACAGTAAACATTTCGTTATTTCTATGACTTATCCTCTGTACAATATTCTCCCACTTTATTTCGCACTGTTTTCACTAAGTCACCCAACATAGAATGGAAAATATGAAGACTTTTGGATAAAAAACTTTGAATAAATGTGCACGCTAAAACGCGGCACGAAGCTGTGCATTCGGCATAGGGGCTATTCAGTCCCTCATCTCACTAGTATCTTAACCAGTGGCAGTAGGGCATGCCTCACAAACTGATCTGCACGCAACTGTTACAAAGTTTGAGTAAATGATAGATAAATATCGAAGTGGTTGAAATGAAATAGGTGTGCATCCCTTTACTTACAAATACTGTTCATAACCATAGCCCTGACCAGGGATTGCACCCGTCAAAGACAAGAAAAACATAAGAGGAAAGTGAACTATAAAGCATGAATCCACACATAAATGGAGAAAACATCGGAGTCCACCCCAAGAGATTGAATTGTATCATGGACACTTACTGGGACGACGAACAGCGCATTTAATACATGCAGACACGGATGACTTTTTTATATTTATTCACAGTACGGCTAATATAGCGCACTGAAGATAGGCATTATGGGCAATGTAGTTCACCTAGTGTTTAAGTTTGCACACCAATGGATGATTTGTGCTTTGGGCCAATTGGGAGGGAGAAGTTCAGGTTGGAGAGTTATTTAAGGAACAGGTGGGATGTGATTCGGCTGACCGTTAGGAGCAATCAGAACGAGGGCGGTAGACGACCGTTCACTAACCAAGCAGGTACGCAGCAGGGCGGGAGCAAGTGTTCTCGAGCAAGTATGAGAGATATGTGGGAGAGAGCGAGGGATGTGCAATTAAATATGTGCGCGTTACGGATTAAGATGTAAAAAGCACTGCGCATTGTGAGGAGTTTAAGTATTTGATGCATACGATGCAGAATAATGATGTTGGCACCTAGATTACAGTAGGTTAGTGGGAGAAGGAGCGAACATAGCGGCGAGGTAGAAAGAGTCACGGGTAGGAGCACTAAGATGGCTGTTAACGTGGGTACATTTTCTGAGCACAAAGGATTCTATGTTGGGTGACTTAGTGAAAACAGTGCGAAATAAAGTGGGAGAATATTGTACAGAGGATAAGTCATAGAAATAACGAAATGTTTACTGTATTGCATGTTTATTGAAACTCTGTTTTTTAGGATTAGAAGTGTTAATGATCTGTTTTTATTATTATTGATTTATAGAGACCCCCGAAGAAGGGCATGTAGAGGCCCGAAATGCATTGGGTTGTTTTATCTGGAAAATGAATAAAACTGCTTGTGATGGACTTCTCGCATCTTTCGCATTCTTTCTAGAAGGCCCGGATCGGCACTGTTTGAATGCAAGAAACTTGAAAATTAGCACTTGACCCGTTTGTGGATTTTTGGGATAAATGAGTGATTTTACATTTGAGAAATATGAGTTTGAAGAAGGTTGAACGTTGGAAAATATGAAGACTTTTGGATAAAAAACTTTGAATAAATGTGCACGCTAAAACGCGGCACGAAGCTGTGCATTCGGCATAGGGGCTATTCAGTCCCTCATCTCACTAGTATCTTAACCAGTGGCAGTAGGGCATGCCTCACAAACTGATCTGCACGCAACTGTTACAAAGTTTGAGTAAATGATAGATAAATATCGAAGTGGTTGAAATGAAATAGGTGTGCATCCCTTTACTTACAAATACTGTTCATAACCATAGCCCTGACCAGGGATTGCACCCGTCAAAGACAAGAAAAACATAAGAGGAAAGTGAACTATAAAGCATGAATCCACACATAAATGGAGAAAACATCGGAGTCCACCCCAAGAGATTGAATTGTATCATGGACACTTACTGGGACGACGAACAGCGCATTTAATACATGCAGACACGGATGACTTTTTTATATTTATTCACAGTACGGCTAATATAGCGCACTGAAGATAGGCATTATGGGCAATGTAGTTCACCTAGTGTTTAAGTTTGCACACCAATGGATGATTTGTGCTTTGGGCCAATTGGGAGGGAGAAGTTCAGGTTGGAGAGTTATTTAAGGAACAGGTGGGATGTGATTCGGCTGACCGTTAGGAGCAATCAGAACGAGGGCGGTAGACGACCGTTCACTAACCAAGCAGGTACGCAGCAGGGCGGGAGCAAGTGTTCTCGAGCAAGTATGAGAGATATGTGGGAGAGAGCGAGGGATGTGCAATTAAATATGTGCGCGTTACGGATTAAGATGTAAAAAGCACTGCGCATTGTGAGGAGTTTAAGTATTTGATGCATACGATGCAGAATAATGATGTTGGCACCTAGATTACAGTAGGTTAGTGGGAGAAGGAGCGAACATAGCGGCGAGGTAGAAAGAGTCACGGGTAGGAGCACTAAGATGGCTGTTAACGTGGGTACATTTTCTGAGCACAAAGGATTCTATGTTGGGTGACTTAGTGAAAACAGTGCGAAATAAAGTGGGAGAATATTGTACAGAGGATAAGTCATAGAAATAACGAAATGTTTACTGTATTGCATGTTTATTGAAACTCTGTTTTTTAGGATTAGAAGTGTTAATGATCTGTTTTTATTATTATTGATTTATAGAGACCCCCGAAGAAGGGCATGTAGAGGCCCGAAATGCATTGGGTTGTTTTATCTGGAAAATGAATAAAACTGCTTGTGATGGACTTCTCGCATCTTTCGCATTCTTTCTAGAAGGCCCGGATCGGCACTGTTTGAATGCAAGAAACTTGAAAATTAGCACTTGACCCGTTTGTGGATTTTTGGGATAAATGAGTGATTTTACATTTGAGAAATATGAGTTTGAAGAAGGTTGAACGTTGGAAAATATGAAGACTTTTGGATAAAAAACTTTGAATAAATGTGCACGCTAAAACGCGGCACGAAGCTGTGCATTCGGCATAGGGGCTATTCAGTCCCTCATCTCACTAGTATCTTAACCAGTGGCAGTAGGGCATGCCTCACAAACTGATCTGCACGCAACTGTTACAAAGTTTGAGTAAATGATAGATAAATATCGAAGTGGTTGAAATGAAATAGGTGTGCATCCCTTTACTTACAAATACTGTTCATAACCATAGCCCTGACCAGGGATTGCACCCGTCAAAGACAAGAAAAACATAAGAGGAAAGTGAACTATAAAGCATGAATCCACACATAAATGGAGAAAACATCGGAGTCCACCCCAAGAGATTGAATTGTATCATGGACACTTACTGGGACGACGAACAGCGCATTTAATACATGCAGACACGGATGACTTTTTTATATTTATTCACAGTACGGCTAATATAGCGCACTGAAGATAGGCATTATGGGCAATGTAGTTCACCTAGTGTTTAAGTTTGCACACCAATGGATGATTTGTGCTTTGGGCCAATTGGGAGGGAGAAGTTCAGGTTGGAGAGTTATTTAAGGAACAGGTGGGATGTGATTCGGCTGACCGTTAGGAGCAATCAGAACGAGGGCGGTAGACGACCGTTCACTAACCAAGCAGGTACGCAGCAGGGCGGGAGCAAGTGTTCTCGAGCAAGTATGAGAGATATGTGGGAGAGAGCGAGGGATGTGCAATTAAATATGTGCGCGTTACGGATTAAGATGTAAAAAGCACTGCGCATTGTGAGGAGTTTAAGTATTTGATGCATACGATGCAGAATAATGATGTTGGCACCTAGATTACAGTAGGTTAGTGGGAGAAGGAGCGAACATAGCGCCGAGGTAGAAAGAGTCACGGGTAGGAGCACTAAGATGGCTGTTAACGTGGGTACATTTTCTGAGCACAAAGGATTCTATGTTGGGTGACTTAGTGAAAACAGTGCGAAATAAAGTGGGAGAATATTGTACAGAGGATAAGTCATAGAAATAACGAAATGTTTACTGTATTGCATGTTTATTGAAACTCTGTTTTTTAGGATTAGAAGTGTTAATGATCTGTTTTTATTATTATTGATTTATAGAGACCCCCGAAGAAGGGCATGTAGAGGCCCGAAATGCATTGGGTTGTTTTATCTGGAAAATGAATAAAACTGCTTGTGATGGACTTCTCGCATCTTTCGCATTCTTTCTAGAAGGCCCGGATCGGCACTGTTTGAATGCAAGAAACTTGAAAATTAGCACTTGACCCGTTTGTGGATTTTTGGGATAAATGAGTGATTTTACATTTGAGAAATATGAGTTTGAAGAAGGTTGAACGTTGGAAAATATGAAGACTTTTGGATAAAAAACTTTGAATAAATGTGCACGCTAAAACGCGGCACGAAGCTGTGCATTCGGCATAGGGGCTATTCAGTCCCTCATCTCACTAGTATCTTAACCAGTGGCAGTAGGGCATGCCTCACAAACTGATCTGCACGCAACTGTTACAAAGTTTGAGTAAATGATAGATAAATATCGAAGTGGTTGAAATGAAATAGGTGTGCATCCCTTTACTTACAAATACTGTTCATAACCATAGCCCTGACCAGGGATTGCACCCGTCAAAGACAAGAAAAACATAAGAGGAAAGTGAACTATAAAGCATGAATCCACACATAAATGGAGAAAACATCGGAGTCCACCCCAAGAGATTGAATTGTATCATGGACACTTACTGGGACGACGAACAGCGCATTTAATACATGCAGACACGGATGACTTTTTTATATTTATTCACAGTACGGCTAATATAGCGCACTGAAGATAGGCATTATGGGCAATGTAGTTCACCTAGTGTTTAAGTTTGCACACCAATGGATGATTTGTGCTTTGGGCCAATTGGGAGGGAGAAGTTCAGGTTGGAGAGTTATTTAAGGAACAGGTGGGATGTGATTCGGCTGACCGTTAGGAGCAATCAGAACGAGGGCGGTAGACGACCGTTCACTAACCAAGCAGGTACGCAGCAGGGCGGGAGCAAGTGTTCTCGAGCAAGTATGAGAGATATGTGGGAGAGAGCGAGGGATGTGCAATTAAATATGTGCGCGTTACGGATTAAGATGTAAAAAGCACTGCGCATTGTGAGGAGTTTAAGTATTTGATGCATACGATGCAGAATAATGATGTTGGCACCTAGATTACAGTAGGTTAGTGGGAGAAGGAGCGAACATAGCGGCGAGGTAGAAAGAGTCACGGGTAGGAGCACTAAGATGGCTGTTAACGTGGGTACATTTTCTGAGCACAAAGGATTCTATGTTGGGTGACTTAGTGAAAACAGTGCGAAATAAAGTGGGAGAATATTGTACAGAGGATAAGTCATAGAAATAACGAAATGTTTACTGTATTGCATGTTTATTGAAACTCTGTTTTTTAGGATTAGAAGTGTTAATGATCTGTTTTTATTATTATTGATTTATAGAGACCCCCGAAGAAGGGCATGTAGAGGCCCGAAATGCATTGGGTTGTTTTATCTGGAAAATGAATAAAACTGCTTGTGATGGACTTCTCGCATCTTTCGCATTCTTTCTAGAAGGCCCGGATCGGCACTGTTTGAATGCAAGAAACTTGAAAATTAGCACTTGACCCGTTTGTGGATTTTTGGGATAAATGAGTGATTTTACATTTGAGAAATATGAGTTTGAAGAAGGTTGAACGTTGGAAAATATGAAGACTTTTGGATAAAAAACTTTGAATAAATGTGCACGCTAAAACGCGGCACGAAGCTGTGCATTCGGCATAGGGGCTATTCAGTCCCTCATCTCACTAGTATCTTAACCAGTGGCAGTAGGGCATGCCTCACAAACTGATCTGCACGCAACTGTTACAAAGTTTGAGTAAATGATAGATAAATATCGAAGTGGTTGAAATGAAATAGGTGTGCATCCCTTTACTTACAAATACTGTTCATAACCATAGCCCTGACCAGGGATTGCACCCGTCAAAGACAAGAAAAACATAAGAGGAAAGTGAACTATAAAGCATGAATCCACACATAAATGGAGAAAACATCGGAGTCCACCCCAAGAGATTGAATTGTATCATGGACACTTACTGGGACGACGAACAGCGCATTTAATACATGCAGACACGGATGACTTTTTTATATTTATTCACAGTACGGCTAATATAGCGCACTGAAGATAGGCATTATGGGCAATGTAGTTCACCTAGTGTTTAAGTTTGCACACCAATGGATGATTTGTGCTTTGGGCCAATTGGGAGGGAGAAGTTCAGGTTGGAGAGTTATTTAAGGAACAGGTGGGATGTGATTCGGCTGACCGTTAGGAGCAATCAGAACGAGGGCGGTAGACGACCGTTCACTAACCAAGCAGGTACGCAGCAGGGCGGGAGCAAGTGTTCTCGAGCAAGTATGAGAGATATGTGGGAGAGAGCGAGGGATGTGCAATTAAATATGTGCGCGTTACGGATTAAGATGTAAAAAGCACTGCGCATTGTGAGGAGTTTAAGTATTTGATGCATACGATGCAGAATAATGATGTTGGCACCTAGATTACAGTAGGTTAGTGGGAGAAGGAGCGAACATAGCGGCGAGGTAGAAAGAGTCACGGGTAGGAGCACTAAGATGGCTGTTAACGTGGGTACATTTTCTGAGCACAAAGGATTCTATGTTGGGTGACTTAGTGAAAACAGTGCGAAATAAAGTGGGAGAATATTGTACAGAGGATAAGTCATAGAAATAACGAAATGTTTACTGTATTGCATGTTTATTGAAACTCTGTTTTTTAGGATTAGAAGTGTTAATGATCTGTTTTTATTATTATTGATTTATAGAGACCCCCGAAGAAGGGCATGTAGAGGCCCGAAATGCATTGGGTTGTTTTATCTGGAAAATGAATAAAACTGCTTGTGATGGACTTCTCGCATCTTTCGCATTCTTTCTAGAAGGCCCGGATCGGCACTGTTTGAATGCAAGAAACTTGAAAATTAGCACTTGACCCGTTTGTGGATTTTTGGGATAAATGAGTGATTTTACATTTGAGAAATATGAGTTTGAAGAAGGTTGAACGTTGGAAAATATGAAGACTTTTGGATAAAAAACTTTGAATAAATGTGCACGCTAAAACGCGGCACGAAGCTGTGCATTCGGCATAGGGGCTATTCAGTCCCTCATCTCACTAGTATCTTAACCAGTGGCAGTAGGGCATGCCTCACAAACTGATCTGCACGCAACTGTTACAAAGTTTGAGTAAATGATAGATAAATATCGAAGTGGTTGAAATGAAATAGGTGTGCATCCCTTTACTTACAAATACTGTTCATAACCATAGCCCTGACCAGGGATTGCACCCGTCAAAGACAAGAAAAACATAAGAGGAAAGTGAACTATAAAGCATGAATCCACACATAAATGGAGAAAACATCGGAGTCCACCCCAAGAGATTGAATTGTATCATGGACACTTACTGGGACGACGAACAGCGCATTTAATACATGCAGACACGGATGACTTTTTTATATTTATTCACAGTACGGCTAATATAGCGCACTGAAGATAGGCATTATGGGCAATGTAGTTCACCTAGTGTTTAAGTTTGCACACCAATGGATGATTTGTGCTTTGGGCCAATTGGGAGGGAGAAGTTCAGGTTGGAGAGTTATTTAAGGAACAGGTGGGATGTGATTCGGCTGACCGTTAGGAGCAATCAGAACGAGGGCGGTAGACGACCGTTCACTAACCAAGCAGGTACGCAGCAGGGCGGGAGCAAGTGTTCTCGAGCAAGTATGAGAGATATGTGGGAGAGAGCGAGGGATGTGCAATTAAATATGTGCGCGTTACGGATTAAGATGTAAAAAGCACTGCGCATTGTGAGGAGTTTAAGTATTTGATGCATACGATGCAGAATAATGATGTTGGCACCTAGATTACAGTAGGTTAGTGGGAGAAGGAGCGAACATAGCGGCGAGGTAGAAAGAGTCACGGGTAGGAGCACTAAGATGGCTGTTAACGTGGGTACATTTTCTGAGCACAAAGGATTCTATGTTGGGTGACTTAGTGAAAACAGTGCGAAATAAAGTGGGAGAATATTGTACAGAGGATAAGTCATAGAAATAACGAAATGTTTACTGTATTGCATGTTTATTGAAACTCTGTTTTTTAGGATTAGAAGTGTTAATGATCTGTTTTTATTATTATTGATTTATAGAGACCCCCGAAGAAGGGCATGTAGAGGCCCGAAATGCATTGGGTTGTTTTATCTGGAAAATGAATAAAACTGCTTGTGATGGACTTCTCGCATCTTTCGCATTCTTTCTAGAAGGCCCGGATCGGCACTGTTTGAATGCAAGAAACTTGAAAATTAGCACTTGACCCGTTTGTGGATTTTTGGGATAAATGAGTGATTTTACATTTGAGAAATATGAGTTTGAAGAAGGTTGAACGTTGGAAAATATGAAGACTTTTGGATAAAAAACTTTGAATAAATGTGCACGCTAAAACGCGGCACGAAGCTGTGCATTCGGCATAGGGGCTATTCAGTCCCTCATCTCACTAGTATCTTAACCAGTGGCAGTAGGGCATGCCTCACAAACTGATCTGCACGCAACTGTTACAAAGTTTGAGTAAATGATAGATAAATATCGAAGTGGTTGAAATGAAATAGGTGTGCATCCCTTTACTTACAAATACTATCCAGTCTTATCGCCAGGTTCACCATATCCTAGATAGAATAGAAAATAGATTAATGTTTTTAAATACTTTTACAGTCAACAAACTCATAAGCAGAGTACACAGTTTAAGTTAAAAGCACCCTACCACAGCTAGTTTTTGAAATGCATAGTAAAATAAAGTGTGTCACAAAATGGGCTACATACATGGTGACTGTATCGTAACGTCACATAGAAAATAGAAAGCCAATCAAAATTAGCATGAGGAAGGTAGACGTAAGTACACAACAGCCAATCAAATTGTTTTCAAAATCTGCGCAAGGAAAGGGATTGGTCGCTAATACGGTTTCTCACAATGCTTCACAACCAATCAAAAAGAGGTGTTGAAAGTTTCTGTTTTCAACATATGAGTAAATGAGATATCTTTGCATGTACACTCAGCGAGAGGGAATTATTAAAGATGACTTGATTTTGCAAGACCCCGAAAGGCTTCTTCCTGAATAAGTACGCACTTCACTGCCAGACCCCATTTAATGATTATCCAGGCTCCCAAGCCTAAACACGTCAGAAATCATCTCTCATCACTTTCTCTTCTTTTTAGTGTATTGTGTGCGGCAGACTGCGTGACCCTATGCCCAGAGCCCTCAAAGGCCCTGGAGACTGCCACGCCGAAGACCAGCTCCTGCAGTGTCTCGGAGCCGGGCGGCCCCCTCCCAACATTTAAAAGCCCCAGGAGAGGTGTAACTTAATTGAGACTGAATACGTTAGTACAGCCTTCTCCGCTTACGCTACCAGGAAAACACAACAACACTACATGGCCCAGATTTCCATTGTAGTGATTTGTTAGTTCCAGGTCTAGTTGTCAGATTGGCACACACACACTCCCTCATGGTTGGTATACACCCACACCACACCCATCCAGCGCATCCGTCACTACACATGTGACCCTATCTATAAAAAAGCCGGAGCGCACCTGTTGTACGCCATTTTAGAGTTGTTCCCAAACTACCGAACAAGGGGGCCCACTACCACATGCATGACCTCTTTGGTCACTGAGTTAGTGGTACCCGAAGCACTGAGCAGGTGAAGAACCTGCGATGATGATGATGGGAGCTCGAGTATGTCGTTAGCCATAGAGATATCAAGACTCAGCACCATATATGAGACTTCTTTGTTGCAGATCGGGACTACATGATGCAGAAGGTGTCTTTTCCTCAAAAAGGTGAGCAGTGAGGCCTGGGTATGCATCGGAGGGAGTCGAAGGGCTGTAGCAGACTGGATACAAAAAGGCGACACAGCGATTTAGATGAACGCACTCCTATATAGTGTATCAATTTACATGTATACATTTTTTTCCCAATAGCAGGAAAGTTTTTATAATCGCTGAAACATCCGGAATATTACCTATACAAATAGTTTGTATAAATGTGGGAAGGAACGTGTATGAAAGCGCGATGTTATCTAACTGCACATTAAGATGGTAACACTTACCAATCATAACATCTTCCTTTTACTATCTTTTAGATGTAGAGCATTATGTCCGGCACGTGGTGAAAAACACTGGTGACAGAAAGGTGAGCTGCGAATATTGTTTTTAGTCACTCTTTTTATTTTATTTTTTTTAATTTTATTTTGTCCTCATGTGCCTTTCCTCACCCGATATTGTCGCGGATCCGCCCTGGGGTGTTTCATCTCATATAGCAAGCGTAGTGTTGTTAAGGAGCACCTTGTATCTTGTTCGCCCTTCCTCCTTACAACAGGACTCCCACCGAGATTCTAGAAAAGCTTAATCATAGGACTATTATTCCCTCTAAGTTTTTATCTTTGTCATCCCCACCATCACCCGTAGTGTTGTAAGAACGGAGTCCAAAATTTGCATCTCTTCTCATTCCGACCAGCCAAATCTAGCTTTGCTATAGCTCTCATAGCCCTTAACCTAACCAAGTCAGCTCAGACGGAGGGACCACAGATATCCACATTCTGCAAATTTCCCTTCGAGCAACCAAGATACCATAAAACAGCAACTTCACTTTATCGTTGTAGCCCTTACCTTGTAGGTCTGCCATTCCTGTCATACCAAGTTCAGGGCTTACCTCCAATTGTTGGGCCAATGCAGTGGACAAGCATTTACTCACTGCTTTCCAGAATTCTTCTATCCCTGGGCATGTAACAGACATGTGTAGGTCGTCTTCGTTCGGACTGTTGCATTTGGAACACCTCACTGTACCGCCATCTTTGAATTTCGCCAGTTTTTTTGGTGTCCAATACGCCCTGTGGAGAGTGAACAAGTGGTTTCTCCTTAAATTTGCAGGTTTAACCACCTTGTATAGAATCAACATAGATACTTGCCATATATCCTCTGTTGCGATCCTCGGCAAGCACTCTCCCCACAGGGTCTCTGGCAATACGAAGGGTCCATCTTCAAGGTCCACTATCGACCAATACCACATCGCCACCTCTTTTTTAATCAAAGTATCCAGAGCAAGTTTCTCTTCAAAAGCATTATAGTGCCCAAGTAAATTTTTCTTCCCTGCAGCCCAGCTTTGTATCTGCAGAAACTTAAATTTAGAAAACTTATTGCCCCACTTCTGTTCACAGAAGCTCCATGGTACCAAATTCCCTTCTAAAAATAGATCCCCCCATCTCTGAGGACCTGCTATTTTTAATGGTGTTGCCAAAGCATCTTCAGTCCAACTCGGAGCTCCCGGCGTATCCCAAATTGGTGCCATTGCACTAAAATATGGTATCTTTGTTACCCTCCTAACTCTATACCATAGCATAGCCAGATCTTTCAAAACCTTTAACCTTATTTTCTTAAAGTATTTCGGGTCTGAAAATTTGTACATAAAAGCGTTCTGATTGGTCTTCTCCGTTCTTAACAATGCTGAAAGTAATATGCCAATGTCTGAACTCCCTGGGGTTCCCAAAAGCATTCTGCAGTTCTTTAACAAAAAAGCCCAAGAGTAAATCTGTAGATCTGGAGCTGCCAGACCTCCTTTCAAAAGTTTCCTCCTCATTTTTTTCCAGGATAAACGTGATCCTTTAGATGCCCAGATAAAAGACCCAATCTCACTTTGCAGCTTCTTAATCTCCTCCCTCTCGAACATAAGTGGGATAGAGTCAAAGAGAAAAGTCAACTTGGGTAGCACCATCATTTTCACAAGGTTGACTCGGCCATATAGTGTTAGCGGTAAATGCGACCAGCCTTTCATGGCGTGAGAAATTTCTTTCCTTACTTTAGCAATATTTACTTTAGTAAGATCCTTGATGTTCTGTGTTATTTGCACCCCTAGATATCTTATCTCTGTTTTGCATCCTGTGTCTCCTGCATTTAAGTTCCAGGTCATAATCTCAATTTTATCCCTATTTAGGCGATATCCGGAAACCTCACCAAATTCCTTCGTTATAGTTTCTATGCAGCTTAGTGATTGATATAGTTTAGGGGTTAAAATAACTATATTGTCCGCATATAGCCCAATCTTTCTGGCCCAACCCTGAAACTCAAAAGAAGGGATCAACTCTGCCTCTCTTATTCGACACGCCAAAGGTTCTATATAGAGATCGAACAAGAGAGGAGATAAAGGGCACCCCTGCCTTGTGCCCCTCATTACTTTTATTGGTGGGGTTAAATTCCCATTTACTAATACCCTCGACGTGGGTGACTGATATAGCCGTGTCAAGACCGAACCAAAGTTGACCCCGATCTGTATATGGGCTATTAACTCTTTCAAATACACCCAATTAACACGATCAAATGCCTTGGCGGCGTCCAAAGCAATCACCGCCAGGGGAAGATTATATGTAGCTGCTGCATCTATACTACCTATAAGGGAAAATGTTAACTCCTTTAAATACCTCCCTTTAATAAACCCCTTCTGATCTGTGTGTATTAGGTGGGGGGCAGCTCTAGCCAGCCTATCTGCCAGGATCTTGGCAAAGAGCTTATAATCGCAATTTAACAGCGAAATCGGCCTGTAAGAGTCCATATATTTTGGTGATTTCCCAGGTTTAGGAATAACAATGATATTTGCCTCATTCCATGACGCTGGGAGAGCTGCTTTGCCTAGGAAAATGTCGTTAAAAAGCTTTGTTAATAAGGGTGCTACACTCGTTGCCACTGCCCTGTAGACCTCGGCAGGAAGCCCATCTGGTCCTGGCGCTTTCCCTTTTTTCACATTGCTTATAGCCCTCTCAACTTCTCCCAATGTTATATCTTCATCTAATAGTTCCTGGAGCTCTTCTGTCAATGGTTTTAAGACCTTCACCCAATTGTCTATTGCATGTTTAGCTGGAACAAGGTCCTCCCTGTAAACCTCTTCAAAATATCTGTAAAAAGCCTCCGCAATATCCTTTGTATCAGTGACAAATTGTCCTTGTTCACCATCTTTCACTTCTTTAATTATGCTACGTACCCGCTCACTCCTAGTTTTCCAGGCTAGTAGTTTACTTGACACCTCACCATACTCGAAATGCGCTAATTGACTAGCCTCGTATTTTTCCCTAACCCTGTAAGAAACCACTGCAACAATTTCTCTTTTTAGTTCTTCCAAATCTTGAACAATCTTTTCTTTAGTCTCGCCACTCATTGACTCCACTAGCTCTCTCTCCTTCTGACGGACCTCTTTTTCCAGAGATTCTATCCTGCCAAAATATGCTCTCTTTTACTAGCTGCCAGAGCTCCCAATATCCCTCGGAGAAAAGCTTTACAAGCCTCCCAAACAACCTCAATATCCGCTGACCCCACATTATGTTCTACAAATCCATCTAATTCCTGCCTGAGATTCTCTATCAACCCAGAGTCATATAATATGGTTCGATCCAACCTCCAGACCGAACCCAAATCGCTCACCCCTGTCCTGACCACTAGGGTAACTGCTGAATGGTCTGAAAGATGTACCCCAACATGAAGGATCTGTTTCGCTCTCCCCAACAACCTTAAATCTATTAAAATGTAATCGATCCGTGATCTGTGACGGAATTTTTTATTATAATAGGTATAGCCTAGTGCTTGACCTGACCTTTGTCTCCACACATCGCATAAACCGAACTGATCCATTACCCCTTTAACCCTTTTTGACATTTTGCTATTTACCTGCGCCCTATTGTTTGAAGATCGGTCCAGTTTATGATCCAGTACCGTGTTAAAATCTCCGGCAAGAATGATATTACCTGTAAGGCCTACCATCTCTTTGATTAATTCATCCAAAGGCCCCACATCGTCCTGATTTGGACCGTAATACCCTATGATATTGTATACAAGGTTACTAATTTTCATGGTAACAATCAGCCATCTTAGTCACTCTTGTCAGGATTTGCACTCCACAGGATCCGTATGCAGAAATAAAGCTCCACCTCCGGACCTCCCGAACAACCCGAATGTATCTCACAGGGTGTTCAGGTGATACGGTGAGGGAAAAACCCCAAAAGGGGAAAAAACCCAAAAGAAAAGATAGAAGGAAGGGACAGCGGGGGAAAAGAAGCTGTAAGAAAAAACACACACTTGGTTAATATTATTCTTAACCCTACACTCATTACATTCTCGCTAAAACAAGGACTTTATGAATCATCTGTGAAGATTTGGTTCCTGAACCTTCATACAGCTGTGTCTTCTGTCTTTTCCCTTCTGCCCTAAACAACACAATGATCGTGATTATCATAGGTAAAGGAAATGCTACACTTCCTAAAGCAAATGCTATCTCAGACTACATACCCTGAAAGTTGAAAGCAAAACCCCTAAGAAATCACTCAAGAAGGCACTTTGAGTTCCAGAGTTAAATCCAAGAATGAAATGTACAAAGTGTATATTTATCGTGTAAGCATATTCCTTCTCTGCAATGATGTGTTGAAATGCCCAAACACCGCACTACACGTATCCAAAGTAAACCAAACACGGTATGGTGTAGTTCCAGCACTACTACCATCCGCTTTGGTAATTGTAATCCAACAAGAATAAGAAGCAACGTACCACGTCATGTGTTCATGACGGCAATGCGGAGGCCCCCCCCTGCATTCCGCCACTGGAAAATATGAGGCGAGCAACCAATCCAACAAGTACTAAGACACTCTAACCGAGTGTTCTTAAATGTTCTTTTCCCGATCCTCGCAGTCGCGAGGCGAGTCAGGCTCGAATCAGCCCTAAACACAGAGCCGTGAGTTAAACAAAACAAAAACGCTCGCATGGAAGCGCAATATCCTTAACTAATACGATACCTTCCCAGGTAAAGACGTACTCCAGGTTACCAGGACATCGGGAGCGGAGCTCCCGCCAGAACAACAAAATCACAAGCCCCGATCTCCCGGTTCCGCCCCTCAATATCCTGTGGTACCGCTAGGGTTCATGGGACTTGTAGTTTGGTCCCCATGGGTCATGGGGGTTGTAGTTCAGGTAGGCGCACACTGCTCTAAACCCTGACAGTATGCCCTCCACCCAAGCGCCTCCTTGGTCCTGGTTTGGCAGGAAACCTCGAGTGGAAGGAACGGACCGCCCTAGGAGCATGTACTCCATGCCACGGCTCCCAAGAGTCGTCCTCGGTGAAATACCTCTTCCACGAGACCAGATACCAAAGCACCCCCCTACGTAGTTTGGAGTCACAAATAGATCTCACCTCGTACTCCAGATCCCCATCACAGTCCACAGGGGGCGGCGCGTTTCCACGAGACGAGAGGGCTCGTTTCAACAAGTGCACATGGAACACCGGATGAATTCTCAACGTGTTGGGCAACTTCAACTTGTACGCCACAGGATTTACTTGAGACACTATGGGATAGGGTCCAATGAAACGAGGGTGGAAGACGCTCCTCAACTTGAAACGAATGTACCTTGTTGAGAGCCACACCTTGTCTCCCACCTTGAACTGAGGCCCAGGATCACAGTGTTTATCCTCCCACCTTTTGTACACCTCTTTCGCCTTTATCAGATGTTTTTGCACCCCCTTATGCACCTTCCTTAAAGCCAGAACACGTTACCTCACCGTGAGCTGATTGTTCAAATAAGCGGGGATATTGATCGGCAAAGTGTTAGCATCGTAGCCAAAGTTAGCCTTGAAAGGTGACATACCTGTTGAACTGTGCCAGGAATTGTTATAGGACAACTAAGCCATCCATAACAAATCCACCCAGGATTCATGGGCTTCCTCTGAGTAACAGCGCAAGTACTTCTTTAAGGTCTGGTTTAGACGTTCAGTTTGTCCATCGGTTTGGGGATGGAAGCTGGTAGAGAGCGCTGACTCAATGCCCAACGCCTTGCACCACATTCGCCAAAAACGAGCGATGAACTGAGGTCCCCTGTCAGACACAATTATTCTGGGAACGCCATGTAACCTTATGACCTGAGAAGCCAGCAACTGTGCGGTTTGACCTGCCTTGGGGAGATTTACGCATGGTATAAAGTGTCCCATTTTTGTTACGTTGTCCACAACCACCATAACGGCTGAATTCCCCTGATCCAAAGGTAAGCCTGTTATGAAATCAAGACTTATGTTCTGCCAAGGGCGATCAGGTGTGGGCATGGGAATCAAGCGACCTTTCTTTTTAGTAGACTCCCCTTTTGCTCGGGCACAAGTCTCACACTTCCCTACCCATTGAGTAGCATCCATGACCAAGGATTCCCACCAAAAATGTCTTCTAAGCAATCTCACAGTCTTGGTAACCCCCGGGTGTCCTGCAGACGGAGCATCATGACACCAACGGAAGGCTTTCATCTGTATTTCCTTGGTAGGCAGAAACAAGCACTCCCCCTGAAAAGGCAACCCCTGTCTCACCTTCCTACCCGGTTTAGTAGCAGCCCTACGTTCCCAAGACCCCAAAGACCTGGAGCACTTGATGTCTTCCAAAAACCTCTCAGCACGAACCACACACACTACCTTAGCGGAAGGGATGATGGATTGCTGTTCCTCCTCGTGTGGCTCTATAGGTATCTCTTACCTGGACAACGTATCAGCTTTCCTGTTCTCTACGCCAGGTCGAAAGGTCACCACAAAATTGTATTCAGAAAAGAAAAGCATCCAACGCATTTGCCTCTGCGTAAGATGTCTCGCTGAGGTCATATACTGCAGATTCCGGTGATCGGTATATACGGTCACCGCATGACAAGCCCCCCAGAGATAAGGCCTCCATTCTTGAAACGCCCTCTTTATGGCCAAGAGTTCTTTCTCAGCTATAGTGTAATTGACCTCCGCAGGGCTCAATTTCTTTGATAAATAAGCAACAGGATGGAGCTGACCATTGTGTGAATCTCTCTGAGAAAGAATTGCCCCTATGGCTTCATCCGAAGCATCTGCTTCAACTATGAAGGGACTTTCTAGTACAGGGTGTGCCAACACTGGAGCTGTGGTAAAGGCGCTTTTCAGAGCCTGAAAAGCTTTATCAGCCTCACTCGTCCATAGAAAAGGTGTTCCCTTTCTTAACAACTTAGTGATGGGAACCGCTGTCTGAGAGAAGTGCAGAATGAACCGACGATAGTAATTTGCGAATCCCAAAAAACTCTGCACTTCTCTCACATTCCTCAGGGCTGGTCAATCCTGTACTGCCTGTACCTTTCTTCCAGACATCTGTAGGCCATGTGGACTGAGATTCACACCCAAGAACTCCACCTCCTGTACCCCAAACTCACATTTGCTCAACTTTACTTATAAGCTATGCTCTCTCAGTTTGTCCAGAACCTTACACACTTGAGCAGTATGACATGAGACATCCTGGGAATATATCAAAATGTCGTCGATGTACATTACCACAAACCAATCCACATACTCCTTCAACACATCATTTATAAAGAATTGAAACGCTGCCGGAGCGTTACAAAGCCCAAAGGGCATCACCAGATATTCATAAAGACCAAATCTCGTCTTAAACGCCGTTTTCCACTCGTCCCCCTCTCTTACTCGGACCAGGTGATAGGCTCCACGTAAAACCAAACAGGTGTAAATCTTAGCCTCTCTCACCTGGTCGAGCAAGACTGAGATGAGGGGAAGAGGATAACGATTACGTATGGTATTTTTGTTAAGTACGCGATAGTCTACGCATGCTCTCAGGTCCCCATTGGCCTTAGCAATGAAAAACAGAGGGGATGCCGCTGGAGAGTGGGAAGGCCTGATGAACCCCAAACTCAAGTAGTGGTCTATGTACTCTTTCAAGTGGGTGGTTTCAGGCACTGACAAGGCGTATACTCTGCATGTTGGTATCGTAGCCCCTTCCACCAAATCAATACGGCAGTCATACTCCCTGTGGGGAGGTAAGGTTTCTGCTTTAATCTCACTGAATACATCGCTATAAGACTTATATTCCAAGGGTAGTTGAACATCCGTTTCTGCAGCAGTAGCTGCCAAAAAAGGGGTGGTTAACACCGCCACATGAGCCGGAACACAAGGCACTAAGTGATCCTGGCAAAACTCTGGTACAAAACGGAATGTTTTCGTCTTCCAGTCTACCACCGGATTGCGTCTACGCAACCAAGGCATACCTAATATGACCTCATATTGAGGAGCAGCGATAATATTCAGTGTCAAAATCTCCGAATGCACATATTCATGCAACACCAAAGACAGCCCTACTTCACTGGTTCTTTCAGTTATTTGGCCCGATGTTAAAGGTTGCCCATCAACCGCTAAGACGTCTTCTGGGTTTTCCCTTGTTACACGAGGCAAAGATAGACGTGTAACTAAGCCGTCGTCTATAAAATTGCCTGTGGCTCCAGAATCCAACATCACCATAACCTGATGCTGCTCATGTTCGCATTCAATTGTCATGACAACCACAAGATGCGATTCAGTTTCCTCTTGTCCTTTAGAGGACAGCAAAGTGAGTTTCCATTCATGTCCCCCTTCGGCCCTGGGTTTGTTGTCTTCCTTCTGTTCTACTTCGGACACAGTCGTAGATACAGCCACCTTCTTAAACCTGTTGACACTACCCGAAGTCTTGGGCTTGGAGGGGCATTCCCTAACGTAATGCCCCTTCTTCCCACAGTACATGCATAAGCCCTGTACTCTCCTTACTTCCCTCTCTTCTCTTGACAAAGGGGCCCTAAGAGCTCCGATCTCCATAGGCTCAGGAGTGGACTCTGATCCCCCCGGTATCTTTCGAGGGATTCTTTCAAAGCTATAAGTTCCTCTTTCCCATCTTCTTCTACTACTCCCTCTCTCTATCAAATGGCTATCCAGTCTTATCGCCAGGTTCACCATATCCACATACGTCGTAGGCTGTGGATCTACCTGGGCCACCACATATTTTAATTCCTCTTTTAACCCTTGGTAAAAAAGGGACATCCTTTTCTCCTCTGGCCATTCCGCTTCGGCCACCAGCCTGTTAAACGCAGTCAAGTACGTAACAAGTTCTCCTTTTCCCTGCCTCAATTCTAGGAGTTCTCTGTCAGCGCTAAACAACGTAGCCCTTCGGTCAAAAACCCTCTCGAATTCTGTTCTAAAAGCAGACCAGTCTGACAGGATAGCGTCATCACGTTTCACTAAGGGCACCGCCCAATTAGTCGCATCCCCCACTAAATATGAGATAGTGAATGCCACCCTGGAATGGTTCGTAGGGAAAGAAGATGGCTTACATGAAAAGTGCATAAGTACTTGAGTTAGGAACACCTGTACCTGGCGTGGGTCACCTGAGAACCTTTCAGGATTAGCCAAAGGGATGGATGGAGGCACTGTAACCTGTACAGAGGATGCTGGGGCGGAAGCATTAAAAGGGTTACCACCCAAACGGTCCACCTTCTCCCTTAAAGCAGCTGTCTCGGCCTTAGAGGAGGCCAACTCCTGCTGCACCAGTACCAATGCATGCAACACATCCTCCATGGACGCCATTACTCCTACACATGGACCGGGCAGAGTGAAATTCTTGGGCTTGTGATTCTGTCAGGATTTGCACTCCACAGGATCCGTATGCAGAAATAAAGCTCCACCTCCGGACCTCCCGAACACCCCGAATGTATCTCACAGGGTGTTCAGGTGATACGGTGAGGGAAAAACCCCAAAAGGGGAAAAAACCCAAAAGAAAAGATAGAAGGAAGGGACAGCGGGGGAAAAGAAGCTGTAAGAAAAAACACACACTTGGTTAATATTATTCTTAACCCTACACTCATTACATTCTCGCTAAAACAAGGACTTTATGAATCACCTGTGAAGATTTGGTTCCTGAACCTTCATACAGCTGTGTCTTCTGTCTTTTCCCTTCTGCCCTAAACAACACAATGAACGCGATTATCATAGGTAAAGGAAATGCTACACTTCCTAAAGCAAATGCTATCTCAGACTACATACCCTGAAAGTTGAAAGCAAAACCCCTAAGAAATCACTCAAGAAGGCACTTTGAGTTCCAGAGTTAAATCCAAGAATGAAATGTACAAAGTTTATATTTATCTTGTAAGCAGATTCCTTCTCTGCAATGATGTGTTGAAATGCCCAAACACCGCACTACATGTATCCAAAGTAAACTAAACACGGTATGGTGTAGTTCCAGAACTACTACCATCCGCTTTGGTTATTGTAATCCAACAAGAATAAGAAGCAACGAACCACGTCATGTCTTCATGACGGCAATGCGGAGGCCCCCCCTGCATTCCGCCACTGGAAAATATGAGGCGAGCAACCAATCCAACAAGTACTAAGACACTCTAACCGAGTGTTCTTAAATGTTCTTTTCCCGATCCTCGCAGCCGCGAGGCGAGTCAGGCTCGAATCAGCCCTAAACACAGAGCCGTGAGTTAAACAAAACAAAACCGCTCGCATGGAAGCGCAATATCCTTAACTAATACGATACCTTCCCAGGTAAAGACGTACTCCAGGTTACCAGGACATCGGGAACGGAGCTCCCGCCAGCACAACAAAATCACAAGCCCCGATCTCCCGGTTCCGCCCCTCAATATCCTGTGGTACCGCTAGGGTTCATGGGACTTGTAGTTTGGTCCCCATGGATCATGGGGGTTGTAGTTCAGGTAGGCGCACACTGCTCTAAACCCTGACACCTCTCTGATTTCCTTTCTCCTTTCATAAAAAAATTACACACAATGTTAACTACCTTTTTATCTTACAGGTTGTGTTTTACAAATTGACGAAACTCCCGCAAAAGAAACCTACAAAGCTCTACGTTCGTGTATTCTGTGATGATGCGTGGCCACTGTAACAACGACTGAGAAGCCTGCTTCTACACATAGTGCATCCTCTTTGAATGACGCCAATGGCTCAAGGTGAGCAAAGAAGCTTGTTTCTGATACAACGACAAGTTATCTGTGAAAGGAGAGAATATGTAGTATGCAGCAGGCGCGCAATACCCATTAGGCTAATGGTGCTTCAGCCCCCATCCATCGTGTGTGTCTCTTCCACGTTTTAATGTCTTTTTTCTCTCTCTTTTTTTTAACTTTTCTTTTTTACAGTTATGGACGCTGCTGTGTCCACTGTGCCGTATAGAACCATACCTGAGTTGAAGTGGTGAACTCTGTTGGCTACAGTGAAGCCTGCTTCGAGACGTAGAGCACCCTCTTTTAGTCATGCCTATGACTAGGTGAGCAAAGAATTTTGTTTCCGAAACAACAACAAATTATCTGTGAAAGGAGAGAGTGGGCAGTGTGCAGCAGCTTGACTGTGTAGAAATGTATATTTACCTCCGAGCAGTGACAACAGATAGGTTACAACAGTCTGAGGAACAGATCTACAAGCTTATTGCGCCACTTTTGTGTCACTTTTAACATGGGAAAAGTGGCGCAAGGAGCTTGTAAATCTGCGTCTGACATTTCAAGAAAAGCTCTCAACTCCAGACTGTGCGAGTCAATGGGGTGCAACAGTCTAGGTACGGAATATTAAGAACTCACAATAAAATTAACTTTTGTCAGGAGTTTCGCAACTCAGTTTACGGTGATTAATCAAATGTCCTTTTGTTTGCTTCACCAAACATCCTTCAGAAGTGTTGTAATTTAACAGCGATTAGATTGAGCATTAGCGAAAGACATCTTAGTTCTAGCCGTTATCTTGACATTTAACGGACTCCATTTTATATTCATGGCAGCCATTTTGTCTGCTACATGCTACCTCGTGTCGACCATGTGCTCTGTCCTATCTTCCTGTTCATGGCACTTGAATCTGCCCAGCAACAGGCTATTCTTAGCGTCCTCTACTTTGCCGCTGACCGTTAGGGTTCACATCTGGTAGTGATTAGCTCTAGATTGGAATGTGTTTGTCAAACCCCCAAGACTGTTAGCTCCTCCCACTGATCGATTGTGCCTCTCGATATTACCTTATATGTACATAAAATGTGCTCTTTTGCCTTGTACCGCCTTCTTTTGAGCCGCTGTGCGGGTATAAATAAACCATGCATTCTTAGTTCGGTGTGCTACTTCTTGCAATGCCGAATGGTACTGTTTGAACCGTAACACCACCTCATGAGGTGTAATGCAATCTTTATTTAAGTGTTTTTTTTTGTAAATAAAGTTTGCATGAGGTGTAATAAATGTTACGTTTTTTATTTCCAGTTTCTGTGCCAACTTCTTTCTATTTGGTCTGAGGGCTCCGTGCAGAGAAGGGCGCACCCCTTGCACTAGCGGGTCTGGCTGAGGCCTGCACGACAAATTGGCGCCCGACACGTCGGCGACTCGGATGCCCGAAGGATTGGTCTTGACGAAGGTTTGGAACTTCGCTGAGGACGCGATCGCTGCCAGAAGAGACCCGAGTCTTGGCACCCAACGCGTTTCTTCCCTTCTTTCCGATCTGACCATCCAGGCGGTGCCGGTCTTCGACTGAGATCTCTTCTAGTGTTTCGCCGTGCAGTGGCCGTTTGGTCGAATTTAGAACTTGGCAGTTGGAATCTGGACACCCTATGATTGGTAAGAGCCGTTTTGCGGCACCTATTGCGGGTTTTGGATGCCCTTGTATGGTAAGGTAGTTTTAGGAACACTTACTGTTGCATATTTGTATTTGGAAATGACTAGTCTAATTTGTATTTGGAATTTGGTATATATATTTGTGTTGCAACCCATATAGGCAGGCAATGTGAAGATTTTTTCTTCAACTATTTGATTTGAACGGCGCAACTTACTAAAGGTACTTTAAGTGCTACTTTGTGCATAATACTGCATTATTTCTGGCATGCCTGTTTTTAGCGCACTTCGAAGGTTGCGTTGCTTTTGTAATGGTACCCGTCTACGACTTGAGGAATCGCAGCCGGCTCCCCCAGAGGGGACGCCTAATAGACACATGTATGTAAAATTTGGTCTTTCTGCCAGAATGTACAGCTCGTTGTGCCATAAATATACCAAAAAGGATTCTGAGCTACGGTGGCCACTGAATGGGTCATTTGAGGCAGGGAAGGTTGAGTATGTGGAGCGATGTATGTTTGAGCGAAGGTCTAGACGTGATATGTTTGAATGCATGCGTATGTGGGAGAAAGAAGTACGACAACAAGAGAAGCGTGACCAAGCGTTGATTGAGAAAGAGCAGCGAAAGATTGTGCATGAGAAAGCGCTGGAGTTAAGAAAGAAAGAAGTAAAAGAGTTAAAAGAGAGAGAGGAGAAAGAACATAGGTTGCAGGTATCCGGCCAATATCCTGTCCGACAGCCTCTCTATCCTGTCCTTAATAAACCGCAAGATGATTTTTTATTACTAGATCGCCCTCTACCTCCGTATGCCGTTCCGTCCGCTCCGGCCGAAGGCGACAAGGATTCTGACACAGAGCAACAGAAAGTGCGGGACACTCGATCTATGTTGACTGCTGAGCGTGCGTCCGAGGTCAGACAAGCTGCTTGTAAAGCATTACGTAGTATTGATTCTGCTCCCGTTCTTTTAGCTAGTATACAGGGATGGTCGGAAAAGGAGCAGTTATGTTTTATTGAGACATTTGCTACGGAAGTTGTAGAACTGTTTCGAAAATACTCTTCAGTGTTAGAACCTAATGATATAGCAGCTGATCGTAAACAGATACGTGATGGTCTTTGTGTTCTCTCTCAGGTGGATGACACGATTAGATGGTTGGTTAAATTACGAACTGAAGCGGTTCACTTGAAGGAGAAGAAAAAGCTTGCAGACGCAGCTGCGCAGCCCAATCCGTCCGGAGTATCGCAGTCCCCTATCTTCGGAACAGATAAGATAATGCCAGTCAAAATGAGGCCTATGTAGGAAGCCCTCTAAAGGAACGGGTGACAACGATGATAAAGATTCTGTTAATGCTAAAGGATATTTCATTTATAATTGGGTGTACACTTCTTGGAATAGAGCAGATGTAATGGCGCTTAAAGCAGCATTACCTGAACCGCGTAAAAATCCAGCCGCTTTCTATGAGGAAGTTGAAGGCGCTATAAATTCTTATACTATGAACCTATGTGATATAGATTTATTTTTCGGCTTAATCTTACCACCAGACATGTGGCAGGCTGTTCACAAAATTGATGATCAAGTTACTCCTGGTGCCGATTGGAAGGTTTTAGAACGATTGGATTTAGAAAGAGAGCCCCCCCAAAAGCCACATAGGTTGATATTAGATCTCCCCGCAGCCATTTTAACTAAGCTTAAAACAGTTATTCCCCCTAAAAAGATAGACTGGACTGTTTTAGCATAGTGTAAACAAAAGGTAGACAAATCGGTTTCTGATTTCTTGACACGTTTTGAGGAAGCCTTTCATGATTTTAGCGGTCAGTCTTTGACGGATGATACAGGCAGACATCTGTTTGTCGATAAGTATGTTACGAATCTGTTGCCAGGGATAGCTATCAGCTTAAAAGCTAGTGAAAGTTCTTGGACTAACTCTTCTACAGCATCTGTTTTAACGATGGCTCAATATTATGAGCATCAAGAATTAGAAGCAAAAGGTAGCGAAGAAAAGAAATCCAAAGATTTGAAAACAAAAATTATGTTAGCCCAAGTCTATGGTCCGCCCTCCAGAGGCTATGATAGAGGCTACGATAGAGGTTATGATAGAGGCGGACGTGGATCTTTCAATACCCCCTATATTCGTACGAATTTGTCTATCAATCAATGTGCGTATTGTAAGCAGTTTGGTCATTGGATGGCTGATTTCCCAGTGTTGCGTGCCCAACAGAATTCACGGCGGCGGGGACAAATGAGAAATCATTCAGGTTTTTCAGGGCCTAGGGGAAATACGAATGATCGTGCTCGATTTGATACTAATGCATGAGCGCAGAATGGACCAAATGCTTTTGATAGACGAAATCAATATCTAATGTCTGATTATGTCCAGCCTGATCTTTACAATTCTGCTCATGCATAGGACTGCCTAGGATGGGGTAAGGAATCAGTTGAAGTTCCAGTAGATCAGACCGGTCCCTATGTTACAGCACATGTTTTGGGTTCTAATGATCGGTTTCTGGTTGATACAGGAGCTACTCGTAGCACTTTGTCTAAACAATTGGTTCCGAGGGCTCCCCTGTCTGGCGTAACTATTACTTCGATAGGTTTCGATGGAACACCTTCCCGTAGCCCATTGTCACAACCACTTGCATTCCATGTTGATAAATTTAGTGCTCCATGTCCATTTTTGCTTTCCCCAAACACACTGATAATATTGTGGGTCTTGACATGCTGAAGTATTTCAGAGCCACGATACGATGTTCCCCTGAAGGAGTGCGTGTCATTTTGAATGACAATCATTCCGAGCCTGAAAGAGTTTGTCTTGTTAAAGAAGATATTGCATTGGCTTCCCTTCCTAAAACTCTGTGGGCTACCTCAGATACTGATGTGGGACAAATGGTTATCCCACCAGTACAGATTAGTGACAAGGAGGGAGCTGTGTTACCTTGCTTGCCACAATATAGGATTTCACAGGAGGGTGAAGAAGCACTCATACGAATAGTACATGATCTCATCCAAGTTGGAGTTGTTGAGGAAGTTCCATTTAATGTTTGCAACAGCCCGATTCTTCCAATTTTGAAAAGAGACACTGACACTCGAGTCTACAGATTCATCATAGACTTGAGGGAGGTAAACAAGATTGTCGTACCGCAGTATCTTGTGGTTTCTGACATCACAACACTTCTTACTTTGGTCCCCCTGACTGCTACTACGTTTTCGGTTATAGACTTGAAGAACACTTTCTTTTAGATCCCTATTCATACTGACAGCCGATATCTGTTCCGTTTCACTTTGAATAATCGATCGTATAGATTTTGTAGAGTTCCTCAAGGCTATACTGAGAGTCCGAGTATTTACAGTCAAGCATTGAAAAGAGAACTTGATTCTTTTGCATTGCCCGAAGGTGTGGCTCTCATACAATATGTTGATGACATCTTGCTGGCAGCCGACACCCCGGAACAGTGTGAAAAGTGTACTCTGTCTTTGCTTTCTTTTCTTGCTTCACATCATCACAAAGTGTCGAGAAAGAAGCTGCAATATTGTAGACCAAAGGTAACCTACTAAGGTCACCTTTTGTCTAAGGAGGGACGTGCATTGACATCAGATCGTATATAACCAATTTTAGACACGCCAGTACCTACCACACAGAAAGGAGTAAGCGCATTTCTGGGTCTTACTTCCTTTTGCAGGCAATGGATTTTGGGGTTTTCATACATTGTTAAGCCTTTGTTAGCACTTTTGACGAAAGACACTCCCGTACCCCTTACATGGACAGATGAATGGGAAAGTGCTTTTCGACAGTTACGACAAGCCCTTTGTTCAGCACCAGTGTTAGGTACACCAGATTACACAAAGCTTTTTACACTTTACGTGCATGAGAAAGATGTATGTGCATTGTCAGTTTTAGTCCAGTTACATGGCGATAAGCAACGTCCTTGTGCTTATTTTTCAGCAGTTCTTGATCCTGTTGCTAGAGCATTACCTGGGTGTTTTCGCTCAGTTGCAGCAACAGCTGTGTCAATACGACAGAGGGAATAGTTTTGTCACATAAGCTGTTAGTGTTGGTACCCCATGCGGTTGATGCCCTTTTGAATCAAACAAAGATGAAGCACTTAACTAGTGCTCATCTGACAGGATATGAACTGACATTGCTAGCTCCTCACATTACATTGAAAAGATGTGCAACTTTGAACCCAGCTACTTTGTTGCCGTATCCGGTGACTCACCCTCAGTCACAATAAACGCATGATTGTATATTCCTGACTGAGGAACAGACAAAGGGTCGCATTGATTTGCAAGATACGCCCCTTTTAGATGTGGATGGTGAATTGTGGGTTGACGGGTCCTGTTTGAAATTACCAGATGGTACGACCTCAGCCGCATATGCAATCACCACGCTTGAAACAATAGTGGAGACAGCTCGCATTCCACATAAATCGGCTCAAGCAGCTGAATTGATAGCTTTGACGCGAGCATGTGAGCTTAGTACTGATTTGTGTGTGAACATTTACACAGATAGCCGCTATGCTTTTGGAGTAGCGCATGATTTTGTCCTACTCTGGAAGGAAAGAGGCTTTCTTACATCTCACGGAATGCAAACAATGCACGGTGAATTAGTGCATAATCTTTTAATTGCATTGACATGCCCAAAGAAAGTAGCCATAGTGAAGTGTAGTGCACACAAGAAAGTGACAGACAAGATTGGACAATGTAATGCCTTTGCAGACCACGTTGTACGTGAAACTGCGATGCAAAGAAACACTACTCCCATGTATGTAGTGAAGTCACAAGCTGAGAGATGGCATGATGCTAGGCAAGAAGTACGAGAGATACAGAGGACAGCCTCTAACAAAGAACGTGAACAGTGGTCTAAAGAAGGAGAGTTAGATGATGAAGGTTGTTGGCAGAATAAGCAGATGGATAGATGGAAGCTGCCAATAGCTTTCGTACAACCTATGGTTCAGATAGCACATGGGCTAGCACATGTTGGAGCTTCCGCAATAACGAAAATGCTTACGCAAGTTTGGGAGCATCCAGAAATTGCTAGCACAGCTAAAAGAGTAGTACAGTCTTGCTTGATATGTTTACAATACAATCCTGGAAAAGGAACGCGAGTTCCATCTGGAGGTTTTGCTACACCAACTGCACCTTTTGAAGTCCTGCAAATGGATTACATCCAACTTGAGAGTTGTAATAATTTAAAATATGTTCTAGTGGTGGTTTGTGCCTTCAGTAAATGGATTGAGGCGTACCCTACAAAAGACAATACTGCTATTACTACCGCCAAGGTGCTACTGAAGGAATTCCTCCCGAGGTTTGGTGTTTGCAGACTCCTATGGAATGATAACAGACCTCATTTTGTTGGTGAAGTTATCAAGTATGTCTTGAAGGGATTAGGAATTAAACAGAAGTTCCATGCAGTGTTCCTTCCACAATCAGCAGGACTGGTGGAAAGGTATAATGCTACTCTGAAGCTGAACATTGCTAAAATTCAAGCTTCTACACACTTGACTTGGCCAGATGCGCTGCCATTGGCATTGTTGTCCATCAGATCAGTACCACATTCTAGAACGAGTCTCACCCCATACGAGCGTACGAGGTGGTATTCGGACGGCCTATGAATATTTGGGGAGTTCCAAAACCGAGTTCTGTGTATGATGTACCTTGTGTCTTGATGAATGACTATTTGGCACAGTTAACCAACAGTTTGGTTTGTATTCATCAACAGGTTCGAGAAGCACTTCCTGACAGATCTACAGGTGAAGGCCATGAACTCCGTCCTGGCGACCTTGTGATGGTTAAGGCGTTCGAGAGGTCAAGCAGCTTGGAGCAGAGATGGCGTGGACAGGTGCTCCTTGCCACGAGAACAGCGGTTCGAGTCACCAATAAGAAAAATTGGGTGCATAATACCCATTTTCGGAAGGTATCGTCGACCTTGGTGGAACCTGCTGTGCTGACTGATCATCGAGAGATCTTGACTACGGAGAAAGGCCCTACTGTATCACCTGACGAATCTGCGGAGTTCTTCCCAGACCAGACGATTCCTGGAGCAACGCGATACAACTTGAGACCCAGGAAAGAGTCTACAGTTTTTTGAGAGAGACAGGTTGAGCAACCGCCCTGGGTAGTGGAAACGGAATGCCGATATGACAAGGGAGGGGGATCAGCCCTGCGTAGTGTAGTGACACCTGTCTTAATCTGCGATGAAGAAAACAACGTCTACCCACGGGAGAAGAGCTCCTACAATCATTTTTGTTTTTGTTGTTTTTGAGAAAGTTGATTTTGTTGCTATGATAACCACTAAGAAAAAGGTATTAGGAGTTATAGGTGTTTTTGCTGCTTTGACGATTATGAAGTTTTCTTAAAACTATGAGGAACTACGTCTCCCATAATTCCAGAGGGCCAAGCCTGCACCCATAGTGCAATTGCAAAATGGAGTTCACAGCATTGTGAGCCGGTCATTCGGCTCCCAACTTCACGGGGAAGCAGACGCCTGTGCGTTCGGCACGAACCAGACAATATGTAAGCTCTTGTCCTCTCACTTGATAATCGAAATTAGGTTTCGACTCTCTGCGCGTGGCACTTATCTGTTTTTCCGCATTCCTCACACAGAAACAGTGTGCAGTGTACATAATTGGTAACAACATATGGACTGCCAATGATACATACCGCCTAAGAGATTAAAAAGAATATAACAGGGATTCGAGCCTTACGAGGAGTGCGAATAAATACAGGTACGATGCCCCCTTTAAATAGTTTAACGCATTTGTGTCGGTATCCTTCAATGCTCCCTTGGTCTGAAATGCAGACCGTATTTTGATACATATCTGTTTTAAACAGGAAATCAACATACGCAGGCCGTGACCAGCGAAACTGCCCGAGCTGGACTATTATCAACAACTAGATACGAGGTACGCTCGATGGTATGCATTGTACTGGTTTAAGTGAATGGCAGCGCAGTTAACTCAAAACTGATAGTGACAGTCATTCTTACCCCTTGCCCTAGGAGCTGCAGTGACATGACACGTCCACACCGCCTGATTAAATAGAAACGCCCCGCTCCTTTGAGAATTTTGTGAATACACCGCTACTTTTCTGACTCGAAAAATACAGGTACAATTTGGCAATCATTAAATTACGATATAAGGGATACATGAGGCCCACGGTCTTTTAATAAAAAGCGATTGTCTTTCTTACATCCTACACAGATTATCCATAAGGCCCTGATGAGAGTTCGGGAACCTTCGTGGCCCTAACTCAAAACGCGTCGGCATACCAACGGGAACAGACTAGTATATCGAGTATACACTAGGACTAATGAAAAGTTGCTATGTTCCTGGGCATTTGACGATTGTCTTGTGATAAATCATGAAGTTGATCTTTGATTGAGAAAACAATAATTGTAACGTTTATTATCTAAATGTGATTTGGATGTTTTGTAGTTTAATTTGTGAATAGTATTTTCGTTGTACCGTATGAAATGTACATATATGTGTTAAATGTCAATGTGTATTTGTTTTTCTGCCTTAAACACGTATGAAATTTTTCTAAAAAATAAAAAAGTAAGTGGTACAAATCAAGGTACCAGATCGAACGTAAGTAAGCACTAGTTTGGTCTTATTTGGAATAACCACGTCATAATAAATAAGGAGGGTGCAGGCACTTGTTATGTTTTTTCCGCTTTGACGATTATAGCAGTGATCGCCTGGTCTATTGAAATGATGATTCCTGCTCATGAGTTTTTTGTGGTTCCTACTACTCCAGTCCCAGAAGAGCACCAGCATTTCACTCTTCCGTATCATGAGCAGAAGCATCTAGAATCTTATCTTAATAATACGTTTGTTCAGATGCTCCACCACACACACAATGCTACGAATACCACTAATTGTTAGATATGTGGTATGCTTCCAGCACATCAAAAGAAAGGTGGAACCCCTTTTATTCCACTTCCTTTCTCGCATAATGGTTCTTGTCGAGCCTGGTACACTCTTTTGTTTTTAAGTAGGAAACCTACAGTAGGTGGACTTCTTTTTCGTCTGAATAAAGAGTGTTATCAAGAAAAACATGGGTATCCTCAAGCACATGGAACTATATGGGAATGGGAGGAATATCGACCGGACAATGCTTCTACGCCATATGTTTTCAAACTTTTCACCCATACGAGAGACTTTACCACAAGCAACCAATCTGTAATTACTGTTACAAGGACTAAAGCAGACTTATGTGTACAAAGTACTGGACTAATCCCAGTTGGAATTAGTGATTGTGTTACTGTATTAAATATAGATGGAATAAACAACAGCTCATTTTTGGCTTCGCATAACACGTATCTAGTATGTGGAAGTCATGGATATCATAGACTACCAGTAGGGTGGTCAGGTGCATGTTATGTTTCTGTTCTACTGCCTCCTGTTTTTCTGGCACCTGCTTCATACCACCGAGATTTTAAACTGTTTAGAAATATTTCAATAAACCGTTATAAGAGGACAATAAGAATTGATGATGTGGATCAAACCGACACTAGTCTGCAACAATATGTTGATTTTAAATTGGGCCTGTTTCTTTTTGTGGGTGCTGCATTAAATAGCATAAAAATACGACGATTGACTAGAGTTGTGGAAGCTGTCACTAATCAAACTACTATAGCTCTTGTAAATATTCCTGAGGAGTTACAAATTGCTAGGATTGTAACTCCCCAAAATAGGATGGTGCTAGATGTTATGTTAGCAGATAGAGGAGGTGCATGCAAAGTTATCGGTAGTAGTTGCTGTGTTTTTATCCCTGATAATTCGCCCTCAGTGTATGACGCAATTCTTAAACTGCATAAAATAGCTGCAGATATTTATACTAAATAATGGCACCTGGCCTTTTGCTGGTTGGTTTTGGGCTATAGTTTCTGCTTGGGGTTGGAAATTACTGACTGTTCTATGTATTGCAATTGTAGTGATTTTCACCTGTTGTATGTGTATCCACTGTGGCCCAATGCTATGTTCTATGTGCATAACTGCTTTTATACCATCCAAGAAGAATACTGTGCAAGCACAACACATGTTAGATAAAGAAGTAGCTGATATGATGCGTATAGATATACAGGATGAATGTTTAGATTATCCCAAAAGAGCGTATGTCTTTAGCTAATGCTAAAAGGGTCGTCTGTTGTAATTTAACAGCGATTAGATTGAGCATTAGCGAAAGACATCTTAGTTCTAGCCATTATCTTGACATTTAACGGACTCCATTTTGTATTCATGGCAGCCATTTTGTCTGCTACATGCTACCTCGTGTTGACCATGTGCTCTGTCCTATCTTCCTGTTCATGGCACTTAAATCTGCCCAGCAACAGGCTATTCTTAGCGTCCTCTACTTTGCCGCTGACCGTTAGGGTTCACATCTGGTAGTGATTAGCTCTAGATTGGAATGTGTTTGTCAAGCCCCCAAGACTGTTAGCTCCTCCCACTGATCGATTGTGCCTCTCGATATTACCTTATATGTACATAAAATGTGCTCTTGTGCCTTGTACCGCCTTCTTTTGAGCCCCTGTGCGGGTATAAATAAACCATGCATTCTTAGTTCGGTGTGCTACTTCTTGCAATGCCGAAGGGTACTGTTTGAACCGTAGCACCACCTCATGAGGTGTAATAAATATTACGTTTTCTATTTCCAGTTTCTGTGCCAATTTCTTTCTATTTGGTCTGAGGACTTCGTGCAGAGAAGGGCGAACCCCTTGCACTAGCGGGTCTGGCTGAGGCCTGCACGACAGAAGCAATCACGGCATATCGAGCAACAGCAATGGAATTGTCCGCAACGTATTGAATATACTTTGACATGCAGAAGCAGAGTTAAATTGAAGTTGTGAACTCTGATGGCCGCAGTGTTTATACAAGGTAAGCACAGCGGGCCAGATATACAATTCCTCCACTTAAATGCTTTAGAAATAAATTGGCGTATTTACAATCCTGTTGTGCCACTTTTGTGTCAGTAACGCAGTAGGCACTTTCATATAGACACCACTTGAACGAGGGACTATAACAGAAGTGATATGTACCAGGCACACTGCACACGTAAAATATTAGTGTTACCTTGTCTTGTAATGTTTCACCTCATTTAGTCACATATACATAATTTTAAACTCTAATTTTCTTTTTTGTTTTGCAGATTACCTATCGTACGTCTTTTGGAGTCCACATCACAATTTGTTTATAATATTGTGTTATTAAAGTTCTTTTTCCAGTTGTTTATGATATTGTTATCTTCAAGTTACGTTTACAGTTATTGTTGTTTTAATAAAAATTAATACAAAAATATATACGTCTTTTTTGGGGGGGGTGACGGTCCACAATAGAAATAATATTTATAATTGGAAGTACTACGGTAAGACGTTTGCGAGTACGGTTGAAAAGTACTGGGTGTACAATAAGTTATATTTACTCTGGATGCTCTACAAGACAGAAAGGAAATCAAAGTAAAACAAAACATTGTGTACCAGATTTACAAACCCCTTGTGCCACTTTCGCGTGCAAAGCAACCCCCCTACAAAATTAAAAGTGTGTGGGACTCAATGACGCCCTTCAAACCACGGAAACAACGACCTCCTGGAGCTTTCTATATTGTGTGAGGGGGGCTGCGTGGCCCTCCGCCTGGTGCCCTGGAATCCACCATGCTCAGACCCGGTTCCTGCAGTGTCCTGGGGGGGAAACAGCCATAACCATGCGTGACTGTCACCACTAAGGCATTAGCACGCATATGGCTCTACCACGCATGCTTTTACGACTAGTATGCATTTACCAACCATGACAAAGGCATAAGCATGGTAATGGCTTTGTGGTGAGGGTCATGCGTTATAATGGCTGTGGCTTACGTGCTTCAAATTAGGTTTTAGGTATTCGTGTGACCAAGTCTGATAAGATCGGAGGACAAGGACAAACACCATGGTGTCTGTGGTAGGAAATCTCATGGCTCACAGAGAAGGTAGGCGGGGGTAAGATAAAAATGAAAGTGGCAGGTATAATAAAAATAACGGAGGAAAACTACTAAAATGGCGGAGGACGGAGTATGTAATCAAGGTTTGGCGCCCCAGGCAATACGTTTCAAATAAATATAGGTAGAATATGATTATTAATATATTAGAAAATTGTAGCAGCGGATGAGGCACACGGCCCGGGAGAAGAAAGCGGCAATGTAATACCTGATATGAGGAGAGGTTTGCTTGGCGAACTTGAAGAAAAAGAAAGAAGCGTGGTCTTGGAAACTAGGCTGCGCATGCGAACAGACTACTACTGGTGCAGGAAAAAAACTGAAAGTTTTACATACTATCATAGACATATAGCACTTTTTTTGACCAGTGAAGTTAGATCTGAAAAGAGCAGTTTTTTTTGTCTTTTTTTTTTAGCAGAAAAAATAAATTGGAAACAAAACAGTGTCCAACAGGAACAAATAAACCCAAAAAAATTTGCGTCGGGAGCAACTTTCGCGGTATGCGTACAGTGCGCCGTACAAACACACATGAAGTCACGCGGAAGCGTCGATGCGACGCGGAACGCGAAAACGCTTTTGTAACGTATGCGCAGTTGAGTGCACAGTACGATTATCCATACAAAGGATGGTGCGATCACCGTATTCGTAGCATACGAGTACTGAAAAAAAATACAAAAAGAAAATATAAAGAATTTAATTTTAATATATTGAAAAAATAATAATAAAAAAATATTAAAATTTTGTTTTGTATTATTTTATATTAAAAATGTGTAATGTAACTTAAAAAATAAAATACATTAAATAATTATTATAAAAATGTTGGAAATTACTATAAAAGGAAATAAATATAATAATTAATACATTTAAAAATTATCATTTACAAAAGCTTTGAAATTTACTGAAAAAAACATAGGTTTCAGCCATGTTACAGTTAAGAATTAGCATTTAAAAAACCTTGCAAGTTCACTGAAAAAACCATAGGTTTCAGCAACGTTATAGTTAGGAATTAGCATTTAAAAAAACCTTAGAAATTCACTGAAAAAACCATAGGTTTGACATATGTTATAGTTAGCTGGACATTTCACTCATGACGTCACATATTGCATCACTCATGACATGGTCAATGACATCACTGATGATATCACTGATGACATCTCAAATGACATCACTGATGACATGATCCTTGTGAAAGAGTGGCAGACCTCCTCTCACCCTAATATAACCTTTGATAAACACATTGAAAAATAGAAACTACAATTTTCAAAACAATGGAGATACCAATACCAGTTAGAAGAACCTATTCAGTAATTACAAAATCTACATACACGTCCATTCATTCACCAACAGTTCTATATAGTCACTCATACATTTACTCACTCATCATATGTACTCATACACCTATACACACTAATACTCATCCATATAGTTACTCGCACACATACTCACACATGGAAATAAACTCATCAAACATCCATTTACTTGCATATACAGCTTAACACACACCACTACACTTACTTCTACAGAAAAGTACACATAATTACTCTCTTAAACAATCACTTATAGAAACTGATACTTATTCATACAGGAACTCTTCCAATCTCTCACTCTCACATATACTCACTTATATACATCAATACTCACATATACTAGTTTAAAACATGTAGTTACTCATAAAGACACTATTGAGACAGTCATTCACTCACTAACACAACCATACACACACTCATCTACCCATACAGTCCTGCACACATGCTGTCTTCAAAACACATACAAACAGTGAGTCAGTCATTCATGCATCTTTGCGCTAAGTAATATCCCCTACCGAACCATACAGACACTCATACTGATACTCAAAAATCAACTAATAACCCATATACACACTCATGTAGCTACTCACCAACCCATGCAGCCACTTATACACAAAGTGAGACACTGATACAAATATTTAAATATTTGAACATTACTCGCTAATACATGTATTCACTAAGATACACTTAATAAGTCAGTTATAAAATCAATTTTACAAAAAAATCCATTGAGATAATTATTCATCCATTTATTCTTCCATCCACCTTTAGATATACATATTTAAAAAATAAATATTATTCAGACAGATACACATTCAATGGATGATGTCATCAGTGATGTCATCAGTGAAGTCATTTGAGATGTCATCAGTGATGTCATGAGTGATGTCACTGACCATGGCATGAGTGATGTAATATGTGACGTCATCAGCAGTGGATTGCGGGCGTGCAAGTTATAGTTAGCTGAACTAACTATAACGGGGGGATTTCAATGGTTTTGTATGAGTGAAATGTCCAGCTAACTATACCATGTGTGAAACCTATGGTTTTTTAAGTGAATTTCCAAGGTTTTTTAAATGCTAATTCCTAACTATAACGTGGCTGAAACCTATGGTTTTTCAGTGAATATATATGTACATATATCTATATATATAAGTCTATCCAGGTCCGCTCCTATCCTGAAAGTTTGGGGGTGATTCGTCAAGTGGGGCTGAGAAAAAAGGGGGGTCCCAAAACACGTTTTCCCCATGTTAAGTTGCGTAGGAAATTTTGAGAAGGGTTACAGCCCGAACTTCTGTACGGAATTACCCCAAATTTGGCAAAAAGATAGAGCTTGGTACAGAGAGGGATCTTTTTATAAATGGTATAAACCCGTTCAGTAATTGCTGAGAAATTAAAAAAACAAGAGTCTTAAAATCAATTTCCCATTGGAAACTTTGGGCAAGGCTACAACCGAATCTACTGAACGGAATTACCCAAGATTTAGCAAACAGGCAGTTCTTGGTTCAGAAAGCAACCTTTTGTAAAATGGTGCAAATCCGTTCAGTAGTTGCTGTGAAAATCAAAAAATAAAAAAAATATCGATATCTATGGCCGCGGTGGGGTCGCGACCCCTGCCGACCAAAAGCTTTATTCTAATTGACTGTCAACACTCCAAACCAGGAAGTGTTGGTAGGCATCTTGTGACTCGGTAGAAATAAGTCACAAGAAAACAAAAAACCAAAGGTGAAAAAAAGAAAAGGGGGCATGGTAGAAACACCCTGACCCCCTAGGCACTCAGCCCACCTTCAGCCACGGGGGCTTCCACCTCCGGAGCTTCCTTTTTAATATATGGGGGGCCTCCAAGGCTTCCCCGGGGACCGCCAACCCCCGGGGCTTTTAGTAATTATTCATGGGGGCACACAGCCCCCCCACTGACCCAGGGACCACCACCTTCCCGGGGCTGTGCACTAGGTGGGAGGGGGCCACGCGGCCCCCCTCCTGGAGCCCTTGGTGGCCCTGGGGACCGCCACCCCCCAGGGACGGCTCCTGCAGTGTCCCAGGGTTCCCACCCCGGGACACTGCTGTTTGCTATGGCAGGGCAGGAGCCATGCAGCTCCCTCCCTGTCCTAATAAACACTGGTTTGGATTTTGTAAGCAAGAGCAGGTTTGCTGCTCTCGCTTACAAAATCCAAACCAGATTGCTTTTCCACAGGGGATCTGCATGTTAGCAGCTCCCCTTGTGGAAAATCAATCCAGGCTCCTGCAGGAGGCGGGGAGCTGGCGGGACAGTGGGGGAATTCGGGTCCCCCATGATCCCCAACAGATAGGGCCGACCCGGGGGATGGGGTCCCTGGGGCCAGAAGTGGCCCGCGAGGGGAGCCGTGCAGCCCCTCTCCCCGAAAAACAAAAAATAAAGGCAGGCCGGCACCGGGGATCGGGTCCCTGGGCCATAATTGGCCTGAAGAGGGGGGCCACGCGGCCCCCTCTGAAAAATATTTTCAGAGGGGGTTCTTGGGGGCCCCGGGGAATGGGGTCCCCAAGGCCAATAGAGGCCTTAGGAGGGGGGCCAAGCAAGCCCACTCTATAAAAAAATAAATAAATGTGGACATGCCCTGGGGGATGAGGTCCCCTGGGCTGGAATTGCCCACGGGAGGGGGGCCCACGCACCCCCCTTCCCGTTCAAATTTATTTCATTTTTTTTAAGGTTCCCAAGGGCCCAAAAAAGCAAAAAGAAGGGGGGCCACACAGTGCCCCCTTCTAAAAAAAGTAATAAAAAAAGACCGGCATTCCAACAATCCCAGCAACAATCTGCAAATGCGCCATTGGCGCGTTTTAAGTTGGGGAATTAATTCCCCTTCAATACACTAGGTACCTCCAGTATGTGCCGCAGGGCTGCCTTGTGTAGAGGTGGTCCGAGGTCACGCACCCTTTTACACTTCTCTGCAAAGCAGCTCTGTGGCACTTACTTGAGGTACCTGGTGGGCTAGTTGGACCTCAGGGACCCTCAAGACTCAAGGGGATTTAATCCCTCAGGGCGTGGCCTGATTTGACAAGTGTGCAAACGTGCCCTGTGGCCCGTTTTAAGTTGGAGGATTAAGTCCTATTGAATCATAAGGGTCTTTGGGGGCTAACTAGCCCACCAGGATCCTCCAGTAAGCGCCAAGGTGGTGGTTACACCCCCTTTTTACACCGCTCTGCAAAGCAGCTCTGTGGTGCTTTCTGGAGGCAGCTGATGGACTGGTTGGCCCTCAGGGACCCTTATGATTCAAGGAGCCTTAATCACCCAACTTAAAATGCACCACAGGGTCCGTTTGCACACACTTATCACATTAGGCCACGCCCTGAGGGATTAAATCCCCTAGAGGGTCCCTGGGGTCCAACTAGCCCGCCAGGTGCGTTCCGCCGTCGTGTGTGCCACTTCTCATGGGTCTGAGCAGTCAGGAGGAGCAGTGTCTGTTGGAATATATATATATATGGAATAGCATTGGCCCACTTGGCTAGATCTCACTTCTTTCTTTTATGAAGTGTACCGTGTCTTATTGAGCAACAGGACTTTGAAAGGACTATGAACTCATAAACGGCATTATAGATGATCAAGTGTGCCCATTGGGGCGCGGAAGGTGTTATACTATTGTTGCCCACTGGGGCGTGACAATTTGCACTAACTACAATTTTTTGTGCATAGGAAAAAGTCGTGACCATTGTTTGAATTCGCAAACCTTATCGATATGCGACAGTCACATCGAGTTTGTAATATACGATGTAATTTGGCTACATAGGCACTGGACTAATGCAGACTATGCGTATGCTACAGTGATGTACTTATTAGATACGCAGAATTGCAATAGAATTTTTATGACAAAGATATAAACTTTCTAAATATACTGTGATCCCACAAATATACATAGATATTTAATCAATATGTATGGACTTGTTGGCTCGAATATGAGATGACAACATAATCTGTACATAGTAATGATATCAAAGAAAAATCTGTATGAAAAATTTGTATTTAACTATGCATTTGTGCTCTTTTACATATGGCCGCCGAACTGGTATTGCTTTGTACACATATGGGTGATTAGTCCTATTTCTATGTTGCATAACAGAGTAAAAGGACACCTTTTGGGTTTCCATGGCTGAAACGTTCAAGCCGCAAGTTGAAACGCGTTGTTTCCTGCCAAATAAATTTTGTGCACCAGCAACTCTACATGTGTCGAGTACGTCTATTCGGATGAATGGAAAGTTGTTTTTGATATATATATATCAGGGCATATCAGGGCAATATCCGGAAAGGATCAGACTTACCCAGTGGCCAGGCACTTCGAATCTGTACATATTAGTGACCCCAGTAGCCTACAATATTTTCTCGTTGATTCAATTTTGCCTCTTAAAAGAGGCGGAAATAGGGACGCAAAGCTGCGCCTATTGGAGACGAGATATATTCTAGAGCTCAATAGCAAGAATCCTGGAGGTTTGAATGCCAGTGAGGATATGTACACCTGCCTCTAATATCTGATATCCAGTTCCTGTAGCACCTTAGTCATGTAAATAGTTATATTAGTATGAGTTCCTCTGAAGGGTTTTGTTTCGAGACCAGAATCTGTAGCCTGCTAAAATCTGTAGTAGGTTTTTAATATTAGCACTTGCACTTTCATTTGACTAATTTGAAATTTCTGCAGTATCCCAAAGAGGGCTTTTTGGTATGGGTCCTAATGAATTGGGTTTTAGTCTGTGTTTGATGTGATTTTTCTGTTTTAACACCCACATGGGTTAAATGTTAACAACAGTGAGAACTATGATTGGCTCCTTACATGGTCAAAAACGATATCATTAAGGTTCATCTATTTTATAATATTGAAATTATTCTTTATATATAGTGTAAATAGTTTATATGTAAATGTAATGTATATATATGAATTTTCAGATTGGGTTTGGACTTTTAACTAAAATGTGAATATATGAATTTTATCATATGCATATATCTATTTAGTGATAACCCAGGGATTTTCTAAATTATGCTTACTATTTGAACCTGATGTTGAAACCACGAAGTCTTTTCTTACTGTTCATGCTTCTTACTAACACAGCTGAACCCACTCAAACATTTGATCTATATATGCCCTTGTTTGTGTCCATGACACGCTATGTGATCAAGCCTCATTGGTGGAGGCGAAACGCGTCATGGTGGATTGCAGGCTATAACTTTGGCACAAATAAAGCACTGAAAACTGCACGTATATGGTGGTTTCGCTCTTTTTCGTTGTTCTGCGCGAAGCAGCTGTGAATAGCGACTTTCTGGATATATATATATATATATATATATATATATATATATATATTTTATATATATATTTTATCTACAGGTGGTAGCCAGTAGATAGTTATAGTTAGGACTTGGTTTCCATTGGAAAAGCGTTTTTTCTTTTCCCAATAACTTTAACGCCAGTTGGCGAATCTTTGCGAAATTTTTAAACCTAGTGGGGCGCTCTGGTCAGCTCCTGTCTTGAAAGTTTCAGGGTGATTGGGCAAGCGGGGGCCCAGAAAAAGGGGGGTCCTAAAACGTGTTTTCTCCATGTTATTTTCCATGGGATACTTTAGACACGGCTACAGCCTGAACTGCTGAACGGAATTCCACCAAATTTGGCAAAAAAGGTAGCCCTTGGTTGAGAAAGAGCCCTTTTTGTTAAATGGTGTAAATCCATTCAGTAGTTCCTGGGAAATAAAAAAAAAGAGGTCAGAAAATCAATTTCCCATAGGAAAATTTAGACACGGCTACAAGCCGAACTGCTGAACAGAATTACACCAAATTTGGCAAAAAGGTAGTGCTTGGTACATAAAGTGTCCTTTTTTTAAATGGTGTAAATCCATTCTGTAGTTGCTGACAAAATAAAAAAACAAAAGTTTCGATATCTTGAGCCGCTGTGGATCCGCGGACCCTCCCGACCATGAGCTTTATTCTAATTGGCTGTCAACACTCCAAACCAGGAAGTGTTGGCAGTCATCGTGTGACTCAGGAAAATAGAAAAACAAACACGAAAAACAAGAAAGGGGGCATGGTAGAAACACCCTGACCCCCCAGGCCTGCACAGGTGGTCCCACAAGGACCCCAAGGGGCCAAAATTGCATGAAAAAAAAACAAGCCGAATTTGCATTGGGTGCGCAAATCAAGCTGAGAAAATCATTGTATTGAAGCCCCCGGGTGGGCTTCAATACAATGGGATGAGATGTCATCAGTGATGTCATCAGTGATGTCATTTGAGATGTCATCAGTGATGTCATCAGTGATGTCACTGACCATGTCATGAATGATGTAATATGTGACATGATCAGCAGTGGATTGCGGGTGCGCGATATATAGTTAGTGCAACTAACTATATATGGAATTTCAATGGTTTTGTGTGAGTAAAATAAGGTTTTTTAAATGCTAATTCCTAACTATATATGGTCTATAACCTATGGTTTTTTCAGTGAATTTTCAAGGTTTTGTAAATGCTAATTCCTAACTATATATGGTCTATAACCTATGGTTTTTTCAGTGAATTTCAATGGTTTTTTAATAGCAAAAATCATAAGCTGTCGAATGTCAAGTACGTGGTAAGTGAAAACATTTTCGTGTTTATGCACACTGATCTGCTTTGAATGGTGCCCCCCCCCCCTCATTTCTATTAGGAGTACTCTCTCTTTGCAGATAGTGAAAGGTAGTTAACGCAGGCCTTTGCCCCCGTTGTAATCCGTCGTGCCTGCTTCTCTCTCCATTTGATTGATTGTTATCCAAGTATTTACTGTTTTAGAATTAGTTCTCTTTGGTTCATTCTCTATTTACAAACAAACACAGAGTCGCAATACTCTGTTTAGTCTTTGCAGATAACGAAAAATCGTGTAAAAAAAAAGAAAAGGAATCGAGCAAAATCAGTAGGCCACTAATGGGATCTCTTTTTGACCTCGCTAAAATAGAAACATTAGGAACAACCCCTCATGACAAATACAAAACTAGTGAGATGAACTGAACTCCACACAATGATGGCTGCAAAACAGCTCGGCTCCGCCACCCACCCCGCCCAAAATAACGATAAAGAGCGGCTGCCATGATTGGTTGCGGAATGGCCACGACGGAGCTACGAAATGGTGCTGCTCTCATGCTAACCCCAGCTTCAGTCTGAAACATCCAGAAACACTGTAGACTACCAATTCGATCAGTTCCGGTAGCGCCCCAATGTAACCCGGTAGAGAAGAACTAGCCCTCCCCTCTTTGACTGATGGTTCTTGTTGCCTGTCCCTTCTGTTGTCATTTAACAGAACTATTTAGCCTGCTGAAAGGGGTTGTGTTCCGACCGCTGGTTGGTGGAGACATTTTGACTATATTCTGTACCTGCGTTGTCGCGTAATGCGTCATATGACGCGCCGCGTTAGCGCATCCGGAAGTCATCCGGGGCGCGCAGCGCGTAACGTAAGCATAACAAGTCATGTGACTTGTTAATAAAACTTTTCATTGGTTCATTTTACTTTTCTTATTGTAATGATGAAAGGCTTGGTCATATGACCTAAAAATTACGCTTTTCATTACTTCCGAACATTATTTTTTCTTAAATATATGTTATAATGTTCCAGGCTAATGTACTTTCCCGGAAATTTTACAACTGTCCTGCAAGTAAAATATATTCTTTTTTCGAGAAAAAGAGCGTTTCTTCGTCCCATGACGGAGCCGTTGAGCAAAAGAGGGTCGACCTGCTGTCTTAGTCGCCGATACGCCTGAATATGAGATTCTTATCGATCACTTTATGTTGCAGGAATAGAAAACACAACAGCCCTTGACCATTTATCTTTACTGCGTTCCTTCGTATTATACCTTTTACCCTTCATGTAATTGGTCTGCTTTATTTCACTTGCCTTTTAATGATTCTAAAACAGTCACTATTATTAAAAACTTTACCAATGTATATACTACTACCATGTTTTCTTTTAAAAACCTTTATTGTGAAAATTTCATTATACAAATACGAGCCTATAACCACGTGGGCCTGCCACGGAGCAAACTGTAATCGTATATGATGAATAGACATTTACACTGTAGAGGAACGTAACGGGCGGGCCATTAGGTTGCAAGAACTAAGGTGTCTAACAGTTACGGAATCGGTGGACGTACATTTTATAATTAAAATACGACAGGGCCAGTTACAATAAAATTATCTAGATATACATTTGCGGGCAAGTACCATGGGTGACGTTAATTCGAACTTTCAACAGTACAGTAATCAATAACACATCAGAACTTAATATCAATAGGGATGTCGAAATATTCAATCAATTCTCGTCCCCGCTCGCCATGTGCTTCAAAACTGCATACGTATCTCGTGATTTCAAGGTTCTGCAACCAGTACACAACAAGGAGTTACGAGTCCCATTTATTCCGGCGCCATTTTGGGCGAGGACGGGCAGGTCCAGGATATAGTCAAAATGTCTCTACCAACCATCGACTATGATGATGTTCATATGCTGTATTTATTAGAGTAACACTCATCTGTCCACATGAAATTAATTTGCCACAATCTAAACATGTCATTTTAATCTTTCCAAAGTTCTTCTAAATATTTGGGACCGTTTCCCTTGCCTCTGAAGCTCTCAGTGCCACTTCTTTGATGAATGTACTAGCAGGTCAGGGGTTCTCCTCCAAATCTCTCTTTTATGCAGCACTATAATTAATTGGTGCCACCTCTCCATATGACGATGCATGGTATAGTTACCACAACTATATATTTTTTCGGTTCCTCTGGAGAGTTCATCGTGGCAGATGAAGCATGTAACGTACCGGGCATTTACCTTTTTTTGCATGTACAGGAAAGGAAAAAAAAATCGAGCGTCCGAGTTCTAAGGTGTCCCAGGGCCATTTTAGTGGACCAGGCCCAAATCCAAAGAACAGGCCGCCATTTTGAGAGTCCTCTTGCAGCCGCCTGTCGCTGTAGCATCAAGAGCAGCCGAAACTCAGCTGAATGGCAACTGAAACGGTAAAGGGGCGCCCCACTACAGCAGACGAGCCTCCACCTAGGAAGGCCCATTCACGCCGGCTCCCCCCCCCTTCGGGCACCCCACGCCGTTATTCGGAGCAGTATTGTAGGATGGCCACACCAGTGCGGCAACTTGCTAGACATCACCTCGGTGGTAACCGAATCTCAACGCCTTGTGGTGTCTTCTATTCAGAAAACATTGTTATGCTGCCTTCGACCTATTCGCCGCAAGTGCGCACACAACTCAACTGCATAGCTTGCTAGACACCACCTCGGTGCCATCCGGATCTTGGAATGTCAGCACCTTTTGGTGTCTTCTCTTCAGAAAATATTGTTGCGCTGCCTTTGGCCCCATTCGCACATCAGTCCGCTACTGACGCCATCTCACAGGCTAATGGGGCGCCCCACGCCGACTTTCAGCATTGTAGAATGACCACACCAGTACAGCAACTTGCTAGACATCACCTCGGTGCCATCCGGATCTCGGCGCCCCACTGCAGATGAAGTGCCTCTCAACTATGAAACCACCACGGTGACATCCGGATCTTGGCGCGTTGTGCTGCCTTCGGCCTATTCGCACATCGGTCCGCTACTGACGCCATCTCACAGGCTAATGGGGCGACCCACGCCGAGTTTCAGTATTGTAGGATGACCACACCAGTACAGCAACTTGCTAGACATCACCTCGGTGCCATCCGAATCTTGGCATCTCAACGCCTAGTGGTATCTTCCATACAAAAAATATTGTTACGCTGCCTTTGGCCCCATTCGCACATCAGTCCGCAACTTAGACATCACCTCGGTGCCATCCGGATCTTGGCATCTCAGCGCCTTGTGGTGTCAGTCAGAAAATATTGTTGCGCTGCCTTTGGCCCCATTCGCACATCAGTCCGCTACTGACACCATCTCACAGGCCAACAGGGCGCCCCACGCCGACTTTTACCATTGTACGATGGCCACACCAGTGCCACAACTTGCTAGACACCACCTCGGTGCCATCCGGATCTTGGCATCTCAGCGCCTTGTGGTGTCTTCAAATCAGAAAATATTGTTGCGCTGCCTTTGGCCCCATTCGCACATCGGTCCGCTACTAACGCCATCTCACAGGCCAACGGGGCGCCCCACGCCGACTTTCAACATTGTAGGATGGCCACAGAAGTGCGACAACTTACTAGACACCACCTCGGTGCCATCCGGATCTTGGCGCGTTGTGCTGCCTTCGGCCTATTCGCACATCGGTCCGCTACTGACGCACACTCACAGGCCAACGGGGCGCCCCACGCCGACTTTCAGCATTGTAGGATGGCCACACCAGTGCACCTTACTAGACACCACCTCGGTGCCATCCGGATCTTGACGCGTAGTGAAGCTGCAGCAGCTGCAAATAAGCTTCAGACAGTGTTACAACCGCTGCTCAGAACTCTCAACTATGACACCACCTCGGTGCCATCCGGATCTTGGCATCTCAGCGCCTTGTGGTGTCAGTCAGAAACTATTGTTGCGCTGCCTTTGGCCCCATTCGCACATCGGTCCGCTACTGACGCAAACTCACAGGCCAACGGGGCGCCCCACGCCGACTTTCAACATTGTAGGATGGCCACACCAGTGCGGCAACTTGCTACACACCACCTCGGTGCCATCCGGATCTTGGCATCTCAGCGCCTAGTGGTGTCTTCTATTCCGAAAATATTGTTGCACTGCCTTCGGCCCCATTCACACATCGGTCCGCTACTGACGCCATCTCACAGGCCAACGGGGCGCCCCACGCCGACTTTCAGCATTGTAGGATGGCCACACCAGTGCGGCAACTTACTAGACACCACCTCGGTGCCATCCGGATCTTGGCGCGTTGTGCTGCCTTCGGCCTATTCGCACATCGGTCCGCTACTGACGCAAACTCACAGGCCAACGGGGCGCCCCACGCCGACTTTCAGCATTGTTGGATGGCCACACCAGTGCGGCAACTTACTAGACACCACCTCGGTGCCATCCGGATCTTGGCGCGTTGTGCTGCCTTCGGCCTATTCGCACATCGGTCCGCTACTGACGCAAACTCACAGGCCAACGGGGCGCCCCACGCCGACTTTCAGCATTGTAGGATGGCCACACCAGTGCTGCAACTTGCTGGACACCACCTCGGTGCCATCCGGATCTTGGCGCGTTGTATTGCCTTCGGCCTATTCGCACATCGGTCCGCTACTGACGCCGCCTCACGTGCCAACGTATTTTCTCCGCATTTTATACCCTATGCCGCATAACAGGTCATGTGACTTGTTTATAAAACTTTTCATTGGTTCATTTTACTTTTGGTTTCCTAATGATGGAAGGCTTGATCATATGACCTAAAAACAACACTTTTCATTGGATGAAAACTTTTTTTTTCCCAAACGATGAAAGCCCCACCTTGTTTCTGGATGTTTCAGACTAAACTGGCGTCAGCATGAGAGCACCACCATCTCGTAGCTCCGTCGTGGTCATTCCGCGAGCAATCATGGCAGCCGCTCCCCACCAGAAGCCTGCAGGAGTCGGGGCCCCCAAAACTTTTGATGAATTCTCAAGGCGGAGGGGACGCTTTCGAGAATGGGGTCCAAGACCTAGCAGACAAGCGTCCGATTTCCAAGGTGTCCCAGGGCCATTTCAGTGGACCAGGCCCAAAAAGGAAAGAGCCTGCCGCCATTTTGAGAGTCCTGTGACAGCCGCCTATCGCTGCACCGCAAGAGTGGGCGCAACTCAGCTGAATTGCGGCTTTTGACACAGTGGACCAAAAACGGACGGAATGGCAACTGAAACGGTAAAGGGGCGCCCCACTACAACAGATGACACTCCACCTGGAGAGGCCCGTTCACGCCGCCTCCCCCGGGGCGCCCCACGCCGTTATTCGGAGCAGCATTGTAGGATACCAAAACCAGTGCGGCAACTTACTGGACATCACCTTGGTGCCATCGTTCTGCTGCCTTGGAACTATTCGCACAGCAGTTTGCTACTGATGACCCACCCCCCGCGACGCCCCACGCCGTTATTTGCTGGGTGGCAACTTACTAGACATCACTTTCGTGTCATCTAGATTTCGGCGCGTTCTGCTGCCTTGGAACTATTCGCACAACAGTTTGCTACTGATGACCCACCCCCCGCGACGCCCCACGCCGGAAATCTGGACGTTGTGCTGCGTTGGGACTATTCGCACAGCCGACCGCTACTTCGTTGTTTTTCCCTAAAAATGTTTATATGTTATTACTATTTTTGTTTTATTGTATATATTTATAAATTATTAAAGTTTTATAATCTTACTACTTTGTCGGAGTGCTATATATTTTTAATGTGACACATAATTGTAAAAACTTTGATGTACAAAGAGTCATCCCTGGAATCTTCCGCTTCACGCTCGGTCCCCTCCCCAATCACAATACAGGATGGTTTTCAGATAATAGCAACGCTTCTGCTGTGACGGATCTCATCGAGTGTGGGCCTTGATCTACTATAACTCCTTTGAAGAGGGGTGATTCTTTACAGCTGTGGCCATAAACTACATCTGCAGGGCTAGCTGATAGCCTAGGACCGGCCTGGACAATCGGACACAGAGGAAAAGGAGTGTCAGAGGGTGCGGTAGTGAATAGGGCGAAAGGGAGGTGTCGGGCGGGCACAGGGTGTGATTCTCAGGGAAGAGCAGCGCAGATGGGGGGAGGTTTATTACCCATGCATAAGACAGAGAGCGGGGGTGACCACTGCCTGGGTGAGATGCTTGCGAGGGTGGGGAGCCATGCTAAGGATCGACAGCGTGCACAGAGTGGGTCTGGTCAAGGCATCTAAAATGGCTGCCGTGCACGACAAAAGTGTGGCATTTGAAAAAAGACAAGATGGCGCAGACAATGTTTTTCAACACTTCCTGATTTCCTTCGAATCGAACGTTAACAGACGTTGGGGCATATTACCAAAGTTAAGCGATATTTATCCCTAACGATGCATTGCAAAGATTTTTTTACCGTCAGAAATTATCGCAGATAAACCTTGCTATTATCAAGGTTTATCGCAAACTACGATAAAAAACGACCGCAATGCATTAATATCGCTGAAAACTCAGCGATATTCATGCATTACCGAGCTAATGCTCTTAGCCATGTTATCCACCTCCCATTGGATAACATGGCTAAGAACTGCTCAGGGCAGCTGTTACTTTTTGGAGATATTCGCGCTTATCTCGAATATTTCCAAAAGTTGATAATAGGAGATAGCGATGTTAGCGACTGTTTCCAGTCGCTAACATCTTGGCATGCCCACTTTGCATGTCATTAGTGATAAATATCACTCACATGCAAAGTGGGGCCCAAGATGGTCGCTATCTCCTACTAGCCGTCGCTAACTGGTGTTAGCAACAGCTAGGTAATACAGATATAATTTTATCTCCGCGAAGCGGAGCGCTGTTACAGATATATATCTTGTTTTTGAACGTTAATTTCTCAAAATGCACTGAAGCACATATATTGAGACCTAGCAAAGGCACATCGGGCTACCAGTCCCTAATATTTTACCAAGTTTCGTGCAAATCCATTCAGCCGTTCGATTATTATTATTATTTTTTTTTTTTGCCCCGCGGGGCCCTTTTAAAACCTCCACATCAAACCTAGGGGGTCAGCGAGGATCTACTATGCCCCCTTATGGTCATTTGCCCCTTCGCTTTGGCCTCCTCTTGTCTCTCGATCCTACCGAGAGACAAGATGGCGGCCGCTACGGACTGTTTGGAATGTTTACAGACACCGGAGAGCCAATCAGCTTCGCTTCGCAAAGCTCCGTAACGCGAAAAGTACGCGAAGCGGTGCGCTGTTACAGATATATATCTTTTTTTGAACGTTAATTTCTCAAAATCCACTGAAGCACATATATTGAGACCTAGCAAAGGCACATCGGGCTACCAGTCCCTACAATTTTGCCAAGTTTCGTGCAAATCCATTCAGCCGTTCGATTATTATTATTATTTATTTTTTTTGCCCCGCGGGGCCCTTTTAAAACCTCCACATCAAACCTAGGGGGTCAGCGAGGATCTACTATTCCCCCTTATGGTCATTTGCCCCTTCGCTTTGGCCTCCTCTTGTCTCTCGATCCTACCGAGAGACAAGATGGCGGCCGCTACGGACTGTTTGGAATGTTGACAGACGCCGGAGAACCAATCAGCTTCGCTTCACAAAGCTCCGTTGCGCGAAAAGTACGCGTCCTGGAGCGCTGCCCGGTCCGCTGTTACAGATATATATCTTTTTTTAAACGTTAATTTCTCAAAATCCACTGTAGCACATATATTGAGACCTACAAAAGGCACATCGGGCTACCAGTCCCTACAATTTTGCCAAGTTTCGTGCAAATCCATTCAGCCGTTCGGGCTAAAAGTGAGGCCAACCGCCCTATGGAAAACTCAATGTTAAAAACACGTTTTGGGACCCCCCTTTTTTCTCGACCCCCCCTGGACGAACCCCCCCCCCAATTTTCAGGGGCTGCTCAGAAACAAAATGTGCCATTTTCCTGAAAATTTCAGCCAATTCCGTCCACAAACGCCAAAGTTATTAGACATAGAATTTTCAAAAAACCCATAGAGAAAAAATCCTAACTATATATACCTACTGGCGACCGCTGGCGAAAGCCAGTAGGAATATATAGTTAGGATTGTTTTCCATAGGGAAATCGCAACATTCTATTGGGAATAATTTTAGCGCCGGTTGAGGAATCTTCCTGAAATTTTCCTTGACTTTGCCTCGCGGCGCTCCGCTCCTTCCCTGAATGTTTGGGGGGGATTCGTCAAGCGGGGGCCGAGATAAAAGGGGGTCCCAAAACGTGTTACCCCCATGTTAATTCCATAGGGCGTTTGGACTCACTTTTAGCCCGAACGGCTGAATGGTTTTCCACCAAACTTGGCAAAATTGTAGGGACTGGTAGCCCGATGTGCCTTTGCTATGTCTCAAGATATGTGCTCCAGTGGTTTTTACGAAAATTCACTTTGAAAAAATATATATTGGGCTACATTGGGCTATATATATGTTAGAGCCCAAATGTAGCCCAATGTAGCCCAATGTAGCCCAAAGATGGCCACCAGAGAAAAAAAAAACAAATGTAGCCCAAATATCAGCCAGATGTAGCCCAACTATAGCCCAATGACAGAATGTCCCAGAGTGTTCTAAAGAACAACTAGAGCGCTAACAGTCTTACTTATGACAAAAGTATGGCACACCTGAAGTCATCTTGATTGGAATAAAGTGCTAACACTTAAAACATTTAATTTGCAAAGGAACAAAATGAGGGTGTTCATTTTGCCATAGAAATTATGATTAGTGCTGAAGAAAGAAAAATTAGGGCACATTTTGAGTGACTTCTCAAATCCTCTTATATTTCATTAAAAAAATTCTGATATGCAGTCTCCCAAGATTGCCACCAGAGACAAAAGAGCCCAAATGTAGCCCAAATATCAGCCAGATGTAGCCCAACTATAGCCCAATGACAGAATGTCCCAGAGTGTTCTAAAGAACAACTAGAACGCTAACAGTCTTACTTATGACAAAAGTATGGCACACCTGAAGTCATCTTGATTGGAATAAAGTGGTAACACTTAATACATTTAATTTGAAAAGGAACAAAATGAGGGGTTTCATTTTGCCATAGAAATTTTATATATATATATAGGTATTCACTGAAAAAACCATAGGTTACACACCAGTTATAGTTAGGAATTAGCATTTAAAAAACCTTTGTCATTCACTGAAAAAACGATAGGTTTCAGGCCTTATATAGTTAGGAATCAGCATTTAAAAACCAGTTTGCAATTATGTTATCATCATCATCATTGATCTTTATTTCGGCACAATCTGGCCATAAAAGTCACATAAAAACAACAGTACATTTTACACAGTGGATACAAAAGTTCATACATGATATGCTGTTGGGGAGCTGGAATACAGTACAATTCATCAAATTTAGTATTAATTCATGGATTTAGAAAAGCACATAAAATATAAAACTTTTGTTAAAATACAAGATAAAAAACTTTTTAAGTGGCACCATCAAGAATGATCCTAAAAGTTGACTCAACAATATTCCTTGGACAATCAGGACAACATAACCTCTGCATAACGAACGGCCAGCTAAGCAGCTACAGCTCTAACCCCCGCTTCTTGCGCGACTAACTTACAAGAAAAAAAAATCTGCTGACACAGAACACAGTAAGACGACTAGTATCTGTTTTGATGATCCTAAATGCTTCGGCATACGAACGAATACCTAAGGCATTACACAAGGGCTTTATCCATCGTCTCCTTGCTCTGTCGTATGTGGTGCAGAACAACAATATATGTTTCTCACCCTCTCTTGAGTTGGACTGACAACATGTACAGTTCAAACTTTTTGTTGTCCCGGTGTGCTTTTCCCACCTGGCTAGGACTGCATTCGTTTTAAGTATTCCGTATCTAAATTTTAGGTACAGACTTTTTGCAAGCTGGGGTTGTATCTCATCTAAAAACTCCTCAAAGTGTGGTACACTTTTGAAGTTAAGAAAACTACTGATGATAGAGCCACAGGAATTATCATTTAGGGAGTTATGAGAGATATAGGACCAGAATCTTGCCTTTACAAGTTTCTTGCAACTTTGTGTCAAAAGTGCAGGGTTTTCCCAGAAGTGGGTAAGACCAATTTGGATAAGCCACGTTTTTACGTGCTTTAACCAAGGATTGGTATTGTAAGCATCAAGGTTCTTCACTTCTAGAATGCCACTTTTGTAATCTGCAAGATCCGGAGTACTCCATAGTCTAACCCAATATAGGAGTGGGCGGAGTACTGCAAGATCGTCCGTACGCTTCATATTAAGGTCTAAAAAAAGGGGTAAGAGTGGGGTGCGTGTGGGTAATTTCAGAATACTCCTGTAGAAGTTATTCTCACTTTTCTTAAAAAGATTCCCCGCATTCATACCCCAAATTTCAGCACCATATAAGGCACCGGCCTGTGCCTTGAATTTGAACACTTCCAGAGCTGGTGTAATAGATTTATTTAAGCTGGCCCCATGACGTCTTGTAATGGGTAAGATGTTCTGATTAAAAATGGTTTTGCTTTTTTTCTAATTGTGTCTTCCAGGAATTTTTGGAGTCAAGAGAGACGCCCAAGTAGGAGAAATCTGATACAAGTTCCCGTTTTTGGTTGTTAAGAAGGAAATGGCCCTTAACCCCTTAAGTGCTGCCGTCGGCCAACGGTCGTCACGGGCACTACCTCCCCAGTGCTGCGTGCGACCGCTGGACGTCCAGTTCAGCACCGGATAATGGACAGCGCAGCACTGGGGAGGTTTGTTTACTAGCTTTAAAGGGGTTAAAGGATTTATGGGGATTGAGGGCCATACATTTGGTCTTTCTTGTGTTTATTTCTAAACCCTTCTTGTCACAGTACAATTTGAAGGAATTTAAAAGGTTTTGCAGACCACTCGGGGTTTGCGAGATCAGAATGGTGTCGTCCGCAAATAAAAGTGCGGGAACCCTCTCTCCATTCAACTTAGGTGAGTCATTTTGACTCTCATCTAAATGTGCCGGAATATCATTGACAAATAAGGAAAAGAGAGTAGGGGCCAACACGCACCTTTGGCGGACTCCCCGCCTAATTGGAACAGGATTAGATAGTTCCCCATTCGGACCCCAGCGTATCCTTGCAAAGTTGTTATTGTGCAATCTTCTGATCTGCTCGAGTAGACAGACTGGTAGTCCCATTGCAAACAAACAGTCCCATAAACGATCCCGCAAAACTAAATCAAAAGCTGCCCTAAGGTCAACAATTATGTTGTACAATTATAGCTTTCCCTCAGATTCATATTACCTAACACATGAATCTCCATTACTAATATCCGTTTTCCGGCTATTAAAATAAGGTATACCGCCCTAGTGGGCTAACCATATTTGCAAACAAGTTCATTTCCTTTTGTGTATCCTGCCTCAGTGGGCCTAACGCCATAATACCCATTGGGTTTTCATTCAGTAGTCCATTTATAGTGTAACACCTTCTTCATTCATTCAAACTCATTCATATAGAGGCTGCCATATGCACATTATTTTCTTCTTCTCGTGCTTTCCGTTAGATTCTATAAAAATATACAAAATACAAAACAACCCATAAGATCAAAATAAAAACACCATTAGTGATTAAAACCTTTCGGTTAATTTGAGACAATTAAACTTCTTAGTCATGGAACACCCTAACGCCCAGATTCATCAAGGCTACATTCTGCGAATTCCAAATTGCGATAATTACCGAATCGCAATTTAGAATTCGCAGAATGGCATTCATGAAAAAATGCGATTAAAAAAAGCGAATCGCAATCGTCCGCAATTGCTGATTGTGATTTTGCCGCAATCGCATAAAATTAGCAGAATCGGCCGTTTTCAATGTTGAAATTGCGGTCTCCCAATTACCGAAATTGCAATTTGCGATCTCGCTAACTGCAAGATCGCAAAAACGGGAAGTCGCATTTCGAGCCCATTGATGACATCACAACCAGGAAGTAGGCTGTTCCCTCCCTCATTCAGATCACTGAGCCTGAAAATGGAAGCAGTACTGGCCAGAGCTCCACTCCAGACAACTTGCAGCACCACAGCAGGACATTAACAACCTTAAAAATGTCCCAGGAAGCAGCAGGGAGCAGTGCCCCAGGGAGGAAGAGAAAGATAAAGTTTTCTGAGCAAGAACTTGAGTTCCTCATTGAGGGAGTCTGTAAGGACCATGCTCGCCTTTTTGGCAAGGACTCCCGGAGGGTGCCTGAGGCTGACAAGCGTCGCATCTGGCTGCGCATCCGCGCAAAGGTCAATTCTGTCGGGGTGACCCAGCGGTCAATAGACGAATTAAAAAAGAGGTGGTACGACCTCAGAGGGCGTGCCAAAGAGCGAATCGCTGAGAGGCTGGGGGAGCGACTTGCCACCGGTGGAGGAGAACCCACTGTCACACCCAACACTCCACTGGAAGACCTTGTGGAGGACACCCTGATTCCTGAAGTCTGCGTGGGGGTTACCCAGCTGGACTCGTCCCGACCCACCCAACAATCCCAAGGTAAGTGCCATGCGACTGCGACCCTGTCCCCTAACAATGCCCATGACTCCTGAGCTAGCTATTTGACAACCCTAGTAATGCAGGCCATGCACACCTGAAATGCCCTATTGCATTGTGGTAGTTGTAATGTAACCAAAATTCCCAGATAGCCCAACACAGCCAGACCTGTCAATTCAAGGTAATTCCAAAAGCCAGTCAGGGAAAGCAAGCCTGCATGCATGTAGCAACATCTCATGTGCAAGATACATATCATTAATCATGCACCCATTTACATCACAGGTGCATCTGAACAACCCAGCACCGACAGTGAGGCCCTACATATAGAGGAGAACCCGGAGGACACCGAGGGTGAGGGCCAACCTGCACCACGACCAGGACCATCTGAGCCACCTGCAGCAGTACCACCACCTCCCCATGTGGACAGGACCACCCCTGCAGCCACAGGTGCCCAGCAACCACCCCAACTGACAACCACAGCAGTGGTACAGGCCACACCACCAGCAGCCAGGAGGCAGACAAGGCGCACAGCCGCAGTAAGATCGCAGTCCAGCGGACTGACGCGCCAGCAGTGTCCATGTACGGGATCCTGGGCTCGCCATTGAACGCCGCATGCTCGCGGTACATCAGAAGCAGGCGTGTCACTTGGCAGCCATTCACCTGCAGCTGCATAAGACCGCGCAAAATTTTGGACAGCTCACGGAATGCATGCAGGGCATGACCGCAGCTGTTCATGAGAACAACCAGATCCTGATATCCCAGCAGGATATCACCCGCCGCCGCCACCGCCAGCTGCTGACCCGCCTGTCAGCCTACACCAGGTCCAATCATATCATTGGGAATGCCACCTCACAACTTTCCCGCCGGTCCCTTGCAATGCAGGTGCAGATGGTCCAGTGTTGCCAGGACGTCGCCAGGGCATAGTCTGCAGCCGACAGCAGCAGTGCATAGTCTGCAGCCAGCAGCAGTGCATAGTCTGCAGACGACTGCCCATGGTGAAGCAGGGGGGTGACGATGCCAGCGAGGGCACATCAAGCCACAGCAGCATGTCCTTGCCGCTGGTGACTGAACGCCGCCGCAGCAGCAGGCCCACTGCAGCATCACGGGCCAACAGTGACGGAGGCGCCAGTGACACATTTCACTCTGCCTGCAGGGCCATGCTGATTCAAGAAGCAAGCCCTCTACCCCTTCATGGGGACGTATGACGCAATATAGTTCTCATGTGAAATCATGGACAACAAAGGCCACATTATTGTGAATTAACAATAAGAATTTATGGTCTCACGTAAATCCGACTCATGTCATTATTACATTTGTCATGCATGAGTGCAGTGTTGTGTGAGGGGAATGGGTGGACTAGAAACAGTTCATTGTGATTTGGTTGCAGCGCCTGTGTCCTTCAGCATGATTCTCCCCGCGTGCATGATGCACGTTTGCAGGTTGGTGGTTGTCCCCTTCCGACTCACTACCAGAGATGTCTACAGGTATCCTCCGCTTGGTAGCAATGTTGTGAAGTATTGCACACACGGCCACGATGCGGCAGCAGACCTCAGGCTGGTATTTGAGGGCCCCACCAGTCTAGTGTAGGATGCGGAATCTGCTCTTTAAAAGTCCAAATATCCGCTCAATGCAATTCCGAGTGCGAATGTGAGCAGCATTGTAACGCTGTTGCTGTGGTGTGGCAGGGTTGAGGTATGGGGTGAGGAGGTACTCACGGAGGCCATAGGCGCTGTCACCTGAATGAAAGGAGCAGAGTGTGAGTGCCTGTCATGCGCAGCTACATGGTCTCGACGTACTGTTTGTTGGCACGTGTACTTACCTAGAAGGTGTCCTTCGCCATAGTCTCCCCTGGCCAGTCGTGTGGTCAAGCCGCAGTGCCGGAATATGAAGGAGTCAAGCGTGCTCCCCGGGTATTGTGCCTCTATGTCATTGATGATTGTCTTTGCGTTGCACACCATATGGATGTTCAGGGAATGGTAGGACTTGCCGTTCCGGTACATGTATTCTGTCTCTGCGGGTGGGCAGATGTGGATGTGGGTGCAGTCTATGCATCCAATTACATGTGGGAATTGTGCTACGTTGTAAAATTCTAGCTTGGTTTGATTCAAGTCCTGTTGGGTGCTTGGCAATTTAATGTGATGGTGTAGGCGGCTCAACATGGCATCCAGGAAACTCCTCAGGCAGCGGGACATGGTGCTCTGGGAGATCCCCCCTGCAACGGAAACTATCCCTTGGAAGCTTCCGGAAGCCAGGAGATGCAGGCTGCACAAGACCTGGACATGGGTGGGCACGGCATTGGTCCTCCTTGTTGGGTGCTGCATCAGGGGGTCAAGGTCCCGGATGAGCTTTGTAATCATTGCCCCATTCAGCCGGTACTTGGAGTAGATTTCCTCCTCAGATTGGCCCAGCAGTGTGATCCGCTGTCGGAAATTTCGCTCCTGGATCCTGCGTCTGTTCCTTGCTGCAGCCTGGAGCCTTCGCCGCCTGACCACCATGTAGAGTCCTGGCATTGTGAATGTCCTCATGATCCTACTGTGTCTCCTTAAGTGTGTTTGGTCAGGCCCACACCTGTGGCTAGTTAGGGCTTTTTTAACTTCATGGTTACCACCTGGTTTGGGTTCTCCTTAAATTGCGCCTCGCAAATAGCGATTTTGAAGTTTTTCGCTAAATGCAATTTTTCATGAATTTTATTTGCGATTATTTTGTGAATTCGCAATAGTAATCGCAGAATCATTGGATTCTCGCTAATTCCGAATCGCTAAGGGGGTTCCACCTAGATTCTGCGTTTTTTATTGCGAATTCGCAAAATATTTTTTGCGATTTCGCAAATTGGTCTGTTTTCTTTTCATGATTTGAGGTTCATTGAATTGCGATCGCAATAGATAATTCGCAGCTATTGCGATCGCAATTTTGGTTGATGAATCTGGCTGTATGTCACAGACACCTTCATGGTTTCCAAACTGCGGTGACTTCTCGGACTTCAAAACAGATTGTCATAAAACATTTGTGAAAAACTACATAGTATCCTACAGAACATTTACACAGAGTTACTGACATTTACCTTTCTCCTGTAACCAGACTCCCTATCCTAGATGAGTCTTCAACTCCTCATCACAGTTGTGACCTATCGGGGCCACCGTCTGATATTTAATGATAAATCTTGACTCTAGTCTACGTAGTCACTGTACTCTATTCCCTCCTCTCTCATAGTACTTCACCATATCAAGTACACAAAATCTCAGAAGGTTTGTGTTTTGGTTGTGCTCAGTTTGGAAATGTCTGGCAATAGGGTATGCTTCATCACCGTTCTTTATTGCCCTCAGATGTTCTAAAATTCTGATCTTTGCTTTATGTATAGTACTGCCTATATAGGCCTTCTCACAGGGGCAGAACAGAGCGTATACCGCAAATTCGGTGTTGCACGATGTGTGTTCTTGTATTTTGAAGGATTCAGTGTTTGGTGATAGTCTGACTTCCTTGCAGTTTTTGCTATTCCTACACGCTTTACAGTTTCTACAAGGGTAAAAACCTTGTATTCCCATTAGTTTCTCTTTCACTGGTTCAACTGCACTACATAGCTCATCCTTTAATGACTTTGATTTTTTTAAAGTTATTTGGGGATATGTCTCTACATATTCCGCAATCTCTGGATCTGTTTTGAGAACTGGCCAAAACTTCCTCAAGCTACGTTTTACCATGAAGGCCAGGCTGCTATAGGTGGCAATGAATCGTGTCTTAGCATTCTCCATGCCACCATCATTTTTGCCTTTCTCTGCTAGCAGTGAGTCTCTACTTCTTTTCGAGACTATTGATTTGGCTCTATCTATGGTTTGCTGTGTATAGCCTCTGGCTACAAATCTCTCTGTCATCGTTCTTTCTTCTTTCTCAAAACTCAGGGCCGTGCTGCAATTTCGTTTGGCCCTAAGAAGCTCACCCACTGGGATACTCTGTATCAGTGAGCTTTGATGGCAACTACGTGCGTGCAACAAACTGTTACCTGCAGTGGTTTTCCTAAAAAGGATACTTTCTAGTTGATTGTTCTCTACTTTCAACCTTAAGTCCAGGAAATCCAAACTGTCTCGAGCCCATTGGCTAGTAAATAATTTACTAGCCAATGGGCTCGAGACATTAAAAATCATGGAAAATAGAAAAAATCAGTGTATGTAATTTAACAACATGTATGAAGCACTGTCGAATCATTTAATTTAGTTATTTCTCTCGTTTTCGTTTGATCTATTCACTTTATGGTTTAGCAGTGAAAGTCTGCTTTCTACTTTTTTTAAAAAAAATGTCACATGTTTATTTAAACCTATCAGTAATGATACACTGTTACTCGTGAGCAAGGGAGGAGAGTTCCCGAAACGCGTCGAGTTTTGTTGCCTTTACACTGAAATAAAGGCTATTTTTTTACAAAGAAGTGTTCATGTGTTTCTGAAGGACAAACACGACAGAAATTGGAATTGAGATATATATATATATATATATATATATATATATATATACCTACTGGCGATAGCCAGTAGGTATATATAGTTAGGATTTTTTTCCTATGGGATTTTTGAAAATTCTATGTCGAATAACTTTGGCGTTTGAGGACAGAATTGGCTGAAATTTTCAGGAAGATGGAACATTTTGTTTCTGAGCAGCCCCTGAAAATTTGGGGGGGGTTCGTCAAGGGGGGGCCGAGAAAAAAGGGGGGTCCCAAAATGTGTTTTTCCCATGCAATTTTCCATAGGGCGGTTGGCCTCACTTTTATCCTGAACGGCTGAATGGATTTACACCAAACTTGGCAAAATTGTAGGGACTGGTAGCCCGATGTGCCTTTGCTATGTCTCAAGATATAGGCTCCAGTGGTTTTTACGAAAATTAACTTTGAAAAATATATATTGGGCTATATATATGTTGGAGCCCAAATGTAGCCCAATGTAGCCCAATGTAGCCCAATGTAGCCCAAAGATGGCCACCAGAGACAAAAAAAAAGCCCAAATATCAGCCAGATGTAGCCCAACTATAGCCCAATGACAGAATGTCCCAGAGTGTTCTAAAGAACAACTAGAGTGCTAACAGTCCTACTTATTACAAAGGTATGGCACACCTGAAGCCATCTTGATTGGAATAAAGTGGTAACTCTTAAAACATTTAATTTAAAAAGGAACAAAATGAGGGGGTTCATTTTGCCATAGAAAGTATGATTAGCGAATATATGACGAAATCCCGCATGTACTATTAGGCCGCAAATTAAAATAACGAAAACTTTTAGAACGAATATGCCTTTAGCAAACACTAAACAACTAAACTACCCTAAACCCTAAAACACTACCCCCAACATGACCCTACACTACACAAACAGTACAACACTACCCTAAACCCTAAAACACTACCCCCAGCATGACCCTACACTACACAAACACTACAACACTACCCTAAACCCTAAAACACTACCCCCAGCATGACCCTACACTACGCAAACACTACAACACTACCCAAAACCCTAAAACACTACACCCCAGCATGACCCTACACTACGCAAACACTACAACACTACCCTAAACCCTAAAACACTACCCCCAGCATGACCCTACACTACACAAACACTACAACACAACCCTAAACCCTAAAACACTACCCCCAGCATGACCCTACACTACGCAAACACTACAACACAACCCTAAACCCTAAAACACTACCCCCAGCATGACCCTACACTACGCAAACACTACAACACTACCGTAAACCCTAAAACACTACCCCCAGCATGACCCTACACTACGCAAACAATACAACACTACCCAAAACCCTAAAACACTACACCCCAGCATGACCCTACACTACGCAAACACTAGAACACTACCCTAAACACTAAAACACTACCCCCAGCATGACCCTACACTACGCAAACACTACAACACTACCCAAAACCCTAAAACACTACACCCCAGCATGACCCTACACTACGCAAACACTACAACACCACCCTAAACCCTAAAACACTACCCCCAGCATGACCCTACACTACGCAAACACTACAAAACTACCCTAAACCCTAAAACACTACCCCCAGCATGACCCTACACTACGCAAACACTACAACACTACCCTAAACCCTAAAACACTACCCCCAGCATGACCCTACACTACGCAAACACTACAACACTACCCTAAACCCTAAAACACTACCCCCAGCATGACCCTACACTACGCAAACACTACAACACTACCCAAAACCCTAAAACACTACCCCCAGCATGACCCTACACTACGCAAACACTACAACACTACCCAAAACCCTAAAACACTACCCCCCAGCATGACCCTACACTACGCAAACACTACAACACTACCCAAAACCCTAAAACACTACCCCCAGCATGACCCTACACTACGCAAACACTACAACACTACCCAAAACCCTAAAACACTACCCCCAGCATGACCCTACACTACGCAAACACTACAACACTACCCAAAACCCTAAAACACTACACCCCAGCATGACCCTACACTACGCAAACACTACAACACTACCCAAAACCCTAAAACACTACACCCCAGCATGACCCTACACTACGCAAACACTACAACACTACCCAAAACCCTAAAACACTACCCCCAGCATGACCCTACACTACGCAAACACTACAACACTACCCAAAACCCTAAAACACTACCCCCAGCATGACCCTACACTACGCAAACACTACAACACTACCCTAAACCCTAAAATACTACACCCCAGCATGACCCTACACTACGCAAACACTACAACACTACCCAAAACCCTAAAACACTACCCCCAGCATGACCCTACACTACGCAAACACTACAACACTATCCTAAACCCTAAAACACTACGCCCAGCATGACCCTACACTACGCAAACACTACAACACTACCCTAAACCCTAAAACACTAGCCCCAGTATGACCCTACACTACGCAAACACTACAACACAACCCTAAACCCTAAAACACTACCCCCAGCATGACCCTACAATACGCAAACACTACAACACTACCCTAAACCCTAAAACACTACCCCCAGCATGACCCTACACTACGCAAACACTACAACACAACCCTAAACCCTAAAACACTACCCCCAGCATGACCCTACACTAAACAACCACCACAACTCTACACTACACTAACACAACACTACACTACACAACACTACACTACACTACACAATCACTAACCCACGAAAAAATTAACACAAACCCACTTACCTCTCTCGTCATCGTGGTTTTCACAACGCAAATGCATTTACCATACATGCCTTTAAAACGTAATTCTTTGTAAAGGCATGCACGATAAATGCACATGCGTTTTGAAACAATGCGGGATAATGGTATGCGAGGTCAATGACCTTGCGGGATAATGGTATGCGGACTGAAAGTCTGCGGGATAAAAAATGCGGGAAAATGGCTGCAAACCATGATTAGCAGCAGACTTCCCTGGTGAGCACTAGCTTTACTACAGTGATCTAATGAGCAACTAGAGTGCTAACATTCAGAATTTATGGCAAATGTGTGACACATCTGAATGCCTTCTTGGTAGAACCAAAGTAAACAAGCATTGAAAATGCAATAGATCTCGCCCTCATTTAAGTTAAAGCCATTCTGTTTGTAATGAGGTGGCTTTTTAGCTTTGCTTTTATCAGTGTTTTTAAAACTTTCATGTAAATAACATGCATATGTATGCATATATGTATATGTATGCATGCATTTATATTTATATAGATATGCAGATTATATATGTTTATATATGTATATTACCTACTGGCGATAGCCAGTGGGTATATATAATTAGGATTTTTTCTCTATGGGATTTCTGAAAATTCTATGTCTAATAACTTTGGCGTTTGTGGACAGAATTGGCTGAAATGTTCAGGAAAATGGCACATTTTGTTTCTGAGCAGCCCCTGAAAATTTGGGGGGGGTTTCGTCAAGGGGGGCTGAGAAAAAAGGGGGGTCCCAAAAACGCGTTTTTCCCATTCATTTTTCCATAGGGCGGTTGGACTCACTTTTAGCTCGAACGGCTGAATAGATTTACATGAAACTTGGCAAAATTGTAGATATGGTTTGCCCGACGTGCCTTTGCTATGTCTCAATATATGTGCTCCAGTGGATTTTGAGAAATTAACGTTTAAAAAAATATATATATCTGTGACAGCGCTCCGGTTAGCGCCCCAGTTTGCGTACCTGACGCGTAACGGAACTTCGCGAAGCGAAGCTGATTGGCTCTCCGGTGTCTGTCAACATTCTAAACAGTCCGGAGCGGCCGCCATCTTGTCTCTCGGTACGAGCAAGAGACAAGATGTGGTGAAAAACGAAGGGGGAAATGAAGGAAAGGGGGCAAGGTAGACCACTCCTGACCCCCTAGGATTGATGAGGGGGATATTAAAGTGCCCCGCGGGGCAAAAAATAAAAAAACATTTTTTTGCGATTTTACGCCATAGAGGCGCGTCCTGGTACGCGAACCGGGCAGCTCACCGGGCAGCTCACCGGGCAGCTAACTGGGCAGCTAACCGGCAGCGTAGCTGTCAACATTGTAAACAGTCCGGAGCGGCCGCCATCTTGTCTCTCGGTAGGTTCGAGAGACAAGATGTGGTGAAAAAAGAAGGGGGAAATGAAGGAAAGGGGGCAAGGTAAATCCCTCCTGACCACCTAGGATTGATGAGGGGGATATTAAAGTCCCCCGCGATTTTTCGCGGTAGAGGCGCTTCCCGGTACGCGAACCGGGCAGCTAACCGGCAGCGTAACGGGAGTCCGCCATCTTGTGTTTTTGGAGCGTCCGGTTCGCGTACCGGGTAGCGTCCCGGTAAGCGTAACAAGGGGAAAACCAAGAGAAACAGTAAAAAAAAATTAAGGGAATAGATTTCCAGCAAACTTGGCAAAATTGTAGGGACTGTTTGTTTGATGTGCCTTTGCAAGGCCTCAAGATATGTGCATGTGTGGATTTTGTCTAATTAAGGTTAAAAAATATATATATATCTGTAAGCGTGCTCCGGCACGCTTACGTTACGGGTTTTGTTTGCGCTGCAGAGCCGATACGTCACGGTTATGCGACGCGTCATGAGGCGTCTCACGTGGCTACGTGATACGTCACGTAATAAAGAATATATTTTACAGCTATAGATATTAGCTTTTAAAAAACCAATGAAATTCACTGAAAAAACCATAGGTTATAGACCATATATAGTTAGGAATTTGCATTTACAAAACCTTGAAAATTCACTGAAAAAACCATAGGTTAGAGACCATATATAGTTAGCTGGACATTTTATTGACATAAAACCAATGAAATTCCATATATAGTTAGTTGCACTAACTATATATCGCGCACCCGCAATCCACTGCTGATGATGTCACATATTACATCATTCATGACATGGTCAGTGACATCACTGATGACATCTCAAATGACATCACTGATGACATCACTGATGACATCTCAAATGACATCACTGATGACATCATGACACACCAATACCAGTTACTACATACGCACTCACTGATTCCTACGTCTACACACACATTCACTCATTCACCCATACAATCACTCATACATACAGTCACTCATTATTACAACACTATCATATGCACTCATACACCTATGCAGACACTCACACACTGCCACTCATCCATGGAGTTACTCACACACCTAGTCAGTCCTGTAAAGAATCAATCACACTTCCATTTCCTCATCTATACAGTTAAACACAGAACACCATACTTCAGTGACATCACTGATGACATCACTGATGACATCTCAAATGACATCACTGATGACATCTCAAATGACATCACTGATGACATCATGACACACCAATACCAGTTACTACATACGCACTCACTGATTCCTACGTCTACACACACATTCACTCATTCACCCATACAATCACTCATACATACAGTGACTCATTATTACAACACTATCATATGCACTCATACACCTAGTCAGTCCTGTGAAGAATCAATCACACTTCGATTTCCTCATCTATACAGTTAAACACAGAACACCATACTTTTCACACATATACTAACACATACTTACTCTCTTATACAATCACTGATACAAGTACACATTGATATGCACAGAGTCACACACCTCCCAGCCAGCCACACACACACTCAGTCTTCCATACATCCACTCATTCTTCAATATGTAAAACATATTTAAACTTTACAAAAACACACAGACACTAGATGATGTCATCAGTGATGTCATTTGAGATGTCATCAGTGATGTCATCAGTGATGTCATTTGAGATGTCATCAGTGATGTCATCAGTGATGTCACTGACCATGTCATGAATGATGTAATATGTGACATCATCAGCAGTGGATTGCGGGTGCGCGATATATAGTTAGTGCAACTAACTATATATGGAATTTCATTGGTTTTATGTCAATAAAATGTCCAGCTAACTATATATGGTCTCTAACCTATGGTTTTTTCAGTGAATTTATATATATATATATATATATATATATACACACACACACACACAAAAGATATGGATTCCGCACACACAAATCTATATGTCCATTCAAAATCAGTTTAACACAAACTAATGATGAAGTTCCGAAGAAATTTCCAAGTCGTTGTGTTCTTTTTTCCTTATGAAATGTATTCTTTATTGAGAATGGCGAAATAGATCAAGCGGATAAAATCCAAAATTCAAAATCCATTAGCCGACACATTTCGTTCCCATAGGAACTTCTTCAGGGCTATAGAAAAACATATGTGCAAAGACATTTAAAATATATACATATGTACAAGGGCAGACGCAAGAACATATATTAGTGAACTATTTACAAGAATGATAAGTTGCACAAGAGTTAGCCATTTTAAAATAACTGTTAATCTCCTCCATGGGAGGCTAATACGTTCATTTATCAGAAACATCCTCTCATATGTTCACAGAATTGTGACATATAATGTACTTAATAGGATACTGCTGCTGCCTCGCACATAGCTATCTGATGTTTAATCTGATACTGTGTAGAATTTGCAATGTTTTAAACTAAAGCTCACCATTTTTAACTTGACCCTTACCTGACTGACTTGGCAAAGGGTTACTCCATGATTTGGCCGAGTGCCGAACGTACTTCCTGAGCATGCTCAATGGGGTCAGCCAATCATCAGCCAATCAACAAGTGGAAGGAGGGGTCAGGCTGTGAACTGGCCATTTAATGCTGGAAGCAGCATAGGAGCAGGCAGTATAGCATACTGCTGCGGCCTCGCGCATAGCTATCTGATGTTTAATTTGATGTTTTTATTGTGTTGAATTTGCAATGTTTTAAACTAAAGCTCACCATTTTTAACTTGACCCTTACTTGACTGGCTTGGGCAAAGGCTTGCTCCGTGATTCGGCCGAGTGCCGAACGTACTTCCTGGGGCACGCCCAGTGGGGGTAGCTAATCACCAGCCAATCAGCAAGTGGGAGGAGGAGTTCGGCTGCAAACCAGTTATTTAATGTCAGTCGCAGCGTGTGAGTGGGCAGTATAGGATACTGCTGCGGACTCGCGCATAGCTAACTAATGTTTAATCTGATGTTTTTACTGTGTTGAATTTGCAATTTTTTAAACTAAAGCTCACCATTTTTAACTTGACCCATACCTCACTGACTTGGGCAAAGTCTTACTCGCTGATTCGGCCAAGTGCCGAACGTACTTATTGGGCACGCCCAGTGGGGGCAGCCAATCAGCAAGCGGGAGGAGGAGTCAGGCTGCAAACCAGCCATTTAATGCCGGTGGCAGGGCAGGAGTGCCAGTGGCGTGCCAAAGGCAAGCCAGTCTGTGCCCGTCCGCACCTGGCCGCGCCCCTCAGGGGCCAGTAGCCAGTCATTATGCCCAATTTTTGACATACACCTTGAGGGAGCTCAACCAGCTCCACTCCACAAAACTTCATCTGAATCCCTCCACGGGCCCCAAACTGATTAAATCAAATATCATGAAACTCAGGGACGCTTTCCCTGAATTTCAAAACTCCTCCTCTGTTAGGACATACACTCAAAGGCAAGACAGCCAGGGGACACATGAACTAATAATCACGTACTTAAACAACTGCTACCTAGTAAAAAATAAACTGGACATATTTAATCTCTTAGACTCTACAAAGCCTGATATTCTTCTACTAACTGAAATTTGTCTTACCCCTGAATTAACTCCAGACTTCTTGGCCGCTCTCCCAAATAACTATAATACTCTTCAGACCAACCGATCAGGTGACAACAAAGGAAGTGGGGTAGTCACTATAATTTGTAAAGATTTGAATTTTACTAGACTTACCACTTTGGACATAACCTGAGTAGATAATCTATTTATTAAACTAGATTCGCTTTGGCACCTTTAATCTGTGTATTGCTCTACAGACCCCCTCAGAGCAAGCCACTCTTTCCAAAAAAATTGGGTGAAGAGATGGCCCATTTAACAATTAATCCCGCAAAAATGTTGCTGATTGGCGATTTTATTTACTGGGCCAATGACATGGAGGGCAGACCACATTCCGCCGGAATGACATCTCTGACTTTCAGGCTACCTTGCTGTACATCAATTTGTTGAATAGTGCTCCAGCTCACTTCTTGTTAGCGCCAAGACACTGTTTGGTATTTGTGCGCTGTATAAATTTATACCATAACATAACTGGATGAATAGCAACCATTCAAAGCTAAATCCGGACAAAACTGAACTGATCTTGACTGGCGGCACTCAGAACCCCTGGAGTTCATTCTTTTAGCCTACAGAGCTTGTCTCTCCTCCAGTCCCATCCCCTTCAATGAAGACCCTCTTGGTCACAATCAACAATGACTTGTCAATGAAGTCCCAGATTGGAACAGTAATCTAAACTGGATTTTTCCTTTACGGAGGATTAGGAAAACCAGTAGATTCCTTACTAGAGAAGCACTGGTGCAGGTTGTCCTAACCCTGGTCATTTCCCATGCAGTTAAAAACAAATAGAATCCAAAGGACTAGATCAAAATAAAAGGTATTTAAACATATTCCTCTGTGGACCAATATAGAGGCTATCACAACTCTCTATGTTGTTGAATGTACGTTAGAAAGGAAAGCAAAAGTAATGAAGAGACAAAACTCAAGATCGCCTCAGGATCAATCATGTGCCCAGTGTCATCATCTGGAGTCCCAAACAGTTACCTCCTGCCTCTCTTATTAATCAGAGAGAGCAGAGAAAGAACTGTATCCTTCTGTGCAATGCTTTTCAAGAAGGAAAACAAATAAGATTGTGTTTCTAAAGAATGGGTAATTAGAGCTAATCTCTGAAGTGCAGTGCATGTGATGTTTGTGCAGGAAAGTGTTTTAAAAAGGATGAGCAAATGAGATAATCTACTATCTTTTCTGCTGATAATTATATCAGTCTCTCAAAGTTCTCCTATTAAAATCAGCGTGAAAGTGAGGAAAAGATACGGAGCAGTTTGAAATTAATCACTGCTCACACGGTCGACATGTTTCAGCCTCTAGGGATAATTATCAATGGCTTTCTTCAGGACCAAAAATTAGCTTGTCACTGCATTCACAATAAAGAAAAAAAGATCATACATACAGTGTTACTGATGTGATAATCGTATTCAAACCCTTGTGTAAGTATGACTGGACTGCATCTGGGGAGAATTAACATAACATCTCTTTGTATACCATCGCTTTCACATATCGTTACTACAGTACAACTCATATTGAATTGGTCGCTATTAGTTGAATTAAAAATTGGGTGTACCATTAGTTCCCAAGGGGTAAGCCTCACCTCACTCGGCACCAGCTCAAGTTGTATTTCATGAGGCCCCGCTCTACAAAGAAAAAATATTCCAACAACACTAGTTTGTGTGGAGAATATTGATGTTATTTAATCATCAACACATGACAAGTATAACCATAACCAAACACATAGCGAGCCGTTAAGAAACCTCATTATCATCTAGGGTATAGTGATCAGCTGGATCTAAAAAACAATGTTGCTGTATCATATATGGAAATTCCATTGTGGATATTTGTATTTTTGTGTCCCAAGTTCCTGCCTCCAAAAGAAGGGTACTTCTTTATATATATCGGCACAAGGGTCTAGAAAGCCCTATGTATCTAAAAAAGTCCCTTTGTTTCCGCCCGGAGTAGGTAGGACCAAGGCTATATATCGGGAGACACACACCTATCCTTCTTATGGGTGCAAGTAAGAAGTCCAAGTGCACGCAAAATAGACTTCTAATTGCCCCATAATGTATAACTATGCACTCGCGTCACTATGTTAAAACGAATGTATGAAGACACACAGTTACGGCGCTTCAACACTCGGACGCTGTGCATACTTGCAAATTAATACGCACTGACAGTATTCATACGGTTTAAAAGAAACCATTGGCTGTTCTCAAACCTTGTCCCCACTAAAGTTGAGTGGCCGAAAACTGAAATCCCGATCGTTTAAATAACGCACCCATTGTTCCCTCAGGGAAAGTTATGCATAACACAGACGGAGGGCACAACTATCTCACCGTAACTCCTTCTATACATTTTGAAACAGTTCACAACACCAGGCAACGGTTGAACGCTTACCTATCCGTCGGTACCCCCAGTCGAAAAACTTCACTGGAGTGGAGGTACCTGGGCGTTCGACGTTCCACCATTTTATCCTTGTAGTGTGGGTGTGTCTTGATCGCGCACTCTCATGGCGTGTCAATAGTATCGCCGTAAGAACTACTCGGCTGTAGTCATGCCTTTGGGAGTTGTAGTTCTTTGTAGTTTGAATAAAGTTATTCAAGCAAAGCAGTCTCATTAAGATTTTAACTTCTACTTAAGAAATCCAGGAATTCAGGAAAAATAAAACGCTACCTTCTAACTTCATATTAACTAATTCATATTTGAAGTCAGATATTATCAACGAGTGTCGATATGATAATTGTAAAAATTGCTCTTGGCAGTATATGTAATGCTACATTTATATTTCGGGCTGTAGTTTTATTTCAAGAGTTAAATCGACAACTCAACTCTATGGATCTACTTTCATGAATGAACAGGTGACCGATCGATACATGGCCATGAAAACACCTATTCAGCAGTAAAGGTATTTGCTACATTTATATTTCGGGCTGTAGTTTTATTCCAAAAGTTAAATCGGCATCTCAGCTCTATGGATCTACTTTCATGAACAGGTGACCAATCGATGCATGGCCATAAATACACCTATTCATCAGTGAAGGTATTAACAGTAAGTCCAGCGTATTTAGTCAGGAAACTGCAGCTAGTGCATAACCAGGCAGCCTGATTGATCTTCCATCAACCAAGATGACAACATGTCACCCCTCTTATGCAGCAGCTACACTGGCTCCCAAAACCACAACGCTTCGCTTTTAAAATTGTGTGCCTTATTTTTAAATCTCTACAGGATGTGGGCCCAAAATTCGTCTCCAACCTTATCAAGAGATATGTACCCACGTGCAATCTGAGATCTGCGCACATGAACTTACAGGTTATTCCTCCTTATAAATTGAAGAGACTAGATAGAAGCAGGTTCGCAGTGTTGGCCCCCCACTTCTGGAATGCCCTCCCCTATGAAATCATATCCTGCGTGGATCTACCTGCATTCAGGAGACTTCTCAAGACATGACTCTTTGTTCAGGCAAATTAATAGTTCTACCGGGGCTCAGCTACTCCTATACTAGTGCCAGGAAACCAATTGGTGTATGTGCGCTTAAAAAACACTTTATCTGTTATTTCTTTATATTTTTCGACCAGATGTATTCAGCCTCCCAGTAACCCATGGTGAGATTGGCATAAGTGGGTGCAAAGGACGTTCCCATTGCCATACCCCTGCTTTGCTTGTAAAAATGTTTGTCAAAAACAAAAACATTGTTTGTCAAGCAAAATTGCATCATGTCCAGGATCACCTGTGTGTGGTTGAGTAGACTTAGAGATCATGTCCTCAAGAAGAACTTGCAGGCTTTTAATCTATCCTCATGTTTGATAGAGGTATATAATGAGAACACATCGATAGTGGCCATCACATAGATCTTCTTCCATGGTATACCTCCAATTCAGTTAAAAAAATCCATAGTATCGCGAATATAGGATGGTAAGTTTTCAACATATGGAATGAGGTACATTTCTACAAATCTGGATGTGTTCTCCAACAAGGAACCACACAAGCTAACGATTGGGCGTTCAGGGGGATTTTCCAAACTCTTATGAACTTTAGGTAAAACATATATGGTAGGCTGTGTTGTTAAAAGATATTCAAATTCATCATCGTCCAAAAATCTTGTGTTTGCCAATTCTTCTGCATGTTGTGTTATGTTGGCGTAATATGTGGAGTTGGGTCCTCTTTCAGTCGCACATCATTTATTGGGTCATTTAATTGTCTTTTAACCTCTTGGTAATATGTTTGACTGTCCATCACCACGACATTACGACCCTTGTCTGAGGCTTTAAAAATAATATTATTGTCCATCCGCAGACCTTTCAATGCCCAATTATCCTCATTAGTCAAATTACTTCTTTTTGATGTATTATCTTTTTTTACCTTTGAAAAGATATTGCAAAGATCCTCAGTCATACATTCCTGAATAATATCCACCCTATTACCTGGTGCAAGTTGTAGGCAGTATTTGGAACGGATATTACATCTACTTCTGACTGACCTATTTGTTTCAATCGCCATCCTTGTACATAGTTGTTTATTAGTTAGATCTTTCATTGTGGATGAGGTGACACCCTCCTGATATTCACATTCGAAACTGTAAAATGTCCTTAGTGGTGTTGTGTCACTTAGAGTAAATTTTGACAGAGTCTCAGATTCTCCATGTTCCTTTGATCTTCGAAGTTGGTTAATAAAATGTTTTTTCAATTTTAACGTGCGACAAAACTTATATACATCAACACTTGTTGTAGCTAAGTCCATAATATTGGAGGGGCAAAAAGTCAGTCCTTTATTCAATAGATTTAGATGTTTCAGGTTTAAATGTCTTAATGATAAATTAATAATGAGTTCATCCTTAACTGATTCAGCAAAAAGATCTGCACCATTTTTTTTATTTCTTTTCAGCCTTGCCATTTTGCTTTTGTTTCCTACGGCTCCCTCTTGTTCTTTTTGTTGATGTTACATACATATATGTATGTATATATTTATACAGGAAAGTAGGATCTGCTTTTATGGTTACTGACACTTTTTACCTGCTGCTATGCTGTTTCTGACTAGTCTGACTGGGATCCTGCTAACCAGGACCTCAGTCTCTGTGCTTTCTCCCCTAAATTGGTTATGGTAAGTACCTAGGTGCATGCAAGATTGGATACTGGTGTACCCTTACCAGTCCCAAGTATATGGTACTGAGGTACCCAGGGCATAGGTACCCCAGGGGTCCCCCATTGGCTGAAGCATGTATTATCCACCCATGGGAGACCACTCAGACAATTGTAACTTCAGGCCTTCCATTACAGCCTGTGTATGCTGGTACTAGCACCTCTTATGAAAGATTTAAGTTTCCCTATAACTAAGGTCACTGCACTTAAAACCTATAAGTCACCCCAAGGCAGGCCTTTCAATCCTGAAGGCAGGGTGCTTGGTTATAAGCGTGAGGGTGCCCCTGCATAAGCAGGACACCCCTAGAACCTTGGGTGTCAATCCTCCCGAGTTGTAAGTGCATCAACCAGTACGATACATAAAGTGGCCATGCGTCATTACTAAGGGTGGGCGTCAAATTCTGTTCCGCTTGCGGAATTTGTGATATTTTGGCATTTTCACGTTTCACAGAGAACGCGGAAATGTCAAAATTTCAGCGATCTGCGGCATGAAGGAGATTTTTTTCATGTTCGCGCTATGAAAATGCGTTCTCGCACGCTTGGTCGACTTATCGGGATCCCTGCGTTCGCTGACGAGTTTTTCGATCCGTTCGCGTGCTTCACGAGATGTTGGTAGCTGTTCGCTCTATCACTGCGAGAGCTTGCGATCGCAATCACGATCATGAACATGGTATTTGGACATGCCATCCGACATTCGGCGGAAGTGTGGTGAAGCTCGCAATCCCGAACGTGAATTTTTCAATCTGGAGAAGAATAATTTCTCTAACAGCATAAAACCTTCTGTAAATGATGATTTGGATGAAAAAAGCTCCTCAAATTGACATTTGTCTGTCCTTTTTGGTGCAAGGAGGCCTTTTAAAAAAAAAAAAAACTTCCTGTTCCTGTCCAGCAGGCTCCTCCCAGTTCTTTGTCCATCTCCTGTTCATTCTGCCTTTGGATTTTGAGATGGAAAGATCACTCTTTATGTCTGCTGCATCATTATCATTGGATTTGAGGACTTTTGAATTCGATATTTTATAAGTAAGTTGGTGTTGTTTTTTCTTTGATTGGGGCATTGCAGTTGCTGCAACTACAATTTTAGTACTTAGCATTATTTATTTTTTTGAATTGTTGTGGGTTGCCAGTAGGCCCACAGCTAGTCATGGGTGGGTGCATGATGAAGCAACTGTTCCTTTGGTGGGTGTTGAATTTATTTCAACCATCATTTAGGGCATGGATGGCATTAGATTGAATTGCAAAATATGTTTTTTGGGGGTATTTCTGTTTTTGGGTGTGTGTTAAATAAATGCCTTTGTTGTGTGTGTGGTGTGTTGTTGTGTACCTTGCAGACCTTGTTTAGCCCTGTGGATTTTCATTTTTGCATTTTATTACATTAAAAGGAAAAGCAGTGTGGTTTAGCATGCATCCTTTGCCTGGCTATTATAGTCCTTTTGTCAGTACATTGTTTTCCAGGCCTCCAGCTTTTGGCTTGTGATTTGTAAGTGTCCATGTGGCTGGTGGCCATTTCTGGTGAGAGTTATTAGTGTGCTGCTTTTGCCATATAGGCCTGCATGGTATTCCTTTGTGGCATAGGTTTCTTGTTGTGGGCCTGGCCATGAGGCTTGGGGCCATTTTGAAGACAGGCAGTGTGCTTTTTGCAATATGCCTACATTGTCTGTCTTCAGTTTCTTGTAGTTGTGTGGGCCTGGCCATGTGGCTGATGGCCATGTTGAAGCCCGGTAGTGTGTTTTTGCTATAGGCCTGCAAGCTTGTGTGGCCTAGTCTGCCAACAGGTCTTTCATCCAGTAGGCTTAGAGGTAGCCACAGGTGCATGAAACAACTGTTTCTGTGTGTTCTGTTAAATTAAAACATAATTTAGGGCATGGATGGCATTGGATTGAATTGCAGAATGTGTTTTTTGGGGGTATTTCTGTTTTTGGGTGTGTGTTAAATAAATGCCTTTCTTGTGTGTGTGGTGTGTGTTGTTTAGCCCTGTGGATATTCATTTTTGCATTTTATTGCATTAAAAAGGCAAAGCAGTGTGGTTTAGCATGCATCCATTGCCTGGCTATTATATGCCTTTTGTCAGTACATTGTTCTCCAGGCCTATTGCTTGTTGCTTGTGATTTGTGAGTGTCCATGTGGCTGGTGGCCATTTCTGGTGGAAGTTATTAGTGTGCTGCTTTTGCCATATAGGCCTGCATGGTTTTCCTCTTGGCTTACTGCTTCAATCCGTCCCTTTTGCCAGCAGCAGCTGCCTGAATGATGTGATGAGAAAATAATGTAATGCTAAACAGGGTCCACTTCCATTACATTTCTATTTTTGTAATTGTTCTTCTTCTTTCCTATCCTTCCTGAGAGTGTACTGTGTACACAGTATACCATGAAAGCCCTTGTTGACAAAGTTTCACAAATGGATACACTATATCTTTTATTTGTTTGTTTGTACTAGTAGTAATCGAATCACAACAACAAATACAACATTTCACTGATGTTCTTCTCCTGGCTTCTTTGCTTTTAGGTGCACAAATAGACAGAGGAGGAGGTATCATCATCAACACCCTTTGTACTGCCAGACAGAAGTTCTGCTGCGCACCACGTCACATCCACGTGTGACCACAGACATCTCTGCAACTTGTGGACCTGCGTCCTGCTGACATCTGAAGAAGATGGGCCCAAAGAAAGGTAACAGGTCCTCCAGTACCAAAAAAATTGTCAGTGAGAAGAAGGAACGGAAAAAGGAAGTGGCATTACCTACTTCTGGTTGCATCCCCAGAGTTTGAAGATGAGCTATACTTCCCTGACAATTAGGCTTGCACTTCTTACTGTCTTCCTCTCTTATTTAGTTTTATTTGTGTGTCTGTCTTTCTGGTTAGAAACTTTGAATCACAACAAATACATCACCACCGTCTTCTAGTCTTTTTATTGCCATATATGAGTTTTAGCTTTCTGCATTTCACAGTCCACTCCTCCGAATCCTGCTCCTCCATCCTCCTGAATCTCCCTAAATCCATTGCCCTTAAGCCAGATGATGGTTGTATGAAGCATAATAGAAGAAAAAAGAAAATCTTTCCTCGTTGAGTCCCTCCAAAAGAAGTGGAACATGATGATGACTACTATAGCTATCCTCCTTTCTGTGCCAACAGAGCCTGCCAATTAACTGAAGATGTGAAGGAACAGGTAATGAATTGGTTTTTGAATATCCCTTTTATTTTTCCATCTACAATTACAAGCCAGCCCTTACCCTGTGCTATACTTGGGAAAACAATGCACACTAACCTTACCAATGAATCTACATCTGCCGTGCAGGCAGTGGCGTCAACCAAGAATAATGGACGGAGCATCCATGGAAGGGAGGACCAAGAGGAATGCCGAGATGCAACTCCCCATTTTTACCAGGATAACACAGTAACAGTATCAACTTTCATCATCTTTTAAATAATTTGATTCATTCATCTTCAATCGTTACTACTGTTTGTTGTTGGTATTATTATTATGTTTGCTCCCTGCTTATAATTCATCCCTACAGTTATTTTAAAAATTTCTTTGCTATCTTTAAAGGTAAGCCCATTAGAACAGAACACAAACTGTATGTAATCATGGTCTCTCTGAGGGCAGACAGGCAAGCAAAATTGCATAATATTAATATACTGTTGCCCTGTACTGTCTAATTGTCTAGTAGTAGCAAGTAAGTACTACTTAGTACTTATCATTAACCATCAATTTATCAATCATCATCATGCATGCATTTCCTTTTTCTCCCTTAACAGATTTATGGATTATGGTATTCTACAAAGATTGTGTTTTGTTGTTTGTCCATGCGTACTGTTTTTCTTTGTCAAACCTTTCCCCAAACTCCCCTTCCCAACCATTCATCAAACCCTAACCCTCTTACCCCGGGCTGTGGGACTTATTGAGGTGTGACTAAATTAAATGTACACCAATAATTTATCACACGCTTGCTGGGGCGGGTGTGGCAAAAGCGACAGTAATTCAATTTCAAGGCAGGACGAGGATCTTCTTCTGCTTGCCCACCCATGAGCAGTATATTTGCAAGGTAATTTTGTTACCAAAGGAACCTAATCCATCAGCATTATTTGCTGTCATCAATTGGATTAATCATCCTTCTACACAGCACTAACGGTTATGCTTGTGTCAAGTGTACTGTAGGCCTAGTTGAGTGACTCACGACACAAGTTTAGAGTTTGTTGTAATCTATGTACTGGGCTATCCCCGCCACCATTACGTTTTATTGTATTTTGGCATATTATTGTTTGGCAGTAAGTTCTGTACTGTACTTCGTTCTACTACTCCTCCCAGTCTCTCTCAGGCGACTGACTGTCTCATTTTCTTTTTTTGCAAATGCTACTGCCAGTGTCTACTACTACTACCACCACAATCATGGCATGTTGGGAATGAAAACCATCATCACCATGGAGCCATCGCTGTGCCTAAGTTAACATCAAGCACAGGTAAGAGAAGAAGTTTGGGGGAGGCATGATTAATAATTGAATTTTTTTTATTAATTCAATTTCACACACCCCTTTGAGTCCAGTTGCGGAATGCATAGACTAGGGGGAGAGGCCGACAGTACTAGTAGGAGAAGTCACTCACTGAGGGGTACCACATCTATCTGTTTGTGTGTTACAAAATCGGCATATTATTAAATCTAACACTGGGTGCGGCCCTGCCTGAAGCAGCAAGGAAACCATGTTTGTGACGTAAAACAGTACCCTCCCACAATACATTAACATGGTATTGCTATGTTTAAGAAGAAATATCATTTAATACCCTAACAAAAATGAACTGTGTAAAAAAAATCTCAAAACATCCGACCCACCACTCTCGCTAACCCCAACCAATGTCCAAAATGTCTATAAACTCCAATACAACAACCAAATTCCCACCCACCCAAAAAAAGGATTAAAAAGGGGCAATGCAACAGGGTCAAATTATTAGCGGGTTCTGATTCTTTGGATCTCCTTCTCCAGGACCTTAAAGTTCTACTTAAGCTCCTCTACCTGCTCTTCTAGGTGTGCATTCTGGAGGAGCATGCGGCGTGCATATGCCTTGCAGTTGCATCCACAGGGGGGGGGGGGGAGCTGTGCTGGATATTGAATTGCGGCGGCAGGCAGCTGCCTGACCGTGGCACCATACAACTGGACAGACCTGGCTGGGGCCCGGGGCATTGGAGGAGGCTGCAGCTGCTGCCACCTCCTCCTCGTCCTCCTCAGCCAGAACCACCAGCCGCCAGTATTCTTGGCAGATGGCCTCCAACTTCCGGCACCCAGCTTTGGCTGCCATTTCCTTCCTGGATGGTTTTGCTTGGGAAGGAGTAGCTGTATCAAGAAAGAAAAAAATACCTATTAACCAATACTCCTAGCAAAACAGTAACACAAATTAATTCAACACATAGTGACACAGTAGCATTAGCAAGCACAGTACGTAACATTTGTGGTATATATCTATCCTCCCACTTCCTCGTCTCTAATATTTGTGGGAGTTTCTGTCATTATACTAGCACTATGTATGAACTCGAGTACATAGTACACCAGTCTTCTTCTTTTCTCTTGTTTTGCCAAATTAATATAATTTTGTTGTAGCCGTCTTGCCAGCTCGTATTTTTCTATTACAGGTGGCACTAGCCATACTCTGTTACATCAAGGGCAACTGCTTAATGTCAATTTCACCTTGACCAGACTACTAGAAAAAGGCAGATGATATCTGATCCAATGGTCATTGCTTATATATGGGACAACATGAGGTACTTTGTTTTCATTGATTGTGTAACCAGCCGATAGGCCACCCGTGGCAGGCTGGCTGACACAGTCGAAAAAAAATTAACATAGGTATGGAGTTGTCCTCTGAGTCGGACGAAGGCGCTTGATGATAACTACTACATACATACACAATATATATGCTGTGCTTGCAAACTACTGTGGGTCAAGGGAGTATTCTGAAAAAACAACTTAGATTCTCCTTGGCTTTGCTATCCTGGTGCGGTTTCTTGCACAGTCTCTTCAAACTAAGACTCTTCATCCAGTGACAGTCTCCGCCTGTGCTATCTATGATGATACCATCCAGGCATCCATCCATTCAAAGTAAACGTCTATCATTCTTCCTAATCTCTTAACAAACCTTAGTTTGTTTCACCAACAAACATTTATTCTTTTTTTTTAAACCACCACCCATGCATCCTTTCCTTCCTTGCTTGCCTTGGCTTAGAGTTTGACCCAAACACCACTGAGGATTCTAGCTATCCTCCACCTATACAGTTTCACCCACCCACCCAGGCAGGCATCTTTTCTTTCACCTTCCACCCATCCTTCAACCACCCATGCATCTGATTCCGATCACCCACCTATGCATGCATCCCACGTATCATTCTCTGCCAGTCATAAATATTACATCTCGCCCATCCTTCCTCCTTCCACCCTTCTTTCCATTTTCATTCAACACACCCATCAAGGTCATCTAAGCTGACTTTTACTTCTTACGTACTAAGTCTCAACACCTGTACACCCTTGCAGCGAGTGTAATGTCAATAAGTAAGGATAATTACCACCTCCCGTCACTGCTGCTGTCTCACCCCCTGCAGGTGCCGCATCTCCCGCCCCCTCCGGAATGGCAGCATGGTAGTACGCCTAGAAAAAAACATTACACATTTTTTAGATGCCATATACACCTCCCCATATTTATTCTTTTTCACTAGCAGGATTCAAACAAAAGTTAAATACATACATATACAACAGACATCACTAGTACAAATCTGGTACTACTAGAGTAAAGTAGACACTAGTAGTGTTATGGTCACTAGGGTCATGCTAGTCTCTTTACTAAGTTAGCCTTAGCCGCACAAGCATTTTAGCAATGTGTCTTTTATTTTTGTGCACGTTACCTCATAGCTTGTTGTGTAAGAACTAAGAAGCCTTTGAGCCCACATGAGCTCATACTGCCACTGTCTGAGCGCCGCGTACAAGTTCGAAAAACAAGCAACTTTTTTATTGAGTTCTGGTGGTCAGTCCGTATTGCTTAGACATAACATGCTACACTTTTGGCACAACTGAGAAATGCTTGTAATATACTAATGCGCACCATTTTGCTCATTACAGACAGAAGATTCCCTTCTACGAAACAGAGCTTTGCAGAGCTTTTGATGTAACCAGTACTTAGGTTCTTCTAAGGTGAGGGGTCCACCAGAATTCACTCAGAGATCTTCATTTATAATTTTATATAAACTATATTCCTGCCAAGGGTTTGGTGGTTCTTCAACCACTGTTCATTTATCATGATTTCCCCTTTTTGTCTTCTCTGGACTTGTAGTTGTACCAATTTTTATTGTTTTAATCTTCTGCATTTTGCTGTTGGTGCTGGCACTTCTAGTTAGTATACTGCATTATAGAACAATGTACAGAGCTTGTTATGTAAAAATAAACCTTTTGAACTTACATAGACTCTGTGGTATTGGTGTGGATTGTGGACTTAAACGAGTGAGTTAGCGAAAGGGCGTGCATTGCTTCCATGACTCTGAGAGGTCGGGAGTGTAGTGCTATGTTCTGGGTTGTCTAATCATTGAGTTTCTTTGGGGGTTTGGGGAGCCTCAGCTAATGAGACACTATAGCTAGTCGGTCAGGGGATTGTGGGTGAGGTATGAGGAAGGTCCAACCTCCTATTAACAACGTCCTGTGTATAGTTCTGTATGTCCAGAATCCCTACAACAGTAGTAGTATGTACTAGTATCCTATAAAAAATAGTTAAATATCTGGTTAAGAATTTTGTTGGTGGGAATTTTCTAAAAGCCTCAAGATTAAGAACATTAGAAGAGGACAACCCAACGGACTGGACTCAGTGGCTAGAGCGATTGGTGAATCAGAGTTTTATTTAAAACCTTTAAAATAAAGACTGGCCACCTGGGCAAGCTTAGCTACAGACAGACTAATAGCAGTATTAGTAGAGTCATAGCAGAGGCAGTTAGAGGCAGGGATAACAAGAATTTAGAAACGGATTGTCTGGATTGAACATTGGAGATTTTGTAAAAAGTAGAATTAGGAGGACTTACTGGGGCCAGCAGCAGAGCCCTCGGTAGAGGAGTGCTCCTGCCCCTGGGTGCTGATCATGAAAGATGTAAGAAAGAAAGAGACAAACATGGATGATTGGTGTGAAACAAATAAAATATTTTTTAAAACGCTTGAAAAAACATTTATGGAAACAACAATTGCAATAAAATTGACCTATCTAAATCTGGTCGACTAGTAGTATTGCGGAATTTGGGCCGCGGTCCGTCTTGTTATTATTTAATATATTTATGAACACTATTCCAGTGTTCCATTCTGATTCCAAAATACTAACTAAGCCTAAGTACCACCTGACCTAGCCCAACTATTCCAGAGGGGCCAATTGTTCACTAAGTCTGCAAAAATGCAATGGAGGACACATGAATACATTTTTGCATACACCAAATTGTAGATTTGGTTGGTTTCACTGATGTTCTGCTAGTGATAAATAATAAGCCTATATTACCACTCAATAAACAAACTACAAAGAGGTTCTACTAAGGACTGGGGTAAGCAGCACTCAGCAGCACGTGGCGTGACAGAGGATGCATCATGCAGACCATTAAAAATGTACCTACTAATAACAAGTAACTAAACTAAACCTATCAATCCACCACTATCTCTTCTTAGTGGCAGGAGGACAAAGGAAGGACTAGAGTCTCTCTAGCATTACCTAACTTAAGTTCTCTAAAGTAAACTCTTACATAATTGTGCCAAGCGAGCGCAAAGTTGCAAATAAGTAAGATTAGTAGCGCCGAGCACCTGCGTCATAACAATCACAGAAGATTTTCAAACATAATTTACCTGCAATGTAAGCAGCAGCATTCTTGCTGTTCTGGGAAAAAATGTATTTGCAATATATAACACAGAGCAGAAGAACACAAAGTAGTAATATTAAATAGCTACTAACCAAGCCCCGGACCTCCACTCCTAGCAGGTCCAGCAGGTCCTGCTCCCGGTCCAGGATATCAGACCACAGGTGCGTCAGCTGGCTATTGGTGCGCCAGATACCAGAGCAGCGTATCACTGCTCGGCGCACCTTTCCCCATCGCTGCCGACGCTCCCAGAACCCGTACCTGGACCCAGGCCTGCCACCTGCTGCCAGGGATAAGGGGAGGTAGAGCTGGAAAAAAAAACAAGTGCGGCCACCTCCGCCTCACCAAATAAGGCCAGTGCATGCACCCCATGTGGGCGCACCCTTCCGCAGGGAGTGCGGTCGCGGCTGCGAGCAGCCATGCCCTTGCCCTTGGCCTCTCCCTCTTCCTTGGCCATGGATCCGGGACTCTGGGGGGGACGGGTGGAAAAGAAAAGGGAGGAATTGGAAAAGTAGGTAAAAGAAAAAGCAAGTTATAGCAAAAGGGTAAAAAAGTAGTTGAAAAAGTTGTGGAAAAGTAAATTTTGCCATGTTCTGTGTCCCTACGCGTCCTCCATCATATGTTATGTGTGCATGATTAATATGCATATGCATTCCCCATGTTCGATTAATGACGCAATTACAGTTGTATCCACCTCTAGTATGTCAGTTTCCAGTTCTCGTGAATACTACGAATATCAGGCCTATGTAAAGCTACGTTGCCACGTTTCTCAGTGTGCACGTTATTTCATTGTAAAGTCCCCGTTTCTAGGCCTCAAAAGGGCCCGGACACCAGATTCAGCTCCTGTCTTCTGAGCCTCGCTGAGGAGCGATACAGCCCCCACCTGTATCCCTGACCCTTCACTTACTTCCTGCCTCGCAGTGCCCGGCTCAGCCTGGCTCTGCCTCTGAGTCTGCCAAGAGTATGTTATGATTCCAGTTATCAGTTCAGTCCTCCTTCTCTGCATTCCTAAGCTACTGAACCGCATCAATAGTTTCCGTCATTGTCTAGCCTTTACGTCTCCACGTTAGAGAAATACTGCATTTAGTGGTCATTTAATATTCTTCATCACGCACTACATGTAGAATAATGCATGCACCATTCTTAGAGTCTGTTAGCCTTTACCCCGATAACTTTTGGATTCTATCAACATGTTCTCTAAACATCAGATACTAGATACTGCTTAGGTACATGTCGCCCTGACTCTCCAGACTTCAGTCTCTGCTCCTAGCACAGAGTTCGTAGCCCCCAGCTTCTCCTAGTAACACGTCATTGCCAGTTTGCGCGCACCATTAGGTCAGAGGTCCCGGCTCCTTAGGTAGCCCCCTCCATGTTTCCGCCCCATTCATGACATATTCTGTTACGTTTGCATCACATGTCTATGTATACGCCTCTGTTACACCTACTTTCACCCTTATCTTTCGCGACTGCTATTGACCACACCCACTGCTCCGCCTATCGTATGTATTGTAATGCAACTGTTTTAGTATATATGATCGTGTATTGTTATTAAATGTTAGCGCGCTCATCCCAGATCCTGCCCGGCAGCTGTTGGGGCCCCCCTGCTGGGCCCTGTCATCCTATTCCTATGCAGGTTGTCCCGCTCCTGTCCTTTATGCTGTAATAAACCTGCAAAAACTCCTACTACCTCGAATCTTGACTCTTATTTATTGAGCTATCTGTTATTACTATGCCTAGACAAAAATAGATCCGGTATTATTTATTTATATACCACATAATGGCGCCCGAACAGGGACTTGCCCTTTCCCCACGCGTCGGTGAAGCCACGCCGACCCCCTGACCCTCTGCAGTCGTGACGGAACTCTTCTGCGCACCGGCAGATATTTCTGCTTCAAGTATCCCTCAGGCCCACGGAGGAGACGGAGGAGGCGGTCCAGCATCCAGACGAGACGGTGGAGGAACGCGGCGAGTCCCGACCAGAGCCCAAGCCGAGAGTCCAAGGTCCGAGGTATCCGGAGGCCCACCCGTAACAGAAGTCCGAAGTCCGTCCGTCCGGCGTCGAAGCAGTCCAGTCCAGTCCGAGGCCTTCCGTTCTTGCTGCCCGGTGAGTACCGTTGCTGGGGTAGTATCTAGACAGGGTCAATCTAATTGACTCTGGTCCGTGGGTTGGTGGTACACAGACCCACAAACGAAGTGTCCATTTCGGTGGATGCGGGTCCTGACGTGTCTCTGTATGAGACCGGTAAGTTTCGTACTGTTTCAGCAGTGCATCTAGTTTCTGTTCTAGTCAGTTCTGTTCTCGAGAAAATTCATGTATTCTGTTTTCCGTATTCCAGGTAGTATTCTGTTCGAACTGTTATTCTGAATGTTATTCATGTATTTTAATGTCGTGGTATGAGTGTGAAGTAATTATCGTGTTTATTGTGTATTGTGTTGTGTCCAGATTATAGTTCAGTCATGCCGCTATTTTCAAAACTGCGTCAGTTAAAAAACAGAAAAGGTCTGCTAGAAGCAGCAGTTCCTGTTCCGCCTAGGGACAGTCCAGGTCATTTTATGTATCAAAAGCATGGCATAAGTGCCATACTATATCTAGATTTATGGGTAGAGTATACCAAACAGTTAGAAGAAAAGTATAGATGGCCCGTATCGGGTACATGGGATGCCGAGTGCATCATGAGAGTAGAAGAAGCATTATGGAAAAAGAAAGCCAGACAGTCACAGAAAGATGCCATTGAGTTATGGCGCAAAGAATCTCATAAAAGAACTGAAAAAGAAATCAGAAAGTCAGAACTAAGTAGAGAATCCTTGGAACGAGCCCAGGAAAGGGAACTAATCGAGATAGGTGAACGAGTTAAAACAGAACAGTCCGACAGACAGAGGAATGCCCTCATTAAGGGTATGTACCCTCTTCTTGCCGAGGGCTTGCCAAAAGCGACCCCGGAGGCATCCAGTAATTTTCCGCCACCATTAGTTCCGACCAAGCTACGTCACAAACCAACCGCAGCTGATATTTTTATTTCGTCCTATTTGGACGACACAGTCCCAGAATATGCAAATCCCGCTCCGCCAGTCCCTGTAAATCAGGCACTTCCTGCTCCTCCAGACACCGGAGTACCTGTTACGGTACCCCCGGTCCAGCCCGCCATACAAGTCCAGCCTGCATTTCCATTTCCCACTCTGCCAGGACGAAGAGCATCAGTAGACGACTCTAGTTTAGGGGCCGCAGGGGGAGGTCCTCCTCAAACCCCGCCGCCACACAAGCGTTTAACGTTAGCCGAATTACATGCACAAGCGTCACAGCGTACGCCCAGGTATCAGTCTGTTGCAGAAATAAGAAAAGCCCTTAATGAATGTGGCTATGATCCAGTCCCAGGCGAGGATAGTATGGTTTTATATTCATTACGCGTGAGAAAGGTGACCGAGTATCTAGTCACCCTACCAGATATGAAAGAAGATCTAGACAGAATATATCGTTTCATCCGTACAGGGAATGATCCAGAAAGTATTAGTGACGTCATGTGCCAAAGAAAAGTTGAAGTCCAGCTCATGATATTAAAGTTTCTGATTAATTGTCTAATAAGGGAACAAGATTATCCGACCAAAGATCGAGCCGAAATGAAAGTCCTGACATGGTGGAGTGATAATATAGCCGAGGGTAAGCATAAGACCATCAGTAGTATAGAGAGTATGTACAAGAAGATTCGTAAAGAAATAATAAGGGTACACGAACAACGCAAAGAAGCACAAGTAAGCGAGAAAGAAAGTAACTCTGATACTGAAGAGGTAGAGGACGAGAATCCCGCCAGAATAGCGTATGTAGGAAAATCTAGATTTCCAGATCGCCATTTGCGCCTAGAACACAAGTCAGTTTTACATCATCCAGCATCAGAACAAGGTTCTCTAGAACAAGTATTTCAAGCTACCGATCACATTCTGAAATCACGAATCGGTTATAGCGAGTTAAGTACTATGCATGAACAAGAACTAGTCCGATCAGCAGTCCGATGGATTACTGATTCTACCACTTTTCCAGACGAAATAGTGGCACAAATGTTTCTGAAATTGCCCCCAGCCGAGCAACGACTGGCGGGTATGTATATGATCCAGCACCTCATTACATTGTATGAGGGTCAACATTCTGATCCAGGTCCGTTACACGATGTCCTGAACGAGTTACTCCAGTATAGATGGAAAGGTTTAGGTACCGATTTAATTAGTGTCATTCTAGAACAGCGCCACAAATACAGAACGTTTCTGAACCCACATTTTGTTCATGTCTCACCCCCAGAAAGTAAACCCTTTTACATAGACAGACAGAATCCGTTACGAGAAGTACATCCAGTTAAGACAGACGGTGGTGAAATGCAACGAGTGTTTGTTTACACCCCTATCACAAAGATGGAACTCTTAGAGATGAAAAAGTTAATTCCCTGTCATGATAAAGATCCAGCAGGGTTCCACCGAGAATTAAAAGACATGCTCCGTATGGGAGAATACACGTATCCGGATATCATTAAAATGTTAAAAGTCTTGTTGCCCGCAGGGGTATATGAGAAACTCAAAGAAAAAGAATGGGAGGTGGGAGAGAAAAAGATCGATTGGGCAGTTCTAGAAGCTGAAGATAAGGCACGAGTACCAGGTACCGGTCTTGGAGATAAATGTAAAGAATTACCAGAATTATTAATACAAGTCTTGCCTAGGTTATTGACAACTAGAAAGGAAGACTGGGATGCAATCTCAGCCTGTAAACAGAAACAAGATGAAGATATTAGTGATTATTATTCCAGATTTGAGAAATGTTTTACCATAAACAGTGGCCTCAAGACGAGTAGCGAGTCATTCCCTCATCTTTTTGTTACTAAATTAGTCGAGAATTCAAGTCCACAAATTAAAAACCGAGTTTTGAAAGTCGAAAGTACCTGGCAAGCTAATACCCCGTCCCAGATGTTACAGATGCTTCAATATCACCAGAATAGAATCAGAGAAGAGCAAGAACATGAGAGAAAACGTATGAAAGACACGAAAATGAAAGTACTAGTTGCACAATCTGTTCCTCAAGATAGTCAGAAGAGGGGACCGAATCAAGCCAGTCATCCTGCAGCTCCCGGTAAAGGAAACTGCAATTATTGTAAACAGCCAGGTCATTTTATAAACGAGTGTGCAGTTCTGAAACACAACATAGCTACCGGTAAGACTAAAGAAAGACCACGTCCGCCGAGACAAGAACAAGTTACACAGACTCCGCAGTCACAGAATGCACCACAGACAGTTACAGCTCCGCAGCCTATCGCTGCAACACAGCATGTTACACAGCAGATGTACCAGTATGCACAGTCTGAGTATCCAGAGTATCAGTCATATTCATGAAACAGCCTAGAGAGGGAGGTAGGCTTGCCTCTCATCGAGATACCTGTAGATCAAGAAGGTCCCTATGTTCATAGTCAAGTATTAGGGAAAGACAGAAAGTTTTTGATTGATACAGGGGCAAGTAGGACCACCATCAGTCACGCCGAAGTTCCAGGGGCTCCGCTCTCAGGCTCAAGAAATGTTTCCCTTGGATTTTCAGGAAAACCTATTGTAAATGAAATATCAAAGCCAGTTACTCTAGAAGTAGGTCCATTGTCCCGCACTACTGATCTGTTACTCACTAAGTCATGTCCAGAAAATCTATTAGGCATTAAGACACTGAAAGAGTTAGGTGCAGTTATATGCTGTTCCCCAGAGGGAATACGATTGTTCCTACGTGACTTCAAGGGTCACTATGTATTACGAGATTTTGATCCGAGATTGTCCAATATTCCGCAGCATCTATGGGCGCAAGGTCCAACTGCTGTTGGTTATATGCAAATCACACCCCATCGTGTGACTCTCAAGCCAGGTGTAGTGTTACCACGAATAAGACAGTACAGATTGCCACCTGAGGCTGTAGCAGCCTTATCCAAAATTATTGACGAGCTCATGGCTCAAGGAGTAGTTGTAGAAACCGACTCCAATGTATGTAATTCTCCGATCATTCCAGTCATGAAACGTACTGATCCAAATGCACCTCCAGTATATCGATTAGTGATTGATCTCCGAGAGCTTAATAAATGTATTATTCCCCAGTACCCAGTTGTCCCAGACATCTCTTCCCTATTGTCAGCCATTGATTCAGAAGCTTCATTTTTTACTGTCATAGACCTCAAGAACGCGTTTTTCAGTGTCCCCATTCATCCAGACAGCCAGTTTCTTTTCGGATTTTGTTTAAATGGAAGGAGCTATATGTTCACACGCGCTCCTCAAGGTTTCACAGAAAGTCCTAGTATTTACAGTCAAGCACTCAAGAGACAACTAGACAACATTCACATGCCAACTGACACTGCCCTGCTCCAGTATGTCGATGATCTCCTGATCACAGCCCGTTCTGAATGTGCTTGCGAGCGAGCATCACTTACAGTCTTGTATTTCCTAGCCGAGATGGGACACAAGGTGTCCCCTTCTAAGCTTCAATTCTGTGTCCAGCAAGTGGTCTACTTAGGACACTTACTGTCCAAGAGGGGTAGGCAGTTGACACCAGACCGTATCCAGTTAATAGCGAGTCTTCCTCAGCCCAAGACCCAGAAGGAGGTACGTGCTTTTATCGGCCTCACTTCTTATTGCAGACAATGGATTCCTCAGTATGCATTTCTGGCCAAGCCACTGATACAGTTAACGACACAGGAGGCAGCCGTATCGACTGTCCTCCCTTGGACATCTGAACATACACTTAGTTTCAATGAGTTAAAGAAAGCCCTATGTCAAGCTCCAGTTCTAGCAACACCGAACTACAGTAAGTCTTTTACACTTTTCGTCACAGAACGCGAAGGTACAGCATTATCTGTTCTCACACAAGATCAAGCAGGACAATACAAGCCCTGTGCTTATTTTTCGAGCACATTAGATCCTGTAGCCCAGGCTCTGCCTGCGTGCCTCAAGTCAGTTGCAGCCACAGCACTAGCTATCAGACAAAGTGATTCCATAGTATTAGGACATTCCCTGACAGTACAAGTTCCACACTCCGTGGAAGTTCTTTTAAACCGAACACAGACTCAGCACTTGACAATTGCACGTTTAACAGGTTATGAATTGACACTGTTCCAGCCACACATAGAAATCAGACGCTGCAACGTTTTAAATCCTGCTACATTGTTACCGTCAGTTACTTCGAATTCTACCACACACGACTGTGTGGAAGTAGTTAACATTATGACCAAGCCAAGACAAGATCTGACAGATATTCCATTACCAGACCCCGACCTGACACTTTATGTGGATGGTTCATGTATGAGAACAAGTACAGGAGAACTAGTAGCCGCGTATGCAGTGACTACCGACACTGAAGTTATTGAAACACACCGTATTGACACCCTGTCTGCTCAAGCAGCAGAGCTAGTTGCTCTGACTCAAGCCTGCATACACGCCAAGAACCTGAAAGTTAATGTTTACACCGATTCACGTTACGCATTTGGAGTTGTACACGACTTCGGAGTGCTCTGGCAAGAGAGAGGTTTCATGACTTCTCATGGAACCAAGATCCAGCATGGTCTTCTCATTCAAGCTCTGTTAGATGCAATACATTTACCGACATCCATTGCTATCATGAAGTGCAAAGCACATACGAAAGTTACTGACACTATTTCCCAAGGTAATGATCTAGCAGATCGCACAGCCAAGCTTACAGCTCAGACTCCAGACATTCCGGTTAATAAGACCCCGACACCTACTCCAGATCCGACTACATATATGACAGTTAAAGACCCTACTCAAGATGTCATAGATATCCAGTTACATGCTACTCCCGATGAAATCAAGAAATGGTCCGAACAAGGAGGGGTCCAGACAGACCAGGGATGGGTAACGAAGGGTAGAGCCACATGGTTTCTCCCCGACTCTATGGTTCAAGTCATTATTAATACCGCACATAGTCCAGCGCATTTAGGAGAAAAAGCCATGTTAGACAGTATCCAGAATATTTGGTTCAACAAGCATTTACGAGCTGCAGCCAAGCAGAAAGTCCGTACCTGTATGATATGTTGCCAGTTTAATCCAGGTAAAAGTGTCCCGGTGGAACAAGGTGGATTCCAGCCCCCTGACCACCCTTTTGAAGTCCTCCAGATGGATTACATTCAGATGGAGCGATGTCGAGGTTTCAAGTATGTCCTTGTAGTTGTATGCGCTTTGTCCAGGTGGACGGAGGCATATCCAGTTCCAGACTACACAGCCGCGACCACTGCCAAGCAGTTGGTTCGTGAGTTCTTCCCCCGTTACGGACTCCCTAGGGTCGTATATTCTGACAACGGCCAGCCATTCTCATCTGAGTTGATGAAACATGTTTCCCTGTTGTTAGGGTACCAGTGGAAGTTCCATTGTGTACGCCATCCTGAAGCAGCTGGTCTCGTAGAGAGACATAATCAGACCCTGAAAATTCGAATTGCAAAAGTTTGTCAAGAGAAAGGTGTGGACTGGCTCATAGCTCTGCCGGTCGCTCTGTTCTATATGCGCATGGTCGCACATTCCAGATCAGGTCTGTCCCCGTATGAGGTCGTTTTCGGCCACCCCCCTAACATGTGGGGTACTCCTAGACCCCGAAGTATTACCGATGTTTCAAGTAATATGCTGACAGATTACCTAGCTTCCTTGATGTCTGCCCTCAACTCTTGTCGTTCACAGGTTGCCGCCGCATTTCCAGACAATACCGAGGTGGCACCGCATGAAATCGTTCCCGGATCCATGGTCCTAGTGCGAAATTTCGATCGCTCAAGTCCGCTGGAGCCTCGCTGGAAGGAGCCCCGACAGGTCCTCCTGGCCACCCGTACAGCCGTGAAGTTGGAGGGACGCAAAGGCTGGGTGCATCTTTCGCATATTAAAAAATTTTATGGATTGAAGCCAGTCTCAAAGAACATTTCCCAGGATTCAAAGGACTGCCAAAGTATTATTTCTCTTAAGGACTGTCCCGCAAAAGACAATGATACTGCACCCTCCCTGTTAGAGAAAACTCCGCAACAGGAGTATAAGCTTAAGTTAAGGTCTAGTAAAATAAGTCAGCCAGTTTGATTGTCTAAGTCCTCCCCTAGGTGAAACGGTTAGACCGGTTTCTGACATGTATAAAATAGACCCCCATAGTGAGAGAGTTAGTCAAAACTCAATCCGATGTATCGTTTTTCTATGTTTCATATTATTTCTCAGTATTATGATTTCCTGCACCAGTTTTGCGTTTTACCTGTATTTTCCAGTTCCTCATGTAAATAAGTCTTCTAATGCTACAGTAGAGCACACGTTTAGTGATCTGCCTCCTCATGAACTCTCTTACCGCCTCGCTATGCGTAACAATTCCTTTATCCGCATGTTACATTATTCACACCAGACCAGCAATGCCACAAATTGTTGGGTGTGTGGTCGACTCCCCCCTTTCCAGACACCGAAGGGAGTTCTGCCACTCTTTCCTTATCCATTTTCACATAATGGTTCGTGTGGAGCATGGTCCACGTTAACGTCATCTTTAACAGATATGTCTTTTCTTAACAGTACATGTTTTCCAGACAAGCAAGGTCTTCCCCACAGAACAGGGTTGGATCTAGAAAACGAAGTTTACAATTTAGGTAATTATTCTTCGAATTTCATGGTCCTGAATGTTCAGTCTGATTCCACTCCAGACTTACCTGCTATTTCAGTACTACCAGTCAAAGGCGAATTATGTGTTAGAAATAATGGTTCCGTACATGTAGGACATAGCGATTGTACTACTATTGTCAAATATAGTGACAGTGGGAAATCTATTTTCAAAGCTTCACGCCATTCTTATTTTATTTGTGGTCAGACCGCATATGTTCGTCTGCCCCTCGATTGGGAGGGAACCTGTTACATTGCCTTCCTACTGCCACCAGTTTTCCTAGCCCCATCTGATTATCATAGAAACACACATCTAGTACACATTAGACATAGAAGGGAGTCCCCCATTGTCGATTATACTGAAACTGCTCTAGAACAGTATACAGATTTCAATAGAGGTTTCTTCTTCTTTATAGGACCTATCCAGAATAGTAAGCTAATTCGTAGGTTGACCAGAACCCTTGAAGTAGTAGTCAATGAGACTGCCTCTGCTCTAGGTAACTTAACCGAAGAGCAATCTGCTATGAGATTTGTCGTTTTACAGAATCGTCTCGTCCTTGACGTCATATTGGCCGATAGGGGCGGGGCCTGTAGAGTCATCGGATCTAGTTGCTGCATTTTCATTCCAAATAACGCGCCGTCTGTTTATTCAGCTATAACCAGACTCCATAAAATTGCCCATCTGTTACACCAAGATCCAGGCACCTGGACATGGTCCAGTTGGTTCTGGAATATAATTTCCGCTTGGGGATGGAAAGTCTTGTCCTTTCTAGGTATTGCAGTAGCGATCATATTCAGCTGCTGCCTCTGTATACAATGTGGCCCTGCGATTTGCGGCATTTGTGCTACCTCTTGTATTCCTAGTCCCAAGCCCCGTTCTAAATCCCGTTCCAAGAAAATTCGAGACGAGCAAATGATACTGTATGAAATGATAGATGGTATCATGAATATTGATGTTTCCTGATGGAAACGTAGTGACAAGGAGGGAATATGGAAAAGTAATTTTTGCCATGTTCTGTGTCCCTACGCGTCCTCCATCATATGTTATGTGTGCATGATTAATATGCATATGCATTCCCCATGTTCGATTAATGACGCAATTACAGTTGTATCCACCTCTAGTATGTCAGTTTCCAGTTCTCGTGAATACTACGAATATCAGGCCTATGTAAAGCTACGTTGCCACGTTTCTCAGTGTGCACGTTATTTCATTGTAAAGTCCCCGTTTCTAGGCCTCAAAAGGGCCCGGACACCAGATTCAGCTCCTGTCTTCTGAGCCTCGCTGAGGAGCGATACAGCCCCCACCTGTATCCCTGACCCTTCACTTACTTCCTGCCTCGCAGTGCCCGGCTCAGCCTGGCTCTGCCTCTGAGTCTGCCAAGAGTATGTTATGATTCCAGTTATCAGTTCAGTCCTCCTTCTCTGCATTCCTAAGCTACTGAACCGCATCAATAGTTTCCGTCATTGTCTAGCCTTTACGTCTCCACGTTAGAGAAATACTGCATTTAGTGGTCATTTAATATTCTTCATCACGCACTACATGTAGAATAATGCATGCACCATTCTTAGAGTCTGTTAGCCTTTACCCCGATAACTTTTGGATTCTATCAACATGTTCTCTAAACATCAGATACTAGATACTGCTTAGGTACATGTCGCCCTGACTCTCCAGACTTCAGTCTCTGCTCCTAGCACAGAGTTCGTAGCCCCCAGCTTCTCCTAGTAACACGTCATTGCCAGTTTGCGCGCACCATTAGGTCAGAGGTCCCGGCTCCTTAGGTAGCCCCCTCCATGTTTCCGCCCCATTCATGACATATTCTGTTACGTTTGCATCACATGTCTATGTATACGCCTCTGTTACACCTACTTTCACCCTTATCTTTCGCGACTGCTATTGACCACACCCACTGCTCCGCCTATCGTATGTATTGTAATGCAACTGTTTTAGTATATATGATCGTGTATTGTTATTAAATGTTAGCGCGCTCATCCCAGATCCTGCCCGGCAGCTGTTGGGGCCCCCCTGCTGGGCCCTGTCATCCTATTCCTATGCAGGTTGTCCCGCTCCTGTCCTTTATGCTGTAATAAACCTGCAAAAACTCCTACTACCTCGAATCTTGACTCTTATTTATTGAGCTATCTGTTATTACTATGCCTAGACAAAAATAGATCCGGTATTATTTATTTATATACCAGAAAAAAACTCAAAATATAGTATCAGGAAAATAGAGAGATAGATAATAAATTAAAAAAGATCAAAAAAGTGCACAGAAATAAAGGATTGCAAAGATAGAGGGAGGATAGAAAACTAGACCCAGAACCATAGAATAGAGAGAAAAATAAGATGGCCACTCGCATTGCGACCGCGTGGGCAAGTTTGCGCGATATTTCCCCTCCGAACACACAACAAGTGTCACCAACACGTAATACGCATTACGGAACAGGAAATGTCCATCGTGAATAGCCGGGAGCATGCAATACGCGACTTGTAACAGGAAATAGGCATCGTGAACGGGCAGGACAAGTGAAAACAAGATGGCTGCGCCCATTAGTGACCGCATGGGCAAGTTGGCGACACATTTCCAACGCGATCATGCAAAACACATCGCGAACAGGCGGGGCAAGCACTTCTGCGTCTTCACAATATTTCTGCGTGTTTACTGAGAATTTTGGCGCTTTCGCAGAAATTTGCGTAACACGGTTACGCAAATTTCCACCTACCTCTAGTATTACGCGATAACCATCTCTAAACTGACTGTAACGAACCCTGTCATGTTTTGTATCAAACATGTTGGAATCATACCCCACACACCGTAAATGGTGTGAGAGGTTTGATTCCATGCACTGTAAAGCTTCTCCGGAAGGCCTTCAGTGCTCCTGGTACCAGTCTTCTAGACCCGGACAGCACAACATGACTGCTGCCAACCAGAGACAGGATTCTGCCCTCCTGTTGCTGAGCCATGCTCGAGCAGGGGAAGGCAGAACAATAGGTATCCTGTCACAGGGAGTTGTGAACACCTCCAAGACAGGGTTTAGTGTATTGGGGATGGGTGGGGGCGCTTGCCAGCGCCACTCAGTCTGCTTGAGGGGCACATTTGGTGCCCTCCTTTTTTAGTACCGTTCAAACCAGCTCAGGGAGCCATTGGCTCCTGCTCTGGTGCAAAACTGGACAAAGGGCATGGGATTATCCTCCCCTCTGTTCAACCTCTCCCCTGGGAGGAAACCCTGAATTGTCCCACCCCTTTCCTTAGGGTACTTAAGGGCTTACCAGTAGGTGTGTCCCTAGATTCGTCATGGTACAAGATTCATTTCAAGACACCACTTCTCCTTCGACCGTCTGGGCACTCGGAGCTCACTGGACTTCACTCTGGGCATCAAGACTGCAACAGGGAAGATTCCTGCTGCTCCTGGTCTCGTCGCCCTGCTCGTTTGCTGCAACGATCATGCCTGTGCTCCATACCGGAACCTTCCAAGGCCTGTGGACATCCAAGACACCTGAAGGAATCTCCCTTAAAGTGAAGGAGTCAAATCAAATCAAATTTTCTTTATTCGGTTTTCATATGATAGTAGCAAAAACCATAAAAGTACAATTTAAAAACAGTGGTTAAAAACAATGTTTCATTCTCATTATGCAATGGATATTTAAAAAAAAATTCAGTTCAATTAATAAGTTCATGGCAACATTAATGGACGTTGTGATCAAGTGAAAATTTTCAAGAAAAACTTGTGCAAAGAAAAAAAAAGGAAAGATAAAAAAACGTATCCACAGGACAAAATTCATAACAGAAGCCCATTTTATAAATGTTTCCTGTGCCTGACACTGGATTTTAAAAAATGTGCAATTTTTTTCGTAAAGCATTTTGCTTCTAGCAGTTGCAAGGCAAGATATGCTGGGCGACATTGTCTCATGCCCCAAATCTTTAAAATAGGTTTAATCCATTTTTTTCTTAGTTCTTTATAGAATTTACAGAACAGGACCACATGCATCGACGTTTGAGGTGATGTCTCGTCACAATCATTCATTTTGGGGAAGTTGACCAAGCGATTAAATATATTTAGCCTGAAGCGTGTTAGTACGAACCTATCATGCCCGCTTAAAAAGAACGTTAGATAGGGTTAAGTAGTGAGGCTAGTTTGCATCATTATATTGTTTTGTGCTGTTTGCTTGTTTGCTTCGGCGGCAAATCTGAGCTCCTCTATGTGGCTCATACATTGTTTTTTAAAAATGTTCCTGGGGATCTGAGCTATCGTTGTGGAATTAATATAGTAATTTAGTGCTCCAGGTCAGACAGGAAGTTTTTTACGTACTTGAGCCACCCAATCTCATGAGCATTCACAAGGCCAAGACAATCTTTTAGCACCTCCCGATTAAATGATTTTTTTGGAGATGACCAGATGCGATGCCATAATAAGGCCGGTTGAACCTTTATTATGTCTATGATGTGCGGTATACTCAGTTCTGTATGACAGATAAACGTTGAGGTGCCTTGTGGGACTGCCAATAGATACCTTAGAAAGCATTCTCAAGTTCTGGAGTTTGTCCACCACACCGTGTCCCCAAACTCCTGCCCCATATGTTGCTGACCTAACACATTTGGCTTGGTATATTTGGAGCAACTCCATCGGAGTCCTCTTGTCTAACCTCTGGGAGAAGTTAACCAAAGCCATCGCTGTCCTCATGAAAAGTAACTTCCTGGCTTTTATTGCTTGACGCCATGAGCCCTTGAAGGAGTCACTTCTCTGCATCAGCAGGCACCGCAACTAAGCTGACCGGTCTGCTGAACCTGGACTCCACAGACTCCGAAAGGCTCAGCAACACGTGTCGTGGTTCTTCACATCCCTTGAGGCGTGCCCTGTCCTTTCACCGAGTTTGAGGCTAGTATCCCACATCGGAACCGCAGCAACCTAACTCCTGTACACTGTGCTGACTTGCTGTCGCAAAGGCTTACAAGATCTTTGGGCTCCAAGTATCCCCAACCTCAAGCATCTCCTGTGACGAAGATCTTTGTCCTCACTGCATCAATTGCATCATGGGCCTGCATCTCTGGTGAGCTGCTCAAAGTCCCCTTGCGACTCCAGTGCCTCCAGTGCCTCCCGCCTGTTGGTTTTCTTGAGGTCCTCCTTTGATTTCAGTGGGCTCCCCTGATTGCTCAGGGCCTGCTCTGATTCCCCTGCTTGTGATGAGTCACCTAGACGTCGCTGGTCCCGACATTGCACCTTCTTTGCCTTCCACGTTGTTTGCAGTTGCTAAGGCTTGTTGGTACCCGCGACAGACATCAACCCCTCAACTCCCGACATCCAACATGAGATAGAGTGTGAATGGCTCCTGGTCTTTCACAGCATCGCCTGGTCTGCACAGCTACAGCTCCAAGGTCATCATCAACTCTCCTGCAACACCGACTTCTATGGGCATTTGTCTTCTAGGCCTCCGGGTCACTCCCAAGTGATATAGACACTGTCCTCTCTGCTTGCGGGAACTTCTCATCTTGGATCCACCTTTGGGTTCAACTGGACACTTTCACCTTCTCCAGCAGCGGAATCTTCCTGAAGTCCTCCATTGAGTTAGATGTGGTTTCTGATGTAACTTCACACCTCTGCACCCGGCTTTCCTGGCATAGGTATCCTGGTTCCTAGGGTATCCACAGGTGGGGTGGCTCTCCAACCTTCTGTCTTCCATGGGGTTTCTTCAGGGCCCACTGGGAAGGGTCCTCCTTCTTTAAGATTGCAACAGCAACTTACCCATTGACTTGTATTGAGGCTGCGGTCGTGTACCCACTCAGCGTACGGCCTGCGTGGGGTTCCTGGTTACTTACCTCGGACGGCTCCTTGGGACCCCGGCACTGCTACGTCTTGTGGGTATAGTCTCAACTTGAGTCGTGGTTGGCATTCGCTATTTTAGTATATGGTTTGGTCTCTCCTTGACTATTACTGTTTATCTGTGCTACTTACCTGTTTCTATTGCAACATATTGTGTGCATTGTGTATATCTCTGGCTAGGAGATATATGTATGTGTTAGTGAGTGTTTTATAATAAATACGTATTTTTTATAAATACACTGTGTGTTTCTTTTTCACTTAATCTAAATCAATAGGATTATGCTCTGATAATAATGCTGCTTTATACTCCTTCTGGACTAAGCCTGAAGGCTGCTCTTCACAGCTGCCACTTAGGGAGCTTACTAAGGTTGTGTAAGACCACTAAAATCAGCATAAGAGTAATCTGGATTGGTGCAGGGTATCCGCTTACATAAATGTGCACCATATACCAAGTCAGCTTCTCACAATGGTGTGCAGTGGTTGGGATTCAAGCCTGCATTGTTTTTCCAGATAATCATGGTGTGGATTAATTGAGAAACCATCCCTTAGAGTAGGCATATATAATACAGATTAGAATAAGTAAGTTCTACTGAACCTAGGGTTGGGTAGTTAAGGGTCTAGCACAACCCTTTCTCGAGCCTCAGGGAGTTTCGTTTTCACTAGTGTAGGTGGGTGCAACACCTTACTACACCTAGAACCATGTTGGCAATACTAGAGGGCCTCAGTCTGCTAGGAGCAGTGTTCTAAAGTTACAGGAACTAAGCACCCTGTGTAGTCCAAGAAAGATAAAGTCAGGTGGCAACCCCACCATTAAGATGCTCTTAGAGGTGCTAAATCAGGATGATAGCCATCCTATAGGGGCAGAAGCACAGGATAATGTGGGTGTGAATTCTCATGGAACCCTGATGATCTCAATTCTGAGTATGGGCACGAGCATTCAAATGATTCCAACCTGCCAAGCTCTGACCCATCAGGGAATAGTGCAGATGGCACAGAGGATATATACCGTTTGTCCCTCCTGGGAGGTTCCACTGAAGACCAAGGAGGAGTAGATCCTCCTCTAGAGTGTCCAATGCTTCAGGCACTTCAATAGGGACCTCCATATCTAGTAAGAGGGACAACTCTTTTGACAGGGAATACCAATTACTCAAACTTGAGAAAGTAAGACTTATGCTCAGGAGAGATCAGTTGGCCCTTGACAAAGTGTCCCTGGAAGTACACAAGACTAGGAAGAGACAAGGACTAGAGTCCCACGGTGGCAGCAACAGTGTTCCTAGTCTCAGAGAAACTCCTTTTGACAATAGGAACCTGAGAAGGATAGTGCCTCCTTACCAGCAGGGGGATGCTGTCCATAACTGGATCACTGCTTTGGAGAGGGCCTGCAAAGTTCAGCAGGTCCCTCAAGAGCAGTGGGCAGCTATCCTGTGGCTCTCCTTTGCTAACAAAGGTAGAGATTAGCTCCTCGCTATTAGAGAATAGGAGGCTGACAATTACTCAGTACCGAAAAGTGCTCTCATAGATGGGTTTAGCTTAACCATTAACAGTATAGGATTAGGTTCAGAGACGCCTAGAAGGCACACACCCAGGACTAGGTAGACTTTGTAGACAGTACTATTAGGGCTCTGGAAGACTGGCTTCATGTAAGCAAGGTACAGGACTATGAAGGATTGTAAAATTTTGATTATGAGGCAGCACATCCTTAATAATTGTCAGAACCACCTTTTGCATCAGTACCTGGTGGACTCTGATCTGACCTCTCCCCAAGAATTGGGAAAGAAGGAAGACAAATGGGTCCACACCAGGGTCAAGCAGAAAAACCATGGTGATGGAGGTGACCAGAAGAAGCAAGATTCTTCTAAATCCCAGGATAAGGGTGGGGACAAGGGTAAAGATAAAAAAGAGTCTTAACAAGGGCCCCAAAACCTGCATCTGGGGGTGAGTCCCAAAATTCCAAGAAAGGCAAAAGAGAAACCTTGGTGCTACATTTGTAAGGTAAAGTCCCATTGGACAAGGGATGCTGATTGTCCAAAGGCCAAAGAAACTTGTACTTCCACTGCCCCTAAGGCACCTGCTCCCCCTAGCACAAGTATAAGTGGTAGTACAGCAACCAAGGGATTAGAGGGCTTAACCTTTTCATAGGAAAATGCTTAGTAGGGTGCCCCTGTTTCTAATTTCTGTGGCAAACGCTTTAACACCAAATACTATACTGCAAGCTGCCTCTGCCTTATCAATGAAAGTGACGGTAATGGCATATTTTACCATTTCTTTAAAAATATTGCTTTCCAAGAACAAGCCATGAGCTATCTGTCCTGTTTTTGATGAAGCAAATTTTCCAACATGTTTTGTGTCTCTTGGTCCAGTTGGAAAACTGAAATTTGCCAACATTAGAACTTGTTTACTTTGCTCTTTCTAATAAATATAATTGTGTTGTTAACAGAACCACAATATGCAAAAATGTATCTTGGCATGATGGTCCAGCCTTGTCTATTCTCTTTCAGGATCTTTACCATATTTTATAGAAAAGGTAGTTAGTTTGGATAACTTGTGAGTGAGGGTAGAACCTGGTCCAGTAATGATGGATGAGGACTTTCAAATTTTAGGCTATTTCTAACAATTGTTTATAGAGGAGCTAAAATGCATGTAATATTCAGTATGTTATCTGGTCTGAAGAGACCCATTTAGAAGACAAGGGATTATGAATACATCTTGGTTTAAATAGGGGGTTCCGCTGTAGCACTCTGATTATCAGTGAAATTATTACATGCGCTGTTGTCATCAATACATTTGGATATTATTTTTGCTTGCTTCATCTTGCTTTATTCCAGGAGTGCCAAACCATACCAATGAACCTTTGCTATCAACATCAGTATGATGTACTGAATCAGTATCCTAATCTGTGTTCAGATTAAATTAATAATTTTACAATGAATTGTTTATTTTTGTGACTTTACCTTGTCGGAAGAGGGAACATGCATGGGCAGGGGGCTGTTGTGAACAACCAGCCAAGTTCCTAGGTTCTACAGAAATCATACTCTTATCAAGCTGAAAGGAGTCTGTATCTCTGGGGACCCATGCTTCTTTTTTTGCACCTACTTTGTAGGTGCTACAACCTTCTCTGTGGATGTTGTAACTCATCAACTGACTTGGAAGGGCTTATTTATGAGCCCTTGTGCCTGCTTTGCGTTGCCATTGCGTCACTTTTCGTGACTCTGCGGTGGTGTAAAACATGTGCCACATTGCAACATATTTACAAGGTGACACATGTAGGCAGATGATGCACCTTGTAAAGCCCTGCACTACATTATACCTGCATCCAGTACAATGTATGCAGGGTGGGCGTTCCGATGTAACAAAGCCCTGTAGAAGTGTTGCAGTGAAATCTATGAGATTTCACTATAACACTACTATACCGCCAGTGCTTCAAAACCTTACGCCTGCCCGGCAGGCGTAAGGGTGACGCAGGCCCTTTTACATGAGGCTTTCCCAATGTGATAGGAACATTGCTGGAGTTATGTCAGGCTTCCGGCACAACTCCAGCAATGCGCCACTTTTTGCGTCGTCAGATACATCAGTAATACTGACATTTCTGTCCTTCCTTATCACATGATGTGTCAAACGGTAAATATGACACATCATTGGTGTGGCAAGGAAGGCGCACTGAGAAGTATTGCATTGCTGCTTTCATGCAGCGATGCACCACTTCTCATAAATGAGGCCCAGTGGCTCTTCTGAAAAAAAGTCTCTGTCCATAAACTACTACGGTAATACTGTCAGTAGGGGTCTTAAAAATCCACGCTGCAGTAAAAACATTGGAAAATCCTTTGCCATGAATTTGGTGCGTTCCAGTGAATTCTGTGGCAAAATAGGTCAAAATGCAGTTTGAATGTCATGTATCTATTTTTCATGTACTGACAGACCAGTATCAGGGCCCAGGCTCCCAAAATATCCCTCTTCATTGACATCCTCAGCCGTGCTTTTTATAATAATAAACTTTCAAAAGTTGAACCTGTAAAGCTAAAGAAAGATGAATAATGTTCCTTTAAGATGTGATGAGGGCCTACTGTGAAGAGTTGGAGAGACAGGTTGTACCCTGAAGCAACGATGGGAGCTTTAACATGGTAGTGCAATGTCTGAATACTGTATGGAAGCCCCATAGTGCCAGAAGAGAACTTCCCCAGAGCCAAGAGCACAGGGGGAGCATATGAACATCTCTCATTCACGACCGGGCTCAGCTTGAAGGAAGGGCACAGATGATAAAAGCGTGATTGGAAAAACAAATAGACCTGAAGGCTACAAACAACAAACATCTAAAACCCTCATAAATATGCCATTATAAAGGATGATAAACAGCAAAGTTAATGAACCTTCAAGTGAAGCTTGCCCGAAATGGAGAGAAAACGTAGTCTTCTTGAAAACACATTATTTTAAAATGTTCAATAAACATTACTAGCATTAAAACATTTTAGTAGCTCAATTTAATTCACTTTATAATATTATATAAGTACAGAGGAATAAAAGAACCACGTAGCTTTGGAAGAGCAAAGAAAGATGCTGTGCTGATGTTAATGTAGTCTGTTCTATTTATTGTTGGACTGTGACTGATTATTGTCAACATTGTTGTACTTCCAGACATGATTTTTCTGAATGGTGTAGTTTTATTTAACTTGTAATTCAATGAAACAACATTATAAGCTTTTAGAAAGCTTCAGCCTTGATATAAAATAGAAGAATAAACCGAAATATGAATACAATAATACAGTGTGTCTGTTTAATAACACTTAAAATCAGTAAATACATGCCTATGTGAGATTACAGAAAATGAATACTAATTAACTTCATTTTACAGATGAAACCTCTCATCTCATTTTGTAGAATTACCAAGACTAAATAATTATAATGGTAAGACTTATTTTGTGTGTGAAATAAGTACAATGTCAGACATTTGTAAAGAGTGGTAGACGAAAGCATAGGAGGGAGACTACAAGCGGGCTATACAATTAAACAGCACTGCATATTGATTAACTAATCCGATAATGGATTAGTGGATGATGACAAGTGATGTATTTCTTCTAACACTGTGTAACTCTAGATAATTAGAAATATGGCGGAATAATTCCCCCAGTCTACAACTGGATGAGAGCCGAACTTTGAAAGACAATTCCGATAAAAACACACACATCACTCACAGTGAAGAAGAATTTCAGTTACATCGAAAACTTAATACATAAATGGCAAAACAGTGCCAAAAAATAACTTGCTTTTATTACACAGAAAATGACAAAAAGCTTTATTTGCAATTTTCTATTAAGAACATTTAGGTTTATACATTATATTAACTGCTGGACTACTTCACAGAGCCCTCATATTTTATACCTTGCTTCTAATTGTATACCTGAAAGTACGCATTGGCATGATGACACGATGTTTAAAAGAAGCAATTACGGATCATTCAAGTGATCCCAAAATTCTGAACACTGTGTACAACAAATTAAATATGTTCACTCAATTTGGTCCCGGTTGCCAATTCTGCACTACATCCTTCAGTCATCATAGATGTTTGACCTTGTAAGTAGATGGCTTAGATAGAGGCCATTGCAAGTGTTGAGACTGGCTGAAATACTTGTAGCAACCATACTGTGGTTAAAATCGGGCAAGAAGGAGGACTGTTGCAAAATCTGAAGTTGGAAATACCAGGTTTTTGTCATTTCCTCGTTCTGGCAACACCAAAATTCCTTACTGCCTTGTTAAAAGGCTATGGGTGTTTAGAAGGCTTCAGACCGGAAGTCTATTGTTAACGGTTGCTGTTGCTAAACACCTGAAGCTGGGCCTTGTTCAAAAAGGTACACTTACAGTTTTGTGTAAGATCACTTTTTTGGTATTTGCAAAGTACAAGTTAATAGTAACCTTAGGATTGTGGACATTCCACCTTTGGGGTAGAGAACACCACACATAAAAAGATAGGACGGGCCTGTCTTTTTTGTGCAGAGTTCCCTGCCCCAAAACAGGAGTCTCAGTAGTTGTAAACTTACTATTAACTTGTACTTTGTGAATACCAAATACAAAAACAGCAACTTACACTAGAGTGTAATTTTACTAGGGGTGGGCAAATTCCGTTCCACCGGTGGAGGTTGAGTAGTTTTGCCCTCTCCACACGGAATCCCGCAAAACTCCTCGAAGTGACACCGAGTGGAGTTTTTTTCGCTCACACAGCTCGCTAACGTTAAGTTGGCAAGCGTGAGTGTAATAAAGTCAAGCGGTAGAACTTCCCCTGGTGAGATATCTCAACGCAGGTGGTTGCGGCAGGTCGCAACTACTCACTTTAAGAAATCTGGCATTCACAATGAGGAAGCTCCTTCTCAAGTAGAATATCTACTCGAGCATCAGAAGGAAGCAGCGCCCTCTGGGTCGATGCATAGTGTTGTTCACAGTGATTTTACAGAACAGGACAAACTCCCGGCTCTAAAAATCACTGCGGCATTGCGACTCACCACACCCCGCCACTAACGGAACCCCACAGAGAGCAGCATAGTTTTTTCAGCACTTTGCAGAGTCCGGCAGAGCAGACCTCCATGAACTCTACCCATGCCTTTTTTCCTTTGTGAATCAGGCTCTCAGTCTTGCTTTAATTTATTCAAGGAAACCATGCTGCATTTGCTCAACTTGATCTCAAAATAAAATGATGAAAAGCACTAGTCTATAGAAATGTTTGTGTACTTGTATGCAGTGATTGATTCTGTGTATTTAAAAATGTACTACCTTTTTGCTTTATTGTCAGTAAGGGACAACTTCAAATAATGGGCACCTACTAATTAAAGTGTAACGATGAGTTGAAATGCTACCTCGAGTGATTGCCAGTGGTTTTTCAAATTGCAAGCATTCCTTCCATCATCTTTTGTGTGTTTGAAATAATTCCCTAAGTGGCAAAGGATATGACCAGGTGTTGGTCTCTTGCTCCCTGTGCCACTGAAACACAGATGCACCTGACTGCAGAGGCCCAATTTGGCTAAAACCGGTTTTGTGTTGCTTGTGTTCTGGTTCAGAGAGGACCTGGCTTGAGATGGTGGATTGTTCCTACTTTAGGATCAAAACTGATTTCGGTATGGCTGGGTTTAATCTGAGGTGGCATGGGGCAAAAGAAAATGGGTTGGAATGCTATCCCAAGTGATTGCCAGTGTTTAGACAAATTGCAGACATTCCTCCCATCACCTTTTGTGTGTCTGAAAGTGGAAGACACACATCTACACTGAACACAACATAAGGCCATAGGGGTACCCAGGCCCAAAGTCTACCCTAGTGTATGTAGGCATTTTCACTGTAATCTAAGTGTCTCTTTCAGCATAGCACTGGTCCTGGACCTGGTTAGACAGAGCCCAGGGTCAGTCAGAGGCAGTTACCACCAAGACTGTCAGCAGAAATGTTGGGGGTACCTAGGAACACTTTGCAACAGAATCATAGGAGACCATGCCATCTCAGCTAATCAAGGCATTTCCAAGTCAGATATGGTGGTGCCTGGTGTTACCTATTGGTATTTGGAGTGTAACTGTATCAGCATTTTCGTTGTTGTGTGCATTCTACTGAGGTTGATGGATGAGGGTGTCCGCTCAGACTGAAGTTGGAATAGTAAATTATACTATTCCAACATCCAGCGCCCCCCCTCGGCAAGTCGTTGTTACGATTTGGGGAGTAATGGTATGCGTTGTTAGACTGAGGTTGATGGATGAGGGTGGCTGACAATATATCCAGACAGCCGTTCAATATTTTAATACATTGATGGAGGTGTAATTCCCACCTTCACTTTGGAGGGGGCTGATGGGATTAACTCTTGAAAATTGAGGATAAACTCATCAGTAAGCAATGAGTAAGGGACTACATCTCAAAGTAAATGTTTAAAAACATGCCCCACTGATGAACCTAAATGCATGGAAAAGTGACAATATAGCAACACCATGACGATTGTGAATCTATGATTTCTGCAATGCAGATATCATTTTATCCCAGACCACTGCTTTCTCTCATGAGAATGACATTTTCAAGCAAGATCCTATTTATGTAATAACTTTAATTTGTGCTAAATGCACACAATTTCTTTACTTGAATAAACAATAAACATGATGTAAAATGTCGAAGGCGAATGGTAGCAGTAGAACATGTCTGTTCATTGCATCCATTTTAATTGTTTTACTCCTTCTGCAACAAATAATGTTTGCAAACCACACACAAAATTGTGCTTGGCTGTACTAAAATGTATTCCTTTGTTTAATGGTAATATGTTTGTTATTGATATGGTGGAGTGCATAGCTTCAAGGTACAGAATCCTCTCTTAACTGAATCTCCGGTTATTAACATTGGCTTGAGATTTTCTGTGCATCCAGCAAAGGCCCTCATTACATGTTGCACAGTCCTGAGGGCAGGCTACATTTGCATGCAAATTTTCTGTTAAGCACAGAAAATCTGCCCTATTGCCTTGCAAGCAGGGCCGGACTGGGATCGCAAACCAGCAATGACAATTAGGTTTGAGTGGCCCCCGGGGGATGGGGTGGGGGAGGAGTTGGTTTGACGTACTTGCCAGGCCTAGAACACTGCTGCTGCGCATTTGCTTTTGTTACAAGGAGCTGATTTTGCAGCACTGCTCCATAACCGACTACCAGCAACAAAAATGCCCCCCACCGATACAAAAACGGCCTTCTCCCCACCCTTCCGACCCTCCGGGGAAAATCAGGATGCTCGCTACGGCTAGTCTAGCCCTGCTTGTAATTACAACCCAATTAAATGGGAAATTACAGTGTTAAACCCAATATTCTGGTCACAAAATCACATGGACCAGATTGTAAATGTATGTGTGACCCATGCGTGAGGAGGGGTATGTGGAAGGGAGTTGGAGGAGTAGAGGAAGGATGGTTTTTTTTCTGGGAGATGGATGGATTGCATGCATCCCTGTGAGACACAAATCATAAATGAGGCTTTACTGCTGCTGCAGCCAAAGCTTCTTGCAGTTTTACCATGCAGAATTACTGCCTGTTAAACCTGGGTCTGGTTCTCCCACACCATCAAAAAGATAGGTGCGGAAAACTCAACCCACTCCCAATCAGGCAGATAAGAATTCCAAGTGGTAACTTCACTCTGCTTGACTAGTAAGAAGGGTCATTCAGACCTGCTTAACAGTGAAAAGGAGGTATATCTTCCACTTTCTGTCTCATTGGTACGTCAGTGCATCATTTAGACTGTGGTGGAGAATAAAAACCCTCCAGAGAAACTCTAAATATAGAGTAAAACTAACTGGGGAATTTCCATCATCATAATATGTCCATGGTGGAGGAAAGTCAATTGGAGGATTTTGGTCAGTATTTAGAGTTCCACCAGAAACTGGAGGATTTTCAGGTTCCTCCTAACTCTGACCCCTTCATTCAGCATACTTATCAACATACTAATAAACCATAAAAAAAAACTCTGCATAAAATTGAAAATTTGTCATTAAGAAATTGAGCCACAGTGGCTAGTCTGTTCTGCAGTAGCAGCAGCATGGGAACAGAAGCTTTTCCAGCAGAGTGATGAACAACTGACATATATTGCTTCAGCCTCCTCCCTGCCTGCTTATCATTTCCCTGACACAGCTTTCCCACCTACATCACTACAGCCTTCCCACTGCATGCCCGATTTCTCCACGACACAGCTTCCCCACATTGGGCCCCAGCCTGTTGACACCCTCAAACATTGCTCCATGGGCCGCTTTCTCACTTGCATGGCTGCATCCTTGCTATGGCTGCTTCCCACCCATCCCTTCCCCATCACAGATTCAGCCTTCCCACTTTCCGCTTGTCCTTCCCTTGCATCGCTTGCCTGCTTTCCCCTTCTCTCTTTGCTATTTCATGCTGCCCATTCTTTCCAGTAACATCACTTTACAGCACCCTATCTCCAGCTTGTCCTCTCCCCTTTCATCACATTACATTCATTACAGCCTTTACTACGAATCCGTCACCCCGCATGCAATTACAATGCGGGTGTTACAACAACTGCGTTCTAACAACGCATACCATTTCCACACAAGGAGTAAAAACGACTTGCGGAGGGGGGAGAAGGTATTGGATTTAAAATCCATCACCTTCCCTACAGTCCGCACAGACTGAAGTTGGAATAGTAAATTATACTATTCCAACATCCAGCGCCCCCCCTCCGCAAGTCGTTGTTACAATTTGTGGGGTAATGGTATGCGTTATTAGAACGTGGTCATTGTAACGACTGCTTTGTAACAACTTGCGGGGTGATGACAAGCATAATAAAGAGGCATATTCCTTCTCCTCCCCGCCCCTTTTCTCTTTGTGTAACTCCCTGCCCTTCCTATCTCCCTGCATCTCTTCACCACAATCTGCCTCTTGTCCATCCTCTACTCATCCACTGCACTCTACAAACATGGTACAGTGGCATGCATGCACACAATGAGTGCGTACACATCTTCACACATACACAACAATGAAGCCCGAATCTACTGGAGCTAGCAATGCTTGTCTGATTTTGTTTTAACAGAGCATATTTGGTAGCCAGCTGTTTGCCGTAACAGCCTGAGAGTATATCACTATGTTTCGTGACTAATAGGAGTTATCAATTTCAAAGTGGGACACCGAGTCTTATTGTTCCCATGTCGCATAAAAAGATGTGGGGGCATATTACCAACAACTAGCGATAATTATCGCTATGTTGGCTTAGCGGCAATATTTTTATCGCCGAGCTGCGGCGATTTTTATCGCTTAGGAACCTTGCTATTATCAAGGTTTATCTCCTAAGCGATAAAATTCGGCCGAAATGCATGAATATCGCTGAAAAGTCAGCGATATTCATGCATTACCGAGCTAATGCTCTTAGCCATGTTATCCACCTACCATTGGATAACATGGCTAAGAACTGCTCAGGGGCAGGTGTTAACTTTTGGAGATATTCGCGCTTAGCGCGAATATCTCCAAAAATTGGTAATAGGAGATAGCGATGTTAGCGACTGTTTCCAGTCGCTAACATCTTGGCACGCCCACTTTGCATGTCATTAGTGATAAATTTCACTGACATGCAAAGCGGGGCCCAAGATGGTCGCTATCTCTTACTAGCTGTCGCTAACTGGTGTTAGCGACAGCTAGGTAATAGGGAGACAATTTTATCTCCGCTTTCTTGGCTTTTAAAGCCAAAAAAGCGGAGATAAACCCCCTTGATAATATGCCCCGTAGTTCCTGGGACCCGTCGTGTCTTCAGTGGAAAATAAACATGAATTTAGGACTCATTTAAAAACCAAGCAGAATGAAAGATGCGAAAGTAAGACAATGAAAATAACCGGAATTGTCAATATCCCAATCGCTAAAACCAGTTTTGTTTGATAAAATCCCAGCATCCTATGGCCAACAATTATGAAGTAAATGTAGAACTACGGTCGATAGAATCTGTTGAGGATTTACAATGTTACTTATCTCAACACACTCAGGGCCCGATTCACAAAACTAACTTAAGACAAAATCGTAAACTTACTACCATTTTGGTATTCACAGAAGGCACTTACTCATTTTGGTATTCACAGAAGGCACATGCTCATCGATGAGTAAGTGCCTTCTGTGAATACCAAAATGAGTAAGTGCCTTCTGTGAATACCAATATGAGTAAAGGGTAGTAAGTTTAGGATTTTGTCTTAAGTTAGTTCTGTGAAATGGGCCCTCACCTTCTATGTAACCTTCAAAGCAGGGACACCCACCCATTCATTGCTTAAGTGCATGCAGCCAGTAGTGTCCTGAAGATTGTAACATGAATTATACCGTTCCCAATTCAGCAAGGCAATAAAAAAAGGAAAATGTCTGAAATACACTCTTTCTTTATCAAATACATAATGTCACATTATTCGTTTAAAAAACGGCATGCACCTGCAGATAGCGGCTTGCTCCTTTAAAATAAAATACGCAACTGCATTACAAAGAGAGGCAGAAAATGACGTTTTGTTCTAAAGTTCCAGGATCAGAGTGGAAGAGATGTTTTTTTTCTTTAACAAGCCCACCCTCTTATGGAACAACCTACCCGAATACTTGAGAAGATCTCTGCAGCTACCCCCCTTCAGGAAGGAAGGCTCTAAAGTTCCTGAACCACATTCTATACAAATTACCTGCCTGGGTTCAGTCCATTCATTTTCTTTGAACTATGGCATTTATAAGAGAAGATGTTGCCAGTGTCAGAAATGTCATTGACCAAACTCATGAAGAATATGGGTCCACTTGCAAACTATTTAGGGTCACCACCTCCCTCCAGGTCCTTACGGACATTGGTTCCAGGACTTGACTTTTGTGAGATAGCATAATACATTCTCGTCATTATGGTATTGTTTTGCTTCCTTTGAACTAATGTAATTAACGTATCTGAAATCGATAATTGTGGAAAGTTCAGGACTGGAGACACTGACTTTAACGATCTGAATGGAGGAGCTCACCCTAGAATTATTCGACATGACTCTGTGCTCACCCACTGCCCTATAATTGATGCTCTTTTTTGGAGTTCATCCTGTAAAGTCGATGTATGTTATGCAGTGCCCTAATGTATATCACTGAGTGTCACCTGCTACATATTATCTGTAATCCCACTGCATACAGCTCATTTATCTCAAGAACACACCATCTAGTACTTACATGCTTCACCACTCAGTGTATTCCCTGGCACCTCATTCATGTCTCCTGAGAGACAGTTCACTCCTTGCTTGCCTACAGCATACACTCTGTGATTCACTGATACACATCATCTTGGGATCCCTTGTGGCACATCACCATATGCTCTCATACATGCTAAACATCAGTGTTTCCTTGTGAAGTATGCATTTCATTATGTCCACCCTGTGCCTCCTGCTTTAAAGGTTTTTAGTAGAATGTTGGTCTGTGCACAATAGTGTCGGTGTATCTGATGGCGTGTTAACATGGGTGCATGCATGTCTTTTGGTTTGTCTGCATGGGTTGCATGTATGTCCATGTATCTGTTACTCTGTGTGAAAGACTATATCTGTGGTAGTAGGACTGCATGCATTGGTCATTCAGGTCTCTTTGTCTATTGGGCCTTGTGAATGGGTATCTGTACCTGTGGTGCTCTGTGTGGTTGTGTGCAAATTGCTAAACTTCATGATTTGCATTTTATTAACTGCAAGTTCACCAGCAAAAACCTACGTTCTGCAAGTTTCAACTACTTGTCAGTTCACGATCCCCATTGATACAATTCGTTTATGGTCACCTTACTTCTCTCAGCCTCAGCACTGCACCCACCTTCAACCTGACCTTAGGACCTCTCCATACCAACTTGAAACCACACTTCCCCAACTTTGATCCTAACAAATGTTAGCTCTATGTGCTCATGTGTGCTCGTGTGTTTGTGCCCCTGTGTGTATGCAATATGCATAGGCTTAATATATTGGTGTTATCAATGCCCATATGTTGTACTTTTTGAAAAAGAATTTCTTCAAACTAATGCTTTCTGTCATTATAGGCCTCCCTACATCTGACACAGAAATATATAAAAAATTAAATAAGAGAGCGTAAATCAATATTTTTCAAAGATCTCTTCTTTGACAAACTGCATTCGAATCATTGGAACGCTTCAAACTAACTTTCTTGCTAGGTGCAACTGTATGGTTAACTTATGGAGGCAAAAAGTACACACAATTAAAAAACTCTGACACTTTAGAAAAAGTTGGGTGCCAATTTGTGTGAATTGATTGTTAGCTCAGGAGGGTAGGAGGGGGTTGGAATTAGCTGTTAGTCAGGCCGGTCGATGATGAAAGCATTCCTATTTGCCTATTTTAGCAACAAAAGAAATAGTAAATGTGCCATACAGTGCAATTCTGTTTATTGTTTACAATGAACTTTCTTGGGCAGCTTTCTCCCTGAAGTTGTGCATGCTGTTTCAGCTGGCTAGTTCTGTTCCCAAAAGTCTCCTGAAATGGCGCCACAGCTAGAAATCAATGAAACACTTCTAAAACCGACAGTTTCAAGAAACAGGGGATTGATGAAATGCATTTGAGAAAAAAACCTGTATAAGGCAAATTGAAAAACAGTAGCTAAACATATAAAACTGCGCAAAAAACAAAAGATAGATTTGTTCGATTAAAAGTGTTTATTAAAGCCCTAGCAAGGTTCTGAAGCACCAAGCTCAAATGAAAAATGCCAACCAGCGAACTGTGCATCTTATTTTCCTTGGCAATGTGATCTTGTTCTTTGCCGCTGTGTTTGTTTATGTGACTGAACAAATAAAGATTTTTTTTTTATTCTTATCCACAGGATGCACCTTTGAAATCGCTCCCTAGTTTAGCCATAGTTTTATCACTAATAGATATCCCCTCGCCGAACTAAGCAAGTGTCTTTGGATACCTGGGAAAGAAAAGAAAAACAGATTTTAATGCTATTAACCAAGGCAATTGGAAGTACTTACAAGATGACATCTCGTCCAGAACACTATGGTTCCTGTGATTGAATTTCATCTAAATAAGAAATGAGGTCTTGAATTTCCAATCCTGTGATATTTTAAAGAACAAATTGGATTACAGTATCTGATTACAATGCCTTGTAATAGGAAAGCTCACTGACGGGTAACCACATGGTGGCAAGTGGTCAGCAGTCAGGCTGGGAGATCAGCCACTGATTTACCTCCTCACTGTTTTCCACCTGAGAAGGAATACCTGTCATCTGGGGCAGAAACCCACCACCATCATGATGCTTGGTTTCCACACTGATTGACGGACCCATGATAAAAAAAAGGTTCTCATGTTCTACTTATGGTTGTTCTTTGGTACTTATAATTGGTGTTTGGAACATCGTTGAGATAGGTGGAAATGTCTTGGCCCTCTCCAACCGCAGAGCAATGGAGCATTCTTTGAGCGGTCCGTGCTACCGCCATGGAACATGGACTCCCAGAGAGGTTGAGTGGAATTTGGAAATCTCACCATTTCCACATTTTAGTGGAACCAACCGCCTACCAATAAAGTTGTCACAGTTTGTTAAATTTAGAAGGATCACAGTTCTTATACTGCTGTGGGTCAATGTGTACTGTCTAAAGAGCATAGATTTTACTCTGAAAGTGTCCGAGTGAGTGCATGAGTTGTAGTCAGCATAGGTTTGGCACTAGAAGGCCATCCATTCAGCACAAAATACTATCCTGATGCTTTATTAACCCCTTCGACGCTCATGACGAGCTGGGCTCGTCATGAGGTAGCCTCCTCGCACGCTCATGACGAGCCCCGCTCGTCACGTAACATGCGATACCGCAAATCTCAGCGTACGGGCGGAATTCCGCCCGCACGCATGCGGTTAACACTTTTCCAACTTTGTTTGTGTGCTGTACAGAGTAGCACCCATGCAAAGATGCAAATGTGTTGAGAAAAGAAAACTCTTCTCAAATTGGACGCCTATCTCGAGGAAGTGTTAATTTTTGGAGCAAAGTTCTGCCTATGTTTCTAAGTTAATAGGCTAGTATGTGAACTCTACTGCAACCTGATCCTTTTTTCAAAAGTGCTTGTCTAAAGTATGATTAAAGCCCATTTGTAACTCTGATTATGCCCATATTAACTTCCTAACCCCCAACGTTTTACTGGCACATAGTTATAAAGGGACAAACTAACGCTGCTCTGGAAATTAACAGATGGGTGAGCAGATGGGAGATCAAGAAACACACACTTCTCCACACCAGGAGGACACACAGATGGATGACAGTGAATACATGCAGTACACATTTTCATGATCAAACCAGTGCACATTCAAATCCAGTTTTTAGGTTAAGCATGTCAGCGTTAGATGCCTATCAGACCTTTCGAAATCACCACTTAGGTACTATATATAGAGAGGGACTTTGGGTTATTCCCTCCCTCAGCCATTGATTGTGAGAAGTGTTATTCATATTATAGATCCACCCACAAGAAGTCAAAGAGTGAGACAGTGGATCCTCCCTATTCAGCAAATGCTTTCTTGGCAATGTCATTCACATTTTGATAAGTCCAGAGGCCAGTCATTGGAGTCCATATTTATGACCCAGTTTGCGTCGCTCTTGCACCACGAAACGTGGTGGACGACCAAAGCAAATGTTAAAGGGCTCATTACAATGTCGGACAGAAAGATTCTGCTCGACACCGTTGCGAAATCGGGACCGACCAACTCGCGAACAACAGTTCTGCCTGCCCGATTACGAAGCGACCAAACACTGATTGTTCCCAATGGGAGCTTTGGTTCCGCCTGGCAACCGGTTATAACACAGGCTCCTATGGGGAAATGGGGTGTGTGCAGAAAACCCTGCACCCTGTCGCAGGTACCCCATGGTGCCTGCCATACAGTGCAGTGTTATACCGGGGTCCCTTAGGTACCCCCTCAGCCCCCATCCGGAGGATGCAGGATAAAAGGATCCCTGCCAGGGGCCTCCAAAGTCACTTTCCAACAGACTTTTCATGTCAGACAGGCCGACACAGAAAGGCTGTTGGAAATCGACATGATAATCCCGAGGCCAGAAACGCTGTCCAAAGGGGTGTACAATTCGGTTCCAACCAAGGCGAATACTCGGAGAGCTGGTCAGAACCCATTCGGAATGACCGCGCGGTTTACCTTCCGACCGTAAACATCGTAATCTGTCGGGCAGATTGTAAACGGATGAGTTGGTCAGAAGGGCTCGGACACAGTCAAGGAAAATCCGACTTTGGGAGGAGGCTTTCCGCCCGACATCGTAATCAGCCCCTAGGTCGGATTTTTAAAGCCACTTTGCATGACTGAAAATCTGGAGTAATGTAATGCAGTTCAACTCACTGCATTGCGTTAATCTGCCCTGGGGAGGCGTTTCATGGGTTTTGTGTAGGTGTTCCAACTCAACTCTCATTGTTTTGATGCATTTACAAGACCTTGTGTACCTGGAAATGTGCCCAAAAGATACACCTCTCCAGGAGAGGTGTAACGAGGAGAAATATCTTTATTTCATCTTATTACTTTTCTTTCTGCAGCACATAGAAAGAGGAATATACCTTTCAGGATTGTTTATGTGCAGGAAGGTGTCCCTTCCTGTACAAAACAATCCTGCATGCAACACAGGCATCCTTGCACCATGATGCAAGGATGCCTGCATTGGCGCTAGGAAGCCTATTGTGCAACAGTGCAGGGGGAAAAGTCAGGAATGTACCAAATGCATTAAATATAGAGCTTTCCTGCCCTTTGCCAGTGATGCAGTGCAGCACAGCAAGGTGACTTGCTGTGCTGTACTGTGCCACTATTTCATAAATATGCCCCTTAGTGTGTGGAATGTCAGTCATCTCAATTGATGGCATTTGGCACTTTATTTCTAAGTCTGCTTTAGGAATGAACATGAACCGACAAGAAAGATGTCTGACTCACACAGGGGGCAGAGATACATAGAATGGCAAGCTGCTAGAGAAACCTCAGCAGCCAGATTCAACATTGCACACAACAAGTAGTAGCTTACTTCAGCATGCCTAGTATCTAGGTGCAATGCTGGGCAACACTGTACAACACAAGTCACATAACATTGATAAAATTGCACACAATGAGCAGTAACCCAGTGCAAAACATTACAGAAAGATAAGCATTTGAGGGGTAAACTACATTTCTTAACCTTGAGTTAAGGCAACTGTTTGACAGGCATCTTGGGGCAGCCGTGTAATACATGATCAGCGATCTGGGCGCAAGCACTTCAGAGCAAGCATTTTTTAGCACTCAGAAAAACAGGAGCAACACTGTATAGAAAGTGTGCATGAGGAACAGCGTTCAACATCATGAGCAGCAGCTGAGACCATGATGCATGGCATCACCAGCAGCCAAGTGAATAGCAAATCGCAGCCCAGTCAGTCAGGGAACTAACCAGGATGGTGAATAGAGAATAGCAGCACCGCACAACAAGGTTAATGACTAAGTGCAATACAAGCATCATGCCCAACCAGCTGAAAAATGTTATGTCATGCAGATTGTCGAGCACATTATCCTGTGTCCTGGCACTGAGTAGGTGTGAGTCTATCCAAGCCTAGGGCCTAGTGGGACCACAGGAGAGAGGTTAATCCTGTAGCTCAGCTTGCTTGTGACCAGGGCGTGCATGACTGTTTTCCTGGTGCTGATTGGAAGCCATTTGAAAAATGTTCTTGGAGTCAGGGGCAAGATGGCCGCTGACAGACCGTAGGAGTCGGTCGCTACCCTCCTATGCTCCTGCTTGGTGATGTGGAAGGAAGGGGGGAAAAAATGCCGCTAGACTGCCTTGTGGGATATCTACTGACGGTCTGCAGTTAGTATGCTGTTTTCTGCAAGCCTTGTGTCACGACTTCGTAATTGGTTATCAAAAAGCGCTCCGGACTTGAAGGTTATTCTCTCCTGGTTGGGGTCTCCACGGTACCATTTGAATCAAAAGATGGCTCCACGCGGACCAAGGCCTCAGAAGGAGAAGGAAAGGGATGCTGCGACCTTAAGCGACCCGGGAGGGGTCCCAAGCCCTAATTTCCGAGCAGCAGCAGCAGCACAGACCCGGACACGGAGAAATGTGATAAAAGAAAATGGCGAGAAGGCGGGGCACGAGGATGCACCTGAGACGCTCGAGAAAATGCAGGGGACCAGTTTAAAATTGAAAGCAAAGGAAAAGTCAAAAGATAAAAAAGAAAAAGAAAAGGTCCAATCAACAAAAAAAACGGTGAAACGAGTGAATAATGAGACTGTCACCAAAATGCTGAGCAAAGAAGGGAATATGCGCCAACCTACCCTTAGAGAGTCTTTTGCAGCACCGGTTATGAATCACCCCTCTACCATCGTGAATGAAGCGCGCACAGAGTCGACATCGGAAGCAGCACCCGCCTCACTACAGGCAGGCACAGGATCTGGCGGATCTGACGAGGCTCACGGAGCTGCGCTGGGTTTGGAGCTGCCAGAATCAAACACAGAGCCTGGAGAGGATCGTACGGGGAAGGTAGTGGAAACTGACGGTCGGACAATAGCAGGAGGCTCCTGCACATCGGTGGCGCTGGAAAATGGAAGTGTGGTGAGTCAAGGTAGCGACATGCGGGAGAAGCAGCAAGCTGCCGATGCACTGGAAGCCCAAGAAGTAATGAAATACCACGAGGAACATCATACTAATCCTTACGATCAGGCTGCCGGTAAGGTGGGAAGAGAGGGTGGTGACAATATCTCTAGCGCGAATAGTGGCAAGATTCAGACTCAGACGCTGGAATATGAGGGGAGAGTTGATGGAGCAGACGGATGGGTTACAGCTCTGAGTGCGCCGGAGGTAGAGGCAGAGACAGAGGTTGTGGCCCTGAATGAATCTATGAGTGATGAGGCACTGAGAGGTGGGCCAAAGGTGGTCTCTCCCCTTGACTCTAATGCTACAATAGAGGGGGGCTCCCCGGTTCTACAACAGAGCTTACAGAATGATGGTAGACAGAGTGTGGTGTCTGCAGGGAAAGAAGGCGGACCAGTATCTATTATTCAGACTCCGCTAGGCCCCTCAACAAATCTGGGGTCCCCCAGTGATGAATGCTTCTTTTCAGTCAATGATGAGGAGGGTGAGGAGGACAATAATGAAAGTGAGGACTCCATATCGGAGAGTGAAATGGGGGATTCAGAGACTGCATCTGAACTAGAATCTGAACTTACAACCTCGGATAGTGAGGTAAATCGTAAAGTGAATACAAAAAAAGAGGGAAAAGTTTAAAAAATAGATCTCGCAGTATGTCAAGAATTAGTATGACTCTATCACATACGGATGTCTCTAAAAGATTGGACTGGGATTATGCAGCAACGTCACAACTCTATCAAGAAGGGGCAGCAGTGCCAGCAGTACCACTTGGTACACAGACGCAAATTAATACCCCTGCACTGGCACAAACGCAAGCCACAACGCTGGATATGTTGTATTCAACATTGAAACAAATGCAGGGAGAAGCGAGAATGGAATCTTGGAGAGCAAAACACGCCAATCAAAAGATACAAGCATCGTTACGTAAAGTTAATAAGCTATATACGGACATGGCATCAAGGGTTACTGAGGTAGAATCAAGAACTGAGAAATTGGAGGAAGAAGTAGGGAGCTGGAATGAGTATCGGAAGGAGCAAGAACAGTTGATAACTGATGTACAATGGAAGCTAGAGGATTATGAGAACCGCCAACGGCGCAACAATATAAGATTACTGGGAGTGGAAGAAGGAAGGGAACGGCAGGATGTGCGGGCCTTTGTTATTGAGCTGTTTAAGGGGGCTTTTCCAGAGTTAACAGGCTGGGAATGGGAGAAGGAGGTACAAAGAGCACATAGGTTTCCTATGTTTCAAAAAAGAGTACCACCTACAGATAAGCCCAGGGCTATCTTGATATTCGTGGGGAATTTCCTTTTAAGACAGGAAATTATGGATAAAGCAAAGCCCGAAGCAAGACGAACATATAATGGTGTAACTTTTTTCGCCCGCCCCGACTTCTGTCACACCACAGTGGAAAGGAGGTGGCGTATGAGGAAATTGATAACTCCCTTCCAAAATCTGGGATGCGAAGCATATCTCATGTTCCCATCTCGGTTAAAGGTAATAGACAAAGGACAAATTAAAATCTTTTTTTCTGAGATAAAAGCACAGGAATATTTCGAGGAGATTAAGAAAAGAAAAGAAGGTGCAAATAATATGGCAGTTGCACTAATCAGGACAAAGAAACCTTAATAGTAAAATATGTACTTTTTTCAATGCTTGAAAATAGGGGGAAAAACTAAAAAAAAAAAAGAAAATAAAAAAAAGAAAAACCCTTGTGTGAAATAAGACAGCAAATGGTAGAGTGGCATAAGGATTTAGACGGTAACCAGAGCAGGGGGGTGGGGGGGGGAGTAGCGATTGACACCTGGGATGACAGCTGTCACGTATAGGTCAGGACAGACCTATTTGCGTGTAAGGGAGGGTGGGGGGGGAGGGGGGGAGAGGTACATGGCACTTGGATGATTTTTGTTTGAATATATATACACAGGAAAGAGTTCAAGAAATATGTAAAATACAAGGGGTGAGGAGATCAATCCTGAGAGGTGTTAATAAGACATGGTGTAGGAAAAATGGTAACTTGTTGGGACAGATAACTGATGTACATTAATGGATACACGTATAATCACGGTGAATGTGTGTGGGTTAAATGATCGGGTTAAGAGGCAGCGAGTGGCAATGTGGTTAAGAACTCTAAATGTGGATTTTGTGTGCCTACAGGAAACTCATATAGAGGGGGGTCAGGCTTATCTCTTAGACCAGCTGGGATATCAAGTACTAGCCCATACTAAACAGGGTGCAAGGAACAGAGGGGTGGCAGTCTTGTCCAAGCAAAGAGACCTGATTATAAGAAAAAAACTGGAAGATCAATGGGGGAGGTGGGTTATTATAGAGGTTAAAATGAAGGAAGAGTGGGTTACTCTAGTGTGTGTCTATGGCTCAACAGAAGATGATCCGGACATTTTTGACTTTCTGGATCTGGAATTGCCCACATGGTCACCAATTGTAATCCAAGCCGGAGATTTAAATATTAATGGGGCAGGAGGGCTTGGTTTGATGTCTAATATGGGTTATCAAGGTAGAAAAAGGAGAGTTTGGTCCTCACTGTGTAACCTTGTAAGGAACAATGCACTGATAGATTTGTGGGGGACAATCTACCCAGACAATCAGGGGTTTACTTATTATTCAGCACCCCATAGGGTTTGTGCTAGGCTTGATTACTTTTTGGTGTCAAACTCTCTTCAGTCAAAAGCGAAAATTGAAAAGCTACCACGAATAATGTCTGATCATAACCCTTTAGTCTTAACAGTAAATCTTGGTAGTAAGAGACCGGAACGTATTTGGACATTTGAGAGGGGACTGCTGAAGGACGAGGCATATATAGTACATATGAAAGAGTGGATCATTGAGTTCTTAAATATCAACAGAGGCAGCACGGAAGTTGGGAATGTCTGGGATGCATTCAAGGCAGCCATTCGGGGGGAGACACTAAGTTACAGTGCAGCGAGTAGGAGGAAAGAAAGACAAAAAGAGGAGGAACTTATTAAAAGGGTAATAGAAGCAGAGGATGGGTTAACAGATACCGTTACAAGGGGGGCTCCTCTTGATCAGGTATTAATAAAAATAGCTAAGGCAAAGATGGAGGCACAGGAGAGCGTAGCCAATAAAGCTGCTAAAATATACTTAGCGAATAGAGAGAGATGCTACGAGTTTAATGAATCTGTGGGGCGCACTTTAGCTATAAGGACTAGGCAGAATGCATCTATAGCGCAAGTGCGAGGAGTACAGGATGAAGCTGGAAGAGTAATCTCAGAAACAGAGGGTATAAGAGAAGTTTTTAGAAAATACTATACCTCACTATATAATCAAGAAACACAAACTGATATTTCTAGGATAGGTGATTATCTTAGAGAAGTGCCAGTAACGAAGCTATTGGAGAACGAGGTAAAAGGATTAGAGGAGCCTTTGACCCCTGAAGAAATTTTTATTGCCTTGACTAGCTTACCATCCGGGAAGGCTGCTGGTCCTGATCAGATTCCAGTTGAATTCTTTAAGACTTTTTGGGACACAATTAAACAGGATTTTACACATACACTACAGCAGGCGCAGGGGGGGACATCTATCCCGAAAAGCTGGGCAGGTGCCGATATCGTTATAATTTTGAAGAAGGATAAGCCAACTGAACAACCTGGATCATATAGACCCATAACATTAATGAATGCGGACACAACAATATATTCAAAAGCATTAGCTCTTAGAATAGCAAAAGTAATCAACAGACTTGTCAGCATTGATCAACATGGGTTTATACCAGGGAGAGGCACGATTCACCATATACGAAAAGCGATTACCCTTCTTGATGTTGCAGAGGTATCAGGAGACCCGATGGCAATTATGCTATTGGATGCTGAGAAAGCTTTCGATCGGGTCTCCTGGGACTTTTTATGGTTTATATTGAGGAGGTTGGGCTTTGGAGAAGGTATGGTGAAAGCAATTCAAGTGTTATATGAGAATCCAACTGCTCGCATTCGAGTAAATGCAGGGTATACACTCTCATTTAAAATAAAAGGGGGAACGCGGCAGGGCTGCCCCTGTTCCCCCCTCCTATTTGCTTTATACATGGACCCCTATATACGCCGTATACAACTAAATAATAATATCTGCCCAGTAGAGAGCTATGGAACTCAATGTAAAATGTTGGCATACGCGGATGACGTGGCAATTGTGACTACTAATCCCACTGAAGCAATGGCAATGGTAGAGACTGAAGCACAACAGTTTGGAGAAGTGTCTGGTTATGCTCTCAATACTAGTAAAACACAGATTATTAAAAACTGTAAAACACACTGTCTAGATAATAGGGTGGTAGAAAGTGGAGTTTATTTAGGGGTAAAAATCACAGCAAAGCTAGATAAATTGGTGGAGTTAAATATTGCACCTATAATAAGCAAAGCGAAAAAAGAATTAGACAGGCTGCATAACATACATTTCTCAATAGTTGGGCGAACAAATATAATTAAAATGATTTTCTTACCAAAGTTTTTGTATATATTCCGAGCTATACCTCTATTATTTGAACCAAAATGGTTTAAAATACTGGAACATATGATAAATAGATTTGTTTGGGCCCATGGAAAGACTCGAAGGGCATTAAGATTTATGGCTTTACCTAGGGAGCGTGGAGGATGGGCCCTGCCAGACTTAAAAGTATATTACTGGGCGGCATCTCTGCAATGGATGGCAGGACTGTTAGGAGGGGGAGAAAAAGAAGGACAAAATCAGCTAGGAACCTTAGCAATATATACATTGGCTCTGGGAGAACAAGCTGAAAACCTTCTGTTGAAGATTACTGATCATGGTTATTTTAAGAGGACTAAATTTAAAACGATTATAGCAGCACATAGAATATGGACGTCATTCGCTAAAAAATTCGGATTAGGAAGGTACAATGCCTATACTAGGTTTAGAGGGAATCCCAATCTACCTGATGAAATATTTGCAGGGGTGGTTTTTAATGACTGGCTAAGTCACGGGATCACAAAGATGGGGGACATTATGGGAGCACAGGGGGTAATGCAATTTGGTGACTTACAGGGAATATATGGATTGGATACAACACATTTTTTTAAGTATCAGCAAATAAGAAGCTTTATCAGGACAAAAACTGGAGGGGTGGAGGGATTTGGTTTAAATCATATTATGGATATTATAGAGAATGGAACAGAGGGTTCAATAAGAAGATGTTACTCGGAGCTGATAGAACACCAGGCTGATGATCTGACTAAATTTGAGAATAAATGGATACAGAAACTGGGAGTTGATAAGAGCTGCTTTTATAGATCACTGGAATTAGGTCAGAGACTCCTATGTTCAGCACCACTGCAAGCCCAACATTATAAGACTCTTTATTGCTTATACTATACGCCAGCCAGGATAGCACAGTGGGGTGGTACAAATGGGATCACATGTCCAAGGTGTGATAGCGACGAAGCTGACCTTACCCATATGCTTGCGAGCTGTAATCATTTGAAAACCACCTTTGATGGAATAGAAACATTTCTTAATAATAGATTGAGGATAGAAATCATACTTACTCCAGCAGTGGTGATGCTTGGAATTAATCAAAATGCTTCCAGTTCAGCTCATGAATATTTTATATTTGTAGCTATGGCCGTCTTGAGATTGTGTATTACCTCAGCGTGGTTGGATCGCGTACCTCCTACATTTCACCAATGGTTAATGAGACTATTGAATATATACAATCTTGAAAAAGCAATTTATGCTAGGAAAGGGGCAACTAGTAAGAAAATTGGTAGGGAAATATGGGATCCTATTCAAAGATGGAGAGATATAGATCCAGGGTAGGAATTATTAAACCTGTGAATCGCTGATTAATTTATTTGTCTGACAGAACTGAAGATGATATATGATTTATTTATGTTTTTATGTCTAAATGAAATTATAAGGGATTATAGTATGAATGTTTAAGTTTTCAAAGTGTACACACGTGTGGATCATCTAAATCTGGATCTTATAGTATTTTGCGTTACTACTATTGGGTTTTTACTGTAATGTTTGTATTTTTTGATCGATTTGGATGTTAATTTCTAATATCCTGTATGTATATTTTTTTTCTTTGATGTGCTATGTACCCATATGAAAATGGGGGGGAAAAACCAAATAAAAACACTTAAAAAAAAAAAAAAGAAAAATGTTCTCAGCATCTTCAGTGTATTAAAGCATGAGGAGGTGAAGCATTGCCCTGGGCAGAAGTCAAATTTGCTGTTGATGATGATCCTGAGGTTCTTGGCGTGGGTGGTGGGTGTCAATTCTACCCCTGGCGGCCACCAGGAGGACTCTCACGGTGAAGTGCTCTTTCAGAATATCACAATTTTGGTCTTGTCAGTGTTCAGGTTTATATAGTTGGTCTTCATCCAGTGGGCGATTTCAGTCATGCAGGCATTGAACTTCATCCTGGTACTGGCCGCCTTGACCGTGTGGGAGAGAATGAGTTGCATGTTATCAGCATAGGAAAGGGCATTGATGTTGTGTGAGTAAATAATGCTGGCAAGAAGGATCATGTATACACCAAATGAAAAGCACACAGAGACAGGATTGCCCAGCAAGACCACCACCCATAGTTAACCCTCAACAGGATGATCTGCGGCAAGTACAATTTAAACCCTAGAGCATTACTTTAAAGAATTCTGTGGTTGGGCTGAAATTAATGATCAGTAATAATTAGCAGCATTGCACAGCATCCACAGAGTTAACACTGCAGGGAATGGTCAACAGCTAGTGACTGTACTGCACAGAAGAGCCCACAACTGGACAGCATGACCAGCAGCAAGTGGCAAAATTCCATATTGATGTCATAAACACAACTGCAAAGCAGCAGCAACCGTGTGTAATACTGCATACTTGAGCAAAACTGCACACTAAGGGCTATCATCAGTAGAAAGGGGCTGAACTGCGCAGTATGACCAGCTATCCGTCAAAACTGTCCATCATGGTCAGCATTTCGACTTAGAGGTATATGTGTCATCAGACAGGGAGAATATGATACAACATGGTCAGCATACACGGGAATCTTGTGCTTCATGGCCACCATATACCAATTCTGCTTGATTTCAAGATTCCACCCAAAGTGAAACTCATTTTTAAATTGGTAGCTATAGTTTGAGGTAGCCATGGGGTAAATGACTAGCCCTCTCAGTTCCCATGAGTGTTGGAATTGTGATAATTGTTTGTACCCTTTTGTCATTACTGAAGCCACCCACCTTTGCATTCATTTACCCATTCAACCAGAGCAGGAATTCAAGGTGATACCTTTGGATCATAGTTCAGGCATTTTTTACTGAGCCTGATCTTGAATCTGACCGACCCAGTGAAATATGCTGTATCTGTCCTGCTGCTATTTTCCGACATCTGACCACATGTTGTTTGCTTTATTTTCAGGGCAGCAGCCTGCAGGCAGAGAGGGCATTTTCTTAGATTTTATTCCTGTTGGGCCCAAAACAAAGGCCTGAATTAAAGGGTGACCAGTCCTCCTTTTGTTCAAGTGTCATCCTAGCTGGGAGCCATCTGGAGCCTAACACCTAGATGCAAATGCAATGGAAGGAAACATAGGCAGACAGCTTTTTAGCAAGTCACAAGTACCTAAGAGAAACTACAAATTGAAGGCATGTTTTTAACTTTGTTCAACCACCACCTATGTAAGAGATGTTCTTGCACTGTTAGAATGCCAGACATATCTGTGCATTTGAGTGATTACATGAATATTGAATCAAATGTCAGATACTGATTTATTTTGAAATTCATTCAAAGCATTACTCATCCCAGTGAAGGGAGTCAGAGTGCTTTACATCACACAAAGAGACAGTAAATCATAAAAGTGCATACATTTACAGGAAATGTTACTTGAGACAATGAGGGTTATAAGATGTATGACTAACATCTCGTCCATTCCTGTAGAAATTATATGTTGAGTACATGGTTGGGAGCAACACAGTCAGGATTTAAAATGCAATGAAATGGTTAGGGTAATCTGTGCTAATAGGACTTTATTATTACACAAAGGAATGACTTGCAGTTTGCATGGAGCTCCTTTATTCCAGTTACAGCACACAGTCTGATATTAGAAGGATTGTAACTTATGAACTGAAAGTAACAAAAGTATCTCTGTGTTAAAAGCAGTAACCCACTCATCTGTCTACATAAAATATGAAAGATGATAATGTAATGAATATAAGGTAACACAACCACCCCCAAATGTTCAGTTCAGTTCAAAAACTTTATTGCGGCTTGGTCAGGCCATAAAAGCACAATCATTTTCAACAGATATCGATACAGATTGGGTTCAAAATGAACAATTCATGATATACAAAGGCATTTGGGCATGATAGAAAATAACAGTCAATGAAATCGTCATTATGGGACTACATGGTTATAAATTACAGTTATAAAACTATAAATTACAAATCAATTAATTAAAAATTTTAAAACGCTGCAAACTTTAAAAAGAAGGATAATGGCTGTCTATTTCACTTACGTCCCAGAGCTTCCCGCCCGGTATCCCTCCTCAGCCCCTCCATATAAGGACTCCAACTATATATCCAAGTAATCAATTTAAAAGGACTTGGAGCGCTATTTAATAACTTGGAGCGCTATTTAATAACTTTGCTATTCCATTTTTAGCAAATTTCTACGGTTTAACCACATAGAAAACAGGAACGTAGATACAGAGACCACACAGACCGGGTCGGTATTCGATTTTAAGATCCTAAAGAAGTCAAGGTAGTTCCTGACACCCAAGTTCATACATAACTGAATAATCCATTTACGCCTGGGATATTTGTATGCACCACAGAAAAGCGTAACATGGATTAAAGTTTCTTCCTCAGTCTGACACCCAGGGCAAACATGAGTGGAATCTCCCACCCACGAGTTGGTAATTGCAAATAGCGGGAGAGTACCAAATCTAAACTGTAAAAACAGCTTCTTAGCTAGGGTAGGATGGATGATGTCCAGAGCCTTTTCGAATTCATAGTGGCTCTTAAAATCAAAAAATCTATAGGTCAGACTAGAAAGGTTCACTGACTGGAACAATTGGGCTAATTTGTGCTCCTTCAGTACGTTTGCCAACAATTTCTTGGAGATAGCTGGACAAGATGCTTCGGGATCTGACCACATACTTTCCAGGCCAAATGTCCTAAAAGAATCTCTAACATAAGAAAACATGGGTATACTTCCCGCCCCAAGCGTAGACAACACAACTTTTAGCTCATTCTTGTAACTGGCCAGCTCAGGGGTACTCCACAGTCTCCACCAATACAATAGTGGTCGGATGGAGATAATGTCCGCTACAGGAACAATATTTAAATCCATCCTTAGCGGGACAAGCAGGGTACTTTTGGGTAAGGTCAGAAGGTGTCTTAGGAAATCATTTTCCGTGACTGTGAGGACATTCTGTGGCTAATGCCCCCACAGTTCTGCCCCATAGAGAGATGCTGACCTCGCTTGCACCCTGTAGATTTCCAACGGAGGGCTTCAATTTTTAGCAACGCAACTCCTATGGACTTTTAAAATACCCCCAACTGCCTGGGTAAGTTTTATGTTAGCCTTAACCAGCTGGGGGCCCCACCCCATTTTTTCAGTCAGTGTAAGTCCAAGGTAATCAAAGGTAGGGACCCTTTCAAGTACTCCATGTTCTAACTGCGGATGTGGACAATTGGTAGATTTAGGATTAAAAACCATGTATTTTGTTTTTTTTATATTAATCACAAGGTTCCTTTTTTGGCAGAACTGTGTGAACTGGTTTAAGGCACGCTGCATACCCTGAGCTGACTTAGACAGCAGCAGGGTATCATCCGCAAACATTAAGGCGGGAAACCTAGTCTGGGCCAATTTGGGGGAGTCTAAATCTTTGGCGGTGAGTAGGACATCTATCAATCCGTTTAGGAAGAGGGAGAACAGGGTCGGCGCCAACACGCAACCTTGCCTCACCCCCTTCTCAACAAGGAACGGGGCTGTCAATTGTCCGTTCCTACCGTACCTAACTCTTGCAAAGGTGCCTTCGTGTAGCAATTTAAGCTGATAGCATATATATGGTGGAACCCCCATTGTCAACAAGATCATCCAAAGTTGGCTTCTGTCCACCGTATCAAATGCTGATTTGAGGTCAACAAAGGTTAAGTATAGACTCCCACCCTCCATTACAACATGCTTCCAGTATATTAATTGGAGCCTAAATAACTGGTCTATAGTGGAGGTTTTGGCCCTAAAGCCTGCTTGCAGTGGAGTAAGGATATCATGGTCACTAATCCTCTCCTGCAGTCGCTGTAGGAGTACCCTAGCGTACACTTTTTGTGAGACATCAATGAGGCTAATCGGCCTGTAATTAGCCAGATCCAGAGGGGAGCCTTTTTTTAAAATGGGGATAATCTCGGCCCCGGACCAAGTGGTGGGTATTTGGAGTCCCTGTAAGATCGCGTTAAATAATAAATTTAAATAAGTGACCCACACTACCTGCTCACTTTTAAACAGGTCACCGGGGATCCGGTCTAGTCCTGGGGTTTTATTCATTTGGAGCTTACTTAAAGCTGACCTTACCTCGACCACCCTACAAGGTGGTATATGCCAGGTAGGGTCTGCTGTCAGCAAAATCGCTGGCAGCTCACATTGCTCCCTTGGTAGTGAAGAATAAAGATCTTTAAAATATAGACACCATGTCTCTTCTGCAATGTTTGGTTCAACACAGGCCTTTCCCTCACTGCTCCCTGTGTGAACCAAATTCCAAAAAGCCCTAGTTTTTTTTCCGTCTAGGGCGGACTTAATATCTAACCATCTATTTTCTTCCCATTCGGATTTTGCAATGTTAGTGATTCTTTTAAAATCAGCCCTTGATGCCTTTATAGAAACAGAATCTCCACCCTTTAGGGATGCTAAGAGGGTTCGCTTAGCAACCCTACAGCCCCTGCTAAACCACTGGTTGTTTATACTGCGGGGTTTACATTTTTTTGGCTGTATACTGTAAAATAAATCCCCCAGGGTTGCCACCATCTCCTGGTGGATTTTTCCCAGATCATTCCCAGTGGTACTATCCAGGGTGTTCACTTGGACTGTGGCTGCCTGTTCAATAAGGGGAATGATCGCATTGTACATTCTTGCAACAGTATTTTGGGTTTGAATAATTTTTGCCTGGCAAATACGCCTACCTCCATTAAGTATTCTAAGGTCACTTCGAGGCTGGAAAAAAAAACCTTGATCTGTATCACCTACCTTGAAGTCTAGCTTAATGGTCAATGGGTTGTGATCACTTTCCATGCGCACCACAACCTTAAAATCTACCACTTTATGCCAGAGTTCCAAGCTAATTAAAAAGTAATCTATCACAGATGCCTGATCTAGTCTTTTAAAGGTTGGGAGACCAGGATTGTCATTCGGGAAGCGCCCATTACAGGCCCTTAATGAGGAGGATAGTGTAAGGGAGATCATTTGGAGCACTAGTGGTGTACATGTCTTTACCTCATAGGTGTTAGGGGGTGGAATAGACCAAATCACATCTTCTTCTGCAGTAATCGATTTAAGCGCTCCCTTGAGGGGTTCATAGTGGCAATTGAAATCCCCCCCAATCAAGAGAGTCGCACCTCCTGGTAGAGATTTCAATAGGATATCCAATAGGGCCAGAGACGGAGAGGTGCCACTATAGTGAACGGGTCGGGTATAAATATTAATAAGTGCCAGTTTTTGTTGATTTTTAAAGGACAAAATAATACAGATTATGTCTGGCGACATGGTATTGACTCTTTTACCATGCATTCAATATGAGTTCCTAACCAAATGCACATCCCCCCTGAGGGTCTGCCTCTGTTTCTTGAAAGAGACAGATTCCAAAGGAACCTATAAACTCTCCCTAGTCTGCCAGGTCCATTTTAGCCGTAAGGCCCGCAATATTCCACGACAGTAGGCTCAGTACTCCACTACAGCTCACTGGCCCCCTTCCAGGTCTAGTAACGGGTCCAGGGCCCTCCAGTAGATCATTATCCACCAACCCATGATCGATAATGCCGGGGTGAGAAGAGGGCACCACTACTGGTACTAAGGAAGCTGATACCATAGATGGTGAACTAGGACTTTCGCTACTCAAAACCTGGATCCCAACCTCCGCCGCTGGAGCATCCAAGGTTGTACTTCTGCTTTCCTTGCACTCCATTGGCTCGATTATTGAGGGATCTCATTTCCTTCCCTCTAAACTCCTCTTTGTCATCGTTGCCCTCTCTCTTAATTCTGAATGACTTGAGGATGGGGAAGTAAAAGGGAGTCAATCGACCTGGTTGAGTGAGGTAAACCTATTGCTAACTGGGAAACCCCACAGAGACTGATTCCCACCAATGTCATCACCTTGGGTCCAGGAGTTATGTTGAATGATCCATCCCTTATTGGGACCACAATGGTGGAGGTTTGGGGTTCGAGTGGAGGGGGGATAAAAATAGCCAAGGCCCTTGGGATATATCTTCGTTTGGGCAGAGCCCGATGGGCCATGCAGACATGATCAATCACCCTTCTGTCCTCGAAGTTGATGACAATACAATCCCCCTCCACATTTTTAGCTCTATTACCCACCCATCCCACTCTTCTTACAAATAAAATTGTACAATGCACATTACTGGGTAGGGGTTGGTTAGTGTTCAACCAGTGAATGGATTTATTTTTTAGCTCGTTATATGATTCTAACCCATTCGCGGTCAATTTAGGAACCCCGGTTAAAACAACCACGTATGGTGCACTTTCCGGTGGTAAATCAATACGTGGTAAAGTACAGTTTAAACCATCAGAAGTCAAGTTCTCTTTTGTCGTTCCCCTAGGATCTCTCCTCAATCACCTCCCATTAGTAGTGAGTCAATAGGGTTCTTATTACTTGCTGCCGTCATTGTGTCCTCTGAAAGGTTGGCAAAAGGTATGGATGTTGGGTTACTCACAAGAGCAAGAGAGTTCGTGGGCATCAATATTTTAGATTTTGACGGTAACCTTTCTCCAACAACTTTTGGTCTATCTTGGGTGGTGTTTACCGTGGTACCCTTTATCATATTCATGCTCGCTTCGATTTTAGACAGCCTCTGCTCAATTAGTGATAGGCTCACTTCAAGAGGATGTAATAATTGCTTCAAGAGTGCCCCCAGTTTCGACAGGAATACATCCTCCTCTGGTGGTTGATCGGGGCAATTGGTATCAACTGTGGGGAGGACTACTATCGGTGGGTCAGACTGACCACTTTCTGTCCTAGTGGGGGCCGGAGTGACATGGTCGATATCACTGTTGAGCTTCGGAAGCTTAGGCTTCCTCCCACGCGATGCAGCACTATCTCGCTTTCTTTTAGGAACTGCTCTTTCAAGACACCCGCGTAGCTGTCTGTGGCTTGTCCCTTCGTTACCAGAAGCCGCTTTGTTATTTTCGGCTACAGTCGCCGACTCATCACTCAAGACATCCAGTGATTGAAGCTCACCTATTGTTGCGAGTTTCCCTGCTCGCTGGGCTATTTGTTTAGGACTTCCAAACACGCTCCCCTCACCGACATAAATTTGGGGTGTGAGCGGTATCAGGTGTTCGGGCGCTCGCCAATTCACCCAGAGAAGATCTTTTAACAAAAGCCAGGTCCTGCGAGATGCGTCGCTCCGTTAGGATTATTTCATGTTCCAAAACATTTGTGGCCCTTGTAATAAATCTGTCTAGAGTCCCGGCCACGTAACCCCCTGTTAGTGATTTCTTACTCCGACTTTCCTGCCCGGCCATTTCCCCAGGAATATTGCAAAGGCTACTAGTACTCACAGCTGATGATGGTGGTGCGGGCCGGGTGGGCGATGTTAGAGGGGTGGCCCGGTCCGGACTCCTCCGGGCTACCACGGTCTTAAACGGGCCCGGGCTTTGCCCGGCGCGCGCGCGAAGCCGGGCCGTGAGGAGTGAAATAGCTGCAGCGGCATGGGCGTGGCAGCACAGGTGTGCAGGCTGCAGGGGCTCCTGGACTCTGTAGTCCCCAGCAATCACCAATTCCTTAGTCCTTCTCCTTCGAGCGGCTCCCGGTAGCTAACCACTTTGATTTGGTGCTAGGGGTTGACCTCGGAACAGCCAGGAGATATCGGAAAAAAAACATTTTCCTTTGTCTGTATCTCCTGGCAGTTCGCCATCCCCCATATGCCAGCGCCATAGGTTGCTGTAGATACACATTTTGCAGCATAAATATCAAGAAGGGTTTGGACTGGTTTGCCACCCAATTTGTATGTGAATTGCTTCAATGCACCGATGGCTCGAGAAAAAGCCAGGTTGCGGGTAGATATGGCAGACGTCCATGTACCCCTACAGTTAAACATAATGCCTAAATATGAAAATGTTTTTGTTTGGCTAACCTTTGATTGATTTAAAAATGTTTTACATTGGATACTAGATTTCAACGAGCAGCACATGGTGAAGGTCTTTCCCACATTTATCTTTAGGCCTCTTAACCTCATAAAATCAGAAAAACTAGACAGTGCTTTCTGTAGGCCTAACTGTGTTCTCACCATGATGACTGCATCGTCTGCATAAAGTAGAATTGGAACAGCACTACCATCTATTTGGGGGTAATCTACGTCAAGTTTCATTAGATGGTCAGCCACGCCATTGATATATAGATTAAAAAGGAGTGGCGCCAATATACAACCTTGGCGCACCCCTTTTTTAATGGGGAATTTTGCCGTGCATTCCCCATTTCTCCCATGTCGCACCCTCGCACCTGCCCCCCTGTAAAGCTCCTTTAAAAAATCAAGAATGGACTTATCAATCCCCAGTTCAGTCAATGTATTCCACAGAACATTGTGACTAAGGCAGTCGAAGGCTGAGCTTAGGTCGACAAATGTCATAAAGAGGTCGCCTTTCTTAGCTGCCATATATTTCCCTATGATTAGTGCCAAATTGAGAGCTTGCTCAATGGTCCCCAACCCAGCTCTGAATCCGTACTGAAACCTGGAAAAGATACCCACATCATTGGCCCAAGATTGCAGTCTATTCAGGATGGTTCGGCCGGCTACTTTCATCATTGAATCTAACAGGGAAATCGGCCTGTAACATTTGGGGTCCTGACGGTTTCCCTTTTTAAAAATGGGCACTACAATTGCCTCCTGCCATGTGGTTGGGAAACCAATGATGTTATAGCTGTTGAAAACGTTGGTCAGTAGCGGTGCCCAGAGATCTATGTTATCTTTATATATGTCAATAGGAACCCCGTCTGGACCTGGGGCTTTGGATTTAGAGCTTCCCTGTAGTGCCAGCTCAACCTCTGCTAGTGTGAAAACTATCTCTAGTGGGAAGGCATTTACAGGAGCACCAACTGGTGAAGAACCCTGTTTGGATGAGTCCGCTCGAATGGAATTTTCTAAGCTGCCCAGGTCATCTTTCTTAAACAAATCTGTAAAATAATTGACCCAGACAGATTCTTCGATAGCGATCTCGATCGAGTCTGTTTCTCTGTCATTAAAAAAAGGGGCATTAACCTCTCTCCAGAACATAGTATTGTCTCTTAGTTCACTAGCCTTTCGCAAGGCCTCCCAAGCCGCTTCCTTAAGTTCCGATTTGCGTTTGTGTAACGCAAGTTTATAGGCTACTCTTGCCCCCCTGACCTCAATGTTGTCTCTTGGTACCTTCTTCAGTACTTCCTTTAGATGTTGATGTGCTTTGGTGCAACCATAACTGAACCAGCCCACTGTTCTATCCCTGTCACATTTCTTCCTCTTTCTAACTAGATAGCTGCATATTTTAGATGTAATTTCCCCAAAAGCTGTTACAACCATTGAAGGATTGGGATTATCTGCAAGGCATGTCATAAAGGAATTGGGGTCGTCAGACACTAGATCATGCATAAACTTCTCAGGGTTAACTTTGCACCACTTAATTACATAACCGTTAAACCTTGCCAGAGAAACCCCATGGCAGTATAGCACCTCTGCCAGGTCCATAGCTTGACTATCTCTGGGGCCCATATCAAAAGTAGCACTGATCGGATAATGATAACTCAGTGCGATTTTTTGGGTATTAAAAGACCGAATGCTGTGATGGTAATTGGTGGAGACCAGCATATAATCGATGAGGGAAACTAGGCCCCGGCCAGTAAATGTAGGTTCAAAGTTTACCTGTGGATCGCTTAACTCGTTTGCAAATCCGAGATTCAGGTCGTGCATCATAGTGTTTAGTAAATGACCAAAGGTAGAGTGTTCAAAATGCGAGCAAGGATCACCCTTTAGATCAACTATGCCACATAACACTGTCCCATTTTGGGCGCACAAATGACAATTGAAGTCGCCTGTTATTATGCAACATATGTCCGTTTGCTCTGTTCCCAGCCTCTTATTAATAACTCCATTAAGTTCTTCTAAAACCAGCTTTTGCTCCTCTTTTGGGATGTTGTTGTATAAATTGATTAAGAGCAAACTCTGAGACCCTCTCCCCTTAATGTGGAACGTTTGAAAAAAATGCCTATATTTGTCTGGACAGCTTATGGTGTCCAGGTCCGTTACTGTCAGATTAGTCAAGTTGGAAAAATAAGTGGAAAGACCGCCAGAGCATCTTCCTCTGCCCGAATTATACGCCGGTGCGGCGTATGTGCTAAAACCCTCCAAATGAGTCTCACCCTCATCCCAGGTCTCCTGTAAACAGATCACATCAAACTGGGCCACAAAGCTTAGGAAAGTGGGGTCCTTGGATTTTTTTGAAAGACCCGCGATGTTCCAAGATAGTAGGGACAAACTGTATCTTTTTGTAGGTGGACTATTTTTTCCCACTCGTAAATTCCTTCTAAACGTTGGTCTATCAGACCCTCCAGAATCTTCCCTGTCGTTCTGAATCTCCACTGGTTGAATGGGTTCAATTTCCCCCTCGGCGGTGGTGGGGCCATCCGCCTTGGTCGCTAGAGACCCTAGTCTATCTGGGGATTTAATAATGGACGGTTTGTTAGGTGGGATTGAAATTACAGTTGATCTATTCGTGGTCTCAGGAGATCGGTCGTTAATAGAGCTTATGACTGATTGCGCAAGTTTAACATCTAAATTTAATGGACCTGCGCTAACCTGCTCAATACACAATGATGGTCAATCGACCATCTCTAGGCAATTGTATCTGTTAGAGGTTGGTATACCCCCCCATCCTTCTCTAGACACAGTGTCTCTCCTATCATTGCCCAGCCAATCCGCCCAATCTCTTCTCCCCTGCCTGTTGCCTACTTGGTTCCAACCCCTGTCCCAATTGCCCGCTTGGTTCCAGGACCAATCCGGGCCTTCGATGTTACGGGCTACTGGTGGGTAAAAGAACGATAAACGTTTGGTGCATATTCCGTCCTCCTTGGCCAAGGAGCCCCATGAGCAGATATGATCAACAGCACGGGGATCCTCAAAATTGACTATGATACAGTCACCCAGAATTTTTTTTAGTTTGTGGCCAATCCAAGGAACCCTGCGCACCATGTTGATCCTGCTGACACAGTTTTGTGGCAATGGTCTGTTGATGTTCAGCCAATGCTGTACTTTATTTTTTAAAGACCAGATGGGCTCCTCAGTGTTGTAACTCAGCTCAGGAACCCCCGTCCAAATCAATATCAAACTGCTACTGTCCAGTTTCAAAATTCATAATGTTTCCGATGCATATGTGCATATTGAGCAGAAAATATTGCATTGAAAACAGTATGAAGTTTGAACCATATCTAACTATATTATCAAATTAACTTTTGTGTTTTTTCAGTGAATTTATTATTAATTGGGTTTTATTGAGCGCAGACTACCCGGAGGCCTCGTAGCGCTGAGTGTGACTGGGGGGACAAGTGAGGGTAGTAAGATTTACGTAAAAAGGAGGGTTTTTAATTCCTTGCGGAATTTTAGGAGATTGGGTTCGCCACGCAAGGAGACTGGCAGAGCATTCCAGGCCTTGGCCGCATTCCAGGAAAAGGAAACGGCCTCCCCATCTGGCACGTTTGACTTTGTTCTCAGTGGCCAGAAAAGCTGTGCTGGAGCGCAGCGGCCTGCGGGGGAGGTATGGAGTAGCCAGCGAGCAGATCATTGCTGGCGCTTCCTTCCACATAGCCCTGTGCATAAAGCACATCGATTTAAACAATGTTCTGGCCTTGATGGGTAGCCAGTGGAGTTTTTTTAGAGCAGCAGTCCCTGAGTCCCGCCGGTTGAGGCCCAGCAGGAGGCGGGCTGCTGCCTTTTGCGTGACTTGGAGCTTCTTTGTTGTAGTCGCCGAGGCCCCTAGGTACAGCGCATTCCCGTAATCTAAACTGGACAGAATAATAGCTTGCACCATGATCCTGCGGGCTTGTGGAGGGAGGAGTGGTAGTACTTTTCTAAGCATACGCATCATGCCAAAACAGGTGGCAGATACGATCGTTGCTTGATGGTTGAAATTGAGATTAGCATCAAGCCAGATGCCTAGGCTCTTTATTTGAGGTTTAGATTGGGGCTGGGTGCCCATGCATGGGGGCCAGTTCAGGAGCGGGCAGGGAATGTTAGGGTTTCCAAGAATCATAAGCTCCGTTTTATCACCATTAAGTTTCAGGTGGGAGCTGGCCATCCATTTATTAACTGCCACTAAACATTTCTCAAGATTGGGCGAGGAGGCAGTGGTTTGGTTCATGGAGACAATCAATTGAGTATCGTCAGCATATGTGACTAACTCCAGGCCAAATGAATGGACGATGTCTGCCAAAGGGAGCATATATATATTATAATTATAATATATATTATAATTTGTATGGGTTTATTACTGTAAATTAAGATCTGCTGCATTGATTCTGCTGGAAAAGCAGAACTCTGTATTAGAACAGGATATCAGAGTGAAGGGACTGAGTACCTCATGTGCTAATGTTTGGTGTACCACATTGCTGCAAGCCTTCCTGCAGCACTGCCCTACATAAAAAGAAAAGGGCAGGAATGCAACATATCTATGAGACACAGAGCATTCCGTCCTCTTGCACAGTGCTTGCCCAAAATGACAACCTTGCACCAAAGTAGGCACCCTTGCATCGTGGCGTAAGGGTGCCTGTGTTAAAATCAGGTTGTTTTTGTGGGTGGAGGAACACCTTGCTTCACAAAAACAACGCAAATGCCATGCCTGAGGAAGGGTAGGCGTTTGACACATTCCTAGGTTTACAGCATGTTGTAAATTTGGGAATGTGTTAAATGCAATATGTGGGAATACCCACTGTAACACCTATGGCATGCCTCTGTTGTAAATCATTGAATGCAGGATACCTGGTATCAGTAGTGTTCAGCGTAGTCTTTATTTAAGACAGATGATAGAAGTAATCTTCTTCCCAGCTGACCCAACTCGTAACTGACACAAGATAGAATCATAGGGAAGGACAAGAGCATAGAACAACCTAACACTCTGGAACACTAAATTTGAAAGAACACAAAGGAAGGGCTAACATGAATAAGGTGAAATGCAGATAAGTTAATTTACAACACATCTTATCCCTTTAAATAACCCAACAAAAGAATAACTCAAGATATAAATAAATTAATAAAAGAGATATACAATAAACAGTAAATAAGTAACTTTGAAAGAAAGTCAGTTTAGCACAGATAATCATTCACATAAGGAGGAGGTTGACGAGTTCTAGGAGCTCTAACAATAGAAGAAAGTCCATCTGTTGAATAAACATTAACAGGTAAAGGAACAACTTGTTGGCACACATTAGAAGCATCACCACCACCTTCTTCCCTTGGAATAACAGACGGAACAGAAGGTACTTCTTCAGGAGAAGATAGCATGTAACCAGTAGTTGAAGGTAATTCTGAGTCACTAGAATTAGTTACCACAGAGTCATCCCCTAAAGAGATAGAATTGGAAGATAGACCACACTTTTGAAATAAAGCTACATTTCTAAGATTCCATTTGTCGCCATTCTCAAGTATAACATAATCAGGAAAAAAAAGCTTAACTTTATAAGGGCCTTTAAACTTATTTAACCCTTTACTCACTCTGCCAGGTTTAACCTTGACTAGGTCACCGCAAGAAATTTTCCGCAAAACATCTTCAGGTTGAGTCACACCATAAAGTCCCAGAGACTTATTCTTCAACCAGGAAGGATTCAATTTAGTACCTGGACGCCTACCTCTCATCAACTCAAAAGGAGATTTACCATTCGACTCATGCGGAGTAGACCGATATGCCCAAACCATATCACGAACAGCATCATGAGAAAATCCACCAGAAGCTAAATACATCTGAATAATCCCCTTGATAAGCCTGTTAGCCCTCTCACAAACTCCATTGGCGCAAGGATTATATAAAGAAGTCCTGTGATGTGTTATGCCACAATTGACTAAGAAGTTACGCATGTCAAGAGAAGTGAGTTGAGTACCATTGTCTGTAATCAAAGTATGAGGACACCCCTCCTCGGAAAACAAGACCGACAAAAATTTTAGTGTTGAATTAGTGGTTATATCACGAACAAATTTTACAGTAAGCCACTTCGAAAAAAGATCAATGACAACAATGGTGAAACGCTGATCCAAGGGACACTCAGAGATGGGCATTCAATAAACCAGGAGAAAGAGGGTCTAAGGAATGGCTTAACGACCCAACAGTACTACTATCCCTAGGAACAGTTACTTCAACAAAAAGTAGCAAGGGGTCAAAGGCAAACAAGAACTAAGTTAAATCCCTACACAGTGGCTGAAAAGAGAAAGGAAATGGATTGAACTACTGGTGTGTGTAGTGCGAATCACACATAGGGTCTCCTATCTCTTGAGAGAAGATTCCCATCAGTCACCACTCGGATCCGCCCTTCATCATCTGGGATCCTTCACCATCAGAGATAAAATCTGGGACCCACAGTGGACTGGCAGATGTTGAAAGCCTAATCCTGCCTGTGGTGTCCAGTATGAGGGGAAAACAAGATGTATTGTGGTGACCAAAAGCAGTGCTGAACAAGTGAAGTGCAAAATGAAGTTGTGAAGAGAATTATAAAATTAGGTAGGGAAGTGAAAAAATTATTTATTAAGGTTCACTTCAATCCTAAAATTAAAAATTAGTGCTTAGTGGTCTAAACAAATACCCACTGTTGGAAAAAAGAGGTCGACATGTTTCTGCAGACTGATCAGATCCACATAGTATCTAGCTGCTTCCTCAGGACCATAACGCTATTGCTTAACAAAAAATTAGTGGGAAAAGGAAAGAAGTAAACAGATATCACCTGAGATCTAGTGATACCGTCCTTCTCCTGACTGTGTAGTTCAATGCCAGGAATGAATCCATTCACGATGAGACACACATGAAGGGAAGAAACAAAGTACATACAAAATTAGATATAGAGCCCTGTGTTGAAACGCATTCTTTCTAACACAAATCAATCTCTTGTGTATAGCAGAAGTGTAGTACCCTACATGTGCATATCATACACCACTGTGCATAGCAACAAGCTCATGACGGCTCACTTACCAAATTGGCAGGAGAGAGAAGTCCCACCTCACCTGGCCACAGCGCAGGTAAAACAGGGCACCGCTCTAAAGTAGCGAAAGAAATAAATGAGAAGGAAAATTAGGACACCCAGGGTGTCACGATACTCTAGCAACAATCATTAGCCACAGATCCATTTGAGGAGAATACTCCAACAGTCATTTCACAAATACTGCCGTGTCATAGTGTCATAGTATGAGTGTAACATATAGTTTTAGCGTATTAGCTCTAGTGATGGTAAAGAACCAGTTGCTGCATGGGGGTACTAAAAACAGCCTAAACAGCCCGAATTTCTCCGCTGCTGTTTCATAAGAATGTTTATTAAAGAAACGCTTATTAAAGAAAGTCCAGATCTTTAAAAGCAGTTCGACCCACAGATGATCAAAAGCGGAGTCAATAAGTCACAAATAGATGGTTTTGAAAAATAACGGATGCCTGAGCCCTCAGTTCGATACACTGTGCTTGCAGGGCGTGTCTATTTACACATATTTGGCACGTTGTAATATGTTTTAAAATGCCTTAAAGTTCACTATAAGGGTCAATAATGTTTATGAAACGTCTCAGGATTAAAGCAAGCACCTAAGGAGACACAGTGCCCCGTATGAAAGACAATATCGATATTGATGCATTACTGTTGTAATCAGTGTCAGGAAGCAGCTAGCTCTTCTCTGCGCGCGTAAAAGAGTGGAAAATGCATATTAAATGGGACAGCACGCACGTATTTACAGTGCCGCCACTAAGTTGACACGTGCTGTATCTAGCAAAAAACCTAACAATGCGCTATCTTGCTGGTACGTCATAGAAGTATAGCCCTTAGACATCCAAAGATTTATGAAATAGGACATAAATAGCGCATCAAAATAGATGCACATGCAGTCATCTTGAACATAATTATTCTGTACGCTGTCAGGTGTCCTCATTTAAGTGCCATCCAAGGAATTTCCTCGTTAAGGCCCTCTTTGTCAGATCTAAGTTTGTACACCCATCTTTGTTCTTTTTTGAATAAAAAACCACTAATGTCAGTAATGTGAGGTGGAATCATGGGCTGTTCAATGACTGTCCATTTGAGCTCTGTTGGTAAATGGCCAACTTCTATATAGTGAGCAGTCAGTCTTGTTGCTTGTTTACAGCATCTGATAGAGCTCTTGTCCTCAGAGATTCTTGTCTTCACTTTACGCGTAGTCATCCCTACATATTGTTTATTGCAGGGACATGTAATCAAATAGATAACATTTTGACTGTTGCAGTTTGTGAATCGTCGCTGCTCCCAGGGACGACCTGTGCCAATATCAATCTGTGTAGACTTTGTTGATAAAGGGCAAGCTACACAGTTGCTACAGGGATGGTGTCCTGTGACCGCTGGCATATCCCATAAAGTCCCTATCGGTCGTGGACTCGTGTATTTTGGTCTAGTGTGGACCAGCTGATCTCTAACATTACGTCCACGTTTGAAGGCGAAAAACGGAGGAGGTAAAGTGGACTGCAGACTGATCAGATCCACGTGGTATCTAGCTGCTTCCTCAGGACCATAACGCTACTGCTTAACAAAAAATTAGTGGGAAAAGGAAAGAAATAAACAGATATCACCTGAGATCTAGTGATACCGTCCTTCTCCTGACTGTGTAGTTCAATGCCAGGATTGAATCCATTCACGATGAGACACACATTAAGGGAAGAAACAAAGTACATTCAAAATTAGATATAGAGCCCTGTGTTGAAACACATTCTTTCTAACACAAATCAATCTCTTGTGTATAGCAGACGTGTAGTACCCTACATGTGCATATCATACACCACTGTGCATAGCAACAAGCTCATGACGGCTCACTTACCAAATTGGCAGGAGAGAGAAGTCCCACCTCACCTGGCCACAGCACAGGTAAAACAGGGCACCACTCTAAAGTAGCGAAAGAAATAAATGAGAAGGAAAATTAGGACACCCAGGGTGTCACGATACTCTAGTAACAATCATTAGCCACAGATCCATTTGAGGAGAATACTCCGACAGTCATTTCACAAATACTGCCGTGTCATAGTGTCATAGTATGAGTGTAACATATAGTTTTAGCGTATTAGCTCTAGTGATGGTAAATAACTAGTTGCTGCATGGGGGTACTAAAAACAGCCTAAACAGCCCGAATTCCTCCGCTGCTGTTTCATAAGAATGTTTATTAAAGAAACGCTTATTAAAGAAAGTCCAGATCTTTAAAAGCAGTTCGACCCACAGATGATCAAAAGCGGAGTCAATAAGTCACAAATAGATGGTTTTGAATAATAACGGATGCCTGAGCCCTCAGTTCGATACACTGTGCTTGCAGGGCGTGTCATATTCAAAAAAAGGTGGTAAAAGGGCAGCTCTCCGTACATTGTGAGCGGAGGATGTAACTCTCAGGGCTCATACCAATGGCGCACTCGAACGCCAAACAATTGATGCTGAAAGATTGATAAAGAAATCGTGTGTGCGCCTACCTGTCCGTCGGTACCCCGGGTGTCCCTCTGGGCTGTCGTGGGAGGTACCAACGCGGCGCGTAGACTGCCATTATATTTCCTTCCTCGTTACCGGCAACAGCTGCGCCCAGATGACGTCCGACCGTGCGCGACGTGCACGGCATCTTGGGAAATGGAGTCTGTTACTAGCTGTGCGCGCATATCCCTCTATTTACACTTATTTGGCGCGTTGTAATATGTTGTAAATTGCCTTAAAGTTCACTATAAGGGTCAATCATGTTTATGAAACGTCTCAGGATTGAAGCAAGCACCTGAGGTGCTTGCTTTAATCCTGAGACGTTTCATAAACATTATTGACCCTTATAGTGAACTTTAAGGCATTTTACAACATATTACAACGTGCCAAATATGTGTAAATAGAGGGATATGTGCGCACAGCTAGTAACAAACTCTATTTCCCTAGATGCCGTACACGTCGCGCACGGTCGGACGTCATCTGGTCGCAACAGTAATGCATCAATATCGATATTGCCTTGCATACGGGGCACTGTGTCTCCTCAGGTGCTTGCTTCAATCCTGAGACGTTTCATAAACATGATTGACCCATATAGTGAACTTTAAGGCAATTTACAACATATTACAACGTGCCAAATAAGTGTAAATAGAGGGATATGCGCTCACAGCTAGTAACAGACTCCATTTCCCAAGATGCCGTGCACGTCGCGCACAGTCGGACGTCATCTGGTCGCAGCTGTTGCCGGTGACGAGGAAGGAAATATAATGGCAGTCTACGAGCCGCGTTGGTACCTCCCACGACAGCCCAGAGGGACGCCGGGGGTACCGACGGACAGGTAGGCGCACACACGATTTCTTTATCAATTTTCAGCATCAATTGTTTGGCGTTCGAGTGCGCCATTGGTATGAGCCCTGAGAGTTACATCCTCCGCTCACAATATACGGAGAGCTGCCCTTTTACCACCTTTTTTTGGATATGACACGCCCTGCAAGCACAGTGTATCGAACTGAGGGCTCAGGCATCCGTTATTTTTCAAAACCATCTATTTGTGACTTATTGACTCCGCTTTTGATCATCTGTGGGTCGAACTGCTTTTAAAGATCTGGACTTTCTTTAATAAGCGTTTCTTTAATAAACATTCTTATGAAACAGCAGCGGAGGAATTCGGGCTGTTTAGGCTGTTTTTAGTACCCCCATGCAGCAACTGGTTCTTTACCATCACAAGAGCTAATACGCTAAAACTATATGTTACACTCATACTATGACACTATGACACGGCAGTATTTGTGAAATGACTGTCGGAGTATTCTCCTCAAATGGATCTGTGGCTAATGATTGTTGCTAGAGTATCGTGACACCCTGGGTGTCCTAATTTTCCTTCTCATTTATTTCTTTCGCTACTTTAGAGCGGTGCCATGTTTTACCTGCGCTGTGGCCAGGTGAGGTGGGACTTCTCTCTCCTGCCAATTTGGTAAGTGAGCCGTCATGAGCTTGTTGCTATGCACAGTGGTGTATGATATGCACATGTAGGGTACTACACTTCTGCTATACACAAGAGATTGATTTGTGTTAGAAAGAATGCGTTTCAACACAGGGCTCTATATCTAATTTTGTATGTACTTTGTTTCTTCCCAACATGTGTGTCTCATCGTGAATGGGTTCATTCCTGGCATTGAACTACACAGTCAGGAGAAGGACGGTATCACTAGATCTCAGGTGATATCTGTTTATTTCTTTCCTTTTCCCACTAATTTTTTGTTAAGCAGTAGCGTTATGGTCCTGAGGAAGCAGCTAGATACCACGTGGATCTGATCAGTCTGCAGAAACATGTCGACCTCTTTTTTCCAACAGTGGGTATTTGTTTAGACCACTACGCACTCATTTTTAATTTTAGGATTGAAGTGAACCTTAATAAAAAAAAATGTCACTTCCCTACCTAATTTTATAATTCTCTTCACAACTTCACTTTGCACTTCACTTGTTCAGCACTGCTTTTGGTCACCACAATACATCTTGTTTTCCCCTCATACTGGACACCACAAGCAGAATTAGGCTTTCAACATCTGCCAGTCCACTGTGGGTCTCAGATTTTATCTCTGAGGGTGAAGGATCCCAGATGATGAAGGGCGGATCCGAGTGGTGACTGATGGGAATCTGCTCTCAAGAGATAGGAGACCCTATGTGTGATTCGCACTACACACACCAGTAGTTCAATCCATTTCCTTTCTCTTTTCAGCCACTGTGTAGGGATTTAACTTAGTTCTTGTTTGCCATTGACCCCTTGCTACTTTTTGTTGAAGTAACTCAGCGATGGGACCAATAAAATCAAGAGAAATACTATGCCAAGGTCGTTGTGGAACAACAATCTCACTACAAGTGTGACCACCTGCTAACTTAAGTCTTTTCTCACTATTCTTACACCAGGAACAATTCTGTACCCACGAAGCAATCTGGGCATCCATAGCTGGCCACCAAAAATCAGTCTTAACCCTACGCTGAGTGAAAGTCTGTCCCAGATGCCCCCCATGGGCCAAAGCAATAACTTTAGACCTTAACGAAATTGGAGGAACAAACTTGTCACCTCGCATCAAAATAATACTATCGGAAAGAGACAACTCGACCAGGATTTTTATGTAAGGACGAACAGAAACAGGGACACAACTTTCACGTCGTACACCTAACTTCACCATATCCACAACAGTTTTTAAAGTAGTATCTTGAGACATGGCAGAGGACCAATCAACTTGAGAAAAAGTGCCAACACCCAAGGACAAAACGTCTTGCACAAATGCTATCGCAATATCGTCCTGCAGAACCAAATCATTGTTAGCATGACAGTCTATAGAAAGTCTAGATAGACAATCTGCCTGAATGTTACACCAACCTTGGATGAAAGAAATATCGTATTGATACTCTTGAAGTCTAAACGCTAACCTAGCAAGTCTAGGAGAACCTTTACCAGAACTGCCAGGAGAGAGAATACTGATAAGTGGTTTGTGGTCTGTGAGTAACTTAAAACGAGTACCCCATAAATAGGTCCTGAAATACTGTACTGCCCAAGCAGCTGCCAGTGCCTCTTTCTCGATAACCGAGTAGTTTTTTTCAGAAAGAGACAAAGTACGTGAGGCAAATGCAACAGTTTTCAGACCTTCATCATGCTTCTGCAATAGAACAGCTCCCAATCCTGTCGAACTGGCATCAACCATTAAAGTGGAGAGGCGCTTAACATCAAAAGGTACTAACATTTTTGCGTCACATAACTCTTGTTTGATATTATTAAAGCATTTGGCATGAGAATCATTCCATACAAACTTTACCCCTTTTTTTAATAGTGATCTCAAGACAACCGTCTTGTCGGAAAAATTTCTTACAAACTTAGAATAAAATTCAATGAGGCCCATAAAGGACCTAAGTTGGTCTTTGTCAATAGGGCAGGGTGCTAAACGTATTGCCTCTAAGAGGTTCTTCTTAGGTTTAACACCTTGCGAGGAAATTTCATACCCTAAATATTCGATCTGTGGTACCAAGAAAGAACATTTCTCCTTGCGCAAAGTTAAACCAGCCTCCTGGATCCTAAAGAGAACTTCCTTAGGGTGAAATTATGATCCTCCACAGTCTTCCCAAAAATCAAGATGTCATCCTGAAAATACACTGCTCTGTCTATGCCTTTAAATAGTTGTGTTACCATGCGTTGAAACACGCTGGCTGCTGATGTAAGGCCAAATGGGAGACGGGTAAATTGGAAAGTGCCTTCAATGGTAATGAAAGCTGTGAGACTCTTTGATTCATCATGAAGACGAATCTGGTGGTACGCACTCTTAAGGTCAAGTTTACTGTAGAATTTGGCCCCATTCAAAGTAGAAACTAACTCCCCTATATTGGGAAGTGGGAAAGTGTCTGCAATAACATTCTTGTTAAGGGACCTAAGGTCCACACAGAACCTATTTATCCCATCCTCGTCGCCAAAATGTTGTAAATCATTGAATGCAGGATACCTGGTATCAGTAGTGTTCAGCGTAGTTATTTAAGACAGATGATAGAAGTAATCTTCTTCCCAGCTGACCCAACTCGTAACTGACAAGATAGAATCATAGGGAAGGACAAGAGCATAGAACAACCTAACACTCTGGAACACTAAATGTGAAAGGACACAAAGGAAGGGCTAACATGAATAAGGTGAAATGCAGATAAGTTAATTTACAACAGCCTTCCCATCACAGTGAGAGGCAATGCAGCGACTTGCACTGAGTTGCCTCACACCATATCTATGACCTTGACACGATGGCTTTATGGGGCCTCATAGAAATGGTTATGCCCAGTGCGCTGCTGGAACGTTATAGAAAGTGATGTTCTTTTGATGCACTGGGCTTGGAAATAAGCCCCTGAGTCTCTCTGCAACATCACTCTAATCCCTATTAGCTCACAGTGCTTCCCTGAACTCCTAGCCATCCCAGAGTGACAGGTGATTTCGGCAACCTCAAACATAAACCTCTAGTTCCCAAGGGAACGGGCGAAACACATCTTCCCCTTTTGTTATTCACTTATTCACTCATACATGCCCATAGTAAACAGAAGAAATCCATGAAGGAAGCTAACAATACATTTATTGAAACTATCATAGTCTATTATGAAGCAAATGTACTGCAATTATCAGGCCAATACTACTATTCAAAGTAATTATCATTACTAAGAAACTGTATAGGGCAAACATCCCAACCATGGCTATTTATGTATCTGTCTATGTCTACTCTTAATATATGAGCACAGGGATATATTAACGATCAATGGGATTGGCCTAGGACCTCAAACCTGGTGTTTGCAGTTAGGTAGTCTGCATCATGAGTGTACATTTAGTTTATGCAAGGCTGCATGTCAGGCGCTGCTGTAATTCCCGAACAGTTGTCCCTGCGAATTCCCCTCTCTGGCAGCCAATGGGATGGGACATAGTTTAATTGATAAAGCTATTGTGCTGGAGTTGCAGCTATGTGACTGTGTTATGTCTAAATGTTAGGAACTGTTGCTGAATGAGCAAAGAAAACAGTACACCATGTTGTTATGCAAACCCAACAACCTTGTACAAAATGTAAAGATGAAATCCCAAGAAGAGTCGCTGAATAACAAACAACATGCATAGTGTAATCTTGAAATGCTTTCGCAAAAACAAGTGTGTTAGATGTGGCTATGCAAAGCGAGTAGAGGCAGCTTAAAATGTGTAGAATGCGAAACAAAGAGAAAACTAAAGTCAGCCCAGAAGGGAAATCATTGCACCCCCTCCTGGGTCATGAAAGCAACTCAGCTACTAACAAAATGATGTAAATAACAAGCCAATTGAATCAAATGTGATGTTAGTGTATGTATTAACATAAAAAAGGCTCAATAAAAACTAAAATGGAAATTTAGATAAGGAGCCGAATAAACTGGAATCTGAGGCACCCAAGATTTCTTCCACGTAGTCATTGTTTTTTAAATCCAGAATAGATTCAGCTTCCACAGACGATGATTCCGAAATAGCTTCAGTTCAGCAGTTTAAAAGAACAGATATGCTCTTCATTATCAGCAGATGTTGAGGAAGTATCTTCTTGTGCGGCCCCCTATTACTAGATCCAGAGTTCAAAAGTCTATGAGCCACAAAGCATCCATCTTCCAAGAAAAGAAAGACTCATAGCAGGCATCTTGAATTGACTGCAAGTTCATGGGACAGCTCGGAAAATGGGTTGTTATTGGTCTCATTTATTGGTCAATGTCCATACGAACCGTCAATTGCATTGCAAGACAAACGCCTGTTCAAAAATACACCATATACACTGAAAGAAGTGTTGCATGCAGGCAAAATGGGCGGGTCTGAAAGACAATGACCCGTCAATGTTCAGCTCTTGGAGCAATTGGTCTCCAAAGAATGGTATCATGCCTCATGGCGCAGTTGGACTGATGGTGATTCCAAGACCAGTGGTCATTAAATGGAACAACCATGGCAGAGTAGCAAAAATAGAACCAAAATGCCACAAATTCAGAATAATGCCAAGGGTATGCCTCCGAAAAAACTTGAAAGAAAGAGAATGTATAAAACCCCGATTTATTCCAAAGTGTTTCTGGAAGGTACTGACTAAGCCAGTCCCAACTGCTTTAAAAAAGTGCATTATACCAACAATATTAGATGCATTAAAAATACAGTGCACAAGCTTACCAAAATGCTGTGGGAGGTTGGTGCTTAAAAGTGACTGTATTTTTTTGATGTCCTTGCAACCTGCAGTTCATAAGTTTCTCGGGCAGATATTAATGTCATGTCTTTTTGAAGTAGTAAAGCTTTGAGTCTGATTTAGTTTGTTGAAATAAGTCTTCAGAGTTGGAATGGACGGCCACAGGGAAATATCAGAAACCTTGTGCATTGGAGGAAAAGCACTTTATTGCAGCAAGTCACTATATGTGAAACAGAAAGGTCATATGGAATACCGGCTCTCATTCCACAACAATCCTGACAGCTTACTATCAGATAACTTTCATTGGAAAGTTCAATAATTAGGGGGTGAATAGAATGTGTTGGTTCTCCTTTTAAAAAGCAGTCCAAATTACTTATCAAAGTGTTACATGCTCAGTCAATGGTAATTTGTTTACAAACAAGTAAGTGGCCGACAGAATAATCACATTCATTTCAAGTAAGGAATACATCTCTGTCTGCTCGTTCACATCAGTACTCAAATGAAGTGACCACAATTCATGAATGCATTTCTGTCCCAGAGATTTATATCTTCCTACTGTAAAATAGTTTCATGCAAGATGTAAACTGGAATGTTGAAAGGATATTACACCATGAATTAATTACACTGCAGAAAGTGTTTCAGCTATTGTGAGAGGCAGTTGTTCTAACTTATTCATATGCCACATCGTGCAAGTGACATCTTTTTTCGCCATGAGTCTCTGTTTACTTGTCAGGTTAAAAGGCAAGAATAGGTGTAACAAATGTAAATGGCGCTGTGACACTCGGCCAGATTTCAATATCTGAAATGTCCAACTAAATTGCATATTAGATCTAAGCTGACTTTGTGTATGGTATAATCAAGACATGTCATTTTGCATAATATCAATAACAGACAACCCAATGTTTTTCAAGCAGTGAATGCGAGAAGACAGAGTATTAACCCCTTCGATGCTCATGACGGAACGGTTCCGTCATGAGCGACGGTTGAGCTGTGCTCATGACGGAACCGTTCTGTCACGACCACACCCGTTTCTTAGAACGCTCAGCACAGCGCGAAAATTCGCGCCGCGCTGATGCGGTTAATACTACTATCCATAATAGCAAGTACTTTATCCAAATTATCTTGATCAATTTGTCATAAACGTGCACCAGTAGTTTCTGTAGGACCAAAAATATCATAGAGGACCTTATTCCAAACAATCCCATTAGTTTCTAGAACCCCTGAAATGTTCACAAGGGACAGGTCTCTTTTCAGTTTATGTGAAGAAGTGAGGCATTAGTCCCTCATCTACCAATTCTGTAGCAGAACGTTCTGAATGGTAGAGGCCCTTTAAACAGTCACAAATCCAATCACAAGAAATAGGAAGACAAGGAAAGTGTTATCTAACCATATACCCAGGGCCACTAGAATTATACACATAAGAGAGAGCCAAATTATGCAGCAGGGTTAAGTAAATGATGCAGCAAGAAAACACACATTATGCTTTATGCATCAGATTTTGTGATACTATTATTTCAATACTTTATCATTTTTAGACACTTGTTAAGACTGTCTGGGCTGTGGTTGCACCTGATTAGTATTTATTTATTTATTTATTTATAAAATTTCTAAAGCGCACAAATACCTTCCGGTGTCTCGGCGCTAGAGTTCGCAGATTGCGGAGGTTCCACTGACAACTTACTGATTAAATAGCCAAGTCTTAAGATGTTTTCGAAATAGTAGTAGTGAAGAGTGATGTTTGATATGGGAGGGGACCTGATTCCATAATTTTGAGGCAGCCACTACAAAACGTTTATCTCCCCATGTTACCTTTTTTGTACATGGAATTTGAAGCTGTTGAGCTGAAGATGAGCGTAGTGTACGACTGGGTTTATACACTTTAATTGCTTTTTTAAAGAATTCAGGTCCATTGTTGTTCAAGGCCTTGTGAATAATACACATGGCCTTAAACTTTATCCGGCTTCTTATTGGTAGCCAGTGAAGCTCGCGAATTATGGGAGAAATGGATGAGTACTTAGGTATACCCATAAGAATCCTTGCAGCAGCATTTTGGACAAGCTGTAATTTGCTCAAAACTTGCTCCTGTGCGTTAAGCAGTAAACCATTGCAGTAGTCCACCTTAGATAATACCAAGGAGGACATTAAGGTTTTACCTGCAGTTGGGGGAAGAAATGGGAGCAGTTTCTTCACCATTCTCAAGGTGAAGAAAGAGGCTGAAACCACAGCATTGGCATGGCTGAGGAACGTAAGCTTATTGTCGAAAAGCACGCCCAGGTTTTTCACCTTGGCAACTGGTAGTGGAGGACTTCCCAGTTCCGAAGGCCACCAGACCGGAGACCAAGACGGGGTTAGTTCACCAAAAACCATCACCTCCGTTTTGTCGGAGTTTAGCTTTAAGCAATTCCGATTCATCCATGTACTGATGGCCTTCATGCCCTCCTGAAAGTTCGCTGCCACTGCTTCTCCATTTTTGTGTATCCCCAGGACCAGTTGTGTGTCATCGGCATACGATGTTAGACCTATACCGTATGACTTAATTACCCTCGCCAAGTCCGACACATAGATGTTAAAAAGTGTCGGACTTAGCGAGGAGCCCTGGGGAACACCACAAGGGAGAGTGAAGTCAGGAGAACAGTAACACCCCATCTTCACGGACTGTACTCTCTTGGCCAGGAAAGATGCCAGCGTTGCTCTAGCCCTACCCTGGATGCCAATGGCGGCGACACGGTCGATCAAGATGGTGTGATCGACCATGTCGAAGGCCGCAGACAGATCCAGGAGTATCAGGATCGCTGCGCCACCCCTGTCCATGATTATCCTAACCTCCTCTGCAGCTTTTATCAGAGCAGTCTCCGTCCCATGGCCCTTCCTAAAACCAAACTGCGTGTTGTCAAGTAGATCGTTTTGATCAATGAAGATCGACAGCTGTTGGTTCATTACCTTTTCAATTATTTTCGAGGGATAAGGGAGTGAGGCAATAGGACGATAGTTTTTGGGTTCTAAAGGATTTAATGTAGGTTTTTTTAAAAGAGGTATTACAGTTGCCTTTTTCCAGATTGAAGGATAAACACCTGTCTGAAATATGGTGTTACAGATGTTGGTGAGTACTGGGGCTATTAGGTTGGATACTGATTTAAGGATAAATGGAGGACAAGGGTCCAGTGATGATCCTGATTTAACAATGTTCATGAGCTCCACCATAGATAGTGCTGGAGTACCAGTTTAACTCGCAAATACTGCAATAAGAAAAAGAAATGTAATTGGTCAACCTTTGCAAAAAGCCTTCCATGGCACTGCAACATGTGTTACTTCATTTTTTATTAACTTTTGAAGTGTTTGAGGTAGAAACAATTTTTTTGTTACAATCTGCAGATTATGCAGTAGATGATGAAATAGGTGGCAAAGACAGCGAATCCATAACTATGCGTGAAACGTTGCAGCAGCACAATTGCATTATTCCAGTGGCCCTGCATATATCAAAGGAGGGACCAGATAAGTGTGTTTCAGACATGAAAAGACAACACAGGCCAGTGAAGGAGGTGTGTATAGAACAGTGGAACTGCCAAAAAAGTCAGTTGAGAAATCATCTGTTCCCACATAGTTTGCTTAAAAACAGGAGCCACAGGTGTAGTAAAAGAACTGGTCGATTCTGCAAAGGTTGGATCAGTATAAATGACATTATCCGCAGGCAGCGCTGTAGCAAGTACAGTGCTCATTTCCATCGTATGACAGGCATTTGTTGCGAAATCAAGAATTAACTGAAGTTTGTTCACCGCCATCCCTCCAGCTGGGGAGAAACAGCTTTGATGTTGCTCACACGCTATAGAGGAAATTCTTGTGTGATAGCAAGAGGAGTTAGGTAACTACCATGGAGCTCTCTGGCCTACTGTTTAAAATCAGCCACATGATGTACCTTTTGTTGATCAATGGAGACAAAATTATGTTCTTAAAAACCTGTGAGTAGCAGCAATAGTACGGTTCTTGTACCTTGAATGCCGAAGACTGGCACTGGTACTGGGTATGATGGGCCAAAGTCCTCCTTCACCGGAATTTTCTCATGAACGAGATCCCCAACTTGTGTAATCCATCCAGAAGGCACTGGCTGCTTGTTGATTTCAGCAGAAATTGACTTTCTAAACTGTCTGTTAGCTTGGCTGTCACAGAAGCTTTGTAAATCCTGTAAGACAGCAGAATGAACATTTGCGTCAAAGGGCATGGCTGCCACCATGATCTTTGGACCGGCAAGTTCTGGAACATACATTTTATTAGGAAAAAGGACCTTTGTTTGAGGTCCAACCACCCAGAGATCATTTAGAAGATTATTAAAAGCTGTTTCCACCCCATATAAATGGTGGATCCAGATACGTCCTGAACTAATACTCTAGCTGTTAAGGATTGCTTTAAGTCACGGTTCATCCTCTCCACCACCAAATTTCCTTCAGGATAATAGAGGAAGGAGTAATGAACCTCTACACCCAGGTAAGCCGTTGTATCCCTACATGCTTTCGGGGCAAAAGCAGGGCCCTGGTCCAAGTGGAGGGTAGTGCATGCATATGTTCTGATAAAGACTAGCAAATACTTAATAACAGTGCGAATATGAGCCTAACGATGTGGCCACACCCAGAGGAACCTTGAGCAAGAGTCAACTGCAAGTAGGATAAATTTAAAAGCACCATCTGAATTAAGAGAACCACAGAGGTCTAAATAAATGCAGCCAAAATGTTAGCTGGAATTCGGTCTGTGTATCTGCGGTAGGCAAGCATGAATGGAACTCTTTATTTGGTGACAAATGTCACATGAAAGGACATATGTCTTGGCTTTTCTGTACAAGACATGCCACTAATAAAACTGTTGTAATAAGGGAATTGTGACTATCGCTCTGCATGTGCAGAAAGAACACACTCATGCACAGCTATCACCAAGGCTACTCTTCTGTCTTACTTGGCAATCACATGATCACCAAACCCTGGAATTGTAGCAAAGTTAACATTTTGGGCACTTAAATGATAAGTGTATTTAGCTAGAAAGCCCTACGCAATGGGGTGCCAACGTGTGTAGCATGAACGCCGACCAGTACATCCTCATCTACCTTTGTATGAGAACGAGTAATCGCAGCAACTATTGTAGTGGAAACAGCAGCGTTGGCAGCTTCATCTGCCAGAGAATTCCTAACAACGTGCATTCCAACATTCTGATGGCTCAATGTATGAATAACATGAGCCTGGAGAAACCTTTCTTTGAGATCCGCCACCTTCATCCAAAGAAGCTTATGCTTAACAATGTTTACTTTAGAATCTCTGAAACTATTCTGGTGTCAATATGCAAATTGTAGTTAAAGGGCTGGACACAATAATATAAATCACATACTATAAGAATGGGAAAGTGAGGATCTCTATTATCCAGTGCAGGCAACAATGCTTTTAGTTCAGCCAATTGAACTGTGCTGTCACTTAAAAACTGTATGCACGTTTTCTGTGGTTGGAAGTTACCATCCAACATCACACCATGAACAGAGGTGCAAGCCAACAAATATTGGTGCTTGGTCCCAATCAAAATATGTATACTGCTCAAGGGGCAAAATATGGCTCAGAATGGGAATCACATGCTCATATTGAGGAAATTCTTGTGTTTGTAAAGATGTGTTGTTAGAAAGTCATCCTTTTGCCCTGTTCAGCCCAATTTGTTTTTTGGAAGATACTGGTGGTAACTGAGTCTGACTGTGCCCTGGGCTCTGCTAGCAGACCCAGGCCAGTGCTATGTTTATAACACAACACATGTATAGGGTACATTATGTATTAGGGCACACTTACAATTGGCATTCTCTACCCTATAAGTCCCTAGCAGATAATAGGGCAGGGGGACTGAACTACGTTTAGGAATCTAGTATATATTAGGGCATGGATGTTTAGAGGCTAGCAGCCTTGCTGCAGTTGCATGCTTACACTTCAGAGTGCCTGAGGTCATTGTGAAAGCAGCCCTGTTCTGCAGCACTGCTTTTAAAAGTAAATTAATTGCAACCTCGACTTTGGTGTTAAGGGCATTTTAAAAGTGAAAAATCTTTATTATGTTTACTTATTAGGTACCCTCAAGGTGCTCCAGGGGTGGGGGGGGGTCATGCAACTCTAAGCAGGGGCCTTATATAAGTAGATTTATAAACTCTGAGGAGGGAAATCTGCTCATTTTATTTTTTTCCCTTTGTAGATTCTTGACCTATGGGCTAACATTGCAATATTGTATGCATGCATAGTTATTGTTAGGAAAGGAATTTAAATATAATTCAAAGACTCAATAGAATAGCATTGACAAATCCAACTAATTGCCCTTGTTGAATTTATCATAAAGTGTACAGAAAAGAAGTTATAACACTATTTGTCTATAAACCAAAATTCAGCCTTCCTGGGGTCTTCCCTGATTGATCAGTGCTAACAGGCTTAGCAAGGATGCCTTGATTTGATGATAAGTGTCTATCCAGGGGAGAGGTTATCTGCTGGAGAGGGCTCTGCAGCTACACAGGAATGCCAGAGAAGGGAGGGGGTCTAAAGCATGAGGCTTCAAAGGAGGACAGGACGGGTAGGGAATACCAAGCCTACCTACCCCCAGTCCCCTGTGCCCAAGCCAGATATTAGGTTTAAGGAAGGAATTTGAAAATGTTAGGGGAGGAGAGCTATGGAAATGAGCCACACTGAGAGTTGTTTCAGTTAGCTCTTACTGCTCTGCTGACATTTCAGGGTTCATGGATTTTGGAAGAACACTGCTTTCTGGGACAAGAAGATGCCATACTTTGGAGCAAGTGAGCATGCACCTGCATGGCACCCTGCATCACGTTGCTCAAGGGTGCCCCTTCTCTTGATGTCCAGAAGCTGAGAATAAATATTTATGAGAGGTGAAGAGCCTCTCTGTTCTGCTGTCTTAAACTACAAGGAAATGAAGGCATGTCCTGCTTGAATCTGAATCTGCACCCAAAGACTTGCATTCTGACTGACTGCGGCTGCTGCACATTTGGTAATACAGTCCTAGGTACTGTGCCTTGCTTCAAGACGGATTAAGGAGTGGCCTTCCTCCAGCTACAGTTTAACAGATCTCACCCGCATCTTCTCTACAAAGAGTCCCCATCTTGGAGGGCATCCTTTGGGCTTTTAATGATATGGCCAGATGCATTGAGAAAGTTGTGCTCCAGACCTTTCAGAGACCATCCAGGAGCTCCCGGACCTTGGGATTTGTGTTCTGGAGACTTTGAACCCACAAGGAGGACTTCAGAAACCAACTCATAAAGTTTGGAGAACTTTTTGGAAAAAGCTTTATAAGGTGACCAATCTAACTGCAAGAGTCAAGGAGGATTTGACCGGGATCTCCCTGAAAAACACACCATCACCGAATCCGACCTGGTGAAGAGCAGTGAGGGCCCTCAAAAGAAAAAGTTCCAAAACAGTGTCTACGTTTGAAGGTAAAATTCTGAAGGTAAAATCATGCTTAATGTGTCCGGCCAGGGCTCCATTGTGGTTGGCCTGAAACTTTGTCTTTGCTCCGATCAATCACGACCAGATGTCCCAGAGTGGCGCCATAGGTTTTTTTAGTACTATATAGTAGTTACTCTTTAAAAATTCTTTAAAAGTCTTTGCTTCCTCCAGGTTCTCCAGAAGGCCTGTAGGCATCCAGAACATCCGAAGTAATCTCCCTTGGTGTGAAGGAGTCACGCCCCTGCATCTGCAGGCACTGCCACAAAGCTGACTGTTCTGCTGCTCCAGTCATCCAACGGACTTCCTGAGGCCCAGCAACACAGGTGGTGGTTCTACAGTTCCCTAGAGACCTGACCTGTCTTTTCTGCACTTTTGAGAACAGTATCCATCATCAAAGACGCTGAGACCAAAACCCTGTGCACCGCATTGACTTGCCATTGCCAAGGCTTGTTGAGTCTGCACTCCACATATCTTAGGGCTACAAGAAGCTTCAGCCTGTAGCACCTCATCCCTCAAAGATCAGCATCCTTACTGCATCCTCTGTAACGTGGGCCTCCATCTTTGGTGTGCTGCCTGAGGTCCTCTTCTTATGACTCCTGTGCCTTCGGCCTGTCAGTCCACTTGAGGGTCTTGCTTTGCTTTAGTAAGCTCCCCTGCTTGCTGAGGGCCTGCTCTGACTCTCCTGCACTTGGATCTTACAGGTCCCAATGTTTGCATATTTTTGCTTTCCATACCAGTTACGACTACCAAGGCTTGTTGGTCCCCCCACTAGACAACGACCACCTGAAAACCGACACCCAATATGGAACAGCTTATGCATGGCTCCTGGTCTTCATCAGCATTGCCTGGTCCTCCCTCACAGCTGCAGAAACAAAGTTACCGTCTTCTCTCTTGAAAATTCCCATCATCGGTGGTCATTGTGCTTCCTTGCCTCCCGGTCGCTTCCGAGTGGCATAGACTCTGTCCCCTCTGTTTGCAGGTTCTCTTCTTCAAGAATCCAATCTTGGATTCCACCGGACTCCTCCACATACTTCTTCAGAGGCATCCTTATTCGAAGTCTTCCATTGTCGTCTACGGCAGGTTCGAACGCCACTTCACCCTATAAATCTGGCTTCCCTGGTGCAGGTAATTTTGTTCCTTGGGCATTCATGGTGGATTGACATCCTAAGGGTTTATTCGGGGTTCTCTGGGAAGGGTCCTTCTTCTGTAAAACTGCACCTGTGAATTCTCCTTTGACTTCCAATGGGCACAAGACCGTGATTCCACTCTGCACACATCCTCTGTGGAGTTGCTGAGTACTTATCTTGGGTAGTTCATTGTGTCCCCATCTCCTATGAGTCTTCTGGTCCAATTTCCATTCTCCTTGAAGTTTGCATTCCACTTTCTTAGTATATGGTTTGGTCTTCCAGTGGACACCAGTATATATTCGTGCTACTTACCTAATTATTTTGAAGTATTCTTGTGTGTATTGTTGGTAGGAGATTCACCAGTGTGATAGTAATTGTGTTGCAAAAGAAATAGCCTTATTTTTATAGACACTGTGTGACTCTTTTTCGTCTAATCTACACTGTTGATTAAATGTGGTAAAACACGCTGCTTTACACTCCTTCAAAAAAAAACTGAAAGCTTCTCTCCACAGCTACCACTTTAAGAGCTTTCTATGGTTATCAAAGACAACTAAAATCACCATAAGGGTTTCCTGGATTAGTTCAAGGTGCATCACTCCAGAGACTAAACCAGCCTCCTACAACCACCAAAACCAGTTCTCCATTAAACTTCTCCCACCAGGGCACAAGTACTAAAAAAAAGAAGTGGGACACTAACCAAGTTAGGCAGTATGTAAGTGACATCACAGCACATGACATAAGCTGCAGCGGCTGGTCCATTGGGGCTGCAGGGCCACGCCTCTCCATCTTTCGCCCCTCACGAACAGTGTCTGTCAGGCTGAACAAAGGTCAGCCTGTCAGACACTGATCATTTTCGGGTCAGGCAGCCAGAAGCCAGACATGCGCTAAATGCGCAGGCTCCTGGCTGCCTGAGCTAAACTTTGCTGGGCTGAGGAAGTCACAGCTCCTGTGGGTGTTATGTCCTCAGCTCAGCAGAGGTTACTTAGGCCCTTCCCTCGGTGACGAGGGGTAGTGTCACTGATTGCCTCACACCTGGGCGCTTCAGTTTTAAGCCCTGAAGTGCCCAGGGTGGAGTGTCAATCAGTGACACTTCACCACGGAGTCAACTGGGGTCAGCAGTTTCACTGACACCATCCCACTCTGTAATGGCTTTGGGACTGCTGCCTTTCCGCATTGGCTGTCCTTTGGTCAGCCAATGAGGGAAGGCAGCAGTCCCAAGCCTCCTGGAACCTCTGAAGCAGAGCTGGCTGCGGGTAAGTGTGTGTTTTCTTTTAAATTAATGTTGTTGCATGCATGCATGCATGTATGTATGAATGTTTGGTAAAGAGTTTTGTAAATGGATGTGTTTGTGTGTGTGTGTGCGCACATGTGAATGCATGGCTGTGAGTGTTATGTGTATGTGTGCGTGTGTGTGCTCATCTGCTCCTTCCCTCCAAAACTTACCCGCCACCTCTGGGCATCGCAAGTGACATCACAACCCATGACCTCACAGGAAGTGATATCATAAAAATGACATCAGATTCTAAGACCCCACATATGTTAAGCAGGTCTATCATGAGTACATTTGTGCGCATTACAATATTTAACAAATTAGAGTTTGTGTCGGAGTTGTGCCAAAAAAAAAGGATGCACCCGGTGCAAGATCTAGGTATCCCCTTATACATTTATTTATAAAAAATCTGCCAGAAATAAATTGGATGCAAGGAGAAACGTGGCAGTATATCTGTTCTGCTTAATTGTTTACAACGTGTGCATTTTAAAATATCTGGTACATAGATATTTATGTACCCAGTAAATCTCAGGAAATAATAATAATGGTAAGATAACTCTGGAGGTTAATGCTCTTCCCGGAGAGACAGGTGTTTTGTCTAGTTCCAGTTTTGAATAAATTTAGCATAAAGGGTTAATATGTCTCACGCAAAGCACATCATCTGATATGCAGATTACGTTTTTTTTTATTTTATGTAGATAGATAAGTGGGTTATTTCTTTTAACACAGAGATCCTTTAGTTACTTGCAGTTTATGAATTCTAATCCTTCTAATACAGCACAGTGAGTTATGACCGACATGTGGCTCCTACACCTTGTAACCTTCACTATCTTATGTAACATCCTGTAAACTGATTTACACACATACAATTTATTGTCAATGTATAATGTGTATGTGGGATTTAAAGCACTGCGACACACTAAATTGGGTTGGGTAGCGCTATAAAAGAAATAAGACACAATAGTGGTATTTAAATTGTTATTTGTGTAAATATTAGGAGAGACCAACACACCGGAGAGACCAACACATCGGACACAACATAATGCAAGATGTGTGCTTAAACTATGGCTGATTCTAATTGTTCTCATGCTCCGGTGTGAGGTTCAACTGCTCAAAATAAACATTTAAACCAAATATTAGGGTTTGAGTGGCTGAATTGTGGGGTGTGAAACATTCAAATAAGGTAGGGTCCCAGCTGAGGAGGGACAGGCTGCAGACAGCAATCAACAAACCACCTCGCTTCCTTAGTCCTGGAAGTGCAGACTGCAAGCAGCGGTGGTGAGGAGGATGAGGTGTGAAAACATTCCTGGAGATTTTGCAGCACAACAAAAGGGAAGGTCACAGGTCAAGTGGAGGGACTTTAGCACAACAAAGTACTTGTGCTTAGCCGTACCAATAGCCCTGCCACATACAGAAGAGAGAGGGTAAATTATTTTGTCCCCTCGCCCTCCCACCCTTGTCCCCTGTGTCAACCCCAGTACAAAATCTGGGGGGATATATCCCCCGCATCCCCCACACATCCTACACCCATGTAAGGGTGCCTGCATTGGCGCTAGGCAGCTGAATTCAGCGCCAGCGCTAAGGGAAACACAGGGGTGTGCCACATTCATGTGAATACGGCACGGCCCTGTGTTTTTAGTAACCCCGGGCGGGAAACTTCGCTACGCCCACGAAGTGTTGCCTACTTCGCCCTTTGCAAAGTAGGCAAAGCAGGCAACACTACGCCCACTCCTTGGGCGTAGCGAAGTTGCCCGCCACCCGCCTCCCTCCCGCCCTCCCGAACATACCTAATTTAATTAAATGGGCACATAAAAATAAATAAAATGCACTTACCTTGTACGCGGCGTCCCGGGGCTCCCTCTGCTCGTTCACGGCGCTGTCTGCTAACCAATGCGCATGCGCATTTTATTTATTTTTATGTGCCCATTTAATTAAATTAGGTATGTAGGGGAGGGGGGCATGCGGCGCGTAGTGGGGCTACGCGAAGTGCACAGGTGGGCGTAGTTTCTTGCCCACTTTGCGTAGCTTCGCGTAGCCCCACTACGCACACTACGCCCAGGGTTAGTGTTTAGAACAGAGAAGCATGGTGTTAGCAATGTTTGCTTAACGCCACACCTCTCTATGCAGTTGTAAATATGCCCCTGGTTTGGAAATGAAGAAAACAATTATGCTAGCTACAACTAAAGTTGGTATTGCACTTGTCGATTACTTATTTATTCACCTTTTTTATTCGATGATCCGGATTGCTACTGGTTTTTAAACATATAGAACCCGATTAAAAGTGAGGCAGATGGTGATGCAGTATTTGTTGCACTAGTAAACAGTGATATGCAGGGATGAGGTTTTTACCGGGCATTCCAAATATGCATGGGTGAGGTTTTTACTGGGTGCTCCTATTATGACTTTTTCCTCCTTGAAAATGAGGAACTGTGTGAGAATTATGGTGCGTTCTGCACCGAATCCCACACACATGAGCATTTAATATGCTTCCCCTCCCCCACTACATTCTGGAAGACTTTATCTCCTAAAATTACCAGGGAAATAAATGCTGGGGGCTACAGCCATTAAGTCACAACTCACATGCTCTCTGCACAAACAAGAGTTTGCATGGGGGTCAGAATTAATGTATTCGCGGCAGAGCATTAGAGTGAGGAACATTCCGGCGGGTTGATGCCGGTCGCGGGAGCTCCCGGCGTAGCGAGGCAGAAATGAACATACAGCCCACAGCAACGCTAACCGAAAACATTGTCAGGTATATATGAAGCGGAAAGTCTTTAAGCAAAATATTTCTTTACTATAATACCCTTTTTATTCACTTTTTCCACGCTGCCGCTGAGATATTTCATACGCTGCATCCTTTGATAATACTGCATCACCGCATGGGGCAGGAAGCGGCTGAATACATCGGATTTGGAGGACGCCAAGCCAAGCTGTGGTAGAGGATACGGGCTGCAGTAATCTGGATCGGCTTCCTGGCTGGAGGGGGCAGAGACAGAACAGCACGCCGGTGGCCTGCAAAGCTCCGAGAGGACTCCACAGCGCAGGATTTTCTCGGAGGCACCCCAGAGCACAGTGTAAGGCGTGTGTTTAGTAGGAGAGAGGTCTGGCAGATGGAAAAAGTGCCACTCTCTTCCAGCCCCGGGTTACCTTATTGTTCCCCCGAGTTAGTTTTAGTAAATAAGGGAAAGAAACAGGAGAAGGATACTGCAGCTGTTTTTGAAGAGGAGCAGGTGAGGTCGGAGATTCCGGCTGGGCCACATAAAGCTATTATTATTTTACCTGTTAAAGAAGGGCTGCCCCCCCCTCCCCCCCCCCCGAGAAAAAGGTACCAGTTGCGCTCCCAACTTGAGGTAAAAAATAAGGGAAAACTAACTGTGATGGGGAAAATTGTTGGAGAAGTACTCCAAGTTACCCCTGAAAAAAGGTGATAAAATCTGGGGGGAGCAAAAAGCAAAGGGAGGCTAAGGCACCGCGCATATCAGTTAAGACCACCCCATCATTAAAGTCTTACTTTAAGATAATGTAAATGTATTTCGATTTATATAGCGCACGATTCACCCAGGGGTCTCAAGGAGCTTGCTTAGGGAACCCGTCCTGGTATTCCCCTGTGAGAGATACCCCGGCAGGGTATTCACAAGGTGAAAGCCAGGCATCCCGCCGCGAGGGGCCGTAGTGGAGATTAAGCAAGCTATTGCCCAGAGTCGCAGAGTGTGACCCTGTGAGTCGAGTAGGCACCGGAGCGAGAATTGTCGAGTCCGTGGAATTTGTGAGCCCGAGACCCGCCGAGGCGGGGAATCGAACCATGGTCCACGGCTGATCTCAGCTTCCGGGTCTGCCGCCTCTAACCACTGAGCCACACTTCTCCATGGAGCAGGTGGGACTTCTATAGGGGGACAGCAAGGAGTACAGTAGACCCCTCCCCCGCTCCTCTTGGGGAATCGCTTTACTCCATTAATGGTGGATGATGGGGGAGAGAAGGAGGCATGTCAGTTGGACACCGGATGAAGGAAACACTTCTCCCGTCACAGGATTCCCCCAACACAGAGTTAATACCAGTGCAGGGAAATGGTAGTGCCTTGGACAGAGGAAAACCTGATACTTCCCTAGGGGCAGAGGGAGGCAAACCCGACTTGGAATCAATAATATTAAGTCTAAGAGGAGATCCATTTTCAAAATTTGAGATCTCCGAGGCTAGTCAGAGAGGGATAGATGACAAATGCGACGTCCTTAAAGGAAAACTGGACGACATAGTCTTGCGAACTGGTGTTCTGGAATCTGAAGTTAAGACCCTCTCGGAAGCTGTATCAGGGAACACCAGAGACCTATAGAAAATAAAAATCCAAAATAAAGCTCTACAGGAAGATCTAGAAAGGTTGGAGATGCAGGCAAGACAAAATAATTTAAGAGTCCTCAAAATTCTGGAAGGTACAGAAGGAGGAGATATAAAGGCATTTATCCTCAGGGAGGGAATTCTGAAAGATAGAACGGATATCGATCTGGACAAAGAGATTTAGAGAGCCCATAGAGACTGTTTCAAGATGCACCCCGCTAAAAAAGCCCCAAGGAAAATCTTGATCAACTTTCTCATTTACGCAGTTAAGGAATTGATGCTGGGGAGAGCACTAAATGAATCTGCGTTACAATTTGATTTGGTCAGCTATTAAATTAGGTCAGATCTGGGGAAGAGAACGGCTCAAAGGCAGTGGGACCTTGGAACTAGAATGCCTGAGTTGAGAAGTTGGGGAGTCCAGATTCAAATGAAATTCCCTGCCACGCTAAAAGTAATGTGGCACATCAAGATGTAAAACTTTAGCTCCTCCGAGGATGTGGATGTCTTTATGGCACAAATGAAGGAGTAGAGTTGACCTAGACTAGTTTAATACAGAAATGTATAGATAAATATAACTGGAAAAAAAATGACATCAGGAAGATGGTAGATGAGTAGGGGGTGGATAGGCGGCGGTAGGGATGCAGGGTGGACAACAGTGGGATACATATATAATAAAGAACAAGAAAACAAAAAAATATATACATAAGAGTAGAAAATAAGGTTAGTGAAATTGGATATAGTTTAACATGTATGGGTGGATTCTTTGGGTAGAGAAGATGTCTCTAGCTACAAAGGGGGGGTTCCGAAAGGCGGTTCTTATTCGCCAAGGGAATAGTAGGAGGGTTCCTCATGGGAGGGTGGGCTGGGGGGGACGGGGTGTTGGGAGCAAGGGGGAAAAAACAAAAATATTCGTCCTCATACAAGTCCTGAAAGTTCAGAGTCGCGAAGGAAGAGCCAAGGGAGTTGTAAAGCTGAACAGGCTAAATAAAGTTAAAGTAATAACATGGAATGTGAATGGGTTGAGGAGTAGGAGAAAGATGTCCCGGGTCATTGAGTTTTTGAGGAATAGTGAGGCACATATTTGTCTTTTATAAGAGACTCATTTAGAGTCCCATGAGTGTTAGCAGGGTTTCAGTAAGGTGGGATGGATCCAGGAGGTGCTTTGTTCTGACCAAAGAGGAAGTAGTAGGGGAATAGCGCTGATCATAAGAAGCAATGCAGGTATAAATGTGGTAAAGCAAGACACAGATCACTCAGGGAGATGGTTAGTGGTCACCTTGACAGTTTGTGGTACACCCCTAGTATGCGTAGTATACTATCGCCCGAATGAAGACAACCCAGGGGCACTTTTGAAACTTGAGGCCAGTCTGCTAAATATTACAGTACCAATAATAATAGGGAGGGACTTCAAACAGGTTTTAAACAAAGAGATGGATCGCACTTCGAAAGTAAAATATAACAGTCCACCAAAAATGTCTGTGGCGTTGAAAAATATAATTAAAGATTTTAACTTGCTTGATATATGGAGATGTAAGAATGGGGAAACTAGAGATTTTACGTTCTATAGCAAACAGTATAAGCATCATTCAATAATTGACTTTTTTCTGGTAGATCAGGTGCTATTTTATGAAGTGGAGGAAATAAATCATATCCCTGCTATTTTATCAGACCATTCAGCAGTAGTTATGACTCTGGGGTTTAAGCAAAGAGAGATACAAAAAAGGGGGACGTTAGATAGGACCATGTTATTGGATGATGGAGTGGTAATGGAGATAGGAGACAAAACGTATGAGTACTTTAAGCTCAATGTTGGCACAGCTAAGAATCAGATAGTGTGGGAGGCTTTCAAAGCCTACACAAGGGGGATACTTAGCTATATAATGGTAGGAAGAAAGAGAGTTGTGGAGAAGTGTGGCTCACTGGTTAGAGGAGGCAGACCTGGAAGCAGAGGTCAGCCCGGGACCAGGGTTCAATTCCCGGCTCGGCGGGGTCTTGAGTCCTAAAATGTCCATGGACTTGACAATTCTCGCTCCGGTGCCTAATCGATTCATGGGTTCGCACTCTGCGACTCTGGGCAATAGCTTGCTTAATCTCCACAACGGCCCCTCACGGCGGGATGCCTGGCTTTCACCTTGCGGATACCCTGCCAGGGTTATCTCACAGGGGAATACCAGGACGGGTTCCCTAAGCAAGTGCTTAGAAACCGCTTGGTGATTTGCGCTATATAAATTCCTGTACATTTACATTTACATTTACAGAGTTAAGATAAATGAAGAAACAGATAGGATAAGTAAGATTAAAGAAAAAGAAATAGATTTACAGAAAGCATCAATGGAGACCCTGAGTACAGTACCATGTTTGGAGAAAGAGTTGGAAAATCTGCGGGCCAAATTCCAAGCTAATTTAGATAAGAAGCTTTTGGATAGGTGGAGAGCTAGCAAGCTTCAACATTTTGCTTATGGAGAAAAATGCAGTTCTCTATTAGCATGGAAGGCGAAAATGGATAGGGCAAGGAACCTGATAAAGATTTTAATCCAAAAAGGGTCAGGAGGCACAATATATGAGGATGATAAAATTCGGGAGGGGGACAGAAGTTTTATGTATGATCTGTATAAGGAGGATATTAGACTAGGGCAAGAGGCGGCTCAGGACTGGTTAGAGTTAACTACCCTTCCTCAGTTGCAGAAGAATACAGGGCATTTGTGCAAGCTAATATTACCGAGGAAGAAGTTAGAGAGCAATATAAAACAATGACCAGGTGAAAAGCCGCAGGCCCAGATGGGGTACAAATTGAGTTTTATGTAGGTATCCTGGATATTGTAGTGCCAATTTTAAAAAACGTGTTTAATAAAATCTATATTGGGGGAGAAGATACACCAGGTTCGTGGGCTGAAGCCACAGTGACCCTGATATTAAAACCTAACAAAGACCCACAGATGATATAGTCCCATAGACTAATATCTCTATTAAATTCAGATTATAAGGTTTTTACAGGTATATTGGCAGCGCGGGTGGCAAAGGTTATAAAGGCAGTAGTCCACTCGGATCAGAGAGCTTTTATACCAGGGAGGCAGCTAAATGAGCTTACCTTCCAGGTAATGGGGGCCATAGATATGGCCAAAGTTAAGAAGGATCCTCTGATGATAGTAGCAATAGATGCTGCAAAAGCCTTTGACCAGGTTAACTGGGTATATCTCTGGGAGACATTAAAAAGTTTTGGCTTTCCCAACAATTTTGTTCAAGCGATGAAAAGTTTCTACACTAGCCCTAAAGCGAAGGTTTTGGTAAATGGTGCCCTGACTGATTGGTTTAACATTTCGAGGAGCACTAGGCAGGGGTGCACTTTGTCACCACTTTTATTCAATTCGTCAGCTGGCTCATGATGGATCCTGTTTTTCGCCCCTTCAAAATGGGAGAGTTAGTACTTAAGCTTGCTCTATACGCAGATGATTTGCTTCTATATACAACAAACCCAGCAGAGACAATCCCTCGACTAATGGAGAAGGCAGAAAGATTTGGTGAAAATTCAGGGTATGAAATCAACAAAGAAAAAACTGAAATAATGGAATGGAATCCAGTAAAGGGAAGTCAGGGGGCAAAGAGTCAAATGAGGTATTTAGGGGTTCAGCTAGTGCAGAAATTGGAGGATATTCCTAAAGTGAATTGGAGGAGGGTTTCTAAAGAGGTTGCCAGTTTACTTACACAATGGGCAAATCTCCCTCTAAATATTTATGGGAGGGTGAATCTGGTGAAAATGATAATCTTGCCAAAAATTAGCTATCTATATAATTCAGTTCCATTGTCATTCAGGGAAGACGATATAGCTAAGCTACAAGGCAAAATAGGCACATTTATTTGGGCAACGAAGAGTCCTAGAATAGCCTGGATAAAATTAAGAAGAGGTCTTACAGTGGGTGGGTTAGCACTACCAGACCTACTCACATATTGTTATGCTTTCCACTTAAACATTTTTAGGATGTTGGCTAATAAAATGGATTCATCATCATTAGGCCTACTGTTTCAGGCTATGTTAAAGGATGTGGTGTAAGGGCAGGATTTTCTTCTGTATAAGTATGGAGATCCGATGTTTTATAAAAAAGTTAGGCTAAAGATCTTGGGAGCAGCCTTAAAGACTTGGATGTATATAAGAAGAAGGATGAAAATACCATACTATACAGCACAGACCCCAGTCTGGAACTCCCCCGGAACTCCGGAATGCCTACAAGACCAACTCAGTCAGCCTCTAAAAATGGGGGAGTAAGATGCTGGGGTGACCTACAAGAGGACTTTAAGCTTATGAGCTGGGAGGCATTTAGCAGGTTTGTAGTGTAGTTCCTATAGTCCCAATAGGCTCTGCGCATTGGAATAATATCTTCAGTAGTGTAGACGTAGGACTGAGGTTAACTAGGTCTCTACTGACTATATTAGACTTAAGTTTTTTGCCAGCTAGCTCAGAGTTCACTAGAAACTTTCTCGAATAAGCGAGGAGGAGTTTAACCTCCATGAATAGACAAGAAGGGATTTAGTTTCTGACAACCATAAAACATGACAACTTTGCTCTCCCTGAATAAGAGTATATCTCTAGAGTCGTGTGAAAACAAAAGACAGCTATTTCACTCAGTCAAAGGTGCGTACTTAGTTTCACCAGATTGAAGAGAAAAAGAGAGACGGGCGTTTTCAATAAAAGGTGTTATTTATTGAGCAGTCTCTTTCCTCATACAAGAGAAATGAATTGCTACAATTGCAATACTTATATTTAAGTAAAGTGCATACAGTAAAAGCAGGATTATGAAATAATACTGTAAAAGCATTGATATGGTTTCTTAGCCATATGATACTTTAAAATGGATAAAATAGATACATACATATATACATTGACTAACCGTACTCAACTGGTGCTTCTAACTACGCCTACCCCGGTGTACCTGACCTAAGCCTAATACGTGGGAAGGAGTAAGTAAGTAGCAGTTTAAGTTAAGTTTGTTTTGCCAAGAATCTGACTCAAGAATTCTCTGTAAGGGTTTAGTCAGTTCAGTACCTGGGTATTAGAAGGCAGGAGGGCTGGTATCTCTCTCTCAGGACTCGGTATCCCAGTCACCCGCAAGGGTAGGCTGGAAACGCCGGAGGCTGGATTTCTCGGCAAGAGAAAAGACAGCGTCTTTCTCAGCGCGTCAAAAGGGAGGGGCAGCGTCCGTGGGCTCTCGCATCAGCTGGGCTCTTCGGAAGTAGATAGCTGCTCTGCTCCAGGATTACCACCGTGTGTTTGCTTAAGGCAACGTTGGTATATTTATAGCTGAAAGGTGCCGGGTTTGACGTAAGGCTGGACATAAGACGTCAATAAAGATGTCACTAAGAACTGGTCGTTCTTACAGTGCTTTACAGGAGTTCTAGGATGAAATCAAAACAAAGCAGCGGGGATTTCCCAGGTTGCTGGAGGCTTGGATTTGTTTAAGAACTCGGTGTGCTTTCTAGGGGGCTGGAGGAATAGGCTTGCTTAATGTGACAGCATGCGCTATGACTGAATTATGAAAAGGGTTTCTATGCCGTTGTGGGGATATTATTGATTTATAACCGGACAAGGGCAAAGAATAGGAATATCGATTCAGGTACCTAGATAAACACACTACACCCACTCCACGAATTCATCAATAGTAAACATATCTAACGGAGCATGTGTATACCGATCCACCCCAAAATACATTATTTTGCATCTGAAATGGCATATGCGAAATACACGAAAAATGAGTATAGGTACTGTACTCTTACAAGCAGTGTAATCATTCATTAAAAAGGATGCATATATATATATCAGCATGAATGATTTGCAAAAATTACACATGAAATGGCTCTTAATACAGAAAAGAAAAGTGCGAGACCATTCCATCACATATAAATACAGTTATTTGTAAATGTGCTAGAGGCCGAGGTAATATATTGTCTCTAGAGTTCCTAAAAATAGAAGCTCTGTTCTCTAAGAATAGTTCTACTTTAGGCAGAGGATGAGTGCCAAAAAAAGGTAAATATTTTGGAATCGGGGAAAAATAATTTCGTTTTTCAAGGGAAGAAGTCAAAACAGTTCCAAATATTTTCAGAAGCTTTTGTTTTTCAAAGCTGAAGGCCGAATTCAGAGTTCAGCGAACGCTGAGTGCTCGTTTGCTTAAAAGTTTATTCTTTTTGTTCAGGGGAGAACATCATTTCAGACAGACTTTCAAAAAAGCAGTTTACCGCTTCAGGTGAAAGTTCGACCAAGTTGGAAAATGCCGCAACTGTGCAGTCGTGAGAATGATTGCTATCATCGATGACAGGATCAGCAGTGCTCACAGAAGGTCGTACCTGGTTGATGCTGCTCTCATCTTGCACTTCACTACCCTTTAATCGCAGTGGTGAAGTCTCAACGAATGCCGTCATCAGCATGGGTAATCGCTGGGGACAACACGATGCATGAGCCTTTACTGGACTTAGCAAAGTATCTGTATCCAAAGGTACTTTTGATTGTAGTGTGAGACAGACGTCTAACACGCATTCTTCTCCGCACAGCATACATCTTAACACAGGTAAGATACAGTTCTGCCAGATGGGTCTGAATGAAAGAAACCAGGTCATATTCAGATCTCTTAGCCTGGCTAATCCAAGGCCTTTAGTTATGCGGTCCCGATAGCGTATAGCTAGGATCGTTTCTTCCATTGTTGCTGGAGTCTTGTCTGTGACATGGCTTGCCATAACGAAGCAGGAGTATCAAAAATAAAATGCCTGCTACGAGTCCCAACAGGAGTGGAAGGCCGCCAAAGAGTGAATGGACAAAATTAGGAAAGATGCCCAGGACTGCTTTGAAAGGTGTCAACAGTCCCGAAAAAAATGTCTTACATACACTCGCGATACCATTCGTATCAGAAATGTTTAAGATTTCGTTTAGCATTTCTGCGAAGTGTAGGGGGCAATTTGTTGATAAAAGGTTATGTATCTCTGCCGTTGTCCTTGCAACTTGGAGATCATACGTTTCTTTTGATGACGTCAAGTGCACTGGCGTCTGTAGAAGAACAGACTTCATTCTGCTTAAAGTATCAATTCAAATAGAAGATATTTTCAAAATAGGCCAAATTTTTCCCTCCCTGTCTGGAGTGTCGTTCGGATACAATACTTGCATACAGCAAGTGACCCTGGACGAAACGCTTACCAGATAAGCTTTTCCTGGCACCAAGCCACAACAGCTGTGGTCCACTATTAGAATGTAGCTCCCGTTCGAAAGCCGTCTAAAGAATGGCTCTATTTGAGTTTCAGGTGTGCCAAGCTGGTGACATGAAAGGTTATTTGAAGTCCCCTCACAGGCCCCATGTAGATTTATACCCTGACACAGAAGTATACCACTTAGTGATTTTTCACAATTATCACCACTAAGAAATACATTCTGTCCTTTTTCACTATAACATGTGTGAGTGTAAGGTAATTTCCATGATGACTTAATGTATCCTTTACCCAACCTTTCATACTGGCCTGCCTGTATATACTTTTGGCAGTAGCGAAATTGGAGTCGTTATCGGAATAGTTATTATCCCGTGTATTATCCATTCAATGACAGGTCGTTCTGACATTGTCAATGGTAATCTCTCAAGTTTTTCAATGCTCAGAATTGTATATTCTGCTCCTCTTTGTGCCAAGCTGATTTGTATATCAGTAAGGTTAAAGATAGAGAATAGTGACGTTGTGTTGATTAAACGCCAAGGCACGTAGCCTGAACGCAGATTTTGTAACGTCCAGCCAAGCTGTACAATAGAACGCAATTGGGACTGACCATGTTGTAACATTAGCATGTCCTGCTCTATTATATCGATTGCAGATTATACAATACTGTCCAGTGAATATATTCTGGAAGACAGAGTCATTAACCCATTGTCCACAACAGAAAGTGATTTTTCCAAATTAATACGGTCAATTTCCCGTATTTTCTCTGCTGTTTTAATTTGAGTTTCTTTCCAAGCTTCGTTATAAGCTGCATATATAGAGGCCGCTATGAAACGTTTTTGACGCTGTTTGCGTGGTCCCATAATGAAATCACGCAAGTCAGCACCTTCTTTAAGTAAAGTTAAGTGTTGCTTAATTTCTGCCAGTGTGGATGTATGTAGCCATTCAAGGCAGAGTTTTCCTACACTGTATGTTGTTACTATCCCTGGATGTTGTCGCTGGGAGTATCTAGGGTCTGGCCTGGTCAATTTGAACCCCTGTATTTTGTTCAGGAATCTATCTTGACAGTTGTTTGTGTCTGTGGGCCAGATCAACCATTTTTTCCAATCAGGATGTGTTCTGTTTTGGTTTAAAATATGGGATACGTCTATCTCAACATCTGTAGTGCTATTACTGTCAGGTGTTGGCTTTGGAATAGACGGTTTGTTTAAGTCTTTAATTTTGGCTAGGCCAAGACAGGTTGTTTGTTGAATTGTGTCATTCAAAAATATAATTTGTTCTGGGATCATGCAGGCTCTGAATAATGATTCTATACCTTGGACTTGCCAATCTTTAGTACCCCAGATGGTTTTTGTCTCAATGTTATTTTTCCAAAAATCTAAACCAAATGTATTCATTTTTTCAAAAAATGTTTCTGAATAGATTAATTTTGTATTTGTCAGCATGGTTTTCATTCCTGTCTTATTTAACAATTTGAAATAAAACGTTTCTGCTTCACTTGCGTTAAACCCTGAGAAGTATGGGAATTTCTCATAAAATGTTTTTGAACTACCTTTTGGTGGAGTTGCACAATGTTCCTATTGATTATAATTTAAAACATTTCTAGGTTGAGCAGATTTATGCAAATAATGGGTACCATAATGGTTGTAGCAGTACATCTGATCATAATTCGATGAACCTTGTAAATAATCATGTTCTGTAAATTTTGCTGACATAACAAAGTCTGACATCATATCATTAATACTTTCAAAGTCCAATTCATCAGAGAATGTGCTCGGTTTTACAAAGTCACTTAATGAAACCTTAAATTGATGAGGATACTTCAAGAGCTCGACCGGGCCATATATATCGTAATCTGTTTTGTCCCATGATACTCCACCGGGTATCGGATTGGCTGTGAAGTTTACTGAAGAAAGTTCTCTTTTCTCGATGTGTGAAGACTTGTGTGGCTTTAGGACCAGGTTGATTTTCTGGCTTGCTGTGTCCATTGTAACATATTTTCCCTCAATGAAGTGTCCCAAGCATAGCACCATGATGAGCCAAAGCAGGAGGAAAAGTACACCTAGCACCACCCAAAATTCAATCCATGGGGAAATCAGATAGGTTTCTTGTAGTTGATGAAAGAGTTCTTTAGTTTTGTCTTTAAAAGTTTTTGTTGTTGTTGGCTGTTCCTCAGCTTCGCTCGGATCCTCAGAAAAGTCATCGAAATTGATGAAGTAGCCTGATGCAGTTCTGACAATTATTGGAATTGCTTCTGGATTTTTCTTTGTTTTATTAGCATAGTCTGTGGCTACATCGTTGTAGACAGGTGTTTCTTGACGAATTGTTGCAATTTGGGTTTCAAGAGGCATAAGTTCCATGGCTTTGTTGCATAGTCCTTTTTGATTCACTGTAGGTTTATCAAATGTGATTAGTCTCTCAGTTTGAACATCTTGATTTGTAGCAAATGTTGGTGTTCTGCTATTTCTTGGGAGTCCACTGGGCCTACTAATTATTATTGGCCACATGATTGTGGATTAACCAGGTCGATGGATACAACTCGGTTCTCCTTTTTACCAGCAAGGGGCGATAGTACAACTGATCTTGTTCCGTTGACAGCTCAGACAGGTACTGCTTTTCTGTAAGAAGGCCCAAATTCCTTCTTCACCGCGATTTTCTCTCTGACCAGATCCCCAATCTTTGGAATCCAGACAGGCCTTGCTGGGACAGGTGGTTTCTCTTCAGTGGCTGTTGGCTGTTGTTTCAACTTTATGTTGCTTAGGTCTTTTCTTGTTTCATTTAAGTCCTGTAAAATAGCCAAACGATCTTTGATATCAAAGCATTTTCCTTCTACCACTGAAGTCTGACTATCGAGATCCTGGATATGCATTCTAGTCCCGAACAATAATTCGTACGGACTGAAACCTTTTAGAGAATTTCTTGACAGATTGTTAAGACTACGTTGGACACTTATTAAATGTTTGACCCACCCAACCCCCGAACCTAATACCTTTGCCGTTATAGATTGCTTTATGTCTCGGTTTTTTCTTTCCACAATCCCGTTTCCCTCAGGATGGAAGGGACAAGAATACCGCAATGCAATTCCCATGCTGGTCATGGCCTCCTTATAAGCTCGAGAGCTAAAAGCAGGACCCTGGTCAGAATGTAGCATGCCAATAGCGTATGTGCCGATAAAGACTCGCAAATCTTTTATAACCGTTCTGGCGTCAGCCGAGCGCTGGGGCCACATCCAAATGAATCTCGTGCAGGAGTCCACTGCAACCATGATGTATTTATAGTTGCCATCCCTTTGTAAGGGACCACAGTGGTCCAGGTAAACACACGCTAATGGTTTATCTGAGATCAGAAGGGGCGTCTGCGCTGGTCTTTTTACCGTCGAAACTTTCATCTTTTGGCATATTTCACAATCTAGAACATAGTTCCTAGTTTGTCTTCTCATTTGTGGTCACCAGTATCTCTGTTTTAATAAAGATACTGTGGCCGAGACACCAGCGTGTGCAGAGGCGAGCCCTTCGTGTGCCGCTATAATTAGTCCTGACCTATGTTCCATGTTTGGAATTGCCCTATCCCCCACTCCAGGGATTCGAGCAAATGGAACGTTATTCCCATCAGTTATGTATGAGTACTTTACTGGAAAGCCTTTCGGGAGTGTTTTTATTGCATTATTTACTGTAGCACTGACAGCTTGTAATATCTCGCTGTCTATTTTTGATTTTTGACCGGGTGATGGCGGCTACGGAAGCCGTTTGCACAGCTGCCTTCGCGGCCTCATCAGCCAATGAATTCCCTGCAACGTGAACTCCATCACGTTGATGACTCAGTGTATGTATCACGTGAGTCTTTTGTAGTTCCTTTTGTAAGAGAACTACTTGTTCCCAAAGCGTTTTATGCTTGATTGTGCCACCCTTTGCATCTTTGAAACCATTTAGAACCCAATTCTGCAAGTACTCATTATAAGACTGAACGCAATATTATGAATCGCACACTATGAGTGTGGGGAATTCACGATCAGTATTTTCAAGCGCCATCTTAAATGCTAGTAGTTCAGCTCGCTGAGCTGTACAATCTCCTAGCGATTGTGTTTTAGTGACCAGTGGTCTAAATTTTCCTTAGTGCCAACGACCTTTAACAATCGCGCACGCAGCACTGTAGGCTTGTTTACCCCCAACTGCGGGCTGTGCTGATCCGTCTGAATATATTATACAGGCGTACTGTTGTATGGGCAGAATGTCGATTGGCAGAGGATATTCTCTTTCATATTCTAGATTTTTTAATTTTTTCATTTCCGGGTCAAAATAGTATTTCACTTTGTCTGTAGCAAGAGAATTTTCCCATTGTATCCATTTTGGATTTAATGCCACAGTAGGTAAATTACATGGGCTTGTTAATGCCTCAAAGGCTGATTCTGCTGTTCTAACAGTAATCTGTCTGCCATCAGCTTGGTCTCTTTCTTTTGCTACAGCTGTTTGAACCGCATGAACAATGTTTTCCTTAATACTGAATGTTTTTTCAGCTTCTGTGTACAAATGTGATTTGTATGCTATTGGTACCTTTTCTCCCTCATTAGAGGTTAGGTACGTGAATCTGCATCTTCCTGTGATGACTCGGATTACAAGGTACCGTGTGTTATCGCGTGTTTGCAATTTTGTTTTAGCTAACATGTCTGTTTGCAATGATCTCAAAATTTCTGTGTGTTTTTGAGTCCAATTGATTGTTTTAAAATCTGGTTTTATTAGTTCATAGAGAGGTTTAACCCTCTCTGCATAATTTAGAATGTAAGTTCTTCCGAAATTCAGGAAACCTAGAATTGATTGTAAGTTTCTTAGCGTTCTTGGTGCTTGGATTACAGCACATTTCTCTAAGAAATTGTCTGCCAGGCTTTTGCCTTCACTTGATAATTCATATCCTAAAAACAGGACAGTTAGATGGGCAATTCGTGACTTTTTAAAGTTGAATTTGTAACCCTCTGCTGCGAACCCAAGTATTATGGTGTTCACTATTTTCAAGTGAGTATCCAAGTCATCATCTGTTAGATAGATGTCATCGACATAAGATAATGCCTCATCATCATACAGTTGTAGTAACTCTGTTACTCTTGCTGAGAATAATCCTGGGCTGTTCTTGAACCCCTGTGGGAGTCGACAGAATTTTTCTGCGAGCCCATTATTGAGAAAGCGGTCAAATACCTGCTTTCAGGTGCTATGTTTTGACAAAAGAATCTATTAGAGATGTCTAATGTTGTTTTGTATTTTTTGCGCACGATGTTTTTCATTAGTGCTGCACTGTGTGAGTTTTGTACTGCAAATGTCTTGCAACATGAGTTAAGGTGTCTGTAGTCCAAAACTAGACGATATGAATCGTCTGGCTTGGAGACAGGAAACAAAGGATTGTTCATTTGTGAGGTGCAAGTTTCAATCACCCCTTGGTATTCAAGTTGATCTAAGATCTCCCTGACCTGATTTGTAGCTTCTTGCTTAATTGGGTACTGCCTCTGTGCAGTTGGTTGACATTTTAACTGGATTTTGTGAGGAGGAGAGTCCTCATCCCATCCAACATGGTTTTTGTATAATGCAGGAGCTTGGGCTACTGCCCACTTTCTTGCAAGTGTATACTTTTTATGTATTGGAATGTGATTTGAGAAGGCAGGCATAATCATTTCTTCACAATGTGGGCACTCCCTGACAAACTCCGGTGGCCAGTCTTTTTCAGCTAAAAGGATGTCATAGCCTTTTGAGAGGTTATCCCAAAATAGACCCCTTATTTTCCTAGTCTTATCTCCCTCTATACGTAATGTTATTTCGTATATTTTATGAGGTTTGCTAACTCTGGTATCTGCAGTTTCCACCTGAATGTATTCATTCGTGTCCACTGTCTCCAGATGATTCATCAGGATCTTGCGAGCTATGCTCACTTCTGCTGCTCTGTCTAGCATTGTCTGAGCCCACTCTCCGTTTTTCAGTTGTGTCCTCAGGATCTTCGGCATGTTTGATTATTTTAATACTGGCTACCTTCTTTTTGGGAAATTGTAATTTTTTTACTTTGATGAGCAGGTTCCTTGTCTTTGGACTTGACGTGCTCTTCCCTGTGTTCTGACCGTCCTCTTCTTTCCGATTTCTGCGAGGAAGTCTGAAAAGATCGAGAGGGACATGTATCAATATCTTGATATCTATCAGGTTTCTTCAAATTATCCCTATTTCTAAGGTTGTATCTTTTCTCAGAGGGCTCCCTCTGGGGAGACTTGTGTCCTTGGTCCGGAGATCTTTCTCTCCGCCGAGGAGACTTTCCTCTGGACTGGAATCTTTTTTCTTTGGGAGTGGATTGTTTATTTCCATCCCAGCTCTTTTTTGGAGTGTTTAGATTATTTGTAATAAATATTTTTTCAGGATTTTCAGTTAGTTGGGGTTTTACTGGTTTCCCACCCAAACTATCTCTTCCTAGTTCTTCATAGGATTTTTCTATGATTCTGGCAAGTTCAAATGGTTGTTCTGCAATATCTGTTTCTTTCAATTTTTGACGGATCGCCACAGATGTTGCTTCTCCTTTTATGTTAGATAATAATAAATCTGAGACCTGCTTGAAGTCTTTCAGTAATTTCATACCCAGAGTTAAAGCAGGTTCTGGACCGTATTCATTTTGAATCTGTCTTAGCACATCCGGTATTACCGCCATGGACGGAACACCATGTGTTTTTGTGTAAATGGAAGCAAAGACTGTGCCCCGAATGTCACAGTCCTCCACAGGTGGTGCGATCCCCATTGGAAGGCAGATAGTCAAAATTCTGTGTTTCTCAGTAGGGGTAGTATCTGGAAACACTACCTCTATTTAAGTGATTTTTTGTGCTAACCAGAATGGAATTTGTTCCCGTTTTGCGGGTACTTTACCCAGACATGATTGTATGTTCTGTGGTGTAATTTTGTTTGTGTTCCCCTGATGAGGGGTCAGCTGTGGAATGTTAATAGCTCGTTGGACTGTTGAAGTCCACACTACATATTGGACTAATTGTCTATGTATTTTAATCAGTTGTTTTAACTGTACTAAAAGTTCTGGTACTGACATTTTTTCGATGTCGGATGTGGTGTGTAGCTGGCTAGAACCGGCCACGTTGCTCCTGGTCTACCTAGTGGACCGAGCCTGGTGATGTGAAATTATGTTTTAGGGCGCCTTTAAACCAGAGCAGGTGCTCTTGGTATTTTAATGGGATTTCCACCTCCTCGAAAGGAGTGTACTCATCCGGTGGTTCCTCTATTTTGTAATAGTGGAATTCATGTGTGACAGCGTTTGCTGCTGGAAAGTTTATCCATGAATAGAATACCTCTGTCTGCCGATATTCATGTGCCTCAACTACGAATATGACTGTACCACCTCTCGATTTTAGTCCATTTTCTACAAGTTTAAGTGTTATAGTTTTTCTTATGCTGACCGGGATGAGTATTGCATCCGGGTCGGACTGCAGGAGACTATTATCTTCCTCTAGGAGACGAGCTGCTATTCTAGCTGTCTCCCTATCTCCTTCACCGTCTGACATTTTACTGACAGGAAGGTTTTTTTGTTTGCAGATCAAGTTTTCAAGGAAACAAAGATTAGGTGCACAATATTTTGGAACACTGTATCCTTCAACATTGAATAAACCAAAAACTATACATAGAAATCTCTTCCTACTAAGTTCCGGTGGATTTTTAACCTTTGACCCACTCCAGACGTCTTTGGAGTATTTACGGGAGAAAGGGTCTGTGTGAAAAAGCACGACTGAGTTACTCTAACGTCTTGCGTTAGATTTATCGCCTTACCAAACGTTGGGCGCCATGTAGTGTAGTTCCTATAGTCCCAATAGGCTCTGCGCATTGGAATAATATCTTCAGTAGTGTAGACGTAGGACTGAGGTTAACTAGGTCTCTACTGACTATATTAGACTTACGTTTTTTGCCAGCTAGCTCAGAGTTCACTAAAAACTTTCTCGAATAAGCGAGGAGGAGTTTAACCTCCCTGGATAGACAAGGAGGGATTTAGTTTCTGACAACCATAAAACATGACAACTTTGCTCTCCCTGAATAAGAGTATATCTCTAGAGTCGTGTGAAAACAAAAGACAGCTATTTCACTCAGTCAAAGGTGCGTACTTCGTTTCACCAGATTGCAGAGAAAAAGAGAGACGGGCGTTTTCAATAAAAGGTGTTATTTATTGAGCAGTCTCTTTCCTCATACAAGAGAAATGAATTGCTACAATTGCAATACTTATATTTAAGTAAAGTGCATACAGTAAAAGCAGGATTATGAAATAATACTGTAAAAGCATTGATATGGTTTCTTAGCCATATGATACTTTAAAATGGATAAAATAGATACATACATATATACATTGACTAACCGTACTCAACTGGTGCTTCTAACTACGCCTACCCTAGTGTACCTGACCTAAGCCTAATACGTGGGAAGGAGTAAGTAAGTAGCAGTTTAAGTTAAGTTTGTTTTGCCAAGAATCTGACTCAAGAATTCTCTGTAAGGGTTTAGTCAGTTCAGTACCTGGGTATTAGCAGGCAGGAGGGCTGGTATCTCTCTCTCAGGACTCGGTATCCCAGTCACCCGCAAGGGTAGGCTGGAAACGCCGGAGGCTGGATTTCTCGGCAAGAGAAAAGACAGCGTCTTTCTCAGCGCGTCAAAAGGGAGGGGCAGCGTCCGTGGGCTCTCGCATCAGCTGGGCTCTTTGGAAGTAGATAGCTGCTCTGCTCCAGGATTACCACCGTGTGTTTGCTTAAGGCAACGTTGGTATATTTATACCTGAAAGGTGCCGGGTTTGACGTAAGGCTGGACATAAGACGTCAATAAAGATGTCACTAAGAACTGGTCGTTCTTACAGTGCTTTACAGGAGTTCAAGGATGAAATCAAAACAAAGCAGCGGGGATTTCCCAGGTTGCTGGAGGCTTGGATTTGTTTAAGAACTCGGTGTGCTTTCTAGGGGGCTGGAGGAATAGGCTTGCTTAATGTGACAGCATGCGCTATGACTGAATTATGAAAAGGGTTTCTATGCCGTTGTGGGGATATTATTGATTTATAACCGGACAAGGGCAAAGAATAGGAATATCGATTCAGGTACCTAGATAAACACACTACAGGTTAACCCGAGGAACTTTAACAAGGTTTAAGTTTTATCAGATATCCTCTTAGTGGGCGACGCAGAATTGGCCTGAGGAAGAGGTGAACCCAAAAGTGGATCTAGTTACTAGACTGGGCATATGGAAAAAGGAAGTCTTGTTCTGGTATTGGGCCTTATTGGATGCCGAGGATGATGGGGAGTCTGAAGTCATAAGATTACTGGGGCGAAGAATATGGAGAAAGTGAGACGGATGTTTATAAAATATGGTCTGATACTTTTGTTATGTTGCAGGCTATAGTTAAACCAGCTGCACTTAGGAGAAATCACCTGTAAACTGCCTACAGAATTTATTGGTCTCCAAAAACGCTATCCAAGGTGACAGGGAACGTATATGGCTGTCCCAGGTGCAAGTATCCAGCAGCGGATGATATTCATATGTTTATGGAATGTCCAATATTCAAATCCTATTGAATGCAGGTATGTGAATTTCTGGAAGCTGTGTTGGAAAGACCGATGGAAGTAAGTACCAGTCTGATTTTCTTCGGTCTATCGAATGACTGTTATGTGAATGCACCTGTATCTAACTTCATATTTTACGTGGTAATCCTTGCAAGGAGAGAAATCTGTAGGGCCTGAAAATTAGAAATTTCCCCGACCTTGGATGAATGTTTGAAAAACATCATCTACACTAGCGAATCAGATATGGCCCGTGACCAAAGAAGCATAATTAAGATCTGGGCGGCTCTGTTAAATTGGAGGGAGAAGGAAAGAGAGTCCAATTGTCGTGTATTTCTATAGGTTCTGAATCGATCCCCCTATTCCTGACCCTATTCTGGTTAAACTACCTAGCTAGTTAACTAACAGTCAGCCCATGAGGCAAGAAATCCCCCATGATGCAGATACCGTTATCTGACGCAGTCACACTACGGCACAGGAACGTGTTATCTGATTAGGTCATAACGCTTGAGATCTAATTAGACAAGCGACATTCCTCCAGCCCCTGATAAGGCATACGACGTTCTCATAACAAATCAAACCTATGACAACCTGGAAAATCCGTGCGGCCATTGTTTTGATTTCACAGAGAACTTTTGCAAAAGAATGTGCTAACGAGCAAGTCGTATGACATCTTTATTGACGTACCTATGTCCATCCTTACGTCAATCTCGGCACCTTTTAAGGTATAAATATTGCCGACCTTGCCCTATGCAAACACACGCGTGGTGACAAGACGGAGCAGCCATACTTGCCGAAGCCGAGAGCAGAAGCAGACCCCGCAGGCAGCAGCCCCGCCTTCCTGACGCGCTGAGAGACGCGCTGCTATCTCAAGCCGAGAGACCCAGCACCGGCGCTTCCGGGTAGCCCTCGCAGGCAGCCTGGAATATCGAGAGCAGAGAAAGAGATACCATTCCTCATTCATCCTAAATTCCAGGTACAGAACTGAATAACCCCTCCTAGAGAATTCTTTAGTTATTCACTTGGCAAAAACAAACTTAACTTAAACTGTAACTTTCTATTCCCGCCCACGCATTAGACTTAGGTCAGATACACGGGGTAGGCGTATTTAGAAACACCAGTTGAGTACGTTTAGTCAAATGTATATGTGTATGTAAATATATTTTAATCATTTTAAACATCATATGGCTCAGAAACCATATCAATGTTTTTACAGTATTATTTTATACTATTGCTTTTAATGTATGCACTTTACTTAACTATAAGTATTGCAATAATATCGATCCATTTCTCTTGTACGAGAAAAGAGACTGATCAATAAATAACATCTTTTATTGAACACGCCCGTCTCTTCCTTTTCTCTACATTCTGATGAGACTAAGAATGCACGTACTGACTGAGTAAAATAATTGCCTTGTGCTCACACGACTCTTGAGATTGACTCTTGATTAGGGGAGAGCAAAGTTGTCATGTTCTATGGTTGTCAGAAACTAAATCCCTTCTTGTCTAATCAGGGGAGGTAATTCTTTCCTGAACATTCGAGAAAGTTTCTAGCGAACTCTGAGCTTAGCTGGCAAACCCAAAAATTAAGTCTAGTATCGACAGTAGTAGACCTAGTTAACGTCTGGCCTAGGCCTTTACTGCTGTAGGTACTATTCCAATGCGCAGAGCCTATTGGGAAGATAGGAACTACACTACATGGCGCCCAACGCGTTTGGAAAGGGCGATAAAACTAACGTAAGACATTTAGAGTAACTCAGTCGTGCTTTCTCACTCAGACCCCTTTTTCCATTATACTCCAAAGACGTCTGGAGTGGGTGAAAGGTAATATCCTCCAAAACCTCGCAGGAGGGAACTCCTATGTATGGTTCTTGGTCAAGTCAACGTTGAAGGATAAAAACAGTTCCAAAATATTGTGCATCTAATCTCTGTTTCCATAAGAAACCTGATCTGCAAACAAACATAATACCATCCTGTCTGTAAAATGGCAGAGAGTGATGATGAAAGAGAGGCAATTAGATTAGCTACTGAAATAGCAGATGCTGATGCTACCATGCAAACAGCAGACCCGGATATAATACTCATCCAGGTCGCCAAAAGGAGATCTATAACCTTAAAACTTATAGAAAATGGACTGACACCTAGAGGTGGCACAGTCATATTCGTAATTGAGGCACACGAATATCGGCAGACAGAGGTATACTATACATGGATACATTTTCCAGCAGCAAATGCTGTAACAAAGTACTTCCACTATTACAAAGTAGAGGAACCTCCTGAAACGTACACTCCTTTCGAGGAGGGGGAAGTACCACTCAAATTCCAAGAGCATTTGCTCTTATTTGATGGCGCCCTAAAACATAACAATCACATTACAAGGCTCGGTCCTTTAGGAAGACCAGGAGCAACGTGGCCGGTCCTAGCCGGATACACACCACATCCAGACATCGAAAGAATGCCTGCAGCAGAGCTGTTAATACAGCTAAAACAACTACTAAAAATTCACAGACAATTAGTTCAGTATGTAATGCGGACTTCAACAATTCTGCCAGCGATTAAACTTCCACAGCTGACCCCTCACCAGGGGAACACAAATAAAATTACACCACAGAACATCCAATCCTGCCTAGGTAAAGTTCCAGCTAAACGGGAACAGATACCATTCTGGTTGGCACAGAAAATTACCCAAATAGAGGCGGTGTTTCCTGACACCACCCCATTAGAAAAACACAGGATTCTGACTATATGTCTCCCAATGGGAATCGCACCACACATTGAGGACTGTGACACTTGGGGTACAGTCTTTGCTTCCATCTATACAAAAACGCACGGTGTTCCATCCATTTCGGTGATACCAGATGTGCTAAAACAAATTCAAGATGAATACGGTCCAGAACCAGCTTTAACTCTTGGTATGAAATTACTAAAAGACTTCAAGCAGGTCTCGGCTATATTATTAGCCAACATAAAAGGTGAAGCAGCAAACGTGGCGATCCGCCAGAGGTTAAAAGAGACAGATATAGCAGACCAACCAGCTGAAATTGCCAGAATCATAGAAAAATCCTAAGAAGAACTAGGCAGAGATAGTCTAGGTGGAATACCAGTAAAACCGCAACTGACTACAAGTCCAGAAAAAATGTTTTTTAATAATAATAATAATTCACCAAAAAAGAACTGGGATGGGAACAAACAATCCAATCCTAAAGAAAAGAAATTCCAGTCCAGAGGAAGGTCTCCTAGGCGAAGAGAGAAATCTCCAAACCCGAGACAAAGGTCACCCCAGAGTGACCCCTCTGGGAATAGATATAACCTTAGAAATAGGGATAATATTAAAAAACCTGATAGATATCAAGACATTGATACACGTCCCTCTCAATCTTTTCAGAATTCCTCGCAGAAATCGGAAAGAAGAGGACGATCAGAAGAGCACGCCAAGTCCAAAGACAAGGAACCTGCTCAACTGAAAAAGAAATTACAATTTCCAAAAAAGAAGGTAGCCAGTATCAAGGTAGTTAACAATGCCGAGAATACTGAGGACACAACTGAAAAACGGAGAGTGGGCTCAGACAATGCTAGACAGCGCAGCAGAGGTGAGCATAGCTCGCAAAGTCCTTATGAATCATCTGGAGACAGTGGACACGAATGAATACCTTCAAGTGGAAACTGCAGATACCAGAGTTAGCAAGCCCCACAAAATATACGAGATAACATTACGTATAGAGGGAGATAAGACTAGGAAAATAAGGGGACTATTTTGGGATAACCTCTCCAAGGGCTATGACATCCTTCTAGCTGAAAAAGACTGGCCACCAGAGTTTGTCAGGGAGTGCCCTCATGGCGAAGAAGTAATTATGCCTGCCTTCTCGAATCAAATGCCGATTCATAAAAAATATACACTTGCTAGAAAGTGGGCAGTGGCCTTAGCACCTGCTTTATATAAAAATCATGTAGGATGGGATGAGGATTCTCCTCCTCACAAAATCCAGTTAAAATCACAACCAACTGCACAAAGGCAGTACCCAATTAAGCAAGAAGCAAAAAAACAAGTAAATGAAATACTAGATCAGCTAGAATACCAGGGGGTGATTGAAACTTGCACCTCACAAATGAACAATCCTTTGTTTCCGGTCTCCAAACCAGACAATTCATATCGCCTAGTTTTGGATTACCGACACCTTAACACATGTTGCAAAACTTTTGCAGTGCAAAACTCACACAGTGCTGCACTAATGAATAACATAGTGCGCAAAAAATACAAAACAACCTTGGACATCTCCAATGGATTCTTTTGTCAAAACATAGCACCAGAGAGCAGATATTTAACTGCATTCTCAGTAAATGGCACTCAAAAACAATTCTGTCGGTTAGCCCAGGGGTACAAGAACAGCCCGGGGGTATTCTCAGCGAGAGTAACAGAATTACTACAACTATATGATGATGAAGCATTATCTTATGTCGATGACATTTACTTAACAGATGATGACTTGGAGACTCACTTGAAAAGAGTGAACACCATAATACTTGGTTTCGCTGCAGAGGGTTACAAATTCAACTTCAAAAAATCCAGAATTGCCCATCTGAAAATCCAGTACGGAGGATATGAATTATCAAGTATTGCCTGGTTGACAGTCTTTTAAGAACTAGAAGAATTAAAAAATCTAAAATATGAAAAAACGTATCCTCTGCCAATCGACATTCTGCCTCTACGACATTACGCCTGTGTAATCTATACAGACGGACATGCTCAACCCTCCGTTTGGGGAAAACATGCATACAACCCCACATGTGAGATTACAAAAGAAGTGTGGCGCGGAGGTAAACTAAAACCTCTATTAACAAAATCACACTCAGTAGAAACTAATTCAGAACTACAAACTGAAATAATAGCTTTGAAAATGGCGCTAGATAATGCGGATCGCGAATTCCCGACACTTATAGTGTCAGATTCATATTTCTGCGTCAAAGCATATAACAAGGATTTGCAGACATGGATTCAGAACGGTTACAAAGATGACACAGATGCACCAATAAAGCAGAGACTGCTCTGGGAACAAGTAGCTCTTTTACAAAAAGAACTACCAAAGACTCACGTGATACATACACTGAGTCATCAACGTGATGGCGTTCACGTTGCAGGGAATTCATTGGCTGATGAGGCCGCGAAGGCAGCTGTGCAAACGGCTTCCGTAGCTGCCGTCACCCGGTCAAAAACAAAAATAGACAGCGAAATATTACAAGCTGTCAGCGCTTCAGAAAAGGATTCGATAGAACCACTCCCTAAAGGCTTTCCAGTAAAATACTCATACATAACTGATACAAACAATGTTCCTTTTGCTCGAATCCCTGGAGTGGGGGATAGGGCAATTCCAAACATGGAACATAGGTTAGGACTGATAATAGCGGCACACGAAGGGCTTGCTTCTACCCATGCTGGCGTCTCAGCCACAGTATCATTATTAAAACAGAGATACTGGTGGCCACAAATGAGAAGACAAACAAGGAACTATGTTCTAGCATGTGAAATATGTCAAAAAATGAAAGTATCAACTGTGAGACGTCCAGCACAGACGCCCCTTCTAATCTCGGATAAACCATTAGCCTGTGTTTATCTAGACCACTGCGGTCCCTTACAAAGGGATGGTAACTATAAATATATCTTGGTCGCAGTGGACTCATGCACGAGATTCATATGGATGTGGCCCCAGCGAACGGCTGACGCCAGAACTGTTATAAAAGATTTGCGAGTCTTTATCGGCACATACGCAATTGGCATTCTGCATTCGGACAATGGTCCTGCTTTTAGCTCTCGGGCTTATAAGGAGGCCATGGTCAGCATGGGCGTGCAATTGCGGTACTCTTGTCCATTTCACCCTGAGGGGAACGGAATTGTTGAAAGAAAAAACCGTGACATAAAGCAATCTATAACGGCAAAGGTATTAGGTTCGGGAGCTGGGTGGGTCAAACATCTAATAAGTGTCCAACGTAGTCTAAATAACTTGCCAAGAAATTCTCTGAAGGGATTCAGTCCGTACGAATTATTATTCGGAACTAGGATGTTGATCTCTGACCTTGATAGTCAGACTTCAGTGGTAATAGAAAAAACCTTTGATGTCAAAGACCGTTTGGCTATTTTGCAGGACTTAAACAAAACAAGAAAAGACCTGAGCAACATACAGTTGAAACAACAGCCAACAACCACTGAAGAATCACCACCTGTCCCAGCAAGACCTGTCTGGATTCCAAAAGTCGGGGATCTAGTCAGGGAAAAGATCGCGGTAAAGAAGGAATTTGGGCCTTCTTACAGAAAAGCAGTTCCTGTCTTGTCTGTCAACGGGACAAGATCAGTTGTACTACCGCCACTTGCTGGAAAAAAGGAGAACCGAGTTGTATCCATCGACCTGGTAAAACCACAACATGTGGCCAATAACAAACAGTAGGCCAAGTGGACTCCCAATAAGTAGCAGAACACCAAGGTTTGCTACCAATACAGAGGTCCTAACGAAGAGGCTCATCACATTCGAAACGCCTACAGAAGAACAACTAGGACTATGCAACAATGCAATAGAACTAAGACCTCTGAAAACCCAAATAAAAACATTTAGCAGAGACACACCAATCTATACTGAAGTACCAAGTGACAATGCAAAAAACAAGAATCCTGAACCAATTGGAACAATTGACAGAACTGCATCTGGTTACTTCATCAACTTCGATGATTCCTCTGAAGGTTTCAGCGAACAAAAGACACAGCCATCATCAAAATCCTTTAAAGACAAAGCTAAGGAACTTTTGAAACAACTGAAAGAAACATATCTGGTTTCTCCATGGATTGAATTTTGGGTGGGTTTTGGTGCATTTATCCTCATACTTTGGCTCATCATGGTATTTACCTTGGGACGCTTCATTGAGGGAAAATATGCTAAAATGGACACAGCAAGTCAGAACATCAACTTGGTCCTCAAACCACACACATCTTCACACGTCGAGAAACGAGAACTTTCTTCAGAACTTTCTTCAGCCAACTTCACAGCAAATCCAATACCTGGTGGGGTAGCCTGGGACAACACTGACTATGAAATTTATGGTCCGGTCGAGATCCTGAAATATCCACACCAAATCAAGATCTCCTTGAGTGACTTTGCAAAACCAAACTCATTTGCTGATGATTGGGACTTTGAAAGTATTAACAATATGATGTCTGACTTAGTAATGTCTGCTAAATTTACAAAACATGATTATTTGCAAGGTTCTACAAATTATGATAGTATGTATTGCTATAACCATTATGGTAACCATTTCTTGCATAAATCTGCACAACCTAGAAATGTTTTAAATTATAATCAATGGGAACATTGTGCTACACCTCCAAAAGGGAGCTCTAGAACCGTTTATGACAAATATTCATATTTTTCAGGTTTTAACATAACTAATGCTGAAACATTTTATTACAAATTGTCAAACAAGACAGGGATGAAAACCATGATAACCAACACAAAATTGATATATTCAGATTTATTCTTTGAAAAAATGAATACTTTTGGATTTGATTATTGGGACAAAAATGTTGATTTGAAAAGTGTTTGGGGTACAAAAGAATGGCAAGTACAGGGTTTAGAAGCTTTGTTTAGAGCCTGCATGATCCCAGAACAAATGATATTTTTAAATGACACTGTTCAACAAACCACCTGTCTTGGCTTAGGCAAAATCAAAGATTTAAATAACCCGTCTATTCCAAAGCCAACAATGTTTAGCAATAGCTCTGATACAGATGAAGAGATAGACATAAACCATATACTTAACCAAAACAGAACACATCCTGATTGGAAACAATGGTTGATCTGGCCCACAGATACAAATAACTGTCAAGATAGATTCCTGAATAAAACACAGGGTTTCAAAATGACCAGGCCAGACCCTAGATATCCCCAAAGACATCACCCAGGGATAATAACAACCTACAGTGTGGGCAAATTATGCCTTCAATGGCTACAAACTTCCACACTGCCTGAAATTAAGCAACACCTAACTTTACTTACTGATGGTGCTGACTTGCGTGATTTCATACTGGGACCACGCAAACAGCGTCAAAAGCGTTTCATAGCAGCCTCTGTATATGCAGCATACAATGAGGCCTGGAAGGTTACTCAAATTGAAACAGCAGAGAGAATACGTGAAATTGATCGTATTAATTTGGAAAAATCACTTTCTGTAGTGGACAATGGGTTAATGACTCTGTCCTCCAGAATATTTTCATTGGACAGCATTGTGTCTTCAGCAATCGATATATTATCGCAAGACTTACTGTTATTACAACATGGTCAGTCACAATTGCGCTCTATTGTACAGCTTGGCTGGACGTTACAAAATCTGCGTTCAGGCTATGTGCCTTGGCGTTTAATCAACACAACGTCACTATTCCAAATCTTTAACCTTACTGATAGACAAATCGGTATGGCACAGAAGGGTGCTGATTATACAATCTTGAGCATTGAAAAACTAGAAAGATTACCAATGACAATGTCAGAACGACCTGTCAGTGAATGGATAATCCACGGAATCATAAATATTCCAATCTCAACCTTCAGGTTTCAATACTGCCAAAAATATATACAGGCTGGCATGTACGAGAAATTGGGAAAGGGGTACCTTAAAACAACTTGGAACCTGCCCTATTCACATGCATGTGTCAGTAACAAAGGACAGAAAGTGTTTCTTAGTGGCAACAATTGTGCTATGTCACTAAGCGGCACGCTTCTGTGTAACGGTATTAGTTTGCACGGAGCCTGTGAAGGGAATTCATACAACCTTTCATGTCACCAGCAAGGCGCACCTGCAACTGAAATAGAACCATTCTTTCAAAGACTCTATAATGGGAGTTACATTCTTATTGTAGACCGCAGATGTTGTAGTCTTATGCCCGGGACTCCTTATCTCGTCACCACGACGGCGAAGGTCAAGTGCTGTGGACGTTCTTTGTTCCCCAGCTCCTTACCAGACAGGGAGGCAAGGGCATGGCCCGGTTTGAAAATTACTTCTATTCGAATAGACACTTTAAGCAGAATGAAAACAGTGCTTCTTCAGACGCCTACAAGGCTCACGTCATCTAAAGAAACGTATGATCTACAAGTCGCAAGGACGACTGCAGAGATACATACATTATTATCAACTAATTCCCCCGTACATTTCGCGGAAATCCTGAGCGAAATCTTAAATATTTCTGATACCACTGGGGTCTCAAAGGTATTTAAGACAGTATTTTCGATGGCATTAACACCATTCAAAGCCATACTGGGTATTTTTCCAGATTTCGTCCATTCGATTTTTGGCGGACTTCCCCTGATCCTGGGACTAATTGCAGGAATCCTATTCCTAGTCCTTATTTTTCGTTATGGCAACCCATGTCACAGATCAAACTCTCGCGACAATGGAAGATACGATCCTAGCCATTGGATACCGGGACCGGATATCAAAAATCCTGGGACTCTCCTGGCTTAGAGACCTAAACATGACTTGGTTTCTATCCTTTCGACCAATGTGGCAAAGGTGTGTTTTACCTGTACTAAGGTGTCTGCTATGCGGAGAAGAATGTGTGTTAGACACCTGTCTGACGCTACAATCGGATGCGCCGGTGGATGCAGATACACTGTTGGTTCCTACCAAGGTTCACGCACTGTGCTGCCCTCAAAGGCTGCCAATCCTGATGACGGCATTCCTGGAATCTTCACCACTACGATTGAAGAGTAGTGAAGTTCAAGATGAAAGCAGCATCGAACAGGTACGACCTTCTGTCAGCAATGCTAATCAGAATGTCAATGGAGACAATCATGCGCACGAATGCATGGTTACCCCTATTTCCGACTTAGTGGAACTTTCCCATGAAGCTGTTGACAGTTTTTTCGAAAGCCTGAATGATATGATGTTCTCTCCGGAACAGAAATAGAGACTTTTGAGTAAACTCGCACACGGCGTTCCCTGAATTCGGCCTTCAACCTTTAAAATAAAGTCACATGAACAATTACAATCCAGTTCACGGACAGCAACTTTTTTCAGCAAGCCCTTAAAATATTTTTCTATATATTTTTTCCCCGGGACACTGATCTTCTGCTTAAAGTAAGAAACTATTCCTAGAGAACTAAGATTTCTATTTTAGATACTTTATATAGACCTTAGCTGCCCGCTGGTATGTTCACAAATATTTTATTATGTGATGAAATGGTCTCGAACTTCCTTTCTGTATAGCCATATTAAGAGCCATTTCATGTGTATTTCTCATATACCAAAAAGCAATAATGCATAACAATGCGTGTTTTACTTTTGCATTTAATTCATAGCTTAAGTGCATACAATATATATGACTGCAATTTTTCAGTATATTTGAAAATTTCGAAATGCATTTATGTATTTTGGGGTGGTAAGGTATACACTATACTCTATAGTATGTTGTACTATGTTATACTATGCATAGATTAGTAGATATGACCATAGTTAGCGTGGAGTGGGTGTCGTGTATTTCTATAGGTTCTGAATCGATCCCCCTATTCCTGACCCTATTCTGGTTAAACTACCTAGCTAGTTAACTAACAGTCAGCCCATGAGGCAAGAAATCCCCCATGATGCAGATACCGTTATCTGACGCAGTCACACTACGGCACAGGAACGTGTTATCTGATTAGGCCATAACGCTTGAGATCTAATTAGACAAGCGATATTCCTCCAGCCCCTGATAAGGCATACGACGTTCTCATAACAAATCAAACCTATGACAACCTGGAAAATCCGTGCGGCCATTGTTTTGATTTCACAGAGAACTTTTGCAAAAGAATGTGCTAACGAGCAAGTCGTATGACATCTTTATTGACGTACCTATGTCCATCCTTACGTCAATCTCGGCACCTTTTAAGGTATAAATATTGCCGACCTTGCCCTATGCAAACACACGCGTGGTGACAAGACGGAGCAGCCATACTTGCCGAAGCCGAGAGCAGAAGCAGACCCCGCAGGCAGCAGCCCCGCCTTCCTGACGCGCTGAGAGACGCGCTGCTATCTCAAGCCGAGAGACCCAGCACCGGCGCTTCCGGGTAGCCCTCGCAGGCAGCCTGGAATATCGAGAGCAGAGAAAGAGATACCATTCCTCATTCATCCTAAATTCCAGGTACAGAACTGAATAACCCCTCCTAGAGAATTCTTTAGTTATTCACTTGGCAAAAACAAACTTAACTTAAACTGTAACTTTCTATTCCCGCCCACGCATTAGACTTAGGTCAGATACACGGGGTAGGCGTATTTAGAAACACCAGTTGAGTACGTTTAGTCAAATGTATATGTGTATGTAAATATATTTTAATCATTTTAAACATCATATGGCTCAGAAACCATATCAATGTTTTTACAGTATTATTTTATACTATTGCTTTTAATGTATGCACTTTACTTAACTATAAGTATTGCAATAATATCGATCCATTTCTCTTGTACGAGAAAAGAGACTGATCAATAAATAACATCTTTTATTGAACACGCCTGTCTCTTCCTTTTCTCTACATTCTGATGAGACTAAGAATGCACGTACTGACTGAGTAAAATAATTGCCTTGTGCTCACACGACTCTTGAGATTGACTCTTGATTAGGGGAGAGCAAAGTTGTCATGTTCTATGGTTGTCAGAAACTAAATCCCTTCTTGTCTAATCAGGGGAGGTAATTCTTTCCTGAACATTCGAGAAAGTTTCTAGCGAACTCTGAGCTTAGCTGGCAAACCCAAAAATTAAGTCTAGTATCGACAGTAGTAGACCTAGTTAACGTCTGGCCTAGGCCTTTACTGCTGTAGGTACTATTCCAATGCGCAGAGCCTATTGGGAAGATAGGAACTACACTACACAATGATTAAGCCAATACACTGTCGGACCCGGCCTCCTAAGTAACATCCTGGGGGCCCCCAGAAATGTGAATAGGAGAGGGAGAAGGTAACGGTATTAGCTTGGAGGGAAATCTCTCTCTCCATTTGCCTCTCCCAAGGGTCGGCAAAGGTAGGTATGGAATGATTGGAGGAATCCCATCAAGAGTTTTGGCAGTATGAGGACAACAAAAAAAAGAATTAATGTATTCGCTTTAAATCAGGGTCATAGTGTTTTTAACAAATATTGCTATTTATCTTTTTTATATTCTAGAAGTCTTGTTAAACCTTTCACTGGGCATGTAGATCATGTGTGTACTCCCCTTTTTACTTTATTCTTCATATAAGGTGTATGCGAAGGCTGGGCTCAAGTTGGACAGACTGGCAGCAAAGACTGACAGTGTGACCCAGGTGTACGGTATTTTTGCGCAGGTGATTTTGCATTCAGATTGTTTGAGATACCTTTTAAATAAAAATAATACGAGAATAAGTGCAAGTTGTGTGGTGGTGCAGCGATCGCATCAGTGTGAGATCTAGTTTAATACACAGCATGTTGTATTTAACCTGACCTGATGCTTAATGCTAAGGGAATATGTAAACTTTACTATTTTGAACATTTATGCTCTTTCAAATAAGTTGCGTATTGTTCTTACGTACATCTTGCATTGGTGATGAGGGTACTAACATATTGTTGCTTTGTTTTGGACCACACATTGTTGTGAAGAAGGCTACTTTAAAACACCAAAGTATTTTCAAGATTGTGCATTCAATATGGTTGTGTGAAATTTAATGTGACCACATCCTGAAACAATTTAGGGCCTGTTGTACAAAATCAGTTTTGTGGTCGCAAGCCCTGAGATTAGTAAAAATCAGAGGATATGTGAGTGCAAAGGTGTGTTTTAAAAGGTACAAAACACATTTTTAGGAATCAGAAAAGTCTTTCCAACATGTAAGACAGGTTTGGCAACCATTTAGGAACTGCGTATAGGAGAGAGCTTGAAAGGAGCTTTCCTCTCCTAATTGAGATTTGCAATGGAATTTATCAATGCTTTGCAACTAACCTCAATTTCATTCAAGAACCATTGATCACAAACTGACTCCTCAAAGGAGTTGGAATCTGATTTGGAAAGAGGACGTTTTTTAAAAATGCCTTGGGATCGGGCAGCAATTGTTGATCAGACCCAATCCCAAATCCTCAGACCATGCTGTAGTGCTAGAGGCACTCCTATGTTTTGAAACCACGTGATGACATTTGACTACAATTGTTTTAATTGTCTTCTTGTGTTTTATTTTATCCTAACTTGAATGTCTTGCATGTGTACATTTCTTTGAAGATCTATTTCATGTCTCTTTGTAGTTTTAAAGAGGGAGAGCTTTCTCAGAGTAGAACAGCCTTTCCAGAAACACATTGTGTGGGATGTTCATTTGGAATGATGAGAGAGAGAGATGTGGAATGTACTTCTTGGTCTCAAAGTGCAGTGTTATAAGCAGTGGTGCACAAATGTGCATTGTGTTGTACATTGGGAAGTATTATGAAGTTCTTACTATTGGCTTTGACATTACCTCATGTCATCTTTAGTTCTGACTCTGTGTTGCTTGAGCTTTTTGTGCAAACAGGCAGGCCCCCAGATTACTCAACTTGTTTAAGTTATTCACGTTCAAGGTTTTTCTATTGACTGTTCTTCTGGAGACATTCGTAATCTTCGCTCGGATAATATGTGGGAATGGTGCTTGGTACCTTTCAAAGGAGAGATTGTTGTTACTGGAGAAATGTGTGGAATGTACAGCTCTATCACTGAGTCAAAATGCAGGGGCCTGGCCAGCTTCTGCCTTCACCTTGGCATAGACCAGTACTGTCAGCTCAGTTTTTCATAACAGAAGAAAGGGAGCGGGGTTTCTAGAACCTTCTCCTCAGGTTGAGTAAAAGGTATTAAAGGCTGGAAATCTTGGCACACAGACGGGAGCTCACTTGTGGGGCAGACATTTTGTCACAAGGGAACTTGCTGTTTTTTGTTTCTGAGCATTGACTTTGTGATGTGTGAATGAGTTTGTGTGCACATCTAAGTCTCTAGTAGTTATGATCATCTGAAGTGTTTTCATTGTGATGTGTGAGTGTCTATGTGCACAATAAAGTCTTCAGTGGTTGTAATCATCTGATATATTTAGTGAATATATCTTTCTGATTTCTTGCAGGATGTCCAGGATTATCTGCTTGTTTTTCATTTCATATTATTGCCATGCATTTAACAGTTGCATTTGCCTACTTATAAATGTGTTCATACATACATATATATCTCTATATACATTTGAATGTTGCTCATTTGACATCTGGGAAAGCATTTTTATTAGAGAGTGTTGCATAAATAAACTCCCATGCCTTATTCTGAAAACAGTGTTTGATGTGTCTGCTTTTATAAAAGTGAAATCCCTTCTTCACATTTCCAGGGTACTGGATCACCAAGGCCCACCCCCGGGGCCAGGAGGAGGTGGGGCGGTGTTGGAGTTATTCAGCTCCACGCTGGGCGAGATTGTATTCACGGTCTTGCCCCCGCCGAACAGAATTCTGTGCCACGGAGGTTGATGCGGTCGGGGGACCCAGGGGGACACTGACATTTACATCATATGCAAGGGATTAGGCTGGATGACATCGTGAAAAGCCATTTTCCGCAATAATTACTTGCTAATTACCCGCCTTTCTTACCTGGATCCCTGTTGCATTCTGGGAATTGTGGTGCACAAGTACCGAGTGCACTACGAGTGGAGAGAAAGGACACTGTTCCCGAGGGCGGGGCGGACCTGAACCAATTATCAAGGGGCTAATATTTAAACACGTTGTTACCTGTTGCTGCCTGTAAGACTCTTGGCGCTGAAGAAGGCATATGAGATGCCGAAATGCATTCACCTGTAGAGGAGCAATTGATGGAATAAAGTGATCTCCCTGCTAACCCCCACTGTGGCCTCTGCTCTTTTTCCGAAGGAGTTTCTTGTGATATTTTGCGCGTATGCCAGTGGCGCGCTCCAGAGGCCCCCGCATCCTGAAGTTGGCCTTGGCTTCAGTGGCATCTGCTGCGGCGGACGCTTCACATTTCCAGGGTACTGGATCACCAAGGCCCACCCCCGGGGCCAGGAGGAGATGGGACGGTGTTGGAGTTATTCAGCTCCACGCTGGGCGAGATTGTATTCACGGTCTTGCTCCCGCCGAACAGAATTCTGTGCCACGGAGGTTGATGCGGTCGGGGGACCCAGGGGGACACTGACATTTACATGATATGCAAAGGATTAAGCTGAATGACATAGTGAAAAGCCATTTTCCGCAATAATTACTTGCTAATTACCCGCCTTTCTTACCTGGATCCCTGTTGCATTCTGGGAATTGTGGTGCACAAGTACCGAGTGCACTACGAGTGGAGAGAAAGGACACTGTTCCCGAGGGCGGGGCGGACCTGAACCAATTATCAAGGGGCTAATATTTAAACACGTTGTTACCTGTTGCTGCCTGTAAGACTCTTGGCGCTGAAGAAGGCATATGAGATGCCGAAATGCATTCGCCTGTAGAGGAGCAATTGATTGAATAAAGTGATCTCCCTGCTAACCCTCACTGTGGCCTCTGCTCTTTTTCCGAAGGAGTTTCTTGTGATATTTTGCGCGTATGCCAGAGGCGCGCTCCAGAGGCCCCCGCATCCTGAAGTTGGCCTTGGCTTCACTGGCATCTGCTGCGGCGGACGCTTCACATTTCCACGGTACTGGATCACCAAGGCCCACCCCCGGGGCTAGAAGCAGATGGGGTGGTGTTGGAGTTATTCAGCTCCACGGTGGGCGAGATTGTATTCACGGTCTTGCCCCCGCCAAACAGAATCCTGTGCCACGGAGGTTGATGCGGTCGGGGGACCCAGGGGGACACTGACATTTACATCATATGCAAGGGATTAGGCTGAATGACATAGTGAAAAGCCATTTTCCGCAATAATTACTTGCTAATTACCCGCCTTTCTTACCTGGATCCCTGTTGCATTCTGGGAATTGTGGTGCACAAGTACCGAGTGCACTACGAGTGGAGAGAAAGGACACTGTTCCCGAGGGCGGGCGGACCTGAACCAATTATCAAGGGGCTAATATTTAAACATGTTGTTACCTGTTGCTGCCCGTAAGACTCTTGGCGCTGAGTAAGGCATATGAGGTGCCGAAATGCATTCGCCTGTAGAGGAGCAATTGATGGAATAAAGTGATCTCCCTGCTAACCCCCACTGTGGCCTCTGCTCTTTTTCCGAAGGACTTTCTTGTGACATACATATATATCTCTATATACATTTGAATGTTGCTCATTTGTCATCTGGGGAAGCCTTTTTGTTAGAGAGTGTTGCATAAATAAACCCCCATGCCTTATTCTGAAAACAGTGTTTGATGTGTCTGCTTTTATAAAAGTGAAATCCCTTATAGGTGGTGGTTTGTTGTTTTTATTGCTTCATCATGGTTGAGCCTCCATATGGGAGGGCTGCATTTTCTATCAGGGAGTGTGAAGCAGTACACATGCACCACCCCTTCTATAGCACAGGGGAGCATGTGATCCTACATCAGCCAGCCCACATCCTCGCCATTCTCTCTGTTACCAGTCTCTGCCCCACACATCCCCCACCCCTATCCCTCATCTCAATTACGACGTCTTACAGCCCATGATAAATGAGAACATTCAACCCCACAGCAAAGGGAAACATTGTGAAAGTTCACCTGGAAAAAACATGTTCAAGCACTTTTTCCCCATTCCATGTAAAAGCACTCAAAATCGGTGGATTTGGGTATGGAGAGCCTAGCCAAAGTCATAAATTCCAGTCTCACGCCCTCTTTGCATCCAAATTATCCCTACATACACTAAAGCCTCTGTGTACAAATTGCATATCCTCTTTATCAAAGAGGTCTTTGAACATCATGGCTTATGCTTGATAAAAGAAAAATCCACTTTTATGTCATGTTCTGTGAGCTGTCCGGATATGATTTTCCTTTAAACAGATTTAATTGATTTTTCAAATGACATATTCAAACAAATCCCAGAAATTGTTAGGATTACATGTGAGCCCCTATATGCATAAGGAAGCAGTTAAGTACAATAACCCAAATAGTCCCAACTGTAATTGTCCAGCATTCTCATTTGTGAAATAGGAAAACAGTATTCGACTTAGTCCCAGGCTGTCTTCTAGACCTCTGAATCATGTGCTGCTCCATCTAGCATGCATCATTAGTAGTGCAGTGTGGGGTGTATGAGATGATAGCCAGGCCCATTGTTGGACCAGCAGTCAGAAAATTATTGTTACTATGTCCCTATAATGACAAGACCCTCCTAAATGATATTTCCGTTGTTGCAGGTCTATCTGTCCTTTGTAGAAAATCGAAATACAGATTAAAATAAGAATAATACTCTATCTCAGGGATGTGGCAATTAAATCACTATTTTAAATATTTATTAAAATCCTATTCAATGGTCAAGCCTGTTTTTTGATAAATATGTAGGCAAAGTAACTGACTAGCCTGTATTTCATGGAAGCTAATTTGCATTACCTCTCCAGCTTCTCCCAGCCTGTACTTGGCCTACACGAGGCATGAATGAGGTGTGAAATTCATATCATTAGTGATACAGTAGATCACTGAAATAGACAGATCAACCTGATTTGTCAGGGATGACTCCTTAGACTTCAGCAGAAAGGTAGGAGACTTCCACCCTGTTGGCAACACAACATCAAATCCCCCTGATGGATATGTTAAAGCCACATGTAACACTTTGGCACACTTGAAAGGGAGCAAACATAATTCTAGGACAACTCTTGTGTATCCCTTGCTTAGTTGCTGAAGGACCCTGCTTTTGTCCTTCCAGATTTCTGTATCCTGGTTTGGTGTGGGTTTTAGGCCTGCTTCAAAACTTGATTTTAGTGGTGAATGTGGGAGGATACTGGTGATTACCGTAGTGCACTCCCTTACATACTTACAATACTTGGAGCCCATGTTTAGTGTGGTTGAAGACTTTTGCCATCTTGAAAATGCCCAAGCACTTGGCATTTTGGTCTTGTTTGCAGGAAGACAAACAGGGATTACTGAAAAATGGCTAGGGCTACCCCCAGGAACTGTTACCCCATTAGTTAGGAAGTGCCCAGGAGACACCTACACCCACTATCTAGTGCAAGCCATTAATGTGGCACCACAAATCACCTCCTTGGAACACTTTCTGGACCAAACAGGACTAAACCTGCTATCTGTCACCTGATAGGAGCCCTAATGGACTGTACCTGTTCCCCCATGTACCTGGGGCAAAGAGGTGGGCTTCAGGGGTCAGTTGGTTGACTACCTATGTGGCTCCAGATACAAAACAAGCTGCACAAGGCAGTTTGCTGGAAATTTCCGGCTGACTAGTGGCAATTGGACTTAGACTGGATTTTGCTGGTGGCCTCTGTTATCTGTAAAACAGTTAAATAAAGGGAGTTGAACAGAAAAAAAGTCCCGAAGCGGAAGCAGACAAGTCCTAGGGCTCATCTCCAGAGCCCACAAAGTACATACGCATATAAGTATAGACTAATGTATATACAAGAGGTCTCGAATGCTCAACCTTAAAAAGACCCTTTCTTCATGATGACCTTTGTACCCAGGAAATCATCACAAGAATCCAGCAAGAGTGATGTCGACCCTCGGAGGAGTATTCCCAGCTGCAGCAGGAGTGTTAAGGGGAGTCACAATGCAGACAACAGCGAAAAAGGATCACAGTGCTGGAGATGCTTCCAGGAGGAGAAAGAACGTACTACCTAGAGGCAGACATTTGAAGCCTTTACGGGCAAGTGTGACCAAAGACAGTACATCACCGGGAGCCACTGCAGCCCTGCCATGTACCGGGGAGGAACATGCCCGACCAGCTTCCTGAAAGGGGCAGTATTGCTCAGGACGAGGACACAAAGATTAATTAACTAGGGACAGAGGGTAAACTTGCAATGCACCACCAAGGGTAAATCCTCTATCCTTGGACAAAGGATGTTTGCGCTATTGTGGGTGTTGGGGTAAAGACGTTTACTGGGTGCAAACAGGCCTTAGTCATATTGTTCGAAGACAGCAGGTGAAGAGAAGAGGAAAGAGAAAAGAAAATGGAACAGAGCAAATGAGGAGAACCGACAGGACATCAAAATGGAAAAATTATCATAAGTGTAATTTTAATGAAGACGAAATAAACTGAAAGAAAAGAGAACAAGGAATTAAGTTGAATAATACTTTTTTTGGGTGGGAGACAGTTAAATTAACAGGTATGTTTTGCTTTAAACCGAGTGCACTGGAGGTGAAGTCTACTGTCGACCTTAAGAACAGGGAATGGTAATGGTAAATTTTATTGCACAGTTAATTAAAACTCACAATTTAAAATACACAGCATTAAAAGAGATATATGTCAAAGATAAAAGTTAATTATCAGAGGTTAAAATTCTGTAAGTTCGTGCTAACAGTTTACTTTTTGTTATTGTTCATTAGAGCTACGGACCCGAGATTATGCTCAAAGGCACTGTCTTTCTGTTACTCAGTTTCCTCGTTTTGTGTTTCCTTGATTCTCTCCATCACTGCGTCAAGGAATTTTGTAAATCGGCCGTTTAGTTGGATCTCCTGCGGGTTGAAACATAATTTAACTGCCTGTCTGCAGGATCTAGTGCCCTTCTGGTTCCATATTGCACATAGAAAGGATCTCCTTATGTCCGTTAAGCTTGGGCAGATACATATTATGTGGGTTAGATCTTCAGGTCCTGCTCCGCAGAGACGACAAGTTTGATCTTCCTGATTCCTTTTCCATGGGGCCAGATGAGGGAGAATTGGTAGTATGCCGAGTCGCAGCTTTAGAAATTTTTCTTTGATCTTCTGTTTGAATCCGTGGTCTAGGTACGCTTGAGGCTTTAATGTTTTGTAGTCGTTTAGGACTGTCCATCCGTGAGCCCTTTTTGATAGAGTTTCTTTATCTTCTAGTAGCGATATTATTTTTGTTACTTTCGTTACTAACTTTTTGAAGCTTTTATGATCTACTGGGGTGTCCCAGAGGTCAGTCAGATACTTTCTTGCATGTGATCTTTCTCTACGCTGCAACTCATTCCAAAGGTGGGCATTTAAGGTGCCTTGCTCTGCATTTCTAATCTTATGCCAGCATTTTATGAAGCTGCCCCTTCTTTCCACTGTCTGTTTTTGAACCCCAAACTCCAGGCGGATTTGGGCAGGAGATACATAGCTGGGTAGCTGAAAGATGGATCTGTAGGTTTTACTGATCACTTTGTCGAGGGTCGGTGCGTCTTTTCCAAGAGTTGATTCGCTCCCATATGTCAGCGTCGGTTGAAGGCGAGCTCTCAGTGCTTGTAGAAACGGGTCAAGCGTACAGTCTGGCAGTATTTTCTTCAAAGCTTCATCGCAAGATAACCTATGGTGCCTTTTCGATGTAGCGTCTCTAGTTGGGGTTTAAACGAACCTCTGCTGTCTACTAAGACCCCCAGGTACTTGTAGCACGTTACATGGCCCAGTTTGTGTCCGTCCAAGTACCAGCTATTTTTCTGACCTTCTTGTAGTTCACGGCCATGGTTCTTGTTTTCTTTAAGTTAATAGTTAGTCCGTTGCGCTGTGAAAATGAGCTGGTAGTGTTTATAAGGTGCTGGAGGCTGGTTGGAGTACGACTTATTAGGACAAGGTTGTCGGCATAGAGGAGATTGGACCGCATGATGTCTCCCAGCCGTTGGGAGTGAGATTTGATGCTGTTCAGTTCCCCTGGTAGGTCTGCGAGGAAAAGATTAAACAAAGTAGGGGCTAGGATGCACCCTTGTTTCAGGCCTTTAAAGGTGTTGATTCACCTAGAGAGGTGCGTCCCGTCACCCAGCTTAATCTTGACCCAGGTGTTAGTGTGAAGTAGGATCAGCTGCTTCAAGAGGGGTTGTGGTATCCCCCATTTTTCAAGCTTATGCCTTAGTTTGCCCCGGTCCACATCGTCGAAGGCTGAGCTGTAATCTATAAAACATAAAAACAGCGAGTTCTTTCCTACTTTGGCCGCATCTGTCAGCAGAGTTAGGGCCATGACGTTGGTGGTGGTTCCTTGTCCTCTGCAGAATCCTGTTTGGTTTGCCGGGATTATATACTTTGCTGCTGCCCAAGATGTCAATTTGTCCAATAAAATACCAGCGTAGTACTTTGCCTCTATATCTAGTAGGGCAATCAGCCGGTAATTGCAAGGATTGCTCCTGTCTCCCTGCTTATGAATTGGGCTTATAATCGATCCTTTCCAGGATTCCTGGCAGGTTTCTGATTCCTGTGTGCCCACAAAGAGTGGTACTAACGTGTTGCTCCAGTATTCAGTGTCGTGTTTAAATATTATCGGTGGTATCCCGTTTGGGCCTGGAGCTCCTTCCGTTTTCCCCTTCTTTATTTGAGTTTTTATCCGATCCGCTGTTATGTTGATTTTATTTTCCTTGCTTGTTGTTATTTTGCTATTGGTCATTGCCCCATCAGTCTTCTTTTGGTCGTGTTTTTCCATTGTGCTTTTCGTGGAGTTTCTGGACCCTTTTCCTACTTTTCCTTTTTCGTTGTCCTTCTTGTTGTTCTCTGTATCCTGAGTTGTCTGGTCTATGGGGTTGCCTTCATCAGTTTGGTTAAAATGATTATGCAAGTAGTCAGCCCAAGCTGCCTCTGATATGTATGAGCTTATTCCGTGGTGCCCTGGCCGCTGTAAGCTGTGAATTGTTTGCCAAAATTTGGCACTGTTTTTTAGTTTCGAGTAGTGCTTTATTTTTGCCCAGAGTTCGTCGTTTGCATGTCTTTTGGTTTCCCAGATTGCCTTTTTTAATCTTGCTTTTAAACCGCGTAGGGCGTCTTGCAGAGGCTGTTTTTTAGGCTGTGTGCGGAGTTGGTTCAAAAGTTGCTTTATATTCCGTTTAAGTCTTTTTATCTCCAGTGTGCTTGTCTTACTTGGTATAGACTTCGGAAGTTTGCCTTTAAGCGTCCTTGATTTTGTTGCATGTTTGATCCCGAGGGTCTTCGTGTACCACTCCCAAGCCTCTATTGGGTTTGCAGCCAAGTTGCCCTGATGAAATAGCTCCTTCGCGTTTGTAGACAGTTCTTCGATCTTATCTTGTTTGTATCTTATACGTTTGAAGTCTGATGTATATTCGGACCCGGCGCTAGCCCTGACTTCCATGGGACTCTCTCTGGTTGTCCTTAAAACGATTTCTTGTGGCAGATGGTCGCTTTGATCGCTAACACACATTTTAAATGATTTGATGATTTTGAATAGTGGGAGGGTTGCAAATGTATAGTCCAGATGGGAGGAGCTTGTTACGGAGTGGTAGGTTGATGCTGGGGGGTGTCTTCTATAAACTGGCTATTCAGCACCCTTAGGTTTAATTGCTCTAATTCTTTTAACAATTGATTTGAGCACTTGGTTTGCTTAATTGGGAGTGCTTGTGCTTGAGTTGGAATTCCCCAGGCTCTATTGAGTTCATGTGCTAATTCGTCGTCCGTTGCGGTTCCAAAAAGAAAGAGATTAAAGTCACCTGCCAGGATTAAGTTCTCAGCTTCCCCCTCATCCAAGATTCTTGCTGTCTCCGTGACCAGCTCTCTTACACCTTTCCGTCTGTGCTTCGGGTGTATATAGGAGTTGATTATAATGAGGGTGTGGCCCGGCTTTCTGGTGTTAATTGTTATGGCAGTCGCCTGTATGACGTTGGGGGCTATGGTTTTAGTCTTTCTTTCCTTCATTGATCCATTTGTAAGGATTGAGGCAAGGATCATCAGACCACCTGATCTGTGGCCAAAGGATGAGGTCCTGGTAGCTGGGACGATTTGCGTCATATATCCTTCTAGGACTATCTCGGTTTCTTCCCAGGTTTCTTGTAGCAATATCAGGTCAATTGACCTTATGTATTTTAGTGTTTCATGATCATCCAATTTGTCAGTCAAGCCATGTATGTTCCAGATGCATACTCTGAGGTTATTCGATGTTATGTGTGTTGAGGGCTGCGCAGGGGACCTCTGTCTGTTATTGTTTGCTGTATTATGTCCGGGTTAGGGTTTGATGATTTCGTTGTTACCGTTTTGGTATATAAGGGCCTCCCTTGGTGGCCTGGAGACTGGCTGAGAGCTCCTTTTAAAATTGATATAGCTTTGTGCAGGTGTTCTTTTTCACTCTCCTTTAAAAACGGTGTTGGGTAGGCTGGCCTTCTACCTGGTTCCAGCTTTATTCCCCACTGAGCGAATTTGTTGAGTTCTCCTAAAATCCGATCGACCAGATCGTTAGATGACTATGTTGTCTTTGTCGTTTCTGGTTTGTTCTGTTCGAGTGCGGGTTGGAATTCAATTTCAAGTAAGTCAGTTGAAGTGATGCCTTCCAAACCCTTGATCGATTTAATCAGTTTTATTATATTTCCTCTATTCAAGGTGTCCATTCTGCCTCTAGATTTATACTCTGGAACAAATGTTAATATATCTGTCTTGTTTGATGGAATAGCTCTGGTTGCTTGGGCTACGGTTTGGTCGGGAAAGTTGGCCCAGTCGAAGTGTTGGTCATTATTATTATCCGTTATGGCTAAAGTTGCTCTTGTTTTAGGTTGTTCCAATTCCTGCTCCAGGGCCGGCTGTTTCACGTTTTGTGGCGTGGCCCTTGGCCGACTGTCGGAGTGGCTCCTTACTGAGCTGCGTAGGTCAGTCTCTTGCTCGAATCTTTCCCGCTGTTGTAGGCGTTGTGCCTTTGTGACCTCCTTATGCCCAGAGTATTCAATTGCTGTCTCTAGTGCTTCCTTTGATCTTGGGATTTTAAAGTTGTTGGGGGTCCTTGTAGTTGCCAGTTTTTTGCCCAGGGGCTGGGACTGCTCGACCTGGTTTGAAAGTGCCGCCGTCTCTTCTTGTTCCGCTTGGTGTTGTGGTTCCGCCGGCTGCCCCTCCTGTTCATGGGCAGCGGCTGTCATTTTCCTGTTCCTGCCCTTCCTTTTTTGTTTCCGGCGGGTTCGTGAGTTTATAGGCATCTCTGTATTGGCTCTTTCTTGAGGGGAGAGGTTTGGAAGTGAGTTTTTTGGCGATTGTCTGGCATTAGAAGAACAAGTCTTCTTGTTTTGGGACAGTTTGTTTTCTGCTTTTAAGAACAGGGAATGGGACACTAGTATTTGAAAAATAATTCTAAAACGTCTCTGTGAGAGCTTTAATATCTTTTGTTAAAATGTCAACTTCAAATAAAATAAGAAAAGCCCAATAAAATGTTAAATTAAAGCCAACAAACTCTTTACTTGGCCTATTTTGCTGAACTGACACAAGCCCACAGATTACATTTGTGTGTAGGTGATATTTGTTGCTTTATCATGTCCTGTACTGCAAGGGTGTTACCGATGATGGGGGCAATTGCAGCTCCTCCATAATGAACACATTGATACCCCCGCCTCGAAATGAGGTACAGGCCCACGGTTGAGCGAATAGTACTGTAGTATCCAATTTACTGTTAACTTTAAATAAGGCCCTACCTCACTTTGCTTTCTATCTTAGAACATGAACACACTTAACAACCTTGTTAAAGGAAAAACAGTTCAATTTCTTTGCCAAGAAAAAGCTGGCTACATTCATATTTAAAAAGTATTTCAAAATATTTAACAATTTGTCTTCAAAAGTGGAGCAGTACCAATATTATTCATTAGATACCATTTCTGTTACATAAATAGGAGTAAAGTTCCAAATACAAGAGCATTGTTTATGGACGTTGAACTGAAAGAAAACACTATGACAGTGAATTTTATTGATGTTCGATTCATTAAAATCATTACACATAGATAACAAAGCACAGCAGTTTCCTATGTGCAATAATAAGGAATATTAAAAATCATGTTAAAAATGCATTCAGCAATACCTCTTAAGAAAAGAGTGGCGTTTGTAGACAACATTAAAACACTTAAAAGAAAAGGCATCATGAGTATTGTCTCTTCTATTCTTACATCCGGGTTTCTCTAAATAAAAGACCATCGGGGTGATGCAATAGGCAAAACAACAAGCATTGGAAATGCAATCGGTCTCACATACATTTGTTGGAGCTATTGGCATTGTAAATGTCAATGTATTTTATTGATGTTTTATAGAGTATATGAATGTGATGTGTAGTCAAATTATGGGGGTTAGATTGGATTAGTTGTGTAATTGTGTGGCGTGCAATTGTGTGGTGTGGATTTGTGAATTGGAATTATGTGGCATGGTGTTCTGTTGATTTAGGTGGATAGTAATTATGTGGTATTAAGTATACTGGAATTAAGTGGAATGGTATTGTGTGTTATGGAGTGCAATAATGTGGAGTGAAATGTTTTGTTGTGGAGTGTTTTGCAGTGGAGGTTATTTATGTTGTGTGCGATTGAATTTTGTGGCTCGATGTGACATTGTGTGGTGTGGATTGGATGTATGAGGTGTGTTGTGCAAATGTGTTGTTGAGTTGTATCATGTGGTTTGATGTGGAATTATGTGGTATGGAATGGATTTGTATGGGGTTGAATAGTACAGCATGGAACAGTGTTGTGTTGTGTGAAATTTGTTGGGTGGAATTATGCGGTATGATGTGGAGGGTATTTATGTGGATTGTTATGTGGTATAGTGTGGATTTATATGGGGTGTATTTATGTGGTTTTGAGTAACGTGTAACTAGTTGTAGTTTAATTATGTGGTGTTGAGTGGTATTATGTGGATTGTAATATGTGGAATTGTGTAGTGCTGAACTGTGTTTTATGGAATTGTGTGGTGGTGTGTTAAATTACGTGCACCATATGGCGTAGAGCAAGCTTCCATTATAAATAAAATTAATACCGCATGGGAAGCAGAACCTGCCTCAAAAGCAAGAGAGATACAGCATTAGCACTTTATAACCCCCTCCTATGAAGAACAGGAGCAGAGTAAGCATCAGTGCAGGCTTCCCAAACACAATATGTACACCACACGATGCAGAGCAAGCTTCCAACATAAATGAAACTGACAGCGCGTAGACAACAGAGGCAAAGGCCTTCCTCAAAAGCAGTCAATTTACACCCCCTTCCTACAAAGAACAGGAGCAGGGTAATCAAAAGTTCAAGATTCCCAAACGCAACATGTGCACCACGTGTCGCAGAGCAAGTTTCCACCATAAATAAAACTGAAAGCGCATAGACAGTAGAGGCACAGACCTGCCTCAAGAGTAGTAGAGATGCAGTACTGTTACTTTACACTCACCTCCTACAAAGAACAGGAGCAGGGTAACCAGCAGTGTGAGCTTCACACACATATAATGTACACCACATGATGCAGAGCAAGCTTCCACCGTAAGTGCACGAGGTGCAGGGCTTCCTCAAGAGCAGTAGAGATACAGCACTGTCAATTTACATCCCCCTCCTACGAAGAACAGTAGCAGGGTAACTAAGAGTCCAAGCTTCCCACACACATGTGCACCATATGTTGCAGAGCAAGCTTCCACCATAAATAAAACTGACAGCGCATAGACAGTAGAGGCGCAGGCCTGCCTCAAGAGTAGTAGAGATAAAGCACTGGCACATTACACCCACCTCCTTCAAAGAACAGGAGCTGGGTAACCAGCTTTGACAAGCCAATGGGGGCTATTACCAACAAGCATTTACAATGCAACGGTCTCACCTTTGCAAAAGTTAGAGCTATTGGCATTGTAAATGACACATTTTTTATTTATGTGTTGTTTTTGAAAACAGATAAATAAATGGCATTGTCATTTACAATGCCAATAGCTTAATCTCTCGCAAATGCGAGGGCTATTGCAACCACACACACATACACACAGAGCCACACACACACACACAGAGCCACACGCACACACAGAGCCACACACACAGAGCCACACACATAGAGCCACACACACAGAGCCACAAACACAGAGCCACACACAGAGCCACACACACACAGATACACACACACACACACACAGAGCCACACACACACAGAGCCACACACACACACTCACACACAGAGCCACACACAGAGCCACACACCCAGAGCCACACACACACACACAGCCACACACCAACACAGAGCCACACACGCTCAGAGAGACACACACACTCACAGAGCCACACACACATACAAAGAGCCCCAAAGCATAATTCCAAGAGCCAATGTAGTTTAAAAATTACTTGTGAAGAAGCATCCAGGGCACCGTGGAGGCGCTGACAGCTCATTTGCTACAGTGCGCCCGGGGGTCCATCACTGCGTCACGAGGCCACCAAAGACCCAAAAAAAGCCCTACTACTCCCAGGCCCACCCTTCCTGTCACACACTGAAAACATTTTAAAGCATTTTAGCAGATTATGTCACAAAGAGGTGTGCGGGGGAGGACACTTTTTTTGGTTAAGCAATAAAAAAAAAGGTGCTTGTAGATTAATGCAACGCTACAATTCTGATAACATGACCAACATTTGACCAACTTCACCCTCAGTGAAGACAGACACTAATAAGAAAAGGAACCCTTATTCACCTGAGGCAGCCTATGCACTCTTTCATTCTGGGGTTGAATTGTGTATTTGCAGTCTGTTATTGTATTTAACCCAACAAATAGGGAGTCATGATTGTCAATACATGCTTCTACATTCGGATCATACATTTCCTATAAGTATTAAATTTGGAACGCAAACCTTCTGTAAAGCACCTCGCCCTTTACGATGGTCAGCGGAATAGGAATTGGCAGACCCCCTTCCTTCCTTCACCCAGGCAGAAAAACTAAAGCCAGCAGCGAATTGCTCTGTGATGTCACAGCCAGTAGTGCCTGACAGAGAGAAATCTCAAAACTTACAGGTATGCTGCGAACCCGTATGACCCCCTTCGCCCCCTCCTACCCCTGTTCTATCAGCAACAGGAGGTGATCTAAAGAACCGGATCTAAAACACTTCAGCTTTACCCACATCTGTACGCTCGGGTTGACTCAAAGGGACAGGCGCACAAGTCCGTTCACAGATCAAACCGAATGAGCCTGCTGTCAGTTGGGGCCAAATGCAGCATACATTCTCAACAGCAAGCACTGCACTCTGACCCCAGCACATGCATATAGCCCTATGGAACAGAATACCATTCTTAAGTACCACACCAAATGATCTAACTTTAGATTCAATTTCTAAATCAAAGCTTCAGCGCCCAATGAAATACGGTATGAACGACCACCTTTTAACTCCCCAGGTGACAATAACGTATAAAAGGTAAGTACAGTAGAATAAAAAAACAGCAGTGGGCGCTGTTGTATAGGTGTTTTGCAATGTATGGGAGATTGCATACACCGGTGCTTGCTGCCCGCAATGTTTCTGGTCATAACAAGGAAATGAGCAATAATAACAAGACCACAAACAGCCAAAAATGGCCCACACGCTTACACGTCAGAGCAGAGCAGCCCAGCCCTTCTGGCACTACCAGATTGCCCGTGGGCAGTCCGACTCTGGTGTGTGCCAAACACACCAAGCCAGACACACCTGATGTTTACGGAGATTAAAACGAGGCACCCTCTCAGAGGAGGCCCTCTGTCAGACCATCTGCACACTGCCAGCAGGAAAGTCATTTTCTCAACAGTGCCCGACAGGCAGGGAATCCAATGAGATTTCCCCTGCACCGCCGCCCACCCCCTGGGCTCTGAATCATCTGCTTGTGGGGAAGGGAGTCCGTCTCCTTTGAAGAGAAATCTGCAATGAGCAGGGCCTCCTCGCTGCTCTGCGGCAGCAGCAGCCAGGATGACTCTCTGAGGGTGTCACTGGCATCGACAGGCAAGGATAGCCGGGCTTCTACCGGCCTGCAGCGGCCCATGCAGCGTGCTGGAGGGGCGCGAGGGGGTGGAGAGCCGGGCCAATGGCTGGACAAATTGACGGCTATAGAGAAATGGAAGGAAGGCTACGGCTTCCACTGGCCTGTCGGTGCCTATCGGAAACGATAGAACTAGAAAATGGGGAGGCGAGGGAAAGCGAGAGGAGGGAAGGAGTAAGGGGGAACAAGAGGGGGGTCACAATAGACAGACAGAAAGAATGCAAGATGGAGAAAGTGGGTGGAAGCGAAAAGGAAACGGAGTGGTCGAGACAGTGAGCGGGATCTTGCATGAGTGAGTAAGGAGAAGCGCAGAAATCAGAGTGAGTGAGAGATGCATATAAAAACAAGAACTACACCATTTTACCCAAAAAACGCAGGCTGAACATCAGCCTATTTTGCCTCGACATCTCAAGCAACAAGTGAGCTCCGCCATGGCACCACCATGTTTCTCCGAGGTCATGCAGAAATGCCTCGGAGAAACGCCCCGTCATTTTCAGATTCGGGGGCGTGTTTCTCTTTCTCTCCTCTTCCCATTGGCTGGAATGTAAAATTCCAGCCAATGGGAAGAGAAGAGAAAGAAACTAAAAAACACCCCCCAAATCCCAAAAAGACGGGGCTTAAATGGACAGACGCCCCTCTCCTCCAATGGCTGGCCTCCGTTTAGGAAGCCAGCCAATGGAGAAGAGGCGCGGGTTTAAGCCCCACACTAAGAAAACATAAGATCTCGCCGGCGAGACTGTGCAAGCGCAGCCTACGCAGGCTGAGACCTAAAAACGCATAAAACATGTAAATAAAATAAAATAGTGAGAATCATACTATTGATTCAGAAATAACACTGGATTCACATTTTGCTTGCAAAAATAGCAACCTGAAAGCTTCCCTCTTGGCAAAGAAAAGCAGGCGCCCCACCAAATAAGTAACCGTTATTGTTTAGAGCTGCAAACTTTGATGTTGATCCATTGAGTAGAATTACTTGGCTCCCTCGAAAATTCCTGCTATTAAAGTTAGATTAAAATGTACTGAGAATACTCTGATTTTACTGCAGTAAATAGTAAAGTTTCACTTTAACTCTGCTAGAATTAATGCGCCAAACTGGGGACAATAGATTACCCAGATTGATTAGCTAGGAGTTTGAGCAAACAGATTCTTTTTTGTTAATGATAATAATGGGAATTCAAGGGTGGGTCTCCAAACATAGGGATGCATAACCAGTATCTATGAAACGTCCTTTCAAACGTGTGCAGTACAATTAACACGGGCTACATCTAACTTGGAAACTGTCCTGGCTTTGCATACAAAGAAAACAAGCATTTGCAATGCAATAGGTCTCGCATGTGCGAGAGTTTGAGCTATTGGCATTGTAAATGACAATGAAAAACCAAAGGTGGTGATGGACGGAGCGTTGACAATACAAACACTCACCCCAGTCAACTGATCTGGGTTTGATCCATCACCGTTTTTTAGCTCACTCCGCCACCCCAGTTCAGACATGGCCATATGCAAATCAGTCTGACCCTGTGCCTCATGGGAACAGTCCAGCCCGAACTGCCAAGCCATGTCTTCCCTGGACCGGAATCAAGCTTGTAAATGACAATCAGCCACATGCATCAATCGATTTAGGAATCGCAAACGGTGCGAATCGCAAAAATCGTCCGTTTGCGATTCCTAAATCACTATTTGGGATGCATCAATCAAAAATACAAGAAATCGCTATTTTTTGCGATTTCTAAAAATGCGATTGCATTTAAGGAATCGCAATTTGCGATTCCTTAAATGCAATGCATGACATCCTTAAAAATTGCGAATTCGCAATTAGGAGGAAAAAATTACCATGAGGTTGGACCTCATAGTAATTTGCGAAAAATCAGAAAAATGCATTTTTGTGCTTTTTTCAAACTGTCATGTTGTGCACACACATGCCCTTAGGGCATGTGTGTGCACAACATATGTGCATAGATTGATTTCAGGGGTGCAACAGGGTGTCCTTTGGACACCCCTGCGCCCTTGAAATCGCAATCTCAATTTGCGATTAGCTAATTGCGAATCGCAAATTGAGATTGTCTTCCCATTCATTCTTATGGGCCTTTTGGCCCATAGGAATCAATGGGAAGGGATTCTTTAATTGCGATTCGCAAATTGTGAATTGCAATTAAGGAATAATAAGGAATCGCTAAAAAAATTGCAATTTTTTGATGCATTGCCGTTAGCGATTCCTTAATTGCGATTCCTTAATTTTCGCAATTAAGGAATCGCAAATGGCAACAATGATGCAAATACCTTAATATCTGTTTTGACAATTAACACATAAATAAAAGGCATTGGGGCACATGCATCAAGCCTTTTCCCGTTTACCACTGGAAAAACTCCTTTTCCTATGCATGTAGGTTTTGGCATTTGCAATTTAGGTAATCGCAATTATTTGCGATTACCTAAATTGCGAATGCATTTAGGGAATCGCAATTTGTGATTCCCTAATGCCAATGTATGTGGCCTTTCTAAAATGCGAACTGTGCATTTAGGAAATGCTAATTATCATCAACTTTAAGTTGATGGTATTATGTGCATGCTTTGAAAAATGCATTTTTCAAAGTGCCATGTAGCACACACATGCCCTTAGGGCATGTGTGTGCTTTACATGTGCGCACCTACCTTTTTATGTGGGGTGCTTCAGGGGGGATTAAGGCCCCCAGGCACCCTTGGATGTGCTTTTGCTATTTGTGATTACAAATTTGCCTGTAGGCTCATAGGAATGAATGGAGTCATATTACCTAATAGCGATTCACAATTTCCGAATCGCTGATAGGTAATGTTAAAGAATTGCAAATTGTTTTGTGATTCCTACATGCATAGCATTTTGCGATTTCCAAATAACGAATCGGTAAAATTAGCTATTTGGGAATCGCAAAATTCAGGCTTGATGCATGTGCCCCATTGTCATTTATAATGCCAATAGCACAAACACTTATAAATGTGAGACCTTGACCCCTACAGGCTGCTTGGAATGGGATGGGCCGGTGGGAAAGTGAAAGTGCGCTTGGCACGCTGAAAGATGCAGAAAAGTATGTCAAGCCTGCAGTAGGTGAAACGCATTAAAGAAAATAGTGCTTATAGACTAAATAAGACATACCGTGTAACAACAGAGGTAAAAGGACGAGTACTTATTGGAGGTTACAAATGAAGACAACACGATACTAAGGGGGGGGTAACAAGCCATTTGTGGAATCAGAAGTCAGCATTTACAAAGGACAATGACACAAGCCACTGGCAAAAATGGGTGGAGAGTGGGTGGGGATTCAAGTCTATACTCCAATACAGCATGCCTCGTGAAGCATCGCATGCTCTGCCCAGGCTTGACCTAAAAATAAAGAGTGAGGCCATATGGCCTTCTGATACTTACACGTTAATAGGAAAATAAATTTAAAAACAACTATTTTGATTTATAATGCGATTAAGTTCATTTTACTTGTTTAACCTAATTTGCAATGATCAATTGGTATTTAATTATCACGCAGTAAATGGAGAGTGCTTAACAACCCCATCTCTCCCCCAGGTTAGTGCTGTGGCCTCCCACATGAAACAAGATAAGCTGGTTCTGTAAGCTGATGTACAACAGTTATGCTTTCTGCTTCTAGGACAAGGGTGACGGATAGAGCTAGCCTTCCCATTTGGGGTCACCAGGTAACAAAAATGCAGGAGGGTGAATTGCAAAGAGGAATGGAGGACAACAGATTATTCGTACAAACAAATCAATGCAATTTACACTAAAAACATTTATTTTTGCTTGACCCGCAGCAGGCAGAGGTGCAATACTCTATTGACAAGAGAACAAGAGCATCAGTGATGTTTAAATGTCTCTGATATCCCCCAAACCAGATGATGCTTTAATGACAACCATGGGAACGCTAGTTTTTACCTCGTTATAGAGATAGGGAATTAAAAAAATCCAATTCAGAGGAGATGGATAGTCAGCGTGCTTCAATTCAGGAATATGAAAATAACAATGTTTTCTATTGCACCTACTTTAGGTTCACCATTAAATCACACTGCAAAGTGTAAACACTACAAAATATGTTAATGCGCATAACGGTGCATTATCTGCGTGAAGTGGAGAAAGAATCCGGGCGCTGGTGAAGAAACGATGAGGGAATCCAGGCAGCAGTAAAGGGGAATACGGGAACACAAAACAAGCGAAGGCAGAATCCGCGCTGGACGTGGACAGCAGGAAGTCGGCAAACAGGATACGGGGCAACACTAGAACGCGAAGCCTCGTCTTCACAGGAAGTCAGGCTTTTCAACCGCCATCTTGAATTTGGAATAAAAAATTAGCTAGCATTCGCGCCAAGAATTTTCAATTCAATTAAGGACACGGAGGCGAGGATTGTGCTTCTCTTTCTTTACTGTTAAAATCACAGCAGCCAATAAACATACAGTTTAATGAAAATAAACTACAGAGGCCATGATGCTTTGCCTTAGCCACGCCTCTATGAACCCTATAAGAGTCCTGGTAACACTCCCAGCGTCCTCTTTCTTTGCACGAACTTGCAGAATAAGTCCAACCATCAAAAGTCTATAAAATTCTCCAACAGGGAATAACAGGGAACACCGTTCCAACTTCACTCTTCAACGGAAGACTCTTCACTCGGACTTCTTGTCTTTGCCTAGGAAAAGGAAAATATAACAACCCGTAATTATTGTATAAAAACAGCCTTAAACATATCATAACGGGTGGGTAATCATGATCAAGCATTGAACATAGCTGGGTGGGATAATCCTCTCCTCCGTGTCCTTAATAGAATTGAAAATTCTTGGCGCGAATGCTAGCTAATTTTTGATTCTATTACAGGACCGGAGGCTTCAGATTATGCTAGTTTAACGCTGTATCAAATAAAACAGAAGTAATGTCCACCGGCTTATAATAAAACTGTTTGAATGTCGATTCAGACGACCAATCAGCACAATGCATGATATCCTGAATGTTAGCTCCCAATAAACATGACTTTGAAGCCATGGCACCACGCACAGAGTGAGCCCCAAACAGTTGAACATCAACCCCAGCTTCCTTCATCATAAATTTAAGCCATCTTGCAATAGTAGTGGAGGACACAGGCTTAAATGGCTTCTGAACAGCAATCAAAAGTTGCGTGACCCCAGCTGGCCTTAAAGGACGAGTACATTCCTCGTAAGCTTTCAAGCATTGGACAACACATAATTTGTGATTAGTAGGAAAAGCATTATAAACAACCTGTCTGGAAAGGGTCTTTGTACGACCTGTAATGGTAAAAGAAACTCCCTCCGGAGTGAATAATCTACCTGTAACGTCCAAGGCGCGTTCATCTGACGATCTGCTGCAAGCTGACAAACATAAGAGCATGGCTAGTTTAGCCGATAACTGCTTTCTTGAGAGCGAATCATTAGCGGGCCAATTATCCAGAAATTTAATGACCAACGAAACATCCCAAAGTCCAGAATATTTGGGCTTGGGAGGATTCGCGACGCGTATGCCTTTGAGTAGCTTGCATACCAAAGGGTGCATACCCACAGGTTTCCCATCAATAGGGGTGTGCCCCGCGGAAATGGCCGACCGGAAGTTGTTCACGGATCTAGAGGCCAACCCGCCAGCCGCTTTATCCGACAAGAAATTTATGACGTGTGCAAGACCTGCCCCCACGGGATCCAGATCCCTTTCCACGCACCAACATAACCAACCCTTCCAGGCTGAAGAATACTTTTTTCTCGTGGAAGGGGCCCAGGCCTGTTTGATAAGGTCACAAGCCTTTCCTGAAACTCCAGGCAAGGTCCATCGCTGCCTGAAAGCCTCCATGCCATCAGCGATATTCGCTGGTCCAGGATTAACGGATGTTGCTCCTGCAGAGGTCCTAGGAGGAGATTCTCCGACCACAGGATCATCCTGGGAAGGTCGCAGCACATCCCCAACAACATCGGGAACCAGGGCTGCGACCTCCACAGAGGCGTCACTAGGACCACCTCCGCTTTCTGCTTGATAATGTGGGAGGCCACTCTTGGGATCAGAAGAAAGGGAGGGAACGCATAGTTCACCTTCCCCGACCAGTCTTGTAGAAACGCATCCGTAGCTTCCGCTGCCGGATCCGGTCACCAGCTGAAGAACCTGGGAAGTTGACGGTTCAGTCTGGATGCAAATAAGTCGATCTGACATGGACCCCATAGGTCCTGGAGGCACTTGAACACTCTGGGAAGCAGCTGCCAATCGCTGTAATCCCGAAGATGCCTCGAGTTCCAGTCCGATATTACATTGGACTGACCCGGGATATACTCTGCAATAATCGTGATCTGATGATTGAGACAATAATGCCAAAAATCTTTGGCTATCTCCACCAACATGGCGGATCTCGTCCCCCCTAGCTTGTTTATGTAGCGAACCGCCGAGACATTGTCCATCCGAAGGAGGATGCAATAAGAGGTCCGTTGCGGTGACAGAGTCTTGATGGCGAAGGAGCCCGCGAGGAGCTCCAGGCAATTTATGTGGAGTTCTAGCTCTTGCAGAGACCATCTTCCACCTGTGGAAACATCTCCACAACGTGCCCCCCAGCCCCAGCGGCTGGCGTCGGACTCGATGACTATCTCGGGAAGGGATCCGAAAATAGCCCTGCCGTTCCACGCTTCCACGTGGCTTAGCCACCAACGCATCTTGTCCCTCACCTCCTGGGACAGCGGGACAAGGTCGGAATAAGCCAGACCTCTCTGGAGATGCTGAATCTTGAGTCTCTGCAATGCCCTGTAATGTAGAGGGCCCGGAAATATCGCCTCAACGGACGATGCCAGCAAACCCACTACCCTGGCAATCGTTCTGAGTGAGATCATCTGTTTGCTGAGAAGGGATACAATCTCCTTTTTCAGATCCTTCAATTTGGATCGAGGAAGGCTGAGCTGTGCTGACAGAGAGTCGATCACAAACCCCAGGAAGTCTATTGACTGGGCTGGGATCAAGGACGATTTGTCTTGATTGATCACCAACCCCAATGATTGGAGCAGTGACATGGTCAGCTGAAGATGTTGCGATACTAGGTCTGGACTGTGAGCCATGATCAGGATGTCGTCGAGATATATGATCATGCGCACTCCCTGCTCCCGCAAGTGTGCTACCACCGGCTTCATCACCTTGGTGAAGCACCAGGGAGCCGAGGAAAGACCGAAAGGAAGGGCCGAGTACTCGAACGACCGTCCGTTCCACTGAAACTGTAGGAAACGACGGTGAAGAGGGTAGATGGGAATCGAAAGGTAGGCGTCTTTGAGATCCAAGCGCACCATCCAATCGTTTGGTTGTAAGAGGTCCGTTAGCAGATGGATCCCCTCCATCTTGAAATGGTTGTAGACCAGGAAATAATTGAAATCTCTTAAATTCAACACTAGTCTGTGACCTCCACCCCTCTTCTGCACAAGGAAGATATTGCTGCAAAAACCGTGCGGGTTGTACTCGCACTCGGCTATGACCCGTTTGCAAAGCAATTCTTCTATCTCTTTGTCTATACAAATCCTGTCTGGTAGGGAAAAATGGAGAACCCTCGGGTGTTGCCCCTGCCTCGGTGTCTCGTAAAACTCCAGGTGAAACCCCTGAACCGTTTGAAGAACCCAAGCGTCCTGAGTCAGGAGACTCCAAGTATGAATGAAGTGACTGGTGCGGCTCCCCAATGGCAAATGGAAACAATCTATTGCGCTCACCTGAGGAATGTTGGGCCTGGAAACCTGCCCTGTTGCCTCCTCCTTGGTATCTGCCTTTGGAGTATGGACGACGAGTGGGGTAGAAGGTGCCACCTCTGGTCGAGTCCCAGTCTCCCCGACCTCGTCCAAAGTCACCTCTGGGGGGACCTTGATTGGCGAAACGGCCTGGCGAGCGTCCCCGACCTCGTCCGGCCCTGTTAAAAAGGTGTTGCTGAAGCACACGTTTGATGCCCGACTGAGCTTTATCCAGAGAGGTGAAGGTCCCCACGTACTTGGAAACATCCTTCACAAAGCGGTCGCCAAAAAGATTGCCCTCAGCAAGGGGTCCCGGTTCTGCATTCGCAAGTTCCGTTATATTAGAGTCCATTCGCATTAAGAGGGACTTGCGCCGTTCCGTGGACACCGCGCAATTAGCATTCCCCAAAAGACAAATGGCACGCTGGGTCCAGCCGGCCAAGATGCCCGGGTCAATTGGCACACTGGATTCCTTTGCCTGCAAGGCCATTTCCAGGATTTTGGCCAGGGGGCCAACTATGTCCAGCATCTTGTCCTGGCACCCTCGCCAGGCTCGGTCTAAACCTTTCTTAGGGTCCTTAGCGAATTTCTTGAGGAAGGTTAGAAGGCTAGGATCTATCTCCGGAGTTTCCGCCACCTTGTGGGCAAGGTCGGGGCGAGGACATTCCGATCGGAGGCGGTTCCGAACCTCTTTGTCAAACCCCTTTCTAATATTCTGTTGCAGGTAATCTGCTACCGCTGGGGCTGGAACCCAATCTGACGATCTAGGGTGAACAATTTCAGACGGATTGAAGGTAAAGGGGGTATTAGGGGGAGGTTCTGACGCCGAAGCGGCGTCCTTCTTAGCCCTCTTCTTCGGCGGCTGTTCCTCATCCGTATCAGTGGTGTCAGTACCAGTGAGGGTAGTGGTGTCTGTATCCACATAATGCTGTTTACTGGTAGCCTTGCCTCCAGCCGGATAGGCATGGTCTTTTGAAGGCGCGGATGGGAGGGAACCTAAAGCGTCAGTGTGTGGCCATTGTTCACTAGCGGCCGAAGTGGAAGCAGTCTTGGGAGCTGGTGGCGCTTTCTTAGTGGACTTCTCCTTTGTAAAGCCATGACGCTTCGCAAAGTTCTCCAGCTGCTTAGTTATCGGTTTGAATGCAGCTGCCAATGCTTGATGCATAGTCGTAGGAACCGCGCTCTCCACTGCCCTGCTGACCGAGGCCTGGACAGAAGCATCCAGGGCCTCCACAATTTTGTCCTCCACAGCAGTAGTCGGCTGCTCTTGATAAGTTTCCTCCCCCGCCTCCTCATCAAAATACACCCACTCCTCCATGACCTCAACAGTGGGTTAATAATACAGGAAGAACAAAGTTCATAAGAGGTAGGCACAAGGGGAGTCAGGGGGGGGGGTCAGCCCCAATGCACACAGATCAAGTTATGGAAAAAACCAGTACCAGACCCCCTCAGCAGGTGCTGTAATCAGATTATTGCAGACCAGAGGGCGTCTGAGCCAAGGAAAGTGTACAAGGAGCGTGTGCTCACTCCAAAATGGGCAGAAAACAATTATTCCAGCCAGTAACGGCGTAATACCACCAGCTCTTGAAAACGCGGTGAAATGCGGTGGAAAAACGGCAATCGGTGTGTGCAGCCCAACGCGTGCCCAAATCCTACCAAAATATAGCCCAAAGGGAGCGCGTCAGGTTGCACGCTCCTGCCGTGTGGTTCGCGGCTCTACTGCGCGTACGGGCGATTAGGGAGAGCCCCTTGTGCTGCCTGCCGGCGAGGAACACACCGCAGGTGAGGCTAATGGCGCGTCTATCGGCGCTTAGCAATTGACCAGGGATAGCACAGAGAGCGTCGGAGCAGGGCTCCGGTCAGCGCGGCGACACGCGCAGATAACCAGCCGCGTAATCGGCTCCTTAAACGCGAGAAGAGCCCGCGATCCGCAAATTAAACAACGCTGAATAAGCAGCAATGCAAATAAAGCACAAAGGTCACGGCGAACAGCTGATATGAACGATTCAGAAGAACCAGCATAAGCAATGCACAAACAGGCAATTAAATTAATAGAAAATGAAGGGAGCAAGCACTTATCTCTTGCTGTGTGAGCAGCAAAGAAAGAGGACGCTGGGAGTGTTACCAGGACTCTTATAGGGTTCATAGAGGCGTGGCTAAGGCAAAGCATCATGGCCTCTGTAGTTTATTTTCATTAAACTGTATGTTTATTGGCTGCTGTGATTTTAACAGTAAAGAAAGAGAAGCATAATCTGAAGCCTCCGGTCCTGTAATAGAATCCGCATCGGCAATCATGACAGTTCCATGGCCATTTTAATTTTGAGTGTTGCTTTCTTGCTCCTGCCATGTCTGCTTTGCTCGTAAACAGGAAACATGCGTCATAAAAAATGTTAGACCTGGCACAATTGGCGTGGGTCTCACTTCCATTTTTTTTTTGCTGTTGCCTCCTGTATTTTTTGCTATGCTTTTGCTGTTCTAGATGTTTTGGGCACTTTGCCACTGCTATTCAGTGCCAAAGTGCACATGCTCCCTATTGTAAATTGTTGTAGTGGGTTAGTGACTCCATGATTGGCTATTTCATTTACTTTTCAGACCCTAGTACAGTGCACCATGTGTGCCCAGGGCCCGTAAATAAAATGCTGCTGGTGGCTTGCAGCACTGGTTGTGCCACTCACAGAAGCAGCTTGTAAAATGTGGCTCAGACCTGCCATTCAAGAGCCTGTGAGCAGCCTGGAGCTGCCATGTCGACTTGGCAAGTTCACCCACTTACCAGTCCCTAAACCTTCCCTTTTCTACATGATAGTCACGCCTAAGGTAGGCCCAAGGTACCCCCATGGGCAGGGTTTATTGTATGTAAAAGGTAGGACATGCCCGGATGTGTGTGACATGTCCTGATAGTGAATTACAGACAATTTCATTTTCAACTATTGCAAGGCTATCTGTTACCATAGCAAACACAAGGAGAGGATGGACGGAGCACTGAAACTTTTCAGATACTCACCCCCAGTCACAGATCTTGGGTGAATCCATCATCATTCTTTAGCTCACTTCACCACCTCAGTTCAGACCCAGATATATGCAAATCAGTCCTGACCCTGTGCCTCATGGGAAAAGTTCAGCCCTAACTAACAAGCCAGGTATTCCCTGAACAGCAAACAAGCATCCTGGGACCGATTTCTAGGTAACACCCTTCATCAACCAGGCTAGCTTGAATCCAGTGGCAAAGTGAGCAAGGGACCCACGTCTGGGCATGCCCTGCCAACTTAGGGCGAACAAAGCAAACACAAGGAGATAATGGACGGAGCACTGAAACTTTTCAGACACTCAACTCCAGTCACAGATCTGGGTTGAATCCATCATCATTCTTTAGCTCACTTCGCCACCTCAGTTCAGACCCAGCTATATGCAAATCCGTCTTGACTCTGTGCCTCATGGTAACAGTCCAGGACGAACTTCCAAGCCAGGTCTCCCCTGAACCGGTAACAAGCACCCTGGGACCGGTTTCTGAGTAACACCTTCCATCGACCCGGCTAGCTTGAATCCAGTGGCAAAGTGAGCAAGAGATCCACGTCTGGGCATACCCTGCCAGCTTAGGACAAACAAAGCAAACACTGGGAGATGATGGGCGGAGCACTGAAACTTTTCAGACATTCATCCCCATTCACAGGTCTGTGTTGAATCCATCATCATTCTTTAGCTCACTTCGCCACCTCAGTTCAGACCCAGCTATATGCAAATCAGTCTTGACCCTGTGCCTCATGGGAACAGTCCAGGACGAACTTCCAAGCCAGGTCTCCCCTGAACCGGTAACAAGCACCCTGGGACCGGTTTCTGAGTAACACCTTTCATCGACCCGGCTAGCTTGAATCCAGTGGCAAAGTGATCAAGAGATCCACGTCTGGGCATACCCTGCCAGCTTAGGACAAACAAAGCAAACACTGGGAGATGATGGGCGGAGCACTGAAACTTTTCAGACATTCATCCCCATTCACAGGTCTGTGTTGAATCCATCATCATTCTTTAGCTCACTTCGCCACTTCAGTTCAGAACCATTTATATGCGCCAGCTCAGTTCAGACCCAGCTATATGCAAATCAGTCTTGACCCTGTGCCTCATGAGAACAGTCCAGGACGAACTGCCAAGCCAGGTCTCCCCTGAACCGGTAACAAGCACCCTGGGACCGGTTTCCAGGTAACACCTTTCATCAGCCAGGCTAGCTTGAATCCAGTGGCAAAGTGAGAAAGAGATCCAGGTCTGGGCATACCCTCCCAACTTAGGATGAACAAAGCAAACACAGGGAGATGATGGACGGAGCACTGAAACTTTTCAGACATTCATCCCCAGTCACAGGTCTGAGTTGAATCCATCATCATTCTTTAGCTCACTCGCCACCTCAGTTCAGACCCAGCTACATGCAAATCAGTCTTGACCCTGTGCCTCATGGGAACAGTCCTGCCCGAACTGCCAAGCCAGGTCTTCCTGCACCGGAAACAAGTATCCAGGGACCGGTTTCTGGGTAACACCCTTCATCAGAGAGGCTAGCTTGAATCCAGTGGCAAAGTGAGCAAGGGACACACGTCTGGGCATCCCTGCCAACTTAGGGTGAACAAAGCAAACACAAGGAGATGATGGACGAAGCATTGAAACTTTTCAGACACTCACCCCCAGTCACAGATCTGGGTTGAATCCATCATCATTCTTTAGCTCACTTCGCCACCTCAGTTCAGACCCAGCTATATGCAAATCAGTCTTGACCCTGTCAATCATGGGAACAGTCCAGTCCGAACTGCCAAGCCAGGTCTTCCCTGAACTGAAAACAAGCATCCTGGGACTGGTTTCTGGGTAACACCCTTCATCAGCCAGGCTAGCTTGAATCTAGTGGCAAAGTGAGCAAGGGACCTACCTCTGGGCATACCCTGCCAACGTCTGGCGAACAAAGCAAAAACAAGGAGATGATGGATGGAGCACTGAAACTTTTCAGACACTCACCCCCAGTCACAGATTTGGGTTGAATCCATCATCATTCTTTAGCTCACTCGCCACCTCAGTTCAGACTCAGCTACATGCAAATGAGTCTTGACCCTGTTCCTCATGGGAACAGTCCAGCCCGAACTGCCAAGCCAGGTCTTCCTGCACCGGAAACAAGCATCCAGGGACCGGTTTCTGGGTAACACCCTTCATCAGAGAGGCTAGCTTGAATCCAGTGGCAAAGTGAGCAAGGGACACACGTCTGGGCATCCCTGCCAAATTAGGGTGAACAAAGCAAACACAAGGAGATTATGGACGGAGCATTGAAACTTTTCAGACACTCACCCCCAGTCACAGATCTGGGTTGAATCCATCATCATTCTTTAGCTCACTTTGCCACCTCAGTTCAGACCCAGCTATATGCAAATCAGTCTTGACCCTGTCAATCATGGGAACAGTCCAGTCCGAACTGCCAAGCCAGGTCTGCCCTGAACTGAAAACAAGCATCCTGGGACTGGTTTCTGGGTAACACCCTTCATCAGCCAGGCTAGCTTGAATCTAGTGGCAAAGTGAGCAAGGGACCCACCTCTGGGCATACCCTGCCAACGTCTGGCGAACAAAGCAAAAACAAGGAGATGATGGATGGAGCACTGAAACTTTTCAGACACTCACCCCCAGTCACAGATTTGGGTTGAATCCATCATCATTCTTTAGCTCACTTCGCCACCTCAGTTCAGACCCAGATATATGCAAATCAGTCCTGACCATGTGCCTCATGGGAACAGTCCAGCCCTAACTGCCAAGCCAGGTCTTCCCTGTACCGGAAACAAGCATCCAGGGACCGGTTTCTGGGTAACACCCTTCATCAGGGAGGCTAGCTTGAATCTAGTGGCAAAGTGAGTAATGGACACACGTCTGGGCATCCCTGCCAACTTAGGGTGAACAAAGCAAACACAAGGAGATGATGGACGGAGCACTGAAACTTTTCAGACACTCAGCCCGAGTCAAAGATCTGGGTTGAATCCATCATCATTCTTTAGCTCACTTCGCCACCTCAGTTCAGACCCAGCTATATGCAAATCCGTCTTGACTCTGTGCCTCATGGTAACAGTCCAGGACGAACTTCCAAGCCAGGTCTCCCCTGAACCGGTAACAAGCACCCTGGGACCGGTTTCTGAGTAACACCTTCCATCGACCCGGCTAGCTTGAATCCAGTGGCAAAGTGAGCAAGAGATCCACGTCTGGGCATACCCTGCCAGCTTAGGACAAACAAAGCAAACACTGGGAGATGATGGGCGGAGCACTGAAACTTTTCAGACATTCATCCCCATTCACAGGTCTGTGTTGAATCCATCATCATTCTTTAGCTCACTTCGCCACCTCAGTTCAGACCCAGCTATATGCAAATCAGTCTTGACCCTGTGCCTCATGGGAACAGTCCAGGACGAACTTCCAAGCCAGGTCTCCCCTGAACCGGTAACAAGCACCCTGGGACCGGTTTCTGAGTAACACCTTTCATCGACCCGGCTAGCTTGAATCCAGTGGCAAAGTGATCAAGAGATCCACGTCTGGGCATACCCTGCCAGCTTAGGACAAACAAAGCAAACACTGGGAGATGATGGGCGGAGCACTGAAACTTTTCAGACATTCATCCCCATTCACAGGTCTGTGTTGAATCCATCATCATTCTTTAGCTCACTTCGCCACTTCAGTTCAGAACCATTTATATGCGCCAGCTCAGTTCAGACCCAGCTATATGCAAATCAGTCTTGACCCTGTGCCTCATGAGAACAGTCCAGGACGAACTGCCAAGCCAGGTCTCCCCTGAACCGGTAACAAGCACCCTGGGACCGGTTTCCAGGTAACACCTTTCATCAGCCAGGCTAGCTTGAATCCAGTGGCAAAGTGAGAAAGAGATCCAGGTCTGGGCATACCCTCCCAACTTAGGATGAACAAAGCAAACACAGGGAGATGATGGACGGAGCACTGAAACTTTTCAGACATTCATCCCCAGTCACAGGTCTGAGTTGAATCCATCATCATTCTTTAGCTCACTCGCCACCTCAGTTCAGACCCAGCTACATGCAAATCAGTCTTGACCCTGTGCCTCATGGGAACAGTCCTGCCCGAACTGCCAAGCCAGGTCTTCCTGCACCGGAAACAAGTATCCAGGGACCGGTTTCTGGGTAACACCCTTCATCAGAGAGGCTAGCTTGAATCCAGTGGCAAAGTGAGCAAGGGACACACGTCTGGGCATCCCTGCCAACTTAGGGTGAACAAAGCAAACACAAGGAGATGATGGACGAAGCATTGAAACTTTTCAGACACTCACCCCCAGTCACAGATCTGGGTTGAATCCATCATCATTCTTTAGCTCACTTCGCCACCTCAGTTCAGACCCAGCTATATGCAAATCAGTCTTGACCCTGTCAATCATGGGAACAGTCCAGTCCGAACTGCCAAGCCAGGTCTTCCCTGAACTGAAAACAAGCATCCTGGGACTGGTTTCTGGGTAACACCCTTCATCAGCCAGGCTAGCTTGAATCTAGTGGCAAAGTGAGCAAGGGACCTACCTCTGGGCATACCCTGCCAACGTCTGGCGAACAAAGCAAAAACAAGGAGATGATGGATGGAGCACTGAAACTTTTCAGACACTCACCCCCAGTCACAGATTTGGGTTGAATCCATCATCATTCTTTAGCTCACTCGCCACCTCAGTTCAGACTCAGCTACATGCAAATGAGTCTTGACCCTGTTCCTCATGGGAACAGTCCAGCCCGAACTGCCAAGCCAGGTCTTCCTGCACCGGAAACAAGCATCCAGGGACCGGTTTCTGGGTAACACCCTTCATCAGAGAGGCTAGCTTGAATCCAGTGGCAAAGTGAGCAAGGGACACACGTCTGGGCATCCCTGCCAAATTAGGGTGAACAAAGCAAACACAAGGAGATTATGGACGGAGCATTGAAACTTTTCAGACACTCACCCCCAGTCACAGATCTGGGTTGAATCCATCATCATTCTTTAGCTCACTTCGCCACCTCAGTTCAGACCCAGCTATATGCAAATCAGTCTTGACCCTGTCAATCATGGGAACAGTCCAGTCCGAACTGCCAAGCCAGGTCTGCCCTGAACTGAAAACAAGCATCCTGGGACTGGTTTCTGGGTAACACCCTTCATCAGCCAGGCTAGCTTGAATCTAGTGGCAAAGTGAGCAAGGGACCCACCTCTGGGCATACCCTGCCAACGTCTGGCGAACAAAGCAAAAACAAGGAGATGATGGATGGAGCACTGAAACTTTTCAGACACTCACCCCCAGTCACAGATTTGGGTTGAATCCATCATCATTCTTTAGCTCACTTCGCCACCTCAGTTCAGACCCAGATATATGCAAATCAGTCCTGACCATGTGCCTCATGGGAACAGTCCAGCCCTAACTGCCAAGCCAGGTCTTCCCTGTACCGGAAACAAGCATCCAGGGACCGGTTTCTGGGTAACACCCTTCATCAGGGAGGCTAGCTTGAATCTAGTGGCAAAGTGAGTAATGGACACACGTCTGGGCATCCCTGCCAACTTAGGGTGAACAAAGCAAACACAAGGAGATGATGGACGGAGCACTGAAACTTTTCAGACACTCAGCCCCAGTCAAAGATCTGGGTTGAATCCATCATCATTCTTTAGCTCACTTCGCCACCTCAGTTCAGACCAGCTATATGCTAATCAGTCTTGACCCTGTCAATCATGGGAACAGTCCAGTCCGAACTGCCAAGCCAGGTCTTCCCTGAACCAGAAACAAGCATCCTGGGACTGGTTTCTGGGTAACACCCTTCATCAGCCAGGCTAGCTTGAATCTAGTGGCAAAGTGAGCACGGGACCCACATCTGGGCATACCCTGCCAACGTAGGGCAAACAAAGCAAAAACAAGGAGACTATGGACTGAGCACTGAAACTTTTCAGACACTCATCCCCAGTCACAGATCTGGGTTGAATCCATCATCATTCTTTAGCTCACTTTGCCACCTCCATTCAGATCCAGCTATATGCAAATCAGTCTTGACCCTGTGCCTCATGAGAACAGTCCTGCCGGAACTGCCAAGCCAGGTCTTCCCTGAACCGGAAACAAGCATCCTGGGACCGGTTTCTGGGTAATATGCTTCATCAGCCATGCTAGCTTGAATCAGAGGCAAATTGAACAAGGGATCCCGATCTGTGACAGGGGGTGAATGTATGAAACGTTTCAGCAGTCCGTCCATCATCTCCTTGTGTTTACTTGGTTTGCCCGAAGTTGGCAGGGTATGCCCAGATATGGGCCCCTTGCTCACTTTTCCACTGGATTCAAGATAGCCTGGCTGATGAAGGGTGTTACCCAGAAACCGTACTCAGAATGCTTGTTTCCGACTCAGGAAAGACCTGGCTTGGCAGTTCGGGCTGGACTGTTCCCATGAGGCACAGGGTCAACACTGATTTGCATATAGCTGGGTTCTACAGAGGTGGCAAAGTGAGCTAAAGAATGATGATGGATTCAAACTGAGATCTGTGACTGGGGATGAGTGTCTGAAAAGATTCAGCGCTCCATCCATCATCTCCTTGTGTTTGCTTTGTTTGCCCTAAGTTGGCAAGGTATGCCCTAATGTGTGTCCCTTGCTCACTTTGCCACTGGATTCAATCAAGCCTGGCTGATGAAGGGTGTTACCCAGAAACCGGTTCCAGGATGCTTGTTTCCGGTTCTGGGAAGACCTGGCTTGGCATTTCGGGCTGGACTGTTCCCATGAGGCACAAGGTCAATACTGATTTGCACATAGCTGAGTCTGAACTGAGGTCGCGAAGTGAGTTAAAGAATGATGATGTATTCAACCTAGATCTGTGACTGGGGGTGATTGTCTGAAAAGTTTCAGCATTCCGTCCATCATCTCCTTGTGTTTGCTTTACCTGTTCCCATAGGCAAGAATGGGCAGTTTGATTATAACATCTTATAATCCTAACTGACCCAGGGAATTAGGTAGAAATTCGAGTTTAGTATGCCTGAACTCAGAATGTTAAAATACATCTATTATTGATGGTGGATTTTACATTCTGTGTTTGAAAATACCACTTTTGGAAAGTAGGTATTTTCTTGCCTAACCACTGAGCATTCCTCTGCTAGGTTTGTGTATTCCATGTCTGGTTTGTGAGTGACAGGGAGCTGCAAAGGGCCTTGGCTCCAGCAGTCTGATGGGTAAGGGCTGGGCCGAATAGGACCTGCATTGAATAGAGAGTGGGGTTGGAGATTTCCTTTCACTGACCTGAGCCCTCATAGAATAGAGAGAAGGGGGAGGATATTTCCTTTCAGCTTCCTGGGCCAGGTCTGCCTTCAACAATGCTGACTCCACATCCTCCCAGGAAACTGCACAGAACTGGCTTTGGCTGGGCACAGGCACCTTCTGGAATAAATATTGGGACCCAGACCTCATAACTTTAGATCCCTTCTGGGAATCAAGACGACCCATTGCCAAGGAGAAGAACCAAGGAAGCTGAAGGAGGAGACTGCCCCTGTGCTGTTTTGCTATTTCTGGGGTTGGCCTTCAGTGGTTACTTTATTGCCAAGGAAAGGGGAGAAGGACTTTTGTGAACTTTTCATAATCTTAGGAAGAATCTCCAAGGGCTTTAAGCGTGCTTGCCTCCTGCCTGAAGTCTCAGGGATACAAGACTTCACCACCAGCTCCCCTGAAATCCCTTGCTGGGAATTCTACCTGCAGAGAGGTGCCTACTGTTGGGTCGGCCCTCTGAGAAGACTGCGTGTCGCTGGGAGCTGGAAGCGTGACGCAATGAGGAGAAGCGGGTCGCCACCACAGCAGTTGCCGTTGCATCACCGAAGAAGCGTGCCGCCGCAGCTGTTCCCCGTCGCATCATCGATTGAGCATGTCGCATCACCGGAGAAGCGTGTCACCACCGCAGAGGTTGCCATTGCATCACCGGAGAAGCATGTTGCAGGGCCTGACGCTGGTCAGAAGTTACCGGGTTTGCCGCACGGCCGTCGGTCGTTCATGTATCGCATCCAACATTGTCGCATGGCATCAAAGATGCCATTTTGTCACCTCACACCGGATAGTCGCATTGCATCGAAGCACCATCTTGTCGCATTGTCACCGGAATGCAGTAAGAAACCGACGCATTACCTCCTATCCGGTAAGGAATGGATGCATCACCCCCCCTGCGCTGCAGTAAGGAACCGACACATCACCTCCCCTGAAGCAAGGAACCAACGCACCACCTTCCCTGCAACCCTTTGCTTTATATTGCGTGACACATCCAAGGTACTTTGAGAGTAAATTGTCACATTTACCATCTACATTGAACTAAGCTATTTCTACCATTTTAAAGTCTATTTTCTGGTTACAGTATTGTGGATTTTTGTCGTTTGGTCTTGTGTTAAGTCTAGTAAAGATTACTTATTTTTCTAAACTGGAGTGGTGTCCATTTGTAGTGTTTCCACTGTATTACTGTTTGTGTTCACAAACGCTCTACACTCTGCCTCTAAGATAAGCCTGCCTGCTCGTGCCAAGCTACCAAGTGGGTGAGCAGGGGTTATTAAAGAGTGTAGGCCCCTTACCCTAACTAGAAGCAAGGGTCCCTATTTGGACAAAGGTACCTCCCTCTGCCAACTAGAGACCCCCAATTCTAACAAAAAATTAAAGAGTAAACGAACCGTCTTGAAGTGCAGGTCACAGCTCCATTTCAGCACCCCCGTGACAACAATAAAATGCTGAGAAAATGCACTCTTCAACTCCGAAGTCAGCACTACTTTCGGTTAATTACAACCTTGTCAGCAATATGATTATTTGAAGAGCTCAAGCAAATGCTAAAGAGTCCTCATTTATTTTTCCTTTGTTGAAATGTCATTGACATTACATTTTATGAAAGTAGCGAAAATAACGCAAGTCATATAAAAGACAGGATATGTTGCAGCAAAAGCAGATCTGCATGCTTCTTGTGAAGCCGCTGGACATTGTTTCCCCGATTTATTTACTTTAGGTACAATGGCGGCACTTGCGGGGTGTTTAAAGCTAAACCGTGGTGCCATCATTGTAAACAAGAAAGTCACCTGGATGAACCGATGTCAATGTAGCATAGCCGCACTAATACAGCAGCAATGCTACATAAAATAAAATAAATAAAAGCGTGCGCCGTGTTAAATATAATGCGCAGTGCCTGAAAACATGTACATAATAAATAAATGAAAGTGTGCGCAGCTTTACAAGTTATGTACGCAGATAAATAAGTAAATAACAGCGGGCACCGGAAGACATAAAATAAATCAAAACAGAGAAACAAACACTAGTAGGATATAAATTAAACAAGTAGTCCCCAAAAAACAAAATCATTCTTACAAGTGTAAGGAAACCGTAGTTGGCCAGTGCTCCTCACATAAAACCGGAAGTGATGTACCAGAGGGCTAACCGATAAGAAGCCAGTAAAGATAAGTGACTCAGCAGTGAACCAACTGCAAGCAGCAGGTGGTATTACACTCTGTATCATGATGACAGCAGGTCTTGCAGTCAGCGCATGCGCGCTGATGCTCGACCTAACAACAGGCATCTGCTGGGAAATGTTTTTGTGTGTGGATTGCTCAGAAGTGATTACCTAGTAAAGTACCAGCGATGGAATCTGTGACAGGAAGATAAACAGCGGACTATTGCAATCAGTTTAAGCCACTTGAATTTTCTCACAAGTATATCACCCGAAAGGGTACAAATCATCAGAGGGCAACTGACACAGTCTTGTTATTTTGATTTCTGTTTCTTGTGTCATTGCTCTAGAACTACCCAAAAACAAATAAACCAATGAGCCCTCAAGAAAAAAGTGAAGTCTGAGGCCAGTCGATATACATTTTCATATCTGGATTTTAAACCCGTTACGACTTTAACATATAATATGACGGTCCCAGCACGCACAGTGCTGTTGGGTCAAAGTTAGGAATTACAGAAGCGGCGTCGCTGGTAACTTGTGACCATTGCACTAAAAATTAAAAAAAACAAATGAGTCAAAGGTTTCCTTGTCCCAAAGAGTTACACCATCTCAATTCACAATTTATTCCAATTACATAGTGGTTATTGTAACCATTAAGTTCCTTGCTGCCTTTAGCACAGTGAAGCCGTCAAATTGTTAAGTGCTACTTGGAGGTTACCTGAACAACCCGCATTCGTCAGTTTTGCATTCTATATTAATGCATGCGCGATCTGTACAGTTTATGCCACTGGAGAATAATGCGCAACGCTTATGATAATAACACATGGCCTTTTTGGGGACAGGCCGATTGTCACGCTAGGCTGCGTTTTGAGGACAAGCATTTGCAATGCAATAGAACTGGCATTTATGCGAGACCTATTGCATTGCATCTTGGACAACGGGAGGGGGGAAGCACGGACCACAGTAGTGCGGCGGGGGGAGGGGGAGAAGGGGGTGAGAAGGCACGGACAAAGTAGTGCTCATAGTTTAAATAACACGTACTGTACCATATATGAGATTCGAAGTACAGTGGCCAGTAGCCATGGGAGGGTACAAATGACAGCATGGCCATAATAAGGAGGGACTAACAAGCCTCATAATTAATCAGAAGGCAGCATTTACGAAGGACGATGACACAAGCTAATTAAAAACATGGGCGGAGAGTGGGTAGAGCTTCCACTGCATACTCCATTACTGCATGCCTCGCAGAGCGAGCAGCGCATGTGCGCTGCGCTATAGGCTCGACCTAAAAAGTGGGGAGTTACTGTATTACAGCGTATATGGTCACAAGGGCCGGATTACCTTGGCTTCTATCTCTTAAGGTGATCAACATATACAGGCTCTAGGTCCCAGGGAAGGGAAAAAGAAAGTGCAAAGGATGCATTAGAACTAGTCCATAGTCACCTTGCTAAAATGTTAACAACTTTAATATTCTTAAGAGAAAGAGCATCTTGGGAATTATCTCTTCTGTTCTTACCACCTGGTTGCTCTTAAAAGACAGTCCACAGAGATCTAGCAAAAAGCAAGGAGAAGCGAAGTGGTCATGTTGCAACGCACCTGACAGAAGGGCAGGACCGACTTCACTTGTATCACTTAAGGTATTCAATGTGTGCAGGCTCATAATCCCTGGGACGGAAAGGAGAAAGTGCATATGTTTCCCTGAAACTTGTCCGTTGTCCTCTGTTGACGTTAAGAAGTATGGATCAAATAGCGTCAGTAAATCCCCACAACCTAGCTTGGATCTTTGGAGAGTTGGCCGAGAAGCACAAGTCTGAGGCTTTCCTGCAAAGTTCTGATACCTTGGCCTGGAAGAAGGGAACTAGCAAACGGTAGTGGTCACTAGCAAGTTTGGGGCCACAACACAACAGATGGAGCCAGGATTCTCTGTGGTAGTTGCAAAATCACCACCACCACCATCCTGCCTTGTCCATGAGAGAATAAAATCCATAATTGATAGAGCTAGGAGCCTCATGAAAATGATTCTCCGGCATGCATGGGCTGTGATCGCTAGATAAAAGTAAGGCCGAGCCTTCCCCAGTGTATAAGAGGCGTTCAGTGCCTCAAAGGTCGAGCTGCAACAAAGCCTTTTGATGTCCCGTTCAAATGAAGATGTGGTAACCTGCACATTCACTGCTTTTTTCCAGGCTGAGAATGGTATATCCTGACTGTGTAGGTTGGCAGCCTTAATTTTCAAACAACATATTGTCTCTGCTAGATGTTCTTGATATGGGGAGCTCTGCTTCCCAAAGATTGATTTAATTTGTGCTTTAAGTGTAGTCTCTGGGGCCCACAGGGTCCTAATGTAGTATTTTACTAGATCCAGTTGGGAGGCCCAGTCTCCCGAGGCCCAGCTCCAATCTCAGCCTCGCTCTTCTGGCTTACCAGGGGGAATGGAAGATTTTTTATACACTGAGATTTGAGAGTTCATGAGATGTGTATCCAGCGTGCCAGGGAAGGATAGATGGTTGTAGTTTAGAGGTGGGATCAGTTTTGCTCTCAGGACTTTCAGCATTGGTTCCACTGTTGGGCTTTGTAGGCGACAGTTTAGGAATTTCAATCTGTAGATGACCCTGGTGCCTTTGCTTCTGAGATACTTTAGGTGGGCCAAGGTTTTAGCTACTTCGTTGAGCTAAACACCTAAATAATAATACATTGCATCTGTTGCTATTTGTAAGTCTACAAGCTGCCAGTGTACTTGTTTCTTGTGGGGATATTTACCAAAGATTACAATTTTGGTCTTTCCCTGATTCACCTGGAGTTTATGTGTCTGATTGTAGCTGTGGAGTGCATTGAGGCATCTCTGTAGCCCTACTTTTGTGTGGTCCATGATCACAATATCATCTGTGTTCTGCAGGATTAGGAGATTCAACATTCCCAACCCTGGTGTAATTAAACTGGCACCTTCCATTTCTTTGCCTAGATTGGCCATGTAGAGATTGAAATGGAGGGGGGCTAACACACAGCCCTGTTTAAATCCATTGTTAGTTAGCACCTTTGCAGTTGGTGTGGTATGGCCTGTTTTTATCCGGACCCAGGCCCCTTTATATAGGGACATTATGGCCTTGAGGAGCGGGGGAGGGAACCTTCTGTGGCTAGTTTCCCCCACCGTTTTCCCACCACCCTGTCAAAAGCGACACTGTGGTTAACAAAGCAGCAGAACAATGGAGATTGCTTACTCCCTGTGGCTCAATACGAAAGGTGCGCCAGTGCTATAATATTGTCCAATGTAGAATTTTGGGCCTAAAACCAGATTGAAAAAAAGGGAGGATGCTTTTTTCTGTTGCCCAGACTTCCAGCTCTTGCAGTAGAATGCAAGCATAGACTTTTGCTTCTAGATCTAAGAGGGCAATGAGCTGGTACTTTACTGGGTTTGAGTGTTCTCCCTTATTAGGTTTGTCCCTCTCCATGAGGTTGGAATCATTATGGAAGCAAAGACCTAGTTGTAGAGGGGAGAGAGTATCCCGGACTAGAAATCTTGTGCTGATTTGAAGACAGAGGCAGGGATACCCTTAGGAAAAAATATAGAATGCCTAGGAGAAGGAGATAACTTTTTTCTCGCCATCCATAACGCATGCACTGGTATAGATTGTCTTAACATAAGGATGCGTGGTGAGCATATTGGAATTAACTGACATTAAGAATCATTAATTTCTGACCATGCTAGTGCACTTTAAAGTGATGTCTTACAATGGCCTATAATTGTCGACATTTATATGTCCAAAACTAGCCATAATGCTGAACCCAGTAGTCACTATTGTTTGACCGTTCAGTCATATTTACATCCCTGTTTGCTATCATTAATGATTATAGGGGTGACCTTATTCAAGTTGTTATAGGTATCCCATGTACAAAGATGTTGTTTTGTTATGTCTAACATAGAAATATGATAATGCTTCAGGATGAAAGAAATGAAATTTGGGTGCAAAGTCATTAATCATGGATAACCAAGGTGGGACATGGAATTATGTCACTCTGAACGCTCCTTGTGAGGCAGGAGTGTAGGAGGCTGCTTTCTGATCTGGAAAGTGTGCTATAACCCAAACTTGCCCTTGGTGCCCAGTTCTACTTAAAGTGTCCTCCACTGCAGGGTTATTTTTTATTTGGGTGTAATGTTGGTTTTCATGACTGGCTTTAAAAATACAGTTACAATTGGAAATTCTAGGGGCCAGATGTACGACCTGCCAATGAGCTCCTCGAAAATGGTGTCGCATTTGCGACTCACAATTTGTGAGGCGCTATGTACAACAGTGTGTTTAACACTGTTTGCGATTCCCAATGGGGTAGCAAATTGCGAAGAACATGAATATTAATGAGCCTCTCGCAATTTGCGAGCCCACTGGGAATGACAGGCCCTCCCAGGGATGGTGGCCTGCTGGGCTCAGCAGACCACCATGTCTGGGACTGCTTTGAAATAAACCATCTTTTTAAAAAAAATGCAGCCCATTTTCCATAAATGAAAACTGAATGCATTTTAAAGAAAATTAAACGCTTCCGTTCAATTTTTTAAGGGCAGGCAGTGGACCCAGGGACCACTACCTGTCCTTAAAAATCTAATATTGCATGCATTTCCAAAGGGGAAGGGCTCTCCTGGGGACCCCTTCCCATTTGCGAATGCATTACCACCGTAGGTGGTAATTTGCAAGTGTTTTGCAACCACAATTGCGGTAGCAAAACATTGGTACATAGCTTTGCATTGCTATTAGAAAGGGAATGGCCCTTCCTGATAGCGAGTCGCAAAACAGAATTTTGCGAGTCGCAAATGATGTTTATACATGGGCCCATGCTTTTAAGCATGTACAAACGGTCTAAGACCCATTTGAGAACGCTTAAAAGTGTAATACGTCTTGCCCTAGGTTCATACAAAAGGAAGTGGAAGGCTTGATAATACCAGTCTTTGGTCAGCAAAGAGGGTGACAATAAGGTCTTGATAAAGGTCCACCGTACTTGCCCTGGGTCAAGCTAGAAGACAATAGAGGTACGGTGTTCCAGGGTGGCAAGTAGACCACCCGGTGTGTACTCAAAGTGGTGGGGAGGTGGGGAATACCTCTTTCTGGAACTAGGACCCTCACACACCCAGCAAGCTAGGTGTCATGCTTCATCATATGGGTCTGCTCCTCATCAAGCCAGCGCTGCAATGCTCGACAGGCACCCATAAAGGGTCTCTTTATCAGAGATCTTTTGATCCTTGCCGTACAGGTGCCGTGGGTGTGAGGGTCCTATAAAGATGTAAATATGGTGTATTGGTTAAAACAGGTATGGGAATCCTCTATAATTATTTTTATTCTGGAGAGGTCACAGCCTGGTTAAAAAGTAAAAGGAGAAGGGAGGCGACTATTTTGTTTTAATTTGACAAAAACTGTGCTCTACCCCTTGGTGGTCAACATGTTTCTCGCCTATAAATGTCTCTAATAGATCAGTTGGCGATTCCTCAGGACCAAGTGACTAAACAAAACTATCTACAGTGTGTGATGTGGTGCTACATACCACTTGTTCTCTCTGTAGGAGTTTGCCCCGGAGAAAAGCAGCCAACCTCTTATGAATTCAAGTGCCTCTTCATCAGATAGCAGCGGAGTATATAGGCACTCAAAGTAGTGTCGCTGCTCCCGCTCAGAGCAATCCGGCTCACCTACCCGCTACGCTGCATCAGGAAGGTGGTTCCGAAAGGAGGTATTCCCCACCTCCCCACCGCTTCGAGTACACACCAGGTCTACTTGCCACCCAGGAACACCGTACCTCTCTTGTCTTCTAGTACCAGTCTTTGTCACATTTAATTTATTGATCTTTGTTAAGTAATATTTTAATATATATGAAGTTCTGGTCAGCTGAACTCATCTTTCCTTTTTTTCTCCACTCAGTGGACATTGGTGGAGCAGCAAGAGAAGAACACAACCCGAGTTGAAGAGCAACAAAGGCCTTGGTGTCTAAGCAGGCATGTCAATTGAGTTCCACAAGTGAGGAGTTAGAGAACAAGAACCTTGATTTCTAGGTAGACACATCATTTGAGTTCCACCCAGGACCAGAAGGCACCTACAACCTGAAGGGAAAATGTGTAGCCACTTGAAGAGTCACGAGATTCCAGCCAGAAGCTGTTAACTCCATTGAATGGGAAGTAAAGCTGAATACCATATGCCAGAATCCAGACAAGGAGGCTCTTCCTGACCTGGAAGAGAATACGTCAGCTTTGTATCCCTTTCATCAGGGCCTGCAAACACCCTTTTACCATTCCAGAGGCCCCACACAAATAGGGCCTCCAGCTGCCTCACTTGCTATACCTCCTCCTCGTACTACTGCCCACTTGGATAACCAGCAGCCAAGGGAAGCATTTGCTGTAGACACCCCTATTCCTAAACATGTTGCCTCAAGCCCCATAATATTTTATCATTGCTGTTTTCAAGGAGGCCATATGAGAGGTGATTTATGGGTAACTGATGATCTATCAGGATCACTATGAGATGACAGAGGAGTTGCAGGCAATCTAGGAGATGCCGTCTTACCAGTATTGTGGGCTATACAGCCTCCTATCCTCTTTGAAAGGAGGTTCATATGCCTTTCCCCCTCATCATCTGCTCCCGTTGTGACTCCAGGTGTTACAGTAGACATAGGTTCTACCACTACAGCAGTGTGTCCAGCTCCTCAGGATGTGTCCATTCCAGGTCTACTAACCCCCTGTATGCATCTTAGGAGGGATCTGTTGTGGTGGTGGTGAAGTCTGAGTCTGTGGGTGGCCAGGAACTGTTGCTCCAAACCCATAACAGGAACTCCGATACATTATCTTGGTTGAGGAATGACTTTACTTTCAGTTGGACATTTAACTTTTCATTGAAGATTTTACTTTACTTCACATATTTTGGGCTGTAATTTGCAAATTTTCTTATGAATAGACTTGTTCCCTGAAGTATCCGACTTTCCTTCCTGGATTTACAAAGTTAATTTTTTTTTCACTTAAACAGAACATCATAAATATCTTTTAAGAACCGCTAACTAGGGTGTGTTAGTACTTTCCTGAATGTATGAGCTTGCATATTGGTGTAAGTAAATGTTTTGCAGTTTATAATCTTTTTAAATTAATAGGAAAACATGTAAACACATCAATGAATGGTAGGTAAAGGTGAAAAAGGTTCCAAAAACTAAAAACACATCCACATGATTGGGAACAGTGGATATAAAGTTGTGTTTTATTTTGTGAGGATGAGTTAGAGAGGGCTTGGGTGATATGTGAAGAGGTTTGGTGGCTGTCGCCCCTGCCCTCCAAGAAAGGAATGGGATGGGAGTTCATTCGCAGCTTTGGCTATACAATAGTGGGACCTCTGGAGTTTGTGGTTAGGTTTGTGAATTTGGAGGCAGTGTGTTTTTGGAGGGTACAGATGAGTTGTGAGATTTTGTAGGAGTGGTTGGCCTAATAGGTTGGTTTTGTGCCATAGCTGGCTGAGGCATACACAATGGCACTGCAGATTGACAGAGGCACATGTGGGATATGGCCTGCATGATCTCATTGATCTGCATGATGTCACCTTGTATCCTCCTCCCTCGACAAATTAGGACGTTTCAGCTGCAACTTTGCCACAGCTTGAATAGCTGTTTTGATCTCATCCAAGACACAGGTCAGTTTATCCAAAAATCTTGGTACAGCCTTCTAATGAGGTGTGATTTTGCAAAGTGTCTTCCCCGTTTTTTTAATATTCCTCCTCACAGAAGCGTGTAGCTAGAAATACTGATCCCCCCAGAGGAGAGGAAAGGATTGGGCCATTGAGCTGCACCCATCCCTATCCGCCACATGCTTGGCAGTCTTTACATTGAGCGATGAGACTTGGGAGCTTTGGTGAAATAGACTGGTCAATGGAGGGTGGGTGTACTACTTCACCTGCGATTTTATTGTCCCTCGGTTGATGAAGAGAAGACCAGGACTGCATTTGCACCAAAGGAAGAAGCACGTAACTCAACTTAGGTACCTTTAACTTTTGATGTGTCAATGGTGGTGCTGCATAGCTGGAACAAGTATATTTGCTTATGTGTCAGTACAGGGGGTTTGCAATTTGTTCAAGGTGTCTAGGAGGTAGACTGTTGGAAAACCATAAGGTATTTTTTTTTATGTTTTCCTGTGCAGAACAGCAATCTTCTCCTCCTCCGTCTCTTCAGCTGTGGAGGCCACAGGCATGGAACTTGGGGAGGATCTGGTTTTCTACTAGGATTGCCCATTATCATCCGCTTGTGGGTGGTAAATCATCATCATCAGTGTCATTTAAAAGCAGTCATGCTCACAATAGAGATTGTCAGGCTATTCCCAAAAGTAACTTACATTTGTGAATATGTCCAACGTGTAAATTTGCCCATGTAGTTCTGTTTTAGAATAACTCACTACTTTAGGCTATTCACAAAATCTGAGTGTAAAGTTACTCAAAAGTGTAAACGTACACATTTCCAACCCTTGAAACAAGAGGCAGAGTCAAATGTATGAGTGCAAAGTAATACTGCCAAAAAGAAATAGTAGTAAATCCAGCACCACATGGCTAACCACTGATATTGCAACACCATCACAGGAAACGTAAAGGAGGTATAGACTTAAAATGAAACCTCGTAGGAAATAATACCAAATTAAATTTAAAATATTTCAAACAGCTAAAAATAGAAATAAATATGTTCATTTAAAGAAAAAATACATAAACCATATTTATTTTCTAGTTATAAAATATTTTAACAACCTTTATTGAATTTATAAATTAATGTAAGACAATTTTTGATTTAAACTACTTTTAATTAATTATATACATCACATTTTAAATAGTTATTAATTCATAATAGAAATATTACTTTAGGGGAATGTATTTTTAATATAGACTTCAGAAAAATTACATTATTATTTAACACAAATATTTTTAATATGCAGTTACAATTAATAATGTCCTGCAAGGGCTTTTCTTTTAAATACATAGGTTAATGCTAGTGGTGTCCCTAAAAGGGGTAGATCAACACCAAGTATTACTTTTTATGTTGTGGAGGGCTACGGGGAGTTAAATGTGACAATCACTATCATTAAACATTGCAATGTGTAACTTTATAAAATATACATGTGATTATAGGTTTGTTTTTTAACTTATTTTTATTGGCATTTCTTATACAGCATTTCAAAACACAGACAGTGAATAAATCTATATACAGCCTCTTCCTTCGAATCAACATGGTGCTTCAAGATATATCTCCTCAAGAGTCCTTTGATCAATGATTAGCATGTCTATCAATGTGCTGCATTTCAGTAATCAGGTTAATGGTACCCACAAAATCTTAGTGTACAATGATAAATTCTATTACTAGATGTACATTTCATTTGAGTCTTGCAAGTGCAAGGCCGGTGGCTTCGCATTAGGGTGTGACAATATAGCCCAACATAAATGAATTTACTTTTCAAAGAAAACCTCTGAAACAAACCTAAACCTGTGCAGTAGAGTGGTATAGATTAGGGATCCGCTGTTCGTGTCTGGGGGGTCCGAGCTTAGGGGTAGTGGGCCCACTGGGGTATATCAGATGGGAGAGCCTCTCCCCACATCAGTGTCTAACATATTCCTAATCACAAGTCAACGCACTGCGTAGTTCGAGAAAATCAGCATGTAGGCCCCTATCTTTACAGGGACAGGAGCAAGCCATCACAGCTCAGTATCACCACTCGGGTTGTCTCGCTCCCCCCTCCTTGTCACTAGTGTGTGTCGGATGCTCCCAGACACCATCATTTCCTCTCATAAATCATCTATGGGGCATTTCTGCACTTCCGTGGCTACCTCCCAACTCAGTGCTCTACCTTCTGCTCCCACCCAATTAATCACATCCCAATTCCAGTGTTCAACATTGCTTCTCTGTGTGGATTTCCATAGTAACGGCATTCTAGTCGATCAGCCTGTTCCCAACCTTATGTTTCTGTGGACGAGGAAAGAGTCCCAGCAAACACACCTGAGCCAAAGAAGCTAGCTCCCTCTCCAGAACCTCTTTAAGTTTAGAAACAATTGCTTCCCAAAAAGGGCATATTATTTGGCATTCCCAAAGCATGTGCATGAAATCAGCGTCAGGGTGGTAACATCTTGAACATTTTTGTATGTCCCCCCCATACGTAATGTTGAGTCGGTGAGGTGTCATATAGGTCATATGAATGATATTGAATTGTATATATTTTAAATGTGTGTTACGGGAAATCTTCTTGGGGGATGCAGGATTTTACCCCATTCAGCATCAGTGAATGCACCTCCCATTATCTTTTCCCATCTCCCTCGCAATACACCCAGTGGGTCCAGGGACGCTGTGAGCAGGGTGGCATGGAACCACTTCACTTGGTGCCCGGCCATGCCTAAGGTTATCAGTACATGCAAGACATGGTATGTCTCAGGATCCTCTCTCCCCCCCCCCCACAATTGTCCAAAAGTGCAGATTAATGCTTCATAATGCAGAAACAGTCCCAGAGGAAGCCCACTACCATCCACCAGTTCTTCAAAGGAAATGAGTCCCTTATCCAAATAACAGTATCTCACATTTTCCAACCCTACCTGTGTCCAAGACACCATATACAAGTGATTATAGTTATAGATAACTTTTTGACAAAGCTAATAGGTCTGCTTTATATATGTCAATGTATTGACACCTTATTAGAGCCAATAGGCCTGCTGCTTTTTTATATTTTAGTGTACTGACCCTGTGACAAAGGCAAGCAAGGCTGCCTTACCTAAAATGACATCCTTTATATTGTTATATGACATGCTCAGCCGTGCGCCGAACCTGTGCTTGGCGGCAAGGTAGGCACCTGTGGGGAGTTTGGTGCACGGCCTGGCCACAACCCCAAGTCTACTGCAGACTAGTTTGGGGGCTGTAATTATGAGAATGAAATCCATATTTCACAGGCAACCATGAAATATTTCTTATAATTCCCTCCTCCTGGTGTAATGTGATTTTTTTTATAGCACTGCATTCTGTGAAATAAAAACACCAAAATATGTATCTGTGTGAGTGTGTAAAGACAGTAAACAAAACACACATTTATTACTACCGTGCAAATGTCAAGTTCTGCTTTTGGAGGCTCCAATCCCACTTTTAAGGCTGTGGATCCTTTTAAGCCTACTTCTAGGGAGAATGAAATGGCCCAAGCATAGATAGCAATCTTTGGTTGTGGAGAGCTCCTCAAGTAGATTTCTTTTTCTGTGTTTTTTTACTCAACTCTTTGATGTTAATTTCTTCAGTGTCAGAATAATGAAAAAAACTGATCCAGTCCTGCAGGACTATCAGACCTGTAAATAAATTTGAACGTATAAGGAGGGGGAAGAGCCTTAGCGGGTGGCAGGGCATCGTGTTGAGAGCTACCTTAGAGGCACTCTGCCCCCCAAAAAGCCCAATGCCCCCTCCCTACCCAGAAACAAGCATTGGCATAGCCAATAGGTCTTGCCTGTGGGACCTTGTACGTGTTTAGCCAGAGCTATTGGGTTTGCCAATGGTTTTAAGCTATGTTGTAGAGCATTGTGGCAGCAGTGCAGAATGGTGAAAATATATAATAAAGTGTTAAAAGCATTTTTATTACCTGATATATACAAGAAAACAACAGGAGAGTGGAGGTTGGGAAATAGTACTTGATTGAATTACGAGTAGTAGACGGACACTCGAGGATAATCAATAAATGCCAGATTCCGAGGGCAGACTGAGTTGGTGCTGAGTGATGCTGAGGTGGTGGTGTGCTAGTGCAGAGGTGCTACTCAATGATGCTGAGGTGGTGGTGCTGCACTGATGCTCAGGTCATCTTGAGGGATCCAGAGTTGATGAAGTGCGATGGCGATGCTGCACTGTTGCCAACTGAGTGTTGTATTAGTGCTGAGGTGAGGCTGCACTGTGGCTGAGGTGGGGCTGCGCTGGTGGTAGTGCACTGATGTGGAAGTGGTGCTGTGCTGATGCTGAGATGGTGCTGTGCTGATGTATTTTGTTAAATTGAAGCCAAGAGCCTGACCATGGATTGAGAATACGAACTGATGAAGTTTGCCAAAAAGCTGGAAAAAATGGTGTCACTAAAGAATCTGGTGGGTAATTCTAGATATTTGTTGAACTATGACTCTTCCTCTGAGTTGCAAGTTAGTGCCTGGTCGAAAAATGGTATAACAATGTTATTGAACACTGCTGTATTGCACGCTCAAGGTGGTCTTGTGTCACTTAATAATCAATGCATTACAAAACTCAGCAGTACTCATTGTATCTGCATCAGAAGTCAGGAGGTGGACAGTTCTGCTGAGATAAATATCTGGCACTTGCTACACACAGTTCTCTGTAGCACATGTTTTAACATGCAGAGATACGTATGCTGATGAAATGTTAAGATGCCACTCAATTAACACACAGTGGTCAATAAATGCCACCCTTGATGCCGTTTTTCATATACAATTTTTATTTGGACCCCATGTGGATTCATCTCAGCAGAGCTGATGTCTGATATGCATCATCTTGTCTCCTACAAGACCCACCTCGCCACACCAGTTGTTTCTCTGGAGCTATCGGGGTCTGCCAAGATGACATGGGTCTTGAGTAGTTGAACATGTGCTTTGTGGGAGCGGAGTGAATATGGGATGTGTCCTGTCAGGCAGTTTATATACTGTTGGTATAGGGGTGTATGGGTAGGGCAAATGGAATTATGCGATTCTCCAACCACGCATTGTTATGGGTTTGCTGCATTTGCCACATATTACAGTATCTCTTGCATAATTTGAAGATGTTACCCCACAAAAAATGTGTCTAGTTCAAATGAATTAAAAGCTATAAAACATGTGGCGATATTAATGCTATGCAGTGGAGGGCCTTTCACATAAGTGGACATGCCACATTTCAATCCCTTAGTTCTATATTTCAGTGTTACACTGTTGCTACTGAGGTGGGACCTTTGCTTACACAGTGTTAACGTGTATAAAATACAAAATAATGCAGTAATTCTGTCGCAAAATGTGACGCATTACACTGCAAAATTTGCCTTTTGATGCAACATAATTTAGTCAACACAGCCATATAATTTGGTCCTCCCCTGTCATATAGTCCTAGTGCCCATTACCAGAATAAACTGCTGCAGGTTTATTTTATTACATACAACGTTATGTAATCATAGTGGGTTATCTTACGGGCAATCCAAGGGCAGGCCGCATTCTCGCCACCTGCCCGCCTGATGAGCCAGGCAGCACCGTGGCGAACCACCATGTGCTGCCCCTTATGGTAAACATTATACTCACGCCCCATGCGGGGCGTACTAGGCAAACCCCCGGTTGCACAGGCCCACAACCGCCCGATGGACGAATGGGGTGCCGACACGTGTTCCCGGAACCTCCCATGAGGCCACAGGTCTTAGGCTCTGGCACCCCTATGTGCCCGCTGAGGTCCAGTGCTGAACTTCTCTGCTTCCGGATTGCCCTGTAACTCCGCCTGCAACGAAAATTAAAACTTTAAAATGTTCAAACTGTCCTCCACAAGCTGACACACAGGGTGAGAGGTCGGGAGGGAAAATGTGTGTCCCCACACGAGGACACTACGGCGTGTCCGGTGCGGCAAAGAGGCAGAGAAAATGGCGAGGGGGTTTAAGTACCCCTCGCCCCGCCTGCCGCACCGGACATGCCCACCCAGCTCCTCCTAACTCCCCTCGGGACTACGCCTGCCCGGGGGAGGAGAGAGGCTAGAGAAGGTCGGGGGGGAAGCCCTCCGTATCTAAGGGGCCGCCCTCCTGATGGCCACTGCATGGCCTCGGGCAGCCGCATTTCTGAAGGGCCGGTGGGTGTGGGACTGGACTCAAAGGGTCTCTAAAAAGCCTGGAGGGTTGGGACATAGTCAGTTACACATGAAGCTTGTATCTGATAAGGTAGCAGGTGTAATGTTGGTATTTGTATTGTAAGACAGAAGCACAAAATACCAGACGTAGCACATTATGGTAAGCTCAAATTTGAGTGTTTAACAGTTTAAGCCGCACCCTTAATTGCATCGGTCACGCCCCTTTGAAAGGCCCCTCACTCAACTTTTTTTCCCCATTTAAAGCCCTGCATTCATCTTTTGGTGGGAACTGAAACTTTGTGCATTTCTAACCACAGACGTATTTTACTGCCATGAAAAATCCACAATAGGAGGAGTTTACCTGAAGTTAGATCTTTAGAGTTACCTTTGAAAACGCTGATATTCTTGATGGATGGCGTGACACTCTGCCCCCAAAGGGCAGGAGGAAGTATCAGCGTAAAGTGATTGAAGCAGGAACGTGTACGGAATTATCATTTTTTTAAACCGGTTATGCCGTGGCGCTTGACCTGTAGAAAAGGGCCTGAATGTTCCCCCTCTTTAAAATAACGACGTGGATGGTCATATTACCACGGATGTTTTGAGCACTCAAACTTGAAACGCACATCTGTGTCCAGGAAAAACTGTTAACAGAATGTGATGGCCGACAAAAAACAATAGGTCTCGCATTAGTGAAAGTTTGAGCTATTGGCGTTGCAAATAATAAAGCAATGTCAATAGCTCAAACTTTAAGTAATGCGAGAGCTATTGCATTGCACTGCTGGGTGTAATGATAGCTAACAGGGTTTTATGATATCAACTAATGCCCCAGAGACTGCTAAGGCATGCCCCTGCCCCCTGGGGGAGGGGCGGGGTGACTCAGAAGCCAGCAACATGTCTCCCGGGATCAAGGGACACGCAACTCCACCCGGGAACTTCCACAGACTTCTGGTTAACACCTTCGAATCTCATGACGAGCTCAGCTCGTCATGAGCCACGGTGCTCGTGTGCTCATGATGAGCTGAGCTCGTCATGACCTTTAGAACGCTTGCATGCTGGGCTAATTCCCCTGCTGTGCGAGATTTCTAAAGAAACGGGTATGGTCATGACGAGCTCAGCTCGTCATGAGCACACAACCACCGTGGCTCATGACGAGCTGACCTCGTCATGAGCACGGGGGCGCTGTGCGTGCCCCCCGCCCCCCAGCACAGCAGGGGAATTTTCCCAGCTGTGAAGGGGTTAAACACAGGCTGAAGGCAGCTAGCAGAAGGGATCTGGAAGATGTGTGGTTTAAACAACAAACCTCAGAGAAAGCCTCAGGAATGTAAAAATGGCTGCAAAGAAGCTGAAGAGAGAAAAGGGCAGAGTGAGAAGACGGTTACATTTATAAAGGTGATAAACTCAAAGCAGGATGCTGTATGTTCATAAGAAGACGCATTTACAACTACAACCATACTCTGAGGCAGGGAGAAAAGGCCTGGGAAGAAAGGGCATAAGTGCACTGTGAGACAGGGAGAAGAGGCCAAGAAAGAAAATGGCATGTCCGTGCTCTGAGACAGTGAGAAGAGTCCAGGAGAGAAAATGCATGACCACAATCCGTGACAGGGAGAATAGACCAAGAAAGAAAAGGGCATTATTGCACTAGAGGCCAAGAGAGAAAAGGGCATGACCGCACTCTGAGACAGGGAGAAGAGGGCATGAAAGAAAAAAAGCATGGCTGCGATCTCAGACACAGGGGTAAGAGGCCAGTAAAGAAAACGGAATGGCCGCAGTCTGAGACAGGGAGAAGAGGCCAAGAAAGAAAGGGGCATAGTTGCGCTATGAGACGGGGAGAAGAGGCAAAGAAAAACAAGCCCCGGAGTGGTGCATGCACGCAGGCTTCACTTTTCAAGCACTGCACTCGTGCTTGTGGCATGCCACTGCTCACTCTCGCAAGGTGGATGCCGCCACAAGCACGTGTGCAGTGCTTGGAAAGTGAAGACCGATGGCTAAAGGCGCTCCTAGGGCAGCGCATGCACGCTGCCTAGGCGAGACCTAAAAAGGGTTGCTGAGGCTGCTGCAGCCTACAGCTGCAAAAGACGAGCTGGAAATTCACTCTCTGGAGTGGTTTCCAGCTCGCCTTGCCTGCCACCATGCGATTTCGCCTCTTCACCGGGTGACCGTGTGAAGGGAGCCTAAATCGTGTGACACACGGTGGCACAGTGTGAATTGGTATGTCTGGATTATTCAATAAATCCAAGAAGGTTTCTGAGCTGACAGCTACTACAGTTGGTAGGTGTAACAAGGTTAACACATATGCATATAGGTTATACCGTTGCATATTTTTGGGTTACACATGCAAAATATGGGTTATTCGCACATTATACTTTCACTTTATACAAACATCTTCTGATATGCATGAAATTAAGCAAGCATGACATTTCAGATACATTTTCTGCAGGGGACTTGCTCGAGCAAAAAATGTCTCACAAGAAACATTTTCTGGATGAGCTAGTCCCCTTGAGGTGTATCTTGAGTTACTTCTGAATGAGAGTTCTAAATGCCCCAAATGCATTTTACGTATTTTACCTGTTATTTCGAGTAATTTTCTCCAAATTCCACATAATTTCAGAAAAACATTACGCTGTTTCACAATCCGTACATGTAACCCAATTTCAATACAAGCACTGTGTTTAGAATATGACCCTTTGCAGATTCTCTTCCGCAACCTACTCCCTGTCCCCCATAGCACAGAGAAATTAGTTTGGTAGTGTTATGTGCTTTATAAATACCTCATAATAACAGGCAGAGTTTGCCTTTGCCAGTATAGTGCCCTGAGTTGAAAGACATTTGCTGCAGCCACAACTGCTTGTGAATAACATAAGGCAGCAGGGAGCCCCTTCCGTGTTCAGAGGTCTTTCCCTGGCTGATTGCATACGCATGGTGACTGGCCTCTGAGCACAAACATCTCTGCACCTCCTGTAACTCACCGGACTCGCTCACAGACTAGCTCCTCATACTGGTGCCAAGTTGTTCGTTAAAGGCGGGTGGGGTTTTAGATGTTTGTGTCAGGCGGAGGTAGCAGGGGGATGAGGGAAATAAATTAGACTGATTGTGTGTTATAGCAAGGGTTGCAGGATGTTAACAAAAAGAAAAAGGTGAGTAAAAACACTTTAATGTAAACCACTGGAGCCAAGCGACAAGCCAGCATCACCTTAATGCAGATAGCTCTCCACCCCTCTCTGAAGAGTGTCACCCTGAGCCTGGGCCCATCTCGTCCATGGTAAAAGTCGGCGCTGATAACATGTCATGCACATATAACGTCAAGCCCTTTGATCCACTTTCCGTGATTAATCCACCACAGAGGCAAATATTATACAGACCATGCAAAATGTTGCAGCTTTTATTAGAGGCTGGAAGATAAAAAACAGAGAAATTGAAAACTGGAAAAGATGGTAAAAGTTGACTAGACCTCACATTAAATGTTATTAATCTTTAATGAACCTTTGGGATTCAGAGGACATGGCTCATTTTCAATAACTTCTATGATTTTTTTCTCTTTAGATTGCATTATATGAAAACACCGAAGCATACAGTTTTGTTGTTGCTTTAATTATGTACAACGTGTCTGAGAAAGTACAGATTGTGTGACCTCTGCCTTGACACAAATCACTCGGTTTGCTCATATTAGTATATTAGCAGGCCACCTTCACTTGCATCACATGGGGTAGCATATTTATTCAACGAATATATTTGATTTGGGCGATGTTAACAGCGGTAAATGAGTCATGGTTTAGTTCGTCCTTGCCCCTCTCCTTTCTTTTTAAGGTTAAAAGAGTATATTGAGAAAATAATGCAGACATAAAAAATGAACATTTAGTTGAATACATCAAACTTTTACAGTCAAAAAGATGTTTTATAAAACAACAAAACGCCTTTAACATTTTCAAGGGCAAGAAGGGAAGGGAAAAAGAAGTAAACAAAAGGTATGAGAAAAACAATATTTAAATAAATATAATAAAACTGTCCTCACAATCTCCAAAACGGTACAATTATAGAGATAATATAAGATGGAAAGCAATGGTAACAATAAACAAGAATGATTTGTAAAACTAAGACGCAACAGAGAGATAAATATTCATGGTGGTTTGAGATGTTTAGATAAAGTTCAAACTGTAGCTGGCATACAATTCTCAGAATTGTTCAGAAAAGAGTTTGAAGGTAACCATAAAAAGGGTACATGATGAGAATTAGAGCATTGGGACATATCAGTAGTATATAATTTATGATGGCAACATAAAGAGTACTACCACATCCTAAATTATAATTTATGTGAGTATTTCCAATTAAAAGCAATTTGTTGAAGGGCAATTGCTAATAAAATATCCAGTAATTACAATTTGGGTAAGGTAGGGGAAAATGTATTAGCTAAAGAACCTATGCAAAGATGAAAAATGTTAAAGGAATGTGATATTTTAAAGACTTATTCAATTTAGGATAAAATCTTATGCCAAAAAGAGAGCGTAGGAGGGCACAAGAATAACATATGCATGATATCACTTTTAAAAACACTCACAAGACCAACATTGGTAAGAGGTAGTTGGTGAAAATTATAGGGGGGTTATATACAATCCGTAGTGAATAAATAAAAGTGTTTAAGTTATATTAGCTATTCTTGAGATTTTGTAAATGAGGGGCCACACTTTATTCTAAAAAACATGTTCCAGACCACCACCCAAAGTCCATTACCCAAAGAAGTTCAGTTTTGGGTTAAGTTTGAATAGGAAGTGTTGATGAAATATACTTATAAATCAGCAATGGCTTGTTATAGGAAGTGAGCAGAGTAGTTAAGTCAGAAGAGTGGGATACAAGACGATGTGTAGCTTGTAGACAAATAAGGACATATAGTACAGAATTTATCAGTAATAAAAAACAGGTTTGAAAAGATTGAGGGCAATGAAACAATTGGTTAATGTGAGGAAAGGAGATAGGAGCATAATTTTCAAATAATTGTGCTATCCATATAATACCTTTATTCCTCCAAGAAGGCCAAACAATAGGTCTGGTATGAATTTTGATGGATTTGTTATAGTATAGAGACATATTAAGTAAAAATGGATGTAACAGTGTAATAGAATTGTAAGTGGTTCTGATCAAGGATCAAACGTGGGGAAGTGATAAGAGAAGATTTAGAAGGGAAGGAAATAACCTCCTTTGGGGAAAAGGGATGCAGAAGAGCTTGCTCAACATCAAGCCATAGAGGAGAAAAAGGTGAAGCCAAATTAGAAATCTAAACAGAGGCCTGACATAACCCAAATACTTTATTATACCAGCTAAAATGTGGTACGTTGACACCTCCTTCAAGTTTTGATTTTTTGAAGAGGGAAAGAGAAACTCTGTTTTTTTTAGACATTCACAAAACCTTACAGCGAATAGAATCTACTACCTCAAAAAATAGCTTTAGGTATATTCACCAACAACATAGAGATGGTGTAACGAGGGGGACCCGGACCCGCCAGGCTTACCTATGTCGCCTCTCTTTCTACAGCACACCGAGTTCTGGAAAACACCTGACGCCTCGCATATACAGGGACCTGTAGCAACGTCGGAACCATGTTTCTTTAATTGGGCGGAGCTGGACCCGAACCACACCCTCTCGTCCACGCTAAAACCCAGCCCAGAGAACCAGCAGGTGTGTTTTACACCCGGAGGTGATTGGCGTGAGGAAGGAGCGGATTGGGACAGGCAAAGAGAGCGGAGGAGAGGAGTTGAGTGGAGGCCATTGGAGGGAGGAGGCGAGCGGAGGAGTAGAGTCGAGTGGAGACCATCGGAGGGAGGAGGCGAGTGGAGACCATCGGAGGGAGGAGGCGAGCGGAGGAGTGGAGTCGAGTGGAGAATATCGGAGGGAGGAGGCGAGCGGAGGAGTGGAGTCGAGTGGAGACCATCGGAGGACGGAGGAGGCGAACAGGGACAGGCGGGGAGACGAGGAGAAGAGCGGGGAAGAGCGGAGACCGGGACGAGACGTCTGCGACAAGCCAGGAGGCCAACGGAGAGGCGCTGCGCCCTTCCACACTTCCCGGGAAGAGTGGCTTGAGCAGGTATGGTCACGCTTTGCGGGCTGGGCGGGACGGAGGAGGCGAACAGGGACAGGCGGGGAGACGGGCGGGCTAAGCCTTCCTGAAAACCGGCATATTTCCCAGTGCAAACCCCTACCCTCACATCACACTCACTGAGATCTGGGTTGTTTAATTGCACGTGTGTGTCACACCCCCTTTCCTGTGCACGAGCCACAGCCACATCCTAACCCCATTCTCTTTCTTCCCCGGTACGCTGGACGGAACACCGAGATATTCGGAGGAGAGGCGGCCTACCAGTCCCAGAATCCACAGGGAACACCGAAGAGTAGGAGCACTGAAACTCCTAGATCGGCTCACGGAAGAGACGGAGACGCCCCTGCCATACTACCGAAAGACAATACAGAAGAAACGTTCCTATAAGTTAATAAAGCCGTCTTTACCCCGAGCTCCTGTGTCCGTGAGTCTCTTCGAACGCCCACAGATGGTAAATATCAAAAGTTGAGAAATCAACATTTTAATGGAGTTCAAATGACACTAACAAGACAAACATAAATGATTCCAAGATGAGAGTAATGTATCAATTTTATCAAACAGCTCTTTAAAATTAATAGTAAATAAATCTTGTACTGAAGATGCAAACCAAATACCTATGTATTTCATCCTAGAAGATGATGTCTACTGAAAACCAGAATCTATATCAGCCCCAAAACTGTGGAACACTTTGCCTCATGCAATAAAAATAAGTCCTTCACTCTGGTCTTTCCGCAAACAGTTAAAAAGTTGGCTGTTTAACCAGTAATCTCTGATCCTCTTCATGGAGTAAATACTTGCAGATATTTAGCGCCGAGACGCCTACGGGCCATTGTTCGCGCTTTATAAATATCATTAATAATAATAATGATAATAATAATAATAATATAAAGAAATGTTTGTGAGTATATTTATTTAAGGAAGAATTTCAGTTTTATCCTTATTAATTTTATACCCAGAAACATCAAAGAAGCAGGCTATTTCACCATGTAGTGCCGGTTAGGATGTGCCTGGACGCAAAAGAAAGAAAAGAACATCATGTGCATATGCAGCCAATTTTAGTTGGTGGTCACCATATTGAAAACCAGAGATGGACAAATTAAGTCAAATATAAGAAAGGAACATTTCAAGAACAAGTACAAATAATAACGGGGAAAGAGGACACCTCTGATGATCACCGCATTGAAGAGGAAAATAGGAAGAGACTACACCGTTAACTTGAACTGATGCTCGAGGGGATTGACATAGGAGGGGAGATAAGAGCAATCATCTTAAAGCCAAATCCATGGCAAGTTAATGATTTGAACATAAAATCCCAATTGATCCTATCACATGCCTTCTCTGCATCAATCGTTATTGTTGCAAGCGGAGTTTTAAGGAGAGGAGCCTTACTGAGAACATTAAGAAATAACCTGGTATTACCTTATGCTAATCTTCCTTTTATTCATTTTGACTGCTCCTTCACAATAAGGCAGGGAAGTAATGAGTCAAAACAGAGACCTAAAAGTGGTGCAAAAAGTTTGCAGTCGACATTTATTGAAGAAAAAGGTCTGTAATTTTTACAGAGGGTGGGATCTTTGCAATCTTTAAGGATAAGGAGAAATAGAGTGAATAAAGGGTTGAAGCAAGTGCAGAAAGCGAGACATAACTTCAAGGAGTTAAGTACTTGGGAAATCTCATTAAGAGTAAAATCTGTCTCCAAAGATACAAAGTCTAAATGAACTGGAACAGATTTAGGAGTATGACGTAAATAGTCATCAATGTGTATGGGTTTCACTGGAGAATCAGGGGTACATAAAGGCTTATAAAAAGAAACAAACTTCTCCAGAATTTTGTTATCTTTAACTAATGAGACACCCAGAGAACGTTTTACCCACTTTATTGCGACCTCCATTGTAACGAGCACTACTTTTTAGTAAGATCGAAGAGGTCTCACTAGTGGAGAGAGTATTATAGTGTTATTTTTCTTTGAGTAGATTTTGAAGATCACTATTCAGTTTGGAAGTAAAATACTTTTTTCTAATGTTTTTTTGAAGGATAATAAAGATTTATGTTGTTCATTTTATTCCTTCTTTTTCTTGGATACATACTCAATGATAAAACCGTGCACAGCTGCTTTAAATGTTCCCCATACCAAAGGAATTGAGGTAGTAGGTGATTATTTATACATGAAAAATTCTGACGTTTATGAGGTAAAGGATGCAGAGAATTGTGGATCCCTTAGCAATGAATTATTAAACCTCCATCCATGAAGAGAAGGTTGAGATGTAACCAGGGTCAAATCAGTAACAGCCATGGTATGAGCTGAAATCACTATGGGACTAATGGAGGATTGATTTATATGTTGCAACAAATCTTTAGAAACAAAAATATGATCTAACCATGTAAGGTTACCTTGTGTGAGAAGAATAAGAAGTGTAATCAAGTGAAGTGGGATTAGAGTCTCAAGAGTCAATAAAAGCATTATTAGAACTAGTGTAATGAAATTGTTTGTGCATTTTATGGGGAAGAAATCTGACTGAGGATTGTCTAAGTATGGGTCCATAATGTGGTTCCAGTCTCCACCTAGAATCAAGTATGAGTCATTATTTTGTATGGATTTTTGCACAATTGCAGGCCAAAAAGTATAATCAAGCTGAGTTGGGGCATATATATTGAAACCAGTTAAGGTGATTTTATTAACTAAGAGTTTAAGAACAATTTATCTGCAAATATTGTCAGTTTCTTGACAAGGACAACAAGATCTGAGTTCGTTCTACATAAAATGATAACTCTGCTCTTTTTATTAGAAGTGAGAGACACACACACTGTGATATTCCATGAGATTACTCTGAATGGTACAGCAATGAAAAAAATGCAGAAGTCATGAGGGCTATCAAATATATGACATATTCTTAATATGGAAACAAGAAAGAAGGAAACAGAAGAATTGACATAGGAATGAAGCATACATCATAAGGGAGAAGGGAGTGAAGAGAATGGGAAAGAGGAAAGAAAGGAACAGATATAGAATATACCAAAAAGACAGTACATGTCAAAAACAGATGACTGAAAACACATACCTGGATGCTGAACAAGGGGAGGTTGGGGTGGTTACAACACAGATGAGGATGGCACATCGCACAATGGGCTCTGCACCACAACGAAGCAAGACATAAGAAGAGGGAAATGAATAAGTCAAAAGAGATGATGGGAACCTGTAAGGAAATGGAAGAGGAAAGTTAACAGAAATATAACTTCATCAGGAGAAACATTTGAATAAAAAAAAGAAGAGTAATAAACAACAAAAAATTGCAAATGAGATGAATGCGTAGATGGACCAGCTGTGACTATCTTGACTATCTTATACATTTCCTGATTTCCTAACTGCATCCGGTTCTTCATATAAGATGGTTTTCTTTTGATAAGTGACCTTAAAAAGACATGGATGAAATAGGCCATAACGAGCCCCCATATTGCAAAGTGCAGGTTAGAGACTGAGAACATCTTTTCTTCTGTTAGCCGTGGCATATAGACATCCTGCGAAATGAAGATCTTCCTGCCTGACCATATGAGTTGTCTCTTTTATTTATCCAAATTAAGTACTTTTACAAGGTCAGTAAACTCCCCAAAAGATAAGGACTCCTCGAGGTTTAGTAGGTGGCAGAGAAGTAGAGAGACAAGGACCGAGTCTATGTGCTCACGCTTATTGAATATTGAGATTTGTGGAAGGAGGTAGATCCAATAATTGCGGTAGAAAGGATACAAAAAAGAAGACAGGGTTATCTCCCTCTGTACCCTCAGGATGACCAAAAATACACAGATTATTGTGTCTATTCCTCTTCTCCAAATCTTCTGAGCACTTCTTTAACTGAAGGATCTCTTTTCCAAAAATTAAAATTTTATTGGTTTCACCATGTAAGTCATTAAGCTGTTCTTCCACAAATGACATACACGTCTCCATAAATGACCTCTTATCATCAAATTTTGGATGTGTTTATTGGTTTCCTCAACAAAAGGATGAAAGGCTCGAATCTTCTCAAATTAAATCTCCAATATATAGGAGATGGTGACATTTCTGGAGAAGGAGTATCCTGTTAAGTTTTATATTTTTGTTAGAGGGTGATTGAGACTTTAATGAGGTGACAGACACAGATGCATCACATAAAGTAACTGAACTCACCCTGTCAATGGAAGAAGTCGAAGAATCCATCAAAGGGCCATTAAAGGGGAATCTATGGCTGAGTTGGAATAGACTGCACCTTGATAGTGGTAGTTATACATTAACAGACAAATTATCCTATTGAAAACCGACAAAAACATTTTAGCACTATTCAGCACTATTTAAAATGAAGCAATAGTAAAATAAAATTTGGCCATGCCGATTCCTGGAAATTGACATATCCCTACAGCCTTTTTCAGTTTTCTTCATAGTGTAAACCATCCAAATGAGATAATGATTTTCACCTATGAAGAGCCATTTTAATAGAAACAAGGATTGTACAACACATATGCAAAGCTATGAGAAAGCATTTGCTTCTGTACAATTTAATCATTTCTCTTATTGACTTGCTTCCTATGTTCCTAACAAACCTAAAAACAGCTGCAATATTTTGACCCTGAACATAGTGACCCTTCCCTAATCTTCATTGTTCCCAACAAACCATATTGTATGTCTTTGTTAAATTCAAATTTAGATCCCTGCTCTCCATAAAATGTACAACATTTTCTATCAAACTCTGTAGGTCATTTGCTGTCTTGGATATGAGCACCGCATCTTCTGTGTAAAGCAAAATTGGGATAGGGTAGGAACCCACTCTTGGAACATTGGCTTTCACATTCTGTAGAAAACTGTCCACCCTATTTATATATGGTGAGAATAATAATGATGCAAGCACACATCCTTGCTATACCCCGCGAGTCATCCAAAATTTCTCTCCCATTTGTAAAATGTACACAGGTGAGGCATATATTGTGCTCATATAAACATGCAGAAATAGCAATCCTATTATGATGGCTCATGTTCATTTTATGCAAGAGTCTGTTACTAGTAGTTTGGCCCTGAAGTACAAACCTAATTTGTGGTTGCAAACCTGCAATTTGCAATATCGGGGGGCCTGTGAGCGTGTAACAGCTTTTTTATGTAATAAATACATTTTGCAATACTGTTACTGGTTAGAAAGGCATAAGGAATTACCATTTTGAGGGTACATGTTTTGTGTGTCTATTCCAATAGTGATTACTTTTTGCAAGAAGAACCTTGTAGCAAAACATTGAAAAGTAGCCTTCTCCCGAGATGGGATGATAACATATTTGCAAAAGCAAGGGGATCCCTTCAATAAACAAGCATTTGCAATGCAATAGGTCTCGCATTTTGCGAGTTTGAGCTATTGGCAATGTAAATGACAATTCCTTTTATATATGTTTTGTTTTTAAAACATAAATAAAAGGCATTGTCATTTGCAATGCCAATAGCTTAAACTCGCGTAAATGCGAGACCTATTGCATTGCAAATGTTTGTTATTTTATGGCATACACTTGCAATGAAATAAAAAGAACTGCTGCAGCAGCATGCCAAGACCAGACCTAATAGCTATACCCTTGCATGTTAATTAAGGTTAAAATATCAGAGCTACTTTTTAATTATTTTTTTCTCAAGACTTATCTCACATAAACAGCCATGCTAGAATTCATATTACCTAAAACATTTTTTCAAAAAAAGGAAAAAAACACCAACTTATCTCCACCTATAAAAAGAGGTTTATAACTGAGAACTGCAAGCACACGCCTGTTTTCATGCCATCCTATCTTGTGTGCGACTCTCCCAATAATAAAAGGTCGTACTAAACTGAACCTCATTCCACGGGCATTTGTTGTGAAAGAGTTCAAGCACCCTCAGTCTGGGTTTACATGTGGTGTCGCAGCAGCCTTCTACCAAGTAACTTAACATAGGGATAGAAAATTGACCCTCCACCCCTGTGGTGTGTAGCCCGGTTTCTGAAGGGTAAAGAGACCTCCAAGCTTACTATAACACTATTTTTTTTAGAGGGGGGGGACAGAAAAGTGAGGAGGCAAAATTGATCTTTGAAGTTATACGTTTTTATATTTTAAATACCCAGGTGTGAAGTATTCTTCTGTCTGGGCTAGACATGATTTGTGGAGTACTCTCTTTTGCACTGCAGTATTTTTACTGATATGGTATTTGTGGGGCATCCTAGAGGTCCCACCTCATTCCAAGAAAAAAAGAAAATGGAGAATTAAAGTACAAAAACCTCAGATTTGTGAAACTAAAGTTTGGTGAATTTTTAAACTAAGGAAAGGGGTTTGCCTTTAACAACTTGAGGAAATTCAAAACAAACAAAACATATCAGAAAAAGAAAACATAGGCCAATAAACAGGTTAGTAGAAAATGGGTAAGAGGGGGAATTACTAATGTATAGGTAGAATTACACTTGCGGAACGAGGATTCTGGTAGGAATAGAGGAACTAGGGTATAAGATATTCGAGTATAAGTGGGGGTACTAGGGATTAGGGAGGGTTCTAGGTACGAGGGTATAGAACAGTGGAGCTGAGGAAGGAGGGACCAACTTTGGTTTAGGAAGAGGGTTCAAGGGGAGAACAGAGAGGAGGATTCTGCCAGCCACAAACAAACAAAAATTGCCTGGGATTCGGGCAATAAATTAGGAAGAGACGTGATCCTCGAGAAAAAAGCTGCAGAATTTTGTTTGACCAGAAGGACATTCACGTAAATGCATTAAACATCTTGGGAATCCTGTCTATTTTGCAACATTCAAGGAAAAAGGGTGAACTGAAAATGTTTCTCTGGAAAAGATTTGCTTGAATACGCGTTTTACTCCAGAACAGCATATATATGGCCAAGGGTTTCTGTCATCACTCCCAAAATCTCTTCCAATATGTACTTATAAGATTTTGCACATGTGCATCATACAATGTGTCCTCGGCAACATAATACCCTGGCAGGTACCTTGGTGCAAATTTAGTATAAAGATACTCCGTAACAGTTACACTATCACCACACCTTTCTATAGAACCACAAGAAAGGAGTAAGAAATATAAGCGGTAAAGAACACAGAGAATGATGGGTGGACGTAGCACAGTGGAAAGCTCGGACTGTGAAAAATAGGTGCACAATCAAGTGTTCTCAGTCTAGTGGCATAACACAAAATGAGGTCTCGTACACCCAGAAGAATTTGGCGAAGGGGCCCCTAAAAATTCACTAGGTCAGACCTTCTTACAGATACAGCAAGAAAAAAAGCAGAGCAGGCGGCCTTACACCCCTTCTTTCTACAAAAAGTTCCTGTGCCAGTTACTCAGCAATCACAAGAGAGCACATGCGATGTCAAAGCGAACAAACAGGCGGAGCAGAAAAAAAGATGGCAGTGAGGATAAAATTGTCGCAGATTGCTGGGGAAACAACACTCGCCTGGCTTTACATGGCGAGCGGAGAAAAGGAATGCTTGGAAACTGGAGGCGCACAATTCGCTGACAGTACCCATGGTAGATCTGATCGAATGCTCCTTGCATTATTCCTAACTATGGCAGCTTCCAAAGGGAGCTCCTCTTGACTTCTGTCTCACGGTGAAAGAGTGAACCCTTTTCCTAGAATGCACCTTGGTCAGAGGCCATGTTTTTTTTTTTGCAGGCTAAGGCATTGCCCTAGTGAAATGCCACCAAAAAGGGTTGCATGTCCATAAAGTTCACGTTAAATGTCCAGGGGAAACTTATAAGAGAAGAAGAAAATTAGACAAAATCTCTGGCTGGCCAATACTTGAATACTGAATCATTCATTCACCTTATTCGACTGGGCAGATTCTCTATAAGCTCCAACTCTTTTTGCTCTCATTTCAACCTGCAAAGCATCTCTAGGTTTTGTGCCAGAGCTGGGACCACCTTCACAGCATCCAGGAGTGCCAAGACGTCCATGGGTTCTGAGAGTTCCGTGTGGGAGGTTGACAGAGACCCACCAAGGTTGTCCTGGTGTGTGGAGCAGGTCTTGCGACTGGTCAGTAGATGGTAGTTCTAGTCTCACAACTGGGTTCTTTAGGGCTCCGTGGACCACCTTCTGTGTTTCCAGGATCTCCGGTATGATCAGTGGATATTTGGGGTTGACAAGCTGTATTTTTGGAAGTTGCGTCCTTGGGAATATCGGCCTTGTCTCTGGGGTCCTCGATGGTTGTCAGGCCCACTTAGAGCATTTCAAGCTCTCTGCTTCGTTATAGCCACAGACTAGGAGCTGAGCGAGAGATGGGCTTCCACTTTATTCCGGCAGATGCACTGGAGCTCCTACTGAAGTGCAGCACAAGCAGACTGGCTCCCAGTCTCGAAAGCCCACGCACTGCAGTCAGCCAATCCCCTCTTTAGTCTGCACAACAGCAGGCCTCTGGGGCTGCTGACCAGTGGCTGAAGAGAGGACCCACCAAAGCAAGGAATCCGCCTCCGCAAAACGACCACCACAACCTCCTCGGTCCAAAAATGCACTATATTTGCTTAATGTTTGCAATCTCCCTTAGTTCACTGTGCAATTAAAGAAGACACGAATGGCTCCTAACAGCGATCCGTTGCATAGCAACGAAAGAGTGGATCCTTTAATAAAAAAAAATAAAAAAAAGAGACCGAAGCAGACCGGGGTGATGGGGAGGTGTGGACACAGCAAACGATCTCAAGTAAGGACAGAAATGATCATTCTGGAGGCCACCGTGACAGGATCGGACAGCATGGAAGGGATGCTGTACATGCGGGCGCTGGAGGAGAGAGTTACTGTGCAGTGAAAGCATACATTGTCGGTCCCCCCTCCCCTGTGGTTTGTTGACCTGCGGATTGTGGGGGTTAGGGGAAGGCGGCGGAGACTGGGGAGGGTTTGACACCTTTAAGTGCAGATGGTTGAGGACCGTGCTCTATGTGCTGTGGTGAGTGGTGCGTGCAGACGAACAACTTCCTGGGAGGCAGAGGTGCACTGCCCTGTGCCCCACGCATGGGAGCACGCAGCCCCGAGAGACAGCAGGGCCTCGGAAACTTGGGCGGCGTAAAGACGGCACCGGCTAGGAGGGGGCAAAAAGCTGCACCCTGCTGAGCAAGAAAATGAGAAGTAGAGAACTCTCATCGACATCTTTTTTTTAATCATATATGATTAATAAGGGGACTAACGTCTTGATGTTTCCACCCACGCAAAACAACTCTTCAAAACTCCCCCACCCGTAATTCAATTCGACAATTTAAACACGTCAATAACCCTAATGTATTTTTTTCTGAGCAAATTGATGGATGGAGGAGTTCGGAAGCACAAGGACATAAAAGTATAAGTGGGCGAAGTAACAAATTAATAGAGAGCAAGGCGAGAGCAGAACCATGGGTCTGGGTTAGCTCTAAGTGCTGGTGCACGAGCCGACCCTTGAACATATCTGGCAGTTAAATTAAGCAACAAACGCCATTTAAAATGAGATAAATTCTCCTCAAAATAAAAAAAAGTGTATTTCTTTGATATGCAGAAGAGTTTCCTCTTAGCACATCAGATTATTTCTCTGCACTGGAAGGCCTGTATTAAAAGTGATGGTTTGTAAACGTGAGCTTAAAAACCTTCATGCCCCCTTGCTATCACAATATCGCCACTAGTGAACAAAGAGGCAAGTCAATTGTCATGTTCTTTACATGTGGTCTGGATTTTTATTATGCACGGAGCAACATTATAGTCCATTAAACCAAAGAGCAGATTTTTTTGTATAGCGCTAATCCTGAATTCACGTATCTCAGAAAAAAGGAATCTTGATGCAAGTAAGCAGGAATCATCCGGGGATTTCTGGTTTAAAACAGTGCAATTCTACGTTTTGCCTTTTTTTTACAACAACAGTCACTGTTTTGCCTTTAATTCTTTGTGCAAGAGTTTTGAGCGTGGGCGGCACGCAATAGCAAAAGATATCCTCGGCCTGTTTTGGGCTCGAGATTCAAAGAGGACCTCTGACTGAGGCACAGCCAGGCACCTGGCTAGAGCCTCCCTCGAACTTTCAGGGGTTTGCCCACCTTTCTAAACAAGCAAACAAATGAGCAAAAAACAAATCCCCCGCCCCCGGCCCTCACTTACCTACGGCCACAGAAACGCTGGAACACGCTGTGACGCACACTGCAAGTCGGCCTGGAGTGCGCCTGAGAAGAGACGCGGGAGGACAGGAGCGTGACGCGCGTGAACGTGCACGTTGACGTTCCCGCGCGTTCACGGACCTGAGTCGGCTCGTGCACAGGGCTGGAGCTGCTCGCTCACTGCTCTGACTCCCTTGGCAGGGAGCAAGGCGGCTATAAGTCTCGTTGGCGGCAGGGCTTCGCCTTGCAATGCCAGCGAGACCTAAAAAGTTTGTTGGAAATAGGCAGTGGTCCAGAGCGCAACTGTCAACTCTAAACAAGTTTAAAAAATAAACTCTTTTTTTTTATTCAATGTGGATGGCAGATCCTAATTGGCTGGCCACAACATGGAGACTATGCTTTAGGTCCCAGATACCATGGTGCCAGTGCCTGATACGTCTGTACCCAGCAAGATACTGTCTGTAGTACAGGGGTGCAAAGCACAGCCAATGGCCAGGCTCTGCTGCCAAACTCAGAACAGTGGTACCAGCACTGGCTATCATGGTACAGGAAGATTACTGCCATAATGAAAGAGTGGGGGTTGTGTGCCTACAGTAGGATGGCCACTAGTCCAAACCAAGAATAGCACTCGTTACAATGCATGTGTTTGCAACGCATGCCTTTACAATGCAAGTTGTTACAACGACGCGTTGTTACATCGCATGCCATTACAATGCAAGTCGTTACAATGATTTGCTGTAGAGGGGGCGTTGGAGTTTGGAATAGTATAATTTAGTATTCCAACTCCAGTGTGTGCAATAGTAGGGAAGGTGTTGGATTGAAAAATCCTTCAAATTCAACACATTCTGCCCCCTACAGCAAGTCGTTGTACCGACTTGCGTTGTAATGGCATGCGATGTAACAACGCCTCGTTGTAACGACTTACATGGTAATGGCATGCATTGTAAACGCTGTTTACCCCAAACCAATGCTGCGCATGGGTGAAGGCCATGTTCAGCAGGGGTATGTGTTCCCATGGTGGTTGAGTGCAGGGTCTTGCCAGATGGCAGTCCATGTGGCCAACCCCCGCTGTGCACGACTGAAGGCTGAGTGCAATGAGGTACTTGGGCATCGGTGAGGGGGTTGGATGCACATTGCCAGAGGGCGTTGGGTGTATGATCAACTTTGAGTAAGATCTAAAAAACACAGAAATCAGCCAAAAAAGAAAGATAAAAGATATATCATAGTTAGGTATGGTAAAAAGAGCTTAGCTTACATGAAAGAACCCTGGAAATGAAAGTGCTGTTATAATTAGGTGTTGGAATGAGCTAACTATTGCTTCAAACTGAAAAAAATCACTGAAATTCACCACTTATGGGTTAGTGAACTCATAATTTGTGACTCATCATACACTGATTGTGACCTCACATATCACATAACTTATGATGGTAAATTACTTCACTGAAGATATCACTTATGACATCTCATATGACATCATCCATGATAGTGCCATTTTCAATACTCCATAAACCTGTACCTCATTTTTAAAATTTAAGTTCCTAGTAAAGGGACTATAGTCATATATAGCTTAGGGTGGATGTGTGTACAGGTGTGGGTGCGTAAATTCGAAATAGTGGAACCTGTAGAGGTAAGTATAATAGTGCATGTTTTCTTTTATTTGCCTTGATTTAACTTCCTTCTACTTCTTCCGAATTCAGCTTTCTTAACATAACCTATTTTTATGCCTCCCACATGTTCTCCTCGCATTTCTTCTCTCCATTGTTTTGTTTTTATCTTTTAATCTTCATTATTTTTTCCCAGATGTGATGCTCTCATTCATTTCTTGCTGGGTATATCTCACATTTCTTCTTTGATTTATTTCATTTATTCTCAAACAACTTTGGAGTGGCTGCGGTAAAATCATGGTTTTAATATGCAAAAAGTAAAGAATTAATCGCATCCCCTAAGCACTGTGATGCTTGGGGAGTGGCAATGCCTCCAGCACAAAGGCCCAGATGTTGCTAACTCTTTGCGCTGGATTTGTGCCACAAAAGTGAAAATCCTGAGATCCATTCTCCCATTACCCCTCCGAAGGTGATTTGATTGATAGTAATCAAAGTTGATTCTCAAAGTTGGTTAAACAAAAAAAAACAAGAGTACAATACAAAAAATACTGTAAAACATCTTTTATATTCTATTTAGGAACAAAATCCCTGCCAAAATATCACATGCTCATGTATGAAACAGTCTTGATCTATCCTCACTTTTATCTGTAACTGCTTAAAGTAGTATGTTTCTTTGGTCTTTAGGGACTTTCTTACTGTGCCACAGATGAAACTCAGGATTCTCACAATTTCATAGAATTGAGATGATTTCTTCTAAACATGAGAGGCTAAAATAAATAATGGCTAGGAGATACAGAGAATCGAATACTAGTATTCACTCAAGAGCTTGCAGGGGTTCACACCATCTCCCTCATTTTAGCACTGTGCATGTAGATCTTTATTATGGCAAGTAAACTGAGGATATCTATTTAGTCCAACAAGCACCAGTGCAAACTTTAGTTTATGTTGGCCAAACTGCCTTAAAGGTCAGTGTCCAGAATAAGGAGAATGAAGACATCTGCTCACCTCCTGTTTTAGTGTTTGTCAGACCTTTGAATTCTGAATATCTTTTGGTCTGATGTTCCTAGAAACTGTTATCAGGGGAGACCAAGGTTGGTAGTGAGGGTTGACAGGTGGCTGTCTGACCCATGCTCTTTACACTAATGTATTCCGAAATGCTGCCAGGTAGAAAAACACACCCAGGAAAAGCTTGAGGTCCTCCACCACTCTTCATTCAGTGATTGTGCTTTAAAGGAAATTATGCAAATCCTGCTCAGGAAAATCGGAAACAGAATCAAATATGCTAATGTTAGACAGACGGATTAGGACAGGTATGCAACTTCTGAAATATTGAAAGTGAGTAGAGTGATCATTTCCCTGAGATATTGAAACAGTGATGACCTTTCAATATTTTATGATTCATTGTTGAGCAATTGCCAGCAATTTTATTGAGTGATCTGGAAAGAAGAAATAGTGGGTGTGAAGATATGTAGTGTATTACATGGTGTGGTTATGCAACCTCACCGAGGAATACACTTATGTTACAGACTTGAATCCGGTCAGGCTTTTTTGTTGAATCTTAGCTCAACCCTTGGTAGCTGTGGCATTGAGAATTCAGGTTTAAACAAAGGAACAAGTGTAAAGCATTTAGGAGTAACAAAACAAAAGAATAAGAAAGTCACACAACACAAATAAAATTCAACACCATTTTATAAAAATAGATTATATTTTAATGAATTTTTAGACACAAAAATAAATAAAACCTACCAGAGGGTTCCAGAGATAAAGATTTCTAAGTAAAACATAAATCTTAGCTTTTTATTTAAAATCGTGAGCAAGCATTGATAACCACAAAGTCTAGAAATTTTGTAAAACTTTTAAAGAGTTGTGTTTGATTACTCCGGCCCATGCTGGGCCACCTAATCCGATGGGGGGAAGGTCAGGGCATTTATGAGGAGTAGGAGGACAGTTACAGTGGAACCAAAGCAGAATTAAGACCAATTCAGATCTATGGGCGACCTGCCATAAACCTCAATGGAGTGGTCCTGATTGAAGGAATACAGGACTCTGAAGATGCTGCAGATGCTGAGGATCCTATGCGGGTAATATGGGTATTCCTTGGGCCACTATTCGTTCCACTGTGGGTGAATTTGGCCACAGGGTCGATGTCCTTTAAAGTTTTCTTTGGTACAGAAAAGTCCAGTTGCCGCTAGACTACTGGTCTCCAGTGACAGGAAACTAGTGGTTTCCTTTATTAAAGGCTATTGTCCATCTTGGGTGACAAAACTGTACTCCGATGGCTCTGCCGGGTCTGGCACACTTGGGTGCAACCGTTCAGCATCAGGACTTAGTTTCTGGGCCTCACGTCAGCTGTCAGTGGTGATCAGGCGATTGTGGCTACCAACTGACCTTCAGATTTTATGGCTCTGGTGGTGTAACAGGAAGTCAGCGAACTGACTCTAGGACTTCACTTCTGTCTGGGGCTCTGAAGGGATTTTTTGGTGAGCCAGGCACCAGAGCCACAGTCCTCTCTTTGCTAGTTCAGGATCAGCAAGTTCAGCAGTTGGTGCAGACTCTATTACCAGGTCTAGGGAACAGCAGGGCAGTCTTTCCAAAGTCCTATCTCTATTCCAGATGTGATCTGAGGTCTGGAGAGCCAGGGGTGCCATATTTATGCCCAAAACGGGACCTCAGGGCAATTAGCAGTTACTAGCCAATTGGCTGCCTGGTGATGACTTCTTGTGATGTGTGGCATCTAGCTATGACAGAGTTCACTTTTCTGCCCACTCCCAAGAGGACAAAATCCCTCTCTCAGTGTGTTGAGCTGGCTAGACTGCCCTTGAGGGGTGGCTACCTGAGGGCTACATAACCACACATCCCCAGGGCCATATTTACAAACCCCTATCGGCACCACAATGTCACTTTTTAGGACATTGTGGTGGCGATAGGGGCTTTGCCTTATTTACAAGGCAGCGTTAAGCCACTTACCATGGCTAAATGTTGCCTTGTAAATAAGGCACCCTTTCATGCTATACTTAGCATGAAAGGGGAGGGCAATGGGTGTTGCTGTGGGTGTGCCACCACAACACCCATTGATTTTGGCGCTTCCCCATATTTACAAGGGTAGCGAAATATGGGGCAGCGCCAAAATTGAGACCAGGGAAAACCTGGTCTTACCCTGGTGAAACAAGAAGAAATATTTAATTTCTCCTCATTTTTGCTGTTTTCATGTGAGCTGCATTGTGCAGCGCACATGGAAACAGCAAAATGCCAATGATTGTTTATGTGCAGGAAGGTGTTCCTTAAACAGCACACATAGTATTTACAAAACCCCATTTAAAGATTGTTTATGTGCAGGAAGGGACACCTTCCTCTACATAAACAATCTTCCCCTGTGACGCAGACACCCTTGCACTATGGTGCAAGGGTGCCTGTGCTGCGCTAGGCAGCTACATTTAGCGCCAGCGCAGGGGAAAATGCAGGGCTGCACCATATTCTTCCAAATATGGTGCAGTGCTGCGTTTCTAAAGTGACAACAACATGCTTCGCCACTTTACTAGTAAATATGCCCCCTGGTTTGGCAACTGGACTCCTTACTCTGTCACTGATGCCAACCCATCTATCTCAGCACTAGAGCAGTCCCTCACATGTTCATTCACCATTTTGCCAGGGAGAGGTGATACCTCTTCTAATGGCAGACCTTTATTGTTTCCTTTCCCAGGAGTTGTTCACATCTATCCCCAGGAGGGCAGAAGACTGTCTAGTGGCCGGCATCGGCGAGTGGACACAGGAAGACTTGGGGTACAGAGTGGCAAATTTCTAAATGTTGCATTTCTTAAAAAGTTACATTAAATTTGACTTGCGCATCAAATCGGGTTTATGCAATGACATTTCAGATAACTGAAAGTATCAATTTCAGTAGTCCCATTCATACATTAGCACATCTGCATTGTCAGCATGTAACCCTGTACTCCTTACTGGGGCTACTCGCCTTTCCACAGGCAATTGGAAGTTTTTACCTTTTGGACATATAAAAACACATATCCTACTGTTTAATATACAGCACCCTGCCTTAGGATTCGATGGGTCTGATGTAGGAGATGAAAAATATATTAAAAAGAGAGGGTGGGCTTTACCATTAGTGTATATGGCAAAGTCGATTTAATGGTAAATTAAAGGCCCGGGGCATCTGGTACCATATATTAGCGACTTACAAGTAAGTAAAGTTATGCCAGTTGGGTACAGCCAATTAAACATTATACTTTTAAGGGCCAAAGCACTGGCACTGAGATCTAGTTAGCCAGCTTCTGTGCACTGTTAAAGTAAAAAAAAATGGCAGAATCAGTCCAAAGTTTGGGGGTGATCATTCAAAAAGAGCCATTTGCTTACAGTGGAACCAATGATGGAGGGTTGAAGGGGTGAGATAAGGTCAAGGCAGTAGTCAGCGGTACATGTAGGTACACGCGTCCACCCACTCTTTTCACAGGGTGGATACTGTCCCCCCTACCAAGAAGTTGGGCCCCACAGAAATGTGCTGAACTTGTCCCACTGTAATTTTAAGACACAGAGACATGTTCAGCATCCCCTGCACATTGTTTTCTTTTGATTCCCAGCAGGAACATGCAGGCAGCAGGGGGATTTTCTTTCACCCCCAGCTAGGCCGAAGTTAAGGGGCCAACAGGCAGCCTTTTGTGTGAATATACTGACTGGAGGCAGCCTGGAACCTCACACTTACATGTAACTGCCACAGAGGGGAAACAAAGGTACACAGCTTGTTATCTTTTGACAGGTATTTGAGAAAGGCATGCTTATTCCTTTGTTCAGTCACGGTATATGCATGCTCTGTAAGATTGTCAGGTGTGTTGGTCTGTCCCAGGATTTACACAAATAACAATTTCCATAGCACTATTTTATTTCTTTTATAGCACTATGCAACTCAATGCAGGGTGTCAGAGCTCTTTACGTAACGCACACATTATACATTGACAATAAATCATGTACATGTATAAATCAATGTACAAGAAGAGTTGCATGAGACAGTGAGAGTTACAATGTGTAGGAGTCACATGTCCTTCATACCTCAATGCGGTCTTTTAGAAGGATTACAATTTATGAACTGCAGGTAACAAAAGGATCTCTGTGTTAAAAGCAGTAACCCACTTTACTATTTAAATAAAACAAAAAACAGTCATCTGCGTGTTAGATGATGTGCTTTGCAGGAGGCACATTTACCTTCTCTACTACACTGATTCAAATCTGGGACTTTGCAAAACTCAGATCTCTCCAGGAAGTGCTTTAACCACCAGAGTTATCTCACCATTATTACTATTCCCTGAGGTTTACTGGGCACCTTCACAGCAGATGCCTTAACTTAATCAAATATTTTAAAATGTAGACTTAGCAACCAATTAAGCATAACAGATCTTATTTATTTATTTAAAAGGTTTTATATAGCGCTGACTAGACCTGGGCGTATCAGAGCACTTTACGTGAACAGGGCAATCAAGAAAAACAGTTGTTCAGGATAAACAAAAACAAGTGAGTACATCTCACATAAAGTTAAAAGGGAGCAAAAACAACTTTAGCAATTTTTCATGGTAACAAACCACACAGGTACATCTCATATTAATAAAAGGGGGGCAGAATTTCAGTGTGTTTAGCGGGTAATGAACTTATAAATAATATGAATGGGTGTAGCAATTAAGGTCAGAGAAGAGAGGATGATATGTAAAGAGGGAGAGTGAAGAGAGGGTCAGGAAAAAACTGAAGATAACCAATGCATGGGAAACAGAAAGTATGGTCAAAGGAAAGATTATGGGCCCCAGTATAAGTTGAGAAGGTGATGTTTTAGGTCTTTTTAAAGTTGAGGTAGGAGGGGTTACAGCGCAGGTCCTGTGGGAGGGCATTCCAGATGTTAGCGGTGTTCCCAGAGAAGTAGCGAGAATAGGTGGATTTCTTTTTTAAAAGCAGGTGTACGAAGAGGAGCGCATTGGTGCTTCTCATCAGTCTGGTACAACCCACCTTATTGAGTTTGTTTGTTAGGTACACCAAGGTTTGTTGGTGAAGAGCTTTGTGCGTGATGCATGCAGTCTTATAAAAGCATCTTCTTTCAATGGGTAGCCAATTTAGGGCTTTAAGGGCTGGGGCAATGAGGTCAAATAGTTTACAGTCAGTGATGACTCTGGCCACCAAGTTGACCACAGCTTTAAGGGGGGCTAATTATACTTTGGGGGTTCCTGTGACAATAGCATTGCCATAGTCCAGTTTAGATAGGACTAGTGATTTGGACGACCCATTTGAAGTTATCTAAAGGGATGAAGGGTTTGATTTTCTTAATGTGTCGGAGAGTGAAAAGTGCTCCTTTAGCCGACTTTTTTATGCGGTCCTTAAGAGCCAAGTTTTTGTCAAGAGTGAAACCTAGGGATTTCGCCGAGTCAGATAAGGAGAGCGAGCAATTGAGGGCATGTAGATCCGTGATCCAGCCTTGGATAGGGAGTCAATTGTTTTTAGGAGAGAAGAGAATAATTTAATTTTCTTTAGGTGATTGGAGTAGAACCAGGATTGGATCTTTCTCAGGATATTGTTTAAATTATTGTTTAAATTAAGTATATCTGAGTGGGAATTAATTTTATAGTAGAGTTGAGTGTCATCAGCATAGAGGTGATAGTTGATTCCAGCTTGTTTTAGAATGAGGGTAAGGGCTTCCATAAAGAGGTTGAAGAGAGAGGGGGAGAAAATAGAGCCCTGGGGGACGCCCAGGGTAACAGGTGTAGGATTAGAGAGGCAGACGTTGATTTTGATTTGTTGTGTTCTGTGTTGGAGGAAAGAAGAGAACCAGTTAACTGTATCGAACGCTGCAGAGAGGTCGACCAGTCTAAGGCAAGCCTCACCATTGTCTAGGGAACTGTGGATTTTATCCACAATGTTCAGCATGGCAGTTTCTATAGTGCAGCCTTTCCTGAAACCGGATTGAAAGGAGTCAAGTAATATAAACTTGCCTATGTGCTTGTCCAGTTGAAGCAATGCACCTTTTTTCAAGGGCTTTAGCAGAAAGTAGGAGGCTAAAGATAGGGCGGAGATTGTTACGATCATTGGGGTCAGCAGTGAGGTTTTTAAGAATGGGAGAGATTTGTCCTAGTTGGAGGGAGTCAGGGACACATCCAGTGGCAAGGGAGGTATTGATGATTTTAGTCCAGTAAGGGGTAATGATGTGGTTAAGAGTGTGAACTAGGGTAGAAGGGAGAGGGTCTTCGGTGTGCGAAGTCGGCTTTAGCTTAGCTATGATATTAAAGACTTCGAGCTCGGTCATAGGACGGAAATTATGCCAGGAGGCCTATTTTTCAGTTGTAAGTTAGGAAGGATGTTAACAGGCGAAGTTGGAATGGGTAGGTTGTTGGTAGTATTAGGCAGTAGGGGTGGTGCCGAACAAGGAGGTATGTTTATGGCAACGTCAAAGGAATATTTGGGGTTGTGCGGGTCCCGGATTAGAGGGAAGGATTGGTCAATTTTGGCAATTTTATTCGAGAGGAAGTTGGCAATTTCCTCACACCTCTCAATTGACGCCATCATCTCTGGAGGGGCAGATGATGTTTGTTTTCTAACAATGTTAAACAGTTCTCTGGGCCCGCTTTTGGCATGATCAAGTTGAGCTCGAAAGAAGGATGCCTTTTCATGGAAAATGTGCTTCTTATAAGTTGATCTAGCAGATCTAAGGCAGGCAAGATGGAAGGATAAAGGATGTTTTCTCCATGTTCTTTCTGCCCGTCTAAGTTGTCATCTTTTGTTATTGGGTTCAGGGTTGAACCAAGATTTGGATTGAATTTTTCTTTGTTGTTTAAGTTTCAGAGGGGCAACTTGGTCCAAGACGTCACTAACGGTCTTATTGAAATGTTCGGTGCACTGGTGAGCATTTTAGGAGCAAGAGGTGAGATGAAGTTGAGCTTGGAGTGTAGACTCAAGTTCACCAAGGGGGATTTGTTTAAGGTTTCTGGTCAACTTCATTGGTTTCTTATTTGTTATGGGGGGTTTGTGCACTGGCTGCGATCATAAACAGAATGAGGTGATGGCCAGACCAGTCAATGGGGATGATTTTGGAAAGGGCGGCCAAGTTATTGTTGGAGATGATCACAGTGAGTGTGGCCCTTTTGATATGGGTTGGATTGTGGCATAGTTGCTTGAGGGCATTCATCTCTAGAAGGTTGATGAGGCATATGACAGTATTATTCCAGTGGATTTTAAAGTCTCCTATAAAATGATTTTTGCATAGGAAAGGGAGGAGTGTGTGAGAAGATCAGATAGTTAATCTGCGAAGAGGAGAGGTTCACCCGGAGGGTGGTAGATGTTATGTATCCTAATCGGAGTTCAAAGCCAAGGTATTCAAATTTTAAGGGATCCCTGTTCTTTAAAAGGGAGAGTTGAAGTACATTTTTATGGATTATGACTAGTCCAACCCCTTTTCTGTTGGGTCTGTCTTCCCTAATGATGGCGTAGCCTGGGGGTGAGTAAGTCAAAAATAGCTGTCGAGTAGTCATTGAGCCAGGTTGAGGAAGGCGATCTCAATAGCCTCGCAGAGGATGGTTTCTGATATTTCAGTCACATGTCGGACTGCTGATCAGCAGTTAACAAACATGCAAGAAAGGTGATTTGGGTCGTCTTTGACAGGCTTAAGAGAGTGGATGGTGGTAAGTTGTGTTGGAGGTCTAGGTGAGATGGGTGAGGAAGGGACTCTGTTAATGCCTAAAATAACTGGGATGTTGGAGTAGGGAGGGGATGAGGTTGGTAGAAGTTACATAGCTTAATTATGTCAGAAGTTTAGAGGTAGCTAACATATCTACTACCATGATTCTCCTTGTTCCCAATTTCTTTGTGGCAGAGTTTAAAAAAATAAATGTATTAGTTGAGGCGCAGATTTTGTGTCAGGATTGCTCCACTTTTTTTGCACAACCTCAACGCCAAATCTCATTTGTTAAATCTCATAATGCGCTTAAATGTACTCATGATAAACCTGATAAACGTGTGTGAGGTCTTAATATCTGATGTCACTTCCTGTGATGTCACTTCCAGTGAAGGCACTTACTGTGATGTCACGTGCAATGTCACATGTGGTGGCATCTTGCTCTGTGATGGCACGCGTCATGATTTCACCTGCATACCACCTAACCTGGTTAGTCCCCCCAATTCTTTTTTTAGGACTTGTGCACTGGAGGTTCAAAGGTTGCTAGAATGGTGGAAGCATTGCTCTTAAGGCATGCTCTCCTGACTTTGTAAAGTAAATATAAAAATGGCACGAGTTATAAAATGGCGAAAGGCAGCAGCACATAAGTGGGGATCTGAACTGAATGGACTCAGCGGCATAAATATGCTGAGCATTTTTGAGGTATAGCTGAAATTTCACAATGAACACATTAGTTTTGTTTGTTAATTCGGTTTATACGCATGATACGTATGATACGAAGAGGAATAATTTCTGTTGGTAAAAATCGTAAATTACACTGTTATCAAGAGGTGATTCAAGGCAACCAATGGTCATAAAGAATTCACACACTGCCCCTCTCTGTATATTTTTAGGTCGAGCCTAGGCAGCGCGTGCACTGTCTGGAAGACGTGTTGTAATGAATATACTAGTGTAATGCTGGGAGGCCTCCCTCTCTCAAATTTACTGTACGCCGACGACCTGATTTTAATCAGCCAAACCCCAGTCGGCTTACAACACCTGCTTCATACTACGAACAACCATGCCTCAAAAAACGGGTTAGAAATCAACTTAGAAAAGTCAAAAATAATGGTGCTAAACCAGCGCAACCCAAAAAAGCGACTGAAATGGCAGCTGGGCGAGAGAGAACTTGAAGTCGTCAACGACTACAAATATCTAGGAATTATCTTTGATAAGAATGGGACATATGACCAACAAAAAGAGGTGATTCAGAGACGAGGAACCATCTTAGCAAACACCCTGAAAAATCTTAAAAGCAAAATAGCAGGACCAAACCTGCTCCTGCTGCTTGAAGTGCTTCGCGCAAAGCTGCTGCCCATGCTCACATACGGCAGTGAGGCCTTGCGAGGGTTGGACGAAGAAACCCTCAATAAAACGGTCGCTAAAGCTTTAAGAATAATCTTCAAGCTTCCTAAATACACCTCCCCAGCCCAACTACGCCTCGAATTTGGAATAGTAAACCAGAGAATAAGCAGGAAGGCCGCGTATGTAAAGAGCTGGTATAAAATAAAGAGTGCAGAGGCGGGCTCGCTGAACTCATTCCTATGGAAGGAAATATCAAGGAAACATGCCTCACCGGCCAAAGACTACCTCCAATCAGGGATCAGCTTGTTAGCCCTGGAGAATATATGGGAGTCAGGACTCCCATTCAAGAACGTAAAAGACCTGGTGAATAAGTCAACAAAGCTCGTCTCCACCGCAAATGATAAAGAATGTCTAAATAAGAGGGCCCATAGCTGGTTCGTGATACAAAGCTATCCAAAATGCTCACCACAACCGTATCTCGGTACCACCTTCTCAGGGCCTTTAAAAGAAGGCTTCTTGGCCCTGAGGATGGGCATCCTTCCTGTCAAACCACATTTGCCCCCCTGGAAACGTATATTCATATCTACACAATGCAGACTATGCGGCGAAACTAAAGAAGATATGCTGCATCTCCTATGCATATGTAAGTTCCTACACCGGGAGAGGAGAGAACTGCTAAAACCGCATATAAATGAAATGCATATCCGGACGTGCAGACAGGCAGTGAAGGCGTGCTTCAGCGGGGCCAATGTTAAACTAACCTGCAGCTTCGTCCGCTACATGAAAACTGCCCAAATAAAGCTTCTCGCCGCAGCCTGAGCACAGTTGCGCGCACCCAAGCTCTTTTATCCGGCAACTCTCTTTGACTCCCACTACGTTCCGACCCTGAGGCAGTCGTCCACGACCACACAATAGATTATTAGAACTACGGACACTGGCGTCACCCCCAGATGGGGACTCACCCTTACTTCTTCCTTAAATTTTATACCTCCATCACAAACAAACTGTATGTAATTTTAACCAGAAAATTGGTCGATTTTAATGCATATCCATCACGTTGTTTTTTTAAGACAATATGAAATGTCACATATATGTATCCTTTTATACATTTTATACTGATGTGTGTACTGCTAAGATTTTAATTAATCAAGCAATAAACTTACTTACTTACTTACTAGTGTAATCCCGCCTGTTGCTTGCCATTGGCTAACTCCTGCCTCACTCTTCTTTGCTGGCTGTTCATTGGTTAGTGCTCCCAATACATCACTTCCGTTTCTCCCTCGGCAGCACCGACAAACTAAAGTGTCCTTGCTCTGTAAGTGTTTATGTGGAGCTTTGGGGACTTCTTTTTTTGTTTGCCTTACCTCATATTTATTCTGAACAGCTTTTCACAGATGGGAGTTGGGCTGTCTACAGTGTACTTGTGGGAGCAGTCACCGCAAGTCGGCTGGAGGTTGACTTTTATAATCTTGTGCTGTCTTCCGTCTGCTATGCCTCAGGAACAGGCTGCATTTGTAGATCACTCCGTGTTTTCAACTGTGACTGTGCGATAGATATCTGCAAGAAGCTCTGTGTCTTTCCAGCAACATGTCACAACGATAATCAACCTCTTCAAGGCGCTAGGCAGCCTCGTAGTTCTCATCCTCGAGCCGAAGCTTGCGACCTGTGACAAATGTAACCGATGGTAATAATGAATTAACAATTTTCTGCTGCATGGCATTTTTTTTTGTAAGCAAGGAGAGAGCCAACGCTGAGACTTGAACCCAGTTCCGAAATTGACAGCTGTATATGGTACTCCACATACTGATTGTTTACATTCCTGACTCTTCTCTCTCACTTCCACTTCCACTTTCACTGCCCTCCCCCTTCTCCCGTTTCTCCCCAGTCTGTCAGCAGTCTCCGCTGGACCCAGCCGCCCTCAGCATCGGTATGAGCAGCACCCTCTCTCCCCCTCCTCCTGTTCGCTTCTCTGCCTCTCTGCATCTGTGCCTCTCTCCCTCCCCTCCGCTTCACTCCATGAAGTCTTGCAAGTTTGTGTTTCAAACATTTTTTGTAAATGGCCGGGGGTCGCCTAGTATGCACACAGGCACACTTCCTTCTGTGAGAGCTTTGAGTGCCATCTCAGTTACATTGATGCTAAATGGGTTGCAGTTTTTCCGTTATTGAACAATACAAACAAAAAAATAGGGAGTAGGAGGGCGCGCGACGCGGTGATCAAGATGGCCGCTCCCCCTGAGCTCCGCGATTTCGGCGGCGCTTCTGCTGCGAAGGTTCCGTTTCCAGCAGGCGTTTCTCAGCGGAAACGGCCGTTTCCAGCATCGGAACTGCCACCCCAGCACATGGGTATGTTTCTGCACGCTTTCCTGATCGTTTTGGGCATTTTTTTTGCATAAATGCAATTACCTCAGAAACGGCCGCCATTTTATTTTTTATTTTTCACCGTTTTTTTTTATTTTTGCTTCTAAACCACCCAGAATGTGCCCACTTCAGGAATATCGCCCAATGGCCTTGTTTCTTTTACTATTACAATGTTTTTTAAGGGCATTTGAACTCTTTTGTGGCATTTGGTGACTTTCTCTTGGCTTCCCCTTTGTCGTCGGACCTTGGCCTCTACTATTTACCTCAACACTTGCCTTGTCATTGTTCTGTTGGGGTTTTGCATCTCCTGGGCCCATTCCAACTTCCTTTTAGTGCTCTGCAGACTCCCAGTGGCACAATATTTCAGCATTTCATTGCTCCTTTTGGTATTTTGCAGCCCTCATCCTACGGTACGCTGCTCATTCTTTAACTTACGCCTTTATTTTTCTTTTTTTTTGGCTTTGCCAATATGGAGCACGGACATACTACAAAAGCTTCCAATGCTGCTCCCACCTCACGTAAGGATTCTACACCTGTGGGCAAACGCCTCAAAAAGGACCCACCATCTCCTTCCAAGTCTCCGCCTCCTGTCACTCTTGAGGACCTTATGGAAGAACTTCGTTTAATTCACCCTTTTATTGCAGACACTACTGCTACCCTGCAAAGGCTGGATGATAAGTGGTCTAATCTTGACAAAAGGGTTACTGATGTTGAGCAAAAAATCAGTGACGCCCAAGATATTGCCGCCAAACTGTAAAATCTCACCAAGGAGGTTCAGGTCCTCAAGAAAACGTCTGAAGATTTGGAAAATGGAAATAGACGCAACAACCTACGTATTTATGGTGTTCCGGAGAATTCTGAAGGGTCCGACATTATCCTTTTTTTGAAGACTCAAGTCTTACCAATTGTTGGTTTGCCTAAACATGTGAATGTCAATATTCAACGTGCGCACCGTCTGGGTCCTAAAAAATCCTCCTCATCTTCAAAACCTAGAGGCATTATTGCTTATTTTCTTCTCTATTCTGACCTCATGACTAGTCTCCACTCAGCCAAACAACACAAGCAACTGCTATGGTCAGGCCACAAACTATTTTTTTCTCAGGATGTCTCCAAACCGACTACGACACGTCGAAAAGAATTTCTGGATCTGCGGCCTACGCTTCGTTCCATGAACGCTAGATATGGTCTAATTCATCCTTGCTTCTTCAAGGTTACATACAAGGAACGGTCTTGCAGCTTCGAGGATCCGGCTGATCTCCGCAGATTCATCCATTCCCACAGAGAAGATTCCATGGAGCAAAGCGGCTCTTAGCTTACAATGTCTCTGTCTCTGTGTTTATTTTATTGTCTACCATGTGTTGACTTGTTGCCTCCTTTCATATCACCTCACTCTTTTGTTTTTATCGTTCCTTAGGTCCGTTTCCTGTTGTTTCCTTTGCCATCCTCTCAATTGTATTGTGTCATCGTTCGTTTCCGTCATCCCAGTACGCTGATTCCCTGCATACTTGTTCGGTAAGTCTCCTTCATTTGTTCTTATGTCGTGCTCGGTCCTTGGTTCTCTTTGTATTTCTTTTCTTTTTCTAATCTTTTCTTCTTTGGTTCCTCGGACTGTGTTCTCGACCTTTATATTTTTCTTCTTGTGCGGTCGTCTTTTCTCGCTGCTCCCGCTCTCACTTCATTGTCCTTTTTTGTTACGTGTTCTGTATGGCTGGAACCTTTTTGGTTCTTCTCGCCATCCTTCTTCTTGCTGTCTTCTCTAGGGTTGCTTTTGGCTCCCTTCTTCCTTCCTACTTACTTCCCTTTCCTTTCCTTCCTTCTCCTTTTTGGTTTGTCTCAGCATCTTTTACTTCACTCATCCTTCCCCTATTACTCTTCTTTCCTCTTCTCCGACGCAATGGTACTAGTTCCTCTAATCCCTTCTTCTCATTTTCTCTCATTCCCCCTTTGCACCTCCTTATGATGGTATTGTATCGTCTTTCTTTGATATCTCTTTCCTTTTATGTTTGGGATTTATTCGGCTCCTCTTTTTAAATCATCATGTTTGTTGCGAGTTACCTCTTTCTATTTTCTTGCCTTTTTTCTCTTCCTGCCTGCACTACTTTCTTACTCTATTCCTTTTTCTCTCTCCTCCTATGAAATGTTTTCGACTCATTTCCTGGAATGTTAAGGGTCTCAGCAACCCTATTAAGAAACAACGTGTTTTGTCTCATCTTGCCCGTTTACAATGTCAAATTGCCTTTCTTCAAGAAACGCATTTTTCTACTCAGGATTTGTCAATGTTACGTAGACAGTGGGTTGGGGATGTTTTTTGTTCTCCGGCTGTTAATCATAAGAATGGTGTTGTTATTCTATTTCACAAAGCTCTGTCAGTGCAAATACAAAACAAATCTGCTGATTCTAATGGTAGGTGGTTGTTCCTAGATTGTACGGTTAACGATGTTCACCTCTCCCTTTGCAATGTTTATGGTCCGAATGGTATTGATCCCTCTTTCTGGAACGACTTTTCCTCCCTCCTCTCCTCTAATGCTAATGAAGATATGATTGTTGGGGGGGATTGTAATCAACTGATGGACCCTTTTCTGGATCGCAAATCACAGGCACGTTATGTTCCCAATAAAATGCAGAAGTCCTTCCACAGATCCATCTCTTCTAGAAGTCTCATAGATTCATGGAGAATCTCACACCCTGATTCTCTTGAATTTTCCTTTCTTTCTCCAGTACATGCCTCCCTCTCCCGTATTGATTACATCTTTCTCTCCCATCCCGCCTTCCAATTCATGACCAATTCTGAAATAGGCTCTATCCTTATCTCTGATCACGCCCCTGTTATTTTGGATATGGACTATCATTCCCCCTCACCCCAGTCCCGCAGATGGCGCTTTAACAACTCCCTTTTACTTGATCCCTCTTTCACTGAACACTTTACTCACTTCATAGATGATTTCTTTATTAACAACTTACACACCTCTTCTGATTTTCATTCCCTTTGGGATGCTTTTAAGGCTACTGCTCGTGGTTGTATCATTGACTTTGTGTCGCGCAAAAAGAAGAAGGCACTTTCACAGTCCTCTTCTTTTCTTAAACGTATCAAGGAACTTGAGCATCTTTATTATACTACCAACTCTCCCGATTCGTTGTCTTCTCTCATTACTGCCAAAATGCAATTTAATAAACACTCTTGGGACTCTGCTTCTAATCAGCTTCTCCAATTCAATGCAAACATTTATGGTGGCCGTAATAAGGCTGGTAAAGCTTTAGCGAATTATCTCAAAGTTAAAAAACAAAAATCTAAGATAGTTACTATTACGGACCCTGACGGCTCTCCTCAATCCTCTGATTCTAAAATTCTTGATTGTTTTGTTCAATTCTACTCCACCCTTTATACCCCTGAGTCTACCCCTTCTGTTGAACAATTGGATTCCTTCTTTCATTCCATCACTAAGCCTCCCACCCCTTTGGTGGATTTCTCTCCTCTTGATGCCCCAATTTCGAACAAAGAAATTCTTGCTGCCCTTTCTCTCCTCCCCAAAGATAAGACGCCTGGCCCTGATGGCTTTACAGTCGTTTCTTCCTACATTTTAAATCTGTCTTGGTTGCCCATCTACTCCATTTACTTAATCATTTTATTAATACAGGTGAGTCTAAAGGTTCCTTCACGCAGGCTATGCTTGTTCTACTCCCTAAAAAAGATAAAGATCCTTCCCTGTGCAAAAATTACAGACCCATCTCCCTGATCAATACTGATTGTAAAATATATGTGAAACTTTTGGCCTTACGTATTAATTCTATCATTCCCGATTTAGTTAACATTCACCAATCTGGGTTTGTCAAAGGCAGGTCTATTACCGGCAATTCGAGGACCCTTCTCAACATTATTCATCTCGCTGCTAAAATGGATAACCCTATAGCAGCCATTACCCTGGATGCCGAGAAGGCTTTTGACCGTGTTAATTGGGATTTTATGTTTGGTGCCCTGAGATGGCATGGTTTTAGCCCCACTTTCCTCAAATATGTCCAAATACTACATTCTGCTCCCTCTACTTCTATCTGGATTAATGGTTTGCAATCCGCTTATTTTCCCCTCCACAGAGGAACCAGGCAAGGTTGCCCATTATCCCCTCTCCTTTTTATTTTAGCGCTAGAACCTTTCCTTGAAAAAATCCGACAATCCCCTTCTTATTCCGGTTTTGTCTACAAGGATGTAGAGAATAAATTCACTGCTTACGCAGATGATATTTTGCTTTACATTTCCAACCCTGCTGTTGCCCTTCCTGCTTTCTTTTCCTTATTACATGATTATTCCTCCGTCTCCGGTTACAAATTAAACATTGATAAAACAGAAGTTCTCCCGCTTAATAAGTTTTGTCTTCCTCACATGTTTCATGGCTCTGGTTTTCAGTGGAATTCTAGTTCCATCAAATGTCTCGGAGTCCTTTATGCCAACACTATTAGAGAGACTATTCAAATCAACCATTCCAACATCCTTAAAATACTTTCTTCCCCTATAGAACGCTGGTCTCCCCTCTTCCTCTCTTGGTGAGGTCGTCTTTCTACAATCAAAATGATGCTCCTTCCTATTGTGAACTTTTGTCTTTCTATGCTCCCTCTTTCCCTCCCTCATTTCTTATTTAAGTCCATTAATAGTCTCTTTTCCAAATTCCTATGGAATAAACGTAAGGCTAGAGTCTCTCTGACTCGCCTTCAACAACCTAAACATCTCGGTGGAGTTAACTTCCCGAACATTTCACGTTTTCACTCTGCTTTCTCTCTCAAACAAATCTGGCCTTTTCTTCTTGACTCCACCTCCTCACCTATAACAGCTTGGAGCTCTCTGGAATCAGCTCAAATTTTCCCTTTTTCTTTTCTTACTGCTTCTAATCTCACCCAGCCACCCCCTAAGTTTGCCTCGCCTATTTTTAAACATTCTAAAGCTTTAACACTTGCCCTTTTCCGTTCATTTTCCTTGCCCTCTTCTCTTCACTTGGATACTCCATTATGGTATAACAAATCCCTTAAACGGCGCAATCGAGCACTGTTCTGGAAGGAATGGATCGATAAAGGAATTCTTACTTATAGACAGCTTCTTTCCAATAAGGCTTTACTAACCTATCAGGAACTCCGCACCTCTTTAGGTATCTCCAACAAACACTTTTCACACTTTCATGCACTTCTCCCTATATTATCCTCTATTATCCTACAGGACATCCCTCCTTCCTTCTCTCCCCCTCTTCTTGCCTCCCCTCCAAATTTTCATATCCCTCTTAGAGCCTCGCCATTTATAAACTACTCTCTCCCTCCCCAATTGATAGACCTAAAACTAAACTTGAACTTCTTTGGGAGTTGGACCTAGGTCATACTTTCTCTGAGTTCACCTGGGATTCCATTTGGTCCAAACTACACTCAGCTTCTCGTTCTGCCAGCACCACGCAGACCCTCTACTTTTTCTATAATAGACTTTTCTATACTCCTTGTGACCTATTTAAATTCAAATTATTAGACTCTAAAAAATGGTGGTCTTGTTCTTGCATTACTAGTGATTTGTTACACATGTTTTTTCTATGCCCTAAAGTTCAACTAATGTGGTCGCAAGTTTGGTCTACACTTAACAATATTTTATCTACTACTGTTCCTTTTGATATTTCTTCTGTTTTTCTGGGTGGTATGGCCCCTGTTTGGGATGTCCCGCCCCATACTCGTAAATGTATTGATCTCTGTATTGCTATTGCTTTTCAAATTATCACAACTAACTGGAAAGATACTAAGAATGTTGTTTACAATGCTTGGTGGAATTTACATTGTCATCATCATAGATTAGATCGTGCATGTGCTTCATCCATCCCCCTGTTGATCAAACGTGATTTATTATGGTCCCCTTTAACGGATTTCTTATCTAGATGTACCCCATAATTACCTGTTATACTTATATTTTACAATATCCTTTCCTTACTTTCATTGTAATTATTTTTTAATTGCTGCATTTTCTCTTTCTTTCCCTCTTCCTTTCTTTTTTTTCTCGCTCCCTTCTTTCTTTCCCCCAAAATGAAAACTTATAAAAGCATATTCTCCTTAGTACATTGTTCACCCCCTCTGGGGGTTTTAGTCTTATTGGTGCCACGTCTTCCATTACTTTTCTCAAATTTGCTCCTAATTGTTTTTATTGCTATTGTACTGATGTTTTACATTGCTTTAATCTACTCAATAAAGCTTTTCAAGCTTAAAAAAAAAAAGAAAAATAGGGAGTGCAATTCTGTTAATCTCCGTGCATGTTTTTGTTCAGTTTTCGTTCGTGTAAGAATAGTAGTGCAGCAATTTCTCTTGGGCGATCGTTGTTTTCAGAGCATGTCACTTCATAACAAACGTGTCCGGACTCAGAAAGACTGAATGGAAATTTGAGACCCTGACTGGAAACCAGCACTAAGAAATGGTTTGAAGTAAACTGTCTTAATTGTAGATAGCTTGAATGAAAGGTTGATAAAATCAAACAGGGATATCTCCTAATATTTTAATAGAGCGTCCAGATAGCATAGTGTACTATAAAATGCAAGCAGCCCACCTTCAGTGTCTAGCCATTTATACTGCTATACTGCCTCACTGTATGCAAATGACATGGTGGGTATTTGAATTAAAAAAGAAAGAATATACTTGTCAATGGAAAGATATGCTGCAGAAGTCTACCTTTTGCACTAAAGAAATGTACTTGCCTTTGCTAGTTTCTTCAAATGGGGTGACAAATAATGGCAGTTATTTGATTATGGCCCATATGTATGAAACTTAGGTTTTGCGATTCTCAAATTGTGATTTTTAGAGAATCGCTATTTGAGAATCAGAAAATGCTATGTATGTAGGATTTGCAAATAATTTTGCAAATCCTACATATTCCTTAATTGCGAATCTCATATTGAAATTCGCAATTAGGGAATACCTCCCCATTCATTCCTATGGGCATGGAGGCCCATAGGAATGAATGGGAAGACATTCTCAATTTGCAATTCTCAATTAGAAAATCGCAAATTGAGAATGCAATTTTAAGGGTGCCAGGGTGTCAAAAGGACACCCTCTTGCACCCCTGAAATGTGCATGTGTGTATATGTGGCACACATACATGCCCCAAAGGCATGTATGTGCGCCTTATGGCACTTTGAAAAATGCAAAAAAGTGAATTTTTTTTAGAAATCGCAAATTACCACCAACTTGAAGTTGGGGGTAATTTGCGATTCCTTAAGGCAAAATTGCACTTTTTCTGTGCTTCTTACATTGCATTTAAGGAATAGTAATTTGTGATTCCTTAAATGCAATCGCAAAATAAGGAATCGTAAATTTTGCGATTCCTTATTTTGCGAGGCAGTTTTGCTTTCATACATACTATTAAGCCTAATTGCTATCGCAATGTGGCATGATACATATGGCCCTAAATCACAACTTTGCAAATACAAAAGCATAATTATACAAAGAACCATGTCATGCCAGTGCTTGTTCCATGTAAGTACCTGTGGTTTATTTATGCCATCGTTCTCAATAGTCACAGGCTATTTCTGTGTATAGGCAAAACTTTGATCACAGTAAGGCTGTGCCTGTGCCAGCACTCCCATGATGGCATGACAAAGCATAGCGCTTATTCGTACATGAAGAAAGGCCTTGTGAAAGTGTTCTACAGCAGAAACCTATTTTCTGTAAAACATTCCTGTGTTGTTACCAAGGTTTATTGTAAATAGTACATTCTACATACCTGCTCAAGGACATATTAAGAATTTGTGGGCCTGCGAGGCCCTGGGCCAAACATATTTTCAGGCCCCTGTTCTGAACAGCTTTATGTTTTTGATTCTGTTTCAGCTCAAAATGATTCAGAAAAGGGGGTGGTGATGAACAGAGTGCCTGAATTAAGCAGACCACTCTTACCCAGTCCAAAGATCAGGGCATGATCCATCACCGTTTTTTAGCTCACTGCACCATCCCAGCTCAGAACTTGGCTATATGCAAATTAGTCTGTTCCTGTCCCAGTGCATGATGGGAACAGGGCAAACCAAACTACCAAGCCAATTCATGTGCTGGGAAGGAAACAAGCTTCCGGGGACCGGTTTCTGCCATTTCAGGCGTCGTCGGCCCGGCTTGCTTGAATCCTGAAAACGCAAATGAATGGATTCTTGTAGAAAGTTTTGATGATAATGCATGTACTTTGGGTTATGATCATGTTTTGTCAAAAGAGCGTCCGGGCCAATAAATTCTTCTAGTTTGTTACAGAAGTCAAGAGCGGACAGTGCGACAGTTCAAGAACGGCGCCACAGTCATCGTCGTCGTGATGATCCACAGGAATTTCAAAAGCTTGCTGCTCAGTTAACGACAGGTAAGTCTCATTGGTGAGCGTCTTGGTCACAACCTTTGACGGGTAAGCATAATTCTGGTTTTGTGGGTGTTGGTGATTCACATGTGAATGAGTTTTTGGGTTTGGGGAGAAGGCAGGATTTGATGAAAATAACGGATCAGCCATCGTTATATAGTAGTGTTGCAGGGTCAAACAAAGCTTCAGGTCAAGACAAGTTTCCGAAGTTGACAATTCCAGTTTGGGGCAAGATTCAGTCATTGATAGCATTAATAAGAAGCTCCCTATATGGGTTTAGCTATGCCCTTGGGGATGCATCTTTCAGATAAATCAAAGAAAAGAATTTGGCAACATGAATTCGTTGATGTTTTCAAACTACTTCATAGAGACATTCAAGCTAAGGAGGGGTCCAAAGAGGAAGAATGGGAGCTTTCTAGATGTCCTGGAGTTCCTAGGACTATTGAGAATTGGACTGTTGCATTTTTAATATATGCAAGTGTATATTGTGAGAGACACCAAGATAGGGCTGTGGTAATGTTCAAATACATGGATATTATTTGTAAAGCACATTTGCAATTCAGTGGATATGCATGGCTCAACTATGATGAGGAATTCAGGGCTATAGTCAGTATTTTGTAATGATAAACCTTGGAGCGAGGTGGATCAAGAACTTTGGTTGCAGTGGATGCCTGCTACACAGCCGCCTGCGACGATCCATACTGCAAGCGCTCTTCCAATTACGTACCTACCCTTTCTGCCTCGCCCAGCCCAAATCGGGGTGGGTGTCTTTGGTAGAGGACAACTGCCTACATCGGGCTCCTGTTGGAATTTTGCACCAGGCAATTTTGCAGGTTGAAGCATGAATGTTCCCAATCTGGTGGAAAACATGCCATTACCCAATGTTTCACAAACTAGTGTTTTGGGGATCAAGGGAGGTTCCAAAGAGGTAGAGGTGCAGTTCATCAATTTATAGCAAAGGGCTCATACCCCAATTAAACTGCAGTTACTGATACCATGGTTGGAGGTGTATCCCGATTCAGAAGCTGCTTCTAAACTTTATTGGGGATTTGAGGATGGTTTCAAGATAGGTTACCAAGGGCCAAGTTATCATAGATGGGCTGAAAACTTGAAATCCGCCAAAGAATTGCCACATATTGTTCAGAAGAAACTGGATGTGGAGGTCAAAGCTGGCAGGATAGCGCGTCCTTTTAGCCAGTGTCCCTTACAGAATTTGATGGTATCCCCTTTGGGCATAGTTCCCAAGAAATTGGCTGGAGAATTCTGATTCATTCATCATTTATCATGGCCGGAGGGCCAATCTATTAATGATTTCATTTCCCCTACTGACTCTAATGTCTCATATGCTTCTGTTGATGATGCTTTAAGATTGGTGCCGATGGTTGGGACTGGTGCTGAGCTAGCAAAATGTGATATTCAGTGTGCTTTCCGTTTACTACCTATACATCCATCAGATTTTGAGCTCTTAGGCATGTTTTTTGATGGAGCATTTTATGTAGACTGAGTCCTCCCTATGGGTTGTTCAGTGTTTTGTGCTTTGTTTGAAATGTTTAGCACTTTCTTACAATGGTGTTTTTCGAAGAGAAGTGGCCACTAACATGTTTGTCATTATTTAGAAGATTTTATGTTCATTGGTGAGGCACATTTATATCAGTGTTGCAGAGTTTTAGGCATTTTTCAGGGCATGGCGGAGGAGTTTGGTGTTCCGCTGGCTCCAGAAAAAACAAAGGTCCTTGTACCAAGCTCTCTTTTTTAGGTATCAAGATCGACATTGAAGCTATGGTGGCTCATTTGCTGTTTGCAAAGGTAGGTGAAATCAGGTATTTTCTGTTGGAGGTTCTTGACAAGGATAAAATCGAGCTCAGGCAGGTTCAGCATTTGTTGGGCTACCTAAACTTTGCCAGTCAGGTAGTCAGGGCTGGCAGAACTTTTTGCAGACGGTTGGGAAAGGCAATGTCAGGAGCATACCTCCCTCATCACAGGATTAGTTACTAAAGCCACAAAGGAGGACCTTTTGATTTGGCTAAAATCTGTGGAAGACTTCAATGGAGTTTCTCTCTTTTTTGTGGAAGACAACACTATTTGGCAGATCCAGATATTTTCAGATGGTTCTGGGACCCATGGTTTTAGCTTATTTTGGGAAGTTTGCTGGTGTGCAGAGAAATGGCCTCAGCATTGGCTCCAACAGGGACGCAGTATTGCTTTTCTTGAATTGTTTCTACTCGTTGTAGCTTTGCTAGTGTGGGGTGAGGAATTTGGTGACAGATGCATGCTGTTTCATATCAATAATATGTCTGTGGCGGAGCTCATTAAAAAAGCGAAAGATCTACGGGTGTTACGCCAGTTGCGGGTTTTCATGCTACAGAGCCTCAAATTAAATATTGTTTTCAGAGCTAGGCACATTCCGGGCTTTAATAATTCAATTGCAGACGCGTTGTCTTGCTTTAATTGGCAGAAATTCCGCAATTTGGTGCAGGGGGCGGACAACTTCAAAACTTTGATTCCGCAAGACACCTGGGTGCTGGGGGAATGAGGATCATCGAATTGGTCGAAAAGTCTATAGCTCCTTCCACCAGATGTAGTTACCAACAGGCCTGGACTGAATTTTTAACTCATGCTGAATCTCAAAGTTTTGAAGGGACATCAGTTGGTAACAAATGTTTCGTTTGACAGTTTGCGTTGTATTTGATTAACAGGATTTGTCTCACACAACCATTTCTGGGAAACTGGCTGGGATTTCTTTTTATGGACAGTTATGGTGGGGTCAAGATTTGGTGGGGCATGTGTTATTACATCGTATGTTGAAAGGTTTTAGTAGAGAACCTGCATTTTCTTTGCCTTTGCGGGAACCAATTACTTTTGTTATTTTGCAGCAATTGCTAGTTCAATTACCAATTTGTTGTTATGACATGTGGAAATTTTCTCGTTGTAGGCTTTCCATGATATGGTTATTTTTTGGTGATTTTAGGGTTTCAGAATTGTTGGGGTTGAGGGATCAAATGGGTATTCAGACCAGTGAAGTTCATGTTCAATGAGGGACAATGAGGATTTTGTTAAGGAAGTCTAGAACTGATCAATTTGGAAAGCGCACATGGATTCAATTAAACAATAGTGGTGTACAGGAATGTTGCCCTCTGGGAGAATGGGAGTCATTCATGAGTTCTCCTGAATTTCATCATGGGGTTATATTTTCACATCGCAATGGGAATAAGATTACCAGTGCTCATTTATTGGCTGTTTTGCGTAAATCTATGATCTTGGTTGAAAAAAAAACCCTTATTATTTGGGACTCACTCTTTCCGTATAGGTGCAGCTGCTGAAGCGGCCAGATTGGGTTGGGAAGAAATTAAATGGATTGGTAGGTTGAAATCTGCTTGTTGTTCTCGTTATGTCAGATAATAATAGCATCTATTTATTATATGGCTGCAGACTCATTTTGCTTTTTCCGCCTAGGTTGTGTAAAAAGTTCATTATCATCAAATATGCACACATGGATTGTAGGCCACTCCTTCATTAAATGGTCAGCCATCTTTGCAGAGTGGCAGTTATACAGCTGAGCGCTTGGACTTCCCAGCAAGGGCCATGAAGTCCTCTAGAAAGGGAAAGGTGGGATGAGGTGGGAGGGTTTGTTTCCCATGCTATCAGAGTTGTCGTCGGCAAGAGGATTCCCGGATTTGTTAATCATTCACTTAGGCGAAAACAATTTAGCACCATTTTTATCCCTTTAAAAACAAATGAAATTGGATTTAGCCGTGTTAAAGAACAATTGGGTGGGTACGTCATTGGTATGGACAGATTTTTTTTTCAGGAACCGTTGGAGGGGGGCTCGCAATCACGCTGCGATGGAAAAGGCTTGTAGAAAACTTAATCGTACAATGAACATTTTTTGTCATGCAATGGGTATTGCGGTTTTGACCCATGAAAACATCACAAGTGTTGAGGATCATCTTTTCTGGGAGGATGGGGTCAATTTATCCCAAATAGGTCAAGCATATTATATGATGGAATTAAGAGATTTGTTGGCAGGATTTTAGAATGAAAATCTTTGGTGTGATAAAAATTCAAAGTAAAAATTTTTTTGTTCTCACAGACTTTTGGGGTGGGGCCAGGAAAACTCTTTGGTTTCCCTGCGTGGCGCTTTTTGGGGGTGTTTGGATAGTCTGGAGCGGGCTTATCCTTACCTCTGGGGTGGGGGAGGGTGGACGAAAAGCTTGATATGCAAAATAAAAGGAGGGGAAAGGAAATGATGGGCTTGTGCAGCACATGGGGTATTTCTGAAAGTCTTGTTTGGAATATTTTGGTTCTATTCAAGATAACATTTTTAAAGCAATATGACAATGTGGATTTTTGTTATTACAAGGATTGCTTTAAGGAAGAGTTTTATCTGTTTACCTGTCTTAATAAAGTGACCTTTTTTGCTAGTCGATAACAGTGTGTGGATTGTTGTTATTGCGCGATGGGGACCTTGTCCCCCTGGGGTTTTTCGCGCAGTGGAACAATCCTCACAGCGCAATAGGTGTAGGTGGGTAAGGGGGAGTTTGGTTGCTAGGTTATTTAAATGGGGGTTGTTGGCGGGAAGCTTCACTCTGAGGAATTTTGTTAGGCAAGCGTTTTATTGACCCACCCAACCACCCTTTATAGTTTTTCTTTGTGAACACATGTATATTTTAAAAAAAAAGTTTGTTTTACGTCAAATGTAATGCAGTGCGTGCAATGAAATTTGTTTTATTTATGTAAATGTTTACTTACCTGTAAAACTCCGTAATCCATACATTACTACCCCACACCCTGCCCCTCCCCCTGCCCACGTCACCGCCCTACAGAAACACCTACTGCCGACCACTACTGTCTCTGGAGTGGGAATAGTAATTTCTATCATTTTGCTATCCAACACTTTCCCTACTGTTGCACTTGCTGGAGTGGGAATAGTAAATTATTCCTCTCAGCTATCCAACACCTTTCCTACTGTTGCACTTGCTGGAGTGGGAATAGTAAATTATTCCCCTCCGCTATGCAACACTTTGCCTACTGTTGCAAGCGCTGGAGTGGGAATAATAATTTCTACCCCTATCCAACACTTTCTCTACTGTTGCACTTGCTGGAGTGGGAATAGTGAATTATTCCTCTCCCATATCCAGCATTTTTCCTTCTGTTGCACTCGCTGGAGTGGGAATAATAATTTCTACCCCTAAGCTATCAAACACTTTCCCTACTGTTGCACTCGCTGGAGTGGGAATGGTAATTTTTACCCCCAAAGCTATCCAACACTTTCCCTACTGTTGCACTCACTGGAGTGGGAATAGTAATTTTAAACCCTCCGCTATCCAACATGTTCTCTACGATTCTACTCGCTGGAGTGGGAATAGCCATTTTTACCCATCCGCTATCCAACACTTTCCCTACTGTTGCACTCCCTGGAGTGGCAATAGTAATTGTGTCCCCTACGCTATCCAACACTTTCCCTACTGTTGCACTTATTTGAGAGGGAATAGTAAAGTATTCCCCTTTTCTATCCGACACTTTTCCTACTGCTGCACTTCTTGGAGTGGGAATAGTAATTGTTATCCCTCTGCTATCCAACAGTTTCCCTACTGTTGCACTCCCTGGAGTGGGAATAGCAATTTTGATGCCTCCGCTATCCAACACTTTGCCTACTGTTGCACTTGCTGGAGTGGGAATAATAATTTTCCCCTTTGATATCCAACACTTTCCCAACTGTTGCATTCATTTGAGTGGGAATAGTAAACTATTCCCCATCGCTATCCAACACTTTCCATACTGTAGCATTCATTGGAGTGGGAATAGTAAATGATTCCCCTCCTCTGCCCAACACTTTCCCTATTGTTGCACACGCTGGAGTGGGAATAGTAATGTTTACCCCTCCACTATCCAACATTTTCTCTACTGTTGCACTCCCTGGAGTGGGAATAGTGATGCTTACCCCTCCACTATCCAACACTTTCCCAACTGTTGCCCTCTCTGGAGTGGGAATAGTAAAGTTTACCCCTCCGCTATCCAACATTTTCTCTACTGTTGCGCTCCCTGGAGTGGGACTAGTTATTTTGACCCCTGTGCTTTCCCAAAAATTCCCTAATGTTAGACTCCCTTGAGTGGGAATAGTAATTTTTACCCCTACGGTATCCAACACTTTCCCTACTGTTGCACTTGCTGGAGTGGAAATAGTAATGCTTCCCCTTTGTTATCCAATACGTTCCCTACTGTTGCATTAATTGGAGTGGGAATAGTAAACTATTCCCCTCTGCTATCCAACACTTACCCTGATGTTGCACTCGCTGGAGTGGGAATAGTAATGTTATCTCCTACGCTATCCAACACTTTCCCTACTGTTGCACTCATTGGAGTGGTAGTAGTAAATTATTCCCCTCTGATATCCAGCACTTTCCCTATTGCTGCACTTGCTGGAGTGGAAATAGTGATTTTTAACCCTCTGCTATCCAACAGTTTCCCTACTGTTGCACTCCTTGGATTGGGAATAGCAATTGTTATGCCTCTGCTATCCAACACTTTCCCGACTGTTGCACTTGGTGGAGTGTAAATAGTCATTTTTCCCCTTTGCTATCCAACACTTTCCCTACTGTTGCACTCAGTGGGAATAGTAAATTATTCCTCTTTGCTTTCCAACACTTTCCCTACTGTTGCATTCATTTGAGTGGGAAAAGTAAATTATTCCCCTACGCTATCCAACACTTTCCCTACTGCTGCACTTGCTGGAGTGGGAATAGGTATTTTTATCCCTCCGCTATCCAACACTTTCCCTACTGTTTCAATCCTTGGAGTGGTAATAGCAATTTTTGCACTCCTTGGATTGGGAATAGCAATTTTTATGCCTCCTCTATCCAACACTTTCCCGACTGTTGCACTTGCTGGAGTGGGAATAGTAATTTTTCCCCTTTGCTATCCAACACTTTCCCTACTGTTGCATTCATTGGAGTGGGAAAAGTAAATTATTCTCCTCCACTATTCAACATTTTCCCTACTGTAACATTCATTGGAGTAGGAATAGTAAATTATTCCCCTCTGCAATCCAACACTTTCCCTACTGCTGCACTCGCTGGAGTGAGAATAGTAATGTTTATCCCTCCGCTATCCAACATTTTCTTTACAGTTGCACTTGCTGGATTGGAAATAGTAAACTATTCACCTGTGCTATCCAACACTTTCCCTACTGTTGCACTCCCTGGCTTGGGAATAGTAAGTTTTACCTCTACGCTATCCAACACTTTCCCTAGTCTTGCACTTCCAGGAGTGGGAATAGTAAATTCATATCTCCGCTATCCAACACTTTCCCTACTGTTGCACTTACCGAAGTGGAAATAGTAAATTATTCCCCTCCGCAATCCAACATTTTCCCTACTGTTGCACTCGCTGGAGTGGGAATAGTGATTTTTACCCCTACACTATCCAACACTCTACCTACTGTTGTACTCACTGGCGTGGGAACAGTCATTTTAACCCCTCCGCTATCCAACACTTTCCCTCCTATTGCACTTGCTGGAGTGGGAATAGTAATTTTTACCCCTACGCTATCCAATACTTTCCCTACTGATGCACTTGCTGGAGTGGGAATAGTAATTTTTATCCCCGGCTATCCTACACTTTCCCTACTGTTGCACTCGCTGGAGTGGGAATAGTCATTTTAACCCCTACGCTTTCCAACACTTTCCCTACTGTTGCACTCGCTGAAGTGAGAATAGTAATTTTTCACCCCACAGCTATCCAACATTTTCTCTACTGTTCCACTAGCTGGAGTGGGAATAGTAATTTTTACCCCTCCGCTTTCCAACACTTTCCCTACCGTTGCACTCCCTGAAGTGGGAATAGTAATTTTATCCCCTACGCTATCCAACACTTTCCCTACTGTTGCAATTATTTGAGTGGGAATAGTAAATTATTCCCCTTCGCTATCCAACACTTTCCCTACTGCTGCACTTGCTGGAGTGGGAATAGTCATTTCTATCCCTCCGCTATCCAACACTTTCCCTACTGTTGCAATCCCTGGAGTGGTAATAGCAATTGTTGCACTCCTTGGATTGGGAATTTTCAATTTGTATGCCTCCTCTATCCAACACTTTCCCGACTGTTGCACTTGCTGGAGTGGGAATAGTAATTTTTCCCCTTTGCTATCCAACACTTTCCCTAATGTTGCATTCATTGGAGTGGGAATATAAAATCATTCCCCTCCGCTATTCAACACTTTCCCTACTGTAATATTCATTGGAGTAGGAATAGTAAATTATTCCCCTCTGCAATCCAACACTTTCCCTACTGTTGCACTCGTTGGAGTGAGTTTAGTAATGTTTATCCCTCCGCTATCCAACATTTTCTCCACAGTTGCACTTGCTGGAGTGGAAATAGTAAATTTTTCACATGGCTATCCAACACTTTCCCTACTGTTGCACTCCCTGGAGTGGGAATAGTAATTTTTACCCCTACGCTATCCAACACGTTCCCTACTGTTGCACTTGCCGGAGTGGGAATAGTAAATTATTCCCCTCCGCTATCCAATCCTTCCCCACTATTTCACTCGCTGGAGTAGGAATAGTAATTTTACCCCTCCACTGTCCAACACTTTCCCTACTGCTGCACTTGCTGGAGTGGGAATAGTAATTTTTATCCCTCGCTATCTACACTTTCCCTACTGTTGCACTCCCTGGAAAGGGAATAGTGATTTTTTTATCCCTATGCTTTCCAACAGTTTTCCCACTGTTGCACTCCCTGGAGTGGGATTAGCAATTGGTATGCCTCCGCTATCCAACAGTTTCCCTACTGTTGCACTTGCTAGAGTGGGAATAGTAATTTTTCCCCTTTGCTATCCAACACTTTCCCTAATGAGGCATTAATTGGAGTGGGAATCGCACATTTTTCCTCTCCCCTATCCAACACTTTCCCTACTGTTGCACTTGCTGGAGTGGGAACAGTAATGTTTACCCCTCTGATATCCAACATTTTCTCTACTGTTGCACTCCTTGGAATGGGAATAGTAAATTATTCCCTACAGCTAGCCAGCACTTTCCCTACTGTTGCACCCGCTGTAGTGGGAATAGTAATTTCTACCCCTAAGCTATCAAACACTTTCCCTACTGTTGCACTCACTAGAGTGGGAATTGTAAGTTTTACACCTCCGCTATCCACCATTTTCCCTACTGTTGCACTCGCTGGAGTGGGAATAGTAATTTTTACCCCTCCGCTATCCAATATTGTCTCTACAGTTCCACTCGCTGGAGTGGGAATAGTCATTTTTGCCCCTCCGCTATCCAACACTTTTACTACTGTTGCACTCCCTGAAGTGGCAATAGTAATTGTATCCCCTACGCTATCCAACACTTCCCCTACTGTTGCACTTATTTGAGAGGGAATAGTAAATTATTCCCCTTCGCTATCCAACACTTTTCCTACTGCTGCACTTGCTGGAGTGGGAATAGTAATTTTTATCCCTCTGCTATCCAACAGTTTCCCTACTGTTGCACTCCCTTGATTGGGAATAGCAATTTGTATGCCTCCGCTATCCAACACGTTCCCTACTGTTGCACGTGCTGTAGTGGGAATAGTAATTTTTCCCCTTTGCTATCGAACACTTTCCCTACTGCCTCATTCATTGGAGTGGGAATAGTAAATTATTCCCCATCGCTATCCAACACTTTCCATTCTGTAGCATTCATTGGAGTGTGAATAGTAAATGATTCCCCTCCTCTACCCAACACCTTCCCTACTGTCCCACACGCTGCAGTGGGAATAGTAATGTTTACCCCTCCGCTATCCAACATTTTTTCTACTGTTGCACTCTCTGGATTGGAAATAGTGATGCTTACCCCTCCACTATCCAACACTTTCCCTACTGTTGCACTCTCTGGAGTGGGAATAGTAATGTTTACCTCTCCGCTATCCAACATTTCTCTACTGTTGCACTCCCTGGAGTGGGACTAGTTATTTTGACCCCTGTGCTATACCAAAAATTCCCTAATGTTGCACTCCCTTGAGTGGGAATAGTCATTTTTACTCCTACGGTATCCAACACTTTCCCTACTGCTGCACCTGCTGGAGTGGCAATCGTAATTTTTATCCCTCTGCTATCCAACAGTTTCCCTACTGTTGCACTGCTTGGATTGGGAATAGCAATTTATATGCCTCTGCTATCCAACACTTTCCTGACTGTTGCACTTGCTGGAGTGGACACAGTAATTTTTCCCCTTTGCTATCCAACACTAACCCTACTGTTGCATTAATTTGAGTGGGAATAGTAAATTATTCCCCTCCGCTATCCAACACTTTCCCTACTGTAGCATTCATTGGACTAGGAATAGTAAATGATTCCCCTCCGCAATCCAACACTTTCCCTACTGTTGCACTTGCTGGAGTGGGAATAGTACATTATTCATCTGTGCTATCCAACACTTTCCCTACTGTTGCACTCCCTGGAGTGGGAATAGTAATTTTCACCCCTACTCTCTCCAACACGTTCCCTACTGTTGCACTTGCCGGAGTGGGAATGGAAAATTATTCACCTCCGCTATCCAACACTTTCTCTACTGTTGCACCAGCTGGAGTTGGAATAGTGATTTTTACCCCTACACAATCCAACACTTTACCTACTGTTGCACTCACTGGAATGGGAACAGTCATTTTAACCCCTCCGCTATCTAACACTTTCCCTACTGTTGCACTCCATGGAGTGGGAATAGTAATGTTTACCCCTACGCTATCCAACCCTTCCCCACTATTTCACTCGCTGGAGTGGGAATAGTAATTTTAACCCCTCCGCTATCCAACACTTTCCCTACTGCTGCGCTTGTTGGAGTGGGAATAGTAATTTTTAACCCTCGCTATCCTACACTTTCCCTAATGTTACACTCCCTGGAAAGGGAATAGCAATTTTTATGCCTCCGCTATCCAACACTTTCCTTACTGCTGCACTTACTGGAGTGGGAATAGTAATTGTTTCCCCTTTGCTATTCAACACTTTCCCTACTATTGCATTCATTGGAGTGTGAATAGTAAATTATTTCCCTCCGCTATCCAACACTTTCCCTACAGTAGAATTCATTGGCGTGGGAATAGATAATTTTTCCCCTCCGCTATGCAACACTTTCTCTACTGTTGCACTCGCTTGAGTGGGCATAGTAATTTTTACTCCTCTGCTATCCAATACTTTACCTACTATTGCACTCCCTGGAGTGGGAGTAGTAATTTTTACCCCTACGCTATCCATCACTTTCCCTACTGTTGCACTTGCTGGAGTAGGAATATCAATTTTTACCCCTCCGCTATCCAACATTTTCTCTTCTATTGCAATCCCTCGAATGGGAATAGTAATTTTAACCCCTACGCTATCCAACACTTTCCCTACTGTTGCATTTGCTGCAGTGGGAATAATAAATTATTCCCCTCAGCTATCCAACACTTTCCCTACTGTTGCATTAATTGGAGAGGGAATAGTAAATTATTCCTCTCCACTATCCAACACTTTCCCTACTGTTGCATTATTTGGAGAGGGAATAGTAAATTATTCCCCTTCGCTGTCCAACGCTTTCCCTACTGTTGCACTCACTAGAGTGGGAATTGTAAGTTTTACACCTCCGCTATCCACCATTTTCCCTACTGTTGCACTCGCTGGAGTGGGAATAGTAATTTTTACCCCTCCGCTATCCAATATTGTCTCTACAGTTCCACTCGCTGGAGTGGGAATAGTCATTTTTGCCCCTCCGCTATCCAACACTTTTACTACTGTTGCACTCCCTGAAGTGGCAATAGTAATTGTATCCCCTACGCTATCCAACACTTCCCCTACTGTTGCACTTATTTGAGAGGGAATAGTAAATTATTCCCCTTCGCTATCCAACACTTTTCCTACTGCTGCACTTGCTGGAGTGGGAATAGTAATTTTTATCCCTCTGCTATCCAACAGTTTCCCTACTGTTGCACTCCCTTGATTGGGAATAGCAATTTGTATGCCTCCGCTATCCAACACGTTCCCTACTGTTGCACGTGCTGTAGTGGGAATAGTAATTTTTCCCCTTTGCTATCGAACACTTTCCCTACTGCCTCATTCATTGGAGTGGGAATAGTAAATTATTCCCCATCGCTATCCAACACTTTCCATACTGTAGCATTCATTGGAGTGTGAATAGTAAATGATTCCCCTCCTCTACCCAACACCTTCCCTACTGTCCCACACGCTGCAGTGGGAATAGTAATGTTTACCCCTCCGCTATCCAACTTTTTTTCTACTGTTGCACTCTCTGGATTGGAAATAGTGATGCTTACCCCTCCACTATCCAACACTTTCCCTACTGTTGCACTCTCTGGAGTGGGAATAGTAATGTTTACCTCTCCGCTATCCAACATTTCTCTACTGTTGCACTCCCTGGAGTGGGACTAGTTATTTTGACCCCTGTGCTATACCAAAAATTCCCTAATGTTGCACTCCCTTGAGTGGGAATAGTCATTTTTACTCCTACGGTATCCAACACTTTCCCTACTGCTGCACCTGCTGGAGTGGCAATCGTAATTTTTATCCCTCTGCTATCCAACAGTTTCCCTACTGTTGCACTGCTTGGATTGGGAATAGCAATTTATATGCCTCTGCTATCCAACACTTTCCTGACTGTTGCACTTGCTGGAGTGGACACAGTAATTTTTCCCCTTTGCTATCCAACACTAACCCTACTGTTGCATTAATTTGAGTGGGAATAGTAAATTATTCCCCTCCGCTATCCAACACTTTCCCTACTGTAGCATTCATTGGACTAGGAATAGTAAATGATTCCCCTCCGCAATCCAACACTTTCCCTACTGTTGCACTTGCTGGAATGGGAATAGTACATTATTCATCTGTGCTATCCAACACTTTCCCTACTGTTGCACTCCCTGGAGTGGGAATAGTAATTTTCACCCCTACTCTCTCCAACACGTTCCCTACTGTTGCACTTGCCGGAGTGGGAATGGAAAATTATTCACCTCCGCTATCCAACACTTTCTCTACTGTTGCACCAGCTGGAGTTGGAATAGTGATTTTTACCCCTACACAATCCAACACTTTACCTACTGTTGCACTCACTGGAATGGGAACAGTCATTTAAACCCCTCCGCTATCTAACACTTTCCCTACTGTTGCACTCCATGGAGTGGGAATAGTAATGTTTACCCCTACGCTATCCAACCCTTCCCCACTATTTCACTCGCTGGAGTGGGAATAGTAATTTTAACCCCTCCGCTATCCAACACTTTCCCTACTGCTGCGCTTGTTGGAGTGGGAATAGTAATTTTTAACCCTCGCTATCCTACACTTTCCCTAATGTTACACTCCCTGGAAAGGGAATAGCAATTTTTATGCCTCCGCTATCCAACACTTTCCTTACTGCTGCACTTACTGGAGTGGGAATAGTAATTGTTTCCCCTTTGCTATTCAACACTTTCCCTACTATTGCATTCTTTGGAGTGTGAATAGTAAATTATTTCCCTCCGCTATCCAACACTTTCCCTACAGTAGAATTCATTGGCGTGGGAATAGATAATTTTTCCCCTCCGCTATGCAACACTTTCTCTACTGTTGCACTCGCTTGAGTGGGAATAGTAATTTTTACTCCTCTGCTATCCAATACTTTACCTACTATTGCACTCCCTGGAGTGGGAGTAGTAATTTTTACCCCTACGCTATCCATCACTTTCCCTACTGTTGCACTTGCTGGAGTAGGAATATCAATTTTTACCCCTCCGCTATCCAACATTTTCTCTTCTATTGCAATCCCTCGAATGGGAATAGTACTTTTAACCCCTACGCTATCCAACACTTTCCCTACTGTTGCATTTGCTGCAGTGGGAATAATAAATTATTCCCCTCAGCTATCCAACACTTTCCCTACTGTTGCATTAATTGGAGAGGGAATAGTAAATTATTCCTCTCCACTATCCAACACTTTCCCTACTGTTGCATTATTTGGAGAGGGAATAGTAAATTATTCCCCTTCGCTGTCCAACGCTTTCCCTACTGTTGCACTTATTGGAGTGGAACTAGTAATTTATTCACCTCTGCTATCTAACACTTTTCCTACTGTTGCACTTAATGGAGTGTAAAATGTAGTTTTAGAAATTAATAAATATTTTAATAATTTAAATTATAATATATATATTCTCATGTTACAGGTTTATGTGTATATATGCTTTATCGATATTAAATCACCTACCTGGATCCCCACTGTGTCGCTCTGATTCTTTCTTCGGTTTGGATCATTTTCTGCATATTATGCACGCCGGCCCATGACGTGCTAGAGGGACCCGCCTTGCAAAGTGGACAGAGGCAATCAGGGCACCATTGCATCCCTGCAATTGTGTGTTTCCAGGGTACTGGAAGTTCTCTGTCCCACCGCACCTGCACTGAGGAACAGCGCCGCTGCAGATAGCAGTTCGTGTAATCACACAGAGAAACCAAGGACCACGGTATCCGAAGTTCCAGGACTGCCCCAGTGTGGATACCTGCGGTTGAGGCATCTTGGGGACCCAGCGGGTGGTTTTTCATCTGCAAGCCGAGTTTGCCACTGCTTCTGTACCGTGTTCATAATGACGTCCTGGACCCAATAATTGGACACAAGGGAATGAGAGCAGAATTCCACTCTGCATGCTGTGAGAGGGGCATGCTGGGATCTGTAGTTTGCCGACGCAGCTGCAGTATCCTGAGTGACTCTGTTCCGCCCTACCAGGACAACCACCAATGGTAGAACAATTGGGAGTACTTACAGAGCAGTGGCGGTAAACTTTGTTTGGTAGTAGGCATCTGAAGAAGTCATTTAAGACGAAACGCGTCATGCCAATGCTTTATTGATATTAAATCACCTACCTGGAGTCCCGCTGTGTCCCTCTGATTCTTTCTTCGGTTTGGATCATTTTCTGCATATTATGCGCGTCGGCCCGTGACGCGCTAGAGGGACCCGCCTTGCAAAGTGGACAGAGGCCATCAGGGCACCATTGCAATCCTGCAATTTTGTGTTTCCAGGGTACTGGAAGTTCTCTTTCCCACCGCACCTGCACTGACGAACAGCGCCGCTGCACATAGCAGTTCGTGTAATCACACGGAGATACCAAGGGCCACGGTATCCGAAGTTCCAGGACTGCCCCAGTGTGGATACCTGCGGCTGAGGCGTCTTGGGGACCCAGCGAGTGGTTTTTCATCTGCAAGCCGAGTTTACCACTTCTTCTGTACCGTGTTCATAATGACGTCCAGGACCCAATAATTGGATACAAGGGAATGAGAGCAAAACTTTGTCTGGTAGCAGGCATCTGAAGTAGTCATTTAAGACGAAACGTGTCATGCCAATGCTTTACTGATATTAAATCACCTACCTGGACCCCCGCTGTGTCCCTCTGATTCTTTCTTCGGTTTGGATCATTTTCTGCATATATATATATATATATATATATATATATATATATATATATATATATATATATATATATATATATATATATATATATATATAGATAGATATGTTTGTATTTTTAATTTTTAATATTTTTCTATATTTCTAACATGTAATAATGTATTAAAATATATTTTTTTAATTATTATTAAGTTCATATTTATATATTACATTTTATATATTATTTTTAAGTTACATGAATTACTTATAATTGTTAAAATTTTCTAATAATTGTAAATATTTTTTTAAGTTATATGTATTATTTAATTTATTTTAAAAAATTGTATTCATTTAAAAAACAGATATTTTTACTTCGATATTTTTAACAACTATATATTTGTTAAGATATTTTAGTACTTACCATTATGAAGATACAATGTCGATATTTTTGACATCGATATTTATGTCCTTATATTTCGAGAACACAATGTTTTGTCACTCGATATTTTGTCAATGATCCCCATCTGATGGTGGAGAGGCTTCTTATTAAGACCCCACATACTGACACCTATTCCTTTTCCACTGAAGATACTTAGGTAGCGATGTCACCTTAGGAATCATGTGAGGGTAGATTTAATGCTTTTTGCTTGCCAACCCTTGATGCAGGAGAATTTGTACTCATGCTTTCTGATTCTCTGTATCTTTAAATTAATAGATTTGTTCATGCTGCACTGTTTGAATGGGATGCATAGATTTGGCTCCATGCTAATTCCTCTGTATTTTTTTTACCCTCATGTTGAGGGGTCTCTATGACCAGTTATTCTTGGCTTTGTATTAAAGAAATTAACCTTATACAGTTGTCCTTGAGTTATAATGTTTTGAGGAGGGTGAAGGCTAATTGATTATAAACTAACAATTTTTCCTCCCTTTAGCACTGTCATGCTGCGAAAAAGAACCATAGGAGCGTGTTTTTAGAGAAGTCTAGAATTATGGGCCCAGCCCTTTCAGAGGTAAGATCCAACCTTATATGCACACATGCATTGAGATAACCCACAAAATAGCAGTTTCTTGGACTTGACCATGAGAATTAAAAGACATGAAAAGAAATAACACATCATCCTTTGGGGATCCACTAAATTCAGAAACACAGTGAGGCTAGGTTTATGCACACACAAATACAGGGAATGATAGTAGTATGGTGAGCATACATATGCATACACTGAAAGATGAGGATATCAGACTCCTAGACAAGAGCACTCTCAACCATGTTAAGAGGCAGTTAAATGGCATATGCAGCATTAAACAAAAACTTCCTAACATAACAAGATTGTTAGTGAGTGACGCTAAAGTTCCAGTGCAAGCAAAGTGTATTTTTATTCATAGTCACTAAAATTGAAAGGTCCTAATAATTAAGAGTAAACCAAATGTATTTCATATTCGATCCTTGTATCTGAGAGTCACACCCACCTCTTCTTTCAGTAGGCATGAATGTTACCCACACCAGAGTTTGCACAGGCATAATCCAGAGTCAGCATGCACACTAGAACAAAGTCACCATGTTGAGTCTACTGTCTACTGTTGTAAAGTCATCCTGTGCCCTCGACACCCCCCAACTTTTTGCTGACTGGTACTGGAGGTAACTGACTCTGACTGACCCTGGGCTCTGCATAACCAGGCCCAGGGCCAGTGCCAAACTGAAAGGAACACATTAGAATACAAAAATAATAACTATCATACACTAGGGTACACTATGGTATGGTGGGGTACCCCCTGTAATTGGCATGACCTACCCCATAAGCCCCTAGTATATAATTGGGCAGGAAATTGTAACTGCCTAAAAGTCCCCAGTACCCTGGGGCATGGCAGTTTAGAGGCCAGCAGTTTTTTCTGCATTTGCATGTGTGCACTGCTGAAGCCTGAGTTCAGTTTAAAAACAGCCCCGGGTGCCAGGACTGCTTTTAAAAAGTAAATTATGCCCAAACTCGACTTTGGGTGTAAAAATAGATAACCTACAATGTGTTGGCATATTAGGGACCCCCACAGCCTCCCCTATGTATCCCGGGGGTGGGGTTCAGATTGTATAAGGTACACCCTTATGAAATGAGTTTTTATATGCCTGAAATTTAAGATTTTACTCCCCACATTGTGGTAAAGTGCTGTTCAAATTAGACTTTGTTGCTAGGAGCACTGTGGAAAGAGGGTCTGCAATATTTATGCAGATTCAGAATCCCTAAAGTCTCCCCTAGTTGCATAGGGGGTGGGGGTCCTGTAGAAATTAGGGAAAGACTTATAAAATATGTTTTTATAAGCCCTTGGGGTTAGAAAACTGGCACAAGTCATTTTCCCTATTGGAAACCCCAGGCCCTATGGGTTAACATTGCAGAAAGTCAATAAATAATAACTCCTGAAAGGAAGGAGATAGTGCTACCTTTCAAAGACTTCTCAGAATATTATTGCTAAATCCAACAGTATTATATTGTTGAATTTCTCCTAAAGTGTACATAGAAGAAGTTATAAGACTTTCTTGTTTGTAAGTCCAAATTCAGTAGTCTGCTCTGATTGGTCAGAGTTAAGTTGATTATGAAGGCTGCTTTGAAGAGGTGATAAAGAGCCCCTGGGGTTACCAGCTCTGCTGGGTGGGCAGTGTGCTGTTCCATAGGAATGCAAGGCCAGGGGGTGGAGTTGTAAACCATGCTCTTCAAAGGCAGAGGTGAGGTCTGGGAGTCAGTTACACTTTTACACTTTGGACCCCGCGTCAGGGCCAGGGAAGGTATGTGCAGATGGTAGTGGGAGAGTCTAGGAAAATAAGCCATCCCTGGGGGTGTGTTTAGCCAGGTCTGGACTTTCTGCTGGAAAATCATCCATTATGGATTTTGAAGATTTGATGCACCCTGGGACAAAATAATGCCACACTCTACAGGATGTGGTCATCGCCTTGAGGAGTTACCCTGCTTGCATTGATCAGGAGTGACCTACTGCTTGACGCAGAAAATTTTGAATAAGTGGCTGAGAGGGGCAGAGCCCTCCAGATCTGTTGCTTGAAACTTAATTAAGCCAGAAGTGCCCTGCTGAGAAAATGTTGCTGTGCATAGAATTCTAAGACCTGACCTCTGAAGACTGCACCATCTGAGACTACAGCCCTGTGGATTATCTTGCTGGAAAAGAACTAAAGAGTGTACTCCCTGGAAGCTACAGGTGAAAAGAGCTCAACTGGAACATCACCAACTAAATCTACACCTTGGAGATCCATCAGTGGATTTGTAAGGGTTTTGTAATAGTGGATGGTGGGAACTGACGTCCTCAACTTTAAAGGACCATCTTGGAGCTTCCAGACCCTTGGAGTTGGTTTGAGACACTTTGGGACCCCTTGAGGAACTCCAGGAAGACGTTCAAGAAGTTTGGAGAACTTTGGACCAACTTTGAAACATTTCTCCATAGAGGGACCGACTCAACCTGGCCAGCCAGGCTGCCTGCCTTCTACTGCGAGCCGGCCAAGCCAACCAGGTTTATCCCGCTAAAAGCTCCATAGCTCTAACTTCCAGAGATGGACTGTGACTAGAGAAAATCTGAAGCCAGCGAACCCTCACCGGATCTGGCTACAGGAGGAGCAACCAGAGACCCCGCGAGAAAAAGTACCAGAAAGGTTTCTGAGTCTGCTCGTAGAAAAGGTGACCGGGAGCAAATGCGAGAGCCAAGGCGCCTGCCTTCCATCGCGTGTCTGCCTCGATTCCTGGGTTGTCCCACTGAAGCAATCTTAAAATATTTTCTAAGTCAGCTCCAGGGAAGTTAACTGGGACCTCGTCACAAGTCAAGCCTGTGAACCCTTCGCGAATCCGGACTGGCTGGGAGCTTCGATGGGCCTCTGGAAGAAAAGCTCCAGAAACGTTTCTAAGTGTGAAGGTAGAAACTGAGACTGGGACCTGCCGGGGGCTGGAGCCACTCAGGGGTCCATCGCGCCAGGCCTGAAACTTTGACTTTGCCCCGGTCGATCGTGAGCAGGTATCACCATATGGTGCTATAATCTTCTAAGTATTATATTTTATTAAATCTTTGAAAATTCATATCTCCGGTTCCCTACATTGGTTGTTTGTTGTTCTGGTGTCATTTTAAAGATGAAAATATTTCCTATTTTTATAAAATGGTGTCGGTTTTTTATTATGTTTTGTGTCTTAATTATTTAATGAAACTGTGTTTTTCATACCTGTCTTTTAAGTTAAGCCTGTCTGCTCGCAGCAACTATGCCAAGGGTTGAGCATAGGAATAATTTTCTAACACCTATGCTGGGTCCTACCATGTGTTAGTTGCCTTATTGCCAGTGGCTGATCTACATTTGCCACTACCAATAACCCAATTTCCAAAATCTACCAACAGCCATGTCTCCATTAACCCTCTGTACCACCACTCCTCACTCCACATTCATAACTGTATGAGTTGTAAGTCCCTTCATCGGAGCCTTGAGAGTTCTGCTACCAAATACTTGTTTGTCAGTCTATCAACTACACAAATAATGTACTACAGGAACATAATTGCAAACATAACAACATCATACATATGTATATATATCTTACCTACTGGCAGTTGCCAGGAGGTAGTTATAGTTAGGACCTATTTTCCATAGGAAATCCACAACATTCTATTCCCAATAACTTTGCCGCCGTTTGACGAACCTTCGCGAATATTTCCAAACTTTTGGCCTGCTCCGGCCGAGAAAAAATGGGGGTCCCAAAACATGTTTTCCCAATGCAATTTTCCAAAGGAACCTTTAGTCACAACTACAGCCGGAACAGCTGAACGGAATTACACAAAATTTGGCAAAGAGGTAGCCCTTGGTTCAGAGTCGTGCCTTTTTCTTAAATGGTGTAAATCAGTTCAGTAGTTGCTGAGAAAATCAAGAGTAAAATCACATATATATCTATGGAGGCGATGGATCGGCGCACCCTGAGCACACCCAGAGGACACCCTCCCGATCACGAGCTGCATGCTAATTGGCTATCAACTGGCTTTCAACACTCCAAATCAGGAAGTGTTGGCAACCATTTAACCAAGGCTCAAGAAATCCCATAAAAAAGTGTGCGGATCCTGCTGGTAAAAAAAACAATTAGTCCCAGGGCAATATTATTATGTGAATGGGGGGCCCAGAGGGACCCCTCCAGACCTGTGGAATGCCACCCCCGGGGCTTCAATATTCATGGGTGGGTGGGCTCAAAGGCCTCACCCAAGCCCCGGGGACCGCCACCCCCGGGGCTTCTTTAGAATATATATGGAGGGGCTCACGGCACCCGCATATATTATTTGAGAAAAATAAACCTGTGTGGGGGGCTTGAGCCTCCCCCACATGCCCCGGGGTCCACCACCTCTCCTGGGCACTAAGTATTCTAATTAGGGGGTCCGTGACGGACCTCCAAGTCCCATGGACCACCACCCCCCGGGGCTCTGTAAGTGGTGGAAGGGGGGCCACGCAGCCCCCCTCCTGGAGCCTGTCATGGCCCAGGGGACCGCCACCCCCCCAGGGTCGGCTTCTGCAGTGTCCCGGGGTGCCCACCCTGGGGCACTCCTGTTTGCTATGGCAGGGTGGGAGCTGAGGCCCTCTCATAGCAAACTTGGTTTGGATTTTGAAAGAGAGACCAGGGAAACCTGCTCTCTTTTTCAAAATGCAAACCAGATTGCTTTTCCACTCAGGGAGCTGCATGTTAGCAGCTCCCCATGTGGAAAAGCAATGCCGGCTCCCGAAGGACGCGGGCAGCCCGCAGGGACCGTGGGAGCAGTGGGGCTCCCCCCACAGTTCCCAACATTGTTTATAGGCCCTGGGGGATGGGGTCCCTGGGGAGAAGACAAAATAGTGGTAGGTGATATTTATTTTGTTTACGGTAAAATTAGGCGTCGCCACCCAGCGCGTTGCTCAGCGTGGCCCCCTGGTGTGCACGTGTTGGGTGCACGACTCCTAACACGTTCGGTGCACAACTCCTAACGCATTGGGTGCACAACTCCTAATGCGTTGGGTGCACGACTCCAAGCAAAAAAAAGTAATAATTTTCAGATAAATATGTTGTTGTAAATGGACCCCATTCTATAATCTCTGAGATAAGCAGAAACAGCTTTATTGACATGTTTCCTAGCTTTCTCAATCTATGGACAAAATTGATTGGACCAGTTCCATTTCTGTCTTTGGCATATGCTAGTATAGACAAAGGGAGTTTGGAGGAAAAGTGACATCAGTTCTCCAAAGGTGTCCTTCATAAGCATTTCCAGACCTACCCGAGTCAAAGTGCCTAGGTCATTGCCACCACAGTGTACAAGTATGAGGTCAGGGTGTTGGAGATGCAAAAAGGTTTTAACCAATGGCACCAATTGGTGCCACTTTAATCCTCTCTGACCAATCCATTTAATGTCTACATTTGGCAAAGCTAGGTCTTTGTCAATACCTCTGTTTTCTGCATAAGTTTGGCTCCAGAAAATATAGCTGTGTCTCACAATCCACACTGTAAGCATCTTGAAGGGAGGTCTGGATGCACTCAGAAGGTGTCTGTATGTGAAATGGCAGTTTGAAAACTAAGGGCCCCATTAGGATGGCGGGCGGATTGCCCCCGCCAGGCCGGTGGTGGTCACCGCTGGCCCAGTGGGGGCAATCTGCCCGCCATCCCTGTTGTAAAGACCCCCCGCCATATTATTATGGCTGGGGGGTCCACGGCGGACGGAAAGACCGTCCACCGCATTTCCACCGCGGTCGGCTTGTGACCGGGCGGAAAAGGCTGCAATATGGTGGCGGTATCTGTTTGACAACACCAGCCATATTACAATGTGCATTTAGGAATGCCTTTCTGTGATGGCATTGCCGCCACGGAGGTGCACATGGGGGGTATCTATGGTACCCCCCTGAAGTTCCATGCACAACATGCCTCCCTAACAATGTGGCAGGCGGTGCTAATAGCACCCACGGGACCCCCGCCCTTATGGCGGGCAGTCCATTTTCACGAAGGGATGGCGGGCAGACCGCCCGTCATCCTAATGAGGCCCTAATATTTTTCTAAAATGGTGGATAAGATGCCGTTTGGAAAAAAGAAGAGAAATGATTGTCTGTTTGAGAATATTATAGACTGAAAAGTAGGGTGCATGTTTCTGTATTTCAAAAGCATGTTTCTTATTGATTAGTAAAAACTGTTTGAAAGGAACATTAGATAGGATAAGCTGATATTTTGAAAAGTCAAGCACACTTGCTGTCTGGATGGCAACATTGTGTGCTGAACTTGTGACCTGTGTGTTCAGTTGAGTGTTCCATGAACTCTTACAATGGTAACAGGCAGTAAGCAGATTGGGGTTAGCGTTCAACGTTATGTCAATTTGAAAGGGTTGAAATGTGTAACCAATAGTAATGTATGTTGGATTTTAAATTAATGTGGGAAGCAATGTGATTTGATATTTATATGTATATGTGTGCAGAATGAGAGGGAAAGTTTGCCATTTTTTGGTTGCAGTACAGATATTCTGTATAAGAACATCTGGTGTGTGACTGACATACTTCTTAATCTACAAATACATTTGAAAGGTGAGTTATTAATTTGTGAGGGGTTGTATGTGGTGCCTTTGTTTGTAATAGGACTAATGTGTTCCTCTTGCTAAAGTCCAGGGAGTAGTGTTGCTTCTCTAGAACCACATTGTGAGTCTGTCTGCATTTTGGTAACCATTGTCAGAGAAGCTGTTGCTAACTTCATGTCTTTGCTGACAGATAACTGCCTTAAAACCTGTTATGCTGTCAAGTTTAGTAGTATTAGAAGCCAGTCACTGCTTATGCATTCGCAAAATAATTCAGGCTTTCACACTAGATTGTAGTTCTGAAATATGTAGAATGTGTGCAGTTATCTTACCCCTTCCAGACGGATGTATGTCTGTACAACGCGATCTAAAAGATCGCGGTACTTGACAACGCGGGCATTACAACGCAAGTTGTTACAACGACTTGCGTTGCAGGGCGCGGATTTTGGCATATTATGATTTTATATTCCAACACCAGTCCACGTAACAGTAGGGAAGGTGTTGGAATATAAAATTACAACATTCCTTGCCCAACAGCGCCATCCAGCGCAAGTCGTAGTAACGACTTGCGTTGTAATGACATCGTTGTAAAAGCACTGCGGTGTAAACACCGCGTTGTAAACGATGTTTACTCTCCAGACTAGTAAATGTGTTTTGGTAAAGTCCAAAGAACAGTGTTGTTTGTCTAGAATCAAACTGTGAGTCTGTGTGCATTTGGGCAACCATTGTGAGCGAAGCATTTATTACTTCATGTCTTTGCATACAGATAACTGCTTTAAAACCTGTCATGTTGTCAAGTTTTAGTAGTATTGGAAGCCAGTCACTGCTTATGCATTTGCAGAATGAGACCGGCATTCACACTAGACTGCAGTAGTGAATTATGTAAAATGTGTGCAATCACCTTACCCCTTCCAGACTAGTGAATGTGTTTTGGTAAACTCCAAGGAATAGTGTTGCTTGTCTAGAATCACACAGTGAGTCTCTGTGCATTTGGGCAATCATTGTGAGAGAAGCATTTGGTTACTTCATGTCTTTGCAGACATGTCTTTGCAGACAGATAACTGCTTTAAAACCTGTCATGTTGTCAAGTCGAACAACCATTGTGAGAGACTCATGCCTTACAACATGGACTGCTTCAAACGCCTATCCACTATGCATGCAATCCTCTAAACACCTACACACTTGTCTTTCACACCTTCAATTACCCAGTCAGTATCCATACACTCCTGCAAACACCCTGTAACTCCCTTTGCACTCCTCTAGTGACCCATTCAGCACCATGTACTAATCCATTCACTGCGCCAAAACCCAATCCCTTATAAATTCACCTAAGCACTCTCCTTACAGTACTCTAATCATTCAGTTAGTACCCAACTACTCGTTCAGTGATTTAGAGCTTTACCACATAGAGTGCTTCAAATTCCTATCCACTATGCATGCAGTCCTCTAACCATCTACGCACTTGTGTTTGAGGCCTTTAAATCCCCAGTGAGTCTCCTTACACTCCAGGAAACACCCTGTCACTCCCCTTGCAATCCTGTATTGACCCATTCTGCACCATGAACTAATGCATTTACTCTTTCAAAACCCAACTGCTTATAAATTCACCCACGCATTCTCCTAGCAGTACTCGAATCATTTAATCAGTACGCAAGTACTCATGCAGTGATCCAGGCTTCAGCACATGGACTGCTACAAATCTTTATCGAATATGCATGCAGTCCTTTAATCACCAACACACTTATCCTACACACCTTCATTTCTCCCAGGCAGTATCCTTACACTCCAATAAACATCCTGTAACTGTCCTTGCACTGTTTTAGAGACCCATTCAGCAGGATGTACTAATCCATTCACTTTGCCAAAACTGAGCCACTTGTAAATTGACCCAGGCACTCTCTTTGTAGTACTCTAATGTTTGTTTTGCTAATCAACTACTCATACAGTGAGTTAGGCCTTAGCACATACAATGTGTTTGTATAGTAATTGAAAATTATCATTTATAAATTTATTAAAATACATTTATTTATAATAACTTTTCACGGATATTGTTTATCATCATTAAAATAAAGTTATCATGCCTGAAAAATCAAGAAAGAATAAACGACAGCAAAAGGACAATTTTTTGAAGAAAATTACAGGACAAGTATTGGATGACCAACATCATGTGGGTAAAAAGAAAAAGACTTCCTGTAAGACAACTAAAGAATTCATTAAAAAACTTTCAAAGCCTAGAAATAGTGTGCAGATTGTACAAACTACAAACAATGCTTTGACCAGAAAAAAGAATATGAGTAAAAAGAATGGAGGAATTGAAAAGTTATATTCACAAGACACAATGAATGGTAAAAGAAGGCAAAATCAGTATAAAGAAATCAGGAAAAAGATTTTTTTATAATAGAGTGGTTTTTGACTTGCTTAAAGATGTGAAAACGTATCAAAAAAGAGCACTATTTTATAAAAAGAAGAAGCATATTTCATTCATTGTTCAAAAAGCTTTTGAATTAAAAAGGAAATTATTTATTTTAGTTTTAAACAGAATCTGATCACTCGATAAACCAATCCATTTTATGAAGGCCAAAAGTAAGAGAAAAAGTGTAATTAACAGAACTAATTGTTGTGATATTTTTTGGGAGAATGGAAATACAATTCAAGTTCAGAACCTTTCTTTATTGAAGATAGTTATTTTCAGACCAATAATTTATTGCATGCAGTTGATACCAGTGGTCAAGCTTATGAGGTTAGAAATGGTTGTCCAATTGAGAAAGAGAAGATGGTTCCCAGAAATGCAGAAGTGTTAGTTGATGAAGTACTAGGAAGACGTCCTAAAGCCCCAGTGTACACATGGGATTGCAGTAGTATTTGTAGTGTACAACAAGAATCATTTGGTACTTTATGCAATTTCCTATGACAATACATTAAAAAAGTGTTAAACAAAAGATTAAGATGTTGCAAGGACTAGACCCTTGCAGAGTGAGAAAAAATACTGGTTTGCAAGGTCATTCTCTGGCTTGTCTTTCTAGAAAAGTATGTCAAAGTGTTTTTCATCATTTCAGGATGTTAGCAGTACATCATTCTCAAATGCGGAAGTTTATCAGAAGATTGCATTATGCAAAAAGTCCAGCACTAACATTACATGAGTTGAACAGTGCTCTTTTGCATGGGTCAGTATCAGATGTGAAGAAGGTTTGTGGTGAGATTGAGTTTTGTTACTTTGGTCCTGAACAAGAGAGTGCAGCAACTGAGACATTAATAGAACAGAATGTTGAAGAGAATGTGCAACATACTACTACAAAAAATGTTGAGGAACAAATTACAAAGTTTAAGGTGATTTCAGGTGAAAGGTCAAATTATTCTTGTATTTGTTGCCGGCAAACTCACTATAAAAATCCGATTAAGGAGTGTTGATCTGTATTTAAAAAGTGAAAGAGAAAATAATGATAAGTAGAAGGAATTTGCAACTTATTTGTTGGTAGAGAATTGTTTTGTTTTGGGTTCTGATCAGTGTATTTGTAAATATTGTTATAATAATAAGATGAGAATAAAATGCCCGCTAGAGCTGGTAATAATATTCTAGAGTTGGTAACTATTCCTCCAGAACTGATAGATTTAAATACCTATGAGTCTGTTCTTATTCAATGTGTGCACCCATTTCAAGCTATTGTTCGTATGGAGCCTAAAACAGGTAAATTGCCTCCTTCAGATTTACAGAGAGGGTTAAAAGGAAGAGTTGTATATTTACCTCTAGATTTAAAGAAAAATATTGAAACTATTGGTGTAGAGAATGTAGAAAATGAACCACTAGTTATTCTAATTAATGGCGTTCCTACTAAGAGTAAGAAAATCTGGTAATAATTAGTGGATTTTAGTAAAGTGCAAAATGCAACATTGTATCTGATAAAAAACAATAAGTACTATAAAAATGTGTATGTGGGAGTAGGAGAAATACTTTTAGCAGAAGATACTGAAACGTCAAGTGGACAACTTGAAAAAGTGGACATGTCTAAAAGTGAAGAATTCTATGAACATTATCGTGTACATCCACTTCATTCAAAAGAAGTGATGGGGAATACTATTGAGCTATTCCAAATGAAAAAAGCAAAGAGAAGTCCCATGAGTGTATGGGAAAAACGTTTCGAAGCTCGTTGTTTTCCACAGTTGTTCCCAACAGGAAAAGGTGGACAATATGATGAACGACCTGTGCAGATTCCTGTATCTGAATATTGGACAACAAGATTGTATGCTGAAGATCCAAGATTTTGACAATGTATCCCATATATATATATTTCATCCTTTGTTTGAGAGTGACTTGTCTGGACTTTCATATTCAGTCAATCACATATTGAAAACAGGAGTACATCTTCAAAATGTTTCTGCAAAGTAATTTATGGATAAAGTACATCAGAGAGATGATCATTTAGAATCTCAGCTGATTAATCTGATGGCATGTCAGCGTGGCACTAATGAGTATTAGTAACGCCGTCATGGAGAACTTAATGTATGCTAAGGAACTTAGGAACTCCTACGTGGCTCCTTACCCTAAGCTGTGCTGAGTACGCTTGGGATGATTTACTTGAATTTCTTCGAGAGGTGAATTCGAATATAAAAAATATTGAATACAAGACACCTGGAGAATTGTGCTCTTTGGATCCTGTTAATGTATGCAGGTATTTCAATCATAGATTTGAAGCAATTATGTCTTTTATCTGCAATAAAAAGAATCCTCCTCTTGGAGAAGTTGTGGATTTCTTTTGGATAAAGGAGTATCAAGCAGCTAGAAGTGCTCCTCATATACATATGCTGATATGGATTAAGGATGCCCCCAAATACTGAACTGATTCCGATGATACTGTTTTGTCTTTTATTGAAGAATATGCCACATGTGCTATACCCAAAAGAACAGAAGAAAACAAGTTAAGACAACAAGTCTTACAATTCCAAAGCCATCGATGTGGAAAATACTGTCGACCAAAGTACAAGTCTTAGGAAAAGTTTTAAACCAAATGTCGTTTTGGATTTCCACGTCCTGTAATATCCAAAGGAAGAGCAAACAGTTTTATGTCAGCTATGAGACATACCATTGCTAGAAAGTCTCCAAAAAATACATACAATTTGAGAAGAAGTGAAGAATCAAAATACATAAATGATTACAATCCGGTTATTCTCTCAATGTGGAATGCTAACATGGATATTCAGTACGTTGCGGATAATTCCATTGCTGTCGCTCAGTATGTAACATCCTACATTACAAAATCAGAAAAGACGGAATTCAAAGAAATGTGGGCAGAGATTTCTCATGAGAACAGTCTAAGTAAGAAATTATACAGTTTCAGTTTGAAGATATTATCCCATCGAGAAATTGGAGCGTATGAATGCGCAGATCGGTTATCATCTGCAAGTTTGTACTCAAAATCAAGAAGAATCATTTGGGTGAGTCTAGATCTTGCTGCAACGCTAAATCAAGTACTTAAATCTGTTCAAGAAATCAAATATTTAGCAGAAAAAGATCTGGAAAGTACAGATATTGTCAAAACAAATATGTTGGACACATATTATCCAAATAGAAGTCATCATCTTGAGAACATATGTCTCTATGAAGTGCTGAAAACTACACTTTTAACGGAATACTACAGAAAACATCAATGATGGAAAATATGCAGTGATTAGTTCCGAAGGATGTTTGTTGAAACAAAGGAAAGGAAATTTGATTAATCACAGAAGACTGAGTTGCGATACTCCTGTCAAAAGAGAATTGACTATTTAGCACTTTTACAACTGTTCAAACCATGGCATTCAGAATTGGAATTACGTGGAGATTTTCAGAGCTATGAAGATTCCTTCAATGCTTGTAAAGATACCATAGAATGTACTGTTTTTGCAAATTATGTGAAAATGTTGAACGATGAAATTGATCAAGAAGCTACTATTGCAGCTGAGATTGCTAGAGACAGTTCTCAAGACAGTCAAAGTTCTTCTCCATTGAGTCAAGATCCACTAGGACAACCAATTGTTGAAAATGAAGCAGCAATCGCCATGAATGCAGTGGAAACAGCAAACAATCAAGCTCAAGAAGATATTATGGATTTAGGAAACTTGGAAGAACAACTAATTGTTGAACAGAAAAAAATATATCAGCAAGTGAGACAACAGGATTTCTTCATGAAAAAAAAGAATGCACATGCACATCATTTAAACCTATCCAAATGTATGTCAGTGGTCAAGTGGAACAGGAAAACGTTTCTTAATTAAAGTATTGACCAGATATCTGCAGAAAACAACTGATTCACATTTGTCTTGTGTTGTAACTGCTCCAACAGGGTTGGCAGCACACAACATTAAAGGAATCACATTACATTGTTTACCAATGCTACCTGTAGAGCATGAAAACAAATTGGAATATCACAACATATCTGGAGAAGCTTGTTATGAAGTTTCAAGAGTGCTGAGGAAAATGAATCTTCTGATTATTGATGAGGTAAGCTTGGTTTCAAACTTAGGGGCCCATTAGGATGGCGGGCGGATAAAGATTTTATTTGTAATTAATTATGCATCAAAATGGACGAAGCATAAAGCAAATTTTACACCTGATTTCAGCTGCTTCTGAAGCTGTATTAATCTGTATTAAGCAGAACGCTGGTTCATAATATAGTAGAGTTAACCAAAATAGAATAGAAGAAACTGCTTCTAGCTATAAATTGTGCTGCTACCTCTTTTCTAACAATCAACATGCATTTATTGTTGTGACAATGTGGGTGCATTATATGGTATGGCTGTGCAGTCTTACAGTGAAATACATTTGCAAAACCTGTCTTTGATCCAGTCAGGCTCATTTGAACAACCTTAACTCAACCATGGGTAGCTGTGCTTCAAGGGGCAAGGCTAAAACAAAGGTACTTGGGGCCTGATTACGAGTTTTGCGGTCTGACAGTCCGAACTCCACATCCTCTAGAAGACTGGAGCGCTAGTGTTCTTCCAACAACCATATTATGTATTTTATGTGTGCCAGTGGTGGTCTTCCTGGTGGTTGTCAATGGATTTTCATATTTATTGATGCCTCGGAGTATAATTTGATTGCATGTGTCGAATGTACCCATATGGATGATACATGTGTAATAATACAATCTACCCATTGCTGGAGTGTAGCCCATATGTGACCAGTCCAGTCAATTGGTATATGGTACAAAACCGACTTACCTATTTTTCAGCGCAATCCGATCGCCACAGTTGGCTCTTCATAAAGCCAACTCGCAATACAGACAGCGGTGTGCCCCTCTCTGCCACATAGTGACCACTGCTTTCCTCCATCCGCAGCCGCAGCAGACTGCGGGTGGCTGGCACTGTCTGCGGTTCACAGGCGGTCTTTCAAACAGTAATCCAACAATCTCATAATATGGTGGTCGAAACCACTGTGAATGCTACAGTCTGACCCACACCACGGCTAAGACGCTTTCTGGACTGCCAAACTGACAATCAGGCCCTTAGTGAAAAGCATTTAACAGTACCAAGCAACAAAATAAGAAATTCACTCAATAAGAAAAAAACACACCACTAATTTATAAAAATAGATGTTATTTATAAGAATGTTTAGAGGCCTTGATGAGCACAATCCACCAGAGGGGTCTGAAAATACATATTTGTATAGGTTTTATCACTTTTTAAATCAACCGCAAACAAGTATTGGTCAATCACAACATTACAAATTTTAGAAAGTTTGTGAAAGTTAGTTTGGCTACTCTGGCCCGCTTTGGTAAAAAAAACAGCCACCAGAGTATTTTCCAGTCTTGTTCCAAACTTTGCAGCAAAACTGGATACAGGATGCTCTGGTTACAGTACGGTTGATGGGGGTGCCTTTGTGATGATTCCTCGGTCCCCCGGGGTGACTTTGGGCACAGAGTTCGGGCCCCTTAAAGTCCTCTTTGAGTCTGTAGAAGGCTGAAGCCGGGCTTCCTGTCTCCATACACCACAGTCTTTGTGAAATCCTTTAGTGGGGGCTAATGTCCCTCTTGGCAATTATTCTGGGCATTGACTCCCGGGTTCAGCAGACTCTGTGCAACTTTTGGCTGTCAAAGATTGGTCGCTTGGGGTGCCAAATGGCAGTCAGCAGCAATTCTTCTGAAGTGGCAACCAATTTGATGGTTTGAGCTTCTTCAGTTTCAATGTTGATGGTGTTGTTCCAGGGGTCAGCCATGTGGTCACTAGCCAATGGGCTACCAGGTCTCCTCCACCCTGGTGATGATTTTCAGCAATGTGTGCATCTGGTGATGATTTTCAAGCAATGTGTGTCATCTGACAACCCCAGTGTGCACTGTTCTCGCCTCCCTCAAGATGTCGGAACTTTACCTCGACCGTTAGGAGCTTGGTAGTGAACCGTAGAGGAGTGGTTAACTGGGGGCTACACGCCCTCAGTAAAACCAATTTTGGCACTACTCTTCCCTCTCTGGCCCCATGACTCTATCCTGTCAATCTGAACAAAGGGCAGCCCCTTGGGAGCGTTATCACCATTTGCTCACCAAAGGCGACTTTGCCTTTCAAGCTCTCCTTTTGGGCTAACTTCCTGAGCGACTTGCTGCAGGGGGAGTTGACACCTGAGCCTGTGGTGGGCTGCTATTGTTTCAGGCCTGGCAGGCATTCACACTACTCCACAAGTGGGCAGAAAGCTATGTGTGGGGTAGTCCCTTGAGAGGCTACTGAACTAGCTGGGTCACAGAGTGACAACTTTAAAAAAGCTGCTTTACTTTAATAGTTACATTAAATTCGACCTGGGCATCAGGTCAGGTTTAATGCCATGATTATTTGTTACCTTACAGTATCCAGTTAGGTAGGCCCATTCAGAAGTTGCCCAGGCCGATGTGCCAGTCGGTAACTCTGTTTTGGCCAAAGGCGCTACTAACGTTTCCAAAGTAAAACCACAACTTTAGGGGTTTTGCTATTAAGAAACATATAAACACACATGTCTTACGTAATGATATACAGCTCACTGTCTTATGGTTCTATAGGCCTTCCTTAGGGGACACTTACATATATTGCTAAGAGAAAGGATGTCCTGTCATTAATGGTAATGGCAAAGTTGAACTGGCAGAGTGACAACCCCTTCCATTCTGCAGTGGGAGGTTGTGAGCCATTTTGTACTTTGCCACACACAGCATGCCACATTCAGTGCTAGAGCCCTCGGTGGACACTCTGCCTTACATTTCCTTGGTAACCTGGGTACCATATACTATGGACTTATGAGTACGTCTGCACTGCCAATTGGGGATAGCCAATTCATATAAACTTTTTAATAGGTAAGAACACTAGCACTGAAGTCTGATTGGCGGGCCTCAGTGCACTCTCAGAGTCGAAAAACCAGCAGCTAATAGTCCAAATGGGGGCAAAAAGTGGGGGGTGGGAAACTTGCAAAAAGCCTGTTTCCTTACAACTGTCAATTGAAAATTACATTGGGCCTGCATCTTAAAAGTCCTGAATTTCATAGAAAATGTAATATCACTTTTTTGAGCAAATATACTTTTTTAATTTGCTGTAATTTACAAGACTATTCATGAAAAGCTACAATAGTGGCAATTTCCCATTAGTGCTCCCATTTGTAGAAATTCATGCATATTTAAAGCATCAGGTTTGTTGGTCTTGGTCTACTTTTCAAGGCTACTCACCCTCGAAGCCCCAGAGTGTTTTCCTGGGAGGAGATACCCCTGTAAATAAAATGACAGCACAGGAGTAATTTACATATGAAATCCAATTATATGTGTACAATCTCATATTTCTAAATAGAAAACACACGCAAACTCAGTTATCTAAGTTTGTCTATAGTAATGTAATTGCCATTTATAAAGAAGAAAAATACCAAATCGTGTCATGCCACTGACTAGACCAACAAGCATGGGTAAAGCCAATAGGTCTCGCCTATGCAAGAGATATTGGCTTTGGCAATGTGTTTCTGCCTTGCTGTACACCAGTGTGGCTGCTATTCAGCATAGCTAAATGTTAGTGACATGGAGTGTCCTAGAGTAGAGTAGGGGTAGTAGAGTGTCATAGACTGGATTTGTTGGAGTAGAATGCTGTAGATTGGAGTAGGGGGAGTAGAGTCATAGAGTTGAGTGGAGGGTAGTAGAGTTCAGTGATTCAGTGGCAGTGTGTGTCATAGAGTGTAGTGTCATAGAGTGCAGTGGTGTGGAGTGGAGTGGTGTAGAGTGGAGTAGGGTGGAATAGGATGGAGTGGAGCAGATCGAAATGGGGTGAGGTGGATTGGATAGGGGTGGTTTGGAGTACGGTGGATTAGATTGGTTTGGGGGTGAGTGGATTGGGATGGGGTGGAATGGATTATATTAGAGTAGGATGGTTTGGAGCGGGGTAAATTAGAGTGGAGTAGAGTGGTGGATTGGACTGGATTGCAGATGTGGATCAGAGTGGGTTGGATTGGATTGGTAAGGGGGTTTGGGTAGGTTGGATTAGAGTGGAGTGAATTGGACCGGAGTAGGGTGGATTGGATTGGAGTGGATTGGAGTTTGGTGGCTTAGGGTAGGGTAGGTGCATTAGAGTGAGTGGGGTGGACTGTACTAGCCTTGGGTGGATTGGATTGGATTGGGGTAGAGTGGAGTGGAGTGGACTGGAGTAGAGTTGGGTGGATTGGATTGCAGTGGAGTGGGGTGGATTAGTGGGGTGGACTAGATGGGGAGTATTAAGTTGAAGTGGTATGGATTGAAATGAGGTGGGGTGGATTGGATTGGGGTGGAGGGTAATGAGGTGTATTGGAATGGGTGGATTAGAGTGGGGCGGCTTGGACAAGATTGGGAAGGACTGGAGTGGGGTAGAATGGAGTGAGGTGGAATGGAGTGGGGTAAATTGTGGACTGTTTTGAGGTGGAATGGAATGTAGTAGATTGGATTGCAGTAGAGTGGATTAGATTTGAGTGAGGTGGATTGGATTGAGTGGGGGGATTGGATTGTGGTGGAGAGGATTGAGGTGGATTGGATTGGGGTGGTATGAACTCGATTGGGGTGGGGTGAATTGGATTGAGGTGGAGTCGATTGTGGTGTGGTGGATTGGAATGGATAGGAGTGCAGTAGAGTGAAGTGGGGTAGATCTTATTTTGTGGGAGTTGGGGGATTGGATTGGGGTGGGTTGGAATGGAGTGGGGTGAGGTGAGGTGGATTGGATTGGGGTGAGATGGATGAGATTGGAGTGGTGCAGATGGAGTGGGGAAGATTGTTTGGGATTGAAGTGGGCAGATTGGAGTGGGGAAAATTGTTTTGGATTGGAGTGAGACTGATTGGAGTGGGGTGCATTGTTTTGGATTGGAGTGGGCCAGATTGGTTTGGATTGAAGCAGATTAGAAAGGGACAGATTGTTTTGGATTGGAGGGGGCAGATTGTTTTGGATTGGAGTGGGGCAGATTGTTTAGAATTTGGTGGGGCAGATAGCTTTGGATTGGAATGGGGCAGATTGGAGTTGGGTATATTGGAGTGGGGCAGACAGTTCTGGATTGGAGTAGGGTGTATTGGATTGAAGTAAGGTGGATTGTAGAAGGAGTGGGGTGTATTGGATTGGTGTGTGGTGGATTTGAGTGGAGTGGGGTGGATTGTGTGTGGCCTGAAGTGGGGTGAATTGGGATGGAGTGGGTTGATTGTGGTGATGTGGATTGGATTGGAGTGGGCAGATTAGAGGGGAGCAGGTTGGATTGGGAGAGATTGGACTAGGGCGCATTGGAGTGGAACGCTTTGGTGTGGGGCAGATTGTTTTGGACTGAAGTGGAGAAGACTGACGTGGAATGGTTTGGAGAGGGGCTGATTGTTTTTGGATTGGAGTGGGGCAGATTGCATTGGGCAGATTGTTTTGTATTGGACTGTGGCAGATTGGAGCAATTTAGAGTGGGGCAGACTGTTTTGGATTGGAGTGGGTCAGACTGTTTTGGATTGGAGTGGGGCAGGCTGGAGTGGGGCAGAAGGGTTTGGATTGGAGTGGTGGAAGATTGTTTTGGATTGGAGTTGAATTGATTGGATTTGAGTGGCCTGGATTGAGGAGGGGAGTGGGGTGTGTTGGATTGTGGTGATGTGGACTGGATTGGAATGGGGTAGATTGCATTGCAGTGGGGTGGATTGTGGTGGACTGGAGTGGGGTAAATTTTGATGGAGTGAGTGTATTGGGGTGAACTGGACTAGATTGGAGTAGGGCAGATTGGAGTAGGGTGGATTAGAACAGGGTAGATTGGAGCCGTGCAGATTGTTTTGGATTAGAGTGGGGCAGATTGCAGTCGGGTAGATTGAAGTGGAGCAGATTGTTTTGGATTGGAGTGGGGAAGTTGGGAGTGGGATGGATTGGAACGGAGACAGTTGGTTTGGATTGTAGTGGGGCAGATTTGAGTGGGCAGATTGCTTTTGATTGGACTGGGGCAGATCAGAGTGAGGCAAACATTTTTTAATTGGACTGGGGTTGATTGGAGTAGGATGAATTGGAGTAGGGCATGTTTTGGATTGAAGTGGGGCAGAATGGAATGGGGCAGATTGAAATGGTATATTGTTTTGGATTAGAGTGGGGCACATTGGAGTGGGGTAGAATGAAGTGGAACAGATTGTTTTGGGTGGGAGTAGGGTTAACTGTTTTGGACTGGAATGGGGCAGATTGGAGTGGGTAGATTGCATTTGATTGCACTGGGTCAGATTGGAGTGGGGCAGATGAGAGTGCAGCAGACTTTTTTATTGGAGCGGGGTGGATTGGAGGAGGCAAACTGGAGCTGGGCAGATTGGAGTGAGGTAAATTGTTTTGGATTGAAGTGAGGCAGATTGGAGTGGGATGGATTGGAGTAGGGCAGATTGTATTGGAATGGAGTGATGCAAATTGGAGTGGGACGGATTGGAATGGGCAGATTGTTTTGGATTGGAGTGGGTGGATTGAAAGGGGCGAATTGCAGGCGGGTTGATTGTTTAGGATTAGAGTCAGACAGATTGGAGTGGGGCAGATTGTTGTGGATTGGAGTGGGGGAGATGGGAGATGGGAGTGGGATGGATTGGAGTGGGGCAATTGGAGTGCGCAGATTGCTTTAGATTGGACTGGGGCAGATTAAATTTAGGCAAACAATTTTTGATTGGAGTGGGGTGGATTGGAGGGTGCACACTGGAGTTGGGTGGATTGTTTTGCATTAGAGTGGGGCAGATTGGAGTGGGATGGATTGGAGTAGGGCAGATTGTTTTGGATTGGAGTAGGTCAGATTGGAATGGGCAGATTGTTTTGGTTTGAAGTTGGGTAGATTGGAGTGGGGTGGATTAGAGTAGGGCAGATTAGAGTGAGGCAGAATGTTTTGGTTTGGAGTGAGGAGGATTAAAATGGGAGGTTTGGAGTGGGGTAGATTGAAATGGAGCTTATTGTTTTGGATTGGAGTGAGGCAGATTGTTTTGTATTTAGTGGAGCTGATTGTTTTGGATTGAAGGGGGCAGATTGTTTTGTAAAGGAGTGGGGCAGATTGCTTTGGATTGGAGTGGGGCAGAATAGAGTGGAGCAGACTATTTTGGGTTGGAGCAGGGCAGATTGAAGTGGGCAGATTGCTTTTGAATGGGCTGAGTCAGATAGGAGTGTGGCAGGTTAGAGTGGAGCAGGCTTTTTATCTTAGAGTGGGGTGGATTGGAGGAGGCTGACTGGAGTTTGCAGATTGGAGTGGGGCATATTGTTTTGGATTGGAGTGGGGCAGTTTGGAGTGGGGCAGATTAGAATGTGCACATTGTTTTGGATTGGAGTAGAGTAGGTTGGAGTGGGGTGGATTTGAGTGGGGCAGATTGGCGTGGGCCAGATTGTTTTGGATTGGATTGGAGAGGATAGGATTGTTTTGGATTGGAGTCGAGCAGAGCGTTTTGGTTTGGAGTGGAGCAGATTGAAATGAGGCAGATTGGAGTGAGGCAGATTGTTTTAGATTGGGGTGGGCCAGATTGTTTTGGATTGGAGTGGGGCAGATTGTTTTGGAGTGGGGCAGACAGTTTTGGATTGAAGTTGGGCAGATTGGAATGCGGAAGATTAGACTGGGGCAGATTGTTTTGGATTGGACTGGGGCAGATTGGTTTGGATTGGAGTGGGGCAGATTACAGAGGAGCAAATTGGAGTGGGGTGGGTTGGGATGGGAGAAATGGAGTGTGGTGGATCAGAGTGGCTTAGTTTAAGGTGAGTGCTTTGGATTGGAGTGGGGTAGATTGGAATTGGCTGGGATGGATTGGATTAAGTGATGTGGATTGGTGTGGGATGAGGTGGGGTGGATTGGTATTGATTAGAGAGGGGTGTATTGGGGTGTACTACACTATTATGTGTTAAGGCATCATTTTGGAAATTACACATAAGAGAGAAACAATGCTGCCTTGCATTACGTTAATCCTCATCTTTTGAGAAAAGTGCCCTGAAGCAGAAACAAAAGAAAACATGAGTGTAAAGTGAGAAAAGAAGATTTAGCAAAATAAAAGAAAGTTAATTATAGAAAACAAATCTGTGCAATTTTTTTTGTCCTGCTGGGCACGATTTTGCCAGTCACATGGCACAAAAGTTAAACATAACATAATAGTGCCTCATTCATGTATGGAGCAGCGGACAGACACTGATTAAGTTGAATCTGATCCCTGCTCCACAGAGAGGAACAGAAATGATGTTAGGTCTGCGAATTACGAGACTGTAAAGAACAGTGCTAAGCAACTGCCAGGCTCCAGTCCCTTTTTGGTAACAGCAGTGTCTCGCAAGGGAGAGGCATGCACTAACGCATACTTGTTGCAGGCTTGACCCTAAAAAAAGAGAATAGCTATTGAGACATGCTCATTTAGGAGATAGGGATGTCTTCAGAGCCTTGCAAAAACAGGCAGACTGTGAATGTGGCTTTAACAATCAGATCAATTTGCAACAAGATTAGAACATATGAAGTAATAGTTATGTGAAACAGCATTCAGGTAAAATTATGTGTGAGAAATTATATATAAAGAGGGGAAAAACTTTTGAGAGCTTTTGAGAGTTCACAAATAAAAAAATCCTAAAATTGTTAATAAAGTGAGAAGCCACTTGAGCAAAGTAATTTGAAAGACTACAATTTGTTTCCAAAATCATCTCCGATACGAAATTGAGTAAAATGCCGTGATCATCATACAGATTACTATAAGCACCCTTAAAGAAGTATAGCAGCCTGCCTCGGGAGCAAAGGCGCTTGAACTGCTGAAATCACATAAAAGTGCAAATTAAATTAAGTGGAGAATAAGCTGAAAGGTAATAAGGACACTTTAGTGGAGAGGGGAGGCTGTCCATGTGATGAAGTGGCCTTACATAGCCTATGGACGCTTTTTTAAGCCATCGCCTCCTTCATGAAAAAGGAAAACTACCTCATGCCAGCACTGAATGTATTAAACAAATAAATCAAGATAAGATTCTGTTGAATTCTACTCGTGAATTTGGCACTCTAGAATGCTGCTGACTAAATATAAAGAAAATATGTAATTAAGTATTGCTGATTATTTTCTTTCTTTTTCCTGAAAGTTACCAATATGCTCGTTTGTAAAAATAAAAGTGTCCCCTCTCTTTAATCTTATTTTACTTTAAAATTAATCTGCAAAATGTTCTTTTTGCTTTGGTATATGCTTGAGCCATGCCTCTGACTGGCCAGTGGATTTAGTGTGTTTTTCCGTCCGATGCCCCCTCAGGGATGTAGCGCACCCCAGGGTATCACACCAAAAGCTCCTCATTTCAAAAGGGGTTGCTTTCTTAATCATAATCGCCACCTTCCTGGATCCAGTAAAGTAGACCATGTGAGCCAACAATTCCTACATTTCTCTCTCAAGAAGATGAGACTCTTGCAGGAGAACTACATCTGGACCACGTCGCTGAGGAGTGTTGCACCACGCCTTCCTTTATTCTGTCATCCAGCCAATTTACATTCCAGGAAAATATCTTCAGCCTATTTTGTCTGATCTCAGGTATCCAGAAAAGCTGTGTTCAGTTCCCACCTCCCACTCCATGCACTGCCATGCTGTTGGCAAGGAACTGGGTCAATTCATGGCATGCCTGTCACTTCAACAGACTTTCAGTATTGAACCTACAGAACTCATCCTCTCTGGGTGTTTTTCCATTGAGGTATATGCTTAATATCATTCCAATGGTGGACATTTTCTGTGAAGACAAGAGTTAGCAACTGCCAAAGAGTGCTCATAGTTAACAAAATCAAATCGAAAAAAAGCTTTATTCGTTTTCACAGTATGAATCTTAAAAGCATACATAAAAACATAATATATATTATTCCTCTTAGAAAATCTAAATACTCTGTCTAGAATCATATATTAGAAACAAATACAGTACAAATAAAGTGGACAGAGTGCATTTTCCTTCTATCATCAAAAACAAAAAGGAAAAATTAAAAGGTTAACTGTAAGAACTTCCTGTGGGTAATAACTGCCCATAAATGCTGTGACAAGAAAACACAAATATATACAAATTTGAGCAAGATTGTAAATATAAGAAAGCGGGTCGACAATGCACAAAGTTTAGCGACTTTAACAGTGGCTTGATTAAGCGATTTGTCAAATCTGAGTAATAAATTACAGAAAAAAACTATGTGCGTAGTATTCTGCATGGATACATTATCGCTGGGGCATTTCTCTAGTTCATATGACCAATTATTTATTTTGGGAAAACTAGTTAAATGATGAAAAATGTCCATCCTAAATCGTGTCAGTATAAATCTATGTTGACTATTATGTACATTTATTAAATAAGGTTGTGTATCATATGTGTTCTGTGAGTAAAGGGTTGATGGGTCCCGATCCCTTACAAGCCATTAGGTATTAGAGCAAATTAAGCTATGATGCTTGCCTCTGAAAGGGGGATACCCCTAACCCCTAAATATGAGCAAGTTCCAAGGTGGGTGTGGGGGCAAGTCCAGGTAGTAGTATTATTCCAGAAAAAGTTCCAATAAGCCGGATTCTTTGTGTTAGAAATTTATATATCAGTATTGTCACTCTGAAAAGGACATCTGAGTGAGTATGCGAAGAAGTGACAGACAGCCAACACGTGTTTCGCCCCTTTTATTGGCCATCGGCCTGGGGCTTCCTCAGGGCGTATAAGTAGCTCAAAAGGACTTGGGTCATCTTAGTAATAAATGGTTCTGATAACATCTGGGAAAATCTCGACGTTCCAACACATAGAATCCGGCTTATTGGAACTTTTTCTGGAATAATACTACTACCTGGACTTGCCCCACCTTGGAACTTGTATATCATATGTGGTCAGGATCAATTGGTACTTGAGTACAGAAGGTTTCAATATCTCTGTAGACAGCCTCAGTTCCTCAAGCAATTATAGGCACTCTGATATTAGTGCTTCCCTTGGGATGTTAATCAAAGACCCCAGTTGGTCAAAATATTCAGTATGACCAATGTCAGCCAGAAAATGTCTGACATACTTGAGCCAAGAGATTTTGAAGGCCTGCACGGATTTGAGACAATCCTTTATGATGTCTCGGTTTAATTCCGTGAACTCTGATGGCCAGATTTTATGCTAGAGCAGGACAGGTTGAATCTTAATCAAGTCTGATAGGAGCACCACCTCCGTCGGCTCGCTTGAGACCATATTAAATATATGGGATTTTTAGATTTTTTTTATTTTTATTAATCTTATTGGACTCTTCCTAACTTTTTTTTTTAAATACTTGATGCGCATTCAAGCTGATAGTCCATATTTCAAAACCAAATCCATAAATGCAATAGAAGTAATGGTTCGATTTTCCTCACAAGAAAGGGATTTTGAAAATCTTCTATGTTAAGGAAAATGTCATAAAATTGCACATAATTAAATATTGGGCAAGATTTCAGAGTTTATTATTGTAATAAATAGAACATTGTGAAATTGAGAAGTCTGATAAGTAGTAAGTTCCAAGTTACACACGAAGGTGGAGCAACTTTTGGGGAGGCCAAGGAGGGTCCTTAAATAAGCATTTTCTACCAGCTGCAGCGGTTCCACGTTAAGGTGTCCCCACAACGCTCACCTGTATATAGTGGTTGTCCAGAATTTGGCCTTATATATGAACATCATCTCTCTTGGTGGTTTCTTACTAAATTTCCTGGAGAAATTGAGCAGAGCAGAAATAGTTTTAACACATTGAATCCTCCTGGAAGTCACTGCATCATTGATCAAATAAAATCCCTAGATATGAGAAAGAAGGTGTATGAGTAATTTTAGTACTCTCAATTAAAATGTCACTGCATTTTGTAACTCTGGGGCCCATTACGATGGCGGGCAGACATCAGTCCGCCTGCCATCGTAGTGGTGCTGGGACCGCCTGCCAGACGTGCGGCGGTCCCACCACTGCAATTAGGATGCGCCACCCATACTGGCGGGCGCATCCTGGGCTTTTAACATTGCGGACATTGCTGCTGGCTGCAACACCTTCTGGAATGCCAAAATGCCATGCTGAGCATTTCCCTGCACTACGAGGCAGGCACCATGCGGTACCTGCCACTTGGTGCATGGAAAAGCAGGAGGGTACCATGGGTACCCCCAGTACAGCGACACCCCCCTAAAGCCAATCCCCACCAGCCTTTCCATGGCGGCATCCCCGCCACGCAAAGGCCTTCCAAAACCCACCATTTTAGGCACCCTGCACCCTCCGCCAGGCAATCAGGACAATTGCCTTTGGTGGTGAAGCGGCGGACGGACTTTGCGTCCGACACGGTACCTACTGCCATCCTAATTGGGCAGTGGGTAAAATGCCCAGTAGTGGCGGAAGGACCGCCATTGCCGGCCCGGCAGTGGCGGTCCTTCCACCAGCATAATGACCCCCTCTGTTCCCTAGTTTCAATATAAAGGTTTTACTTATGTTAATTTGCAGAGAAAATTATGCATATACTTAACAAAATCAGTTAGCAAACACTCTAAGCCCAGCAGGGTGTGGGCCATAAGCACTGCATTATCTGCATAGAGAAGGGATGGGTCGGTGCCAAACTTGAGGAAGATCATTACATATACTTGCTAGTACCTTTCCCAAGCTATTAAAATATAAATTAAACCCCAAAAAACATCCAGTACACACCATTGCCGGACCCCTCTCTCTATGCTAAACCGCTGTGAACATTCTCCTGTTAGACCATAGACCATAACATACACTGACACTACAAGTGCCCAAGGAAATTAACTATTGTTGTGTCCACATCCAGGTTTGCATGATAGTCCATAGTTTGTCATGCACAATGCAATCAAATGGAGATGTTAAGTCTACAAATGCAAGAAACGAAAGGCCTTGTTTAATATGTACTAATTTCCCTATGAATAGGTTCAGATTAATAGCCGCAGCGTCGGTGTGGTTGTGAGAGGATTTCTACTGCCTGACAGACGGAGTATCTGGGTCTTGTCACTGCCCAGCAACGAGTGATTAGCAGTGAAGGACATGCAGGGATAGCGTGTGGTAGACCGGGGACGAGCCATACTGTTCCTCTGGACTCGCAATCTCAGAACCCCCCCCTGTCCGCCCTCACCTGCACGGGGCCTCTGAGGACTGCCCCTGCCGACGCCTTCTAAACCACCTCGCCGCTCCCGCAGCGTCGGTGCGGTTGTGAGCGGATTTCTACTGCCTGACAGACGGAGTATCTGGGTCTTGTCATTGCCCAGCAACAAGTGATTAGCAGTGAAAGACATGCGGGGATAGCGTGTGGTAGACCGGGGATGAGCCATACTGTTCCTCTGGACTCGCAATCCCAGAACACCCCCTGTCCGCCCTCACCTGCACGGGGCCTCTGAGGACCGCCCGTGCCGACACCTTCTAAACCACCTTGCCGCTCCCGCTTCGCCGGAGCCGCAGCGTCGTTGTGGCTGTGAGCGGATTTCTACTGCCTGACAGACGGAGTATCTGGGTCTTGTCATTGCCCAGCAACGAGTGATTAGCAGTGAAGGACATGTTCGGATAGCGTGTGGTAGACCGGGGACGAGCCATACTGTTCCTCTGGACTCGCAATCCCAGAACCCCCACTGTCCGGCCTCACCTGCACGGGGCCCCTGAGAACCGCCCCTGTTGACGCCTTCTAAACCACCTGTTCAAAAAAACAAAATAGTGCATCAGTCATGTAGGGAGCAGCGTACAGGCACTGATTAAGCTAAATCAGATCCCTGCTCCACAGAGAGGAACAGAAATGATGCTAGGTCTACCTTGATGAATTACAAGGCTGTTGAGAACAGTGCTACGCAAGCTAACAAATGGTAAGCGACATGCGGGCTCCAGTCCCTTTTTGGTAACAGCATGTCTCACAAGTGAGAGGCATGCACTAGTGTATGCTGTTACAGGCTCGACCTTGAAAATGAGAATAGATATTGAGAAAAGCTCATTTAGGAGATAGGGATGTCTTCAGAGCCTTGGAAAATCAGGCAGAATGTGCATGTGGCTTTAACTATTTGCAAAAATATTAGAACATAGGAAGTAATAGGTATGCGAAACACAGTGGCGGGTTTACCGTTTGGGCATTGGGGCATTGCCCCACTAATAATTATTGGGCAATTTATTGAGATCGCTGCTTTAAATTAATACACTTTCAATGGTAAAATTGTATTAATTTAAAGCTGCGCTCCGACGCGTGGCAGCGTTACATCACGTGACATTACCGGCAGCCTGCCCTGCACTGTCTGTCAAGTCCCATAAGCTTTGAATAATGTTGCCAATGCACAATATTTGAGCCGCGCACTGTGCGCGGCACCATGCGCAATGCGCATGTTGGGTTTGACCGGCTGCCTTTTCGTGGCCAGGAACCCAACATACGCACAGTGGCCGTTGCAAAGCAAGCATAGGGTGACAGGGGTTTGCCAAAACCACGGACCCCAGTGGTGACAAAATGAGCGGCGAGTTTGCCTGCTCACTCCAGTCCTGACACTGCTCTCTTCAGAGAGCATCTCTCCTCTGAAGAGAGCAGCGTCAGGATTGGCTACTGTTGCTGCCTTCCGACCCGCATGTAGTGAGTGATTGCGTGGTTGTCAGTCTAGTCTTGACTTGGCAGGCACCGCGGTGGTGGGAGGGTCGGCCCAGCGTCCAATGTAGCAGTGCCCAATCACTGTAATGGCTTATTGTTAAGCCATGCAGTCATTGGTGATTGTGCCGTTGCTGCGCACATAGGGATGGCCAGTCGCCCTTCCTCCTCCTCTCTGCACAAGAGCACATGCAGTCTACTCGAAATCCTTCGACAGACAGCGACTCTCTGTGTGACTGTCCCAAAAAATTAGAGATGTGTAACAAAAACACTTACCTGAATTGCGTCGTTCCTGGGCTGCTCTCCTCCTCTTACTCACTGTCTCTCTCTCGAAACTTGGGTGATCATTGCAAAAACTGCACATGCGCCTTTCTCGTAAAGATCACCCAGGTTTTGAGAGAGAGATGATGAGGAAGAGCAGGAGGGCAGCCCAGAAACGTCGCAGATCAGGTAAGTGGTTTTTTATTTTTTTAATTAATGTCAAATTAATTTTTAATAGGGGGTGGAGGCGGGTGGCAGAGGGGGCGGTGTTCCACAGAGTTCCACAGAGTTGGATCCCAACTCTGTGGACCTTTGTGTAGTCCTGCTACATCAGCAATGCCCAGGGTTAATATAAATTCAACAAATATTCTCTCTGTTCTAAACAACTGTGAGCTTTCTCCTTTTAGACCATAACATACCCCAGCCCTACTTGTCAAGTACAAGTGCCTAAGGAAGTTAACTATTGTTCTGTCCACACCCAGATTCTCCATGATAGTCCATAGTTTGTCATGCACGACACAATAAATGCAGATGTTAGGTCTACACATGCAAGAAACATATTAACCCATTTAATATGTACTAATTTCCCAATTAATAGTTCAGAGTAATAGCCAGTTCGACTGTCCCTATTCCTGGATGGAATCCATATTGAAAGTCCGATATAATATTGTTAGAATCCGACAAATCCTGTAATCTGCACAAAAGGCTGCGGCCAGCCACTTTAACTAAAGAATCCAGTAAAGAAATACGTCTATTTTGCTTAGGGCTGTTATGATCACATAGTTAACTACTGGAAGAGAAGTAGGGTGTCTATGCATAGAGCCAATGCATTGTGGGAAATATTTATCAAATAGTTACGCAGTGCAGCACGCAGACTTGCATGACAGGGAAAGGGCAGGAATGTGCCATTTTAACATTATACGGCGCATTCTTGTCTTTTCCCAGCACTTGCGCACAACGTGCTTCCTAGTGCCAATGCAGGCACCCTTGCATCATGGTGTAAGGGTGTCTGCATTGTAAGCAAGATTGTTTTTGTGCAGGAAAGGGTACCTTCCTGCACAAAAACAATCCCTTGAGGCATGATTGTCTTTCTATGTGTGCTGCAGAATGCAGCACAGATAGAAAGCGAAAGAAATGAGGAGTAATAAACATATTTTTCCTTGTTACGCCTTGTCGGGGGAGCTGTAGCAGTTTTGGCATACTCTCAGGTCTACCACTTATAGGGACTGCATCAAAATCCATGGGTGTTGCATGGCAACACCCATACACCAACCATTGAATGCCTCCCGAGGGCAGAATAATGAAATTCAGCAGTTTGTGCTGCATTACTCCAGATGTATCAAACCACTCAGGGCCACGCAAGATAGCCTTGCATGGCTTGGCAAATCACACTTGGTAGCTGTATCACGCTTGCACCCCCTGACTTGGTGCAGGTGTGACGTAACTACTTGATAAATGTGACCCAGTATCTACATTCATCTTCTTGATTATGAACTCATCATAGCGACCATGAAGAAAACCCACTCAGGAGCCCCAACGGACCCCTGCCCACCGCACATCTTCCACCGAGCCGCCAACGTTATCGCACCCGAACTAGGACGCACCATCAACGCCTCCCTCAGATCAGGCATCTCCTGAGATGACTTGAAATGGGCTGAGGTAAAACCCCTCCTCAAGAAACCATCGGCGACCCAACAGACCTGAAAAACTACGGGCCCATCTCTCGCCTCCCCTTTGTGGCCAAAGTCACCGAGAGACTTGTAAACGCCCAGCTGACTGCCTTCATAGAACAGAACTCCATACTGGATGCTTCCCAGTCTGGATTCCGCAGCAACCACAGCACCGAGACCGCCCTCCTCTCCGTCACTGACGACATCCGCATGCTACTCGCCCAGGAACACGCCGCAGCCCACATCCTTCTAGACCTCTACGCAACCTTCGACACCGTTGCTCATGGCAATCACACAGTCAGACTGCACGATGCAGGAATACAAGGAGCTGCCCTTGACTGGATCCTATCCTTCCTCTCCGGCAGAGCCGAGAGGATCCGACTCCCTCCATTCCTCTCCAAACCCATGGAAATTCAACTGCAGAGTACCCCAGGGATCATCCGTCAGCCCCACGCTTCTCAACATCTACATGGCCCCCCTCAATGCCATCATCAGACAGAATGGGCTCAGCATCATATTCTATGCCGACGAAACCATGTTCATCCTCCTGCTCACGAAGAATCCCGAAGACACCAGACTCTGTTTTCAGGAAGGTATGAAGTATGTGGCAGCCTGGATGATGGACAGCTACCTGAAACTAAACTCAGAAAAGACTGAGGTCCTCATCCTTGGTCACTGCACCTCCGCCTGGGACAACACCTCTTGGCCCTCCGCCCTCGCGAGCCCACCCACCCCTACAGACCATGCACAGAACCTCGGTATCATCCTTGGCTCCTCCCTCTCCATGAACCGCCTGATCAACGCAGTCACCCCCACTAGTTTCAACTACTTTTGCATCCTCAGGAAGACCTTCAAGTGGATCCCCCCTGACTGCAGAACGACCGTCACCCACGCACTCATTACCAGCAGACTGGACCACGGCAACGCCCTCTACACCTGAATCAACAAGACCCTTCTGCACAGGCTCCAGACCATGCAGTACGCTGCAGCCAGGCTCATCCTCGGGACACCGCGCCATGAGCACATGACCCAACACCTACGAGGCCTCCACTGGCTCCATGTCAAGAAGAGAGTCACCTTCAAACGCCTAACCCACGCCTACAAATCTCTTCACAACATCTAACCCAAATACCTCAACAAAAGAGTATCCTTTCACGTACCCAAAAGGACCCTGGCAGAGGTCCCCCGCATTCGCAGAAACAGAACCGGTGGGAGGGCTTTCTCCTACATCGCAGCCAACACCTGGAACAAGCTCCCTGTGAACCTCAGATGCTCCCCGACCCTGCACACGTTCAGAAAGGACCTCAAGACCTGGCTCTTCGACTGATCCGGAGCCACCCCCCCCCCCCACCCTCCCACAGCACCTTGAGACCCTCACGGGTGAGTAGCATGCTATAAAAAAACCCTGATTGATTGATTGATTGATTGATTGAACTAATGATTATGAGTTCTTTCAAGTGTCCAGGTCAGCATTCCTTTCTGCTGCTTGCAAGCCAGGGTCCATTTGTAGACCAGAACTCATGTTTGTTGCCTTGTTTTTCAGCCCTCACTATCATCCTCACTAACATCGGCATTGCTGGCTGTTTTCAACAGATCCCTATTATATTTCAGTCTGTCCTGCTTCCCTGTCCTTTGTTTTCAAACACATTCCCAGATATTTAGTGAGCTGTTGGTCTATGTTTTGTTGTAATGTGTATTAATATAACAATTGTCAAGGGACTCATTCAAAAGTCGTACCTTATGTGCCTTCGAATGAACCCAGAGTTACAAAGAGTTATTAATTGAATCAAAATTAATAACAAAGAAGTCAGAACACAGGACTGATATAGTTTGCATCTTGTTATGTTTTGACTCCAAACAAATGTAACAATCAACAAAATAAGTGATAATAGTGCAGACAATGCAGTGCTTCAACGTTGACTGCATTTACCAAGAACATAGATAACAGACACTGTACAATTCCCAATGGTTGCATACATTGATTGCTAAAATCCATGACAGTTTTTGCATATGTCAGTGTGGAATCCCTTGAAGTTAAACTACATGTAACAATCAAGAGGGAGGGTTTGTCGACAATCTGATCCCACGTGACTGTTAGGGTCTATTTAGGACGTAGTCATCTACATATCAGGCAAAATTGCCTAAATTGTCCTTTCAATTTATTGTCAACAAGAACGTAGTGGAGCTCATCTCACTCCGCTCAGCACCATGGACGTGCAGTCTCTCTTCACTTCAATGGTGTTGAATAGAGTGAGTCTCTCCACACTTCATTCCAGGAACATTCCAGTGCCTCAATCTGCTTTGATCTTTTGCAACAAGTGCGCTTTATTCACTGCCAGCTTTCTTTTTACCTCTCTTGGAGCAGTTTGTGTGATTCACTGCTGATGTCCCTTTCTGCACCCTGTGTTTTTTGTCTCTTGACAAGCATGCAACATATTGTACCAAGATTTTAGGCTTGCTCTAGAGAATTCCAATAGAAGCCCACGTTCTGGTGTCAAGGACATCAAACCTGAGCTTCTATTGGAATTCTCCAGGACATAATATCAAGCCCCTAAAGCGGCGATAATGTTTGCGCCGTTCTTGATAATATGGCCAATAGTGTCTTAAGTCATTATGCTAGGTCCCTGTGAAGTCAGTAGAAACATGAGATTTGAAATAGTTCAAACACTTACACTTTGCTGGTCTAAAAAAAGACATTAAAAAACACTTTTAGATTTACACAGGGTATCAAATTAACGCATTTAAATTGCTTTTATCGCAACAACATTTCCCCAAAATATCAATGTGTGCAGTAGAGTCCTTCTCACACTGTGGTCAGTCTTTCTATGTATTACTTGATATGCTATTCACCTCAGCTATTTGATGGAAAACATTAAGGGGTGTGTACAACGGTGGCTTGAAAAAAAGAGATAACCATGGTATTCTATTTACTCATTATTGTTCATTGGAGTGCAGTTACCTGGGATTTATTGAACATCCTTTTGCTATAAAATATAAAGCAATAAGAATCTAGGAGCATATTATCAACGGCCAGCGATAATTATACTTTTTTTATCGCAAGCTATCTCTGGAATGTATCGCCCTGGTAGCGCGTTATTAACAACGCGTTTCTCCAAGGCGATAAAAATTCCAGAGATAGCGAGGTTATTGCAGTTTTGCATGGAACATCGCTGGTTTTCCAGCGATGTTCCCTGCAAAACGGCGATAACCTTGCTGATATGATCCTGTGGTCGTATCAGCATAATCAACCCCCTATGTAAAGCATAGGTAAGTCTGGATTTTAGCAGACATTCGTTTCTGGCAAAAAACGCTGTTTTTGCCAAAATCTAACGTGTGCTAAAATCCTTTGGGCTGCCTTGTAAATATCGCGATGTGAACATCAGCGATATTTTTAAGGTAGTCCATCCGGGGAACGCCCAGTGACACCCACTTTGCATCTCATTAGCGATGCAAAGGGAGGCGTTGGAAAATGCTTACATGTGATTATGCATGTTAGCACCCTTTAGTAAATAGCGCAATGTTTTTATCTCCGCTTTTTTGGCTTTTTAAGCCAAAAAAGTGGAGATAAAGCCTTTGTAAATATGCCCCCTAGAGAGAAGCGAACCATTAGTCTATGAAAATAAGAGTTTACACAAGTTTCCGGAAACTAGAAAGTCAGGCCAAGGGGCAAGGAATGAGGAGGAGAGTTTCAGGCCTTAGAGACTGCAAAAAAACTATATGTCTTTCAGCCCTGAGTCTTGGAAAGTTAGAAGGCTCTAGTAGACAGGACGCGCAGATTGACGTTTTTGAGCCAATTGGGAAATTGTAATCAATTATGTACAACTAGCAGCCCGTCCCGACGTTGTCCGGGTATAAATTGCAGCCGGCCAGTAGTATATTAATTTGTAGGATTTTGTTTTGATAGCATTTCTTATCTGTGACAGGCCTGTTAAACGCTCCGATTCACAGTGCACTGCTGATGCACTTAAGAGTGCACGTTTAGTAGTGTGTGAACTCGAGTTTCCCTACTTTATTTTTCCTTGCAATATTATATAGCGCGAACTCGACAACATGGCATGAGCACAATTTACATTACAGAAAAACACATTCATTTGTGGTATGCACAGGGAGACAAAGCGATTTGCCTGGAATCACAAGATGTTGAGCTGATGCCGAGATTCGAACGTAGCTCCCCAGCTCTAAAGTTCCCAATTCTAGAACTTGTGGTGGGAGGTGTGTCTAAAAGTGTATGTCGGTGCTGGCCATCAATGAAAGAGACCTGTGCATTTTTCAAATCAGTGGTGAAAAAATATGAGTATGTTGCTGGAGATGAGGGACGCCGTGCCACTTACCGGGGGAGGGTAAACACCCATTATTTTGCAACTTTCTTTCCGCATACCATCACTCCGCATACTTTCATTACGAAAGAACCATGACTCCGCAATGCCATTATAACGCATGGCATTACATTTTATATGCTTTTACCACGCATACATTTACAACGAAATTCGTTGTAAATGCATAAATGGTAAAAGCATGTTTTTTAATGTTTGGATAAGGTAAGTATGGGTATAGGGGTATATGTTTTGGGGTACTGAGGTATATGTTTTGGGGTGTTTGGGTATTTTAAGGGTTCAGATATAGTTTTGGGTTATGGGGTACAGGGGTAGTTTTAGGGTTTAGAAATAGGTATGGGTTTTGGGGTACAGGGGTATTTTTAGGGTTCAGGGCTAGGTTAGGGTTTTGGGGTATAGGCATATGTTTAGGGTTCAGGGGTAGGTTTGGGTTTTGGGGTACAGGGGTATTTTAAGAGTTCAGGGCTAGGTTTGGGTTTTGGGGTACAGGGGTATTTTTAGGGTTCAGGGCTAAGTTTGGGTTTTGGGGTACAGGGGTATTTTAAGGGTTCAGGGCTAGGTTTGGGTTTTGGGGTACAGGGGCATTTTAGGGTTCAGGGGTAGGTTTGGGTTTTGGGTACAGGGGTATTTTTAGGGTTCAGGGCTAGGTTTGGGTTTTGGGGTACAGGGTTCAGGGGTAGGTTTGGGTTTTGAGGTACAGGGGTATTTATAGGGTTCAGGGCTACGTTTGAGTTTTGGGGTACAGGGGTATTTTTAGGGTTTAGGGATAGCTTTGGGTTTTGGGGTACAGGGTATATTTATAGGGTTAAGATGGGTTAGTGTTTAAGGGTGTTGGGGTATTTTAAGGAGTAAGGGTGGGTTATGATTATGGGGTGAAGGGGTATTTAAAGGGAGCAGGGTGGAAATCCGGAGCTGGAATGTACAGAACAATGAAATATTGGGCACAGCGCTCACTTTTTTTTTCTGTAATCCCACGCCCCGCACACGCCCACGCCCCCAGCACACGATATGAGACATGGCATGAAGGGCGGAACATACCACACGCCCCCAGCGTTTGTCACGCTCTCAGCACATGCCCATAGCACAACGCGGACACGCCCACAAGGGACTACGTTGCTGGCACGGTTCTTTTACCTTTTAAATGTATATGGTGGGCGTCTGCATAGCCTGTGTCCTTCTGCTGCAACTGCCCTTTCCAACGCTGTATTGGGTGTTGTGATTGATGCTGTGGTTCCTGAGATTACCCGCCTCAAAGGTTTGGGCTCTCTCTTTATTATATTAGTATAGATGTAGGGCTGTTTCCATCAATTGATTTATGGCAATTGCACAGCCTCCTAACTTTGAGGCGCTTCGACAAGGGGAGCCAATGGAGCTTTCTGAGAGGTTCTGAAATAGGAATCCAATGGAGTCCTGATAAATATAGATGCCGCGTTTTGTAGTAGTTGGAGCTGCTGAAGCTGGTAGTCTGGAAGTGTCAGGTACATCACATTACAATGATCAAGATGTGTGCTCACAACTGTGCAAACTGCCATAAACAGTCAGTCGGCAAGAAAGCCGTATTTTCTTCAGGAAAATGCTTGAGAATTTGGGCTGAACAATCCATAAAAAGTCAAATATAAAGGCAATGATGCACACCATATGTACAGGAGTAGAGCAGTGCCCAATGAGTTGGGCCACCAATCATGGGACTAGTTCGAACCCTCCACAATCAAGCTTCGGTTGTATATGTACTGAGCTTCAAAAGATTCTTGTTTAGCCACAAGGTTAGAACTGAGAGACATTCTGGAAAGTTTTTTTGTGTTGTGCTTGGTCTTCCTCCAATCTAAGGCTAACAAAGGCCACCATAACAGGAAGGGGGCGTTGTTGGTTTTGAACAGTGATAGAATTGCTGCGTATATTAACCTTCTTTCATTGGATTTTCAGCGTTGCTCAAAGAATGAGCTGCAAGAATATCGCTGCTACCACTTTTAACAGCATGAGGGTACACTTAAAACCCCAGGCAATCATTCCTGGTTGCTTGTCAGTTGAATCCTCTCATATAACATAGTTGTGGCATTCTCACATAGTTGTGGTGGCAATCACAGGTGAGGGCCACTCACAAATACATGCACTTCTTTTTTTTTGGACAAATAACTAAGGAGAAATCATTATTTCAATTGTATAAATGTGCAATAATGCTGTGGGGCTGATACAAAAAATTAAGGGCCTCATTTATGAAAAGTGACGCATCGCTGCGTGAAAACAGCGGTGCGTCACTTTTCATTGCGCCCTCCTGGCGACACCAATGATGCGTCATATTTACAGTATGATGCATCATGGCGCAAGGAGTTAGAGATACGTCAGTATTTCTGACGTATCTGTATAGTGCAAAAGTGACGCATTAATGGAGTGTGTCACAAAAGTGACGCAACTCCAGCAATGTATCTTTTCACATGGGGCAAGCCCCATGTGAAAGGGCCTGGGTCAGTCTTACGCCTGCTGTGAGGCAGGCATAAGAAATTGACGCATTTGTGTCCTAGAAGTGGCGCAGTGAAATCTCATAGATGTCACTGCGTCACTTCTACGACCCTTTCTTGCGTCAAAACGCCCCCCCTTGCATACATTATACCTGGCGCAGGTATAATGTGGCGCAGGGGTTTACAAAGTGACGCATCTACCTAGATGCGTCACTTTGTAAATAAGGCGCAACAAGGTGCATTTTTTACGCCTCTGGTGCGTCACAAAAAGTGACGCACCGGCGGCGTAAAAGTGAAGCACAGCCTGATAATCGAGGCCCTAAGAATGTGTCAATCAAGCAATCACTGAAGGAGACTGCTCTAAAGAGGCCAACATCCAAAGAACTCTGACCCTAAGTCCTCCCTATTTGTATTTTGTGTGTTGGTTATACAAGGTTGGCATATGGCTAAAGCTGCCTGAAGCCAGACCTAATAATGGGGAAATTGCATTAAGGTGTCTGCGTCTGTATGGTGTGAGCCGTATCTGAACTAAATTCAACTATCCTGATGGTACTAAAAAAGGGCATTTTAGATATGGCTCCTGAGTTTTCAGCCTTTTTCAATCACTGGCAGCGAAAAGCAACGTATAAAGAGGCCTTTTAATTTAGTAAACAATTCAATTAATTTCAAATTTTTAAAATTCCCCAAAGACCCTGCCCTTAAAAATACCTTTGTCAGATTCATTGAAATTGTTAGATTCTCCATAGCAACAATTACCATCACAGAATTAGTAGTCAATAGTCATAGTTTATTTCGAGTGAAACAACCTTAAAACCAAACTGCATTACAAAATAAAAATTAATATAATTTGCGCAATTATATATTAGTATCAACCGCAGCACATCCCACTATCCACTACTATTTCTTTTAGCATTCCATTTGTAGGAATAAGTTACTATCCCAATACGAAAACAACAGTGGTCATCTGTCTTAAAAAACATAAGAGCGAGAATGATGGGTAATGACGTAACAAGGCTAGCCTAAGCCATTTTGCAAACATACCATGCAGACAATAAGTTATTTGATAATGAATGTACTTTAAAGTGATGAGTCAGTTTTACATTCTTACAAACTTGACATGAGTAGCAAGATGTTTTAATATCAGCCAGCGTTTTACCTTTTCAACATAGGCGAGTGACACAAAATATAATTCTGTTTAATCTCGCCCTCGCACAAATGGCAATAACTTGAGTAGGTTTTTTGCAATTGCCATTTATATGTAAAAGTAGCTGGAGACAGACTGACTTTAATGCACACCATTTTAGCAAATGCTGCTTCAGAATAAAGTGAGCATATATTATTCAAGTACATTTCTGTCCGTTTGCCATTATTGGAATTATTAAGGCTTTTTATTCGCAAAATCTTTCCAATAGATTTTGAGTTGCTCAAATGAACTCCTGCTTATAAGAGATGGAGTGTGCCAAAAAAGCGTCATGCTTTGTGATTCTAATAACAAGAGAACCTGCCTAAACCTGAGAGGTTCAGACACTTTTGTCATGGAGATTAGCTCGCCCGTAAACTCCTGATGCTGATCAAGGGCATCTGTTCTACAAAACCTTGCCGGTGGTCAAATGTAAATCAGATGAATGCAGTGACTTTCTTAGGTGAGGACAAATAAATGGGCTTCTTTCTACTAATGATCCGAATTTTTGGTATTTAAAGCAGACACAGTAATGTCATCGATGTGTTTCCTACAAGGTACAACTATTGAAAGGGAAACACTTGTATATCTGCATGTAAAACTTTAAGATATGTGATAATGTCCAAGGTCATTATTGCTCTGGTGCTTTTTATTTAGGTGTAGGCAAAAGTACAAATATTACACAAGCTTTCTTGCTAGAAGCCATAGCCTGTACACAAAATCCACACACACTTAGGAATGCCTTTGGTACCCTGTTGGTGTTTCATATAGAGGAGCATGTCGTCTGCATAGAGTGACAGCCTGCCCTTTGACCCGTCCAGCCGAAGAAAGGCGCTCATCTGAGCAAACCTTCTATCCATTCAGCCAAGAGCTCTATTTAGAGGACCAAGTGGAAGGGAGGTAGTGGGGATGTACGACATTACAACGCATGCTTTTACCACGCATGCTTTTACGTCGCAGTTTTTACAACGCATACCATTACAACGCATAGCGCTTTGGGGTGCTGGATAGTGAATAGTTTAATTTACTATTCCAACTCCAGTCCCCGTGGACACTAGGGAAGGTGTTGGATAGTAAATTAAATCTATTCCCTATCCTAGAGCGCCCCCAAGCACAATGCGTTGTAATGGTTTGCGTTGTAAAAGTTGCGATGTAAAAGCACTGCGTGGTAAAAGTTGCATTGTAAAGGATGTTTCCCGGTAGTGGGCATCCCTTTTGCATGCCTCAATGATTAGCAAAACAGAGGGAGAGTACTCCATTGATGTTTCTCTAGGATCAAGCATCAGGACTGCTTTGACTGCCACAAATCGTGGATCAATGTTCATCTGTTGATCTGTTGTAAAATCTGCAAGAGAAAATGCCAATGTATGGCATTGAATGCTTATTCATTAGTCAAGCAGGAACAATGTTGAAGGACCTTGCAAATCTTCAATGTGTGGTAGTGACACATGGAGTATGCACACAATGTCTACTCTACCTGATTGTCATTAAGCCCTTTTGGTCCGCGTGGACCAGAGACCTCATCCCTGCCACAGGCTTGATATCCAGCAGCTTGGCAAATAGCTTAACCTCAATATTAAGGTGAGAAATGGGAGAGTAGAAGGCGCATTAATCAGGTGGCTTGTTTCACTTTAGTATGACTGAGATTGTGGCGCAGAGGAAGTTTTTGAGTAATGAGCCTCAACTTTCAGGAAATTAAGGAGAAACGCTTAAAGAACTCAGTGAGAAGGCCGTTAATGATTGGGTAAGGCCATCAACTCCCTCCTGGATCTCCTCCAGTGTCACAGGTGCTTCAAGGCTTTCTCACTCTGCCACCTATAGGGATCACAGCGGAGAGTCCTCGTCATAGGATACAGTTGTTGCAGAATCAGGGTGATTCATTAGTGATCGAGCTTGGTGTAATAATCAACAAAGGCTTCTGATATCTCATGCGATTTGGGGACCATTTTTCCTTCACTCCTATGAATTGAGGGAACAATTCCGCACCCTTCCTCCTTTTGTGCTAGCCAGTAGAGAAGTTTCCCTGGGGAAACAGCCTTTAAAACGCTGGCAGAGATATGTGTGGTGTTTCCCTGCAAGCGGAAACACGCTTGCCTTAACCACTCAAATACCTCAATCACGCATATGTGTGGTTAAGGCAGTGGGCGGTCTAGATGTGCACATGGGCAGGGAGAGGAACAGGATGTGTCGGGAGAGAAAGCTCTGGGACATGTTCCGGTAAGTGGGGATGGGGCCTGGTTCGGGGGGGTTAGTTTTTATGGCTGGGGCCAGGTTTGAGCACTCAGAGGGGGATGGGGTGGTTTTCAGGGGTGGGGTCAGTTTTCAGGGCTCAGTGTGGGGGGCTGGGGCCGGGGTCGTTTATGGGGCTGGGGTTGAGATTTAGGGTGCAGGCTGAAGCCTGGGGTAGGGATAGTTTTCAGGGATTGGCACCAGTTTTTAAGACTCAGGGTGGGGGGGCTGGAGTTGGGGTAGTTTGTAGGACTGGGGAACGAAATCTAGGGCTACGGGCTGGGGCCTGGAGTTAGGGTAGTGTTTAGGACATGGGGCCAAAGATTTAGGGCTCAGGGCGGGGGGTAGGGACATTTTTCAGGGCTGGGGCAGTTTTAGGACTAATGCATCCCTTTACCAATCATGCCTTTACAATTAATTTGCATAGTAAAGTCATGCATGGTAAAGGAATGCGCGGTTAAAACGCATTTGTTGTTGGGACCACGTTGTTGAGGCAACCTGTGGTTTAGCCATGTTTGCGATGTCGGCGATGCGGTGAGCGCAAGGTAAGTGATTTAATATATTTTTTAATTTTACTTTCCTTATCCTGTGGTCTGTCAAGTTCCACCCGCCCTGCCCCCCACTGCTGTTACCAGTGCCAGCCGTGCCTCCATCGAGTACCGATTTTGATTGATAAGAAAACAACAACTGCCCCTCTCTTCACCACTTGGCATTCTAAGATGGTGGTTGACACCATTGCTGCTGATGAAGTGACTTCTGGCTTCAAGTGAAAGAGTAGCAGATGATCTAGAAATCAGAACTTGGGGATTGGAGCAAAGCCAAGGAAGGCATGCAGACTGCCGGTGCAGGTTCAGTGATGGGCAAGTCTCAATCTACAAATCCTGTAACCATAATAAATGTAAGCAGGTTGTCTCCCCCCTGCACTTAAATTATAGTTTGGGCATTGTTTGCAGGGTTTTGGTATGCCTGCTACTTGCCATAGAAGGCAGGTGGTTTAGTTTATCAAATTCCCAGGCAGATGTTCAAGTGTAGAAAATATCTAAAAGAACAGCATCCGCAGATCCTTAACGACTTCAGCCAGGAAGGCTAGAAGAGCTGCCCTCTTGAACGATTACTTCTGTATCTTACCACCACAGGAGACTGTAAAGTTTCTGTGACAACTTGGTTAAGGGATGATTTAGGGGGGAAAAGAATTGGTGACTGCGATGGAGTGTAGGTTGGATATAGTTCATAACAGGCCCGAATGGAGTTTTAGCTTCTCAAGTTGAACGAAGAGTCCCATTTGTGGTTAAAGATTTCAGTAGGAGCACAGTGAGTGTCCTGGTGATGATCCATGGGGAACGAAGAGCTGCCGGGTGTCACGAACAGACAAGCAATGATGCTGCGGTGCGAAGAGACAAACTTGTTCCCACTTGTGCTGATCCATTGAGCAAGTGGTGTGGTTCCTGAGTGAACAGGCCCATTTATGGTCGTGAAGAGCCCAAAAGTTTGATTGAAAGGGACTGTAGTGCAGGAAACCCACGTTTGAGGCCCAGGACTGGATAGGGGCACCTCAGGCAAAGATAGGACTCAGGGATAGCAGAGTACAGGAGCACCAGCAGAGTTGCAAGAAGTAGTTTGCGACCCAGAGACTTCAGAGACAGGCAGCAAGCCAGAAAGCCCTTGGAGAATCTTGGGTTCAAGGATTCCGAGATCAGGTCCAGTCCCTCTCACTCCCAGGCAAGGAGCAGCAGGCAGCAGGCCACACTGCAGAGCAAGTTGCAAAGTGGCAGCCCCTCCTGTAGCACAGCAGCTCTTCTTCCAGGCAAAATTATCCTTGAAGTAGGGGAGACATCAAAAAAGCTTTTGAAGAACACAAGGTCCCTGCCTTTTCTGCACAGGCTCCAAACACACCACAGGGGGTATGGTGGTCTTTGTATGGGGACAGGCACAACCCTATTCACGTTCAATTGGTAGTCTCTCTTACAGCACAGCAATCAGCAGGCAGCAGGCCAACACAGCAGAGCAAGAAGCAGAGTGGCGGTCCCTCCTGTTGCACAGCAGCTCTTCTTCCAGGCAGAATTTCCTTGGTTCTAGTAGAGTTCTGATTTAGTGGTGTCATGGGTCCAGGACTTATACCCAAATGTGCCTTTTTAAGTGAGGGAGATATCGAAATGGCCTTTTAAGATCACAAGGTCCCTGTCTTTCCTGCCCTGTACACACAGTACGAGGGGGTTTGCAGCTTTTTGTGTGAGGACTGGCACAGCCCTATTGTGGTTCAAGTTTCAGCTCCTACCTCCTATTCTACCGCAGGAAGGCACATCATCCTGGTGATGGGCCATAAAGATGCAAATGTCACACCCCACCTCCCTTTGTGGGACTGTCTAGAGGGAATGCACAAAGCCCACCTGTCACCCTAACCAAGACGGGTTCTCAGAGGCAAGGAGTAACATAGAATGATTAAAGTAAGAAAAAAACACTTTTTAAAAGTGATATTTTTAGATGTTCAATTTAGAAAACAATTTTACTAAAAGATTTTTTTTTATTGTGAGGCCAGAGACATCAAATTCCATTTTCTATCTGCACCCAATGGGAAATTAAACATAAAAAAGGTTTTAAGGCAATCCTCATGTTAACCCATGGGAGAGATAGGCTTTGCAGTACTGAAAAACAAATGTAACAGCTTTTCACTACCAGGACATGAAAAACTCAAAAGTACATGTCCTACTATTTAAAGACACTGTACCTTGCCCATGAGACTACTTAGGGCCTACCTTAAGGGTGACTTACATGTAATAAAAATGAAGGATTGGGTCGGACATGTAGGTTAACTTTCCAGGTCGGACTGGCAGTTTAAAACTGCACACAGGCTCTGCAAGGGCAGGCATAAGTCATATTTAAAGGGCTACTGAGTGGGTGATATAATCAGTCCTGCAGGCCCACCAGTAGCATTTAAATTCCAAGCCCTGGGGACCTATGGTTCACCTTACCTGGGACTTACACGTAAATTAAATATGCCAATTGTGGATAAGCCAATGTCACAATGCTCAGAGTACAACGCATGTGCACATTAGCATATAGTTAGAAGTGGTAAAGTGCCCAAAATCCTAAGACCAACAAAAATTAATTCATTAGAAAGGAGAGGAAGTAGGCAAAAACGTTGGGGATGACCCAGCAGAAAGGGCCATTTCCAAAGGAGATCTTATTTAAAGTGTTCAGAAGCAGGCTGGGTACAATATACATTAAAGTAATTGAAGTGTAAAGTGTGGTCCAATTACTTAAGAGAAGTTTCAACAAGGGATTTGGAGCCTTCTGTACAAAGGGTTTTAGCACTTGCAAACCCTCTGATTATGTAAATTAGAGCATTAGCCAATGCTAAGAACCTTTTACAAATGTACTAAACGCATCTAAGATTAAAAAAAGCTTTTGAAAATCAATAAATGGGTTAGAAAAGGATTCAGAATTACTATTTGCAAAGGTTGTGTTTTCGGGCTGCCTTCTATTAATGATTCTGACACTGATGTATCAATGTTTTGCAAACATAATCTGGCTGCAAAACAATGAAAAGTTATGAACTCTCAAGCTGGGACTGTATCTGATTTGCACAAGGCAAGAGGTCTAAAGATGAAGGGGTCCCCTGTGGTCCTATTCCCATTTGTAAATCTTGAAAAAACAATTCAGGGAGAGTTGGCAGTAGTCACCGCGACCAGTATCACCTCTCAGTGCAACTCTGTAAAAAAAAAAAAAATTTTGTTAAACACAATCATGTTTCCTTTTTAGGAAGACTGGCTGCATTTTTATTTAAAACTGTTTTTTTATTTAAACATTTTTAAATTCCGCCAACTGCTGCATGGCAGAGTTTTTTCTTGCTCATGGCTCAGCAATGATACACTGGCAAGCACCAGTGAGAATTGTCCCCATCTAGCGTGATTTATGGGCACTTGGAGGGCACCTGGTGAGATTTTCCTAATACGGGAAGTTGCAACCATTTATGGTGAGAAAAATGCAGCTTGAGTAGAAAATCAATTCGAGCAGCAGCAAAACCAACTTGAGATGCAGCGCCCTCTGGCACAACTCCATTCGCACAGATTTTTCAGTGCGAAACAAGCTCCTGGTGCTAAAAATCAGTGTGACATGTCAATTCCCACAGTTCACAGAACACCACGGAATCTTGCTGATTTTTCATGTAACTCTGGGGAATTCCACAGAGTGAAACTCCGCAAGTTCCTCCTGCACCTCTAATTTCAGCTCCTTGTCCCAGTCTTCCGGAGGAGAAAAAAAATTCCTACATGTTTTATTTAGAGTTTTGGAGATGGGATACTCTGTCCAAAAAATTTATGTTGAGTATCCCACCTTCCAAACTCTAAAAAAGCCCTAAATCTCAACTTTTTCAAAGCTCTGGGAAAGTTCCTTCAAGTCGATCCTGCACCCCTCCCCCCACCCTCACCCCCAGCCCCAGCTCCCCAGGGAAGGCATCTAAGCATCGGGTCTCTCTCTCGTCAGGTCTCCAGCAGGGTCCACTCCCAACTGGTCACCTGGGCCTTTGCAGGATATGAGGTCCTTCTGCCTTTCTGTTCATGCCGTGTATATTTAAACAAGGGTGACCCCACAATTTTTAGAGAAACTGGGGAAATATTTTTAATTACAAAAAATAGTGGTTCACTTAGGCAATTAGTCACACAAGTGAGAGAAAATGTGGTTTTAGCTATTTTTAAGAATTCCAAACTTTTCATTTGTCAGTTAAATAAGTGTGGAAATATACCTCTTGGAGCTGCATTTTTTGCACTAAGCACAAAATAAATATAGATAAATACAAATAAAATGACCAAAAGATAAATATGGATAAATACGAACAGAAATATAAAAAATCTAATAACATCGGGAGACATAAATATAAAGTTACTTTTCTGCTTAAGTTATCAAGAATCTGATTTCACCATTAAATGTGATTCTAAAAACCAAACAGAAAATAACTTTGACACAGTTTTCTAGCCGTTTCTTAAGGAGAGACCGAGAATTAAGGTTTAAATATCCTCTAAGCTAATTTAGGGAAGCGTTTGCAAGGTCTTCACAATGAAATAGCTTTTACAATGTATTTAACTGTGAGCGCACACTAACCCCACTAATTAGTATGCTCTATTTTCGTGTATTAAAACCGTTCCCTGTGGGTTTCTAAAACATACTTATGAATGTATAAATATTATGTGTGTATGACATTTGCATACTTTGCTTTCACATAATTGCGCAACATTTCAAGAAAATTACAGGTAATTACATATAATTACCCAAAATCGAAATCCCTCATTTAGTGCTATAGATTATCGTGAAATGGGTCTTTCCATTAATTTTTGAAGGGGGGGGATGCATTTTGTGTTAAAAACAATAGTGCAAAAAACATTGCTTTATTCAACATCCACTTGCATTCAGGTTGTTCTCTTTGCTTCTGTGCTTCCAAACTATAATGTTCCCATAAATTGTGGCATGATTAGATGACAGGGCATACGGCATAATTTCAGGAATTTTGTGCAACAAGCATAATGTGAAATGCACAAAATTACATGAAATACATCTTCGCATTCATACGGCAGCCCTAAAAGGCCACAGGGGTGCTCTTTTTTTTATAATCAATTTTATTGGCATTTTGGAAAACAAACAAAAACACCAGCAACAACACAGACATCCAGACGCAATATATACTGCGATATTGTTACAAGAGATTCCCCAAGCTGATCGTATGGATTCTACTTCCCCCTGTACGGTGGCTAATCAGTCCAGAGGTCCCAGCCATTTGCCCCATACATGTTTATGTTTATTTGGGCACCGTCTTGCCTCGTAGACGGCTCTTTCCTGGGTGGAGCACCAATTCACGGCACCGCGCCATTTAGCTAAGGAGGGAGGCGCAGAGTCCTTCCAGGCCGCGGCTATATCTAGTGGTGCTCTTAATATACATATATGTTTGTCAGATATGTCAGTGATCTAAATACACACTGCAGCTCACATATGACAAAGAACTTTATAAACAACCATACATGCATCCTTCCCTGTGAGCCTTTAGGGCCTACCTTAGGGGCCACTTCTAAGTATTAAGAAGGAAAATTTAGGCCTGACAAAAGGTTGATTTTGACAGGTCGAAATTGCAATTTAAAACTGCACTACTGGCTGTAATGTCAGGCCTGATACATGTTTTAAAGTGCTACTTTAGTAGGTGGCACAATGAGTGCTTCTGCCCACTAGTAGCATTTAATGTATAGGCTCTGGGTACCCGTAGTACAGTATAACAGGGATTTAAATTAAATGTACTAATTAGGTGTAGGCCAATATTACCATGTTTTTCAGAGAGAGCACAAGCACTTTAGCACTGATTAGCAGTGGTAAAGTGCACAGAGTAATAAAAATCAACAAAAACGGGATCAATGAAGAAACGGAGTGAAGGTAAATTGTTTGGGGTGACCCTGCAGAGAGGGAACTATGCAAAGCAAAGACCATGCACAGTGAGAAGTATGGAGCATGAGTCTGGCTCAGGGCCATGTTATAGACCGAACCCTGCGTTCTGAGCCTGCAATGCATGGTCACGTCTCAGGCCAAGGTTCAAAGACATAGATGCTTGCACAGGGCTTTGCCACAGGTATGATGTGCTTTGCTGAAGGTTATTCAAATCTGACTCAGTGGCCTGCACTGAGAACTAGGTACAAAGGGCTGAACGTCTGCATATCGGTAATGCAGTGCAATGTGTTTAGGTGTCCAGAAAGAGTATGAGTCCTGTGGCCAACCCCTCAGCACACAGCTGAAGGCCGGCTTTATAAATTCAAGTGCTGGAGCACCATATCAAGTATGGCAAAGAAATACCAACTACCCAACTTCTTAACTTTAGAGTCCCCACATCTGTCATCATATAAGACTCACATGCCTCACAATCCTTTATGACTACACCCTAGTTAATTAATAGACCACTCCGGGGAACCCTTCTCCAGTATGAGAATAAACAACATACATATACAGTAGACAACTGTGTGACTACAGAATCACTACACTAAGGGGCACATGCATCATTGTAGGAATTTGCGATTCCTAAATTGCGAAAATTAAGGAATCGCAATTTAGGAATTGCAAAATCCTATGCATCAATATATTTCAAAAGTTTTAGCGTTCCTTAATTTTCTGTATTTGCGATTCCTTAACCACTTGGATGCTAAGGCTGATGCTGCTCCTCAATGTATTTTCCATTGAATCAATGGAAACTCCATGACGAGCTGAGCTCGTCATGAGCGTCGAAGGGGTTAATTGCGAATCGCAATTAAGGAATCGCGTTACATTGATTCCTATGGGCCTAGAGGCCCATAGGAATCAATGACAAGGCATTCTCATTTTGCGAATTCGCAATTAAGGAATCGCAAAATGAGAATGCAATTTCAAGGGTGCAGGGGGGTGTCCAAAGGACCCCCCCCTGCACCCCTGAAATGTCAAGTAAGTACATTTTACTCACACACATGTCCCAAGGGCATGTGTGTGTAAAATAGAAGTTTCAAAAAGGCACTTTTGTGCATTTTTTAAACTTTTAGCAAATTACCATGAAGGTTGACTTCATGGTAATTTTCCCCTTCCTAATTGCGAATTCGCAAGTTAAAAAAAATCATGCATAGCATTTAAGAAATCGCATAATTTGCGATTTCTTAAATGCTATAGCAATTTAAGAAATCGCTATAAATTGCGATTTCTTAAATTGCGAAAAATGAAAAAAAAATGATGCATCCCAAAAATGGTTTTTGCATTTGCAAACGGCCGATTTTTGCGATTCGCACCGTTTGCGAATGCAAAAACCAATGATGCATGTGCCCCATAGAGTCCTACAACATTTGCAAGCTTTGCACATCTCCATTTTGCTAGGGTCCATATCATGCTAACACTGCACCGGTATGGAGGCTTCATACCCCAGCACCTTAGTACATCACACTAAAAAATACAAATCCAAGCTCCCTGTGCTTTGGATAAGCAAGACCACCAGACCTATAAACTTATGTGTAGGAAGGTGTTCCTTCCTGCACATAAACAATCCTTTACAAAAAATTACGTTTAGCAACTTCTATGTGTGCTGCATTGAGCAGCACACATAGAAGTTGCAAAACGCCATTTCAGATTTTTCATGTTCATGAAAGGACACCTTTTAGCATATAAACAATCATGACCCTCAACACAGACACTATGGTGAATGGGTACATGCGTTGGTGCTATTCAGCTCGAAAATCTGAAAATAGCACCAGCGCAGGGGGAAATGCAAGGCTGCACTGTATTCTTGTAAATATGGTGCATCCCTGCGTTTCAGAAGTGGTGGAGGCCAAGTAGGCTAATGCTACCATCCACTACTTCCTTGTAAATATGCCTCTTAGATGCTGACATGTACGGTGCAGTTGAAATCAGCTGTTTCTAGGCAGAGTGCTGGTGATGCAGTGTGCCATCTGGGCACCCAATCTGAATAACAGCAGATAGAGGGTGCACCAGTTACAGTTATACGCAGCTAGACTGCTGGCATTGCAATGTCGCAGTAGGTGTACCATGCACCTTCTATAAAGACTGTAGAAAGATTTGGAATCTTCTCTTGCATCACAAAATATGGTGCTGTTTAAAAAAACACAAAGATAGCTCAGCGGTCACTTGAGCATTGAGGTTTATCCACCAGGGTGCCAAATCAGAATGGGCTTTGCAGGCACATTGCTTAGCTGAGAATTACATTGCATCATGGGGGTAGTCCATGTGCAGTAAAAGAGCGTTCCTATACAACCACCTATGGAGTTTGATGCAAATCCATATCTGTGAAGAATTGTAAACTGGGATTAACGCTATACTCCTGTGCCTACCTGAGGTAGGTGTTACAAGGAGAAAATTGTAATTCTTTCCTTGTTGTTCCCTCTTTGCATGTGTGCTGCATTCCACATCAGACATACAAAGAAAGAAATGCCTAAAGTATAGTAGGTACCACAATACAGACACTTTTGCACTACAGCGCAATGGTGTCTACATTAGTGCATGGAAGCCAAAGTGCATCAGCGCAAGGAGAGAGCAGAACAGTTACACATCTTACTACAGTGATGTAATGATTGAAAGTATGGGCCCTGGGCCCGCATGTTAGGCGCAGCAAGGATGGACACGGACACCAGGAATGTGTGGTAGGAAAGGTCGTGAGCACGTGCGCTCAGCCTCTTTTATTGGCAGCGTCATGTGACACCATGACGTCTGTGGTGGGTGGGTGTATAGTGTGTTACATTACACAGGAACACTAGAACGTGTACACACCAAGACACTACATCACTCCCCTTTTTAATCAATGAAAAACTCAACTTGATAATTCACATTTGGGGAATCAACTTATCTCAGGATGCAGTGAAGTGTTCAGTTCCATCAAGCTTTTCTATCCGCCGCAGCTTGGGAAAGGGCAGGTGGAATTCAGTCTGTTTCGGGGAACTTTTGTCCGCTCTGGCACAGGTTGGAGATGCTAGATGGAAACAGTCTGTAGACGACTGGGTAGCCACTTTTTTCTCACAGTCCTTGTGTTGTTGGCTTCCGTGGTAACGGGTGCTGTTGAAGTTCTTGCAGCTCGCCATGTAATGGATGGTCACGTACCAGTTCGGCCTCGGACTAACAGTGGGGACCTATTTTGCACTGACACCTTTACCTTCTTTAGTCCTAACTGTGGCAACGGCCAGGTGGATGTACTTCTTCTCTGCTCTTCAACTGTGGCAACGGCCACATGGAATAACCTCCTTCCATTCTTAACTGTGGCAACGGCCACGTGGATATTCTTCCTAGATTGTCACGGTGGCGGAGGTGCCACTCAGATCTCTCCTCTTCTTCCTTTCTGTTTCACAGTGGCAGACATGCCACACCGCTCTCTCCTCTTCTTCCTTTCTTTTCGCAGTGGCAGTTTCACAGTGGCAGACATGCCACACCGCTCTCTCCTCTTCTTCCTTTCTTTTCGCAGTGGCAGACGTGCCACACATCTTCTTCCTTTCTTTTCGCAGTGGCAGACGTGCCACACAGCTCTCTCCTCTTCTTCCTTTCTTTTCGCAGTGGCAGACGTGCCACACATCTTCTTCCTTTCTTTTCCCAGTGGCAAGCGTGCCACTCGGATCTCTCCTCTTCTTCCTTCCTGTTTCGCGACATCACTCGGTCCGATCTTGCATCTTCTCTCCTGACCTGGCTCCTCCATGCAGGGCGCGCCCGCTGCATGTGTGATCCTGGTGTGTCCCCGACTGGAACACTTCCTCCTTCTGCCTCAGCTTCCTGAGTTGGTGTCGCGAACCTTCTACTCTAGATTCTTGTTGGTGACGTTCGTGAGATGGTGTTCCGAGACCTTGGCTAGGTCGAACGTCCTGGACCATTTGGCGGTCTGCTCCTGCTGATGTTTTAGCAGGTTTCTTCAGTCGTCCTGTCGGACTTTCTGGTGTAGTTTAGGGGACCCGTCGCGGGTCATACTTGGTACGCGATCTTTCTGTGGATCGTTTCTGGGGGTGCCACGCTTAGTGGTCTTCTTCGGTAACTGTTCTGCACTGTGGCGTTACCTGTGCCCTTCTTCCATCTCGTGGGGGCGGGGTGCCACGCTTAGTGGTCTTCTTCGGTAACTGTTCTGCACTGTGGCGTTACCTGTGCCCTTCTTCCATCTCGTGGGGGCAGGGTGCCACGCTTAGTGGTCTTCTGCTGCTTTGGACCGTGGGGTACTTGCTGCTTTGGCTGGCGTCAGAAGTTTGCTGCTTCGCACCGTTGGCGGGAGTAGTTGATGCTGCGGTGATCTCCTGTGGCCACTAGGAGTCACTGCCCTCTCCGTCTTCTGATCTCGGCAGTCTTATTCCCTGATCGTTCCTCCAGTGCTTGGCAGTCGTTTTCTCCCTACGTTTAGTCCTTGCATGGATGCTTGGTGAGGTGTTGATGTTACGTGAGGCATTCGTGCCTCTTCCCACGTCGCTTCGGAAGTGGCAGCTGCCGACTCCGTGCTGGTGCGTGTGGGCGTCTTCTGCGCAGAGCGCGCTTTCCGGATTTGGGAGTTAAGATGCTTTTCTTTGGGGCGCTACTCCGCCTGTTGCCTCTAGATGGTGTTAACTTCTTTTGCGTTGACAATGCTTGTTTCAGTGCTGGAGGATGTTGGTGCACTAATGCTTTTGGCCACTGGGTGGCAGTGTTGCTGGATCTTTTGAGCAGCCTGTCTAGTCTTTCCCCGGTGTGCACTCTACTGCTTCAGTGCACAGGGGGTTGGAGCTGCTGCTGAGAATGGGTGAGTAGATTTCCTTTGCTTTTAATGTTCCAGACATGTATCGAATTATAAATGTGCTACAGTCAGGCAGACATTGCTAAAGCACTGTTATGTCCCTCTGTGTTGTGCAGCTTTGATGCTGGGGGCAGATTTGGCAGTCTTTGTAGGTGCATCTGTGGTTCCTCTTGTTTAAGTGTCCCGGTGGCGCTTGTGTAAAATTTTGGCGGTGTGGACCGCTTTGGCGACCTCTGCCCCTCACGGAGCACACAGGGAGGGGGCTCTTATGCTGATGGCGGCGCTGCGTGCAGACGGTCACTTCACCCCTGCTTCCTTGCACTCTGCTCCTCACACGGAGCACACGAGGAGGAGGTGGGGGGGCCTTCTGGTCTTGGCGGCGCTGGCCTCCTGCAGACGCTTGCTTCACCCTCGCTCTCACTCTCTTCCCGTCCGCAGCCGCCTCGGCAGTACTCACGCGGGCGGGGGAGAAGTTGCTTCACTCGGCGGGGGAGCACGTCGCTCCGGTCACTCCTCCCTGGCGGGGGACGCTCGAGGCAGGCCGCGGTTGGGCTCCGCCGGCTCTGTCTCTTGACTGTACTGTTCCGCTGGCCTCACTTTCACCGGTCTCCCGCCGCTGCAGCTTCTACCCCCACCCACTGCGCGGCGGAGACCTGCCTTGCTTCTCGCAGGCCGCGGGTGGGCTCCGCTGGCTCTGCAGTCATTGACCTTCACTGGGCACTACCGGCGGGCCGCGGGTGGGCTCCGCTGGCGCTGCTTAGTCTCTTCTTCGCTGGGGGTGCCGCCAGCAGGTCGCGGGTGGGCTCCGCTGGCGCTGCTGAGTCTTCCTTCGGTGGAGGCGCCGCCAACCGGTCGCGGGTGGGCTCCGCTGGCCCGGACCACGTCGCGAGGGGGGTCGGGAGGCGGTTAGCTACTCCGCTCCCTCCCCCTCGTTGGTTGTATAGTTTTCGGGTCCGGCCGCCTTCCCTTCACGCCGTGGCTCACTCTGGGCCCCGCCGCTTCCGTTACACGCGCGGCGGGGGCAAGGGATGACTCGGGCAGGCCGCGGGTAGGCTCCGCTGGTCCTGCTTATTGCTGGGCACAGTTCATGGCGGGCACTTCGCCCCTGGGGCTCACCTTCGGCCGGCGGGCCAGATGCTCCGTCGCGGTCGCGGCGGGTGGGCTCCGCCCGGCCCGTGTGCCTCTCCGGTGGGGGTCGTAAGCCTCGCGGCCGTCGCAGGTGGCTCTGGGCGGTCCTTCTGTGGCTCCCGGTCACTGCGGGGCTCCTATGTGCTCACCGGCTTGTCGTACCGCTGTGCCTTGCTGCAGGGGATGCCCTTCAGGCGGGCAACTCTCTCCCCCTTTTCCTCAGTGTTTGGTAGTGGCACGCATGGGTTGCACTACCGACCTCGTCGCCATTGTAATGATTGAAAGTATGGGCCCTGGGCCCGCATGTTAGGCGCAGCAAGGATGGACACGGACACCAGGAATGTGTGGTAGGAAAGGTCGTGAGCACGTGCGCTCAGCCTCTTTTATTGGCAGCGTCATGTGACACCATGACGTCTGTGGTGGGTGGGTGTATAGTGTGTTACATTACACAGGAACACTAGAACGTGTACACACCAAGACACTACAAGTGATACTCAAAGTACGGCCCAGGGACCGCATGTGGCCCTCATGACCTTTACATGAGGCCCCTTGGTCAACAGCGACACTGGGCTGCTGTTATCTTGACTCAGCACTAACACTGAGAAAGTTGTAAACATCCAAGTAAATATTTACAGGTTACTGTAGTTAAGAAAGAAGTAACTAAGGTGTTTTGCATTACTTAATCTCAGGAACACCTTCATTTTTAAAGACATCTTACAACAAACGCGTAAAATATGATAAAGTCTCTTTACAATTCAAAAACTATATTTCTATAACATGTAGATGCGTTTCACCTTAGTACATGAGATTATATCAGTGCAAACAGAAGTTTTTTATTTCGATTAAAGTGAGAGTTGGCAAACATAAATTTTGGAAATATTCATGCTTCACCCTCCACCCTGCAAAACCAACAGTTGATGGAAAGAATGCAGAACAATGTCATACATTTACCCCAGTACAGAGATCTGGGCCTAAATCCATCGTTTTTTTGCACTCCACACCACCCCAGTTCAGACATGGCCATATGCAAATAATCCTTGACCCTGTGCCTCATGGGAACAGTCCAGCCCGAACTGCCAGGCCATGTCTTTCCTGGACCGGAATCAAGCATCCTAGGACCGGTTTCTGGCTATCAGCCGTCTTCAGCCAGGATAGCTTGACTCCAGTGATGTGGAGAGCATGGGACTCACGTCTGAGCATAGCCATCCCACTCGGGGTGACAAATGCAAAACCAACAGTTGATGGATGGAATGCAGAACAATGTCATACATTCACCCCAGTACAGAGATCTGGGCCTAAATCCATCGTTTTTTTGCACTCCACACCACCCCAGTTCAGACATGGCCATATGCAAATCAGCCTTGACCCTGTGCCTCATGGGAACAGTCCAGCCCGAACTGCCAAGCCATGTCTTTCCTGGACCGGAATAAAGCATCCTAGGACCGGTTTCTGGCTATCAGCCATCTTCCGCCAGGATAGCTTGACACCCTCCACCCTGGCAACAATACAAATAGTGAATTGAGAGGCAAGTCATTATGTGCACCCTCTGAGTGACCTAGTTTACTATTATACATGGACAACAATATAGTTTATTCAATAAAACACAAGAAGGTTTGGTACAGAGTTCATTTTGGAGTTTTGTATATCAAGGTCCTCTTATATGTGATAATGAAGAAAAGGAGGCAAATTGAAATTAAAAAGTTGCCTTCGGTCACAAAAGTTGGTCAAGTGGGGAAGCCAGGATTGAGCCCTGCTTTTCTGATTTCAACAATGTACAGTTCAGCCTTTAAATGTAAATGCTGCACTTCCCCTACACCCATCTTACACCCCCACACCCACCTGCTACCAGTAGCGGTCAGTGGTGGGAGTAGCTGCCGGGTGGTGACGTGGGGAGGGACAGGGTGGGGGTTAGTAACCTATGGATCCCCAAATGCGATGCAGTGCACGCAACAACATTTGTTTTATTTATTTATATGTTTACTTACCTGTAATCCTCCGTAATCCATAGATTACTAACCCCCACCCTGCCCCCCCTCTCCATATCACCGCCCGGCAGCTACTCCGACCAGCCGACTGCTACTGCCTGCTACCCTGCTGGCATTAATGCAGCCCTTGGTCACACCACAGCCCAAACTTTTTGGACCCTTGGAAAATGTTTGCGAGTACCCATGTCTTAGTATATATGGCACTGTTCTGCTCCTGATGACATAAAACAGGAACTTTTTTAAGCTACACTGCGCTGTGTCAATGCTTGGTAAATTCTGCATGCTGTGCATAAGTAACTTCATTTATCCTGACATTTTTCTGGGTTAGTGCTTTATTTTCAGATAGTCCTGCTCAGAAACAGCAAGCAGGGTTTGCCTCTGGGTTAAATGAATTCACGTTACACTCTGCAGGCACATAAAACTGGTCCTCCACTCTGTGCTGCACCAGATAAGCCCATCATGATAACAGCCATGGTGTCTATCAGTTAGGGTACTGTCCTCCTTGTGAAAGCAGTGGACGTTAGTAGGGAATCTTTGTATGTTGAATTTTTTGTAAACTTCACAATTGTATATTGTGGTATAAATGTTTGATAATTTGGTATTCATATTTTAATAAAGAAGTTTATATTCACTGAGGGCGTCAGAGGCGCTGTGCAGTTTTGTGCTTTGTTGTGGCCCTCCTTAACAGTGAGTAAATTAATACAATGCTTTGTTTCATATTGCACTGCTTTGCCATGTGAGCGGCTGTGACTAAAGGTAGCAAATAACCCTCAAGGGCCATATCATGATGGGCTTTTCTGATTCAGTGCAGAGCGAGCACCTGTTATGTAACTGCAGGGTGTAAAGTGCATTCATTTAACATAATATTTTAATTAGTGCTATATGTTTAGATAGTACAGATCATTATGGCAAGGATTGCTTCTTTCTGTGCCTGAGCTGTGCTGTCTGAAAATACAGCACTAACTCTTAGAAATATTGGGTTAAATGCAGTGGCGGACGGCACGGATCAGAGGTGGTGGGGGAACGGGGATGAGGGGTAAATAAAATATAAAATTCAACTTACCTTCTCGCCGCGTCCTCCCTAGCTATGTCCTCCTCGCCCCGTCTCTCCTCTAGCTGCAACAAGGCACAGTAAGTACCCAGACGGAGTCTCACCTGAGCCAATCACAATACTGCATTTCAGTGTTGTGATTGGTCTGAGAACCAATCCATGGCACTCATACAGGGACAGGGAGCCTGGGCATGTTCTCCACCCAGGCTGTAATATAGCCTGGGTGGAGAACATGCTAAGTGCGCATGAATGTTTGACCAGCCCCAGAGGGCTGGACAAACATTCATACACACTTCAGGGAGTACAAACAACTCCTCCCCTCCAATGCTCTGTCAGCAGAGCAGCCCCACATGCCCGACAAAGCTGCCACACCTGCAACAGGAAAAAATAAAATAATATTACTTTTCAGTTATCATTTTATATTTCCTTCCACTGCTGAAAAGCAGTGGGACGACACTCCTCCACCTTAGCGGAGGAGCTGTAACTGGTTAAATAATTAACTTTATGCCATGTAAGCGCCTAAAACTGGTCTTAGTCTTTGCAATGCACCTGAGTGCCATTAGTCTCATGTATGGTTTCAGTTTCTGTATCTTCACAACTTATGGGTGTTTTTTAAGAAAAAGTCAGAGTGCTCATGGTTCTATGATGAGTTTGACGGAGACCACCTTTAAGGAGTCTAGGATCAAATAAATCGTTGAGAGGATAAACAAGCATTGACAAAAGCGAAAGGTTGTGTTTTCATGAGATAAAGCATGCAAAGACAACGATGCAAAAACATTCTTTGCAGGCATTTGCTCAATAAAGCCAGATCTATTGGCTTTGCCTATGCTTGTGCTGACACTGCATTTTAAATAAGTTTTGCAATCTTTAGGAAAAACAGTACCAGTTATATGATTAGATGAACTATCACTTGGTAATGATAGTTTATAAGTTGCATGGATAATATCTTCAGACTTTGATTCTGGTGCTAAGTGGCTATGAGTATTAGCTCTTCGTCAGTATACACAGGTAAATAATAAGCCATGGGGGTGTTTTCAGTCTCAGCTACTTAGCAACAAAAGGAGGGATATTCTGAAGCAGTGGAAGTGGTGGGTTGTAAAAGTAGGGGGTGAGCCTGAAAGATACAAGGAGTATTCGGAGAAATGGTCCCCAACCCCATAACATTGTTTAAAAACTAGGAATATATCATTTTTTAAGGAAAAATCATAATTTTACTTTTTAAATGTTTATGATCATAAAATGTGTTTTACAATATTCAATCACGCAATTAAGTTTGTGTTGTAATGACACTGTGTGTGATCCAAAAGGATTAAGTCATTTGCACAAAGCAGGCAGGGTATATGAACGTCTCCCAATGTTGGTGAGAATGAACGGATACTTCTCAGGAAGACCCATTATGTAAATTCCCAAACCAAACGTGGCTCCAACACCCATCCCTGCTTCACACCATTGTATATTTCTGTTATTTTAGACAGCCTACCAGGGCTACTGAGCTCTACTGAGCCCTGTTGTATGAATGTGAATCATTAATTAGAGAGAGTAAAAAGAAAGGTAGTTTCCACAACTATATTTTATTCCACAATCAGCTTCTTCTGTCCATTGAATAAAAAGTTGTGCAGAAGTCAATGAGGTAGACACAAGGGGGTCCATTAGGATCATGGGTGGATCGCCACCGCTCGCATGGCGGTGGCGATCCGCCCGTGATCCGACCCCGCCCACCACCCATTTACCCCGCCATATTACTATGGTGGGGGGACCACAGCGGCGCCTGGTCAACGAGATGACCGGGCAGAAAAGGGTTTAATATGGTGGTGGTGTCTGTTAGACACCGCCAGCCATATTAACATGGGTGCGGAAAGATGCCTTTCCATGGCGGCATTGCAGCCGCGCAAAGGCATGCAGGAATTGACTGCGGAGGCCGGTTGCGGGCCCCCAGGTACTCTAGGGGGTTGGGGGTGCACATGGGGGGTACCGATGGTACCACCCAGCAGTTCCATGCACAACATGGCAGGCACCGCGCGGTGCCTGCCATGCTGTGCATGGAAGTGCACAACATGCCTTCCTGGCATTGTGGCGGGCGTTGCTGAGTGCACTGTCCGCCACAATGCCAGGAATGCAGGATGCGCCTGCCATTGTGTCGGGCGCATCCTAATTGCCCCCATGGGACCCCCGCCCTTATGGCGGGCGGTCCCATTTACCCTGAGGATGGCGGGCGAACAAAGTCCGCCTGCCATTCTAATGATGCCCAAAGTCTTTGAATATGATCTTCGTTGGATTGACTTCTGCATTAATGCGCATAACACAAAACAGTTTGCCTGTGCCCTGGGGGTCCTTCAGAAGTCGGACACAAGAGGAGGGAGTCCTGGCATGGTTTGAAGGCAGAACAACAACAAAAGCAGACCAGGTCTTGGAAAGGTGTGTCACTATGCCACTAACTCTGAAACATTAAGATGCGCATGTGTATAAATGTTGTTGGAAGTTGTTGGACACACAAGGCTAGGAAAAAGTCCCATCAGACCACCCAGTTGGTGGATTTTACGTCATGTGGGACTTGCTGATCAGTCATTCCCACACTCAGCCATATAGTGCTGTAGTGGAAAAGAATGTCAGCGATCCAGCCATGATAGTTTGTCATGAAGTGGACTCAATAAAGTGCAGTGCTCTAAGATATTATGGTGAATTAAAAATGGCTACGCTGGCCCAGAGAGAAGGTGCATACTGGAGTCAGTGTGTCAATAGTTAAAAACACGCCAGGTAGGAAAGTTGTGCTACCCTGTGGCGTTCGTGAAAATCGGTCGACATGTTTCTGCTTAAGGGGCAATTCCCCAGCTTTCTTCAGGACCTCAGTTTTATATTCGCTACTGCCACTGTAACCACAAGTGATGTTTGGTGATTAACACTTTAAATAAGTTTCCTAGTAGACCGGACAAATACATATCTACCAGGAACTAGAACGCTTAGACGTCCACTGGCGGAGGAAAAGTATATCTTCTTCCTATCAAAACAAAAAAGAATTTTCGTTGTTGCACAACAACATTAAATAGCAGACACACAACTGCCTGAATACAGGGTATGCGCATAGAACAACACAAGCATGAATTAATTTTGCATTCTGCATATATAGACTAGAGCATACTAGCTCAATCACTCGGAGGCATTTCCTCCCGGTGATACTCACCCAGCTTTGTGTGGGTGAAGGCCTCACCTCACCCGGCAACCGCTCGGGAGCATGAGGCCCCGCTCTGCAGTGTAGAAAAAAGATAGAGTGAGTACACGACTCTACTGTATCTTAGCCAATTGCTACTACACTATTAACCCAACAAACGTGTGATAGGTGCCCACATGCCAAACACAAGCCCACATACATCTCCACCCCAATGCACCTTAACATAATGCACATGCTGCAAAATACATAATAACACATAACCCAATGTGGACCCTTAAAAACACCCCTAGGCATTTCAGAGTTGGTATATGGGTTCCATAGTAAAACAAGGCTTAGTAAAAATGCTAGTTTGTGACCTCACTGAATGCTTTAGTTAAATGCCTATTTAAAAGCTTATTTGAAACCTCTATTCTAGATTTAAACATGGGGAACTGATTTTGGCCCACAAGGGACCAAAACGATAGCCCAAAAATATCAATACCCATGCTGGCAGAAAATTGGTTTCCTGACCTATTGCTCATAGGTAGTAAGGAAACAAACCAGAGAAAGACAAACTTCTTGCTTGTTTCAGAAAAACCAACTGAGATGTGGGTGGTTTTGAAGGGGCGCTCACCTGTCCGTCGGTGCCCCTGTCGAAACACCGAGCGGATGTGGAGGTGCTGTTAGGCGCGTCTTAAGCCTTTAAATAACCACCGGCGAGTGGTGATTAACGCGGAAAGGAACAGGGAAAAGGAAAAAGAACAGGGCATGCGCATACAAGGAGACACTATACCAGGGCGCATGCGCAGACAGGTCCCGAACTGTCCGAGAATGTTAATTAAACAATAATTACATCGTACATATTCCTCTTTGGAATCTAGTGGAAACAAATAAATGTATTGGAAAAAGCACCCTACAAGAATGCTACGCACAATCTAATGTCTGACTCGAAATTACCGCGCATAGCCAGAGCGGGGAACACTATTCCCTGTGTCATGCGCCCAATACCGAAAACATAAGAATGGGCTCTGCGAGTGGTTTGAATATTAAAGATATATCTGGCGTGTATGGCCAGCCATGGGACACATCTGAGTGGTATAATATATCTAATTTGATTTCTTGTCATAGTGAAGAGGTGCGCACTAGATCAATGAGATCAACAGTATCTGCACTCTAATTTAATGTGCAATGAGCATCTTATCCAGATACCCAATGCATCCAGGTGCTCAAAGTGGGAGAGCCCTGAATGTATCAGTAACTCAATAACAAGTGTCAAGATCGGAGTAGACTAATAAAGAAAGAAGAATGAGGTTATTAGGAGTCACTCAGTGAAGAGAAGAGACTGAGCCTTATATCAGCTATTAGTGTCTAGTAAGTTGTTATCATAAAGTTATAGCACATATCCATGGGGTGTGAAATAGTTCAGGTTGCAATGGAGAAAGGATGTGGATGCGGCTGGAAGGGCAGAAAAAGCACCACACTTAATTAGGTTGGGTGAGCTAAGGGATGAAACAAACATTGTTTGCCATCAATCAATTAATAGACCCGCAACTAAAAAGTTGCTCATAACACTCAATAAACACAATTGGGGGGAGGGTCAAAGGGAATATTTATAGACCTGTCTGCTCATTCCCTCGGTCAAGTGCAAAACAACAACAAAAGCAGACCAGGTCTTGGAAAGGTGTGTCACTATGCCACTAACTCTGAAACATTAAGATGCGCATGTGTATAAATGTTGTTGGAAGTTGTTGGACACACAAGGCTAGGAAAAAGTCCCATCAGACCACCCAGTTGGTGGATTTTACGTCATGTGGGACTTGCTGATCAGTCATTCCCACACTCAGCCATATAGTGCTGTAGTGGAAAAGAATGTCAGCGATCCAGCCATGATAGTTTGTCATGAAGTGGACTCAATAAAGTGCAGTGCTCTAAGATATTATGGTGAATTAAAAATGGCTACGCTGGCCCAGAGAGAAGGTGCATACTGGAGTCAGTGTGTCAATAGTTAAAAACACGCCAGGTAGGAAAGTTGTGCTACCCTGTGGCGTTCGTGAAAATCGGTCGACATGTTTCTGCTTAAGGGGCAATTCCCCAGCTTTCTTCAGGACCTCAGTTTTATATTCGCTACTGCCACTGTAACCACAAGTGATGTTTGGTGATTAACACTTTAAATAAGTTTCCTAGTAGACCGGACAAATACATATCTACCAGGAACTAGAACGCTTAGACGTCCACTGGCGGAGGAAAAGTATATCTTCTTCCTATCAAAACAAAAAAGAATTTTCGTTGTTGCACAACAACATTAAATAGCAGACACACAACTGCCTGAATACAGGGTATGCGCATAGAACAACACAAGCATGAATTAATTTTGCATTCTGCATATATAGACTAGAGCATACTAGCTCAATCACTCGGAGGCATTTCCTCCCGGTGATACTCACCCAGCTTTGTGTGGGTGAAGGCCTCACCTCACCCGGCAACCGCTCGGGAGCATGAGGCCCCGCTCTGCAGTGTAGAAAAAAGATAGAGTGAGTACACGACTCTACTGTATCTTAGCCAATTGCTACTACACTATTAACCCAACAAACGTGTGATAGGTGCCCACATGCCAAACACAAGCCCACATACATCTCCACCCCAATGCACCTTAACATAATGCACATGCTGCAAAATACATAATAACACATAACCCAATGTGGACCCTTAAAAACACCCCTAGGCATTTCAGAGTTGGTATATGGGTTCCATAGTAAAACAAGGCTTAGTAAAAATGCTAGTTTGTGACCTCACTGAATGCTTTAGTTAAATGCCTATTTAAAAGCTTATTTGAAACCTCTATTCTAGATTTAAACATGGGGAACTGATTTTGGCCCACAAGGGACCAAAACGATAGCCCAAAAATATCAATACCCATGCTGGCAGAAAATTGGTTTCCTGACCTATTGCTCATAGGTAGTAAGGAAACAAACCAGAGAAAGACAAACTTCTTGCTTGTTTCAGAAAAACCAACTGAGATGTGGGTGGTTTTGAAGGGGCGCTCACCTGTCCGTCGGTGCCCCTGTCGAAACACCGAGCGGATGTGGAGGTGCTGTTAGGCGCGTCTTAAGCCTTTAAATAACCACCGGCGAGTGGTGATTAACGCGGAAAGGAACAGGGAAAAGGAAAAAGAACAGGGCATGCGCATACAAGGAGACACTATACCAGGGCGCATGCGCAGACAGGTCCCGAACTGTCCGAGAATGTTAATTAAACAATAATTACATCGTACATATTCCTCTTTGGAATCTAGTGGAAACAAATAAATGTATTGGAAAAAGCACCCTACAAGAATGCTACGCACAATCTAATGTCTGACTCGAAATTACCGCGCATAGCCAGAGCGGGGAACACTATTCCCTGTGTCATGCGCCCAATACCGAAAACATAAGAATGGGCTCTGCGAGTGGTTTGAATATTAAAGATATATCTGGCGTGTATGGCCAGCCATGGGACACATCTGAGTGGTATAATATATCTAATTTGATTTCTTGTCATAGTGAAGAGGTGCGCACTAGATCAATGAGATCAACAGTATCTGCACTCTAATTTAATGTGCAATGAGCATCTTATCCAGATACCCAATGCATCCAGGTGCTCAAAGTGGGAGAGCCCTGAATGTATCAGTAACTCAATAACAAGTGTCAAGATCGGAGTAGACTAATAAAGAAAGAAGAATGAGGTTATTAGGAGTCACTCAGTGAAGAGAAGAGACTGAGCCTTATATCAGCTATTAGTGTCTAGTAAGTTGTTATCATAAAGTTATAGCACATATCCATGGGGTGTGAAATAGTTCAGGTTGCAATGGAGAAAGGATGTGGATGCGGCTGGAAGGGCAGAAAAAGCACCACACTCAATTAGGTTGGGTGAGCTAAGGGATGAAACAAACATTGTTTGCCATCAATCAATTAATAGACCCGCAACTAAAAAGTTGCTCATAACACTCAATAAACACAATTGGGGGGAGGGTCAAAGGGAATATTTATAGACCTGTCTGCTCATTCCCTCGGTCAAGTGCAAAACAACAACAAAAGCAGACCAGGTCTTGGAAAGGTGTGTCACTATGCCACTAACTCTGAAACATTAAGATGCGCATGTGTATAAATGTTGTTGGAAGTTGTTGGACACACAAGGCTAGGAAAAAGTCCCATCAGACCACCCAGTTGGTGGATTTTACGTCATGTGGGACTTGCTGATCAGTCATTCCCACACTCAGCCATATAGTGCTGTAGTGGTTTGAAGGCAGCCACAATGGGGTTATCCGATCTGCTCTGCGGAGTGATTGTTAAAGGTAAGGCCCTACAGATGCTGCTAGATGCTAATCAGCTCGGAGCTGGCTGGTGTTAGGCCAGTGCAGCTTGTAACTTCTAGCGATGGGCTGCACACCTACCGCACCCGCGCTGAACAGCCCCTCCTGACACAATACGCATCACCCAAACAACCCTGCTGCCCCTGTTATTACTCTGCCCTATTAATCCGCCATACTGCCACAGACATTCCACAAGTTGTGCTTCATCTTTGTTTCTGCTATTGTATTCTGCAACCTGAGCCCTAACTACTATAATCTGGGCCACATAGGGAGCATATAGTATTCCCATCAGATTGCCTGCTGCTGCTGCTAACACTGCTCTCCTCGCTGGATGTCTTGCTTGTTGACCTCAAATCTCAGCACTGTTGAAGCGTGCTCCCACTAGGTGCAAAACACCAGCACCACAAGGTGACATTGAAAAGAGTGAGGTTCTTCTCAGTGCAAAGGTTACCACAAAGGCTCTCATAAGCTTACCTTAAGCCATATAAGGGCAGCCTCCAGCATAGAAATACATGATCCAGGAGAATGACAGGTACTCTCCCAGTGACATGGCAAAAAAGAAAATGTATTCCTCCCACTGGGGCAGCACAAATCACTGTGGCAACCCCAGAAACTTTGGCTGCTTTGCGACCTGACCCAGTCATTACAGTGACTTCACCGCAAGTACTGTTAATACATTTAGGGTGGCTTGCGTCCGCCTTGCTACAATGCATTAAATGCAAGTCCCTCCCAATCCCTGCAGAAAGGAAAGAATCACCATCCGCACTGTCATGCATCTCCCTCCTCCAAGGGTTGTGAAGCTGTATGAGTGAGTACACCAAGCATAGCCCATCACGGTTTTGATAAATGTCCCCCCTGCTCCAAAAGTCCTGTGTTAACTGATGGCTTACACGCCCATGTGGGAGACAGTGGTGACATGGTTACTTCGTATCAGCTTTTTGACATCGATGACCTGTCTCTCAACGACCAAGCACTGGAAAGGGAAAGGGAGCAGCCATCTCCGTCTACTCCAAGAAGTTGCTCCATTGCAATCCCCAACGTGAGAAAACATAATGCAGAAGCTCCCTTGCCAGTCAAGCCTATTAATCCTTCAAAGGGAGAGTTATCGCACAATATAAGCAGCAGCCACACAGCTATAGCACTTAAGTCAGCAACTTCAACCACCACCTTAAGCACTTGTGGATCCCAGACCCATAAAATACCCTTGCTTACTCCAGAAGAATTGGAAACAATGATTGCCACATACGGTGGAGACCTCCAGAGACCATTAGACACATGGAATGAGAAAGGGGCCAAGCCAACAAGGTCAACAATGCCACAAGGCTGAGGACATTCAGGCATACCTTTTAAGAACCTTTCAATCAAGAGTAGAGATCCTCAATTACCAGTACAAGAGAAACGACACCGGGATAACAATAATAAACACAATACCAGTGTTATTCTCCGGCACTGATATAAAAATCATGGACTCATAATACGGGCCTAAATATTAGCTGACACTATACTATGCACTTGTGCCTGCTCCCCAATACTGGACAAGTTGTAATTATTACACTCGGTGACCTCCTAGATGAATTTAGGACCGTTCTAAAAACGAATAATTCATCACGACAACCATACTGGACACTACTCCAGCTGTACATGACAAACAGAAGGCCCTGCAAAATGTGAAAGGCTCGTGCCTATGAAAGCAGCATGTGTCATCAGCAACAATTTAACATCTTTTCTTCTACACTGCAAATACCTTTAACACTCCAACCATCAGGCTTCGAGCAATATGTCAATGTCCGCAAACCACGCCTCCGAAGATAGCTCAGGTCTGGAATCAGTGAGAAAGGGTACGGGTTAGAAACATGAGAGGTACAGGACCAGATAACAGGCAGACCTTGAAAGAAAAAGTGTAGCAAAGCACGGAACAAGAGAAGCAATGCAATAGTGAAAAGTAGTGTTAGAAATGGGGTGTCTAGCTGACAGTGGTTTGCACCCTGCCCACGTAGGGTCCCTCATTCTAGTAAGGGTAAGGGAGTTACACAGCTAAGATAGCCCCTGCTTACCCCCTTGGTAGCTTGGCACGAGCAGTCAGGCTTATCTCAGAGGCAACGTGTGAAGCATTTGTCCACAGAAAAAGGAAGGTGCACTCTGATGGGAGTCAGTAAGGAAAACCACTACTAGTTGGAATATTTTCTTCTTTTTATTTAAAGTGGCTTGATGAAAAACAGGCACACAGCCAACACGTTTCGTTCCCTAGTGCCTTGGGTACCTTGTCAGGGCTTGCTAGTAATATGAAGTATATTCATGCGGACCTAGGTAATGTTAGTCGGTGCTGCAAGGGTAGTATATCAAGAATAATGTAGCGTATTCCGCTCCACGACTACGCAAGATTCTGTATAGTTTCTAAGAGATATTCAAAATAAGCCACATAAGTATGAGATAAAATATCGCAGTCACAATAACACTCGGTGCAGATCAGGCCTGCAATCGGTATCTTAGTGAATATGAGACACGCATCGGATAAAGGGCCACTTGGAGTATGTCAATGTTTGGCAAACAATGTTAAGACACGGGCATAAAGTGAAAATCCCATATCAATATCTCTGTATCGACGCGTATCCACCAGACAGTATGGTAGCTGTTCTTCGGATCAATAGTAGCGCTATTTTGTCTCATACATATGTGGCTTATTTTGAACATATCTTAGAAACTATACAGAATCTTGCGAAGTCGTGGAGCGGAATACGCTACATTATTCTCGATATACTACCCTTACAGGACCGACTAACATTACCTAGGTTCGCTTGAATATACTTGATATTACTAGCAAGCCCTGACGAAGTTCCCAAGGCACAAGGGAATGAAACACGTTGGCTGTGTGCCTGTTTTTCTTCAAGCAAATTTAAATAAAAAGAAGAAATTTTTCCAACTACAAGTGGTTTTCCTGTCTGACTCCTGTCGGAGTGCACCTTCCTTTATCTTTCTTGAAAAATTGGTATCTTTCCTACAGCAGATACCGGGAGTTGCTGCACTCGCCAGTGAACAAATTTGACCAATGGAATTTAAGTGCTTGACCTAGGTCAGCTGTTGTGTGCTTTTTTGTTGTTTCATGTAAAGCATTTGTATATGAACACACAGTTACACAGTGATAACACTAAAAAATGAGTCCACACCAGTTTAGAAAAATAGCTAATATTTATTTGAATAAAACAAGACCAAAGCGACAAAAATCCAGCATACACAAGTCAAGATATAACTTTTCAAAGATTAAATAAATTAAATCCATTGAAATCGAAGGATGTGGTTCTTTAGCAGAAAGGGGCATATGTACAAGCCCCTATCACCACCACAACGCCCCTGTTCGGACGCTGTGGTGGTGATAGGGGCTTCGCCTTATTTACAAGGCAGCGTTAGGCGTAACGCTGCTTTGTAAACAAGGCACCCTTTCGTGCTACACTTAACCTGAAGGGAAGGCAATGGGTGATGTGGTGGGTGTTCCACCGCAACACCGATTGATTTTGATGCTGCCCCCTATTTACAAGGGTGTTGTAAATAGGTGGCAACGCCAAAAATAAGACCAGGGAAAGCCGGGTCTTAAACAGGTGAAACAAGATGAAATGTTACATTTCTCCTCGTTTTGCTGTTTCTATGTGTGCACCATTGATTGTTTATTTGCAGTAAGGTGTCCCTTCCTGCACATAAACAATCATTAAAAAAATGACATTTTGCAGCTTCTATGTGCACACATAAAAGTTACAAATCACCATTTAAAGATTGTTTATGTGCAGGAAGTTACACCTTCCTGCACATAAACAGTCAGTCCCCTGCAAAGCAGACACCCTTGCACTGTGGTGCGAGGGTGCCTGCGTTGGCGCTAGGCAGCTATATTAGTGCCAGCGAAGGGGGAAACACAAGGCTGCACCATTTCTTGTAAATACAGTGCAGCCCTGCGTTTCAGAAGTGGCGGAGCATGGCGTTAAGCCAAGGAGGATAACGCCACACTCCTCCACTTCTCTTGTAAACATGCTCCAAAGTACCTTGGATACATCAAAATTCGAAAAAGGAAACACGTACAGGGGAAGGGAGGTGCCAGAAAAGCAAAGTGGTGTGTTGGTTACTCTCTCCCAGGGGAGGTGATGCATTGGTTCCTTACTGCCAGGGTAGGTGATGCATCAATTCCTTAACTGTTCGGCAGGGGAGGTGATGTGTCAGTTTCTTACTGCTAGGGGAGGTCATGCATTGGTTCCTTTTTCAGACAGGACCGCTGTTCTTTACTGCAGTGTGGCATTGATGAAGAATCCGCACCTAGTGACGGTGCATCGAAAATCTAGATGCGCTGCATTGTTGCTACAGCAGCAAGGCAGGCGCTGGTTCCAATTTTCCAGCTGCAAGCAGGTGCTGCGATGCAGTTGGATCTGGTGTCATGGATAGGACTCATGCTGCAGCTATTTCTCTGACAAGCTGCAATGGGGAACAGGGGCTGCAGTGAAAGTCGTGGTCAATGAACATATCGAGAACCACGCTTCAGTGCAGGCAGCAGTGCTGCGTCATTCTTCGGCAATGATGGGTCAATACAAAATAGGCGTTGGTAGTCGATGCGTAGATGTTCTCCTTAGATCACCAGGTTATACTTCCAAGGGCTCAGAAACTGGATTTGGCACTACTTGGCAAGTCAGGACTCTTAGCAGAAGAGCCCAGGCACTGGTAGATGAAGTTTTTGATGGCCATGAAACTTCTTAACAGGAGTCAAGCACACACAAGCCCTTTAAGAACCTTAGAAGCAGGATACAGAAAGCAAAGTCCAGGCCAGCACAACAAAGCAATAGACATAGTGTCAGTCTCTACTGTAGCATCCAGCTCTTCTTCCTGGCAGAATGTCCTCAGTGCAGAAGTGTTCTGATTTTGGGGTGTCAATGGTCCAATACTTATCCCCCTTTTGCCTTTGAAGTAGGAAAACTTCAAAGGAAAGTCTTTTTAGTGCACAAGACCCTGCCTTTCCCTGGCCTGGCTCCAGACACACTACCAGGGGATAGAGATAGCTTTGTGTGAGGACAGGCACAGCCCTATTCAGGTGTCAGAGACAACTCCTCCCACCACTCTAGTTCAGGAAGGCTCATCAGCCTTGTGATGCAGTTCCCATCTGGAAATGCAAGGCACACCTCAGCTCCCTTTGTGTGACTGTCTAAATTGAATGCACAGGAGCCCAACTGTCAGCCAGCCAAACCGTGGATTCTACGAACTGGCAGAGCCAGACTGGTTAAGCAAGAAAATGCCCACTTTCAAAAAGTGGCATTTTAAAAAACGCAATTTAAAAACCGACTTCACCAATAGATGTATTTTTAAATTATGAATTCAGAGAACCCAAACTCCAAATCTCTATCTGCTCCTAATGGTAAATTACACTTAAAAGATATTTCAAGACAATCCCCCTGATACCTTATGGGAGAGATAGTCCTTGCAATAGTGAAAAAACTAAATTTGCAGTATTTCAATTTTAGGACATGTAAAACACACCAGTACATGTCCTACCTTTTAAATACACTGCACCCTGCCCATGGGGCTGCCTCATGTCTACCTTAGGCCTGACTTGCATGTAGTAAAAGAGAAGGTTTGAACCCGGCAAATGGATGCACTTGCCAGGTCAAAATGGCAGCATACAACTGCACACACAGACGCTACAGTGGAAGGTCTAAGATAGGTTTGCAGGGCTACTCATGTGGGTGGCATAATCACTGCTGCAGGCCCACTAGTAGCATTTGATTTACAGGTCCTGGGCAAACCCGGTGCACTTTTACTAGGTAATTATTAGTAAATCAAATATACCAATCATGGATGAACGAATCCCCAGTACAATTTTCACAGGGAGCATTTGCACTTTAGCACTGGTCAGCAGTGGTAAAGTGCCCAAAGTCGCAAAAACAAAATGCAGCACACAATAAAAAAAACAGGAGGTCAGAAGCAAAAAGACTGGGGAAATCACCCCAAAGATGCCAGGTATAACAAGTAGCATGTATTCATTTTTTTTTAACTCAAATCCCAAGGTACACAGAATCAGTGGTGCAGAGAGCAGAGACCTACCTTCAAATAAGGCCAAGCAAGGTACGGTCTGTAAAAAACCAACTCCTGCTGGCAACACTAGCACCACAGAGCCCCCAACTCTGGGGAAGGGAGTTGAACCAGATTACTCCCAAAAAGGCAACACATAGGACATACATGCAGTGACATACATAGGGGGTTCTTCCCCTCAGATATCAAATCCAACTGAAACAAGTGACATCACAGGGGATTAAGACCAAAACATCAGAAACCTCAATTTTCAACTTACATCAACCCAAAGCAAAAATAGTCAATGAGGAAGCCAAACCACAGATCTCTTCCAGTCTTCCAAATGTTACCAAAAAGCTGCTACAAGAAACAATGGAAAATCATATATAAGTTAACTGACTCCTCATTTTAGGACAAAGAGAAAATAATAACTAAGCAGTGTCAATAATTGTAGCTAGTCATCTCAAACAGCATACCATCCTCCCCCTGCACCTGGGTTTGATCCTCGACCAGCACATGAAGGACAGAACCGAACCTCCCCTTTTCAAGTCTGTCTCCTGGAACAAATATTGGCCTGGCAACTTTAATATATCCAGAGTATTAATCAAAAGAAAGTTATGACATAATGAATAGAGAAAATATTCTAAGTTCATGACTCCCATCTCTGGGTATCTCACCAAGACAACTACGGTCTCTTGGATGTCCATCAAAGCAGTTAACAAGGTACTGACTACAGTAAAGACTCTTGAGAGATGAGGGATATGGGTGACTCTTCTCAGTGAACTAGCCTATCCACACCTCTTGGAAATGGGTACAAAGAGTCAGGATAAAGTTAAACCTTGAATAAATACACACTGAGTTCAAAGGTACGCCCTTAGCAAGTCTCCCATCAACACCTTCGCACAAGAGCCACAATCTGACCAGGGGTACAAAAGGCCACTAGAAAAGGACGCGACTGCAGCTGTGTGTCCAGGGTCTTGACCAAACCTGGCCTTTTTGAACATTTATATCCACCAAAAACAAAAGCCAAACTAAAAGCTATTGCCCATTATAAAAATGAGAACAGCGACCTTCAGGATGGGCCTGTGCCAAACGGGAGCAATCCTATCAGGGAACTTTAATATGAACCTGCTTGGATCACAGCAAAACAATGAGTTTCTAACTGCCCAAAATGCTCACTGGACAATCCAAGTCCAATCTTAAAGGCCTTCCTTTGAGCACAATATAAATGGAAGTGAACTCATCAAAGTGTCTAACTCTAAGGGATGTCAATGGCCACTTTCCAGCAGATAGTACACCAACTGCAACTTTTCACTATTATAAAAGTAGTACAGTAATAGATTTTACTGTGTTTTCAGTTCCCCTGGTGCAGCTTGTTAACAGCTTTTTCAAAACAATCATGTGGAAAGCGACTGTCTAAGTCAGGAACTGTCTGGCCATCAGCCCTGATAACCACCAGACAGACAAACAAAGTGATACATGGTTCAGTCTACACAATAAATAAAACAAGACTAAATGGTCAACTACTTCAATTTGCAACCTTTCTGAACAAGCAAAAAAGTTTTGTTTTATGCAAACAACTGTGGTGCAGGCCCCCAATAGCACCTGGGATCAATTTTCTAGCGAATTTGCCACCACCTCTGTACACACCACCTGTGAATAAGGCTTCAAGAAACAAAGCAGAGGTTTAAGAATGACTGCTCAAATGTAATGCCAATTATGAGTTTGACGGTGCAGCCGTATAATAATTGTTTTGTCAATGGCGGGTGATTCTTTGGAATTCTATAGGAAGCTGGCTCTGTATATACTATACCAAAATGAGGTATAGTTTGCACAGAGTCCAGTGGAACTCCAAAGGTAGGCATAGGTAAAAGTAGATAGCACCTTACTCTCTATTTCTGGTAGTGTGGGTGAGCAGTAAGGCTGTATCAGAGGGTAGTATTAAGTATTTGTTGTACACACTCAATCAGCAATTGATGTCACACACTCAAAGACTGAACTCAGACCAATTTTGTTTGTAATAAAAATACTGTTAATTTATTTTATTTCTAGAACCAAGCCAAGCCTGGCACAGTAAGCGAAATAAATGCTTTGCAGAATATTATGCAGTGTTTACAAGTGAATGCAAGTTCAAATACAGTTGTTTGAAAGACAGGTAAGCCAATGTATTGAAATTACTGTACAGATTACTTTTTCGTTACTTTTTCGATTACTTGTTCTACTTTGTGTGATATGCCTAGATATCACAGTGGGACATTGCTTAGAGAAATGGGGCCCGTTTCACAGAACTAACTTAAGGCAAAATCCTAAACTTACTACCATTTTCGTATTCACAGAAGGCACTTACTCCTTTGGTATTCACAGAAGACACTTACTCATTTCGGTATTCACAGAAGTTAGGAGTCCTAACTTGAGGACTCCTAAATGCTTTCTGTGAATACCGAAAGTCTTAAAATTAGGATTTGTCTCAGTTTAGTAGTAGTAAAGTTAGGACTCCTAACTTTAGGACTCGTAAATGCCTTCTGTGAATACCGAAAGTCTTAAAATTAGGATTTTTCTCAATTTAGTAGTAGTAAAGTTAGGACTCCTAACTTTCGGACTCCTAAATGCCTTCTGTGAATACCGAAAGTCTTAAAATTAGGATTTTTCTCAGTTTAGTAGTAGTAAAGTTGACATCCTGGGTCAAAATAAAGATGGGGGATGGTGCCCACCTGCCCAAGAAGATTCAAACCTTACCACAGCTTAAGTCAATGGGCATACTATTCCCCATGCTTTTCAACCTCTTACTGGCTGACCTTCCATCTACCATTGATCAACTTAATTCACATGCTCCAATAGCCGGGAGCATCCTTTTGTCAATTCTAAAGTACGCCAACTACTTAGTCTTGCTCAGTCACACCATGGCCAGTCTTCGGAGACTTTTGAATACCACTACTGGATATTCCAGAATGAGCTCGATGGAAATCAAGTAGAAGAAAACAAAAATTATGGTGTTAGGAACGCCTGTCCCCCAGCTCTCCACCCTGTGGTCTGGGAAAAGAAGAAATTGAGGTCATACCTGGATAATAATATCTAGGCCTGCTTTCTGACAGCCTGGGCTCCTTTTGGCAGCACATGGAGCATATGCGGGTAAAATGCAACTCCTTCTCAGCAGCTTTTCAACGCCTAAAGACAGCAATTGCTGCAATAACACACACGCCGTTAATGAAGATAATCCAGGTCAAATTAGTATCAACCGTCTTCTATGGCAATGAGGCGCTAAGAGGTAGAGATGCTTCACTTAGATAAGCTCATAAACAGGCTATTTAAGTCCGTTTTTCATCTTCCACGATACACAGCCGAGATTAACGTTTGGCTTTACAAAACAAACCATGGCAGGCAGGAAGCATTCAATAAGTTCTGCTACAAACTAAAAAATGTTGCCCCCGAAACACTCAACTATCAACTCTGGGAAGAAATTGCTAATACAGACTACTACCCTGCTAGGATTGACCTCATCTCAGCCTTAACATTCCTTGGCCTGAGTCTATTATGGTACTCCCAAGTTAAGAGCATCCTAAATAAAACAATCAATTTCTCCTCGCTAGTGGCTGGCGAAAGGCCCATTACCAAACAGCTGCATGCCTGGCTAAGAATAACAACATACAAACCCCTAGTACCTCAACCATATCTGGGTGCAGGCTTTAACCAGTAGCGACTCGCAAAGGTAAGAGCGGCGGGGTGGGGGGTGGTGGAAGTCGACAGATGATGGAATAAGTAATATTAAATAAATAAATAAAACATCTTACTTTCCGCTCGCCGCATCATTGACGCGCAACGCCTACAAATTCTCCCAGATCTCAAAAGGTAAGGAAAAGAGGAATTTAGAGCTTGCATTTTTGGATTAATCCAGTCCAAAATGACAAATATAAGCCAGAAAGCCTCTACATTTTGATAAATTTGAACTTGCACAGTTTGTACAGTTTACATACTAAATTAAACTTTAACAACATTTATAGAACAGTCAATTCAAGCAGAGAACACTGAATTATATATTTTGCAATGCAGAAGTTGCATCACTGAAGGGAACCCCTGCATATTATTCCCTGATAACCAATTGACTTTTAAGATTAACACAGAGATACAATGAAGACTTCAGCAGGTGAAAAGTACTGAATAGGTACTATGAGTTAGTTTATTATCCATAAATATCTATCCTCAATCATCCCATCATGCTCAAATAAATCTGCTCATATTTTATAGGAGCACCAGAGCACAAGTGTTACAAAGATCTGTCTCTATCTGGGGTATCGCAAGAGTCACAATGCATTAGATCATCAATGCCTGCTAGCAAAGCCAAACTATGAGTAAGTAAACATCTGCAGAGTTTACTTACCACACTACAACCTTCAGTCCTTTTCCACTCACTTCTACAATGCAGCTATTGCTGGGTGGCTATGCAGCTTTGACATCTTCTCACAACAGGTGGGGCCACAAGCCTCACCGGAGGCGCCTTCACTCAGGTGTCTTGCCCACTAGCTTTGCTCGTTTGCCACAGCCTACAGGCAGCCTTTACCCCTTGAAAAATTCCCACCCGTCAGCTGCCCATCAAACAAGAAACAAGAAATAACATGGGATACCAAGAAAATCAGCCAGGCCTTGCACAGGCTTCAGTCATAGTGCCGATATTGGCAACCCCCGCTTAGCAGTAATTGTCGTGCTGCAAAAAATAATCAGTCCACACAAATTTAGTTAAAAAACATTTTGGTGCAGGTTCATTTCATACAAGGAGTATGCCAATGTGGTGGGTTAACTTATGGGTAATCCAAGGACAAGCAGCGGTTAATAACCTAAGCTGCCCTGCCCGCCTGAGGAGCCAAACTGCACCGTGGCCAGCCCAATCGATGCTTCCATTTATGTGGGGAATATCCCCGTTTAATACTAAGGACGACCAATCCATAACTTTACTCATGCCTTTTTGGGGCAGAACGTGGCATGGCAAGCCCCCCGCTGCTCAGGCTTACAACCGGCTGAAGGACTAGCGGGGCACCGATGTTTTTCAACCAGGGTTCTGCCGTAAAGTCTGCTGGGATTTTGGCATAAGGCATCCCTATTGTGCTCCTGAAAGGGTACCCCTATGTACCAATCAGCCTCTGGATCGCCATGTAACTCCGCCTGAAACACAAATGTATATATTAAAACGTTCAATTCCTTTGCCACCCATCCCTGTGGCACACAGGCTAAGAGGTTGGGAGGGTGCTGGCATGTCCAGCAGGGAACAAAGAGGATGGACAGTGAGTGGGGGCAGGTATAACCCCTTCGCCGCAGGGTTAATTCCCCCGCGGCGCGGGGGAGGGGGTCACGCACAGCGCTGCGATGCTCATGACGAGCTCGGCTCCTCATGCAGCAAGGTGGAGCTGTGATGATGACGAGCTGAGCTCGTCATGACCACGCCCATTCCAATGGACTGCCCAGCTCCGCAGGGGAATTATCTCCACGTGGGCATTCCGGAACGGTCATGACGAGCTCAGCTCGTTATCAGCACAGCGCCACCATGCTGCATGACGAGCTCAGCTTGTCATGAGAACGCAAGAGGATAAATACTTGTCCCTAGCCCACTGCGCACTGGAAATGACCCCGCATAGGCATCGAATATAGAAGGGACTCCCAAAGGAGGGGGTACCACTGACAGGGGGCTGGGATGTGCCCAATGCAACAGTAAGGGGGCTGCGCTTATTACAGGGCCCACAGCATGCGCCGCGGGCAGCCACATAGTGCCGATATAGGCAACCCCCCGCTTAGCAGTAATTAGTTGCGCTGCAAAAAATAATCAGTTCACACAAATTTTGTTGGAAAACAGTACAAGGCTTTGGTACTAACAGTTTTAATGGCTCATGAATTCTATCACCTAATAATTTTTGCTGCAAGGGTATTAATATGAAATGTAACAATAGCTGGGTTATCATCGCAGCAAATTGATGTACCTTTTTTGTTTTGATATGATGGTTGTTGCAATTATTACACATTAGCACTTTGAAAGGTAAGGGGTCAAAAAATGTATAAAAGTAACTTCTTCGTATTAGTCATTTCCGCACTTCACCATTAGCACTTTCAAATATAACAAGTGTAGTGTTTCATAGTGGAAATGAGTGGCTATTTGTCAGAATATTTTTCCGTTTTATATATATGGAAATAGTATGGAATGCACACCGTCACTTAAAAATGTATAATGTGCAATAATATCATGTAATTAAGGCTAGATTTGGGTTTTATTGATAAGTTTTTGAATTGTATTTATGGGACCGTTTCTATTATTATGTGATGAGAAGATGCTTTGTTTGTAATCTAAATGTGATTTTCTTGGAGTTGTAAGATGTTGTGATCGCAATGATTTTAATTAATCAAGCAATAAAGATTATAAACATAACAGTACAAGGAGTATGCCAACGTGGTGGGTTAACTTGCGGATGATCCAAGGCCAGGTAGCGGTGACTAACCTAAGCCGTCTTGCCCTCCTGATGAGCCAAACTGCACAATGGCCAACCCAATCGGTGCTACCATTTATGTGGGGATTATCCCCCTTAAATACCATGTACGGCCAGTCCATAACTTTACTCACACATTTTTAAGGGCGGAGCATGGCACGGCAAGCCCCCGTTTGCTCAGGCTTACAACCGTCTGAAGGACTAGTGGGGACCGACATTTTCTACCAAGTCCTGTCGTAAAGACTCCTGGGATTTTGGCCAAGGCACCCTTATTGTGCACCTGAAAGGGTACCCCTATACCAACCAGCCTCCAGATCACCCTGTAACTCTGCCAATGCTACCGGATGTGGTTGCCGTCATACCCCCCCCCACACACACACCTTGGCCGGCTCCATAACCTCCTGCAACCTGTGGTTACCAGTCCTTTTCGCTGGACAACTCCTATCTCACCCTGACATGCGAGTCAGGTATTGGGGATACCATGTGGTGTTTGCACTAAAGAGGCCATGCTTAATTTACCAAGCCCTTCTTATTTTAGTTCATTTTGGATTAAGCTTGAACCAAGCTTATTTACCTTAACGTAGGAAAGTTCGATAGCCTCCACCGAAGATGGGAACTACTGTTCTGTCTTTTAACCAGAGCTTTATTTAACCATACGTAGGAATGTTTGATGGCCTCCCCGGAACTTGAGAACTTCTGTTGCCTTCTTTAACAACAGTTCCGGGTGATGTTCCTATGATGCCTTCCATGCCAATAAAGGCTTCTGGTTAGGGGTTGCAGAGTTGGGTATTTACCCCTCACCACTCAGTCCCTGATTTCAGGATTCACTGGTAAGCGCAGTGGAGTTTGCCTCCAACACCATCAGTATATTTGTTAATAAATTATTGTTTGTTACCAACACCATACCCATATCTCTACCCGCTAACCTCCACTTGTATGGGAATACAGCGTCGGGAAGAATTCTTACCCCATAGAGAATGCAAACTACTGATCTCTTCGTAACCATAGTTCTGTCTGATATAATCCATTGTACACTGCATGCAATATGTGCATTTACATTTGGGATTGACTAAGTCCTTGTTTACCCCACCCCCTACATGGTTATTTCAAAATTTGGGGGTTCACACCGATAACTGTGTGCCGCACCAACAAGTGAAATAACGACTCCCATGTAGAGGGTTATAGGGCAAAGAAGTGTTTGAGTCTTGTGGCCTATGGCACTGACCCCCCCCCCCGCCCGCCTGCGTTAACATCCTAAGGCATGCACCTTTCCCCATATAAATATATGACATTTTTCGAATTTAGGCTGATTCATGTCCTTTCAAGGATGTCACGTGAGCCTCCCCCGTAAACCAGGCCCAAGGTAGATATAACCAAAGGGGGGGTGATGAGCTGAGGTCCCCTAAGGGTGCTCTTACATGCTGCTGCTTTTCAAGTCCTTCTTGCCTCCAGAACCCATCAGTCTGACTGTGATCTTCAGATGCTGTGTCACTATGCTGGTGTCCCCACCCTAGTGTATGTTGCCCATAGCCAGATTTTGCGAAAGGTATACCAGAATGCCGAATGGAAAAGCCGAAATGGAAAATGGGATGGTGGGCAGGAGGAGATACCTTCCCTTTCTTGGATTATGGGAATGCCCAATGTGTTTTAATAGTTGTGACCATTCGTGCTCTAACCCATTGTTTCCCAGCTTTGGAACCACTGCACACAGGTTAAGTAGCAAACGTACGCAACCCGCCTGGCTGTAGGGGCGATATTGGAGAGCGAAATTTAGCTTAACTGAAGCAACCAGTAACCTGCACTAGTTTACAGAGTGCACGTTTTCTGCTGAATTCACCAGACATTTGCACAGGCATTGCAAGCACCAATACAAGTGCTAAAATAATAAAATGTTAGCATATTCGTTAGGGGACATAGACTCATATTCGACCTCTGTGGTGAGAGCTGAGCTGCTATGACTGTGAGTCAAAGAAGGCCTCAGCAAATCATGTGCAACCTGTTCCACCTTGTGCTACACATCCACTAACTGATAACTACTATGCTCTCCATGGTGCTTTGTAATAAATCCATGATGTTGTCAACTGCAGGGCCTGTGCTGGACTGTGTGAGTATATTCACCTGCATGGCAAAGTAACTCCACATGGGGGTTGTTCCACGCTACGTGTTAACCAGCTGTGGCCCTAGTTGCTTAATCCAGAAATTGGACCCAGTCCAATTGGCTTAGCCCCGAATTAATTGCCCGCCACCAAAATCAAAGACCTGGCTTGTTTCTGGCGTACCTTCTAGTAACATTGTAAGTAATGATACAAAACATTATACTCAGCATAAAACTGACAGTCTTGCATTGCCATTGCCCTCACGCATCCTGTACCCTTTGAAATCACCATCGAACCTCCTTGTGCAAGCGGTCATTTGACCAAAAACCTGGTGGGACCTGGAAATTCTATTTAACCCTCCTATCCTTTGCACATTTGGCAAGAACCACTCACTGTTGCAGATGCTGTTGTATGTGAGCAACCTGCTGCCACATCTCACCACCCACTATTATCCTACTTAGGGGCTCCCATTAGCAAAACATGTGAGAAAATGTCTTGCTAGAGTAGACACAGAAGACTATTGTACATTGCTGACTGTCCTCACCAAGCTACATGACTGCCCTGCTTCTGGCGCTTAAAAACAGTGGCCTTGAGCAATGTGTGTCTTTGTTTGATTACCATATGTCCCATAATTCCCTAAAGGAATTGCCCCCATGAAGTTGAATCCTGTGCTGTTCAGCTTACAATCTACAAGGCCGTTTAACTGCTAACAATGTGAGTGGAGCGCAGACAGTATGTTGGAATCTAAGAGTTACAGCTTAATGTTTCGGCTCAGCTCAGTTTTCGTGTAACCTACTGGAACCCCTCTGCCTCACTCTGCGTGACCTAGGTACTTAGTACAGCTCACTTAAGCACTTGCATGTGACCCAAAACAACAGCTAGCATCAATTAGACGTGCTGCAGCTTAGTGAAGATTTCAAGCAGTTGCACCCGCCTCTAGCGAGATCTCTAAATCTAACAGCGTTTGGATGGTATGGAGCATTATTATAGACTTCCTACGAATACTTCTTTTTCAGGGAAGGACATCTTGTGCAATGTGAAATCATAGAACCTGGGATTAATCATGGCTTCCCTACTTGACGCAATTGTGATCCTGGGCAATTGTCTAATTTTTACTTGTTCATTTTGACAAATAAGGGCACCTGACATACTTGTGATCAAGATATCTGCTGTATAAAACTTTCTCCTGTGTTTGATTTATTAAACTATAAAGTTGTCCATCTCGCATAACAACCAACAACCCAGAGCACCCAGGGGGTTCCTTGTGTAAACTGACTTGCCAGAGAGAAACGCATGAAATACACTGTTTAATTAAGCGAGACTGTGTATTCGCACGTTTGTCTTGACATTAATGTGTTCCTACCGTTGTATGACGTGGGAAATCTTATTTTAATTAGTGTAAATAACACTTGCCTTGTTACTTAGCATCGTTATGAATGTTAGTTCTCTTGGAAGTTCAACTACGTGGTCAGTCGAACCAGTCCCTTGGATGTGTGCACCTTCAATGAAACAATGTGTTTCTTATCTCAATTTCACAATTTGAAAATCAAAATTTCATGTACCTACTATTTCTTGATTACTTCATTAGTTTATTCATTCGTTTGCAATGTCATGGTTCCTTTTATTCACAATTCCATAATACTGTAGAGACGCAATGCTATGGTAGAACCCAATGCATTTCAGGTCGATCACGGACCCTTCTTCGGGGGTCTAAAGAAAAATACAAGAATACCAAATCAAACTCTAATACATTATTGTCCTCACCAATCAGATTAAGCATGTTCACAAAAACGTGAATGGATTTCAACTAGTGCAAACCATCATTGCTCCTATCAACAAAGCTATTCTATGCGCATGAAAATTCATCCTAATCCTGATAGAGGAACCGGTTCATTTTGACATGAAAGCGCAAATGTTCACAGGGTTAATATGATATACACCTTCTCGTGAGGGACTCAGTAGTGGGTGACTCCTTATCTATTTGATGCGAGACATCTCGACAGCCAAAATTAAGCCTTAAATCTATAGTCGTGCATAGGCTGGTGAAAATGATGAACATGCCCCGGTTACTTACCGGTAATCTTCATTACTCCGAGTATAGTCTTCCTCGCCACATGACTTACATAGTGAGCTTCAGCTCCACACCAGAACCCTCCAAAGCAAAAAGTTAGCCTCCCATCCCTTCCCAAGATGGCCGACCCATTACCACCTGACCTCTATAAGAGGCGGGCCGGCCCAACCATCAGCCTGAAACCACCAAGCATAAACATGAAGCCGATAGCCAGACAGGGAGGGAGGGATGGGAACTCATGTGGCGAGGAAGACTATACTCGGAGTAATGAAGATTACCTGTAAGTACCCGGGGCATTACCTCCTCGTTAGTCTTCCTCGCCACATGACTTACATAGTGAGCAAATACCAAAGTCAAGCGGCTTCTTGGAAACTCACAAGAAATCAACAGACCAGAAGGGGATGACCACGAAAGAGGGCAAACCCAACATACCAGAACGAGTGGAAGGACCACCCAGGAGAGAGGCAACCACGAGTAGGAGAACCAACCCGGGACCGAAGACACCGGGAAGGCCGAAAAAACAAACCGGACCCCATAGACACCAAGAGACGCCAGGAAAACCGCCCCAACCGAAGGAAGGCAGAGAAAGGCACGGGACCGGACCGCACGGAGTCAAAAAGGCAACAGCAACCAGGGCCAGAACAGAAACGAGCAGGCCTGAACAACACACCAGGGCAGCCCAACAGGCAGCACAAAGTGAGAGGGGAGCAAAAGTCCAAACAGAGGACATCCCCACCACAGCGACCTAACAAAAAAAATCAACAGAGGAAAGAGACAACCAGTCCGTCCAACACAGCAACACCGCAAGGGCAACCACAACCCGCGAGAGAGCCGAACCAGAAAAACTGGGAAGCGGCACCCGAGCCATCCAACAGACAGGCAAGAGCCGGAAGAATGGAAAAGGGAGCTGAAAAGAAACAGAAGGGGACAAACCCCCGTCACACAAAGGACCCCCGGAAGGGACCGCGACCCCAAGGAGAGAACCCAGGCAGGAACCAGGGAAAACGAACCCAGGAAGGAGCCGGAAACGACACCGAAGAGACCCGGAGGAGAACCAACCGGGCAAAAGGCGGAAAAATAGAAAAAACACAGGCCCGCCTATGGCCAGAAGGGAGAAGAAGAGGCAGAAGCAGCCAACCGGCCAGGGATGGAAAACACCGAGCACAGGGACCAAGCAAACCGGCCCAGCGGAAACACAAGAAGGGTGCGAGCCGCCGAAGAGAGCACCCAGGCGACCAAACAGACAGCCAGCCCACAACCAGGCCCAGCCCAGCGAGACAAAGAAAAACCGACTGACACAGGAGCGCGGCAGCAACACACCCAAGGCGTGAAGAACCGAAGGGCAGGGCGAAGATGAGCCCGAGCCAAGACAAGAATCCCAGGGAGCCACCAGAGCCAACAGGACCCGGGACCCCAAAACCAGGGGAAAGAAAATGAGGAAACACCCACACCGGAAGCGCAGGGCCCCGCCAGGATACCCCACAGCACCGCCAGAAACAAAAACCAGCAAGGGAAAGAGAAAGCAGGGGCAGGACACAAAACCCGCGCCCCAAGAGGCAAAGCAAAGGACCAAGAGCAGTAGGGTCCAAGCCAACAACCGCCGATAGCAGATGGAGACGCACCCAGGGGAGCAAAAAGGGACCCCAGGAAGCTCAAAGCCGGGAGCCCGGACGAGAAGGCCGAAGAGCCAAAACCGGAGACCCCCGAACCAGGCACCAAAACGGCCCGACGAGAACAAGAGCACACATAAGGGCCGGAGCCAAAATGACCCAGGCAAGGGCAGCGCCAATGCGACAAAAGTCACAGGGGCAAACCCTGCACACACCCCGGAGCACGAGGCAGGGGACAACACGGGAAGGAGGAACCCAGCCGTACCAGGAGACAGAGCGGGAAGGGCCGGGGGGCACTAAGAACCAGGGAAGGGCCAGACCAAAACAAGACCCGAGGAAGGCCTCACCAAGGCAGCTCGACACAGCAGGACCAGCGAGACCACCAAAAAGCCACCTCGCAACAAAACAGGGAAGAACGCACACCCCACCAGAGAGGGGCGCCGAACCCCCGGACCAAGCAGAGCAACCGAAGAGCCACATCCCCCTGGAAACGAAGTCAAAAGCAACAAGACCAGAAAATCATGACAGCACCGAAAGGATACCAGAGACACAGAACCAACCAAAGAGTCACAGCCCCATGGCAGGAAGAAAGTACACCCCAACAAGGGGGGTAACCGAAACCCCGGCATGCCAAGAAAACACCACCCAAAGCAGAGCACCACAGCCCCATGGGCAGGAGCAGGGCAGGCCAAGACCCGACAACCGGAGCGGGCAGACAGAGAGGAAAAAAAGGGGGGCGCAGGAGTCGCCCGCCAAGACAGAGCGGACCCCAGAGACGGACAGACCGGCGCCAACCGCAGGCCTTCCATAGCAGACACTCTGGAAACCCCCGAGGATGGCCACGAAGGAACAGGCCGCATCACAACGGCAGGAACAGGAGACCCGAGGAATAAGGGAACGCAGGCCAGCAAGGCAGGAAGGAGACAGGGACACACAGCAAACAACGAAGCCGAGGCCCAGCAAACCAACACCACAAGTGCCGACCAAACGAACGTGTCAACGAAACCTAAGCCAAACAGAGAACCAAAGGGACCTGCCGAGGTCAACTGAAACACAACGTGCACGCAAACCGTCGAATAACAGACGGCCAATGTCACCCAACACAATGGAAACCATACCACCAACCTCAGAAGGATGAAAAGCCGAGCGGACCCGCCGGGAGCTGAAGCCACAGCCAAGAGGCCGAACACAGGCCACTCGAACAGGATGCAGGAGTACACTGAACAAATCGAGAATGTACCAACGAAGGATACACAGACATGGGGGCTCGTCCGGGAACACGTGCAAGTGTAAGGCGCACGCGCACCACTACTGGCGCCCAGGCACAGAACAACAGATGACAGATGCGACTCCACACAACAGAACTCACCCACCAACCTAAAACGGAAGATGGGCAGAGTGGACACGCTGGGAAATGAACCAGCGACCATGGGGCCAACACAGGCCCCCACAGCAGAAGCAACAGTCCACTGAGCCACCATGCCCGACACGAAGGACTGACCGCGGCAATGATACCCTAGGCAACAGAGAACACCGCGAAAGGCGGAGAGAACAACCCAAAGGGACTCGTCAGAGGCCAACATAGAAGCCAAACCAGAGGAGGAAAACACCCAGAAGGCCCAAATCAGGGCCAGGCAGAACACAGAAGGGTGCACGAACGACATCCCGATGCCGGAGGACAACGAGACGCCCAGAAAAAAACCAGACCCGAGTCATTGCAAGGTGCCTGAAAACAGACGGCAACAAACCCAAAGGGACACATCACTCGACCCCAGAAGGATGAAAGGCAGAGAGAACCCGCCAGGAGCCAAGCCCGTGACCACGAGGCCGAACACAGGCCCCCGCAGCGGAAGCAGCCGACCATATGTCCACAATCGCACAGCGACAGCAAAACAAGCCCCGGAGCCGAATGCAAGACGAGGCCAGAGCCGCCCCCGGAGGACGGACAAGAAAGCCGCCGAAAAGGGAACCCCGCCCCAAGAAAACCCAACAGGAGAGGACCAGGGCGGAATGCGAAATACACAACAAGAGACATTGACTGTAAACGCCACCACTCATGCTATATTACAGGTAGACAGCCAGTGCACAAATAAAACACACAAAAGCACTGTCCGAATATTTACCACAGTATGACACCGCGACAGCATCGGCAGGAATCGAACCCCGTCCTGTGAGAGCATACAGCACCAGAGGCACCAGACTTACCGTTGAGCCACAGCTCCCTGGTAAACAACACGAGAGGCAGAGCTCCCAAGGGGTGCACCCGGATGGCGACCCTACACCCTCGCAACACACGGAGTGAGGAGCAGCTCTCAAAAGCACCCTTACCAGATGCAGACACCAGCGCGAAGCAATGCTGCCCGACTGCGACTCTGGTAGAAAAACCAGCCACAAAAAACAAAACAGCGTAAATACAAAACAGAACCAGAAACCCAACCACCCTCGGATGTGTGGGGAGTAACGGCAGGAATCGAACCCCAGGCCCGAGAGAGCTTCGCCACCAAAGGCAGAAGCCTTGCCACTGAGCCATAGCCTCCGGGACGGGAAAACCGGAGGAGACCAGACCAGCCACCCGAACACAACGCCGCCGAAAGGGGCACCCCGCCCGCAAGGGAGAGCAAACACCAGAGGCGCGGAGAGGAAGGGGGGCCGGTGAGCACAGCAGAAGACAGGCACACAGGAGAGAGCCCTGAAGGGCAGGCGGAGTACATGAGGGGCGCGGGGAACTTGAAGGGAACCCCACACGCCATAGGGCACCAACATCAGTCGCAGCGTCCAAGGACAGGCGGCGCCAGGGGGAAACACGGACACCAAATAAAACAGCCTCCGCCCGCCATAGTCCGAAGGGATGGCGAGCCTGCCCAAAATTAATGAGCGGGAGCCAGCACGTATGCAGCTGACGGCAGTAACCCCACGAAAAGGGAAAAGAGGGCAAGCCACCGTCCGCCGTAGCCACGAGGGACATGCAGAAACCGCCACCCGCCGCAGCGCCGTGAAAGGCAGGCGGGTAGACACATCCGGGCACGGGGTAAAGGGAAACAAAACAGAAGAGGCACGGCAGCGCCGGCCACCATCCCAAACAGTACCCCGGCCACCCCACCCCCCCCCCCAGGAAAACCAAGGCCCGCTAGAGCAGAGCCCAACCGGCCCAAAACTGATACCAGGGGAAAAGGGGGGGGGGATCCCAGGTCCCAGAGTCCGCTAGAGCAGGACCTCCAACCCGAGACCCAGGCACCAGCTAGCGCAGGCACCACTTACCTGAAGACGCATCTGGAGAGAAATGATGCGCAGAACAAAATAAACAGGCTGATGGTTGGGCCGGCCCGCCTCTTACAGAGGTCAGGTGGTAATGGGTCGGCCATCTTGGGAAGGGATGGGAGGCATGGGAGGCTAACTTTTTGCTTTGGAGGGTTCTGGTGTGGAGCTGAAGCTCACTATGTAAGTCATGTGGCGAGGAAGACTAACGAGGAGGTAATGCGCCTCACTCCCATGAGCAAACCCCTTTCACTCATCATATCCATAATGTAACTGGGAGCGGTCCCTTGGTCTACCCTAAAGACCACCCCTGCTGTTCTTTTCATCACTTACTTTAAAGTGTTGCGATCACACTGTTTACTGCCGGTCAAACCTGGCGCGTTGGTGTCCGTGTTCATAGTTAAAAAATCCTGTTTCCTCCAATCATCACGCAATCTTTCCCCTTCTTTCCGCACATGATGCCGGAACGCAGTCACGGCATCCAACCTCCACACGTGTTTCTCCCAATCTATCATCACACAGCCTCTTACCCTACCCTGCACGTGGTGCAGGAACGTATTCTCGGCATTCACCCTCCTCACGTGCTACCCTAATCATCTCATCAAGAAGATATCCATTCCTATGCATGAGTATTCAAACGTCATCTCCCGTTCAGTCTACACGTGATACGGGAGCGTGAACTTCCATATCTTGACATCCATACTCTTCACGCAACAGTTTAAACCAATCAGAGTGGTTCAACATGTAACCGTAGTAACCTCATGTGTATACACAGAAATGCTTTCACTTGCACTATGAAATGAGCTGGCTGCTAACAATCTTCACATGTAGGCTGTCTACTGGTTAATCCAAACACAATGTTAGAGATTCTATAGCGCTTGACAAATCTGTGAACTCCACAATATGTCATTCTCTTGGAAGCCCAGTTTGGTCGTGCAGACCCAGACCATAGTTTGAGTATCACTGCCCTAGTGCCTGAACCTCCTGCTGGCTGAGTCATGCCGCTATGGGTGGAAGAAGCATTTCTGACCATTGATGCTCACGTTAATATAAAGTGTGCGTACATGCTCTGCCAAAATGACCCCCCAAGACCGTTATTTGTTGGTGCCTGTCCCCGCAATTGTACATGGCGGCACCATTTCTGATGGGATGGCCTTAAGTAATGGATGCCCCTATTTCGTCTGGTAAAAATACCAGAGCCATCGGATACATCTGCCAAGTGTTTACAAACCCTTGTGGTTTACTGCCAACAGGCTCTACTATCGAAAGAAATTGTGCTACTGGCTGTGTAGAGCTTCTAAATGTGAAAGCTCTGCCCTATCAACCAAAATTCCCCCTTTTGGCACCCTGACTGACACGCATCGTTATCTGACCCCAGCCTTAAAGTGATGCCCCATAATCTAATGCATTCAGCTGCATTCTCTTCGTAATATGGTTCAAGCCGTCATAAAACTGGTGGTGATCGACCTTAGCAACCAAAACCCGGGGTGCCAGTTTATAATTCGATAGGTCCCTGGGGCTGCTTTCCTGGCAGAATGCCTGGGTCATGCATCAGATCAAATCCCTTGGTCTGATTGCCACCCGCGTCCAGTGACTGGCCATCAAAGTCACCAGACACATGCTGGTTGCACTGGCCTCAAACTGTGGGAACTCAGCACCCGCCAAAACTCCCCTCTTCGCCGTCCAGGCCAACACGAACACCAGCCACACATCAATACTAACCATAGCAAACCATGGCTGGGATGTTTGTTCATGAGTCAACAAGGCCACCAACTCCAATGCTTCAAGGCAATAATCCTGACTCCCACGGTCATGCAATATGTCCGAGCCAAGAAGGAGTGATCCAACCTTGGGCCTCAGCGTCCCTTCGCAACAAATACTACCATATAATGGAATGTGACAGCGTGTCCAATGGGGAACAAAAAGGATGGCGCCGGACATAGGAGGGACTCCCAAAGGAGGGGTCCCAGTGCCTAATGTGGCACTAAGGGGGTCGACCTCTTACAGGGCCCACTGCGAGTGCCACAGGCAACCACAAAGTTCCGGGACAGGCGACACCAGCAGGGGCACGTGTGCTCTCATCGTCAAAGCGTCCTCATTGTCAAAGAGGCAGCAAGGTGCAGAAGAGGGTGGTGAGAGCCTTGCACAACTGTTTGTGTAATTCAATGAGCCAGAGGGCCTCATTTTTGAGGCCCCTTTCCATGCCAGCACCTCACTTTTTGTGACGTTCCGCGGCGCAGGAGCCTGCTCCATATTTACGAGGCAGTACTAAGCCACTTTTTTGGTTCTTAATGCTGCCTAGTCAATATTGTTCCCTTTAATGCAGTTTTCTGCATTAAAGGTGCATGCAATGAGTGTTGCGGGGGCTTTCCCAGAAACATCCATGGCTTTTTGACACTGCCCTAGTTTTACGAGAAATCGTAAATCTGAGGAAGCACCAAAAATGTATGCCTCCCCAAGGAATGCGTAAGGAAGGCACAAGGAGAAATATCTTTATTTCTCCTCGTTTTTCCTTTTTCTATGTGTGCTGTATTCTGCAGCCACATAGAAAGAGGAAAAATAATCTTGTGATTGTTTTTATGCAGGAAGGTTTCCTTTCCTGCACAAAAATAAACATCCCCACAATTCAGGCACCCTTGCACCATGGCGCAAAGGTGCCTATGTTGGCGCAGGGCAGCCCATTGTGCGCCGGAGCAGAGGAAAAGGACAAGAATCTGCGCTATTTGATAGATACGGCACATTCGTGCCCTTTTATTTTGCCTTAGGGCAGCGCCTCAGGAAGGCCTGCGGCGCTGCCCTACGAAAAAAACGCATAAATGAGACCCAGAGTTTGTACATTCCCTAGTTCAAAATTAAAGTCTGGATAAGGAGTACACTGGAAACCAAGTAATGGTACAGGGCTTTCTGATGGAATTCCACAACCGAATAAAGAATGGAGCAAACCGCACAGCGAGCACAACGCGGTCTCTCTTCTATAGTGCCAGCGCCAGTACTTGCCTGCTCTGACCCGTCAGTGGGTTTGGCTATAGGGCTCAAGAGCGTGCAGGCCAGTCTTGTGGAGGCAGACAATTGTGGCTGTGCAGGAAAGAGCTTCACAGGGGGCAATGAGTTTCCAAGTACTGGAAAAGGAGTCTGTAAGGATGTGTACGGGCTGGTGGTAGTAATGTCCCTTCACTCTCAGCTGCCGGCTAGACAAGCTGTCTGATCCCAGAGCCATAGGTATTATTAGTGAACTATTTGTGAATGTTCACTGGGCCTTCGGGCAAGTGACTTAGGACAGCAGAAAGCTAAAAGCCACAAGACAGAAAACTGTGACAGCGGGCACCAGGGCATATGAATAACTATATGTGCACTTTTGTAATGCACTTTGCAGCAGGAGCCCCATTTGTCCCCAGTCCTGAAACAGCCAAACATTAAGATTTCAAAAGTATTTCTACTGACTTTCCGAGTGGGCTAGAGTGTGAGTTGGTTGCACAAAGACTGGCAAAATAACAACGCCCAGCTGGTATATATATTTAATACCACTTCTAAGGAGCCAGCCTGTTTTTTTTATTTCAATGACAGAGGTCCGAGGTAACATAGCATACCATAGCATAACAAAACATAGCATAGCAAAACAAAGCATAGCATAGCATAACAAAACATAGCATAGCATAGCATAACAAAGCATAGCATAGCAAAACATAGCATAGCATAATAAAACATACTGGCAAAATAACACCGCCCAGCTGGGATATATATTTAATACCACTTCTAAGGAGCCAGACCGGCTTTTTTATTTCAGTGACAGAGGTCCGAGGTAACTGTTGGTGGTGGTGGGCATAAAGAGGAGATCAGAGAAATAAAGCTGGAGCAAGGAACGAGCCCACCTCCTCCCACTGCCAGTCGATGCCACTCTAAAGGGCGCTACTACGATAGTGCAATGTGCAAAGCCAAACAAAGCCGTTCTTTCGATCACCTGTTAAAACGGAAATGTTCTTTCAGCTCAAGCTTTTAATACATCAAAAACAAAATGTGCTCAGCACATCAAGTGTTTACCCTGTACAGAAGCTGCTGACTTCTCTCATTCTCCAATGACATTTTAAATGTATTCCATTAGTGCGACCGATCACTGTACAATGATTTTTTTTACAAGTATTTAATTTAGTTAAACAAAAAACGTCTCTGACCGAAGTAAGTATGTCTGAACTGCCCACTTCTGTCACGATGCAAAGGGAGACCAGGAATGGACCGCCTCTATCAGGCAGGCTTACAAGCACATACTCAGCAGGTGTGAAGTGAGAGAGACAAGGTGACTGCTTTCTCCTCTAGCCTTGTGCATGGATGTATGATGTTACAACGCAAACTTTCACAAAATATGCTTTTACAACGCAAGCTCCATTACAACGCATGCTATTACAACGCAAGCCATTACAACGCATGTACCATTACAGCGTAATTTACTATTCTAACACCGCCGGGTGCTTACCTCAGGGAAGGTGCTTTTCAGCGTTGCAATGGCATGTGTTGTAATAGCATGGGTTGTGATGGAACTTGCGTAGTATAAGCGTGGGCGTAAAATCCGCTACGCCCGCGGATTTGCGGATTTTTGGGAAATCCGCAATACGCGGATTTTGCGGATTTCCCACAAAATCCGGGGAAAAAAAATCCGCGGACGTAACGGGTTCAAACTCGTGTATACAATGGCGCCAGCAAGCTGCCAGCGCCGTTGTAAAATAGTTACAAAGTTAGCTTGCACAAGAAGCACTTAGATAAAATAAAGCAGCACCTGCTTTATTTTATCTAAATGCTTCCTGTGCAAGCTAACTTTGTAACTATTTTACAACGGCGCTGGCAGCTTGCTGGCGCCATTGTAAAATAGACAGTGACCCCTGCGCCCTTCGGCGCGATTGCATAGTAACACACACATGGTCGCTGGAACTAGTTGAAGCTCAAATGCAGTGACTCATTCATCAGCCCAGAAACAATCGTGAGCGTCGTGGAGGCTGGGCAGATGTGCCTTCTTCCCAAATCTATCATCGAAAATCAGCTGAGATGCTGGATAGAGGCCTTTGCATCCTTGCCTTTCACGAGCGCAATCCCCGTGCTGTTCCTGTAACCAGGAGGTTCTGTATCTTCATCTGCTGGTCTGATCGGTCTCGGACCTTTTATACACACAAGAGGCATGTGCACTCGCATGGGAGCCCGCCCGTTTGGCCCCGCCCACACACTTGCGGTGGGCACCGTCTTCCCGCCATTTACCCACTATGATGGACAGCTCACTCAAGGGACCCCTGCGCCCTTCGGCGCCATTGCATAGTAACACACACCTGGTCGCTGTAGACAACTCTCTGGCACTTTAGGCAGCTGTAGTGTAGTAAAAGCACTATACATTTACCCAACGAGGTAGCACTTACTGATTATCCAGTAGAAAGTCCTCCAGTTGAGTAGAGGTATGGCACAAAACGGTGGCGTCTTCTTGAATAAATATGAAGGGCAGGGTTCATTCTGGCACGGTTGTCCTGTCACAAAAATTAAACCTCAACAGGAAGCACTTACAGATATCAATAAAGCATGTGCCCTAGTTGAAGCTTAAATTCAGTGACTCATTCATCAGCCCAAAAACAATCGTGAGCGTTGTCAAGGCTGGGCAGATGTGCCTTCTTCCCAAATCTACCGTCGAAAATCAGCTGTGATGCTGGATAGAGGCCTATGCATTTGTGTTCGCACGGGTTTCTGCCCGTTCGCGAGTGTTTTGTACAATAAAACCCTCGCGAACGTGCAGAAACCCGTGCGAACACAAAAAAAAAAAACGCTATGATCCGCGGATTTTGCGTATTTTCGAAATACGCAAATACGCAAATCCGCGGATTGCCGATACGCAAAATCCGCCCATGCTTAGCGTAGTATTCGCTGCGTTCTAAAGGCATTGCGTTGTAATGCCTGCGTTGTAATGGATGTTTCTCCATGTGGATAGTACAGTCAATGCAATGGTGCAGTGTGCAAGGAAAAGATCATTGCATCAACTGCAATTCACCGAAACATGGCCAATGACTTTGTGGCTTCAAAATAAAAGCACAGTGGGATTGCCCGCCTTCTGTAATCCTCCTGCCCCCACATTGACTTTTGAGCGCGGGCCCGCTGGGACAAGCCAGCCACTTTGGATTAATCCAGTTTGCTCCCATGCTTTTTAAAAATAATAATAACGGTATGACAACAGTGCCAGGATTGGTTAGGGCCATGAACTCAGTGTTCCAAAGGAGGTCAAGGGAATGTGATACAGTGAAGCTTCTGCAGGCCTTAAATCAGAGCAGCTCCTTCCAATTAAAATGCTTGACCCAGCCCCACCCAGAAACTCGACTGACAAAGCACTTTGACCTGGGCAGTACATTTAGAAAAAAAAAAGTATTGGCTTCAAATTTAAATTTGCGATGGCTCATGGCGGGGGTGGGGGGACAATGTCCAAATGCCCTAGTGGAGGAACCAACACTGCTCTGATTACACGAGGACAATTTTGATAGGGTAAGGTGGGACAGTCAGGGACAGGTAACGGATAGTTTCCCTGTAACCCGAGGTGTCCGACAAGGGTGCGTTTTGGCACCGACTCTTTTTTTATTGTTTATCGATCAGGTAGTTAAATTTTTTGCGGAAACCCCAACGGATGCACCATGCTTAGGTGGGACCAAATTTCCAATTCTCATTTTTGCAGATGACACTTTACTCCTCTCCAAGACACGTGGAGGGTTGCAAAAGGCATTAAACAGGTTTGAGGAGTTCTGTAAGCTAAATTATCTGCAAATCAACGTGAGCAAGCTCAAATTTATGGTCTTAACAAAAAATCGCCCCATCAAAAGTTTTGTTACGCTAAATGGTGCTAGTCTAGAACAAGTTGAGGCCATGACTTACCTTGGAGTAACCTTAGACTATCGCCTCCGCTGGAAATCCCAGATTGATGTACTTCGCTTAAAATTTGCTCGCCTCACAGGCTGTTTAATCCGGGAACAAAAACTGTCTCTAACTAAACGGGTTAAACCAGCACTTAGGATTTATGAGGCCAAGATTAGTTCTGCTATTTTGTATGGGGCTGACCTATGGGGCTATAAGGACCTCTCGCCATTGGTCAAAGTACAAAATAAGTTTCTGCGGAACCTGGTAGGTCTCCCACAATCTACACCAACCAAACCCCTCTTGCTGGACATGGGCTGCAAACCGATAAACGAGATGGCGCGTTATCGGCTAGTGGCGCTGTGGAGAAGGATCTGGACGGCTCCAGATCTAAGCCGGTTTGCAAGCTAATTGCTGGATGTGAGATCATTACCAGGTTCTAGTAACATCCCTTGGCTGCGAGAGGTTAAATTAATTTTGGAGGAGATGGGTTTAATCGACCTATGGGTCTCTCCAGGCTCCTCCATATTTCCGCCAAAGCAAGCATTTAAAGCACTCTACTGGGCATCTGTTAAACTCCCTTCTATCGTGCAATCTGAGGGTACTAGATTGACAGGCAGATTTTTGGCCCATAAACTAGACCCTTTCCTGGAGACTTACTGGGACGTCATCACAAAAACTCTAGATAAAAAACTTTATCACCAATTTCGAGTAGGGTCCCTGCCAGTGAGATCTTTTACAAAAAATTGGACGGGCCACTCAAATGAGTTTTGCCCCTGGTGTGTTGACCAAAGGGAGAGTCTGGGTCATTTTGTCTTTGCCTGTCCAGCATATCATAACCCCCGGACTAAATGGATTAGGCCTATTTTCTGTAAATTGAAAACTAAAGGAAGTACTGAAGCCTTGCGGGCGTTACAAACTAATACATCTGAAATGGTGGTCATAGGCGTGGCCAAATATTTGGGGTGGGCATGGATTATTCGTGCCAGACACACGCAGATATTGGCAGGCACCTGATTGGTAGAATAATAAATTATTTTCCTTTTTCCTTTTTTTAGGGTTTCATATATTGGGTCTTTAATTGATTAATAAATTGTTTAATTGTTTTTTTTAATGATGAAATGTTTTAGGCAAATTTGTCGTTTTAACTATTTTTGTATTTCACTAATTTTACTGTATAAACTGTCTTTTATGATATAAAAATCGAAATAAAGACTTATGAAACCTGAAACCTGAAACCACTGCTCTGCACCTCATTTCTCAATAGCCGCGCACTGCCTTCCTTAGAACAATGCAATTAAAAGCATCATGCAGCATGGTCTCGGTCACCTTGATGTTTGAGAAGAGTATTTTCAGACAAAAATTAAGATGATGCAAAGATGAGCCGGTGTTGACAGCTCTTAGGCCGCAAGCCCAGAAAAGAACTCTGTGTCCTGTGCTCCAAACTTTGGAAAAATTGCCTTTATTAATTGGCAGCAGGGAGTCTAATCGCTCATGTTGGTCCCACAATATAAATATGATGAAAAATTATCTTTTAAAAGTGAATTACTGTTATAGAGCCTGCAAGCACCAATGCAACATTCTCTGAAAAACAATACACATCACTTTGCATTTTATAACTTGGGCATCTTACAGCATTCAGTGCTAAGAATGCATAGCAGAAGAAACTGCAATTCTGCACAGTGCGCACAGAGCAGCAGTAACCAAAAATGCTGGGAGAAAGGCCCAAAGCAAGACTATGGAGAAGCAGAAGCAGCTGCAAGTGGAGAAGAGAACTGCTGTGCAAAGAAGAGGTTAGAAACCATGTAACCTGACACACCCAGACACACAAGTACAGATGCAGCTGCCAGTGGATGGAAGAACTGTTGCTACTGCTGAGAAGGAGATGCCTCACAAATTCTTTACTATAACTTGCACAAAAGGGCAGATATTTGTATACTTTCCAGATCACAATATAACCTTCAAAATGTGTCACTGTGAAACCTTCCAAAACAATCCAGAAATGTTGCTACAAAAAGTTAAGTTGTCTGCATGCTACTCATCTGGCCGTAGCTATAATTATTCGCTATTACTAAGCTTTGGGTACCTGAGAACCACAACTGAGAGGATCCCGATAGCAAACTCTAAATTATATGATGTATAAAGCTCTGTAAAAATGTGCATTAATCCTGAGAAATAGCAAGGGCATTTGAAGTGCAACCTTTACAGTTAATAGTTAGGCCTATTTTAAATTTGCACAATTGCTATATAAATGAACAGAGTTCTATTATGTTTTTATTTTCCTACAGAAACCTTGTTATACTAATGCCACAGCATCCCGATATCTGCTTGGTTAGGTTTCCATTGTGGGGATAGGAGGTCTAGGTCTTCAGAAGCTACTGGAGGGCAGGATCCCAATGCACACCAAAGACAGACACACAAAAACACTGCAAACATCTAGACGTTTTGAGGCTCTGCCATGGACTGAGGGAGGCAGATTAGGCATTACTTGGAACAAATATAAGAAGTCTTAAAATGAGAACTGCTCTCTAAAGGTTAGCTCCTAACTAGAGGGCCGGCAAAAGAAAACATGATAAAAATGTGATTAAGAAAGAAAAGTCTCAGAACAAGCCTCTGGCCGTAATTTTGGATAAGAGTGGCTAACATAGATAAAGGTGTAAGCTCTGAAGGTGCACAATGGCCACAAGGCTGAAGAGCCAATGTTTGCCCCTTTTCCTGAAGGAGCTTTAAAGAGTCCAACTAACAATCCAGAGATATGCAAAGGAATATTCCAACAAGAGGCATATTTGAGGCCTGAGCCGCTTTTTTTTCTAATTAGTGAATTATAGCCACTCTCCAAGACAGGGAAACTGACGGCAGGAAACGGTCTGCAACATCATTTCTTCCACTGGAAGACCACCATTCGGCACATCAGTAAAAGAAGGGAAGGTCCTGGGGCGCAAATAGCTTTCGGTCTCACCACATCGACATTAATAGCAACTACTGGCCTTGCTTCTTTGAAAGGTACCTCTCTCAGTGCTTGTGGTTTAGATCGGACAGGTCTTCTAATTTTGCAATTTCTTTCAAATACTGTGACAACTTTAAGAGCTCCTTGTCCTTATCACGATTTAGGTGGGCTTTCATGAAGGGTCGGATCTTTAGCCCATTCTGAGGGTTTATAAGAACGTTTCTTCCAATATCATCAAACATGATGGTGTTTTTCTTTGTGTAGAACTCAGGATACTTTCCCCAAATCACTCCAAGGGGCTTCACTTCAATGAGCCCTCTCCGTGGTGTGTGTACAGTGATCATTGCAGCGCTGTCCAGCATAAAAGTTATCTTGTAGTTAGCATTTGTGCTCACGCCCAGTTCCTTCATTTTAGCTTCAAGCCACTTCATGCTTGTAGCGGACCAGATGACAATGTCAAAGTCTTCATAGGCCGAGGTCAGGAACTCATGCAGATGTGGACGCATGAGCTCCACTCCAGTCTCAGCACAGGAACGATGGTCAAATAAAGTGTAATCCACATCCAGCCCTAGCAACTTCTTGTCCTCTCATGGAGCGTTCATTACCTCCACTTTGTGGTCTTTCACGCGCCGTGCGATCTTAGCAAGATTCTCTTCCCTGTTTTCTACTTCAACAACTTCCTCTTCAATGTCAAAGTCGTTGACAATGTCATCGTTGTCAGGCGGTGGACCCAGAACATCTTCCAAACGCTCTTCGCATGTTCCCATCATCATGATCTTTGTATTCGGTTTTAACTTCAAGACACCAAGTTTTACATGGTTATCAGCAGGCTTACCTTTATATTTCAGGCCCAGAAGCTTCTGCCGCTCGGGCAAGACCCCAGTGAGGCTCCGCAAGGGGGATTTGGGGGGCAGCCGAGCCGCGAGGTCTGCCCCCCGGGCAGTTGTGGGAGGGGGCGGGAGCAAGACATGGGAGCGGCCATTTTGCCGTTTTGGGCTGCCTGGGAATAGTCCAAAGGCAGCCCAATTCCAAGTTTTGTAGCCCAAACATAAAAAAGGCTGCCCGCGTTTCCCAGCCACCATTTTAGGTATTGAAACCTGGTGGCTGGGAGCGGAGGGAAGCCGAGTTTGCAGTCGCAACCAGAGGAGAGGCCTGACAGAGAGAGGGGGATGATCGGCGCGGGGCTGTAGACTTGGCCAGGCTTGGTGCAGCGGAACAGCGCCAAGGTGAAGGGAGGGCCGTGCTTCTTGCGGCAGGCTCGGAGGCAGCGAGGGAACACGACATGGCTGGCACACGAAGGCCCATGGCGGGCTCGCTGGCCCATCCCCCCACAGGACCCCCACGGCTTGGGGACCAGCGGCGGATGGAGAGCAGCATGGTAGAGGACTGTTTTGTATGGAATGGTGGTAGAGAGGGGCAGCGGGCCTCTGGTAGGGTACAGTCGGCGCCTCTGCTGGCTCGCCAGGTGTATAGATGGGGCGGGGTAGAACTGCAGGAGAGTTTGGAGGAAGGGGAGTTACGGGATGGCGAGGGCGGACGGGGGTCCGGTAACGGTGTGAGTTCTTTTTTGCAGGTGTCACGGGGCCTGGGTGCTGCGGCGGCCCGGACACACTCCAGGGACAGGTCAACGCCGGAGCGGAGAGGCGTGGAGCGCCACGGGGAGGCGTTGGTGCCAGGTAAATGCAATGCGACCTGCATTGTGTCAGTGGGGGTGGGGGAAGGGGGCGTGGGGGGGGGATCGATTGTGCAAGGGCAAGTATGTGGCGGATAAGAGTGTGGGTTCACAGGAGGCTTTGTTGGCACCTGAGGGAAAGGGTACACAAGGAGGGTCAGCGCCGACGGCCGGGGGGACGCCCGGGACCCTGGGGAGCACAGCGGGGGCGGCGGTGGCAGACGGCGGTGCGGAGAAGGTAGAGAGCAAGGAGCTGAAGATAAAGCGGCTCCCTTACATGGGGGTCACGAAGCCGCTGGGGGCGCATTTAATGGCGTCCACCGAGGAGAAGATATGGAAAGGGGAATATGTGGAGCTGTTGAAATTGCTACACCGCGAGGTCAGGTCGAAGGAGGGGTCGAAGGAGGACGAATATGAGCTGCAGAAGCGGCCGAGGGTGCCCTTGACGATTGAGAATTGGACGGCGGCGTTTTTTATTTTCGCGAGTGTCTATTGCGAGAAATTCCCTGAGCGCTCGGTGTCCATGTTCAAATACATGGACGTTATACGGAAGGCGCAGATCACGGGGTGGTTACGCGTGGGCACAGTATGATGAGGAGTTTCGGGCCCAGATGGCGTGGGATCCGGAGGCCAAGTGGGGGGAGCTGGATTGTGTCCTCTGGCAGCACACGATGGGGCTGGCGGAGTCGGGCAAGGCTATTTTTACCGCCAGCGGTTTGCCGATAGTGTATCAGCCCTTTCAAGGGCGCCCCACCCGTGGGGGGGTGGGGGCAGGTGCCAAGGGCCAGCCCGGAGCGGTGGGCGCCTGTTGGGATTTTAACAGAGGAGTCTGTGCCAGGGAGCATTACCGTTTTAAGCACGAATGCTCCGGATGCTGTAGGTACGGACACCCCGTGGTACGTTGTTGGGGCCCCCCACGACAGCAGGGGGGTCACAGGCGCCGGGTGGAAGCACGCGTCCCGGAGCCGCCCAACAGGCGGGCAGCGAGCGAGGGGGTCGGGGCTCTGGGACCCAGGGCTCGTACTCCGGTTAAGTTGGAGCAATTGACGGTGGCCCTGCGTACATACCCGGACGTGTGGGCCGCCGAGTGCTTGCGAGCCGGTTTTCGGGTGGGGTTTCGTTTAGGTTATGCGGGGCCGGGGCAGAGGTGTTGGGCGGACAATCTGCGGTCGGCGAGGGAGCACCCGGAGGTGGTGCAGAGTAAATTGGACAAGGAGGTCCTGGAGGCTGCATGGCGGGTCCGTTTTCGGATTGGCCATTGGAACACTTGATAGTGTCCCCCATTGGAGTCGTGCCCAAGAAGGAGGCGGGACAGTTTCGCCTCATTCAACATTTGTCATGGCCGGAAGGGGGGTCGGTAAACGACTTCATTGATGAAAATGAAGCCACGGTGTCGTACTCCTCGGTGGAGGCGGCCATGGTTTTGGTGGTGGAAGCAGGACCCGGTGCGCAAATGGCCAAGTGCGATATCAAATCGGCTTTCCGGCAGTTGCCGGTACACCCAGACAACTGGTGCCTACTGGGGATCCAGTTTCGCGGCCGCTGGAATGTGGACAAGGCTCTGCCGATGGGCTGCTCGATGTCTTGTGCACTTTTTGAATGTTTTAGCACGTTCCTCCAATGGTTTTTTACGGAACGCACAGGTCACCAGGGAGTTACGCACTACCTGGATGACTTTTTCTTGGTCGGGGCCCCAGACTCCATGGACTGCCAGGTGGCGCTGGACAGGTTTCTGGAGATCATGGAGGACCTAGGGGTGCCTTTAGCACCGGAAAAGACAGTGCGGCCAGGCACGACGCTGTCGTTTTTGGGCATTGAGCTTGACTCAGTGCAGATGGAGGCCCGGCTGCCGGCGGATAAAAAGAGGCAGATGTTGGGATTGCTGGAAGTGATGGTGGAAAAGCACAAGGTGGCAGTCCTGGACATTCAGGTGCTGTTGGGACACCTAAATGTTGCATGTAGAGTGGTACGCGTGGGGAGGACATTCTGTAGGCATTTAGGTAGGGCGCTGGCGGGCAACAGGCCTCCACACCACCACGTGCATTTGTCGGCGGGTGTGTGGGAAGATTTGCGGATGTGGCGGTTTTTCTTGAACCAGTTCAACGGTGTGCCCTTACAGCGGGACGTGACATGGTTTGGGATGTGCAGATTTTCTCAGATGCGGCGGGCAGCGACGGTTTCAGTTTGTACTCGAACGGGAAATGTGTGCGGAGAGGTGGCCCCTAGAGTGGCACGGGGGGGGCGGAGCATTGCCTTTCTGGAGCTTTTCCCTTTGGTGGTGGCGATATGGCTGTGGGGGGAGGTGCTAGCACACCGGAGGGTGACTTTCCATGTGGACAATATGGCTGTGGTACAGGTGGTAAATCGGCAGTCGGCCAGGGACGAACAGGTGCTGAAGCTGTTGCGTGTGTTTGTGCTTGGCTGCTTGCGGCATGACATTGCTTTTCGCGTGGTGCACGTCCCGGGAATCGACAATGACATTGCGGATGCCTTGTCTCGTTCGCAGTGGGGGAGATTCTGTGGGTTAGCCGAGGACGCAGAGCGGGACCCGACGCCCATGCAGACGCAGCTGTGGCGCGTGGGCAACACCGGATGTTACAGCTGGCTCTAGGATCTTTGGCGGACTCGACCAGGACAATGTATGTGGCTGCATGGGGAGAGTTTGTGGCATCCGGGGCACGTTGGAGGCCGCCGGGAGCTGACAGACAGGACGATGTGGTCCGATTTATGATCTCCTTGATATATAGGGGTCTCCGGAGGGTGACCATAGCGGGCAAGTTAGCAGGGATCTCATTCATGGGAAAGGTGTGTTGGGGGTACGCACCTTCCGCGGGGGAGCTCGCATCAAGGATGTTGGAGGGATGGGCCCGGGAATGCGGGAGGGCAGGGGTGTTGTGGCGGCCATTGTCAGGGGAGCTTTTAGGGAGAGTTGTGGAGGTGTTGCATTCGGTGTGTGTGGACGAGCGGGAAACGTACTTGTTTGCGACGCTGATGGTGTGGATGTTTGCAGGGGCCTTTCGGGTGTCTGAAATGGTGGGCGGGAGAACGGGCCAGGGTCTGGGGTGGTCAGAAGTGCGGCTGGGGCACCGAGAAGTGCGCATTTGGATGCGGCAGTCTAAAACGGACCAGCGTTGTGTAGGGGCCTGGGTGACGTTGCAGGAGGGGGGGAGTGGCGTGCCAGGTGCGCTGTGGGTGGACTTGAAATGGCACATGGCGGCGTGATGGTTTGGTGTTTCAGCAAGCAGATGGAACGCGGACAACAGCTGCTGGGGGTGCTGCGGAAGGCACTGGACAGGTTGGGGGTCGATGGCAAACAGTATGGCACGCACTCGTTCCGAATTGGGGCGGCGTCGGAGGCGCATCGGCGAGGTTGCGGGCGAGGGGCCATCATGCACTTGGGGAGGTGGTCCCTTCCTGCTACCAGCGTTATGTGCGTAGCTCAGAGTTGGCGTAAAGCGCGCGCAGGTTGTTGGGGGGACACATTTACTTACAATGTTTTTCGTTTCAGGTTCGGTGGCGGGTCCTACGGCACAGGGAATGTTGATTTGGATTGTGGGCCATTCATTTGTGAAGAGAGCGAAGTTGCTGGCCCAGGATAGTTATTTAGGGGAAAATTTGGGCTTTCATCCGGCTCTGTTTCAGGTGGTGTGGCTGGGGAGGGGGGGGCATGCGCTGAAAGGATCTAATGTCTACATTGAATGGTATGGTGCAAGGGGGGCGGTGCTCAGATGTGTTGGTTCTCCACTTGGGGGAGAACGATATGGTGCGGGAGACTGGCCTGGTGTTGATGAGGGCGATGCGTCGTGTTTTGGCGGAATTGCGGAGAAGTTGGGACGGTTGTTCGGTGGTGTGGACGGAGCTGGTGCCGCGAACGGTGTGGCGCGGGGCAAGTCGGCCGCAGGCGGTAGACAAGGCGCGGAAGAAGATAAACGTGAAAATGGTGCGTTTCTGTCGGCACTTGGGGTTTGCGAGTATTTGGCACAGGGATATTCCCTATGATGCACCGGAAATGTTCAAGGGTGATGGGGTACACCTCTCGCGGATAGGGATGGATTTGTACCTGTTGGAGCTTCGGGAGGTGTTGGCCCGTTTGTTAGGCGTGCGCCGTGAGTAGGACCCTGGCTTTCAGTGTTTGCTTTGCTTAGCTGTGTAGAACGGAGTGGGGGGGGCAGGGAAAGGGGGAGGCGGTGTATTCACCTACACTCCACCTTTCCCTGGGTGGCGGAGTTTGTTTGGGATGTTGGCCAAGTTTGGCTGGAGTTCGGTATTTTGTTGTTAAGTTTGGGGTCTTGGGGAACAGGAGCGGGGAAAGGGTAACCAGTTTGGGGGTTACATTAGAGCATGGGTACTCACAAACTTTCTCTCAGGGGCCAAATTTACAATGTGGTTTGTGTCCGAGGGCCGCACCGGTGGGGGCGGGGTCAGTGGGGAAGGGGCGGGGCAAGAGCAACAAAAAAAACTGTGACCATGAGATTGATCATAGGTCCCTGCAGCGGACGCCTTCGTCCACTGAGCCACCAGACCCGGCATTGACACACATCTCTCTCCCTCTCCCCCTCTCCCCCTCTTCCTTTCTTCCCCTCTCTCCCCCTCTCTCTCTCTCCCTCTCTCTCTCCCTCTGTCTCTCCCTCCCTCTCCCTCCCTCCCTCCCTCTGTCTTCCTCCCTCCCTCTGTCTCCCTCCCTCTCTCTGTCTCCCTCCTTCCCTCTGTCTCCCTCCCTCTGTCTCCCTCCCTCCCTCTCTCTGTCTCCCTCACTCCCTCTGTCTCCCTCCGTCTGCCTCCCTTTCCATCCCTCCCTCGCTCTATGTCCCTCTCCCTCACTCTCCCTCCCTTTCCCTCCCTCACTTTCCCTCTCCCTCTCTTTCCCTCCCTCTCGCTCTCCCTCCCTCTGTCTCCCTCTCCCTCCCTTTTCCTCCCTCTGTCTCCCTTCCTTTCCCTCCCTCCCTCGCATTCCCTCCCTCGCATTCCCTCCCTCGCTCTCCTTCCATCCCTCGCTCTCCTTCCATCCCTCGCTCTGCCTCCCTCCCTCGCTCTCCCTCCCTCCCTCGCTCTCCCTCCCTCCCTTGCTCTCCCTCCCTCCCTCTCCCTCCCTCCCTCGCTCTCCCTCCCTCGCTCTCCCTCCCTCCCTCGCTCTCCCTCTCTCCCTCCCTCGCTTTCCCTCCCTTACTCTGTCTCCCTCCTTTTTTTTTTAAAGGCTGTCTGCAACCAGAGCTCGACTCAGAGACTCTGCTGCCTGTGGGGGCCGGGCGATTTCCGCCGTACTCAGATTGGGGCTGCCGGGGCGCTGAGAGCATAGCTGCCAAGGTTTCAGAATGCTATGTGTGACATTTTTATAATTTCAGTGTAATTTTGAGACATTTCAATAAATATGAGTGACATTTTCTCGCAAGCAAAGTCAAGCAATGAAGACAAGAGAAACATATAAATATCAGATATATGACACCCATTTGAGCAACAAGAAACTCTAAAAAGTAATTGAACTAAAATGCACTAACAGCAGGCAGCTGTAAACAGAGCAGAGTATTACTTCGAGAGTGCACAGTTCTCACACTCAGTACACTACAGGCTGCAGGCAGCTCAGAATGAAGCATTCATTTCATTTATTAATAACATCCATAGCAAGTTAGGTGAGCTAATAATACACAGAGGCCTTTACCAGCCTTTGCCCACACTGGGTCACCGGGATCCTACCTTCTGCCAGCATCAATCAATGAATCAGATCAGGATGCCGAGCATCAGTGCGGGCTGTAGGACCTTTCTGTCACAAGTGGGACCAGGCCCACAACAGATGGATGTGAGGCCCCAAACATTTACATCTCTTCTCAGCTTCCTAATTAAGAGCCAAACACCGTCATCTGACTCGCAGACAAGCTCGGGCACTGGGCAAGCCTTGGATTGAGGGGCACACAGTCCCACATAGGTTATAGTTGGCAGCCAGAGCATTGTAATGTTATATTCCAAAAGGTACTCTGAGTCTAACAAGTAGCACTGGGCAGGGCTGTGCATGTCCTGTGCAGCCAGTTTGATATGCGTAGCGTGTAACTGTCCATATCACGATACTGGACAATTGCTAAGACAAGAGGAGACATAGTTTCTGTGGAAACTGACAGCACAGCCAAACATTGCGGTTAGGGTATGGGGTTGAGGTGTTATGTAGCTACCATTACTAGTGAACTATAGGCCATGTAAAATAAGGATGCAGGGTTCTGCCTCAAAGTTTGCAGTGAAATAAATGACTGCAGCACGCACAATATTGCAACTGATTAAAGTCGGATCTAACCAGAGGACCAGTTGAGAAACTCGTATTTGGCAGAGTATGAAAGTTGAAGCAGGATCGATCCACTTAAACTAACGCTCTTCAGCAGATGCACACCCCTCAGACAACACATTGAATCTGCTTCATTCAACATAACGGTGACCTACAATGGGAAGAAGAGAGCCTATGGAGGAGTTCTGATGCTCGGAGAGACGCCAGCAGGAAGTGCAGCTAATGCCTTTGTGGCTGATAGCAAACACTACTCCCCCTCCCCCCCTCCCTCCCGGGCTGTGACAGCTTCCAGGCACGCGCACACAGCCGCACCCAAGCATTTCACAGGTCTTTAAAAGACCATTAGAATGTTAATGAGGCTATTTTCACCTCTCAGCGCCCCTGCAGCCCCACTCGGACTACGGCGGATATCGCCCGGACCCCACAGGCAGCAGAGTCTCTGAGTGGAGCTCTGGTTGCAGACAGCCTTTAAAAAAAAAAAAACTCGGGTACGATCTCTGAAAGGTCCGCGGGCCGCCAGGAAAGGCTTGCCGGGCCGTACTATGAGAACCCCTGCATTAGAGGGTAGTTTGGTTACAGTTGCAATAGGACAGATAGGAATGTAGGTATTGTGAGGTTTTGGATTTAAGAGGTAGGGGAGAAAATTGGATATTCATAGGATATAATGCTGTTATATATTGTTATGTTGCGGGGTGGGGGATATTATCATGTGGGATTGTAGGGGTGGAGGGAGAAAAACAAAAGGGGGTCAGGTAACTCGATGTTTAGAGAGGTTTTAGTTTTGTAAGGCGGTCTGACAGTTTGGTAATAATGTGATGTGCACCTGTTTCAATAAAGCGGCCTTTTACACACACAAAATGGTAGTTGGTAGTGCTTGCCTCCCTCTCTCCCTCCCAAGGGGGATTTGGGGGGCAGCCCAGCCGCGAGGTCTGCCCCCCGGGCAGTTTTGGGAGGGGGAGGGAGCAATACATGGGAGCGGCCATTTTGTCGTTTCGGGCTGCCTGGGAATAGCCCAAAGGCAGCCCAATTCCAAGTTTTGTAGCCCAAACATAAAAGGGGCTGCCCGCGTTTACCAGCCACCATTTTAGGTATTGAAACCTGGTGGCTGGGAGCGGAGAGTAGGTTTTTGGCCCCACCCACCCTCCCTGGGTTTCATGTTTTTTAAGGAGGGTTTTTTCCTTTGGTATTCCCCTTAGGCAGTAAATTTTTTTATGAAGGATGCGTTATTGGGACAGGTGCACAGGGTGGGGATATATGTATGTTGTCGCTGGAAGCAGGTGCAGGCGGAGTTTGTTTGGGATGTTGGCCAAGTTTGGCTGGAGGTCGGTATTTTGTCGTTAAGTTTGGGGACTTGGGGAACGGGAGCGGGGAAAGGGTAACCAGTTTGGGGGTTACATTAGAGGGTAGTTTGGTTACAGTTGCAATAGGACAGATAGGAATGTAGGTATTGTGAAGTTTTGGATTTAAGAGGTGGGGAGAAAATTGGATATTCATAGGATATAATGCTGTTATATATTGTTATGTTGCAGGGTGGGGGGATATTATAATGTGGGATCGTAGGGGTGGAGGGAGAAAAACAAAAGGGGGTCAAGTAATTCGATGTTTAGAGAGGTTTTAGTTTTGTAAGGCGGTTTGCCAGTTTGGTAATAATGTGATGTGCACCTGTTTCAATAAAGCGGCCTTTTACACACACACAATGGTAGTCGGTAGTGCTTGCCTCCCTCTCTCCCTCCCAAGGACTGCTTCAAGTCTAGCACTGTGTCTTCCTCGGAGAGAGCTGTGACTGAAAACTCTTGTCCGCCCCATTTTATAATCAGTGATACAGACATCCTCTGGACTCACCAGCACTTGAAAAGCAGCACCGGACACCGTGTCCATAGAGTTTCCAAAGCCAAACCTGCCGCAGCAACAACCGTCTGTTGCTGTACGTTACGTCCGCAAGCAGTCAGGAAGGGAATGACAAGTGCACAGTCTGGTACTGGACGGCTTTCAGTGCAAGTATGGGCGGCTTATATGGTATTAATACAGGCTGTGAGTGCTGCATTGTGCATATACTATCTATCTATTGTGATATTCTACATAACTCTCTATGGTAGTAGATTATGTAGGTAACCTCTATGGTAGCATGTCATGTAATTCTAGAGCTTAGTGATGTAATCCTGTGTTAAGGCCAGATGTCGCATGTCATGTAAATATAGAGCTTAGTGATGTAATCCTGTGTTAAGGCCAGATGTCAGTTGATGTTGGCCTAGATGGATGGGATCCTTTGTGGTGATTAAACCTTCTTCATGAACTGCATTTCTTGTGAAGAGAATCGTATTTAAATATTACATCTATCTATCTATCTATCTATCTATCTATCTATCTATCTATCTATCTATCTATCTATCTATCTATCTATCTGTCTGTCTGTCTGTCTGTCTGTCTGTCTGTCTGTCTGTCTGTCTGTCTGTCTGTCTGTCTGTCTGTCTGTCTATATATACCCAGGAGAATTATGATAATAAACAATCAAAACAGAAGATGTTTTAATATATTTCTATGAAATAGCAGGAGTTTCAATTTTATTTGTATTTCCTCGAGTACCTTATTCCTCTAATTGCTTGTGGTGGGAATTGAGCTACTTCCTGCCTTACCTTATTTTATGTTTAACCTTTGAGGCAGCTGTTTGATGATCATACATAATATACATAGAGTGGTATTGATCAGTATGCTTCATACATTGGTCTGTTAACTTATCACTCACATTTTCCCACAATGCACCACATGGAACAGCATGTTGCAATGATTCAGCCTGTTTTATCCTTGGCCTCTCTTCACAGTGAGTGACTGTGCAGATCATTTTCACATTGTTCACATCCACAAAAAAAGATATAGCTTTCATTCAGTTGCATAGCTAATCCGCCATCTTACAGTGGTGCTGTGACCAAATCTAGATAAGGGTGGCATGTTACTCACTACGGAGTGACAGAGGTCAGCTTGTGGAAGAAGAAAGTGAACAAAAGCATGATGTGTGTATCTCAGATGGCTAGTGATTGTAAGAGAGGACTAATAAAAGCAGTGTATTTCAGTAGTCACACGATCAGTGTGAGTAGGGCAATGTCACAGATCGATTACTCAAATAGGCCAGTTAGTCGGGGCCAGTGTTCAACGTGTTCAACGGAGCACAGGTTGATGGTTAGGTCAGGTATCGGCACAATGGGGTGTCAGTTGTGTATCTCGCCCCAAGGAATGTCTTCATTCAATCCTGTTGATGTATGGACAAGCGGAAAATCATCTCTGTTCTTTCTGGAACACATAGTGTTTTGTGGCATTAGGATGCATTTCCAGCACTGTCCAGGACAGGTGATCAGGGGAATGGGGTATGTCAATGAAATGTGCACTCAGCTTGGTTATGATCCTTTTGCAGTGTATGTTGCTACGATGTTCCATTATTCGTGTTTTGACCATGCGTGTGGTCATACCAATATACCAAAGGTCAAAAGGGCAGGTGATCATGTATATACAATTTGTTGAGTTGCATTTAGAGTGTGATCATTGTGTCCACACCTGGTGGTAGTTCAATTGTAACGTTTTGGAGGATCTTGTGAGAGTACATAACCCACAAGCCCCACATGGATAGTGCCCAGTTACAGCTGGTAATCCCCACAAGGATTGTTGGGTGGGTTTTTGTACAGCTTTGGGTCTTGTATGTACTATGGTGTTTTTCAGGTTCCAAGTACGCTAAAAGGAAAGCCTGGGTAGGGGCTACCACTGCTCTCCAGTTTGTAAGATACCCCAATGTTTTTGGATAACTCTTTGATCTGGTTTGATTGGGGTGTGAAGGAAGTTACACATGTTAAGGTCTCATCTTGAGCTTTTGGTAGGGTTTCCCAAAGTGAGGATCAGTTATTGTTAAGCGCCCTTTTGCGTGCCATTTTTACAATGTGAATTGCATACTGGCATGTCTCAAGGCTGGCTGATTAAGTAGTCGCTTGCTGTTCAAAGTCATCCAGGGAGCTACAGTTACGGAGCAAATTTAAAAATGGTCCACATGGTAGATTGCCCCTGAGATGTTTAGGGTGATGGCTATCATACCGTAAAAGACTATTGCAGTCCGTGGGTTTTTTGTATGTGGTGGTATGCATATGGCCATCCTGCAGTGTACTGGACAAGTCTAGAAAGGGAAGGTTCACAGCTGACACTCTCTTAGTGAAAAGTAAGAAAGGGCAAAGAGTGTTGATCCATTCCCTAAAAGTGTTGCACATTGGCTGTAGAGTATGGTGCATCTGCTCATCATTGTCACAACCGCAGGCTACCTGGTGACATGAATACTGGAAACGTAGGGGCAATATTGACACTCATGCACTCAAGGTCTGCGCATGAGGTATATATTTTTGACCTGTACAACGTGTGTGTAACCACTTGATGAAGGTCACTGTTTATCACCATCTGGATGATTATTGTTTTTTGTGAGACTGGCATACTGTTATTCCCTTCGGTGCATTGTACCTAACCCCGAGCGTAGTTGGCGTAGCAGGGCAACGCGGAGGGCCACGGAGTTGAGAACAAACTCCATGGAACTCTGTGGAGCTCCACTACGCCACCTGCTACCCACCCCCCATTAACAATTGATTAAAACGTCAATAAAAATACTTTCAAAGTAAATAAAACCCACTTACATTGGCTGCTGTGTCCCCGGGCTGCCCTCCTCCTCTTCATCACGCCGTCTCTGGAAAAATGCGCCAGCGCGCTCACCTGCGCATTTCTTATGAGAAATGCGCATGAGCGGGCGCACATGTATGCACAGTTTTTCCAGAGACGGTGCGACGAAGAGGAGGGGGGCAGCCCGGGGACATCACAGCCAAGGAAAGTGTTTTTTTGTACTTTAATGTCATTTTATTGACGTTTTAATAAATTGTTAAATAGGGGGTGGGAGGCGGGGCTGGCCAAATCCCCTCCGCTGCGGAGTGTGCGGAGATTTGCCTACTCTGCATTCTCCACGGAACGCGGAGTAGGCAAATCTCTGCACACTCCACAGGCGGAGCAGAGGTCTCCGCCCGGGGTTAATTGTACCCAAGCATGCAACAGTTTTGCATGTTCATCATTTTATTAAGCACCAACTCTGGCATTGAATATTGTTGCTGTTATCCCCCTTTTCTCCTTTCTTCTAGGTCGGTTGACTTATCCATTGCATTAAGGTAGACTATATACCCTCTTGCATTGGGAATGGCACGGCACTAGGTGACACCAGCACCCCAGACCATCCTCCCTTTGAATAGTTTTCTTTTTTTACATTTCACGGTCCTGACAAATTGCCCAGATCACTCATGACATTTTTGACAAGAAGCATGTTGACCAACAATTGTGCTCAACTCTGCAACAGTATCTGTGATTTTATACAATATCTAACAAAAAAAAAAAAAAAAAAAGAACTAATGTAGACCATAATATCCTCTCTGGCCTGTATTTGTTTTTAATACAACCTAGGGTTTCATACATTAAAGATCAACTTGTTTTCCCTACAAGTTTGTAGAAATCAATGAAATCAATGAATCAGGGCAAGATAGATGCATTACATAAGAAGCAGATTACTACACATTTCCCCTTTATAATATTTAACAAAAGGAAATAGTATACACATATATAACCATAGGAAGAGAGGATAAACATTCCGGAAGTAAACGTAAAAGAACACCATAATAACATGAGCCAAACTCTCCTTATGTAATAATAATAATGTAAAAGTAATGCAATAATGAGAAAATAGTATTGTAAGTAATAAAATAGCCTTCCCTGTGTAATAATAATAACGATGCAACAGTAATAATATAAATAATAAAATAGCCTTCCCTATGTAATAATAATATTAACGATGCAATAGTAATAATGTAAGTAATAACCAGTAAGACAGCTTTCTCTATGTAATAATAATGATAATAATAATAATGACATAGTAAATGTAGTAATAGTAATGTAAGTAATAAAGTAGTAATATAGAAGTTGTAAACTTAAACAAATGGCAGGACCAGGGAATACCATATGCCCTCTACTGCACACACTATAATATACCATCCACTTACTAAGAACACCCTCTACTGCATACTATTGCAGGACCAGGGAAATTTACATATCCTCTAATGTACATACTATAATGTTCCGTCTGCCTACTATTGCAGGACCACAAACGCAATGATACACAGTATCCTCAAAATAAAAGAACACAGACCTCCTCGTAAAGGGGGAATCCACCTCCCTATAGACCATCACACACAGTAACATCCCAAGGGGAAATCCACCTCCCTGTGAACCACCACACACAGTAACCTCCCAAGGGGGAATTCACCTCCTTATAAACCACCACACACAATAACCTCCCGAGGGGGAATCCACCTCCCTATAAACCATCACACACAGTAACCTCCCAAGGGGGCATCCACCTTCCTATAAACCACCACACACAGTAACCTCCCAAGGGGGAATCCACCTCCCTACAAACCACTACACACAGTAACCTCCCAAGGGGGAATCCACCTCCCTATAAACCACCACACACAGTAATCTCCCAAGGGGGAATCTACCTCCCTATAAACCACTACACAGAGTTACCTCCCAAGGGGGAATCCACCTCCCTATAAACCACACACACACATTAACCTGTGTACCTTACATACCACAATTAGTGAAGTGCCTCAAAGTACTAATTTTTAAATGACACATTTCCCAAGAGAAAGGACATTTTGTCAACTTCCCCCCAAAAAGTCAGCATAGGTAGTATTCCCAAAATACTGGGTTGCCACGGAGTTGAATCCTTGAAAAATCATTGCTTGCAGAACACCAGGGAATCCAAATCTCCGATTCACCGTGTCAATATCAAGTGAGCTTGGGGAACATCCTTTACAACGCAACTTTTACAACTAAGTACCTTTATGAAGCAACCATTACAACGCAACTTTTACAACGGCTTGCACTGGGGGGCGCTCTAGGATAGGGAATAGTTTCCAACACCTTCCCTACTATCCACAGGGACTGGAGTTGGAATATTAAATTAAACTATTCACTATCCAGCGCCCCCCAACGCAAGTCGTTGTAACAACTTGCGTTGTAAAACTTGCATCGTAAAGTAATGCGTTGTAATAGCATGCGTTGTAACGTCATACATCCAGTGAGCTTACCTTTCCTTGCTCTGGTGCTGAGGTACTACATAACCACTAGATGGCACTGTTGAATCTTTTCTAAACATCAAATGTTGCTTAATGAAACATAAACATAAAGCGTTCGTATTTTGATTGTGCCACATAAGTGAAAATGATCCCCCGTCCACAATATCTCCGTAAGCTTTCTTTAAAATAAACAACTTGGTTGGCCATGATGAACTGCGAGGCAGAATGCCATCGAACACTTCAAACCTTACTATGCACAGATGGTGCCAAACACAAAATGGCGGCACGTTCGGTTGGAAGCGACGTAAGCAAGAACCGGAGAACCGGAGAACAGACACACTGTGTGAGCAACAAGGCCAGGTAAGTGGCGCGCGCCCAATTTGAAAGTTGAACTGCAGAGTGATGGTTTTGAAACACTGTTTGCCCTATTTAAAATGTTCCATAGTGCTGCAAAAAGTAAAAATAACACAAAACTGCACCTTATGCTTTCCTCCTCTGAACAGTCAGCAATCACCACAGGACTCAATGTCCCGGGGATCCTCAATGTGGTTCGCACACTTCAAATCAGGGAGATCAACACTGCACTGTGGAAGTCAACACCACAATTCAAATTCCCTGCAATCATTAACGCATCACTTTAAAAGGTGAAGACCTCTCATCTCACAATTCCAGTTATCATCACTTTCCTCCGGGACTCGATCTTGCCCTCTTGACCTTGATCTTCACAGCTGAATCTAGCACCTTGAATTTCTTAGGGCGATTGTTATTGGCACACTTGTAAAATTAACACCAGGAATAATTGACATGCCCTTAATTAGCACATTTAAAATGTAAATCACAGCCACTTCACACCAGAGAAGAATGTCTGTTGCTGAGTGACGTTGCTTCTCACAGTCACACGCTTCACAGTTGACACTTTCAATTGGCACTGACTGCAGTTTTCTTCACTTTCAGGTTGACACAACCACTTCACAGCGTTTCACAAGTTCATAACTGCAGAGTGCTCTGTGCATAACCACTTCACACCGGAGCTCGATGCTTGCCCCCGACACCACATTTCAAGGGTCAGCACTCAACACCATGGCACGCTGTTAGTCTGTTACATCTTCATGGTCATAGCTTTCAAGATCAGTTTAACACTTCGTTGTTGCCTTAATTACATTCAAAACAGGACTGCATTTACTCTTTACAGTCTCACACACAGGTGGATCTGGTACCTTGAATTTCTTAGGGCGACCGTTATCGCGGTCACTGGTGGGGCGGGTGCCAGACAGCTTAAATAGTTTGATGTCTTTAGTAATATTAGTACCTTAAGTCCTTCTTTTCTCCACGCGTAAGTTCTTTTCCTTTTAAATCGTCGCCAATGTAGAAATCAATGAAGTCTAGTAGACAGCTCTTGTAGTTGTAGTTTATTCTTCAAGTTACATCTTGGTAAATTCCATTGTAGGTCTTAATATAAGCCCCACCAGGAGCAGCCTCCTGGCTGCTCAGCCCATCTTCTCCAACTGCTCCTCCTTCAAGTACAAACTTCCATAACATTCCAAATGACATCATATAGCTAGAGCATCAGGCAGCGAATCAGGGCAAGGGAGATGCATTGCATAAGAAGCAGATTACTACAGAGTTATTTTTAAACTCACCACTCTACTCATTCACTACTCTCTCACACTTACCCTCATACTTCATGATGGCGGTTTAAAAGAGCTCTGGCAAAGTGCTCCCCCTGCTGAGCCCACTGGGCATTGCCATGCCGGCCCAACGAGGAGCTGCCCTACGATGAAGCATGACACCCCTTGGAGTGTTTGAGGGCTCTTGCTCCTGAAGGATCAGATCCCCCGACTTAATCCCTCAGGTTGTCCCGACTTTCTCTTCTATAGGACCTGCACACATTCATACATACCTAAGTTCTGATTTATTCTTGTCTCCTTCACAAATAATAACAAAGTGTATGACAGAACTGAAAGGCAAGTTGTTTGAAAACAAAAACATCACTAGTAAATCAGTTGCACTGTTTTTTTTAAATGTAACATTTTTATGGCAAACATGATGTAGCCACTTCTAGGTGGTAACATATGCTTGTAATAAAAAATGATCCCAACAAATTACCATTTCCTCAGCCTGCTAAGGCCAGACCTGTTGACTTTACCAGTTCTTATTACGGTCGGGCAGAGTATAGATAAGTTAATTATTACTAAATATAAACTGGAGCACTGGTTGATATTAATGGCAGTCTTTACTTCAGTTTTCATTAATCCATGGTTTAAATTATACTCCAAGCTCTGCATGATTCCAATCTAATCCAATGTAATTCAATCATGAGGGCTTTACAGTAGTATCTCTACGACTGCCGTGGGAACTGCCTCTTTGCCCTGTTCTTTGAGCACAGTCAGGGCCGGACTGGGAACGCAAACCAGCCCTGGCAATTACGTCAGACCGGCCCTGGGGAAGAGGGGGTAGATTGGCTGTTGAGAAGCACTGCTGCTACGCATTTGTTACAATGGCCAATATTGCAGCACTGCTGAAAAACCGGCCCAGTAACAAAAACTGGTGGAAAACAGGGAGGGTTGTGCTGGTGAGAATCACTGTTGCTGTGCTTTTGTTACAGGGCCTGATATTGAAGTACTGCTACAAAACTGGCCCCCAGTGACAGAAACTGATGGGAAACACTGCAGCTGCTCTTTTGTTACAGGGGACCGATATTTCAGCATTGCTGCCAAACCGGCCCCCAGTATCAAACGGCCCCAACTGGTCCAAATCTGGTCCCTACCATAATGGCCCACTAGTAAAATGCCTGGTGCCCGCTACGGCCAGTCTTGCCCTCAGCACAGTGCTTACTGCTCTGTAGCATTTCCAGGGAAAGTTACCAGAAGAACAAACTGCATTTGTTCGACTCTGCACAGTCAATGCAAAAAGGCTGACAGCCAATGCCTGACCGATTGGATTTGCAATTGCTTGATTCTATATAATTCATTATTTTGTTTTTCAGTCGCCTTACATTTTTTCTCTTTCTTGCATTCTTCCACTTTTCAGTTCCTTTCCTTTTTTTAAATGACTTCCTTCCAGCTCCTCCTCCCTTATTTCCGTACCCTCAGGAGGTTTCAGAACTGGTGGAGAAATTCCAGAAGCAGGAATGGGCAGCAGGTGCAGCCTAAAACTGTTCCTGCCTGGAGGACAACAGCAAAGAGGTCAAGAGCACAAACCAGGTTACTACCACAGGACACTAGTGACAGCTAGAACTGAACCAAAGGACGATGAGACGAGTCCTGGTGCCATGAAATTGGTGCCGAAGGCATCAGACTTAAAGTAACCTCAGCCCTGGTCCCAAAGTATATGTAAGTGTCTCTGTTGAATTACACTAGTTTAGAATTTTCAGCATCTTTGGGAGCAAACATTCTTCAGCTATGGTGTAGCTTTGCAGAACTTTCTATAGTTCAATCACATTCTTGACCGAATAAGGGCTTCATTTAGAGTTTGTCAGATGTGTTACTCTGGCACAAACATGACTGATATCCTAACGAAGCAAAGGCAAGTGGCAGACCAAGGTCCCGCACATCCAGTCCTTTGGTACAGCGTATTTGGAGGTGACTGATATCCTATCTGCTTTATTATACGTGCCACAGAATATCATGCAGTTGTAAGAATGCGGACTGGATATGCCTCATATTTGTGATGGAGGAATCTGTCTACCAAACTCTAAATCAGATACTTAGACTCAATAACATTGACAGTGCCCCTGAAATCAGATGTTTATAATAACCGTGGGTGGAGAGCTCCACTCCACCTGCGGAGTGTGCGGAGTTGTGCCTACTCCGCGTTCCGCAGCGAACGAGGAGTAGGCACAACTCGGCACACTCAGCGGCGGAGCGGAGTTGACCAGCCCCCGCCTCCACCCCAGGAAGAATGACATTAAATATACATGAAGGTAAAAAAAGTAAACACTTACCTTGACTGCAGCGTCCCCAGGCTGCCGTCCTCCTCTTGCTCGGTTTCACGATGATCTGCGCATGCGCGCATGCCTGCGCAACACATTGCTTGCAAGAAATGCGCATGGGTGAGCGTGGAAGGGGTGGAGGCGGGCGTGCAGCGGAGAGGAGTTTCCATGGAGCTGGTCCCCAACTCCGTGGACCTCCGTGTTGTGCCTCTCTGGCAGCTCCGCCCAGCCTTAGTTTGTAAGCAGAGCACTAAGGATGCAGGCCCTGATTCACAAAGAGCCTCCGCACTTATGTCGGAGGCTCCTCAGTCGTTGCAGGATTTTTGCACTTGTGGCGGGATCTCTGCATTGCAGTTTTTCACTGCGGGAATCCCACCACAAGTGAGGAGGCACATTGTGAATCAGGCAGGCAGTGTGCAAGCTTATCATGCAATCTGACTTACAGGTGATAGACGGCACACCATTGACAATGAGATCCAGCTTGACTGCTGACAGTGCTATATCAAAGTACATACACCGAGCTCCATCTAAAAAGATCATAGTATTATTTGGAAATTCCTTGTGTATCACAATACATGGGTCTGTTTCTATGTTTTTTTAAAGATTGCTCCGCTGTCCCTTGAGTATTTCAAAAGTTTGCTCTATCTTGGGGCCATATAATGATGAGCTTTGCTTGAGCAGTGCATGGCTAAATGCCTGTTTTTGTGCCTGGACTACGTAAAGTGAATAAATGTTACCAGAAATTTCTCTGTGTCAGTGCTTTCAGATAGTACAGCTCAGAAACACCTAGCAGGATTTGCCTACTTCTGTTTCTGAGCTGTTCTTTCTTGGAATTGAGCACTAATTGAAAGAACCATTCAGTTAAAAGAATTCAGTGTGTGTACTGCAGGCACATAAAACAGGTTTTCAGGTATGCACTTAGCCAGATACGTCCATCATGCTACGGCTCATTGCGTCTGCTATCAGCTAGGACAGTGGTCAAAGTCAGAGGGATCTAAGGGGCATGACATGCCCACACTTTCTTGATTTAAGGAAAACAGTCCTCCTACTTTTTGTGAAAAGACAACTATCCCACCACAGTAAATTGCGACAGTTTCAGCTGAAGTGTAAGGCACAAAATCACCTTTGCTGTGAAGCAGAGGGAGGGGCAAACAGCTTAGCAAGCCATCGTGCCAGGGTGCCTGCTGTCTGAAAGAAATGTAAATGTGCACAACTGATTAATCTGCAAATGTATAGGATGCTTGGAAGCCAGTATTGGCTTCACTTGATGGAATCACTTGAACACTTCTGATGACTCAAATGTATTCTTTTTCAGTGGTATTGTAAGGAAGTAGCCAACTGAGCTGTGAAGTGTGTGATTTTAAAGGCCAGTTGTTAGGAAAATTGAACTATATTCAATTAAGCTTTTTTTATCTTAAACCTTTTTGCACATGTTTAAGAAGCCTATCTTATACTGTGTGTAATGCAAGTTTAAGTAATGGCTTACATGTCGATAGTGCTTTCTGTCACAGACTGGGACCTCATAGAACTAACAATGCACAAGTCACTTTTCTTCACTATACCAGGTTTCAAATATATGGCACTCTGGTTACACACACAGACCTCTACAGTGCAATAACCCCTTCTGTGCACCGGATGTGCGGGTGCCATCGGTTCGAAAGTGCTCATATGCATAGGACAGCTCCTGTGCATCCGCCCACAAGGCACAGGAAATCCCTCTGGTGTGGGCACCATAGGGTTTTCGTTTCCCCCCAAACTGTCTCGGGAGCTAAGGAAGAGCTTCCCCAGCCCAGTTAGGTACCATTTTTATTGGGAGAATGCTAGGTAAGGGGAAAGTAAGTGGCTCCAAGCAGATTCCTGAACTTTCCATCACAGGAATGTTAGTAAAATGTGTTTTTTAGGCCAAAGTTTGAGGTTTGCAATGGATTCTTGGTAACAGAACCTGGTGAGAGCCACAGAAGTCACACCATCATGGATTCCCCTGGGTGTTTATTTTTTGTTTAAGTAAAGGATTGCTACGTTTCCTTAAGTGCCGGCTGAGCTAGTGTCCAAAATCCACAGCTAGGCACATTGCGAAAAAAGGGTCAGTTTGCACTGGAAAAATGTGATATGGTTAAAATGCGTTTTGGGCCTTTTCCTGTCGCGAGCACTAGGCCTACCCACACAAGTGAGGTACCATTTGTATCGGGGGGTCTCCGAGGAATGCTTGGTGGGTGGAAGTTTGAGGCTTTCCACAGATTCCAGAACTTTCCATCACACAAATGTGAGGAAAATGTGTTCATTCTTTACAAAGTTTAGGGTTTGCAAGAGAATCTGGGAACAGAATCTGGTAGGAGCCACACAAGTCGCCCCATCCTGTATTTCCCTACATGTCTAGTTTTAAAAAATGTACAGGTTTGATAGGGTTTCCTAGGTGCTGGCTGAGCTAGGGTCCAAAATCCACAGCTAGGCACATTGCGAAAAAGGGTCTGTTTTCACTTGAAAAATGTGATGTGCCCACGTTGTGTTTTGGGACTCTTCCTGTCGCAAGAATTAGGCCTATCCGCATAAGTGAGGCACCATTTTAATTGGGAGACTTAGAGAAATGCTGAGTGGGTGGAAGTTTGGGCCTTCTCGCAGATTCCAAAACTTTCCATCAGAGAAATGTGAGGAAAATGTGTTCTTTTTTTATTATGGAGTTTGAATAGGATTCTGGGTAACATAATCTGGTTAGAGCCACACAAGTCACTCCATAATGTATTCCCCTGGGTGTCTAATTTTAAAAAATATACAGATTTGCTAGGTTTCCCTAGGTGTCGTCTGAGCTGGGCTCCAAAATCCACAGCTAGGCACATTGCATAAAAAGGGTCTATTTTCACTTGAAAAATGTAATGTGCCTACTTTGCGTTTTGGGACGTTTCCTGTCAAGGGCATTAGGCCTACCCACACAAGTGAGGCACCATTTTAATTGGAAGACTTCAAGGAATGCTGGGTGTGTGGCAGTTTGTGGCTCTCCACAAAGTCCAGAACTTTCCATCGCAGAAAATGGAGGAAAATTTGTTTTGTTTGAGATTTGCAAGCGATTCTGGGTAACAGAAAGTGGTGACAGCCATACAAGTCAACCCATCTGGGATGCCCATGGGTGTCTAGTTTGCAAAAATGTACAGGTTTGCTAGGTTTCCCTAGATGCCAGCTGAGCTAGGGTATGAAATCCACAGCTAGGAAAAGCGTCTTTTTTCACTGGAAACATGTAATGTGCCCACATTGCGTTTTGGGCCATTTCCTCTAGCGGGTACTAGGCCTACCACACAAGTTAGGTACCATTTTGACAAGGAGCCTCTGGAAAACAGAACACTAGAACAAGTGTTATTACCAATTGCCTTTCTATGCATTCCTGCCTTCCAAATGTAAGACAATGTGTAAAACCGAAGTCCTTTTGAAAAATGACCTCTAATTGACATGCTAGTTCGGGAACCCACAATTTTGGAGATGTTCAAATAACCACTGCTTCTAAACTCTATATTTTGTTCCCATTTAGTAAATACATAGATTTTCTTGATACCTATTGTTCACTATTTATATTTTACAAAATGATTTGCTATATACCCGGTACACAATGTAAAACCATTACCGGGCGCAGCTTAGCTATTGGCTCTAGGTAAATTGGGTTCTCGTTCAACCAACACGTTCTATATATCGCAACAACCAGAAGGGTCGGCAGACGTAACGGTATATTGCTTGTAAAAATCTGCCATACTTTCAAGATGTCACAGGTGAAAACGTTCAAAACACACAAGATGATGGACGGAATGTTGCACAATGGCAAAACATTCACCCCCAGTCACAGATCTGGGTTTAATTCATCGTTATTTTGCTCATGAAGCCACCCCAGTTCAGACATGGCCATATGCAAATCAGTCTTGCCCCTGTGCCTCATGGGAACAGTCCAGCCCGAACTGCCAAACCATGTCTTCCCGGGACCGGAATCAAGCATCCTAGGAGCGGTTTCAGGCTAACAGCCGTCTTCAGCCAGGATAGATTGACTCAGTGGCTTAGTGAGCACGGGACCCACGTCTGGGCATACCCTTCCCACATAGGGTGAAAAGCAAAACACACAAGATGATGGACGGAATGTTGCACACTGGCAAAACATTCACCCCCAGCCACAGATCTGGGTTTAATCCATCGTTATTTTGCTCACCAAGCCACCCCAGTTCAGACATGGCCATATGCAAATCAGTCTTGACCCTGTGCCTCATGGGAACAGTCCAGCCCGAACTGCCGAGCCATGTCTTCCCTGGACCGGAATCAAGCATCCTAGGACCGGTTTCTGGCAATCAGCAATCTTCAGCCAGGATAGCTTGACTCCAGTGGTGTGGAGAGCACTGTACTCTCGTCTGAGCATACTCGTCCCACTCGGGGTGACAAATGCAAGAACTTCAATTCATGTACAGAATGCAGAACAATGTCATACATTCACCCCAGTACAGAGATCCCAACATCACAGTTTCCATACTTTTTCTAATGCACTTCCACTGCTGAACTAGGGCACTGTCCTCCTTGTTAAACCAATAGGTGTTAGTAGGGAATCTATGTGTGCTGCCTTTTTTGTATAATTCACAAACTGCATATTTCTTTATAATTGCATGATGAAACGGTAGACATAGATTAAAATAGGGGTATAGATTTAATAGGGGCGACAGAAGAACCTGAGTGGTGCTGTGCAGTTTTGTACTGCATATATGGGCCTCTTTAATAGTAGGTAAGTTGATGCAATGATTTGATTCACATTGCACTGTCTTGTCATATAAGTGGCTGTGCCAAAAAGTTGCAAAGAAATCCAGGGAGCCTTATCAAGATGTGCTTTTCAGATGCAGTTAGAGCATGCGCCTGATTTGTGTGCATTCAGTGTGTAAAGCGCATTCTTTTCACCCCACATTTCTCTGGCTATATTTTTAGACAGTACAGCTCTTTATGGCAAGGGTTGTCTCTTCTGTTTCTGAGCTGTGCTATGGGACTAACTCTGAGAAATATAGGTTAAATGAATTCATTCTACGCCATGCAAGTGCATAAAACAGGCGCTGAGCTCTGGGCTGTGCCAGAGTGCCTATAGGCTCATACGTGTTTTCATTTTTCTCAGCATTCACAATTTATGGGTGGCTTTTAATTGAAAGTTAGAATGGCCATTTGTGTCAAACCCCATTTATGGAGTCCAGAAGTAAATTGATAACAGGGTAAACAAGCACAGGCAAAGCAAATCGGTCTAGTGTTTATGTGCTAAAGCATGCAAGGTCATCCATGCAAAACAAAATTGACATACATTTGCTTACTGAAGCCAGACCTATTGCCTTTCCCTATTCTTGTGTTTGTACCAGTGGCGGCTCGCAGTGGGAGTGCTGTGGGAGGTGGGGCAGAGCAGGGGAGGGGCAGGGTGGGGGGTAGTGAAGTCGGACATAGGACGGATATGAGTAAAGTAAAACGCTTACTTTACTCTTGGCCGTCGAATGTCTGACTACACTACCCCCCATCCTACTACCCCCCCCCCCCCCCCCCCACCCTGCTCCTCCCCCGCTCCACTCCCACTGCGAGCCGCCACTGGTTTGTACTAACCCTGCACATTAAACAATTTATGAAAGCTTTAAGAAAAGCAATACAAGCTATATGATTAAATAGAAATCTACTGGGTTAAAATTGCTTTTATGTGGTTTGGACACATCTTTTAGCTTTGATTATCGGGCACAGGGGCTCTGCCAATTAGATATTTATCTAGATAACACTGGCAAGTGATGACCATCAGTAGTGTTTTCTGTCTCAGCTGCTTAGCAGCAAGTAGAAGGATGATCTGAAATACGTTTTTAATAGCCGGGCACTGCTTTCCTTCGATAATGCCATTAAAAGCGTCATGCAACATGCTCTCGGTCACCTCAATGTTTCAAAAGAGGAATATGCACAGTAATAAATGAAGATGATGCTGAGGTGAGCTGGCGTTGACAGCTCTCAGGCCCTTTGAAGAGCTCCAGAAGTAGTACGTAAGTACATTAGGACAGACATGACGTGCAGGACGCAAATGCAGACAAGCACTCGATGTCCTGTGCTCTAAATCTTGGGAAAAATAGTGTTCATTACTTGCGCAGGAGGGAGTTCAATCGCTCGTGTCGGTCCCACAGCATAAATATGTAATATGCTTCAAAATAATCTTTTATGTGATTGCAAATGTTTAATACATTTCGTTTTCTGCTCACTCCTTATTACGTTAAGACGTCCAAAAAACAGATCTTTATATTTCCCAAATGTATTTTATTTATGGCTTTCAAATAACAAATATAATATTCTTATTTTCATATATGTAATATTTGATGTTTAACCGTACGAAGGGGCAGATTTATGATGACTGGCACATCCCCAGGGATGCGCCAGTCATCCTGCGCCACTGCTCCGCCACCCATGGTGCGCCGCATTTACAATGCGGCGCACCATGGGGCAAAAACGGCACAGATGCGTGACGCATCTGTGCCGAAAAGGTGGCGCATTGCTGGAGCTGCGTCGCAAGCGCGACGCAGCTCCAGCAAGGCTCGGGGGTGCCCCATCTCCACAATGCTGCGTCAAGACCTACGCCTGCTTCAAGCAGGCGCAGGCTTTTGACGCAGCATTGTCCTGAAAGTGACTGAGTGAAATCTTATAGATTTCACTCAGCCACTTTTGCGAGGCGCACCTGCCCCGGAACGCCCACCCTGCGCCGGAACGCCTCCTGATGGCGCAGGGCTTTACAACGTGACGCATCTCCTAGATGCGTCACATTGTAAATAGGGTGCATTGTTTGCGCCGCCGTTGCGTCAAATAAAGTGACGCACCGGCGGCGCAAGGCCTTCATAAATCTGCCCCGAAGTATTCATGTCCACTTAGTTTTCGTCAATAAACCTGTTCTTGAAACTTAAAAACATGATTACTCTTGTAGAGGCTGTAAGCAGTGGAAGCAGCCAGGTAAGGATTTTCGGATGGACAGCCGGAATATAGAGGGCTTTCAGTCCAAGTATGGGTGACTTATGGGGGTTAGTACAGATAGTGAGTAACTTATTTGAGACTGTCTGTCTTTCAGTCTATCTGGTCAGGCAAAATGTGGGAATACATCTTCAGAATATAGGAGTTATTTTTAACATTTCAGTGAAGTGGCAGGAGGTGCAAATTCATTCGTAATTCCTTGGGCACTTTTTCCTTTTTCTGAGAATGGTTTACCTCTGTCCTCCTGAGCTCTTTTTAGGTCTGGCCTTTGATGCTGCTTTAGTTATATGGTAGACTATTGTTTCCCTCAAGACAACCACACATAATATACATAGAGTAGCTATTGCTCACTAGGCTTCATAGATTGATCAGTTAAATTACCACTCACATTTTGCTACAGCTCACCACAGGAAACAACACATTGCAATTGGTCGGCCCTATTTATCCGTTGTCTCTCTTTATTGTGAGTGGCTGCTATAAAGATTGTTCATATCCGTCAGAAAATAGATAACTTTCATCAATTGCAAAGCTGGTTAAATGTGTGTCTTTTAATTATTTATTTTTATTATTAACTTTAAATAAAGACACATTTTTTGTCTATACTTCTTTGTAAATTTTAAGTTATAAAGTGCTTAAGTGACATTATAACATTGTATCTGCCAGTGACTTGAGTAATTGATTATTGTAAGGATTTGGGTTATTGGTTGAGAAGGAGGTTTTAACCCTTCTCAAGCAACAATTACATTCCTTGTCAGGGTAAACCACAAAAGTCACTAAATTAACCTGTGGTCCACCCTCTGGCTGTTGGGCATAAAAGCAGTCAGGACTTACGTTAGATGCATAGTGCTACGTATTTATGCAGTACACAAACAGGAATAAAGTGAAAACAGAACACAAGAAAAATCGTAGTCCAATTCAGAAAAAAATTAGAATAACATGTAATAAATAATTTGATACCAAAACACATTAAATCTAATCAGTAACACTGGAGTAATTAAATTTCTATAGTTTTAAGTATAAACTAGTGTCTAAAACATAAAAGCAACAATCATAGGCATCTAGTCGTGTGAGACCGGGGCAAAGTTAAAAGTTAAGGCCGACTCTGAAGGGATTGGTTCAGCTACATGAGGTGGATTGGGCCAGGTACCAGCTCCCTTTGGACTTAGAACATTCGGTGGGGCAAGGCAGATGGCGGAGTCTGAGGAGGAGGCATCATTGTCAGGGAGCTGCTGGACAAAGCCCCAATGAAGAATTCTTCTTTCAGACCTTGTTTCTTTTTTGGAACAGTGAGCAAGTAATTCCCAGTCTCCTGTCTGTTCTCAGGCCACCTTTTGATTAACAATTTTCAAAATTCCAACGTGTCATGGTTAAGCTGGTACACCACCTTTAGTATGACTTCCAAGGATCCAGTACTAGTTGGGGACCATTTTGGGGGGTCTAGACTCCATTCAGGCAGTGTCCAGGTGTGTGTTCAAGGTTGTTGGACTTTGATGTATCCCTGTAACTCAGAACAGGCGATAAGCTATCCAGATCATGGAGTCATTCTGATAGTCCTGAGTTCAAGCAGCAAGGCAGGCCTCATGCAGCACGAAAGTCCTTTGAGAGTACAAGGTAGGCTTCAAGCAGCAGGGTAGTCCTCCTGTACCAGCAGGGCAGTCCTCTGTAGTATAAAGCAGGCCTCAAGCAGTAGGACTGTCGTCTGCAATAGAAGACAGTTCATCTGAATGTCCTCCGCAGGTCTAGGAGAGAACTGAAGAGTTGATCTGAAGTCCAATATTTATACCTGGTGCAAGCCTTTGGAGTGGTAGAAACTTCTAGGCCTTCCTATAGCTGGTTCTGGAAATATCTCTCCTTCCCCTGCCCATGCTCCAAGAGGACTGGGGTGACAAAAGGCTGTTATCAAGTTATTTGTGAATGTGCTGGATGCAGCCCTTTGAAATGTAAGTGGGGCAGGGAACAGCGCAGACCCTCCCATCTTGGTAGGATGGCCAATCCAACCAACAGCTAGTTCCCCTTTGTCTAACTGTGGGAGAAATAAGGAAAGGCCAACTTTTAAGTATTTCCAGTCATGTGACCCAGGACACAGGCTGCAGGCACTAAATGGTTTGGACAAGAAAATGTCAACTTTCTATAAGTGTCATTTTCGGAAATGTGACTTAAAGAGGATTTTATATTGGAATTAATTTGAGACCAAACATGACTTTTCTACCTAACTCCAATCAAATGTTAGCACTTATTAAATGTAATAAGGTAACCCAATGTTATCCTGAGGGAGAGGTAAGCCGTGCAATAGTGAAAAATGAATTTATACGCTTTTCACAACCAGCATATGAAATGAAAAATGTTAAAGTATATGTCCAACTTTTTGAATACACTGCACCCTGCCCTATGGGTTGTTTAGGGCCTACCTTAGGGGTGACTGTTTGAAAGCTCCATTAGTAGTAAAACAGTTGCATTGCTAAATGTTTGTTAAATGTAAATTGTTCATTACAAGCACAATGTAGCCTCTTTTAGGTAACAACATATAATGTTTTTCTTTTCATTTTTGGAGGCATATGCTTTCAATATAAAATGTTACAACAATTATGGTTGGGCAGAGGGAAATAAGATACCACGTGATCCAAGCTTGTGCATTGAAAATTGGCTGTTTTTGCCTCAGTTTTCCTAGAACTTTAGGCTTCATTTATTAAATTATACTTCGACGTGTACACTTCCAACATAACCCCCTGTGCAGCCGAAATATGTTCTGGTCTAGCAACCTAGGTTTGTGCCTCCTATAATTGTGTTTTAATATAAATCAGGGCTTTGCAGTGTTCTCGGTGACTGCTCTGGGAATTGATGCTCTGCCCTGTCCTTTGAGCAGAGAGCCTAATGCTCTCAGGCATTTCCAGGGAAAGTTAGCAGAAGAAACTACTGTATTTGCTTAACTCTGCACAGTCATAACATTGATTTTTGCCAGACTTTCAGGGAAAGAGAGAAGGTTGATTTAGCTTTACTTATAGCCGCTTCAGAGCCCAAAAGGAGGAACTTGGATTAGCCTTCATTTAAGCTCCGCCAAATACTGTGCATCAATTGTTTAATGTTTCTTCTACATATTTACTGTTTTTATCTCTGTCATAACTATGAGAAAAAAGCCTGTTAGTAATATGCATAGTTATGAAGTATTGTTTTCCTTTCTCTGATAAATACTGTGAAGAAATTAGGTTGTTGGTTGAAGGGTGAAACCCTTCTCAAACAACAGACGCAGGCCCTGTCAGGGTGAACCACAAACATTTACTAAAATAACCTGCACTTAATCCTCTGGTAGTTTGAAACAACAACAGTCAGGCTTAATTTAGATGCAAACTGTAAAGTATTCATGCAGAACTCAAACATCATTAAAGGGAAAACACAAAACAAGAAAAATCTCACACTAATTTAGGAGAATGGAATAAAAATGACTCAATTCTTTGACACCAAAATGACAAAAAGACAGTAGAACAGGAGTTATGAATTCTGAAAGTTTAAAGTGGAGTGCAGTTCAGATACACAAAGTGGATTGGGTCTGGTCACTACTTATCTTCTGACTTGTAAGAAATGTTGGTAAAAAAATGTCTGAAAGGTTAATGTTCAGTGTCACAAGACAGCCGTCAGTGTCCAAGGGGAGGCGTCGCCCTCAAGGAGCCACTGGATGGAGTCATGGTGAAGTTTCTAGGTTAAGACTTAGGGCCATATGTACAAACACATTCTGCCATGGACACAGAATGGGTACAACCCTCTGATACATATGGCCCTATCTCCAGAGGAATGAGGCTGCAGGCTATGGCTGACAAGGGCTCCAGGAGGCCAGATGCCCTTCCAATGAAGAGCAGCTGAACAGGATTTGCAGGTGCCGAGAAGAACATAGCAGGAGCTACAGCTAAGTCAGGCCGACTGGTGATGCACCTCAGGGAGTTCCCAGAGAACTTTTTGGCAGAAAATGCTCTATGTCCCAAGTTTTAGATTTAGGCTATCTGGGCACCTTTAGCATCCTTTCCAAGTGTCCAGGACTGCAAGGGCCCCACCTGGAGGGTCAAGACTCACTCGGACTCGGTCCAGGTGCGGTTTCAAGATGGTTGGAGCCTTTTCTGTCCCTGAGGCTCTGATCAGGTGGCTAGCCAGCTATCCACTGGGGTTCCTCTGTAGTCCTGGGTTGTAGGAAAATTGAATATTAAATGGCATGCCTGAGTTGTCTTACCATGTAATATTATTATCACAATACCCCAAAGAAGTACATTCTTAGTTCAGTCCTGGTAGAGTGGCAAAGAGCAGTCAGGCTTTACTAGAGGAACATGTGTTAAGTATTTCAGAGTACCAACATGGAGGATAAGTAATTGACATTACTCGAGAAAAATCCAAACCCAATTTATAAAAATAGTGTATTTTTTTTTATCCCTAATTTAAACACTCACATGAACGGGATATCATACATATGACCTGAGTTATAGAGTTTTGAAGCCATATTAAATCAGTGCAGTAAAATACATCACCACATTTTTTTGCGTTCAATGGCAAAATTCACTAGTGACAATTGGTCACTTGCAGGTTGAGTTACTTGAAACCTTATAGGGGTAAGGTCATGAGAGCCTCACGACCAGGCTACAACAGTCTGATCAATTTTACCTAGCCTGTGGAGTCCGGGTGCAGACTTGTACTGGCTGTCTGTCCTTGGTGCTGAATGGAAGCCATGGGTAGTGCTGTTTTTACCGTTTACACCGTGCTGCAAGAAGCAAAATGCAAAAATACAACAGGTACACAGATGCTGACATTGGATGATGGTTGGACAATGTTCTCTGTTGCTGCATCGTCAAGTGTGGGGGTTGGTTACTGGACTGGTGACCAACAAGCCTTGGCAGCGGTAAGCACAACAAAAAGCTTCGGGAACTTCCCTGTGTACGGGGGAGTTACATAGTGGCATGAGATTTCGGGGCAGGAAAGACTACAACTCCCACTATCCACTGGACCACCTGGATTTGTGTGATCCCTCGGAGTGCCAGATGGCCAGCGTTTCTTTCGATTCGGTGAGCGTTTTTCCCTGCAGTTTGCTGGAAACTAGTTCCACTAGTCCAGGGAAGGCTGAGGGCCCTTCTGGCTTTCACAATGTTCCCTCTCTTTAGGAGTGTTGACTTTTTGCCAAGGATGAGAGTCGTTCACTCAATTCTAAGTCTGTTGCCTCAGGGACAGATTATCCCTCTTTTACATTGTACTAGTGGGCAAAGTTCTGTTGTCAGCGACACGGGTCCCCTCTTGGTTTCCTTGAAGTAAGTTGTTCAGATCGGGGTTTCTGATGTTGGGGAGTTAGGTGCGTGAGAGCTAGTAACCAATGGCAAATTAGTCCCAGCAGCTAGTCTGCCCCTGAGCTGACCACATCCGATGGTATAGGTCAGCTTTTCTACCCAAAACCCACAATGTCTGCCCTCCTAAAGATGTCAGAATTCAATTTTAGGTGTGCAGAACAGGCTGCCCACCCTAGATGTATAGGGAGCTTACCTGGGGGTGTACAACTGCTACATGGCTAATATTTTGTACTCCTTGCCTGAGTGCAAGCATGCCTGGGGCAAGGAAAGGGCTGCTTCCTCCTCAGCTGGACAGCCCAAGAAGATACAAGAGGCGATGTAGCCTTTGCAGCTCACCGCTCTAATGTGTCAATTCACTAGCCATCTGGGGAGGCAGGAAGTGTGACTTTCTTCCTGCCCAGCTTTTGTCTCCGACTCCTGGGCGTGATCAAATTGCCTGGCAGGAGGTCAGCGGGAAAGCACGGGCTGGTCAGCCAGAACACAGTACAGCTGGTGGCAACCAGGGGGTAATCTCTAAAGTGCATGCCACTTCACCCAGTGCAGAAGAATCATGTATGGAGTGAGAGGCCCTTTGCTTAATACCAAGCATGACATAATTTAGTGGTACCATCAGGGAGCTTCCAATCTCGAGGGTACCCTGTTGGCAGCCCGTGTTATCCTGAGGACCACTAACGCATATAGTGGTTTCCAATGGGAAACACCACTATACGGACATATAGGTTTGCACTTACATGTCTACACCTTAAATATAATGGCTCCTGGGCTGAGGATACCTTCCTTAGGGTTGCATTAAAGGCAGTGTGTGTGACTGTGCTGCACATGGTGAGAGCACAGTTGATTTCTAGCAGTTTGCACTGCCCTGTAGTCTGCAGTGGCAGGCCTGCAGTCAGTGGGTTGCATGGATTGTCCAGGGTGGCACAAAGTGGTGCTGAAGCCCTGGGGTCCCCTTTACCACCTATGCCCTGGGTACCGTATACTAGGAATTTATAAGGGGTAAAGCTTTGGCCGGTTTGGGATTATCAATTCAAACATAACAGTTTTAAGAGAGAGTACAGGCACTGGGGTCTGGGTAGTATACTCCAGTGAGCTATCAGGGTCATAATCATCAGCATTTGGAACAAAAAAGTGGGAGTGACCATACAAAAAAGGGAGACCTTTCCTACATGGCTTCAAGCAAGAATGCAGGTCTCAAGCAGCAGGGCTGTCTTCTGAGGACACAGAGTAGGCCTCAAGCAGCAGGGAAATCGTCTTGGTGCAGTAGGGAGATCCTTTTAAATACGCAGAAAGCCATAGGCATCAGGGCGGTCCTCAGAGTCCTCAGCAGGTCCAGAAAAGAACTTAAGACTGGGTCTGAAGGTCCTAATTTTATATCTGTCACTAGCTTAGAGGGGGAAGAAACTTCTAGAACTTCGCCCAAAACAAATATTTTTGGAATTTCCCTCCTCCCAGCCCTAGTCCCAGGTGGTCTCTGGGCACAAAAGGCTACTGCGAAGTTCTTGTGTGTGTGTGCTGACATACTTTGTTTAAAGAGCAAGTGGGTCAGTGCACAGCTCCACCCCTCCCATCCTACTAAAACCCTGTTCCCCTATGATGTGGCTGCCTTGGAGGAATTTACAAAGGCCATTTTGTTTGAATACAAATTTACCTTGAAAAAACAAAAGACAAGAGTCATTTGGTAAAACAGTAGCAATTGGTTTAATAAACGCTGTGGCTGGGAGTACAGTTACAGAAGTGGATCTGAGGACGGACTTAAAGTACAATTGATCTGAACAATGTTTTATACATTTCTTTTGGGTATCAAACTGTTTTTGTTGATCCTTTATTGTTGAAGAATGCTGGTCTTGTCTTTCGGGTCATAAATAAGGTCCCTGATAACAAATATAGGTGGGCCTCGACCTTGCGTGCACACAATAAGGGCCACTGGGTAATGTCGCCAAATGTTCGACATGAGGGAAAGGGATCGCTGTGTGTACTGTGTGTGCTGTGTTCTGATTGGCTGTGTGTCCCAAGCTTCATGTGGCATCTGACTTTATGATGTTTTTGGGAATGTGTGCATCCCTCTGGCTATGTTGTTTCATTAGAGGCAATCTCACTGGACCATTGTGGTGTCACTGCACCTATCTGCGGATCAGTCTGAGTTTCCTATTCACTTGTTTGTCTGCCAGCTACATGTTACCCCACCTGTGAGCTATCAATCAATAACCTCAGGCCTAGGTCTCAGAGCCTGCCTGACAACATATCTCTGAGTTGGGGTTGATGGAGAGTTCATGACAGGTGAATTCGATAATAGTGATGCACTCTCGCTCCTATACCTACTTTGTGCGCCTCAACATCAACTTTTCCAAGATTAACATTCCCCCCCTCTAGCTGAATTTTTAATGACAGTCACATTGTTGGGGGTTGTTGTTCTTCAGTTTTGACGGTTACTACTTCTATATTTACCTGTATTATATCCAATTTGAGGACTGTGTTTTTATAGCTGGCAAACCCCAATTGCAGGAAACCACACAAAAACATAGCAATATGAAAAAGAGCAGCAATGAAGTCCACAGACCGGTCAGCCATTGGGGGAGCCAGGAGAACCAGTTCTTATACCACTCCTGCTCTGGGGCACCTCCCTCGTCATGCATATCTTCTTATAAACGGTGCCCTTTTTAATGTCATTGCCTGGGTAAACGTGCAGCAGGACACACCAATCTTGGTACACAACCCTCCCTCCGTTGTGGTCATTAAATCCAACATATATCGATGTTGCATCACCATGAGGCGGATGGATCTCAGTTCTTCCTTGATCGCCTTAAGGCCGAGATCAGTGCTGCTCATCAAATTGATAATTTACCTTCTGGTTATGGTGCAATTACGCTAAGGTAACCCCAGGTTCTTTGAGGCCCAAGAGGAGGGGGAAGATAAATAAATACAAAATAGAACAGCCTCTTGTCAGCCCTATCAGGTTTAAAGAGTGGCAATAGCTCTACTCACAGTATTTACTATACAGCATATATACACAAGAGAGAAAAGACTAACTTTCATTTAGATTGTGTTTTATTTATCAAAAAACAGTATTTCTGTATATTTTTTAAATGTTTTTGTATTTTCACACTTTCTTTATAAAAATGATATTTTCATTGGTAAATACAGAACATAAAGCATATTTACAATATTATTTCAAGAAAAAGAAAAACACATTCCTTTACTTATCTGAACATGAATTTATTCAGAGGTGGAGGTGTGCATGATTATGCTCCCCACATTCACATTGAATCGCTTGTGTAAAACAGGGCAAGGCACTACCCAGTTCACGCATGCATCTTAAAAGATGAATGTTTAAGTGAATGATTAAAATGAAAAACGACGGTGTGCACACCATCTCTTTTGATGTTAGTTGACCTTGCACTAGATCCCTTTGGTCTCTTATTTACTGGTCAACCCCTCTCCTACATTGATGATTTGGTGAGGCTCAGATCCCAACCAAAGGCCTCTCCTTTAACTCTTCCTCAGACTCTACCCCGAATGGTGCTCTGTACCCAACCCCACTCTCCTCAGGGGGAGGGCACTCGGCTCTTACTTTTAAACTTTATTTCGGCTTATAAGCACATGGAATAAAACATAGATAAAACGTGTGACATTTACAGTATAAATGTACAAAATTCAATACAATAATATTACCAGCAAACAGCATAAGGATTTAATGCAATATGTTTAGGGGTGCTTAATACCTCCCTGCTCTTAAATTAATTGTTAACATACTTGCAAATCCAGCTATCTCAAAGCTAAGCAAATGTGGCTGCGCTCTGCTTTCTTGCTATGCTTCCAGGATGCTCGCTCTCTCTCCTCCTAGTCTGCGCCTTTTCTCTAAATCCCTTCTAGATCACCTCCTTCGCTCTGAGCTGTGCTCCGGTCTTTTTGGTTGGATTTTGTGCTCCAACTCGTTTCATGTTGTTTCTTCGGCTACCTAAGCCGTGTTTCCCACGTCATCGTCAGATCCCGGAAGACTGGGAGCCCTTTCCTCACTCTGCTAGTTGCATCACTGTCCAGAACCTCTATGAATATCCCTGTTGCCCAAATGTGTTCACCTGCACCAGTGGGAGTGCAGGCTCTCTGGCCCGCTGTGGTTCAATGGGCTGAACACAACGTACCGGAGAGTCGAACTTAGGGGGGCTCTAGCACTGGACTGGGGTGGTGCTGGGATTGCCTGGGCCTGCTGGCCTGTTAGACTCTAATGTCTGGACATAACAGTTAATTGTTTGGTAGGGTGCCTTTTGGCTCCCACAACTGGCGTATTGGTATAACCTAATTTGGGAATAGCAGGCATCGAGGAGCGCACCTCCATTCATGCATACACCTTACTTGCTGACTGCAGAATAGGATTATCGCTCTGTGCCTCCTCAAAGATTGTCTATAGTTCTAATAGTGCCTCTCTCCTGTCCTTCTTTTGTCCTTCGTATTTGGTCCGTATATGTGTCCACATGTGTTTCATTATATTAGTGTCAAAGGTTCTCTCTTGTGGCCAGCGAAACGTGTGTGCCTTAGTGGGTGCGTGTCATTGTTGGCAAAATATGTTACATTTTTTAGTCTGTGTGGGAAAACTAATTTACATGTGTTTTAGAGGCAACTCCATGATAAGTTGGGTAGTTTTGGAGGACAGATGTGCCCTTGTTTCTCTTATTTAGGGAATCTTAAGTTCTACTCTGGTCGTGGGGAAATATATGCATGGGGATTGCTAGATCTAACTACTTTACTATGAGCTCAGTGCTATTTAATGATGCATTAATATAAACATTTCACAAACACAAATGAGAGTCACAACCTAGAAGAACGTGCAATTGTTAATCAAACAAAATGAAACTTTGGCATCAAATAATAAATTCTGACTTTGGTATCAAAATAACGATTTGAGAAATAGCAACACCTTCGTATAATACATTGAATCATGGACAAAAAACAGTACTTAGGACAAAACACAGTTGCATTCATTATCATCACCACAACATCAAAGATACATTAAGTTCAACAGTAATAAAGAAAAAAGTGACAGAGAAAAATGGATGACTTTGTCAAAATGACTTAGCCCTCTGCTAACTCATGCAGTGGCGGGCGGTAATTTTAAGAGGGAGGGGGCGGACAGAACACAAACGCACACATACACCCATTCACAACACTCATTATCAAACATTTATAAATACACGCAAGCACACATCAAATATTCAATTACAAAAGATACACACTTACCTGCAGCTCTGCCTCGGATGTCCCAAGAGGCCTAAGGTCAGCCATTAGGGAAGGCAGCAGTCCCAACGTGTCACTGATTGACACTCGACCCTGGGCGGTTCAGGGCTTAAAACTGAAGTGCCCAGATGCGAAGTAATCAGTGACGATATTCCTCGTCACTGTCAGGAGTGCCTCAGGGACTTTTGCTGAGCTGAGGAGGTCACGCCCACAAGAACTGTGACTTCTGCAGCCCAGCAAAGTTCAGCTCAAGCAGCCAGGAGCCTGTGCATTTAGCAAGTGCCTTACAGTCATGGCACCAAGCCTTTTTGGGACCCCAGTTCTTACCCTGGTGCTTTCCCTTGGGCTGTGTTGAGTTTTCTGCCCCACCCTCCTGAGCAGACTTTTGGGGGCCTGAAGAAGATTCACTTTTGCTTTTACCAATCTGGTCACCATCTTTCCCTTGGGTTTTGGCCTTTCTCTTTTGTTCTACCCCACCAGTGGTAGTTTTGGCCACCCTTGTTTTGACCCCGTGGTCTGCCTTCTTCCCCAACTCTATAGGAGAAAGTGGAACTAGGTCTACCATATGCTGATGTAAATTCCCATTGTAACAATTACCAAAATATGCTCTTTCATGATTAAATTGTAAAGCCCTTCATAGTCATTCACATTGTTACCTGTTAACCACCACTCAGTGTTTTTACTGAAAAGTCTATGTATTCTACCCAAAAATGACTCTGGTTTATATGAGCCTCCCTGAATCTTATTCTATACTTTTCAGTGGTAAATCCAAAGCCCTCAATCAGGGTACCCTTCTTGAAGTCATAAGACTCAGCATCTTTTTCAGGTAATGTCAGGAGTCTATCCCTGAATTTCCCTGAGAATAGTTCCCACAAGAGAAGAGCCCAATTTGGTATAGCTTCTTTCCTTCCTATAGAGGCTCTCTCAAATGCAGTAAACCATTTGATGATTTCATCACCTTCTGCATAGTGAGGGACCATCAATTTGTGGAGTTTGGAGTCATATGAACTGCTATTCTCCCTACTTACTGGCATGCTGCCACCAGAGATAGGTCCTAGGCCCATCTAGTTTCTTTGCTTTCTTAGTTCCACCAGCGGAGCCTCTAATCTCAGTCTCCTGTTCAATCTTTCCAGCATGACGACCGCATCTGAGGGGGACTAAGCTGTGCTTGAGGGGACTGACTCATGTCCTTCCTCAACTCCATCTGCATTTGTATTATCTTCATTCCCAGACTGACTTACCAGTTCTCGGTGATCACTCTCAAACTTAGCTATCAGTTCTCTGAGATATTCAATTTTAGGTCTTTTGCATGGTTTGATTCCATAGCTCTTACAAAGGCATCGCAAGTGAGCATGGCTCAGGTCCATGTAAGAGGTCAGGTTGAGCTCCTGAACCTGGCTATAGGAATCAGGCATTACTTTACTAAAGTTGAGACCTTTTTAGGAAGCTACAAAAAAGAACTATCACTAAATAATTTGTGGTAACTAAAGCACAGACTTTTACATTTCTAACCACTTGATTTCAGGGACTTAACCAAGGCAGTTACTTTTAGAAATGTAGAAAACATTAGACAAATCAAAAATGTGACTGCTTGGAGGCAATTTTGGGATCTATTCATGTAGTCACTTATTGTCAAAGTGGTCCAGCAAATTCAAAGTTTTGAACCCTACCACTGAGCCAACAGTGTAGGAAAACGCCTTTCGGTACATTGTACTAAAATGAAGTACACTATGTAGAGAGTGTGAGAGATCCCCAAAGACAGGTAGAAAGAAAAGTAGTTAATACTAACTATCTTTTTTTGGTGGTGTGGGCAAGCAATTAGGCTTATCAGAGGGTAGTGTTAAGCAATTGTTGTACTCACAGAGGCAATAAATGAGACACACACTCAAGAATAATCTGAGACCAATTTGTAAAAATAACATCCATTATAAAGTAATTTTTAAGACCATAAACACAGTTCTAGGGTGAGTACTTTAAGAGTTACGATTTTTAAAAGGTTTGAAAAATATATCACTTCTATGTGCAATTACGCACCATCAGAAGAAAATGGGAAAAAGCTGAAAAATGCAAAAAAATTCAGGCAATGCTCTCATGAAGTTCACCTTCTTGTTTTAGGTCGATGTAAAGTTCCAGCAGCAGACATTCGGGAGCTTCCCGTATCTGCCGGGAGCATGGGTGCTGTGGGTTTGAAAGCTGGTTCCCAAAGGCAAAGGGGCCCACATGAAAAAGCACTGCACAGAGAAACTAACAGGTAAGTCCAGAGACTCTCCTTAGTAGGGGGAGGTTGCAAGGGCCAGGGGACCAAGGGAGCAGAGATGGTTAGTCGGTGCTGGGGCTGGTGGGTCCAGGTGCAGAAAGAACAGGTCAGCCTGGCGCATTGAGTCTTGAGATTCTCACGGTCAGTAGCAGGTAATTTGGAGAGAAAATCTCGGGACAGCTGGGCTTCACAGGAAGTGGGTTCATTTTTGTTTACGATGCAGCAGTGCTTTTTTTATGCCATATATTCAAAGTAATGTTAGAGGCCTTTAGCATCATTTTTACCACTCCAGCACCTATTTTTCACTGCTCCAGATCCGGATGCAGCAGATAGAGATAATGATATGCAAGGTCGACGTTCCCTCTTAAAAAACCAGGTAAAAGTGAGACTGTTGTATTAACAATGAAACAGAAAAATGATGCTACTTTGGCAAAAGACGGTCAGAGTTCCAATAGCCACAAAAATGTCCAGCTACGGCAAACCAGGTGTAAAAATGACACATGTTCACTGGTATAAAAGCAGAGCATACACAAATCACTCTGGCAGGCTCAATGACAACATGGACCTACTCCTACTGCAGCTCGGAGCACCAAGAAGACCATCACCCCCACCACCTACATAATCACCACCACCATCACTACAGAGGCAGTACAGGAGAAGGAAGTGGACATTTCATTGAAAGGATTACCTTCATTGACTTCAGAGAGCAGGACATCATTGCCATTTACGGGCTCAGGAGGAGTCCATTGTCCACCTCCTGCACTAGATTGCATCAAGCTGCAGCCAACATTACAGCGGAGCACCAGCATCTCTCCACAGGCCAAGCTACTAGCTGTCCTACACATGATGGCATCTGGTACTTTCCAACCTATCACAGCCAGAGTGGCAGGAGTATCCCAGCCATCCTTCACAGCATTCCTCCCTTCCGTCCTGGATGCCATCATAAGCCTCACCCCCCAGTACCTCATCTTCCCCAACACAAAGCAGAAACAACAGGAAAACATGCAAGGCTTTTATTCCATTGCAGGATTTCCACATGTGTTGGGGGCAATGATCTGCACACATGTGCAACTTGTGCCTCCAGTGGCTACATCACAACTGTACCTCAATAGGAAGCACGCATATTCCATGAACATGCAGGAAATCATGGACCATCTGGGCCTCTTTATCAGTGTCCTTGCAAAGTACCTGGGCAGTGCTCATGATTCATTCATTTTCCGTCGTTCCACCAACAATGAGCGCTTCCAGAATGAGACATACGGGAATGGCCTACTGATTGTTAAGTACTTGCAGCCCATGGCAGTCCACATGATAGTCAATTATGTTGGAATACTTTGCCATATTAGTTTTAGACTGAATGAGATAGTGCATACGTAGTAGATGTGGGCCAACATACTAGCTCCATACTACAAGGCATATGGGCAACACAACCCTGCAAGTTACACATGTTGAGACTGCCTACACCACTGTGGGCCACATGTACAAGTGAAGTGTGCTGAAGCAGCACCACTGCTCATGATGCTTTGGTGGAGCAGGTTTCTAACATGAATCTATGAGGCAATGCAAAGTCATCTTGCTTGCCCTTGCATGGCCTCATAGATACGCAGTAAGGCAAGCCAGAGCAAATTGTAGCATTGCTTCATCCTACACCAAAGATATTTTCTATGGGCCTTTCGGTGGCTTACCCATGCATCAATGAAGATCTCGCACATTTCTACATATCCAAGGATCAGGAACCCTGGGACTATTTGCTAATAGTGTGCCTCCCAAGGGGAGGTGAAATGAGGATACATAATTACATGTCTCTTTGTCATATCCAATTTCTATGTGTCCTACATTCTGCAAGGAACATAGAATAAGGAAATTGCATAGATTGCTTTTTGGTGCAGGAATGTGTCCCTTAAAGCATTGAGTTATTTGCGGACACAACGCTAACACGTGCACCATGCTGCAAGGGGGGGGTGGTGTTGGCGCTAGTCACCAATACCTGATGGTACATATGTGGACAAACCATGTATGTGCTGTATGTTAGGAATATGGCACATTCCAGCCCTTCACTTTGGATGCAGGTCAGCAGAGCCAGGTGACACCCAGTGCTACCCTGAGGTTAAACGAGGCCCTGTATGTGCATTCGACTTGCTAATGCTACACTAAGTGAAATGCTGTGCCCAAACACTGTGTTGAAGTAAAGGATTCCCTTTCTTTTGTTTGTGTGTCCACAGGTAACTCCCATGGTCTTGAGGCATGTGATGTATCCCAGACCTGTCAAACGGAGAAATGTAGTCATATTTTAACCTTGCAAGATCATGTCTACTTTGCTAAATTACATTACTCACCATATACACACATCCCATCCTATGTGCACACAGTTGTGCTGTGTACAAACCACTCTTTCAGTCCTCCAAGGCTCCAGACTGAGCAGCAAGATACAGCCTCATGCACAAAGTACATCTCATATGACAGCTAACAACACAGCATCTTGGGAATAATGTGCTTGTCTTGGAGCAATTCTGCACATTTTCTGCCAGCGCAAGCAGTAAATCATGGACACAGAATCATGTAGAAAATATATCCTACACTGTCCCCAAGCAGTGTGGCAGTGTAGTGTGGTTACTGTACCAGTTGCACTGTACAGGGCAAGACTCCCACATAACTGAAACCCCTTGTGTACTGTCAAAATAGTAGACACAGTGCACTGCCATGTGTACACTGTCATATCCCCCATTGATATCCACTCACTACCCTCCCCATGGCATGGCAGATGATATTGAACAACATTGACCCCCAACTCTCACTGCCAAATATTTGTGACTGAAGTACGCAACATCACCTGCTCGAGCTCGAGGTTGTAAAATCAGACATGTATCAGTTTAAAAATGACAATGGTTGTCAGTAACCGACACAATAGATCAGTGTGAGAATTGTGTATCCTCAATGGCTAATTGATTCTACTTACTGGTGAATAGTCATCACCTTCATGGCATTGGCACTCACAAGTATGACATACAGTAAGAGAATCACAGAGGACAGGACGTACACCTGTATAGGCAGTTCAGTGTGAGTCATATTCAATTCCTACTTGTGTGTATGCCACACAATGTCATAGCGCATCTTTTGCAGTAGGCAACGTGTATGAATCATGCACGACTCATAATAGAATGTACATGAATGTGGGGCCCTCCCCTGTCATTTACCTCTCCTGTCTTTGCAGCTAACCAAGGATATGCTCTGCAGCCATGGGTGATGACTCCTCCTAAAAAACCCCAGCAGAGGTACAATCATGCTCTAAGCAGGACCCGGTCCGTAGTAGAGCAGACATTTGGCATACTCCCTGTCTGAGGGAAAATTGCTCTACCTGCCATCAATAGTATGCAAAAGGATACTTGATTGCTGCATATTGCACAATATTTGTGTGCTGACATATGTACCATGGGCCGATGCCAATGAGGAGCAGGAACTGCCAGACGATGTGGATGAAGAAGATGAGGGTCTGCATCAAACTGTTCCATCAGTACCCACAACATGGCGGAAGGACCATGTAGTTCAAAACGTTTTCACAGATGCCTGAGTGACTTTCATGATGTTAAAAAATAATGACTACATGAAACTGTGTACACATGTATGTGCATACATATATGAGCACTCCCAGTGTGTAAGCATTTTGCATTTCATAGTCACAGTAAACATCAGAACATTCACATCATACCTGCTACCAACTGCAACACAGAAAATGTATGTAGCTATGTGTGACAAACAATGTTGAACAACATGTGGTACAAACAAAATAGTGTGTGTGCCAACTAACTGTGGCAAACAGTCTTCCATTGCCATCCACAATGAACATTGAGTGCTAAAGTAGATAGTGTGCTATGACTGTGTGTGTGTTTCTACTACAGCTAGCCATTTGTCCGGCCTCATACTTGACAATAGTAGAGTCAACTTATAGCATGGTGTGTGTGAATTAATCCACATAGTACATGCATTGGAACACATTATCCAACCTACAGTCTACATACGATACATCGGAATCTGCATCCACATATAATATCCATTAGGAGATCTCATATAACACATACAAATGCTACATACCATCCTTTGCCAGTGCAACAGCATCTACCTAGTGAGAATGTAACCACACTTGCCCCACTAGATTAAGATGCAAATAGGTCAAGTAGTGAAGTAGCCTTCCATATTGGCGTGTTGCACTCAGATAGAAACAATGGCTTCACTCGTATCAGTACAATCTTAGTGTGAATGTGAAGACACAATACCCAGATTGAGAACATGTAACAAATGACCATCAGAAATCACATCAAGCAAGGACAATCTAGCCAAGGTGCCATGCACTGATAAAGCGTTCCAATTTGTCTAGAAATTTGCAGGTGAAATTCATGTCTGAATGATTAGCCATCACCAAACTTCAAGTACCCACACAGCCTAGAAACATATTGTGATGGGTCCCAATGGCAAACATATTTATTATTGCACTAAACATGACTAGCTGTGGCTAGAGAAGCTGGCCTCGTGATCCACAAATCATAAGCTACTCTTGGTGGTAAAAACTACTTGCAATTGCAATGTGCATGGCCCACACATATCCTACCAGACACAAGACCATACAGCCAATGCTTGTGTTCTTTCAACACTTCCCTGCAAATAAACCCTTTATAGAATAGTCCTACATGGCCCATGTGAGCAATAGTATACAGGAGATGTGGAAATAAATTAGGCAAGTCTACATCAATCAATACATCCTTGTTCTTGCTCTACTGGGTATATCTGTAAAGTTATGGACTGTGTCAGGTCCATGTGAGTCTCATCGCCGGTCTCAGTAAAACTACACGAGTGTGGCATGTGAACACCCACCGATACTTTCAAGCAACACCGCCTTAATGCAGAGCGTAGTTATGGTGTGATTTACACAGCCTCGCAGTCAGCAATATGTAGGAGGTCCCGCTAAGGCATGCATGGTGATCTAGCATAGCACCATCAGCATGAGTGTGAATCATGTAGCCCACAAACAATGAAACAGTTACTTTCCTGAGGGCTATGACCCTTGAATATGAATGGTGTTAGAAACTTAGCAGTGGCTTGCACCCTATCCAAGTAGGGACCCTTCTACTAGTCAGGTTAAGGAGATTACACAGCTATGATAACCCCTACTCACCGCCTTTGTAGTTTGGCACGAGCATTCATGGTTATTTTAGAGTCAATGTGTAAAGCATGTGTGCATAAACACACAGTAACACAGTGAAAACACTACAAATGGACACAACACCAGTTTGGAAAAATAGCCAATATTTATCAGAGTGAAAGAAGACCAAAATGACAAAAATCCAACATACACAAGCCAAGATATAAATTACTTAAGAATAGAGCAAAAATACAGTTCCTTGAAGTCTAAAGCGCCAACAGCGGCTATCACAGTGTCATGGCCAACAATCCAACAGTTCAGTCTGAATTCGATGCAGTCGAGGATCAGCAACAGCATTGGGGAAAACCCACAGACAGTACCTTTGAGTTAGAGAGGCCTTGAGGATGTTGCAGTGAAGTGCAGCTGTGAGGCGTTGTGGGCATTGCAGGTGTCAGTGCTGCAAGTCGGTGCAGAAGTCGGGGAGTCTTTGAAGTCTCACCTGTTGCAGATTGAACTCAGTGAGATCAAAGTCAGGAGTGCTGACGTTGGCTGTTTCGGGGCTGCGGTGTCATTGTGGGTGATGTGGTGTCTGTCGCTTTTGGTACAGGTAGAGGCTTGACATCGGTGCAGGGCACTGGCACCTGAATCGATGATGCAACACAGCGAGGTCGTGACCACGGTGGCGGTGCAAGCAGTGGAGTCAGTGATTGCAGTTAGGTGTCGTACTCGATGAGACCAACATTGCTGTGTGGCCGAAGTCAGTGCAGTCACCAGAAGAAGGGGTTTTAGTAGTTAGGGGAAATCCTGGGCACTCAGCTAACTAGATGTTCGCAAAGTAAGGGTCAGCGAAGATGGTTCAGTAGAGGTGCAAAAAGGACAAGGGGATAAGCCCTATAACCCCTCAATGCATGTATTGCAATCAACACATGAAATTACATAAACAACATGTCCTATGCACACTGCAATGAGGTTCAGAAATAGTATTGTATCCTCATGAGTCAAAACATATTTGAAATACAACTGCCAAGAAAAGTGCACAGTTCCTTTTGAAGTAATGGATTTTCATTTAATGATTCTTGTAAGCCAGCCGACACGTGTTTTGTCGCAATTGGAATATATCATCCGCGACTCCTCAGGGCTTCCGGAAAGGGAAAGATTTCTTTGGAGGTCGCTAAGCCGGTGATAATTCCGACCCGGCTTTGCCCAAGACCGGGTACAGTTGGCGAGATTCCACGTCAAGGACCCCTAAGTTCTGAGGGAAATCTGGGTAACAAGATCAAGTGTGTACGATCTTGATCCGTGTCTTTGGTTTGAAAAAATGCGTGGGTGGAGTTTGTTAAGTCCTCGACATGGGTTCAGGATACTTAGTGGGGTTTGTTAAATCCTCCACATAGGTCCGGGATACCGTATCTTGAGTGTCAGAGAGTCTATGAATCGCAGGCTGTTAGTGCCGTCACAAACGGTCCTTCGATCGTGTCCATAACACGGAACACGATCGAACCTGAACTCGCAGAGCAGGAAGAACTTTCGAACTCCGGCTACCCGGCCCTAACTATCAACATGGACTTACAAACTCCACCCACGCGTTTTTTGAAACCAAAGACACGGATCGAGATCGTACACACTAGATCTTGTTACCCGTATTTTCCTCAGATCTTAAAGGTCCTTGACGTGGAATCTCGCCAACTGTACCCGGTCTTGGGCAAAGCCGGGTCGGAATTATCACCGGCTTAGCGACCTCCATAGAAATCTTTCCCTTTCCGGAAGCCCTGAGGAGTCGCGGATGATATATTCCAATTGCGATGAAACACGTGTTGGCTGGCTTGCAAGAATCATTAAATGAAAATTCCATTATTCCAAAAGGAACTGTGCACTTTTCTTGGCAGTTGTATTTCAAATATGTTTTGACTCATGAGGATACAATACTATTTCTGAACCTCATTGCAGTGTGCATAGGACATGTTGTTTATTGCCGAAGTCAGTGCGATGAGGCGATGCCCAAGGCCACAATGCAGACAGTGGCGTTGATGTCAGCGAGAATTGTCGTCAATAGTGAGACCAGGGCAGGGGTGTTATTGAGTTCGGTGGTGCGCTCACTCAGGGAGCAGTGACCACAGCGTCGTTGCAGACAGCAGCATCAGTAATGGCATGGAGAATGGCTTTCTTGAAGTTACAGGTCAGCAAATACCTCCAAAGCCCCAGCCCTGGAACTAGCACCACTTGGCAGGTTCAGTACTCCCAGCAATGGAGTCCAGGTACTGTAGATGAAGTCTTTAATTACCCCTAGATTTACAACATGAGGCTAGCACACTAAAGCCCTTGGAGAAACTTCACAAGCAGGATACACAGCAAAGTCCAGTCCTTTTCATCTCCAAAGCAGAAGCAACAACTGCAGGCCAACCCAGCAAATCAACAGACAGCACAGGTGCAGTACAGCTTCTTACATCTCTTCAGCACTTCTCCTTGACAGAGTCTCCTCTTTATCCAGAAGTGTTGTAAAATGTAAGGTTACAGTTCCAATACTTATACCCATTTTGGCCTTTGAAGTAGACTTTTTAGTGCCCAAGTCCTTGCCTTGCCCTGTCTTAGCTCCAGACACACTCCAGAGGGGTGGAGACAGCATTGTGAGAGGCCAGGTACACCCTCAATCAGATGTCAGTAACAACTCCTGCCACCACTCTAGCTCATGAAAGTTCATCAGGCTAGTGATGGGCCATCAGGATATGCAGAGCACAACTCAACTCCCTTTGTATGACCGTCTAGAGTGAATGCACAAACATGACCCTGTCAGTCTAAACCAGACGCCGATTTTACAAGCAGGCAGAGGCACAGGATGGTATAGCAAGAAAATGCCACTTACTAAAAGTATAACACCTATGTCAGGGGTTGGGCCGATATACGTCAGTAAGGCTAAGCCACTAACACTTCCAACACAACACGAATGCCAGTGCTAACTCTGCTTCTGACAACCCTTGGTTTCCTCTGTGACCACTATATTAAGTAGCAGTGATCACCAATGATTTTTTCAAATCATTAATCATAATACATGTTTTATAGAAATTGTCATACACAAAAGAAAAATATGAGCATTTCATAAATATACATTTCAATACATTACACCAACCCCACATCACAACACAGCAGAAGTATTTTGTACAAACACAAAACATACAATACAGCAAAACAAGTGTGTCAGTTCTGAATTTAGCTGCTCAAAGGGAGGTTCTACTTTTTATTCAGCGTACAAATAACTCTGAGCTCCTCGTTCAATGGCCAGGCAACCAAACAGTGCTGTGGGAGACCAGGGGTGTAGTTATCTTTTCATTAGGTCACTTCCACCCTGACTAATAGCACCTATTGTTTTTTTTATGCACTTGTTAGTTGGAAACTTGTCAATGCATTTCGAACCCATAAACATGTAACCTTTTTTTGGGTTCTCCTCAGGACTTAGAACTGTAGACCACTAGAACAGAAAATAAACACTATTTATATCTCTGCACTCAACATCTTAAGGGGATAAAAATTGATCTAATCATGCGACCATCAGCTATTTACCTCATGTCCACTCAATGATCTATGACAATCCTGTGAGAAAGCCTTCCATGATACTCTGATGGGTTGGCCAAAAACAGCAAACACAGGCTCATTACTATCGCTCTAGCATAAACAAAGAACCTATAACCATAGCCAGTTCAAAAGTACTCACTATAGTCCACAACAGTCATCACGAAGCATGCGAAACCAATTAATAATGAAATCGGTGGAATGGAAAATGTTGTTCCGAAAAATAAAAAGAACGGAATGCTACTACAGCTTTAACTCATAAGCTGAGCTGCATCGATTGCCATCTCTGTGTCATATAGCAAACCTTTCACCAATAGATAATGCCAGCAGCTGAGTTCATCTTTGCATTTGCAGCTTAGGCAGCCATTTATTGACTGTTTCACTTGTTTAGATGAACAGTTCCAGATGCGGCAAGACACCCGTTTGAAAATCCATTACCTGCTTTTTCTAAAGGTTACACTAACAGCATCTGCTGCGGCAACAGATTGAAACTTACTTTCCGTATCACGCTAAGTGCTTCTGAAGTAGAGGGCATAGAAATTCGGACTGCCTTTCTCCAGCTTCTTTTCATGAAACTAATTGTTACCGGAAGTTGTACTGCTTCCTTTGCAGCCGCGATGCAGCCCTTCGGATGATGGTGCCTCATAACCCTTCAATATCTTTGAACCTCTAGTCTCAAGCATTATGGGACATGTATTCATTTTGTACGTCTAAACATTTTTGCTCAGAATATATCTTGCTAGAATTATGACAACTGTGGATCCCCAAACAGAATCGTGCACTAAGTACATACAAAGTTTTAACACCGTATTCATATTCACTGGTGTGAGATTCTGAAGTTCAGTCATCATATTTAATACTTCAGCAACAATATTAAAATACCAAGGGCCCGATGTAGGTAGGCAAATACCGGTCGGTAACGGCCGAAAATCGGTAATTTCGGCCTTTACCGACCGGTAAAAGTGCATCGAGATGTATGTCACCAAAAACGTACCGATTCGGTAAATACCAGTCGGTAAAACACCGAATCGGTATAACACAAATCGGAATTTACCGAATCCATATTTACCGAGTCAGATAATAAGAAATGGTAATTTACCGATTCGGAAAATACCGAATTCATATTTACCGAGTCGGTAAATAAGAAATGGTAAAAAAGGCCAGTTGAGATGTAGCAAAGTCAGAAAATACCGAATTTCATGAAATTCGGTATTTAAGAGTCGGTATTTACCATGGATTGGAAGCAGGTGGAAACCAGGAACATAATATATAAGAAGGTCCCAAAATGCAACTGTGCTAACACAATGGCGGCTTTCTACGTTATTGCAAGGCGGCTACGGATACAGGCAGCAGGAGAGAGGGTCTGGCTAAGGGAGGAGCAGGTTTACAGGCAGAGGATCACCCTCTTCCAACTCACTGAAGCAGAGATCCTGCAAAGGTACCGACTCCACCTCAGAACCATCCTGGACTTGATCAGGGACCTCCAGCCATATCTGGAACATGCAACCCCAAGAGCACACGCCATCCCACCCCATGTTCAGGTGCTGTGCTGCCTACACCTTCTTGCCTCTGGGAGCTACCAGCACGTGATAGCCACAGTAGGTGGGGTGTCCCAGACCTGCCTGTCACGCTTTTTCAGAAAATTCCTTGACGCCATGATGCAGAGGATGGAACACTACATTGAGTTCCCTGAGACACCTGCAGAACTAGCAAGGACAAAAACCGATTACTATCAACTTGCACAGTTCCCGCACATCATTGGCTGTATCGATGGGACGCACATCCCACTATGCTCATCTGCAGCAACTGAACACATATTCAGAAACCAGAAGTCCACACATTCAATCAATGTGCAGGTGATCTGCAACGCTAGCAACATGATAACGGACATTGTAGCCAAATATCCTGGGAGTACCCACGACTCCTACATATTCACCAACAGTGGGATATACAGACGCCTTGTGGCTGGTGATTTTGGTGATGGATACCTGCTGGGTAAGTATGTGTGAGACACCCTGATAGTTCATGCAGAAGGAGCACTCCTGAGTATGTGACTAATCAAAATATCCTTTCCCACCCAGGTGACAGTGCATATGCCCTGTGGTCATTTGTGCTCACCCCCTACCTGAACCCATCCACCAGGAGTGAAAGGCGTTATAACGTGGCACACAGTACAACACGTTGCGTGGTGGAACATACATTTGGACTGCTGAAAAGTAGATTTAGGTGCCTCCATAAGAGTGGAGGTGCACGTCAGTACATGCCGATTATCTGTTGCAAGATTATTGCGACCTGCGCCATGCTGCACAATCTTGCCACCAAGGAGGGCACAGAGATAGAACTAACATATAATGAGGACATCGATGATGGGACAGTACAAGCAGATCACAATGCAGCAGGAGCAGCACCAGCAACAGATGGTCGACTGCGACGCGCAGAAATCACCAACAGATACTTCTAATAGAGCGATGACACACAGGGATGTCCATTTATTTGAACACTCACTTTAATATGCACTCCTGCACCATCCAAAAGAACATATATCAAATTAAATGCACATTGCACAATGGTTGGCCAAAGTTCACTTCACTGTGACCTGTCCTGTGTTCATTATGTCTCTCAATGTTTGCGCTTATGCATGATGTTTTGCGAGCCACGGAGCTGGGGGTCTACATGCGCAGTTGTGCCGGTGTCATCAGCATGGAGTCTGCTGCTCCTACGAATGCCCTGAACAGGCGTGCTGGACCCACTCCTGCTCGTTGACTCCTCAGTGTCCCCAACACCCATGTTGCCACCTGTGGCTGTCTGCTGTGTCAGCATTTCCTCCATTGCAGAGGTCACCCTCCCCATCCCCCGGGACAAGTCACTGCTGCAGTGTACAATGTCAGTCTGCATGTTTACAGAGCGGCGACACTGCAGAGTGGTAGAAGTTGCCAACTGGTTAATAGACTGATTCAGCAGCCTGACCTCGCGCCTATACCTGCGCCTCTCTTGGTGGTCACTTTCAAGCCTGTCACAGAGGGTGCCCATGCAAACCCCCATGTCCCTCACCCCCTCCGCCATCAACTCCATTCCTTTGCCCATTGCCTCCATTCCTTTGCCCATGGCCTCCATTCCCTTTGCCATGGCACCTATCCCCCGATCGATGTCCGACATACTGGTGTTCAGGATACGCACCTGTCTGTGCACTGCCATGATGCCTTTGGCCTGCATACGCTGAACCTTAACCATTGTGGCTTCCAGCCCAGCAAAGATCCCCTGCACATTCTGCCCCTCATCCTGCTCTCGTGCCCTACGGCCACGGTCACTTGCACGGCCAGATCCCATTGACCCAAGTTGTCCTGCGTGGCCAGCCAGTGGTGGTTTGCTAGGTCTGGGAGCCTCAACCACTTCCTCATTGGAGCTCTCCAGGATCCTTAAAGGTGGTACGTCCTGCCTCCTTGGCCTCACATGCACAGGGGACCCTGAGCTGGGTGTTGTGGCTTCTGCAGGTGCTAGCGGAGTCTGTGTCTCGAACAGCAGGGGCGACAGTGGCTGTGCAGTGGTGTCTTGCTCCATTGCTGTGGGTGCGTGGGGTGTGGTTGTATCCTCAGGGACAGTGCTAGGTCCAGCTGTGTCTGTGGCCTTCTCCCTCGCAGCCGTTGTTGTTGCACTAGACTCCCCTCCCTGCGCTGCTCTGCGCGATGACTCTCCTGTGAACAGACATGGACATTGATCAGCTGTGTGTTTTCCCAACACAGATTCCTAACACACAATTTCATTTGCCTAGACTGTTTGTGTATGGGGAGTTTGGCATGGCATGCAGGGTTCGGTGTTGGCAGCTTTGATGTATGTACCTATGACTACGACTACCATGATGCTTTGCTGGGGACTACAGTCATGTGTGCTGGATTGTGAGTGAATCACCCACATTGGGGAAGGGGCCTGGGAATGGGTGGGGTACATGTCCATGCATCTTACCTTCCTTTCTTGCAGCTCTGGCTGAGCTATCACCATCCCCGATCCCATGTATGCTCTCAGGCTCCATGGTGGATTCCACAAGCTGCTCCAGGTCGGTGAGGCTTGGAGCACGGCTCTTCCCCCCACCGGTTGCTGCTGATTCCTTCCTCTGGGTGGCTAGTTTTTTTTTGGTGGTGATCCTCAGATCATACCACCTTTTCTTCATGTCGTCGATTTCGTGATGAGTCACTCCTAGGGCATTGACCATGCTCTGGATTGCCAGCCGGGTGTTCCTCCTAACAGACTCAGCTACTTGCAGAGACTGTCTCCCAAACAGCTGGCTGTAGTGCTGCACAACCTCCTCCACCAGCACCTGGAGCTCTGTTGGGCTGAATTTCACCTTCCTCTTTCTGTCCCCTGCATCCTTTTGTGCCTCCTGGGACTCCATGCTGTTTCTATGCTGGTCTCAGTGCAGCCTGCTCTTCTGTCTCCCCTCCAGCTCTCTCTGCAGTTCTGTTGCTCTGCACCTGCATGGGTTTGTCCACCTCCAGGTACTGGGGTGTGGTACTTGCATCTGATTGGTTGATCTCTCAGATGCTTTGTTATGGGGTGTGGTGGGTGTCCCTGATTGGTTCACAGACTCACATGTCATGTATTCGAATTTTCGAGATCGGAATTTACCGAATCGGTAAATACCGATTCGGTATTTACCGATTCGGTAAATTCCGATTCGGTGTCTCCCATTCATTCCTATGGGACTGGAGGACCATAGGGTTGTATGGGTGTTACCGATTCGGATATTGCCGAATCGGTTTACCGAGTGTGGATACCGAATGTTGCCGATTTGGTATTTTTTACCGGATATTTACATACATTTGCTTTTCCGGTTCTTAAATACCGTTTCGGTATGAATCGGTATTTACGAACCGGTAAAAAAAAATTACCTACATCGGGCCCAAAATGAGGCATGCCTTTTTCTGTGTAAGCTTCCTGTCAGCATCCCCTGCTCCAGGATCAGGTTGTATCACCACTAGTACCCTCCAACAAAGATCCCTCTCAGTGTATTGTTTCTCACAGTGCTTCATTTGTAAAAAATTAAGTGCAGGTGCTGAAAATTTTGCCAAGTAGGCCACAGCTCACTTCTTCCTCCGGTGACCTCACTTTCAACACTCTCACTGCTTCAGTCTCTATCTTCTAACCTTGATCTGTTGTCTGTCCCCTAGGTTTTTGATCTAAGAGTCTATCCTCTCACCTCTCTAATTGTTTTCTATCATCTTTGTCACAATTGGTGTGTTACCTTATTCCCTGTATTTCTGATTTGCCCTCTATTCATTCTAACCCTGCCCTTTTAGCTCTTCACTTTTATCCATGGTCTGCTCTCTCTCCCCTCGATCTTGGCTCTTTACTGTCACTCTTCTAGCAGTGAATATCTGTGTCTCCGTTTTATCAGATGTCTGCTTTTTTTCCTCTATACTGTCCTCTACGTCCTTTCATTCTATCTTCTCTCTTCTTAATGCTCTCTTCTTCACGTCATGGCTGCTTTCTCTCTGTATCTGATTTGCTCTCCTTTTCTTCTACTTAGCTCCGTCTTATCTATCTCCTCTCCTGTTTTTTCTTTCTCCGCTTTACTCCTGCTCTCTCTCTCAACTATAACACTGCTGCTGCCTGTGACCCCTGTTGTCAGCCTGTACATGTCCCTGCTATTTTGAACTCGGCCTTTTCCTGTTGTCATTCCTAAAGAAGTGGAAGATGGTGTGTTTTACTTTCTTACCTACACTGAGTGCATAAACAAAATGTAGACTAAATGAAAATGCTTTTTTTTGCATATATTAATCATTGCGGTATGACTGGTTTTATTGCGGAACAGGCGGCTGTTCGAGCACAGCAGGTGATGTCACTGCTAGTGCTGCCTGTAATTAGTAAGTCCAGGGATGGTGACGGCATCGGCCGTAATGCTGCCAATGCCGGGAAGTATGGCTGTGGTGCCTACTGGACTCACACACACTCAGAAATTACCATGTTGGGGTGCAGCGCACAGAATCTACAGATGACGCCATGGGGCACAATAGTTGTGTCGGGCCACAGCCTCTTCGAGCACGTTGAGGATAGCAGCAAAGCAGGGCTGCAGGATATGCGACTCTGGCTACGCAGCAAGTGGAATGTCCACACTTACTTTCGTATATTCTTCCTCAAGAGCCTTCACTCCCAAGTTCCAAATGCGCTCTCGCAGCTTCCTTGCCTCAACTCCGTCCTGAGCCAGCCCCCAGCTACAATTATCCAATGGGAGGCTTAGGCTCAGGCAGTGGCAGGGAGCAGCAGACTCTGGAAATAGAATGCAAGCCATAGTTTGTCTATGACTTCTTGGATTTGTGAACGGCGTGATGACATTATCACTAATGTGGTGATACACAATCATGCCTGCCTGGACAGGCGTATGCTGGCCTGTCAATGAACATTTACCAGCCAGTTACCATACAATGTATGTTATTATTTTTGTTTTTAATTTGAACAATTAATATTGAGACCACCACCTACAGGGTCAGAAATTGTAGCCCCGGCCCTGTGAAAGAAGTGACTGTGCTGAGCACCTGAAAGCACCTGCTCAAATTAAGCACTGGTTTCTCAATCCAATGATTGACCTAGGGAGCCACAGTTACTTTATGTCAGATTCTTGATTTATGCTGGGTGATCCTTTGACAGACCTCCTGATTAATTTTTCCAATATTAAGTTTCCACACGGGCAACTTACTGCATTTACCACGTTTTTGGTTTTACAATTGGAAAACGTTTTGTGTTTCAATTTGATATTTTTATGTGTAAACAATGAACCTTCTTTTGTTTGATTGCAGCATACACATGTGCCACATTTATTATGCTCCTCCAATGGTGATAAATTCCATAGTTGGCATCAATTATTTTTCAATTATGGTGATGTTATGTAAGCCTGAATCAATTTGCTGCCTATGGTCCATTCTTTCTTCAGAGCAAACAATGGCTTCTCAAAAGATTTAACTAATTTTTCAATTAGAGGCTAATTCTGTCTGATAATTGTTTTAAAATGATTGGTCAAAATGTCAACACACAAACTAGCAATCTGTCCTTGTTTTTCTTTTTATTTCCAGAAGGGATTCTCGTGTGGTCCATCAGGCTCTTTTCATAGAATTCTTTAGCAATTTCTTCAGGTATCCTCTCTCTTAAAGTTTTTCAACTAACACCTTAGGGTGATGAAAGCAACAATTCCTCCTGATCTCTAAAAATTGTCTGTAAGGCAAATTATTACGATGACTTCAAGGATGGTGGCTAGCATAATCTAACATCTTGTTCTGGTCCATTGGTTTGGAAAATAACATAGTTTGCAGGCATCCATTTTTTTCAATCATACAACTTCTAAGAATATTTCAGTGGAACTGTTGCTACTCAAACTGAACTTGATATCAGCACACCTTTGATTTAGCCAGCTAAAAAACTTGTTTGAAGAATCTACCTACCCAGTCCACACACAGACAATATCATCGATACATCTGGCCTATTTAGAAACCTGATGGGAATATGTTTTTTTGATTAATAAATTGTTCCTCCATTCTTGAGTCTTTGTAGTGCACAGGTTCTTGCCTCTAGACACACTCCAGGGAAGTGGAGACAGCATTCAGTGAATTTCTATGGTTGTTGAAAATTATTTTCCCTAACTATAAGGTCCCTATAACCTTTGTTTTTTCCAGTGAATTTCGGAGTTTTTTTAAGTGTTATTTCTTAACTATAATGTCCATGTAACCTTTGTTTTTTTTCAGTGGGTTTCTATGTTTTCAAAAACAAAAATCCTAACTGTAACCTATCCCCTTTGAGACTGGGTACGTGAGTGCCTGTTTTGAACAGTGAGTGGGTGTTTGAGTGGCTGAGAAAATCCTAACTTAAGACTACTAAATGTCTTCTGTGAATACCAAAAGTAGTACGTTTAGGATTTTGTCTTAAGTTAGTTCTATGAATCGGGCCCTGAGTGTTTTAGTGGGAGTGGGAGTGAGTGTGTGTGTGTGTGTGGATTTATGGGTCTGGGAGTGGGTGGTGTGTGAGCAGCTGTATGGGTATGTGAGTGATTGGGTGGGTGTGTGGGTATATGGGAGGCTGTATGGGGTGAATTGGTGAGTGATTGGTTCTGTAAATGATATCATCAGTGATCTCATCAGTGATATAGTTTTAATATCATCATTGATGCAATATGTGAGGTTATGAGCAGTGCATTGTGGGGGTAAATTATATTTAGCTCAGGCCTCTATAACTGTTGAACTTCACTGATTTTGTATGAGTGAAATCTGAGCTTAACTGCAACTTTCTTGGAACCTATGGCTTTTTAGTGAATTTCTATGGTTGTTTAAAATTATTTTCCCTAACTATAATGTCCATATACTCTTTCATTTTTTCAGTGACTTTCTGAGTTTGTTTAGTGTTATTTCTTAATTATAACATCTATGCAACCTTTGGTTTTTTCAGTGGATTTCTATGTTTAAAAAACAAAAATCCGAACTGTACCCTGTCACCTTTGAGAGTGGGTGTGTGAGTGTCAGTATAGGAGGATATATGACGTTACCACGCGTTCTTTTACCACGCAGACCATTACCACGCATTTTTTACAACGCAGGACCCTTTACCACGAATACCTTTACAACGCAATACACTACAACGCAGGTACTATTACAACGCATACCATTACAACGTAAGTATAGGTAAGTAAATAATATGGTAAAATAATGTAATTATTAATAATATTTTTTTAATTAATAAATTATTATTTTAATATTTAATATTTTAATTATTTATATTAATATTTATTTATTAATTTTTATTTTTATATGTTAAAAATACCCCTGTACCCCAAAACCCAAACCCAGCCCTGAAACCTAAAAATACCCCTGAACCCCAAAACCCAAACCCAGCCCTGTAACCTAAAAATACCCCTGTACCCCAAAACCCAAACCCAACCCTGAAACCTAAAAATACCCCTGTACCCCAAAACCCAAACCCAGCCCTGAAACCTAAAAATACCCCTGAACCCCAAAACCCAAACCCAGCCCTGTAACCTAAAAATACCCCTGTACCCCAAAACCCAAACCCAACCCTGAAACCTAAAAATACCCCTGTACCCCAAAACCCAAACCCAGCCCTGAACCCTAAAAATACCCCTGTACCCCAAAAACTGAAAACTGACCCTGAACCCTAAAAATACCCCTTTACCCAAAACTGAAAACTGACCCTGAACCCTAAAAATACCCCTTTACCCAAAAACTGAAAACTGACCCTGAACCCTAAAAATACCCCTGTACCCCAAAAACTGAAAACTGACCCTGAACCCTAAAAATACCCCTTTACCCAAAAACTGAAAACTGACCCTGAACCCTAAAAATACCCCTTTACCCAAAACTGAAAACTGACCCTGAACCCTAAAAATACCCCTTTACCCAAAAACTGAAAACTGACCCTGAACCCTAAAAATACCCATTTACCCAAAACCCAAACCTAAAATATTTTAAATAAAATAATATACTTACCAATACTTACGTTGTAATGGTATGCGTTGTAAAGGTATCTGCGTTGTAAATACCTGCGTTGTAATGGTATGCGTGGTAAAGGGTCTTGCGTTATAAAAGTTGCGTGGTAAAGGTAGGTCGTGGTAAAAGTTGCGTGGTAAAGGTTGTATACCGTATAGGACTGTGAGTGGGTGTTTGAGTGGCTGATGGTTCTCTGAGATAGTGTGTGAGTGCTTTGGTGTAAGTGTGTGAGTGAGTGGATTTTTGAGTCTGGGAGTGGTTGGTGTGAGTAGCTGGATGGGCCTGTGAGTAGGTGAGTGGTTGCATGGGTCTGTGAGTGGGTTTGTTAGTGTCTTAGTGGGTCTCTGAGTGTGTCTGTGAGTGGGTGTGTGAGTGCCTGTACGGGTCTGTGAGTGCCTGTGTGGATTTGAGTGGGTCTGTGAGTACATGTCTGGGTCTGTGAGTCACTGTGTGAGTGCCTGTGTGGGTGTGTGAGTGGGTCTGTGATTGGCTGTGTGGATCTGTGAGTGGGTCTATGAGTGACTGTGTAAGTCTGTGAGTGCCCGTGTGGGTTTGTAAGTGAGTGTGTGAGTGCCTGTGTGTGTCTGTAAATGGGTGTGTAAATGGCAATATTCATTTTGGGCATTTGCAAACTTAGGGTATTTAAAAGGGAGGACTCTGGACTCTGCTATCACTGGGAGACTACAAGTAAGAAACCATTCATCACATTCACTATAGATCAGATTGTGCTCCAATAGAATAATGATAAACTCATCTCTATTAAGGATTTCATGTAATTTGTCAACATGGAATACAAGAGGAAACACACTTTCTTTGACTTTGTGAAGCTCAAGAAGTTAGTATCATTGTGATTTACAGAAGTGGAGCTTCAACTGGGGCACCTGCTATGTTTATATTCATAAGTCTTTTCTGTTGAGGTTTAATTTCTGTGAAATGAGCAGCAGGACCATGATGGAACCTCATTTTTTTCCAAGATGAGTTCACAGTTTTGTTGGAAAACGTCTACCAAACTGGAGTACTTTCTACTGGTTAATTAGTAAGTGGTACCTCTTTGAGTAAAGTGCATATTGTACACTACATCTGAGTAAAGGACCACAAGGTAATGTCTCCAGTGACCTTGTGTACATTTAATTTCAGTAAAGTGATTGTTCCTGCAGTGTCTTCATCCACAAATCTGTGATAAAATGAATCCTTGTCAAGAGAAGAGGATGAGAATGCAAATAGGTGAATCCCCACCAAACAGAGATGCTTTATTTAACTATATGAAGTACATGCTTGTTTGTTTTGTGCAGATGAACTTGTAGTCCTCTGCATAAAGAACGCACCACCAAAATTGGTGGGAAACGCGCTTGTAAGACCTTTGGTAAGCTGCCCATCAACGTGGGAAAAAGCAGAAAGACCTTTGCATACTACTAAGGAAAATGGGATGGGGCTAAACAAGAGGAGCTTGCAGATGATTTTGGGCATTTACGTACTCATGGTAATTTAAAGAGAAAAAATGCTCTCTTGTTTTATTATTTTTGAAGAGGAACTAAAAACAAATGAAATCACAGTAAAATTGGGATTTTTTTTTTTGCCCAGGTGGTTTTCGGTGGGACCCCAGTACCTAGGCTAGAGGGTCAGGGTATTCCTAGTCTGCCCCGTTTTTGTCAACTGATACGGAGTCCTAAAATGGCTGCCAACACTTTGTGGTTGAAGTGCTGGCAGTGTTGACAGCCAATCTAATCTCTGCATGAGATTGGAGGGATTTGCGCCCCTAGATTTACAAATTCGTTTTTTCTTTATTATTGCCAAAACTACTGAATAGATTTATAACAAATAACAAAATGGTCACTTTCTGAACCAAGACCTATCTTCATGCCAAACTTGGTGTAATTCGGTCCAGCAGTTTCGACTATGGTCGTGTTCAAAATCCCTATGGAAAATTGCATGGGGAAAAACATTTTAGGAACCCCTTTTCTCGGCCCCGCTTGACAAATCACGCTAAAACTTTTCGCACAGCAGCTGACCCGACTGTTGTACTAATTTTGAAAGTTCTGTGAATATTTGTCAAACAGCGCCAAAGTTATTGGCAAAACAAAAAATACTTTTCCTTTGTAAACTAGGTCAATCAATCAATCAATCAGTGTATTTGTAGAGCACACTACTCACCCGTGAGGTTCTCAAGGCGCTAAGGGGGTAGTGCTGCTACTGCTCGAACAGCCAGGCCTTGAGAAGCCTTCTGAAGGTCAGCAGGTCCTCGGTCTGTCGCAGGTGGATGGGGAGCGTGTTCCATGTCCTGGCCGCGAGGTGGGAGCATGACCTGCCGCTGGTGGTCGTTCGGTGGATGTATGGAATGGTGGCGAGAGCTGCGGAGCGAAGCTGGCGGTTCAGGGTGCAGAAGGTGAGTCGATTGTTGAGGTGTTGTGGAGTGCTTTGTGAGCGTGGGTGAGGAGCTTGAAGGTGATCCTCTTGTTGACGGGGAGCCAGTTCAGGTCTCTCAGGTGGGCAGTGATGTGGCTGTGGCCGGGGATGTCGAGGATGAGGCATGCAGAGGCATTCTGTATGCGTTGGAGTCTTTTTTGGAGTTTGGCTGTGGTTCCCGCATAGAGGGAGTTGCCGTAGTACAGCCTGCTGCTGACGAGGGCCTGGGTGACATTCCTTCTGGTTCCGGTCGGGATCCATCTGTAGATCTTGCGAAGCATGTGGAGGGTGTTGAAGCAGGAAGAGGAGACGGCGTTGACTAGCTGGGACATGAAAAGAGATGAGTCCATGAGGAACCCCACGTTGCGTGCGTGGTCGGTGGGTGTCGGTGCAGGTCCCAGCGTAGCCGGACACCCGGAGTTGTCCCAGGTGGGTGGGGTGGAGCTAAGGTTGAGTACCTCCATCTTGTCTGAGTTCAGTTTCAGGCGACTGTTCTTCATCCATTCAGTGACTGCCTTCATTCCTTCGTGGAGGTTGGTTTTGGCAGTGGTGGGGTCCTTAGTGAGGGAGAGGATCAGCTGTGTGTCATTGGTGTATAAGATGATGTTGACGTCGTGTGATCGGACGATGGTGGCGAGCGGTGCCATGTAGACGTTAAAAAGTGTTGGGCTGAGGGATGGTCATTGGGGTACGCCGCTAGTGATCTTGGTGGCATCAGATCAGAATGGGGAGGCAGACTGGTTTCTGCTGGTGAGGAAGGAGGTGATCCAGTCCAGGGCTTTGTCACGGATCCCCGTGTTGTGGAGGCGTGTGCATAGGGTATGGTGGCAGAGGGTGTCGAAGGCGGCTGGGAAGTCCAAGAGGATGAGGGCCACGGTTTTGCCTTTGTCCAGCAGGGTCCTGATGTCGTTGGTGGCAGCGATGAGGGCGGTTTCGGTGCATTGGTTGGTGCAGAATCCGTATTGAGACGGGTCCAGGGTGTTGTTCTCCTTGAGGAAGTAGGTCAGTTGCCTGTTGTCTATCTTCTTGATTACATTCGCCGGGCATGGGAGCAGGGAAATGGGTCAGTAGTTCTTGAGGTCCTTTGAGTCTGCCTTGGGTTTCTTGAGTAGGGCATTGATCTCGGCATGTTTCCAGCTCTCAGGGAAGGTGGCGGTTTCATAGGAACTGTTGAGAATCTTCCGGAGATGGGGTGTGATGATGGAGCTTGCTTTGTTGAAGAAGTGGTGGGGGCAGGGGTCAGATGGCAAGCCGGAGTGGATGGTGTTCATGATTTTGATGGTGTCGTCATCATTGACGTGGTTCCAGTAGAGCAGGAGGCCTGTGTTTCTGGGGGGCAGTGAGTTTGGGATGTCGGCTGGGGTATCGGTGTTAAAGCTGTCATGGATGTCTGCGATCTTGCAGTGGAAGAAGGTGGCTGGAGAGTTGCAGAGGTCTTGTGACGGCACAATGTAATTGGAGCTGGGTTTGGCGAGTTCCTTCATGATGTTGAAGAGCTCTTTGCTGTTGTGTGCGTTGTTGTTGATGCGTTCCTTGAAGGAGGTCCTTTCGGCGGTTCAAATGAGTTGGTGGTGCTTGTGGCTGGCGTTCTTGAGGGCAGCATGTTTGTCCAGTGTTTGTTTGTGGTGCCACTTCTTCTCAAATTTTCGGCAGGTCTGCTTGGATGCCTGGAGGTCGATGGCCCTTCCATCGGTGCATCTGTTTGAGGGTTTCTTGATCAGAGCAAGAGTGTTGGCGCAGTCGTCAATCCATTTACCTGAGGTTGCGGGTGGCTGTGTCGGTGGGGTCGGTTGGTGGCAAGGGAGGTCCTATTAATTAATATAATTATTGATGATTCTGGTTACTGGTGTAGCAGCAGAGGTAGACAAAATAATGTTTTTGAAAATTTGTGGTGCACAAGGGTCATCAGGGCAGCCGAAAGGCCTGCTTGCTGTGACCATATCTGTAAATTCACTTTGTGATATTTGTTTGAAGGAATGGACATTGCACAAACAGGACGCTTCCCCTACACCTTCTAAAGTTCAGACAGCATAGGCTGCTTTCAGAACTACCCGTTCATCTCTTAAGCATGAACCCTCTACAGCCAAAATAAAATCAGGCTCTTACAGCAGGGCATCTCATATGCCAGGTTTTGACTTAGTACACAATTCTGTAAGGTCAAGACGGCAATTATCAAACCCGGCCATCATTTTCATCAGTGTTTGGTAAAGGAAACAGTGTGGCAGGGTTGAGACAAGTGCACTACTGCAGAATGGTGTTCTCCATGGTTAGGATCACCTGCTCATAATGGGTCAATATACTGTTTTGGGGAAATTGTGATCAAGTATGGGTGAACAAGCTCTCTACAGAATGGGTAACTGTAACTGTAAGAGGCCTATAACTATACTTTCACATTGTTGAATGCGAACATCAATTGCGGTCTCAGCCTTTAGACAACCCAGAAACACTGTTGCTTATTGGCCAAGAGTGATAGAAAAGTAGGCAATAGGGCATTTAGAATTTCCCTGGGTCTGCGTTAACACTGACGGGGCCCACATGTCTTTTTCACTGCAGTACACAACTAAATCTTTGTTATAATAGGGCATTCCTAATGTTGGGGCACAGAAGAGATTTTTTCTCAGCTCGAGGAAGGTGTTCATACACTTGTTGTCCCAAGATAGTGGCTCAGACACTTCTTTGTGTGTAAGCCTCTGTAGAGGCTTTGACATTGGGAAAAAGTTGGACATCCACTGACAACAGTAGCCCACCATTCCCAGAAACATCCTGTTTTCTCTTTGGTTTGTGGAAGGATTCATTTATTCAGTACCAGTGGATCATATGGGACAATAATATTGACTTTTTTCAGGCCCTGCATGATTCTCCATTTTTTATTTGGCTTCTGCAAATGCAAACCTATTGTAGGCAATTGCAGGGACTCCATAATATCTCTTTTAAGATGCCTTTTCCAACATGAATTCTATTACTGATGTGATTTTGGGCACTGCCTCTGGTGAGAGGTTGTACTGGGGCATTCAGGTATACTCTGCATTTTTGTTGATTGATATTCCCACAGGTTCAACATCTTTGATCAGGCCAATATCTTTGCCAGTAAAATCTCAGGCTTCCTCCTCATGGCATCCTGTATATTGGGGGATAAGTTTTCCCTTGTCTAAACTTCATCTGGGGAGCCTTTTTCTTCAAAAAGGCAACCACCCGATTATATTTATCCATGACAGTAGGAGAAGAGCATTCATTTAAGAAACCCTCAGCGGTTTTTCAGTCAGTCTCTGCCAAGGTCAGGATCATCTCTCAGTTTTGGAAATTGATTTGTAAATGTGAAAAGATAACCACAACTCAAAGGTACATGCACATATCCACCAACATGCACCTCTTTCAATGGGGGAGTTTTGGCCTCTGTGTTGCTTTGGACCCGAACCTCATCTGGCCCTCCTGTCTCATCTTTCTTTTTCCTTCTCTTTTCTTTCTGAGCCCTCCAAACTCTAATCTGTTCATAATCATGCCACCCTTAGATGTTACAAACTAACTCCTTAAGATGTAATTTCAGTTCAGGCATTGACATGTTCCTAAGGATTGCCACACTTATGAACATCCTAAAATTCTTCCTTAGATTCTGACGTTTGGACAAATCGACCTCAAACTCCTTGACTATTCCCTCCAACACTTCATGGGCTTGAAATGGCCAGGGTTGGAACCGGGCACCTCCAATTAAAATTAAACCAATGCACAGTGCCAGGCCTCAGTGCCAGGCTGTGCAGTCAGGAAAACAATGAAATGCAAGGCAGCGAGTTTCCCCGACACAGCGAGAGAGCCGCTCTTCAAATATTCACTGCTCCAAGTGGAGCACTCCATAATGCTCTGCGGAGCTCTTCATTTCTGCACCTTTTCTCTCATCATGATGGCTCTCAATATGTTAGGGGCACAACCCTCTTTTATAATTGTTTACAAAGTACTGACCCTATGTTTAAAATGTCAAGAAATCCAGGACCCTGCCAGGCTTTACCTACAGTTTCATAGCACTCCCTAGTCTAGAGCATGTGCTTTGAAATTGAGAATGCAGCATTCTCTATCCATTATTATGGCCTGAAGGTGCCTAATTAAAGGTGTGTATTGTACAGCAGCACCCTCTGGGAGCTAAGTGTATGGTTACTTGTCATGTGATCCAAATGTAATGCCCTCTGGGGGCTCTTTTTATGATTGCATTTTCATTAATAGAAAGTCTATAAAAAGTGTGAAAACACGTGATGATCATTTCTAAATGCTATATTGAAACTTATGTATATCTGGAAATTACTGCTTAGTATTGAATAGTGTTTGTGCAATGAATGTACTTTTCTTTATTTTTAACTAAAATCACAGACGGGGCAAATATTTATTCAGTGTTATTATTGTATTACAACAAAAGGTGATTACTGGTCCACACTACCTACCTTGGGTAGGCCTTGAATGGCTCTGCTCTGCTAGCCTGAGAGAGTCATGTGCTACAATGGGATGCTTGTTTCCCAAGAGAGGGTGCATGTGGACCCATTACTTGCGCAGGCCACACAACTAATGACCTGATTCCTTACAGCAATGCATAATTAAAACATATAACTCTCAACAAGATGTAACACGCCACGTGGTTCTCAGGGAGAGGGGACCAATTAGGATCTAAAATTTCATGATAAGGTGGCAGCACCCTTTGTCCCAGTCATCACATATTGCAAGCCTTCCTCTGCATGCCTTTAGGGGATATCTCGCAGCAGGATTATACATCGCTGTCAGCTTGTCTCAGGCACTGGTGTGGAAATGCATTATTCATTCTCTATGGAACACACACACACAGGGCTGGCTTTATCACTGGTGGCACCCGGTGCAATAAAATATTTGGGCACCCAGACTGACACAATGACCTCTATCTCCACTGATTCCTTCACTGCCACCCTTCAACAGTGTCCCTCATCCCTCCATAGCCCCACTCTCACATGCATTTCATGTTTTATAGCGCCACTCATACAGAGCACTTTACATCATGTAGACATTATACAGAAATCTGTATACATGTTTTCATAACAGATGATTTGCCACAGAGATCAGGAAGATGAGTGTGGCTGTATATAGGAACTTTAGAGCAGATTGATTAATTGCAGGGTACTTGACTAAACCATTGGGCCACTGGGATCGTAGCTCATTGTTCCGCTCCAGGGCTGGCACTGACAAGTATCTGCTGTGCTTCCCCTTAGGCTTTTAAGCAAATGATTCCCTTGTCCATGTAATGGGAGCTCAGGTCAATCCACACTGCACTTTTTACTTTTCTGTGGTTTTTATTCTAATTATTAACTTAGTATGCTCCCCTTGATAAAAAGGCGCAACATTACAGACTTTAGGGTAGCATTTAATGTGCTGCTTGAACTTCATGATAGTTGGACTTGGCCCTTTTTGGCAGGTTTACCCCTGAACTTTTTGCCTTAAGCTCAGACATGGTGGTAGTAATGTTAGGCCTCTGCTCACTTTAGCACTGTAGCCCAGTGCAAGGTGCGTGTGCTCTCTGTGGTAGACTTGGAAGGTTGACCTGCCCTCCCATAGAAATGCATGGGGATTCCCTGATCAGTGTGTGTCAGTGGTAATGCCTGTTATGAGAGGAGCTGTGTGGTCAACTCTGGTATGTCTGAAATCTTGTGAATAAATGCTGCGCAATAGTGTGCGCAGATCTATTGTGGTTATTTTAGAAATGCCAGAAGTTGGCATTTCTGTGTCCTATGTGTCTGCCTGCATGTCTGGCTTGTGAGCGACAGGAGCTGAGAGGTGTGGGTGGCTCCAGGAGCCAAGGGGAGTGGTGAATAGAGAGACCTGCATGCAGATGGGAGGGAGGAGTTGCACCTGGGACCTGAATAGGACTTTGCCTTCCCTCCGCAATGCTGGCGCCGCCCCCTTTGGTGCTTCTGATCCCTGAAGCCCCCACCTGACAAAGGAGAGAGCAGATGAGGAAAACAAAGTGCTCCAAAGCTCCCCTGAACCAGTTGCATCTCGTTCTCCAATTCCCTGCACTCTGACACAAAGGGATTTACTGGTATAAATATAGGGGCTATGACCCCATTAAAATGTTTAGTCTTGGTTCCTGATTCCTGCCGGGGCGTGCTGCTGCTGGGGCCCAGGGGGGCTTCCATGAGGGCTTGCCTCCCTGGGCCTGGCATTGCCCCCTTGATCCCTAAGGACTTGATGGGACCCATTTCTTCTGCTTTTGGCATGCCAGGACCGTCAGGACTTCTTGTGGCATCATGGGCCCTTGGAGCGCTTTTATTTTTAATCATTCTGAAAGGGGAGCGCTGTGCTTTACTTTCCTCCTTGAGAGAGGAGCACTGGAGCATCGCAAAACGGGGCAGTGAGTTGCTGCTGAAGGAATCCCCATTGGAGGGATTCCCCCATGGTGCCTAAGAGCAGCGGGTGCCCACTCTGCTTATTTTTGATATTTAAAAGGTGGCTTACCTTTCTAGACGGGTGCCCACCCCGCTTTATTTTTTAACTTTCGAGGGAGCCTACCCCTCATTGCCGCCAAAGGAACCAGCCAGGCAGCGGCTGAGCGCGACCCGGAAGACAGGCACCGTTGCCTGGTTTGGGGCGGGGCCTCGTGGTAAGCTGGAAGTGCAGGAAGTCCGGCGGGAGCCCATCCCGCCTTCATGGATGCCCCACAGAGAAGTGGCCGGAGCAGGCACGCTAGTACAATATCCCCCACGGGGCTCCCATGGTGAAGAGGGAGCCCCGTGTGCCGCAACAGGGTGGCCAGATTCCCAGCGGGGCTCACATCAGCGGAGAGAGCCCGGTGTGTTGCTGCCCAGTCAAAGTGCAGAAGTGGCGGTGTGGGGCTCCCGTGATGAAAGAGAGAGCCCCGCGTCACACTGGCTGTGCCAAGGGAGCAGCAGTTGACTGCAACAGTTGAAGAGAGGAGAGCAGGATCGCCCCCAGGAGCCGGTGAGTGAAGGCCTCTATGTGGGGGGATGCCAATCAAGGCAGAGTGACACTGCCTATGTCCTGAGTGGCCCCCGCCTGATGGGGGGATGCTCCAACAAGGGGGCACATTGTTGTTGAGGGCCCAGAGGGGCCCATGTCACCCTACATGTCGAGGCACATTGTAGGTGCCTGAGTGGTCCAGCCGTTGCGGGTCGCTCTAACGTTGGTGGCAATTGTATTTAGAGAAAGCCCCAGTGGGGGCCAGAAGGCGCAGTGATGCCAGGCCCCTCTACTTTATTTCTTTACAGCTGCACCGCACCAACGCTGGCAGCTGCAACGTTTTGTACATTGTACCAAGAGCCCGGTAGTGCCCAGGCCCACGGTCAGCTTCACAGCTGCCTAGTAAGTAGTGGGCAGCTGCAACGTTTAGGCCTTTTATTCCTTGGGGGCAGTTCTGATTGAGTTAGGAGTGAGATACACTCCTGTGCTCTATACTTTCACAACTGCGCAACACTTAGTTCCAGCTCTAATATTTAGGTCTGCGCAAATTGTGCACCCTTGAACCCTGCTGCATTGGCAGCGCGCCCTGACTCTTGGGACATAGGGCACTTGAGCCCCTTTTGAAATGGCCAGTTGGCCAGGGGGACTATTAGGTTTGTAGGGCGCCAGGCTCTAATGTGATTTATTTTGGTGCGCAGGAAATGTGAATTCATGTACTATTTTATGCACAGTGATTTATACCTCTGAATGTGGTTTTATGATTATGAGGTTTTACATACTGTGTTATGTTGTAGTTTGTTCTCTACTGTGGTTTAGGTATGAGTTATTCCGTACTGCGGTTTATTTTAGTAAGTTTATTTCCTACTGCGAGTTATGTTTAGGAGGTTATGGTCTACTATGTTTAGGATTATGAGGTTGGCACAGAATATATTTCTCGCCTAATGTGATACTGTACATGATATGATTTATGTTACAGGATGATGCTGAGTATAGTGTGACAGTAATTACTGGTTGTGTTCTAAGTTCATGATATGTCTTACTTTTACTATTTTTACCAAGTGATGATTCTGACAGTGGCCCACGTGGCCCTGTCATGTGTAAATAATTCCCTGTAAATATTGCCCAGTGCCAGTTCGCACAGTGTATATTATGTGATTACCATCTAATTTGTTTTATGATAATACAAAGGCTATTTTTATATATAACCTTGGGTGGAGTTCCTTTTGTGGTGTGCCTAGTATGTTGTTCCTGTGTGTGTTGCGCAAATGCTTTACACATCGCCACCGGGATAAACCTGATTGTTCGTGCCAAGCTACCAAGGGGGTGAGCAGGAGTTATCTTTGGCGTGTAACTCCGTTGCCCTGACTAGAGTAGTGGTCTCTGCCTGGCTTTGATGATGAGTCAATTGCTTACACAAGTGCTTTCCTGAGAACTGCTGTGTTTCAATGATTACTGAATAAATCTGCATAATTGTGCAGTATTGTCTCATGCACAGTTGATATGATATGAAATTTAACTATGTATTCTTTTTTATTATTATAATAATTATTAATATGTTTTATCACGCACTTTTTAAGTGTTTTTATTGTGTATGTTTGTACTTTTGTGGATATCTTTGCACCTGAATAAAGATTGATTTGATTGATTGATTGATATACAGACACAATTAATCATAGTTGTGTAAATCATTTTATAGGAAATGTGATGCCACACTTTATAATCCTCATTGTCTTATGTAACATCTCTTCCATACTGGTAGGAGACATAGTTCAGGAATGTATGGTCTGGAGAAGCACAAGCTCAGGCATTTTACACAAACCATAGTGGCTGTGGTTGGCTTTACTAAAAAGAATGTATTTCTACCCAAACAAACCATTTTCAGCAACATTAGGATAATAAAAGACTGGGGGAAAAATTATATTCTTACCTGTAAAATGCAGATTGCTTACAGTTTTTTGATGATGGTTCCTGGGTCAAACTGCCACTAGCCAAGACTCCAATCTCTCTCCAGCAGAAGCATTACTCATCAGACACTTTTATTGCTACCTGAAAACTGCTGGACACACTAGGAACTCCACAGCTGGTGCTTTCACACCTTTAAATTATTTCTTAACACAGCGTTCCCCCAAGGTCAGCACCAGCAGCAGCGGCACCGGTCGCACCATATTAAATGATTCTGACATAACCCAAACCACTTGTAACATTTGAATTCACTCAAACTACTACAGATGGCTCCTGAAACAATAGAAAGAATACAGCAGCCTAAAGCTCATTTTCATACTAGCACTAATCATTTAAAATGGGGCTAACGTTAACTATGGCTAACTTAACATGGAAATCGGGGTAATCGTTATGTGTATATGATGAGCAGATTTATTGACATGTTATGCAAAATGACAAATATAAGACAGAGCGTCACAAATACCAGTCTGGTAAAGTGAGTTTTATTCCACAAGCTTCCAAAATAGATTAGTCATCTTTATGCTTAGGCTCTCGCAGTCAGGTAGGCTGATTAGACAAAGTAAGGGGATTATTTATAAGCCCCTTCCACCACCGGTTGCTCCGGTGGCACAGTAGCCTCCTCCATTTTTACCAGGCAGCACTAAGCTACTTTTATTGCCTTAATGCTGCCTTGTAAATATCGTTAGCTTTAACGCAGTTTTCTGCGTTAAAGGGGCGGCAATGGGTGTTGCTGGGGGCGTTCCTAGCAACATTAATGGCTTTTGACACTGCCCCAGATTTAACAGAAATCGTAACTCTGAGGCAGCACCAAAAACTCGTTCCTCCCCAGGGGAGGCGTAAAGGAGACACAAATATTTGTATTTCTCCTCGTTTTTCCTTTTTCTATGTGTGCTGCATTGTGCAGCACACATAGAAAGAGAAAAAAGCCTCTTGTGATTGTTTTTGTGCAGGAATGTTCCCCTCCCTGCAACAACAAAAGAAATTCCCCGCAACGCTGGCCCCCTTGCACCATGGTGCAAAGGTGCCTGCATTGGTGCACGGGAGCCCATTGTGTGCCAACTCAGGGGAAAAGGACAGGAATGCACCTTATCTGAGAGATACAGCACATTACTGCCCTTTTCTGTTGCAAAAACTCATAAATGAGGCCCTTTAAGCTTTTATGGTTGGATCATGCAGATGACCAACTAAACTCTTTGTGCAGGCATGATTTAATCCTGAAACAGCCCCAATTGGGCAGATAGTTGTATATTCTATAATAGAGATAATTTACTATCATACTTATGCTCATTAGGAAAATCTGACAGATCTTTCAAAGAATGTGAATAAAATTGTCACCAATGTTAACAAAGGATTCAAGCTCATAATAGCCAGACAAAAAGGACACTTTACCCCGGACACTTTTACTCCGTGTGCCATTACCCCACAGTTTTTACACCGCAAAATCTTTTACAACGCAGGGCTTTACCACATAATCCATTACAGCTCAATCCCCATTACAATTTACTATTCTAACTCCACTGCGGTGTTACTTTGGGGAATGCATTGTAATAGTTTGCGATGTAAAGCCCTGCGTTGTAAAAGATTTTGTAGTGTAAAAATTGCAGGGTAATGGCATGCGAAGTAACGCTTGCGGGGTAAAGGATGTTTCCCATAAAAAAGCTGCACCTTGGTTTTCAAGACAGATTATAGGTCAAAGAATGTGTAAAGCACACTGGACAGAGGTGTATAAAGCATGATTTGAAAGAGAGAATAGTGGAGCCGAGAAGTGAAGATAGTAACACAAACCGAGGGAGAAAAGAGGCGAAACAATGTCCTTGAACATCTGGAAAGGGTAAGCTACCTTGTATTGCTCTTATTTTTGGTCTATTTCAACTAACTTCAGGCCAAATAAAACGAATACATTTACTCTTAAAAAGTCTGTGTGCAAGAAACATGGAATCAAGTCAAAAGAAATATTCAAAAACTAAAGGGAGAATAGGCACTTTAAAAAGCGCCATGCAACACATAAATGTCAGGGGTAAAAAAGAACATCCCCTTAAATGCCGATCTGTTTTAAAAAAGAGGGGGCAATGGTTTAAAGAAAAAAGATCAGCAAACCTAATGCTAAGGTATCTTTTCATTTATGGAAGATATTCCAATTAAAGAAAGGAAATAATTATTGCCATTGTAGTAATTAATAGTATACCCTGTGGCCTCACTTTGTACATCCACTGTCCCCCCACCCCGCGACCCCGGAAATAAGTTCTTGGCCGAATAACCTCATATGCATTTACCAATAATTGCTTCCCAGGTCTTAGACATGATACTGATAATTACACCTCGTTGGTGCTGCAAAGTAATATGTGTAGGCGTTCCATGAATAGAACTAGCAAAATTGGCAATATCGGCCATCCCTACCAGGTCCTACTATTGCCAAAATCTTGCTGGCTCGTGAGCCATTAATAATGATATTGGTATCAGTTTCGTGATGCAAATATGCAATTACCTTGTGAGCTGGGATTGAAAATGTAATATTGTAAGAACAATAAATAAAAAAATCCCAGATCACGAGGTCATACTTTTTTAAGTGTCTTCAGAAGAATATACTTTAGGCAAAAATATGGTGTGTGTTGTTAAGTCCCATGCAGGGGTGATTCTGCTCTGATCATGATGAATTTCACACCTATTATCTCTCATTTGTGTAAGGTCTTCTAGTGAAAGTTAAGTTCAATGTTAAGTTAAGTAATAGAACAATGCAAGCCTTAATGATTCAGATTCTCATTTGGTTTAATAAAGCTCTCTAGGTTAGTTGTCTAAACATAGGGGTGGACCGTTTCTCTGTTATGATATAACTGAATATGTATTTCAAAACTGGGATATGTTTGGCAGAGTATAACTTATACCATTTGGCATGAAATCTGTTTCCTCCTGTTATTGCTGAATTAGTCAAAGATGCAATAGTGTTTGAGACGTCTGATATAGAGAATTTAAGAGAAAGCTAAAATTAGCCCTCCTCTCCAAGTTTAGGAACTGGTATCTCAAATAAAAAGTTCTACATTTCTTCCTGTTATGTGGAAAAGGTCCTCTGATAAATGTAATTAAAATTATTGTAGATGATTTCAGTCTTTCTATGAGGATCATGATGATCAAATCTGATATGGTAACAGAACTGTGGCCTAAATATTGTCTTACAAAATTATTGTGTGATACATATATTTTACAAACTATCACCAAACTTGACTTAGTAATATGAACTTTACAACTAATAACAAAATATTACTGTAAATGATATTAACACCACCATTTTCATGTCTGATGGTATTTGTGGTTATTGAGATCACACACACACACACACAACTATCTAATTACATGCCATTCTTTTTCTTATCATTTGGATCAGAATGTTGTTACTTTTCACACTCTTCATTGACCAGGCCTATAGTACAAGACTCAAGATATTTGTGTGAACGATAACGAACTTGCAGTGCTTGGAAAGTAGCTGTCAAAGCATCTCAGGATGTAGAAGAGCATGTTTAAAGAAAAATATCCTCAGTTAATATTAACTTTGTCTTGAAATTAATAGTTTAAGCCTATGATGGTTAAGGTGTGAGATGAAAAGCAAATTATTTCTCTCTGCTTGGTAATTTTAAAAGCTTCTCAGATAATTGTTATATTGTATGAACCAGTGATCTCTTGAAAGAACACTTTCTTAAAACTATACATGGTCTCTCAAATTTCAACATTATTTAACAGTTCCTTATGAAATTTCCAATTTGTCTCAGTATTTCGAAGGCCACTGAAGTTGGAAAATCAGACACTACAGCTGAATGATCAAAGAAGTTAACAGGTAGATTATCACTAACTCCATGCAGATTTTGAGTAATGAAGTGGTAGGCCAGCCATGACTCAGATCAGTGTCTGCCAGAATAGCAGGTGTACGGCTTAGAACATGGATTATCATGATGGTACATCTAAATAGATTTGAGATGGGCCTTCCAAATAAATGCCCTTTACTAAAGGTCATTTGGACCCTTAATACTACTATGACTTGTATCTCAGAAGAATGAAGATGTGACCTGTTACCACAGGAGTGCCATAGCCTCTGGAATTCCACATTGATGATTCACAAGCAGTTGGGGTGAGAGAAATAAAAAGTGCCCGGATATGCACTCTCTAGTATAAGTAATAATTCCAAAAGGCAAAACAGGTACTAAATTAAAGTTTAGGGGATTCAGTTAGGTAACCCAATCATAATGTCATAAGTGTAACCATTGTGATGGATCCAGTAGGTATTTCCCGGAAAGACTTTCTTCTTTTCAGGGAAATCACCATAGGATCATTCAGAATTGTTAACCGCTATCCGTAGATATATGGTATGAAGACTGGGTTACCTAACTGAATCCTCTAAACCTTAATATGGGGTTAGCTTCTGTTTTTGGGAGTATACCATATTGATGACGTTAAATAACTAGAGGATGCCCTACACAAAGTTCTCCTGAATATTTTCTGTATTCTAGCAGTGGTTTCCTGTGGTACTTGTTGATTTACCATGTTTCATGTGAGCAGGCAGATGATTTAAGACATTTGCAAAATTAGAAATATGGCGTTGAATATTGTTGTGAACATTGACAAAAAAGCTTCCAGTGGGCTGCTATATGTGCAGAATTTTGAGGTTATGCAACAGCACATTTATCGATATTGTCCTTTTGAAATGTAGCAAAGGCTTCATTACACTTAAGATTTCAATACCAAAACACGGGATAGGGGGGAACATGCTTTAGAACGCGGATTTTACTCCGCAATGCTTTCACAACGCGTCCGTTACAACGCAAGTCGTAACCACGACTTGCGCTGGAGGGCGCTAGAGGATTAAGAATAGTATATTTACTATTCCAACACATTCCCTAGTGTCCACGGGGACTGGTGTTAGAATAGTAAATTATACTATTCTCAACCTGCGCCCCCAACGCAAGTCGTGGTAACGACTTGCGTTGTAAGGGACGCGTTGTGAAAGCACGCGTTGCAATAGAACGCGTCGTAATGTCGTACATCCCGGGATAGGCATTGGGGGCTTATTTACAAGCCCAATGCACCACCAGAACATTACGATTTTTTGACGCACAGTGCAGATCTATATCTACGAGGCCATGGAAAAGCATTTGTAGAGTCAATGAATGTGATGGAATTAAAATGGGCTTCTTGTGTTTCTCCTCTCGTAAAGAACATGTTAACCAAACATCAGATGCTTTAAAAGAAATGGGCCCAGTAATTAAACCCACATCTAAATTCCTAAAACTCCCTGAGAGATGCAATTTAATCCAAAGTCAGATTTTGGAAAACCAGACAGGAAGTTAAGTTTTTCTTGGCCTCGTAGATACAGTGTAAGGCAATGCAGTGCAAGTTGCTGTGTTGCCTCACACTGCGTCAGGGAGGAGTGCCATGGGCATTGTGGTAAGTGTTTCCATTCAACACCCATGGTTTTTGACACATTTCCAGATGTACAACATAGGTTAAATAAAGGAATGCGTCAGAACTGTGCACCTCCCCGGGGCAGGCGCAATGGTTGTTTTTGTGAAGAAAGGTGTCTCTTTCTGCACAAAAACAAACCGATTTTAATGCAAGCACCCTTGCACCATGGCGTAAGTTGCCTGTATTGGCGCAAGAGTCCCTGAAAGATGCCAGCGCACAGGAAGGGAGAGGGTTGCGTTGTGTTGCTGTAGATATCACACATCCCTGCACTTTTCTTGTGGTGTAGCTTGCTGCGCTACATAGCGTCATTTTCTTGTAAACAAGCCCCTGGGTGTTCAAATAAAAATTTATTGTGGGTACAAATGGAGAGACAGAGAAACTTTGCTATGATAAGTCAGATAACATCAATTCTAAAAGGTCACGTTTGAAAGGTTACTGCTTTGGAAGTGATTGCCCAGCAGTGTCGCGGAAATGACAAAAGAAGTACTTGAAAAGTATTTTCTGCATGTAACGACCGGGCATTAATATTTCCTATAATGCATGATGAATGACGGAAAGCGATGTGGCCTATTGACCATAATGGCCAACTTTGGAACTCGAGAGCCAGGTACAATCCCAGAGTTTTAAAAACAAAAATAATCCTATCTTCTGTAATGTAATCTGGTGCTTGCTCATATAAAGCTTTCTAATGCCCTTGAGACGAGTTCGCACCATATAAGACTGCAAAATAAATATATAAAACTAGTATCAACTCATGCCAGCATCTATTGGCTGAGGTCTGATGACGCTATTTTGTTTGCACTGTTTTACTTCTTGAAACTCAGGTCAAGTCCCTGGCCATTGATTGCAAAGCAGATTGACTAAACTCTTGTGTTTGCAATTCTTTCCACGTATTTCCTATCAATGTCTGATGAGTGTCAGGGTATTAAATAAGAATATCAATTACACTAATAAGCCGTAGGTGTTGTTTGGTTGCTTTTCAACGTGATTGTCGGTGTAGGAGTTTTCTTTCATATGAAGTAAAGGTCACCGTGGAGACACATCCTGTAAAATTTAAGCGAGCTGCTATGTAAAGGGAATACAAAAAATCGGGGAAACAATGTCACAAGGTATTGAGAAATAATATATTTTGCTTTAAATTGACTGCATTACGTCTTACATTTATTAATAATTTTGCTTTGCGTAGTTTTAATACGCCAACACCAGGCAACACACAGCTCATTAAAACAGCAGATATGATGTTAGTTAGCAATTAATTTTCCTATTTAGAAATTTCAAGCATGATAACTTATTTCAACATTGATTTTCACAAAGTTTTTCCATCTCTTTATTATATGCATATTCAAGAGGAAAACGTAATTCTCATTTCTTTCTTTGCAGGACATACGTAAAGAATGACGTTTCTGCACGTCTACAAAGAGTTTATTGGCAAAGTATTTACGCAGAAACTGTTAATTCACAACAACCCCCAACCTTATTTTTTTTACCAATGCCTGTTGTTCCAAGAAAGCCTTATGCGCGTTTTTAGGTCTCACCTGCTAGTCATCTCATGTGCTGTCTGTTAAAGTCATGCTGTGTGCTTATCATGAATATACAGGGACTTGGAGCCTGCCCATTGCTTACTATTGATAGGCTTTCCTTTCACTCTCATTTACATGCATCTTATTTCTGTCCCAAATTGTCAATTTTCTGCTTGTCCTTCGCAAGCGGCATAGCCTCTTTATCCTACCCTTTGATTGGCTGGCTTTCGTGCTTACACTGCAAGCTTTCCAAGCATTATTTTTCTTCCTGTTAAGCACTCAACTAGTATGTATGTGTTTTCCAGCTGTCCCCGTCCTGTACGTCTTTCTTGGTGAACTCTGTGTTGTTGTCTGTGGCCCATATGCTTCTATAGCCCCCATTCATGTTGCGCTCGATCTCATGTCCTTCGTCATTGCTTTCAACAATGTGCTTCTCCGTGCCTGCTTCTCCTAGCTCTCTCATCCGTCGCATCTCCTCCCCCACCAGGCCTCAGTGTTGCTTCCCTCCACCAGTACCCTCCTTCTCTATTGCTCACTGCTGCTCCTCCCCACTGCCTCTGTGTGGCTTCTGTCATCCGCACCCTCCGCGTTGCTCCCCCACTCAGGTTCTCATTCTCTGTTCCCTATTGATAACCCTCCCCACACGCACACTCCGTGTTGTTTCTGTAGTCTCACCACTTCTGTTGCTCCCGCGCCCACACACTCCTCCCCACCTCAACATTACATTCCGCTGTCAGACACTTTGACCATATTGCAATCGCTTAAGTCAGGCTCTCCCTCAGATTCCTGCCGAGCTAGACTATTGGCAGCGGTGGCTGAGGTAGTCAACCTCGAAGTCAATCAAATTGTTAATTTGTCCCTCAGGGATGCTATTGTTCCTCCAGAGTGGAAACAGGCTAAACTCCTCCCATTGTTGCAAAAGCCCTCTCTGAACCCTGCTACTCCGGCCAACTATCGCCCTATTTCACTTCTTCCAGCGGTAGGTAAGGTGAGTGAAAAGGCTGTGCATAAACAGCTTTCAGAGTTTGTCGAAAATTTGGGTGCCCTTCACCCTGCCCAGTCGGGCTTTAGGGCCTCCCATAGCACTGAGACAGCCCTAGTGGAGGTCCCAGAGGCTATTAGAGAGTGTCTGGATGCTGGCTGCAGAGCAGCTCTGGTTCTTCTAGACCTCTCTGCCGCATTTGACACCGTCCCACACCGCCAACTTTTGGCACGGTTGTCTCATGTTGGCATTTCTGGACAGGTGTGGGAATGGATTAAATCTTTTTTGACCAATAGAACGCAGCAAGTCTGGCTGCCGCCCTTCGCCTCATCCTTGCGAAGTTTGGGTACAGGGGTTCCTCAGGCCTCTACATTGAGCCCTCTTCTGTTCAATGTTTATATGACACCCCTTGTCTATTTGGTGGAGGAGCTGGGGGCCAAGATCATAGCTTATGCTGATGATACCCAGCTCCTCTTTACGTGGAAGAAAACAGATCTCTCCCCAGTGAAAATTGTTTGGCAGGAGTTTTTCAGTGGTTAGCCCAGGCCCAATTAAAATATAATGAAGAAAAATCAGAGGTGCTTCTTTATGGATCCCCCCCCCATTTTAGAGAAGATATTTGGCCGGCAGGCTACCCTTTCCCTAAATCTATGGGGAGCCCGGCAAAAAATTCGGGGGTATGGTTTAGCGAGGAATTGAGATTTCTGCCCCAGATCAACAGGTTGGCAGGTGTGTGCTTTGGCACACTGAAGCGCCATAAAAAGTTTCTTCCACTTTTGCCTAGAATGGCTAAAGAAATGGTGACCCGGGCTCTCGTTCTCTCATGCCTGGACTATGCTAATGCCTTATATATTGGCCTTCCGGCATATCAGTTAAGAAAGCTACAGATTGTCCAGAATGCGGTGGCTAGAGCTTTACTGGGTATGCCGGGAAGGTCCAGTGCGAGCCAGCTTCTTCGGGATTTGCACTGGCTTCCGGTCGACCAATGTATACTGTTTAAGGCTCTCACGTTGGTCCATGGAGCGCTTTACTAGTCTGGCCCTCAGTATCTTAGAAGTCGGTTCACGTTCTACGTGCCGCCCCGACAGCTACGCTCTTCTGGCCAATACCTGGCCTTGGTCCCCAGGTATCTATTGGCTAGAATGGGAGGTAGCTCCCTCTCTGTCAGAGCAGCTGTGGCCTGGAATGCCTTGCCCTTTGAACTGCGGAACAACAGCGACCTCAGACTGTTAAAAAAACACCTGAAAATAATGGTGTTTAAGTAAACTCCTAATTTGATCTGGCTATCTCTCCTTCCTCCATTTGGCTTTCGCGCCGGGACACTTCCGAGTTGCCGTGCGCGCTATAAATGGAGGATAACATAACATAACATAACATAACTTTCCCCCACCAGCACCCTCTGTGTTGCCCCACCCACGCCTTCCATGTTGCTCTCCCCTCCTCGGCTCCCTCGATTTCGCTTCCCCATCTGTGTTTTTAAAAAACACAGTTTGACATTTTTTCTTGATATTTGCTGATTGAACTCAGTTTGGCAAATATAAAAACACATTATTGGCTATGTCATTTGTAGACTTAGGCATGTGTACTGCATGCACCTTTAAAATGGTGCAGACAGCCCTGTCCTAGAGCTTTTGCTTCAAATTTACCATGCTGCACAGCAGTGGGGATGCTGAAGAGCATGGCTAAAAACGATTGACAAAGCCAATTAGTGTTAAAGGCGTGACCTATTGGCTTTGACACATGCTTGCTTACGCCAATCCGTACGTTTGCAATTTTCCATTAACTAAAAACCTTGCACCATATGCACACTTCTGTCCCCAAGTGAGCACCTGACAAAAAATATACAAAACAAAATCCTGAAAAGTATTTTCAAAAGTTTTAGAGTTTTTATAAAATGCAGAAAATGTTGTAATACAAAAAGTCCTAACCAACATTTGAATCAATATCCCTCCCTAGATTTGCCACTTATCACCCTACACACCCTAAGAAGGCTTTCTTATAAATTTTGCTATAAACGAGACAGCTGTAGCTGACCAACAACGAGTATTTTTTATTGACTCCTATCTGGTCCGTATTTTCAGATTGAATCATATCGAGGGGGGTAAGATCAGCCTAATTACAGACATATACATTTACATGCCCCTTGCGCCTCCGGTGCCAGCCACGGCCGGTGGTAGTTGTAACTGCAGGACGGTGACGTAGGGAGGGGGAGGGGCAGGGGGGGGTTGTAATGTATGGATTACGGACTTTAACAGGTAAGTAAACAGATAAATAAATAAAACGAATTTCGTTGCGCGCACTGCATCGCATTTGGTGATGCAGTGCACACAACAAAATTCGTTTTATTAATCTATATGTTTACTTACCTGTTAAAGTCCGTAATCCATACATTACAACCCCTCACCCTGCCCCTCCCCCTCCCTACGTCACCGCCCTGCAATTACACTTACCACCGGCCGTGGCTGTCCGGTGCATCACTTTTAATATGGGAAAAAGTGACGTACAGGCGGTGCAAGGAACTTGTAAATAATCCCCATAATCTAGATGCCACTATGTCTTCCTTGAGTAATATCTTGAAGAATACAAATGCGCTGTCACTGTGAGTAGTTCTGCAGCACGAAACATCATCACATATATGCAGTATTTTCATATGCACCCTGAAGAATATGTAGATAACATGTTTTATCTATGGTGCTACAATATCTATAAGCAGGAGAATAAGGACCCAATATATCATCTATCTTGAACGCTTTATTGATATGTTTGTTTACATAAAAACCTTCACTACCTGAGAATACAGCATCAAAATTCCCAAACTTGTAATAACTAAAACTATCATGAGTGGGAATTCCCATTCCAAATTCCTCTCCGAGAAATGGGGAATAAGTGAAGGGTTTTGTACAGAATTCCCTTTGTGAGTCCTCAATTCGTAATCATTTTCCACCTGCACCTCTCAAACTGAAATCATTAAACTTGAGGGCACATTTACAAGGAGTTAATCTCCCGTAGAACATCCCTTTTTGCAACCTTCACCTAATTTGCAAGGCAGTGTTGGACCACGAATAGTGGCTTAACGCCTCTTTGTAAATAATGCCCCTATTCATGCAGCGCTAAGCGTGAAAGGGGCAGGCAATGGAGTAGCAGTAGGCGTTCCGCCCCAACACCCATTGCTTTTTGACGCTGCCCCATATTTACAAGGTATGGGGCAGCACCAAAAATAACACCAGGAAATACCTGGTCTTAAACAGGCAATGCGAGGAGAAATTTTTTATTTCTCCTTGTATATTGCTCTTTCTACGTGAGCTGCATTCCGCAGCACAGATGGAAACAGCAAATCACCTGGTAAGATTGTTTATGTGCAGGAAGGTGTCCCTTCCTGCACATAAACAATTCCCAGGCACCACAGCAAAATGGTGCTAGGGTTCCTGCACCAGCACTAGGCAGCTTCTTTTGTGTTAGCTTTAGGGAAACACAGGGGTGTGCCTTATTTTTGTAAATACGGCTCATCCCTGTGTTTTGAAATTGACAGAGTGCGGTGTTACCAATTTTGGTGTAACACCGCGCTCCAAAAGTTTCTTGTACATATGTCCCTTGGTGTTTTTGGTCTATAAAACTCATGAATCATTCAGATTTGCACTCGTAAGATACAATGAGCATCTAAGGATTGAAGTCTTAAGAAATAACATTTCTTTTATTAGCAACAATTACCTCTGCTGATTTTAAAAACTCATTTACTTGCAATATTAGGGGCACAGGCCACAACCCTCCTACTCTACTTGCTGCTTAGGTGAATAACATTGCATTCTACAAATATTGTAAATAATTGTAAATAACTTGCCATAACTTTAAAACTTAATGACGGCTGTGAACGCTTAAAAAACATTACATTGGGGCAGTGCTTTGCCTCAAGCAAGATGGCTGTCTCTAGATTCTCATCATACGTGGCCTCCCTATAAACCTTCTAAAATACTGTAAGGGGCCCTTACTCTGCCACAATACTGATCTTACTGACTCAGGGGGCTTTTTGGAGTTTCTAGTAGAGACTACCGGCCCCAGCATTGCCTAGTTCCCAGGAAGGGATAGTCCATTCCACTGAAAAGCACCAGCTGACTCCCAGAGTCGCTGGACGTTTTGGGGACTCTGGTAGTGGAATAAAAGCCCCAGAAGCTTCCTGTATTGCCCAGGACCAAGGAGGTAAGCATCTCAACATTGTGCTGAAAAGCAGACTACGTTATCTACTTATGCAGAGTGGAGGTTGAAAAAGAAGCGTACGATTCAATTTTCTTGTGAAAAAGTTTTTATAAGTCAAACAATGGACAGTACAGAGAGGAGGTAGCCAGCCGACACGTGTTTCGTCACACCGTGAAGGAGATGTGACTCATCAGGGCTAAAATTATAAACATGAAAGGAAGTGGGGAAAAAATAAAAGGACAAAATGATTTGACTTAATAAAGCAAAAATGACAAGCGACGTGGTCGTGCGGTGAAGCTCAAGTGAACGTGGAAACCCTATGGTGCAACAGTTATGCATTTAGTGAAAAGAACACCAATGGTGGCGAACCCTAGGTTAAAATGTGGTGTACTGTGTGAAGTGAGTGGTGTTTGACGGGCGTAGCCATGGTATGATAAAGTGCTGCTGTTAGAAGTATCATGATCATTGGTCTCTGCATATCTAAGAGAAGAAAAAAAAAGGAGGGGGCAAACAGCTGGAAAGGGCTGGACCATCAATAGGTACTATCGGATAAAATGTGGACAGTGTAGCAGATGCAGCTCCGGGAGGACGATAGAGACTATGATTATTCTCGTGATCCTATAGCGGGAGATAGGGAGAGAAAAAAAGAACCAAGTAGCGGCGCATACCGCGGGCCCGTCATGAGTAGGTTCATAGTGACACGCGTGAGTGGGGGTGCAGAGTGACAACAGTTCTAAATATACAGCACAAGTAGGTTGAGTGCTAGGACCGGACGAGCAAACATGCAAAAAGCGGGTTGGTACACATTAGGATGGAAACTTAATCATTGCAAGTCATGGGACAGAGTGATAGCATATGTGACAAATGGTGGGGAGAAAGAAATACATATGGTCTATAAGTATTGCTGCAAATAGAGTATTATGGAAAGACACATGAAAAGAAACATACATTCCCTTGATTGATAGTGGGGCACTACCTAAACAGTGTATCACAAATAGTAAAGCAGCAATACATATCGAACCTGAATATCGAACTATATGTCATCAACAACACCTTACAGACCAGGTTGTATCGTAAAGAGACTTCGTGCAATGCACTCTTACATGCAGACAGCTCCCATCCTGCTCACCAAATAGAAACAATCCCCTTTGGCGAATTCACACGAGCACGCAGAAATTGCAGTGATGACTCAGAATTCAACAGTTGTCTGATCAACATGAAAAACAGATTCACCAAACGTGGGTACAAACGAGCCACCATAGAAAAATCAGTCTCCAAAATCAAAGATGTCAAGCGAGAGAGCACACTATCTACAAAACCCAAAGCTGCCACCAACAAACAGCCAATACGAGTCATCACAGACTACAATGACTCCAGTGTGGTAATGAGGCAAAGTTGTAACAAACATTGGAAAATACTGCTCAATGATCCCAGCCTTAAACATCTCATTCCCACAAGACCACAATTCACCTTCAGAAAGGGGAGAACACTAAAAAATAGACTAAGTCCTACAGTCCCGAAAACCATCACCACTTCAACCTGGTTCAACCCCTACACTAGGGGCTTTCACAAGTGTGGATGCTGTGGTGCATGCAAATGGGCACGCAACGGCATCAAGGAGTTTTCAGATTGGAAAAACCGGAAATACAAGATCAAGCGCAACATCAACTGTAACACCCAATATGTTGTATATGTTGTAGAGTGCACCTGCAAAAAGTACTATATAGGTAGCACTATAAGGACACTCAAAGAACGTATCATGGAGCACGTGAGAGCTATGCATAACGGAGATGCCAGATACCCAATGGCAATCCACATCAACAACTGTGAAACACAAGGCCCTCACAAGAGTCTCAGCTATTTTGGCATTGATGTCATGGAACCATGTGCCAGAGGTGGAAACCGCGAATTGAAATTGCGAAGACTCGAAGCCACCTGGATCATGAAGCTTCAAGCAGTGAAACACAGGCTCAACATTGACCATGAGCTGCAATACTTCCTTGGATCATGATCTCCAAACCATTGTGTTTGAACCTCTGTTTCTGTTTTTCTTCTGTAACACATTATTAGAACTCCCATGTATTTTCATGTAATGCACTATGCATCCTTCACCTTTTGTAGTAACTATTGTTTCCTGTGTACTTATTCATTGTCACCCCATTTCATCACTAAAATTTTTCTAACACCTGGACCTAATGTCCACCCCGCTATAATCCTTCACGCTCCTAGTTTCCCTTTCTTTACATTTTCTTAGCCCAGTTACCTTTCTTGTTCTAACTGTCGCAGACAGTTTCTCTTTTTCGACTTCTCCTCTCTACTCAAGGCTCTTTTCTCTCAACTTACTATCTGGCCTCTCAAGTTTCTATACTTTCTTCAAATCCTGTATCTTCATACAGACACTATCCTCCCACCTCCTATGACTTCTGCTTTTTCACCTTCCCACTCGCTCATCCGCTGCCCTAAACTACAAACTTCCCGCGACCCCCGGGACTCGTTTCCAGTTTTCTCCCCTCCATTGTTCCCTTCCTGTGCGCTACAGTCAGCGCAATACTCTAGTCTCCTTATTTCCGCGGGGCCATTAGACACGCCCCCACGCCGACGTGCACGCCCTCAGTTTTCCTCTTAAGGGCAGTGATAACACCACTCGTGGATCCACTACCCGGATACCACATCCCAGAAGCCAGACGCACGGACCCTGTGCGCTCCCTTCTCACCCAGGTAAGCTCGATATCACCGCCTATTATACCCGATGTCCCCTCCCCTGGGTCCCGCACTATCCTAATCCCGACTCTCCCCTTTAATTTTTCTCACCCCTTACAGCCGGTGTTTCAGGACGCCACTGGCCCTGTTATTTTTGCCTCTACCCGGCATTTAAACCCGGCGAAATTTTTCAATTTTTTTTTCACTATACGTTTCCAAGCCGCTTGTTCAAGGCGGGCGAAACGTTTCCACTGCACTCCTCCAGCCTTATGGTGAGACTCGTGCGCCCCTCTCCACTCTGTCTCTTCTCTCCCAGCCACCGCCAATACTTACCACCTTCGTTTTATGTTTCTCCCTTCCTGCCCTTTGATGTTAAACATCATTTTAGCTAATCAATTTGGTTACCTCCCACGTTATTTCGACCCACGTCTCTGCCGTGCTTAATAGAAATATGTATTGCTGCTTTACTATTTGTGATACACTGTTTAGGTAGTGCCCCACTATCAATCAAGGGAATGTATGTTTCTTTTCATGTGTCTTTCCATAATACTCTATTTGCAGCAATACTTATAGACCATATGTATTTCTTTCTCCCCACCATTTGTCACATATGCTATCACTCTGTCCCATGACTTGCAATGATTAAGTTACCATCCTAATGTGTACCAACCCGCTTTTTGCATGTTTGCTCTTCCGGTCCTAGCATTCAACCTACTTGTGCTGTATATTTAGAACTGTTGTCACTCTGCACCCCCACTCACGCGTGTCACTATGAACCTACTCATGACGGGCCCGCGGTATGCGCCGCTACTTGGTTCTTTTTTTCTCTCCCTATCTCCCGCTACAGGATCACGAGAATCATCATAGTCTATATCGTCCTGCCGGAGCTACATCTGCTACACTGTCCACATTTTATCCGATAGTACCTATTGATGGTCCAGCCCTTTCCAGCTGTTTGCCCCGCCCTTTTTTTTTCTTCTCTTAGATATGCAGAGACCAATGATCATGATACTTCTAACAGCAGCACTTTATCATACCATGGCTCCGCCCGTCAAACACCACTCACTTCACACAGTACACCACATTTTAACCTAGGGTTCGCCACCATTGGTGTTCTTGTCACTAAATGCATAACTGTTGCACCATAGGGTTTCCACGTTCACTTGAGCTTCACCGCACGACCACGTCGCTTGTCATTTTTGCTTTATTAAGTCAAATCATTTTGTCCGTTTATTTTTTCCCCACTTCCTTTCATGTTTATAATTTTAGCCCTGATGAGTCACATCTCCTTCACGGTGTGACGGAACACGTGTCGGCTGGCTACCTCCTCTCTGTACTGTCCATTGTTTGACTTATAAAAACTTTTTCACAAGAAAATTGAATCGTACGCTTCTTTTTCAACCTCTACTCTGCATAAGTAGATAACGTAGTCCGCACTATCGGACCATCAACCATACAGGCGTGTGCACAGAAACCACTTTCAGTACATTTGGTCTAGACCTGCCTAGATCATATTCAGGGGCCTCTTTTCCGAAGGGTTTGTGTTCCCCTGCCCTGTTTTGCACCACGTGCTTACTGCACACCATTCTCAGTTACAGTATCATACTGCTCAGAGCGCCACTACTTCCTACTCCCCAACACAAACCCAGTCTCCAACCAGAATTGTGCTGAAAAGCGTCAGCTGACTACCGCTGCACTGGATGTTTTGGGGACTCTGGTCAGAGACCATAAGCCAAGAAGCATTCCGCACTGCCTTCTACCCAGGCGGGGATAGGCTCTAGATCGCTCTGAAAAGCGACGGCTAACTCTTACAGCTTGGGATGTTTTCGAGACTTTGGTGGGGGACTACAAGCCCAGAAGCTTCCTGCATTGCCTAGTACCCAGGAAGGGCTCTACATCACGTTAAAAACTCTGGCTGATTTCCTCAGCGTGAGATGTTTTTGACGCTCTGGTGGTGAAACTACTGCCCCAGAAGCTTACTGCATTGCCTGACTACTTCCCTAGAAGCTCACTGCATTGCCTAGTGAAGGTGCCACATTTAAAAGCGCCGGCTGACTTTCACAGTGCGAGACACATACAGGCCATGCCTGGCTGTGGCCCAGGCAATAACAAAGCCAAGAGTGGGCATCGTCTGCCCCCATCAGAGCCAGGAAGAGGCCGGGCTGGGACACCCCTCTTGGACTTAACACAGATTCGGCAGGCACATTTACATTTTATTATGGGGAAGAGGAAGGACCATGAGGTAAAAACAGATGGGGCTAAACATTCAGCACCTGCGGCCTCTATAGCATCATCCCTTACTACTGCAATGAGTGTGTTATCATCAGAAATAAGAAGGGTTGAGGAAAGGCTTTCCTCTGTCTAAAAGAGCTTTAACAGGGGGGGTTCTAATGGGGGTAGAACGGGAAAGTCATAATGTTAATGGTTGCTCTAGTAATAACTCCCCACCCTTGCTAGCTACGACAAATCCTGGTAAAACTGGGAGAGAGAATCAGCATACGCACAGACAGAATCCATTTGTTTTGAGAGAGTCACAATTATGCTTAGAGGAAACTGAGTTCCTATTGGCCACTCCTTTAACATCTTCTCCACTAAAAAGGGAAGAAGGAACAGATGGGAGGGGGGCAGGAGGGGTTTACAGGACTCCTCTGTTTCTGTAATTAACCCCTTAGATTGAATAAATTGAAACAAAATATAGTAAGTCTTTTCTTACAATCATTTCAGAAAGTAGAGTCTTTATAAATTAAGGTCTTGTCTTACTTAGTGGACATACCAGTTTTTCAGAACTAGAATCAAATGAATCCAGAGAGAGTCTCAATATGTGGAGGTGTAGTAGTTAATCCTCATATTGATTCATAGCCCCAGGTTAGCCGCCCGAGTGCTACGACTTAATCAAGTGCGGCACCACTGACACTTTTCAACAGTTTTCATCCTTCAGCTATTATAGCTTGAGCTAGAGTTGAAGTTTTCCAGGCCCCGTCAGACCATATTACCATAAATGTTTCCCCGGCCCATAATGTAACAAGGCAATCTCATGTTAATCCAGTACCATCGCGACCAAAGGGCATTATTACGTTCTCCCTTCAACTTACCCTGAATGCACACTTGATGTTATAGCTTTGGAGAATGTCCCAGTCATACAAAATGATCAGTATGAGGGGTGGGTGGGAGGAATTGAGAAATATGGCAGTACATTGGCTAAAACAGAACTGTGGGTGGCGTAAAGACCTCTGTGGTGATCTAATCATGGTAAGAAGGTCCCGAGACTCCCCACAGATGGGAATTAGACAAAAATTTACTCCAGGTAACTGTATAGTTATCAATTTCAAAAACTACAATGGTGATGGAAAGGTTAATATGTAAGTTACATCCGAGTAGCAGAGCTGCGCAACGAAAGTTTAGAACCATGCAACATGGTTATTTCTAAAAGGCACCTCAAAGGCCTCCAATTCTTGTTCATAGTCTAGAATGGTCTGTACAGGAAACAAGTTCACAATGGATTATTCTAATGTCCCAGTCAACAATCTATTTGGCCCACTTCAAGATCTGAATGACATTGACTGACTTCATTTATCAACTGACTCTCCCGTTGAGTATCCATCCTCTCAAACCATTATTGAAGAAGTACTTAAACAATCCAATGGTAATGATAAATGTTGATCTGTTTCTGAGCAATCTTAGGTGCTTCTAAGGTCAATGGAGTGTATCATGTGGTATCATGGAATATAGCTGGCATTCAGGCAAAATTGAAGAACCAAGACTGGCTTTTGTCTATGTATAAGTTTGATGTCATTTGTTGCCTGGAAACCTGGTTCACTGAGTATTTTCTGATCAATGGATTTCATTCCAATTGTGTCTTATTGTTGTTCAATCTAATATGGAAAGGCCTTGGGGAGATTGGGGGTTTTAGTGAAAGTAAATTGTTCATCCCTCTGTGAAGGCTTGGTTCCCAACTCGTTATTCTCAATTGATTTTGTTAAAAATTGAGAATGCCTATCAAGTTTTGCTAATCAATCCTTATTATGATGTTTTTAAACATACGGACACCCTAGTTGTAAAGGGGTTGGAACACAATTTATACACTTACTTGAGAAAATGAGAATAATCTCCTTCCAATATTATGGGTGAGTAACAGCACACTCTGTAGATACCATAGCAAACGAGTCGGAGACTTCATGGATACAGATTTGTAGGGTCAACCACATTCTAAACACAATTCCTATGGGGAGTTTATAAACAGACTCTTTGTTGGAGAGTGGTTTATTATTAGTTGTAAGTAAGTTCTCACTAACATCATTAAGGCCACAATAACAATAAAAGGTCCAGTCACAGTCTCAATAATATAGTCACTTGCACAGCCCTTGGTAGCTGGCTGCGAGCAGGCAAGCTTAACTTAGGTGTGCAAATCATTTAAAACATCAATACATTAAATAGGTAAGACACAACATACAATACAAGTCAAACACCAATTAATAAAAATTGGATATATTTTTATCTTTAAAATTAGAGCAAAATGTAAAACTTCCCAATGTAAGGAACCAGAATTATGAATTTTGAACAATACTTTCTAGTGCCTAAAAACCAAAAGCGCAAACTTTAGGACATATGGTCGTGCTTGACCGGGCCAAAGTCAAAGTTTGAGGCCAACGCTGATGTAGTGCAGGTCGGATAAACTGAGCGTGAGGCCTTGGTCAAGTTTTTACCTTCTCTCGTTGTCGAGTGAGGATCCTCGTGTGGCTGGGTTTTGACTCAACAACAGCAGCTTGGTTCAGCGTGAGGTCTCAGTGAACTCATGGAAATCTTGAGCTCCGGAGCTTTCAGTGGGATGAACTTGAAATCCAGGCCTGGTTGTGGTTCTATATCGGCGGCTTGACTCTCGTCGATAGGTCAGTCACCTTTTAGAGCTTTTTACCAAAAAATACCTAATCTTCTCCAAAGGTCCTTTTGGAATTCCAAAGTGTCAACAACACAAATCCAAGGGTCTAGAAGTGTTACAGCCCCAGCCACTGCATCAGCCTCTATAGGTTTATGATTCAGTCCAGGCTGATTCCACACCCTTTCCAAGATTCATATTCTTAGTGTCATTCTGGGTGTGCCATTGTTGGAACATTTTTTTTTTCACTATTGTATTTTCTGTGCCTTTTTATTATATGTTTAAAAAAAAGTTTTGTATTGAGTTTTCATGAAATATTACAATACAGTAATAACAAGCATTACCATCATGTAATTCATTGCAGATTAAATGTTACTGCATGCAGCGCACTTTGTTGTACATCTTAACTTCCAAGATCGTATTACCATGTAGTAAGGATAGACCATGGGTGCCGTTTATACATAATTTGTTAATAAATCAGGGATATCATTGAGATGGATCGTGAGAGGTTCCCAGAAGTTGGGTGATTTTGATGAGGTGGGTAGCTCCTCTGCGTATAGTAGACAATTGTCTCTACAATATACAAAGTCCATTATCCATTGTTTCAGAGTGTGCAATTTTTTACTGTCCCAATACATTGCCACTCTGCGTTTTGCAAGGAGCAGTGCTATGGCCGCAGATTTCTTCTTTGCAGATTTCAATGGCAAGACATGACCGAGACTCAACTGCGGCGTACACGTTAGTTTACAGTTCAAAATCTTACCCAGCAGATCCACCACCTGTGCCCAAGATGTCTGCAGCTGTGTACATCCCGAGGCCAGGTGAGAGAAGTTGGCCTGATCCTGTTTGCATCGTTTACAATGTGCGCTGTCTCGTAACCCATATTTGTAAAGTGTTATCGGGGTGTGATAGGCTTGATGTAGGTTCTTGTAATGGATAAGATGCAAATTCCCGTTGGGAGTGAGTAAATCTGTTAGTGCACAGCATACCTGCCAGTTATCTTCGGTTAGTTGTGTATCTTACAGTAAGTTCCATTTTTTACGAGCTTTTACCGTACTATCCCCAATTTCAGATTGCATAGCCCTGTATAGTTTAGTCACCATATAGTGTATAGTCGGACTAGTTATAAGTTGTTGTAGGGAGTCTAGTGCAGGTGGCTCTGCAGGGTATGAAGGGTATAATTTCTTTATTGCTTCTCGTGATCTGTGGTAGGTGAATTTAAATAACATGGAGTGGTTGTTGACATATGCCAGATCTGCAGAGGTTATGAAAGATCCATTAATATAAAGGTCACCTAACAGGGTAATACCCACTTGCTCCAGTAGCTCCATGCTTCCTTTGTCTTGAGTGACGGATAGAGAAGGGTGTTGTTCTAAACGCATATTCAAGCATAGAGAGGGAGTTTTATAGCCATTTGGCCCAGCTTTAGCCACGCTTTAGATGTTGTGCGGATTGTGTTGATTTCTTGCCTAGCCAGGTGTGGTCTGTTATGCGCCAGGACAGCAGTGAGGTTAACAGGGTTGGCGTTGCCATCTTCCACCGCTATGTGTGGCATATATTTAATTGGATGATATCAATAGAGGGCGTATTGGGCTTGCGCACATATATAATATAAAAATACGTTAGGGACTGCAAACCCTCCCGATGCATACGGTAGAGTCAAAGTGTGTAAACTGATCCGCTCTTGTTTGCCTGCCCATATTAACTTTGTCAATAGTGCCCTTAGCCTGTTAAATATTGGAGTAGGGGGAGTTATTGGAATATTTGTGAACAGATATAGTAATTTGGGGAGAATTACCATTTTAATCAGGGATATTTGGTCTGCCTGTGAGAGAGGGAGTGTGATCCATCTATTTATTTGAGTTTCCACTTTATCAACAGCTGTGCCATAATTTGTTCTTAACACAATTTCGAGGCCCCGGTGGATTCAGATGCCCAGATATTTAATGGGATCTGTCTGCCACGTCAATGGAAATTCAAGTGGATCAGGGCAAGTGGCCTCTGTCAGTGGCAGTATAGTAGATTTATTCCAATTGATTTGCAGGCCTTAATGTCTACCAAATTTGATGTATTCTCTTAAAACAGGGGCCAGATTCTTGTTCGGATCACGTATAAAAAGCAGCATATCGTCTGCATACATGGAGATGTTAATAGGACGAAGTCTGAATCTCAATGCAGTGTGTGTGTAACATTGTTGTATCTTACAGGCCAACGGCTCTATCGCAATGGATAACAGTAAAGGCGACAGCGGGCATCCCTGCCTTGTGCCTCTCTGGATATTGAGCACTTCTGAGACATGGACATTCACCTTTATACGTGCAGTTGGCTTAGTATATAAAAATTTAATGCAGTTCATTAGCATAGGTGGTAACCCCATCCTTTGAAAAATTGTAACGAGATACGTCCATGCAATGGAGTCAAAAGCTTTGTCTGCATCCAGTAGGACCGCTGCTGCCTTCATCTCTGGATTCAGTTGGTGTAATAATGCGAATATGGTGCATAAATTATGTGAGGTTGAGCGGTTAGGAATAAAACGAGACTGGTCTGGTAGAACCATGACCTGCGATTATGGCTGCAATATTGTGGCAATAATCCTGGCCAATATCTTAGTATCGGTGTTTTTTAGACATAGTGGTGTGTAGGATTCCCCGCGATCCGGTTGTTTGTCTGGTTTCAATAGAGCTACTATCAAAGCCTCTCGCAGCGTAGGAGGCAGACATTGATTTTCATAGGCCTCGTCGTACAACACCACAATATGGGGGATGAGCAATTCTGTATATGTTTTATAAAACTCCATGGTAAAACTGTCCGGCCCCAGGGCTTTGCCATTAGGAAGGGATTTGATAGCAGCCTGGACCTCCTCCAGCGCAATGGGTTGAGCAAGTATTTCACGTTGGCCATCAGTGAGCCAGACTAGCGCTATGTCCTCTAGATAATCAATAATTTCTTGTGTATTGGCTGTTTCTTGCGCTGCATATAACCCGCCATATGTTTCTAGGAAAGTGTCCAAGATCCCTTTGTTGTCATAAGGTGCACTGTGCCCGCCAGATCCTGCATTTGCAGTACAGTGTGTTGTTTGTGTTCGACTCGTATTTTTTGCGCCAGATGACATCCAGGTCTGCCCCCTTCACCCGGTATGCGCGCAGTATGGCTACGGGAAATATATTTAATTTTGTCCTCAGCCAGTTTGTTATAATTCGTCACTTTGTCTCTAATTTCCCCCAATAATGCAGCATTGTGGGTAGACTCGTACTTCGTTTCTAGTTGTTTTATGTGTGCTTCACTCTTGCTTATTTGTGTGCGTATATCTCGTAAAATACCAGCAGTTGTACTGATGCATATACCTCTAAAGGTCGCGTTAAAGGCTTCCCATATAGTTCCTGGACTATCCACTGAGGTTGGTTTAGAGTGAAGAATTCTTCTATGGTGCTATGTATGGCTTCTTTATATAAGGGGTCTAGAAGGGAAGTCACATTGAAACGCCATATGAAAGGGGGAGGAACATATTTCGGCACACTTAGCGCGAGAATTACTGGCTTGTGATCTGACAACGTTTTTGGTAAATGCTGTACATCTTGCGCCCAGGTGCAGGCTGATTCAGTAACAAGCCGACCCCAGCTACTGTGCACAGTGGAGGAGTGGTTGCTCTCCAGCAGGAGTGGATTGCGCAGGCGCCAGATGTCTTGCATATGAAACTCCGACATCCCTGCTAAGATAGTAGAGACAGCACGCTGATGCTGCTCAGTAGTGTGGTGCAATCTGTCATAGGTGTCGTTCAGGGCAACATTTAAGTCTCCACCCCATATTAGTTCCATAGCTGCAAGGGTTCGTAATATGTTCCATAAGTTAGCGAAGAAGGCAGGTTCATCAGCATTTGGACCGTATGTGTTAATGATTCCAACCTTGGATCCCCGTAACACGCCTGAAACTATGACATAGAGCCTGTGGTCATCTACTAGCATTCTCTCTAGCATACAGTGCGTCCCTTTGCGGATTAGTGCTATCACCCCTCTGGCATGTGATGAGTATGTGGAGGCTACCACCAATTCTGACAATTTTTTCCCCAGTGTATCAGCCTTGTGTTTAACAAGATGCGTTTCTTGTAGAAGAGCAATGTTTACGTGATGCCTGTCTAGATAGGCAAATATCTGTCTAATCTTACGTGGGTTGTTCAGGCCACGCACATTCCACGTTATTCATTTCAGTGGTGTAGGGTTACCAGGCATGTTCATCAGGGGGGTGTATTCGGGGATTGATGTAATGTTGAACAGTGTCCGGAATGTTCACAGAAAGGATTAACAACATTATCAAAAAGTAGTGTGTAGTGTGCCTCTGCACAATCATGTCACATGGTAAACACAGTGTAAGTGGCTGGTAAAAAATAACAAAGACCTCAACTATCCCCCGATCCACTTTAGCATCCCAATTATGCCAAAGACAATTCCCAAACTTTAGCGAAAATGACAACTGAATTTCAGTTGGGTTTACCCGATAGGGGGCGACTAGGTGCTCAGTGTTCCATCCAGGTATAGTTGGGGCTGAAGGGACAAACAAGCAGGGTTGGTATGACGTTAACATTAAGATTATATTAACAGTGTTGCATTAGTGACATACCTACTAACTATCATCTGGTATCTTGAGATAAAAGCATTAGTCAATGTCAGTGGTCAACATATTTTAAATGGGCTTATAAGTTCCATGTCCATATTAGTTCAATAGTCCCGACAGGTTAGCCCATACAACTGTAGAGTTTATGAGGAACGTGGCATCTTACCCCATCAGAGTGGCTAATGCGAACTTCAGGTGTAGACGTTCAGCTGCGACTCAGTCCGTCCAACAGGTTCGTCCCTGCAGCGCTTCAATCTGAATCTAGTTGTGTGGTGTTGTCTTTATCCCTTGCAGTCGGTTTCTTGAGGTGCTTAACAAATTCCCCCGCCGCTTGAGGTGTAGGCAACACACAAGTTTTGCCCGCATGAGTCATGCGTAGCCTGGCCAAGAAGAGCATGGCGTAGGGGATATTCAGGTCTCGCTGTTGTTTTTTAACTGGACCAAACTCCTTATGCGCAAGTTGGAAAGTTAGTGTAAAATCTGGATAAAATGCCACCTCATAGCCATTGTACATCAACTGTTGTTTCTCTCTGGCTAGCCTGAGTGACGTGTCTCGGTCTCTGTAGTTTAATATACAAGCTATTATTGGTCGGGGCGGGGCGCCTGATGGCGGTCTTGGAGCGAGAGATCTGTGCGCCCTTTCTACAATCAGCATCGACGAGAACTGTTCCGCCTCAAACATGTCTTTCAAATTTTTTTCCATGTAGTCTTCAACCCTGCCAGTATTTGCACTTACTGGTACACCCGTGACTCGCAGGGTGTGGCGACGGGATCTGGATTCTAAATCCTCATTCTTTTCTTTTATGATCTCCAGTAATTTCGCCATATCGTCGCATTTAGATGTGGTTTGTGTGTGATTCATCCTTGAACGCCGATATCCTTTGTTCAGCCTCTTCCAGCCTTTCCCCCTGTTTATCAAGTCGAGCAGAGACGTGATCCATCCGTATCGTGAGGGCGTCTATTTTACCATCTATGGCTTGGAGACTTTGCTGTATGGCCTGCAGGGCTGCCTCCATCTTGACGTTTGGATCGGAGTCTGTTTCTGAGTTTGCGTCCGCTATCGCGCCTGGGAGCCTGGGTGTACATCTAGGTTCAAATGGCAATTTGGCTTGCTGCCGGTCAGTTTTTCTCATTCTCAAACACTTTCTTCATAGTCATGGCCTCCCAATACAGCTGGCCCTGAATTTTTATGCTGGTGGCTCATTCTGTGGTCAGAGATGGAGATTTATGTAATTATGGGTGTCAGCCCCCCAGTACAGCTGGACTTGTATTTCTATACTGATGTCTCACTCTGTGGCCAGAGAAGGAGACTCATACAGGCTGGGGCAGGAAGCATTAGACAACCGTCTTAGCACAGGACTGCAGAAGAGTCTGACGATCACACATGGAGCAGGATGTGAAATGCCTCCATGTCCTCCCGCCTATCCATATTCTGTGTGTGCAAGAGTCACCTCGGTTTCTGGGCAGTTGGCAAGTATTTCAATCCAGGCATGAACTGATGTGTGGTATGGGCTTTAGCATTCAAGCGTCTCCTGCAGCTACAGGTCCAACCAGTTCTTGCGGCAATTCTTCAGCAGAACACCGCACCGATAGGAGCACCTGCCTGCCCAATCGTTATGAGTGTGCGCTGTCCCCAGTAATCTCCACATGCATAGGTACCTCCAGCCGCATAATGCTAGGAACCAGGAGGGGTCGTGTATAGCCCTCAACGCAGTACTTGCAGGCAGACGTAATATGCGATTCTCAGGAATGTAGGTGCGATCTGGGCAGCATGGCGAGGGGGCTTTAGGGATGGAAAGCAGCAGTGCGGGTCAAGCATTCAGTGTATTGTGGGCCGCCATCTTAGGTACCACCCTGTACACCGTTATGTGTCAAAGCTGCCCGCAGCCCCGCCTGTCACTCACGGCAAGATCTTTATCGCAGTCCGCATGTACCATACTAAAAGCTGAGGTCTCTTGCAGTCAATCACGCCGGCTCAGCCATGTTCAAGTCAGGGTTTTGTATCGCTGCGAGACGGTACGTGGCGCCATTTTCGTAGCCCACCTCATTCTTGAGCGAACCTTAGGGTGTTCTCCCAAACCCTAAATCGATCGCCGGTTAGAGTCACACCAATGTGCACTGCATGACCTCCGGTTGCTTATTTTCTTGCTTCGGCACGATATATCTGCTGATTTTAATCAAATTACAGCTCCGACCATCAGAGCAGCTCTAGAAAGCGTCCATCTTGTATCGGGCTCTCTAGTGAATACCAAAAAACTTAAAATTAGGATGTTTCTCAACTTTACTACTACTAAACTGAGAAAAAACCTAATTTTAAGACTTTCGCTATTCACAGAAGGCATTTAGGAGTCCAAAAGTTAGGAGTCCTAACTTTACTACTACTAAATTGAGCAAAATCCTAATTTTAAGACTTTCGGTATTCACAGAAGGCATTTAGGAGTCCTAAAGTTAGGAGTCCTAACTTTACTACTACTAAACTGGGAAAAATCCTAATTTTAAGACTTTCGGTATTCACAGAAGGCATTTAGGAGTCCTAAAGTTAGGACTCCTAACTTCTGTGAATACCGAAATGAGTAAGTGTCTTCTGTGAATACCAAAATGAGTAAGTGTCTTCTGTGAATACGAAAATGGTAGTAAGTTTAGGCTTATGTCTTAAGTTAGTTCTGTGAATCGGGCCCAGTGACATTAAACTTACCTTTTTGCACCCCAACTTGCTATCAGGAGGCTCAGGAGTTTAGAACACCTTCACTTTGCACTCTTAGACAGGAAACCGAGACACCAGTGCTCTACTCAAGGAATATTAAGACTTTCAACATGTTTTTGATCCAGTAAGAGGTACCCAATTGTCTCAATATAGACCCTATTATTGCTGCATCGACCTCCTTCCCGGGGCTGCCCTTCTCTGTAGTCAAGTCTTTGCCCTGAATGATCCTGAGACTCAATTTTTGAAGAAATATTGAGACGAATTGCCGGAAATAAGGTTTATTCACCATTCCACCTCTTCTATTTCCTCTCCAGTGTTCTTTGTGCCCCAAACAATGGGGGGAAGCTGGTTTGTGTAGACTATGGAGCAGTAAACAAGGTCACTATTAAAACCCAATATCCTCTTTCCTTAATTCCAATCCTTCTTGACAAAGTAAGGGACTCCACCATCTATACTAAATTAGATCTACACTGAGCCTACCACCTATTCCGTACAAAAGAAGCTGATGAATGGAAAACCACCTTCAGGACCACACTCAGGCTGGTTGAATATACTGTGATGCCCTTTGGGCTATGCAGTGCCCCGGCGGCATTTCAGTAGTTCGTTAATGAGTTCCTCAAAGGATTTCTGAATATGTGCGCTATCGTATATTTTGGCGATATACTGATTTACTCTAACTCTGAGCAAGAGCATGTTTAACACGTGAACGACATTCTACAACACTTCAGAGAAAAAGGCCTCTTTGTTAAAAAGGAGAAATGTTACTTCCATGTATCATCAGTAGAATTTCTAGGCTATCATTTGTCCCCTTCTGAAATCAATATGGAGCCCAAGAAGGTGGAGGCAATCACGTCTTGGCCAGCCCCTACCACACTTAAGTAAGTCCAGCATGTGCCCGGATTTCCCAGCTTTTATCATCAATTTATTTCCCATTTTTCAGAAATAGTAGCACCCGCCACACTTTTATCAAGAAAAGGTGAACCCTTTAATTAGTCCCAAGCAGCTGATTATGCACTGGCCACCTTCAAAGACAAATTCATCAAAGCATCTATTCTCTGACATCCAAACCGGGAACAGCCCTTTTATGTGGAGACTGGATTCCCGCAGATAGCAGTAGGGGGAGTATTATTGCAAAAGTAGTCAAGCACTGGTCATTTGCATCCTATAGCCTTCTACTTTCTAAAACTCCTTCCCGCTGAGCAAAATATTACTGTAGCAGAAAGAGAAATCCTGACCCTTGAATTGGTCTTCACGGAATGACGACTTTATCTACAAACAGCAAAACTATTTTTTCTGATCATAAAAATGTGCAATTCTTCAGCTCAGTTAAAGCTCCCACCCCGTGCCAGAATCAATGGCTCAATTTCTACATCTCTTTTTTTTCATAACATATTTTATTTGTATTTGATGTAGTACAGTTCGAATACATCCGTGTACAGAGCCACATTTATTACCACCCCAATATGCATCTTCTGACTGCCCGCCGGCCCCAATTTCAGATTGCTTTATTAAAACACAAATACAATTATGGTAATACTTGAAGAAAACTGTAACATAAAACAATAAGCAACTGTACACCTTGCATTCCCTCCCATTCCTGCCCCATGTCTCCTTAAATAAATGTTGTGTTCAGCACTGCATCTGCCTGATCATGTCTATGTGGTGTTGTATCATTTTCTAAGCATTGGTAGGGGTTATTGTGTGATTCTATTGGCAGGCCCCTGTAATCCGCCCATCTTTTCCAAATTTTGATATGTTTTTGGGGGCATCAATGTGATATAAATACTGGGGCTTCTAGTCCCATATTAAAATCCATACCCTGCTTTAAGGCTCCAATGCGTGGTGGTGTATCTGCTTTCCGTTTTTTGGCAATGTCCTGTTTGTCTAGAGTAACATCCAGGAATAACAAGTGGCGTTTATATCCGTTTCCTCCTATGCACTCTGTACTATGTAATACGGCACGATATGGGGATCTAGGAAGGTTCCACAGCAGTACCTCTGTAAGACATGCTAGCACTCCGTGCCAGAAGTGATCCAACACCGTGCAGGACCATGTCATATGCAAGAATGTGCCTTCTGCTTGCTTGCATCTGAGGCATATAGGGGATGCAATATATCCCAATTTATACAATTTACATCTTATATAATATACCCTATGGAGATATTTGAATTGTGTAGGTCTGAGGCGCGTAGATATTGCTGCCTCTCTGGGTGATTGTAGTGCTTCTGTCCAATCGTCTTCATCAATGGAGCCTAGGTCTATCGTCCATGTGGCCCGTAGGGTGTATAGGGTAATGGGGTTATTTGCAATGATGGATTGATAGATTTTTGTAATTTCATGTTCCCCTAGGTCGCCTATTACTAGTTTCTCTTCCAGCGGGTTAAGTTCTGAAATTGCAGTAAGGTCACAAATGTATGGGGTTAGGGCATGTCAAAGTTGTTGGTACTTAGAATTGGCTGTGTGTGCAGCGAGAACTCCTCTTGAAGCTCTTGAAATGATTTAAGTATATGTCCGTTGATTACACTTACTACCGACGATATCCCCAATAGATCCCACTGTGTGAATCCTTGTAGATCGCCCACTTGTGAAAACAATCAGTTGTGCCACAGGGGAGTTTCCCCGGTGATGCGACCCACCACCCCACCCTGCACAGAGATTGTCGCCAAACGAAATATACAACTCTGGTCCCAGGTGGGAGTGTTTCCAAAACAATTTTATTATAGAGATATGTGTATTGGGAAATGTCTCCCATGATCTATTGTGCTACTGTATATGCGTGCTCTTGTTTCGAGCCGTACCACCGCTCATTCAGGATTTGGAGATGTGCTGCTGCATGGTAAGATTGGATATCTGCAGCTGCTATCCCCGGAAGTATGTTGATTGAAAGCATCTGCGTAATGCAAGTTTAGCGGTATACCCTCCCCAAAGGAACTGGCCCAGGATTGTATTGATTTGCCAAAAGCACCACTGTGGGATTGGAAATGAATGGGACTGGAGCTGATATAATAGACGCAGGAGAGAAACCATCTTAAAGATAGCAGTTCTCCCGTATAATGATAAGCAAGATTGGACCATGTTTTATTCTTGGTTTTCACACCAATGCCAATGCTTCTATCCCATGAAACCGCCTGAGAGTCTGATATGAATGTGCTAAGATATTTTAGGTCGTTGGTAGTGACTGTGAGTTCCTCAACTCATTGCCTGTGTCCCAGTGTTCCCCATATGGGCCATACCAAGGACTTTTGATTTTTTATATGTAAACCTGAGGTCTCCCTGAATATTCAAGTTATCTGCAGGATCCTGGGCCTAGACCTATGCGGGTTCGTGAAGAAGAAGAAGACATTGCCTGCATATAATGCTATGTAGTCTGACATTTCAGGAGTCCATTCGAAAGCTCTCATCACTGCGTTGCGCCGTACCCACGTAGCTAAGATGGCGAGAGCCAAGAGAAGAGGGAATAAGGGGCAGTCTTGCCACGTGCCGCGACCTATTGGAAATTGCCTGGATGTGGCTTCTGTAACCATTATGGAGGCCTTAAGGTCCGTATAGAGTAGCTGTATGAGTACTATAAGTTTGGGGCCCATGTTTGTTTTAGCAAAATAAACATATGTGTCCAGTTGACAGAATCAAATGCCTTGTCGGCTAGAAGCTATGCAGCTGATCGGTTGAGCCGGTCTACTGCAGCTATTGCATTATGAACTTGATGTAAACTATGTTGAGTTTCACGCTGTGGCAAGAATCCGGCTTGTTCTGGGTGGAGGTCTGGCATTAAAGAAATGTCTATTAGCAAAATGTTGGCTAGTAACTTAACTTTTACGTTCAACAGTGACATTGGCCTGTATGATAAGAATAGCTCAGGTGGGTGACTGATTTTATGAAAGACCACGATTTCAGCCTGTGTCCAATCCAGAGGTAGCCTTTTGTCTTTAAGGGTGTGATGTACCATAGCCAAGTATCTGTGACTCAGTATAGACATGAATGCTTTAAAGAGCTCACAGGCAAACCCATTGGGTCCCGTTACTTTCCCGTGTGTCATGTTGAGTGCTGCTGCGGTCAATTTGTCTAATCTGTTGGGAGATTCAAGGGATTCAAGCATTGTGTTTGATATAGCCTTCAGGGGAATGTCTCTGAAAAAGTCCTCTATTTGAGAGTATGTGAGGGATTCTTGTTTGGTATTGAGGGTTTGGTAGAATGTAGTGCGACATTGTGCTATATCGGCTGGTGCTGTAAGAATTGTATCCATTTGTGATTTAATTATGGGAATCTGAATGGGTTTCAATGAGTTTTTGCATAGTCAATGCAGGAGTCTTCTAGATGTATCCCCCCACAGATATATCCTGCTTTGTTTGGGAAGCCACACACATTTGGCCTCTTTCAACAGTTTACCCAATATTGCTGCTGTAGTAAGGCTAGGTGTCTACGGCATTCATTCTGTCTCCCTCTTGACTCCATCTTTCTAATTCAATTAGTTGTGCTTCTATTTTTATCAGCTTTTGGTTTTGGCGACGTTGCTCTGCTGCGCAGTAGCTTATATCAAAGCACAGGATAGTGAGTTTCATTGCTTCCCATAATATTGTGACCGAGGCAGTTGACCATTCATTGAGTGAGAAATAGTCAAGGAGGTCCTTGAGAAGGTGTGATTTGTATGGAAGGTTATTTAGGTGCCATAGGGAAAGACGAACAAAATGGGGGTCTCTTGGGGCCAATGTGCAGCAGCATCCGTACTCCGTACTGGAGAATGATCCGACAGGCCTCGGTGCATACTCTCAGCTTCTGGTATTCTGTGTGCATATTTGGCGGTAATGAACGGATAATCTAATCTCGAAAAGGAACTGTGTACTGCGGAGAAATAGGTATATCCTTGTTTTATGGAATGTAGTCTTCTCCATATATTAGTCCATTCTAGCATCTCCGACACAGGGTCAACTTTTGAGATCCTGGGGGTGCCTACTAAAGGGGAGTGTCTCCATCTATCTTGTTCTTGGTGAATTACGTAATTCCAGTCCCCACCCACTAAAGGTAGGTCGTCCAGTATACACTGACTGTGCGATCAACAAAGGTGTGAGTAAGCAGTGGTGGAGCATACACACTGCCCAGTATAAAATAATTGATCCCAACTTTCCCTTGTATAAAAATATATCTGCCTTGGGTGTCAGCCCATGTATGGATGTGTGTGTACGGAACTCATTGGTGTATCAGTATGGCGGTCCTGTGAGCCCCCTGACAAACCCTGAATGAAATGTGTGGACAAAGCCTTATTTGGCCGGACAAGGTGTTATGAGCCCATTAAGTGAGTCTCCTGTAACAGTAGACTGTCTGCTCCTAGACGTTTAGCTTGTCTTAGCACTGCTCCCCGTTTGACTGTGTCGAGTAGACCTCGAACCTTTGAGGTGATTACATTAAGCCTTCCGTCCAAGGTTTGATCTCTAGGTAGCGTCATATTTATGTGTACTGCATGGCTTCAAAGGGAACAGCACTTAAGGGAAGGTCGGTGTAGATGCTTGAGGAATAATATACACTATTTACACATAACCAACTTTGAAACTGCAATCAACACCCCATCTACCCCCTCCTGCTTCCTCCCCAATATCTCAGTAAACTCTGAATGATCTGTCACAAATGGAATACTCCACCCATCCCAACCGGGGGTGAACGCATAATCCGTCCAAAGGTTCCCAACGTGTCTTATTGGGACTAGTAGCCAGGAACATTTGAGATTGCCCGCTTGGTTGTTAAAGCCCACTGCTTATGCTGCCATGTGCGATTTACTGTCCAATATGTTCATTTTAAGCAGGTTCAACGAGTTCTTTAGGTGTATTTTCTGGAACTTGTGTCATGAATGATATACAGTGAGGGCTGTCTGTTTTGTTCCTCTGGACCTCGAGCACCAGGATGACTGTAATCTGTGTCTGCCTTTCTCTTTCTTGTTGTTTTGGCTATTATGGGGATCTCGTGATAAAGAGTCGGAATCGCTCGGGCGGTGTGTGTGGCTTTTCATGTCTGACCTCACCATCCACTGGAAAACCTCCTCCGGTGTATCAAAAAAGAGGGTGCGATATCTGTAGCTAATTGTCAATAGAGCTGGGAATAGCAGCATTTATGCAATATGTAATCCCGAAGTTACACTTTCGCTGAGGGAAAGGGTTGATATTGCACCATCCTAGTGTAGTCTGGGAATATCATAATGCAGTTGAAGTCATAGTTGATGGTCTCCTGTGTACAGGTGAGACGGAGGATGGTATCCCGGTCATGGAAATTCAGGAATGGCGCAATGACCGGGTTTGGTCTGGTCCCAGGAGGTCGTTAAGCAAGCAGAACTCTGTGGGCATGCTCAATTATAAAGCATGTGGATAGAGCATCTTCCGGAATCCAAGATTTGAGCCACTGGGCCAGGAAAGTTTCCATGTCTTTGCCCTTTCATCCTTCAGGTAAACCCATGAAACAAAGATTATTCCTTCAGGCTCTGTCCTTTACATCTCAACCTTGGTGGCGAGGCCCTGTGTGAGTTTCTTAAGCACTGTCACTTTCCCTTGAAGGGTTGTGATGTATCTTCCACGGTAGACACTCTGGTTTCAGCTTGAGTGATACCTTCTACACCGTTGTGCAGATATTGGAGCAACATGACATCTGACCCCACGGCGCCGATCTTGGCATCCAGTATGTCTATGGATTGGGTAATGGCAGCCAGTAATGCGGCATTATCTGGGACATTGTTTTGGCTCCCACCAGCTGACGTTGGCCCTGTGTTTACTCCTGTGAATTTGTCAATGGTACATTATTTCGTGGCCAGGGTGGTCGACTTATCTTTGGGCATGGCTGCAAATGATCCCTTATGGATATTTAACATTGTTGGGTCTTGTAATGTCTGGATGAATTGCGCCGGGCTGATCCATTGTGGTCTGGTGGGACGGAGGGTAGTTAGGCCAACCAAGGGCAAGTGGGGCTACCTTGGTAAATAACGATACTGATAAGTCTGTGACTCCTGGCCTACTCTCCATACTTTCCTGGAATATCGCAGGGTTGGCCAATAAAATAGACTCCTCTGAGTGGCTGGAACTAATAGAAGGATATGACATATGCCTGTTCCAAGAAACATGGGCCAGAGAAAAACAGTCCTACACTGGATATGCTTCCTTTGAAACTCTGGCAAACTGGGGTGGGAAGGGACGCCCATCTGGGGGCCTCCTGACCCGGGTGGCTTCTCATCTTGGTTGTAGGGCAACACTTCGCGAAACTGACTCAGCTGACTTTCAGTGCATTGTGTTGGAATGGGCATGTGGTCCGAGCATAGCATTGATTAATGTATACGCAAGATCGGTTGGGGTAGCAGGTACCTCGAGAACAATTGAGGATCTAGCACTGTTCCTCGATTCCGCTAGTCTATGCTCCACACTTATAGTGGGGGGAGATTTTAATACCCAATATGAGCCTCTTCCAGACCATCTAGTGGGTGTTACGAGTGATGAAGATGATCTCTGGGGGACCCCACACTGGTGGCTCCACCGCTAAATGCTTGGTCACCTATTGCTACCCAAATAACCTCCCTAACGCTCTGTCAATCACTGAGGGCATGTAATGGCCGAACCGAAGGAGATACTCCACCAAAATTCACCTTCAACAGACCAGGGTACGAGTCACGAATAGACTATAGCATGGTCTCGACGAAGGATTGGGATAAAGTGCAGGACTTTAGGATAGTCGGTAGGAATGATAGTGACCATAACGCTCTTTCACTAACATTCGTGGCCCAGAGACTGCATACGGGTACGGCAGAAAAAAACTCGGCTCCCCCGGCTGCCTTGGTTCTGAAAAGCAGTAGGCGTAGAATCAAATGGCTGAAACTCTTAGAGAACCCAAATAACATTCAAAGATTGTATGCAGCAGTGGTTAATGCGCTAGAACAGGTTGAGGCTTTTACCCCGCAATTGGTCACCGATGCTGAACTTCTTGCTCTAGAAAAATCTGAGATACCTAATACCACTCAAACCAACCCTGCTGACTTTTCTGTGCTCGGGGTTATTCACTCTGAGCTATGCACTAATCTGGTAGAAGTATTGAACCCTGTGTCTAGGTTGAAGAAACCTAAGAAGAAAGGAGCCCCATGGTTCAACGCTTCTTGCAGGAGAGCAAAGGCTGTATTGCTAGAGTCACTAAAAACAAGGCAAAGCCCAAGTAAAATTAGGGCAAAACGGCTTGCCTATAAATCCACTCTACACATTGCCAAAATAGACTGGGATGAGGAAAACTGGTCAGATATGTCAGCCGCCCTTAAAATTGGTGATAGCCAGAAATTCTGGCAAATTGTTAAGCACGGTTCAGTAGAACCCCCACCTGCAGTTGAAGCAAATATAGCACCCGCCCTTTGGGAGGAACATTTCAAAAATCTGTATAGTCCATATAATTTGGATCAACCAGTGACCCCACTAGAACATACAATGGATCAATACACCGAAAATGCAGTACCCATGGTTGGATTCACCCTGGAAGAAGTTATTAAGGCGATCACGGGGCTAGCACCTGGAAAGGCGCCAGGCCTCGATAGGCTTCCAGGTGACCTATATAAACATGAAGTTAAAATCTGGGCCCCGTACCTTAGGGTGCTGTTCAATGCTATTCTGAATGGCATGATGATTCCCCCCACTTGGCTGGGGGCAGAGATAGTCCCCATTTTTAAAAAGGGTTGTCCTCTGCTCCCGGTCAATTACAGGCCAACAAGTCTGATAGACGTTTCACAAAAGCTATTCGCCAGGCTATTGTTGGATCGTCTGTCGGAATGGATGATGGAACACGACATACTGAGTCCCCTCCAAGCGGGTTTTAGAGAGAAGGTCTCAACGATGGATCAGGTCTTCCGGCTCGCCCTCATTCATTGGAAAACGGTACAGTTGGGAGGTGGCAGGCTCTATACTGTATTCGTGGACCTGAGGGCGGCCTTCGACCTGGTCCCTCGTAAAAAACTTTGGGAGGTACTAGCCAAATTGGGGGTCCCTAAGGGCCTGCTGGAGATGATTATTCATCATAAATGAAGAAAGGGGGTTTGAGGGTCTCAGGGAATGTTTAACGACCACACACCACTATACTCCCCGGAGGAACATGCGCTAAATACAAAAATAGTGGTGGGTCAATGGGAACCGAATTTCTATGCAATTGACAATGTGTTGGGAAGAATATTTAGTGATAATATTTCACTAAAAATATATAAGGTACCTCATTCATGATAGAGGAAAATACCCATCAGTAGCTGTTCCTTGGCGCCCTTTTCATCATGTGGGTTCCTTCAAACCATGAAGGATGGTTGTTTGACTCCAGTATGATTAGTTTTTCTGGACAAGAACCAATGACAACATAACTGGGTCCCAGGGGGCTACCGTAAAGCAGTGCATATGAAGTATATGTGATAAGTGCAATCAGTGAAGGGTTGTGCTATATGTGAATTTAAAATTAGATAGGCATGAGGCAAACCGATTTATTACAGACCTCAATGCTTCTAAAGAGTAAAAAAGTAGTGCGAAGTTGGTAGTTTTAACTAATAGCTACCAATGATTTGTGGTCGACATGTTTCTGCAGATTTGTAGGACCCCACAGGTATCCACTGCATTCCTCAGGACCTATGTCGCTACTGCTTGTGTTGTGTGAAAGTTTAAAAAGGAAATTTTTCACCTGGGTTCTATTGAAGAATCATTCTCCCGGCTGTGATAATCATTTGCAGACATAAACACACAGTCAAAAAACAAAGAAAGACGGACAAAAGTTAGTATATATCCGATATCCAAAAACACACATTGATTGGTATATCATATCTGCACAGAAAAAAGATATATTATTCAATTCTCTTCCTTCTACTGTTAATACTAGTTTTACAGAGACAACTCATCTCAATCTCTGTTCTCTCACTTACCAATTAATGCAGGAGAGTAAAGCCTCACCTCACCTGGCAGACAGCGCAGGTAGTTGAAGCACCGCTCTATAGGAGAAGAAAAGACATACAAAGACATGTCAGCCTTGGCTGACTTCACAACATAATCACTGCTATCTCTGGTGTGCCTGTAATTTGCGGACCATACAGTCAGTTCCCTGTGTACAGGGTCATTGTAACGTTTATCTGCATGACACGAACAAACTTTTTTCAATACAGGTATCCCAGTTGTGTTTTGGGGGTTCAATAGGGTGTGTCAAGGTCGTGTACTGATCGTGATAGTAAAAGATGCCCGTAATTTGCAAGCATTTGTGTCTAGAGAGCAAGGCGTCTTAACAAACTCTCATCCTGTCTAGTTTCTTGACGTTTTCAGAAAACATTCATTAGTGGATCTCCCATGTCCACTGTTTTTGTGCATGAACGCGCGTCAAACAAAAACTTGTCACACATAATGTGTCACACGGGCAGGCTGAGAACTCAATCGGTTCGCAGATTCCTTCCGTGGTCCGAAGTAATGTGACTAGAAAAGATTGTTGACTAGTCAATTAAAAAGCTATCATTCACCACTGCGTACCTACTCAGTATTTAAGTAAATATTTAAGTGAATGAACGCGCGTTTCAGGATAAGTAATGGCCTTGATCATATCAATCGGGCAAACATTTTAACGTGTTAGAGACCTTCATTTTTAAATCTCAAACGCCCACCGCTTTATGTATGAACGCTCGTCAGAATATTGTTTTTCACATGTGTCATAACAAACAGGCAAGCAAACAGAGTTGTTCTCCTACCTGATTGATTATTCATCTCCACACCGCTAATTTTGCTCAGGTAAGGTGTGGCAAGGAGGGTGCCCTGTTGAATAGGTTCCCCATTGACAGGGGGGTAAGGCAGGGTTGTGTGCTTGCACCGACCCTGTTCTGCCTCTACGTCAACGGGGTTATCCCTTACCTCAACGGGGTGGTCAACTCCGATGCGCCCAAGCTAGCAGGATCCTGAGTACCGGCGATCATGTTCGCCGATGATACTTTGTTACTTTCAAAGTCCATGGTGGGTATCCAGAGAGTACTCGATGGTTTTGTGTGTTTTTGTGGGGAACACGGTCTAGAAATTAATACCTCAAAGACCAAATTTATGGTGTTTAATCCCCCCCCAAAATTCCGCTCCACCCCCAATATTGCACAAAACAGACTGGAAAGGGTGAGAACATTTGAGTACTTAGGAATTATCCTAAATGAGAGAATGACCTGGTGTACCCATCAAGAGAAAGCACTTCTCAAACTGACTCAGTACTCGGGCGGTATTATGAAGCTTCTGTGTAATAATAAGTCATCTATCCGCCCCGTTGGCCCACCTCTGCAGATCTATAAGGCACAGGCAAGGGGGGCCGCCATGTATGGATGCGAGCTCTGGGGTCATGTACCCTCTCAAGACTTGCTGAAAGAGGAGAACAAGTTTATTCGGAGGATCGTAGCTCTTCCCCCCAGTACTCCCCTTGTTCCCTTAAGGATGGATCTTGGGATGCGACCCCTTGATGAAGAACTGGCTTTTCGACCACTAGCATATTGGCGTAGGTAATGGTCAGTCCCGGAATTGATCAGCTATAGACAGGGTCTCCAGGAGGTGCTTGCAATCCCTAATGCGTGGGAAATCAAATGGCTGAAATTTGTTAAAACTGAGCTGGAGGGTCTGGGTCTTTTGAAATTGTGGTCCGACCCCCTATTCACCTGCCCACTGTTTCCCAAAAAGCTATTGGCAAAGACATATCATGATAGCAAATTATTGGCATTGTACCGCCACCAAAATAATGGTCCACTAACCGATACATTTTTACGGATCAAGGACATTTATACTTTTGAGCCAGTGTTAGACAACCTATACCCCTCCATGCTTAGGAAACTCTACTTACAATGGAGACATGGGACTCTCCCACTCCGCGTATTTAGAAGCAAGTGGAGTGACCATGCAAACAGTGTATGTCCTGTTTGTAAATTGGCTGATGAGACTGAGCTTCATATAATCTTTTTTTGCCCTGTATATCAAGCAATACGTAGAAAATGGATTATTCCTTTATGCAGAAACTTGAAATTTGCTGAATGTCTGACCGCTTTCAGAGTCCTTAAAACAGACCTGTCTAACCACATTGCATTTACAGTAGCCAAGTACCTTGGTGCCGTGTGGTTCTTGAGGAGTAAATGTATCAAGGCCGCTTAGCAAACAAAATACATTACAATGTGATGAAAATTTTTGTAATAGTCTGGATGTATTTTACAACATTTTAATTGTTTTTATGTACGTCATATGTATTTTATGGTAAAACATTTTACCGAAATAAAGAATAATAAAGTAAAGGTAGTTAGGCCCCGGGGATGATGCTTCTGGCAAAACTAGTGGTGCAGTGATATTTGTTTAGCAGTAAGGGGGGGTCCTACCCAGCCACAGGTCATACCAAAACCTAGTCTGGCTGCTTGTGAGGGTGGGGCAACACCCCCCTCCTCTAACAGGCGCTAGCGTCAATCCACCTCCTGCGGCAGCGTCCAGACTGTGTTGGTGTTCGGTTTGCGATTTCCCCCACCTTGAGGTCACTGAGGATTGTAAGTGCTACTGTGCGTCGCTTTTATGGGATGCAGTTGTGTCTTGGAACCTCACCTGTGATTTGTATTTATATTGTCACACCCTTTGTATTTGCTATGTGTAACGTAGGCCAATGATTTTTGTGCCACTCAGGGGGTCCCACCGGCCCTGGCTCCATCCTCAGATGTAGTGCCCTGCCCCCTGACCTCTGTTCTTGCCGAGGTGGAGCTCTAAAAACCAGCAGCTTCCCCCAGCAAATATGGTGGATTAGTAGTGACACAGTAGGTTCATTGAGGGCACGTCCCGGTCCTCTGCCCTAGTGCGTGCTGCGCCCCATATAATGCAGAGAATCTGTCACTCACTCAGCCCCATATACTGCAGAGAATCTGTTACTCACTCACCCACCTCTTGCGCCGAAGGCCAATGTTTACCCAGCAGCCTGGCCAAGAAGAGCATGGCGTAGGGGATATTCAGGTCTCGCTGTTGTTTTTTAACTGGACCAAACTCCTTATGCGCAAGTTGGAAAGTTAGTGTAAAATATGGATAAAATGCCACCTCATAGCCATTGTACATCAACTGTTGTTTCTCTCTGGCTAGCCTGAGTGCCGTGTCTTGGTCTCTGTAGTTTAATATACAAGCTATTATTGGTCGGGCAGTGCGCCTGATGGCGGTCTTGGAGCGAGAAATCTGTGCGCCCTTTCTACAATCAGCATCGACGAGAACTGTTCCGCCTCAAACATGTCTTTCAAATTTTTTTCCATGTAGTCTCCAAGCCTGCCAGTATTTGCACTTACTGGTACACCCGTGACGCGCAGGGTGTGGCGACGGGATCTGGATTCTAAATCCTCATTCTTTTCTTTTATGATCTCCAGTAATTTCGCCATATCGTCGCATTTAGATGTGGTTTGTGTGTGATTCATCTTCGAACGCCGATATCCTTTGTTCAGCCTCTTCCAGCCTTTCCCCCTGTCTATCAAGTCGAACAGAGACGTGATCCATCCGTATCGTGAGGGCGTCTATTTTACCATCTATGGCTTGGAGACTTTGCTCTATGGCCTGCTGGGCTGCCTCCATCTTGACGTTTGGATCGGAGTCTGTTTCTGAGTTTGCGTCCGCTATCGCACCTGGGAGCCTGGGTGTACATCTAGGTTCAAATGGCAATTTGGCTTGCTGCCGGTCAGTTTTTCTCATTCTCAAACACTTTCTTCATAGTCATGGCCTCCCAATACAGCTGGCCCTGAATTTTTATGCTGGTGGCTCATTCTTTGGTCAGAGATGGAGATTTATGTAATTATGGGTGTCAGCCCCCCAGTACAGCTGGACTTGTATTTCTATACTGATGTCTCACTCTGTGGCCAGAGAAGGAGACCCATACAGGCTGGGGCAGGAAGCATTAGACAACCGTCTTAGCACAGGACTGCAGAAGAGTCTGACGATCACACATGGAGCAGGATGTGAAATGCCTCCATGTCCTCCCGCCTATCCATATTCTGTGTGTGCAAGAGTCACCTCGGTTTCTGGGCAGTTGGCAAGTATTTCAATCCAGGCATGAACTGATGTGTGGTATGGGCTTTAGCATTCAAGCGTCTCCTGCAGCTACAGGTCCAACCAGTTCTTGCGGCAGTTCTTCAGCAGAACACCACACCGATAGGAGCACCCGCCTGCCCACTCGTTATGCTGAGTGTGCGCTGTCCCCAGTAATCTCCACATGCATAGGTACCTCCAGCCGCATAATGCTAGGAACCAGGAGGGGTCGTGTATAGCCCTCAACGCAGTACTTGCAGGCAGACGTAATATGCGATTCTCAGGAATGTAGGTGCGATCTGGGCAGCACGGCGAGGAGGCTTTAGGGATGGAAAGCAGCAGTGCGGGTCAAGCATTCAGTGTATTGTGGGCCGCCATCTTAGGTACCACCCTGTACACCGTTATGTGTCAAAGCTGCCCGCAGCCCCGCCTGTCACTCACGGCAAGATCTTTATCGCAGTCCGCACGTACCATACTAAAAGCTGAGGTCTCTTGCAGTCAATCACGCCGGCTCAGCCATGTTCAAGTCAGGGTTTTGTATCGCTGCGAGACGGTACATGGCGCCATTTTCGTAGCCCACCTCATTCTTGAGCGAACCTTAGGGTGTTCTCCCAAACCCCAAATCGATCGCCAGTTAGAGTCACACCAATGTGCCCTGCATGACCTCCGGTTGCTTATTTTCTTGCTTCAGCACAACTTTGCTCGGTATATCTGCTGATTTTAATCAAATTGCAGCTCCGACCATCAGAGCAGCTCTAGAAAGCGTCCATCTTGTATCGGGCTCTCTAGCGCCCCCCAGCAATGGTTGGAACATCACAACCTGAAGATCGGTCGGTTAAACCGCACGGTGGGCCCGATTCACAGAACTAACTTAAGACAAAATCCTAAACTTACTACCATTTTCGTATTCACAGAAGACACTTACTCATTCTGGTATTCACAGAAGACACTTAGGGCCATATGTAGGTAAATTGCCAATACCGAATCCTTAATACCGAATCATACCGAATCGGTATTAAGAATGAGGTAAACGTGATGTAGGTAAAAAATCGGTAAACATTACCGATTCGTAGCAAATCGGTATTAAATACCGAATGTGAACAGATCGGTAATAAAAATACATACCGAAAGGCTATTACCGATTCGGTGTTACAGAATCCACACCCAAAATCGGTATTACCGACTCGGTAATTCAAAAAATAGCGTTTTGGTGAATCAGCCAATCCTGATACACCCATTTACTTCCCAAACAGGAAGTTGCCACACCCAGCCAGGTGCACAGGGCCTGGAGCTCACTGTGAGGCAGGCAGGCAGGCAGGCAGGCAGGCAGGAGAGCTGAGGAGCCAGCACCAACACATCCAAGAAAAAAAAAAAGGAAAACCACTGAACAAGCATTGAAATGGCAAGCCAGGACAAGGAGAAGGAGGCAGGTGAAAGAAAAAGAAAACTCAAGTTCAGCGACAAGGAGCTTGAGATCCTGATCGAGGATGTCACACAAGAGTACCACAAGCTGTTTGGAGCCCAGTCCCAACAAGTGCCAGACGCACAGAAGAGGCAAATATGGAGTGGCATTCGGGACAAGATCAATGCCATAGGTGTGACCCTGCGCACCATAGAGGACATCAGAAAGAGGTGGTATGACCTCAGAAAAACAGCAAAACAGAGGATGGCAGAGAGACATAGGCTGGCAGGGAAAACTGGAGGAGGAAAAAATCGAGCCCCAGTACCAACACCACTGGAACAGATGGTAGAGTCCACCATCCAGCGGGAGAGTGTGAGTGGCATAGGAGACGCAGACAGCTCCGCCAGAGCAGCTAGAAAACAAGGTAAGAAGCATGCCCAGCATGCAGCCCTACCCCCTCCCCCACCCCAACCCCCATAGTGGTAAATGTGCTCCCACTCCACACCATGTCTTACTGCTCACCTGCAATGCATTCTGGGTGATGTAGTCAGTGTGAAATCATGATCAGGACTGTCAGAGCAGCTAACACAATAGCATGGTAATAGATTTCGATAGGTCAGGATAACCACTGTGCACTGTTGGCATGTACTTTAATGCAATGGCAATGCAGACAGAGCATTGAGAATATTTACATTTGTGTCATTTCAGGCGAGTCATATCGCAGTGCAGCTGAGGGCAGCAGAGGCAGGTCAGCCAGGCCAGAGGGGAGTGGACGGGATGAAGACAGCATGCCTGCAGGGAACACCAGCTCTGCGCCATCGCAGCCAGCCAATCCTCCACCACAGCCATCACCACAGCGCCAGGGAGGTCCGCAATCCCCTCTCACTCAGTCACCACTGCGACGTTCACCAACACCACCACCACCACCACCACCACCACCACCACCACCACAGTCAGGCAGGAGGCATGCCGTGAACACCCTCCAGCAGATGGAGGCGTCGGACGAGGAGGGCAGCCAGCGCGCACAAAGTCCTATCGTACAGAGATCCAACAGGGAGCGGGCAGGTTCTGCATCCGAGGGTGCGAACATCTCATCACGACGCCGCAGGGCAAGGCCAGACAGTCCAGTGGCAGTTGAGCAGGGTGACAGTGTGTTCGATGGACTGGAAGGCAACATGCTGAAGGTCCAGCGCCTGCAATGGAGGGAGATGAAGTCATTACACAGGGAGGTGGCAAACATTAACAGACATATGCACAAGATGGAGAAGGGTATCAGTGCCATGGGGGAGAATATGTCTGCAGGGATGGAGAGGGTAGCAACCTCGGTGGACAACCTCTGCAGCCAGCTGGAGCAGGACCGTGTTGGCATGCACCGGGAGAGACAGAGACTCCAGGACTATACCAAGTCGGTGAACCGGCTGGCCACTACGACATCACTGATGTGTCGCCGGTCCATCGCCATGCAGGAGGAGATGGCGCATTGCAGCAGGGATGTGGCCAGGGGGATGGTGTCCATGACCTCAGTGCTAGAGCTCATGCAGAATGCCAAGGCCTCTAATATGGAAGGGGGGGGGACAGTGAGGAGGCTACCAGCCGTGGTAGCATTACACCCTCACCCTCACCCACCGAGTGCAGGAGGCGTAATGGACGTAATGTCCCAGCACAGGAACGGTCGGACTCACCAGTCTGTGTCGATGGGGAACAAGCACGTGCAGCACGGGGACGCAAGAAGTGAAGGACACTGGCTGTCCACATGCATGTGATGGGTGATGTAACCCATGTCCAATTGGACTATGCTCACAGTGCTGGAGGTGTGCCAAATAAACACCTCTACATGTAATTTGAAATGCCTCAGTGTCGTTACTCACAAATAGTGTGATGTGATCTCTGCCCGTCTATGTCTCCCATCATGTTCAATTGCAGCACCAGCCGCGCTGGGCTCTGGCTGAGGGTTGTCCTCGTCCTCGTCCTCTGACTCAGTCAGTTCCACTGCTGTTCCTTTTTTAGTGGCCAGATTGTGTAGCATTGCACACGTAGCAATGATCTTGCAACATTTGATGGGGCTGTACAGACGCGCACCTCCTGTTTTGTGGAGGCAACGGAATCTGCTTTTGAGCAAACCAAAAGTGCGCTCCACCACGTTGCGTGTGCTCCTATGTGCCACATTGTATCTCCTGTCCCTTCGGGTGGTTGGGTTCAGATATGGTGTGAGGAGAAAAGGCCGGAGGGCATATGCGCTGTCACCTATGATGAGAAGTAAGTTGCATTGATTGGTGTGACCAACAGCTTGTGCCAGGGTGTACATCAGGGTGTGTGACATTTACTTACCAAGTATGTATCCGTCGGCAAATTCACCAGCAAGCAGACGTGTATGTATGCCACTGTTCCTGAAGATGTAAGCATCGTGGGTACTCCCGGGGTATTTTGCCACGATGTCTGTTATTATGTGTTTAGCATTGCAGATCACCTGCACATTGATTGAGTGGGTGGATTTGCGGTTCCTGTAAATATATTCACTTGCTGCAGGTGGGCAGATGGGAATGTGGGTCCCATCGATGCAGCCGATCACGTGGGGGAAGTGGGCAAGTTGATAGAAATCCAGCTTGGTTCTCTGCAGCTCCGCCTGCGTACTGGGGAAGGATATGTAATGTTCCATTCTGTCCATCATGGCGTCTAGGAAGGTGTTGAAGAACCGGGATAGGCAGCTCTGTGATACTCCACCCACTACTGCTATCACACCCTGGAAACTTCCTGATGCTAGGAGGTGCAGGCAGCAGAGTACCTGGACATGGGTGGGGATTGCGTGGGCCCTTGGCGTCTGGTGCTCCAGATAGGGTCTTAGGTCCCGTATTAGATCCAGGATGGTTTGTGGGTGCAATCTGTATCTCTCGTGTATTTCTGCCTCTGTCAACTGGAACAGAGTGATGCGCACTCTGTACACCTGCTCCTCACGTCTCCAGATCCTCATTCCTGCTGCTCTCAGGCGTAGCCGCCTTGCTATGAGATAGAGGCCTGCCATAGTGTCCACAGTGATGCATTTTGGGTCTGTTTATATAGACTCCTCCTGTTTACCACATGCTCCTGAAACGTGGTAATTAACGACTTGGTATTACCGATTTTGGTCAAAATCGGTATTACCCGGGTTTGCTACATAGCATATTTGGGGTTATTACCGAATCGTTTATACCGATTCGGTATTCATTGTTTCGGTAATTCCAAGTCGGTAACTAATGGTTATTACCGATTCGTTATTATCGAACCTGTTCGGTATTACCCACATCTCACATGGCTACATTTTTGTCAGTAACACCGAAAATGACCCTTTTTAGGTGTTAGCGATCGGTATTTGGCCACCTACATATGGCCCTTACTCATTTCGGTATTCACAGAAGTTAGGAGTCCTAACTTTAGGACTCCTAAATGCCTTCTGTGAATACAGAAAGTCTTAAAGTTAGGATTTTTCTCAGTTTAGTAGTAGTAAAGTTAGGACTCCTAACTTTCGGACTCCTAAATGCCTTCTGTGAATACCAAAAAAATTAAAATTAGGATGTTTCTCAACTTTACTACTACTAAACTGAGAAAAAACCTAATTTTAAGACTTTCGCTATTCACAGAAGGCATTTAGGAGTCTAAAAGTTAGGAGTCCTAACTTTACTACTACTAAATTGAGCAAAATCCTAATTTTAAGACTTTCGGTATTCACAGAAGGCATTTAGGAGTCCAAAAGTTAGGACTCCTAACTTCTGTGAATACCGAAATTAGTAAGTGTCTTCTGTGAATACCAAAATGAGTAAGTGTCTTCTGTGAATACGAAAATGGTAGTAAGTTTAGGCTTTTGTCTTAAGTTAGTTCTGTGAATCGGGCCCAGTGACATTAAACTTACCTTTTTGCACCCCAACTTGCTATCAGGAGGCTCAGGAGTTTAGAACACCTTCACTTTGCACTCTTACACAGGAAACCGAGACACCAGTGCTACTCAAGGAATATTAAGACTTTCAACATGTTTTTGATCCAGTAAGAGGTACCCAATTGTCTCAATATAGACCCTATTATTGCTGCATCAACCTCCTTCCTGGGGCTGCCCTTCTCTGTAGTCAAGTCTATGCCCTGAATGATCCTGAGACTCAATTTTTGAAGAAATATTGAGACGAATTGCCGGAAATAAGGTTTATTCACCATTCCACCTCTTCTATTTCTTCTCCAGTGTTCTTTGTGCCCCAAACAATGGGGGGAAGCTGGTTTGTGTAGACTATGGAGCAGTAAACAAGGTCACTATTAAAACCAAATATCCTCTTTCCTTAATTCCAATCCTTCTTGACAAAGTAAGGGACTCCACCATCTATACTAAATTAGATCTACACTGAGCCTACCACCTATTCCGTACAAAAGAAGCTGGTGAATGGAAAACCACCTTCAGGACCACACTCAGGCTGGTTGAATATACTGTGATGCCCTTTGGGCTATGCAGTGCCCCGGCGGCATTTTTAGTAGTTCGTTAATGAGTTTGTCAAAGGATTTCTGAATATGTGCGCTATCGTATATTTTGGCGATATACTGATTTACTCTAACTCTGAGCAAGAGCACGTTCAACACGTGAACGACATTCTACAACACTTCAGAGAAAAAGGCCTCTTTGTTAAAAAGGAGAAATGTTACTTCCATGTATCATCAGTAGAATTTCTAGGCTATCATTTGTCCCCTTCTGAAATCAATATGGAGCCCAAGAAGGTGGAGGCAATCACGTCTTGGCCAGCCCCTACCACACTTAAGTAAGTCCAGCATGTGCCCGGATTTCCCAGCTTTTATCATCAATTTATTTCCCATTTTCAGAAATAGTAGCACCCGCCACACTTTTATCAAGAAAAGGTGAATACTTTAATTAGTCCCAAGCAGCTGATTATGCACTGGCCACCTTCAAAGACAAATTAATCAAAGCATCTATTCTCTGACATCCAAACCCGGAACAGCCCTTTTATGTGGAGGCTGGATTCCCGCAGATAGCAGTAGGGGGAGTATTATTGCAAAAGTAGTCAAGCACTATAGCCTTCTACTTTCTAAAACTCCTTCCCGCTGAGCAAAATATTACTGTAGCAGAAGAGAAATCCTGACCCTTGAATTGGTCTTCACGGAATGACGACTTTATCTACAAACAGCAAAAGTATTTTTTCTGATCATAAAAATGTGCAATTCTTCAGCTCAGTTAAAGCTCCCACCCCGTGCCAGAAGCAATGCTCAATTTCTACATCTCTTTTTTTTCATAACATATTTTATTTGTATTTGATGTAGTACAGTCCGAATACATCCGTGTACAGAGCCACATTTATTACCACCCCAATATGCATCTTCTGACTGCCCGCCGGCCCCAATTTCAGATTGCTTTATTAAAACACAAATACAATTATGGTAATACTTGAAGAAAACTAACATAAAACAATAAGCAACTGTACACCTTGCATTCCCTTCTAAATTTTGAAAGGCACTTTATGCCAAGCTAGGAATAGAATTAGCCCTGTCTTCCACTTTCTATCCCCAAACAGACGGTCAGACACAACAAGTCAATCAGTTCTTAGAAATCACCTTCAATGTTTACTATCCACTTTCACTGGGCAATGGGATCAATCTTTACCACTGGTAGAATTTGCTTATAATAATAGTAAATATTCTGCCAGTGGATGAAATCCCTTTTTCTTTACTACAGGGTATCACCCCACAGCTCCCCTCAGTAACAGAACACTTAGATTACACAAGATTCAGGAACATGCCAGCAATACTCTGGTCAAGGCTAGGTCAACCATGAACATATATGCAGACAGGTATAGGGCCCCAGCTCCCATGTACAAAGAAGTAGATTCAGTACGACTGTCTACATGACATCTCTAATGAGGAAATATACAAAAGCTGCAGTTGAGATTCATTGGTCCTTATGATATAATTGAAATAATCAATCCTTTCACTGTGAAAGTGTGATTAACCTCCGAATGTGCCATTTGTCCGGTGTTCCACGTTTCCCTCCTCAAACCCTATTACCCAGCTACTCACAAAGCTACTCCCAAAGACACTCCACCTCCACCAGCCCTGGTAAATGGACAACAAGAATGTGATATTCAGTGTATTCTATATTCCAAACACTCTAGAGCCAAGTTATATTACTATTTTGACAGAAAAGGCTATGACCCCTCAGAATGTTCATGGGAACCCACCTCTTTTGCTCATGCTCCTTATCTGGTGTGGCGTTTTCATGCCCCTAACACAGCTAAACCTCACCCTGTAAGGCTGTCTAGGGAGTCCAGGGGGTGACTGTCATAGCCCCAGCCACTGTACAACCCTCCATGAGTTTATGATTCAGACCAGGCTGATTCCCTCAACCCTTTCCCCATTTTCCCAGCGTGACACCATCATCTCTTTTGAGTTCACTTTGCACTTCTTTCCTGGTAAAATAGTGAGAATCATTGGCCATGTCCTTCAGTTAGTTAACCTGTCTAGGAGACTGCTGCTTGTTAAAAAAAATCATCCAACACATTCCAGAAGCCCAGCAATAGCAACAGGTTCCCATGCAAATCACTGGAACTAATTGTTTTGCTGGGTACAAACACTCCAGAACTAACAGCAGATACAGGTGTAGTGTAGTTCCTATATTCCCAATAGGCTCTGCGCATTGGAATAATATAATCAGCAGTGTAGACGTAGGACTAAGGTCATCTAGGTCTCTACTGACTATATTAGACTTAATTAGTTTTGCCAGCTAGCTCAGAGGTCACTAGAAACTTTCTCGAACGTTCAGGAAAGAGTTAACTCTCCTGATTTAGACAAGAAGAGATTAGTCTCTGACAACCGCATAAACATGACAACTTAGCTCCCTCAGAATAAAGAGTGTATCTCTAGAGTCGTGTGAAAACAATAGACGGTTATTTCACTCAGTCAATCGTGCATACTTAGTTTCACCAGAGTGCAGAGAAATAGAGAGACGGGCGTTTTCAATAAAAGGAGTTATTTATTGAGCAGTCTTCTTTCTCATGCAAGAGAAATGAGTTGCCACAATTGCAATACTTATCATGAAGTATATTTATACCTGGAAGGTGCCGGGTTTGACGTAAGGTTGGACATAAGACATCACTAAGAACTAACAGTTCTTTCTGGACTCCAGGAGTTCTTGTGCAAATCAAAACAAAAGCAGGGGGATTTTCCGGGCTGCTGGAGGCTTGGTTTGTTTAAAGAATGCGTTGTACTTTGCAGGAGTCTATGGGAGAAGCCTTGCCGTATTTGGACTGCATGGGCTATTACTAAATATGGATATGATTCTTATGCCTTTATAAGGATATTATTTGTTATAACCACATGAGGGCATAAATCGGGAATATCGAATTAGGGTCCTAGATAGAATCACAACACAGGTGTTTGTTAATTAACCTCACATGGAATAACTGCCAGAGCTAATTGTTCAAGCTTGACCTGAACTTTCCATAACCCTGACAGTGCACCTATCAATCCAGCTCATGTGAGTAATTACCTGAATTAGCATGTGTCAGATTTAATTCTCCTTCTATTTTTATTTACCCACGTGTGCTAACAGCACATGGACAGCTTCTATATACAGAGAGCTCCTAGCCTGTTTCTTTCACTTGGTCTCTTTGTTCACCACTTACCTGTTTTCCCTCGGACGGCCCCTCTTTGGCTCCTGCTCTTCTTCAGACACCGCTTCAGCCCCTCCAGAACATCGCTACGGACTGCAGCTGTTCTTCAAGCTTTGCCTCTCTAAGTGCATGCTCCAATTCTGAATTTCCTGAGAAAGAGATGGAAAAGACAAAATGAAAAAGCTGATTTCAGGTATTTATTAAAACTATTGACTTCAACTCAGTAGCCTTTAAAAGCATTTAACAACTTGGTTCTTAAAAACAGAAAGCACACTACAAACCTGTATCCGTCAGTGCTTGCCAGAAACAGATTGTATTGCTGCAATCACAAATCCCTTAGCAGAGAGTTAAGCTGTCCACACTCAAGAACTTCTAGCTAGATAACCAACGCAGCATGCGACTACACAAATGAGCAAGCGATCAGTGATACTTGTGCTGCATTAAAAACTTTGTTGGATCATTTAGACACCAATGGCTGATCAAGCCTGCCGAAATCTAGCCTTCAGCACGGAGTATCTTAAGTCTTCAAATCAGAAATCAGCGCCACACAAATGTCTATCTGGGGTACAAATCGCACCATAAAAAATAGATTTGGTAATAACAGTTGATAACTGTATTGTGCATTTAATTATTGTTCTTGTGAGTTGCAGATGCTCCTCTGACTGGGTATTTTCATGAGCTCATTGATGGGAAATGTGTAGATCCCACTCTAGTCAACATGGAGGAGAACCACAGCATATTGTTGTCTTTCTCTATTCCAACCACTTTTGCCCAGGGAGTCTGTCACCGGTGGAATGTCACACTCTTCCATCGAGGACATACCCTAGGAGGAATTCAGGGACCTAGTGTCACACCATCAGAACCACCTGGTATTCAGGTGAGAGGCTTCTAATAAGAAGGTCTGCAATGGTCTTTGAGATGTTTGGACTTAGAGGTCCCCTGGATGCTTTCCATGTAGAGCTGATGTAGGTGGAGCTCTTTTAACAAGTTGCTTTCAGGGAGTCCACTCCTTAACTTCTTGAAGAAAGGCAAAGTCCTTAGGGCTGTAGTTCCAAGTGTGCAGCAGGAACAGTCTTTCAAGGAGCAATCCATTGGGTTGCAGGACAGGGTTCCAACAGGGCAGTCCTACTTCTCCTCATAATTTCAGGCAGGGAGCTGAGTTGCTAGTCAGCTCTTCGATTTTCATCCAGTGTTCCAAGGCGACAAACAGGAGGGTACCCTGACCACTTCCTTCAAAGTGTGGCATATTTTTCACCCAGAAAGCACTATTCTTCCAAAATGCAAAATGTTGAAACTCTCTCCTGGAGGTTAAGATCTGGCTAAGCCATCATACTGTCATGATTGCTGATGATGATGATGATGATTGTTTCCCTAACACTCCCCTTCCAGCCTCTCTTCTAATCTAACTACTGGGGCTCCTCGCTGGCTGGGATGGAAGGATGTGGTGGTGAGCCTGTGTCCTGTTTCAACTGTCATTCCTTCTTTGCAGACCAGTTTGGCTACCCAGAAACCTTCCTTCCTTCTTTTGCTCTGCAGCTTGCAGATCTCCTCCCACCAAAAGCTTCCTTTGTCCCAGCTCAGGCCACTTCACACCTCAATAAGACAGCCTGGCTCAGCCTGGAAGAGCCTGAACAATCAGAGAATGGCTGCTGGAAGGCTTGATTTTGGCTCATCAGAAAACACTTTTGATAACTTGTTTTTTGTAATAGTTATAACAAATCCATCAGTGGCAAGTCATTGGATTTATTCTATAATTGTGATATTTTGAAGTATATTTTAGCTCCTTTCTTTAATAGTTATACTTTAATAAAATATTCCTATGTTAGCCTATAGCTAGCCTATAGAGCCGTTGTGCTTTTCCATTACCAAGGCATATAAAAATATTTTATAATGTCCCCTCTTTTGGCTACAAGGCACCCCATACATAGGGAGCCTAGGGAAGACCCTAGGTGTGACAAATGTAAAAATAAGGTAGTTTAAGACTTTGGAAATACCTTTAATTCCAAAGTCGAATTTGTACATCATTTTATTTTAAACGCACCCTGCAAAGCAGGGCTGACTTTAAAATGACAGCAGGCAACACACAAATACACACTTGGGTGCATTAAATCTACTGGGCCTCTAAACCGACATACCCTACCATATACTAGGGGCTTACAGGTAGGTTGTCATCCCAATTCCAATTACACCCAATTACCATATACCTTTTAGACATAGCACTGGCCCTGGGTCTGATTAGCAGAGCCGAGGGCACAAACAGAGTCAGTAACTACCAGTATCAGTCAAAACATGGGGCAAAAAGGATGACTTTCTCACATCGAGCCGCCCCCCCCATGAATCTTTAATTGACTCACTTTACTTGAAAACTCTAATGGATACCTTGTACCAGAAATGGTCACGTACTTACAAGTCTCCCTGGAGGACTCTGAATGGCAAGAGGTTATACCTGCACATGATAATATCATGAGGGAAGCGAGGCTAAAGTTTAGCTGGCATTGGGCGACTTTCAAACTACACAGAGCAACGCTTGCAAACTCTGAACTCTCCGTATCCGGGGAACCACCACCAGGTGTTGCCCCAGGGAGCGGAGATGTCGTGGAGGAACATATGGCAAAAGCAGGTTGGCCAGGATATAAGGGGTGGCAAATTTTAGGGCCGTGAATTCAATTCACTTGGCCACAGGCAACCAGTGAAGTCAACGGTTGGCGTCTGACACCGGGCAGGCACTGCGCAAACCGAGAAGGGTTCTTGCAACCGTGTTCTGTGCCCTCTGTAGCCTCAGAATTATAAAACAAATTGCAGGCATTTTTATATTCAGGCTAAGGGCCTGATTTACTTACACTTTGGGGGACTTCTCCCTGAAAAAGTGGCTGATATTTCGCCAACCTATTACAAGTGCAATAGGCTTCCATGCACTTTGAATACGGCGGACATGCCATCTGCCTAATTGTGAAGGAGTATTCCATACATCAAACTCCACATACGGTGTTCATGGCCTCATTATGGTGATTTTGACGTAGGGCAGTGACCAAGGCATCCTGCTGCACTGCCCTACACCAAAGAGAAAGGGCAGGAGTGCACCCTATTTATGCAATAAGGTGCATTCCTGTCCTTTTTTCCTGCATTGGCGCCATTTCGTCAGGCTAGCGCCAGTGTAGGCATCATTGCACCATGGTGCAAAGGTGCCACCATTGCATGCAGGGTGGTTTTTGTGTAGGAAGGGACACCTTCCTGCACAAAAACAACCCTCCGAGGCGTTTTCCTCTTTCTCTAGATAGAGGAAAAAACCAGGAGAAATAGAGATATTTCTCCTTGTTACGCCTCACCTCAGAAGGCGTATGGATCTGGCACTTACCCAGGTTTACATGATTTTGTAAATCTGGGGCAGTGTCAAAATCCATGGGTGTTGCATGGGACAACCCACCGCAATGCCCAGGGAACGACTCCTTTGGTGCAGAGTTAGACAATGCTGTGACTTGCACTGCTTTGTCTTACTCCATATCTATGAGGCCATGCAAAGCCAAGCAGAGTGGCTTTGCATGGCCTCATAGATATGAAGGAGAGGCTTGCGTCATTGGAGCATCCAAAAAAGTGATGCACTGGGAGGGCAAGCCTCTCATAAATATGCCCCAGGATGTTTCTTTCGCTCCCCACTATTTTTTCTATGTTCCAAACTTACAGCAAGTTGTCTTTTAATGATTAAAGTATTCTGTACATATTTGTTTAAGTACTGTTATGATTAATAATTTAAAAGGTATACATTCAGTCAGATCTCTTTTTGTGCATTTTTTATTTCTTTGACTGTGTATTTCTTTACATATTGCTCACAATAAATGATTTCAAACAGACTGAACTGCCAAAGAGGAGCTGAAATAAAAATGACTTGGAAATGGTATATACAAAGTGGTAAGATTAAATATCTCTTTTACAAAAAATGTAAAACATGGGATCAAAACATTGTATAGCCTAAGAAAACAATTGTTTAACATCGACTTTAAATGTAGGTGAGCAAGTCCATCAATAATTATTTCTAGAGGTTTAAAACCAGATAATTGTATAAATTACGAAAAACGAAGGGCTTCCTTTTCAAAGATGTTGTGTGCGTGAATTAGGCTTACATGAGCAAAAACCTTCATTTATGAGAGCTAAGCTACTTCCCGACTTGTCTTTGCTCTCGTGAATATAGGAGTTTTTTTCTGAGTAAACTTGCTCTTGTGAGATGGTATTGGTGATTCCCAGCAACAGTTTAAGGGGCTTATTTATGGGAGTCCAGCATCATTTTGCACCATGTAAAATGGTGCCTGCGTGACACAGGGCTCTCATAAAGATTTATGAAGGCACTCAAAGCCACCTTGCATTACTTTGTGCAGCCTCATCATTCGTCAGTAAGACGGCTAAGCGCAAATCGATATGTACTCTGTGCCCAGGAGGCATTCCATGGGCATTGCAGTGAGCTTTCCCACACAACATTCATGGAATTTGGCACTGCCCCAAATTGACAAAGTGACGTAAACATGGGGAATCGTCAAATCTGTATGCCTCCTAATATGTTAATTTCTTCTTATTTTATCCTCTTCTAACGAGTGCTGCATTCTGCAGCACACATAGAACGAGGAAATGCCTCATGGGATTGTTTTTGTGCTGGAAGGTGTGCACAAAAACAATGCTACTTGCAAAGGAGGTACCCTCGCACCTTTTAACAAGGGTGCCTAAATTAACGCAAGGCTGCAAACATAGTGCCAGTGCAGGCAGAAAGGACAGGAATGCACTGAATTACTTAAATACTGTGCAGTACTGCCCTTGCACTTTAGCATAGGGCAGCTCAACAAGGTGCTTTTTTGTGCTGCCCTACGCCAAAATGCCATAAATTAGGCCATAAGTTTATACGCGCCCACAAACTAAGTGGCTGTTGGGTATTCAAAAATCATTTTCTAACCCCTTTGCATCCTGGAAGTGATAGGAATGTATTCATGTATACCGCTGTTGTGAACCCATTTCCATTTAGGAAGGCAAAAAGAATACCCTTCAAATCAATGACGCACTAGAGAAGGAGATTCCTCTCATGGAAGAGGGTACCTGGTGAAAGAAGCCTGTGTGGATTCTACCAATGTCCAGTATGGATCCCAGACTAGAATATTGCCTGTCAAAGGTTCCCATTCCCCCTAACATAACCTTATTTAATGAAGGGTTCTGAAGGTTTTGCAAGCCAGCTGAGATCTTCATTTTAGGTATCCATGCTCACAGGTGGTGCAATCATGTGAAAAAGGAGGAATGACAGTCGACTGAATGTGCCCCCTTTGAGACACTTCAGATGAGTTAAAGATCTCTTGAAGAATGGTTTCGTGAGGTGTGCCTAAGATCTCAGGTTGAGAGTCATATTTGAATTTAGACAACTCTATGAGATTTAAAAGGAATGACTATTAATGTAACAAATGGTTTGACCTTTGAACACTTTGAGGCTCATTTACAAGCCCCTTGCGCCACATTTGTGTCACTTTTTATGATGCTGCGGTGGTGCTGAGTGCAGAGTCCTATCTACGAGGGCACGCAAAGCCACTGCATTGCCTTACACTGGTTGTATGATAGAGGCATGACTGGATAAACCACGTGTACCTCTACCACGCATCCTAAACCACAAATGCATCTTAACCACACATTCCTTTACCATGCATGCCTTAACTATGTCATTTTGTGGTAAACACATGAATGGTAAAGGGGTATGCATGTCTAAGGGTGCAACCCCTCTCCCCCCCTAAGCTACAAACTCCCCCCTGCCCTAAGGTCCAAATACCCTGACCCCCCTCCCAACCCCCATACTGTCCCTAACCCTTAAACACTAACTCAGCCCCCTTCGACCCCTTGTGCTGTCCCTACAACTGCCCCAACCCCTTCAACTGCCCTAAGGCCTAAAACCCAAACCCCTATTTTGAAAATCTACCCTGACCCCCAAGCCCTACAAACTACCCACCCTCTCAAAAGCCCTAAAACCCCCAACTACCCATTCCCCAGCCCTTGTCCTGAGGTCTAAAACCTTGTCCCTTAACTAACACTATCCTGACCCCCTCTCACCCCCGCGCTGTCCCTAAAACGACCCCAACCCCTTCTACTGCCCTTAGGCCTATTACCCTAACTCCTAAATAAAATAAACTACCCAACCCTCCCCAGCCCTGAAAACTACTCTGACCGACCCCAGCTCTGAAAACTACACCATAACCCCCAGCCCTGAAACCTACCCTGACTCCCCAGCCCTGAAAAGTAGCCCAGCCCCTCCAGCCTCGAAAACTACCTCTGACCCCACTCCCCACCCTGAAAACTATCCCCGACCCCCAGCCCTGAAAACCACCACTGACCCCCAGCCCTGAAACTAGCCCTGAACCCCAGCCCTGAAAACTACCTCTGACCCCCCAACCCTCAAAACTATCCCCAAACCCACTGTCCCAGAAAACTACCCCCAGCCCAGAATATTAACCCTGATCCCCCAAGCCCAGAAAACGACCCCAACCCCCAGCCCAGAAACCTAACCCTGAGCACCCAGCCCAGCAATCTACCCCTGATCCCTCAGCTCAGAAAATTGCCCCAGCCCCCTATTCAGCCCAAAAACTACCCCCAGCCCAGAAAACTAGCCCATAACCCCCGCAGCCCAGAAAACTAGCCCCGAACACCCCAGCCCAGAAAACTGCCCCAAACCCACCCTCCCAATCCTGAAAACTACCGCGACCCCCAGCCCAGAAACAACCAACAGCCCAGAAAACCACAGTTCAGCCCCACCCACCTAACCAAGGATCTCTTCCTGGTGAGGTCTTCCTGCTTCAGTCCCCAGCAGTTAGACCACACACTGTCTTAACCAGCCATATGCATGGTTAAGGCAAGCGTGGTTTGACTTGCGTAGTCGGAACACTCGTGGTTAAGACCGCTGTGTTCTGACTGTTTCCCCCTTACACTGCGTCAGGGAGGCATTCCATGGGCCCTGCAGTGGGTGTACCCATACAACACCCATGGGTTTTGACGCATTCCCAGATTTACAAGGATCTGTAAACCTGGGAATGTGTCAAAACTGTACGCCTCCCCAGAGCAGACACAACGAGGAGGAATATGTTTATTTCTCCTCATATTTTCCTCTTTCTATGTGTGCTGTATTCTGCAGCACACATAGAAAGAGGAACACACCTCCATGGATTGTTTTTGTGCAGGAAAGATTCCCTTCCTGCACAATAACAATCCTATCAATAATGCAAACACCCATGCACCGTGGTGCAAGAGTGCCTGCAATTGTGCACCAGCGCTGGCTGAAAGGACAAGAATACACCGTATCTCATAAATACGGTGCATTCCTGCCCCTTCGGTTGGGGTAGGGCAGCACAGTAAAAACATTCATGATGCTTCCATACACCAAATCATTGTAAATGAGGCCTTATGTCTGTTTCCTCAATAGATCAATTGACTCCAGTCTTCGGCAGACAGTAAGCCTAATGGAGAGTAATGGGAACTATGTTACTGAACGTTACTAAAGATAAAATCAGCCAGCATCCCAAAAGATGTTGCTTAAAGCTATTGCAAATGCACTAGTCCAACACCATGAATGCTAAAGTGTATCTCAGCACAAGATTCATTTGGAGCAGCACAGCACATCATAGTCACTGGAGGAGCTCAAATCTTTTCTGACACTGAAGAAAGTACAACATTATGCTAGAGTAGATTGCCAATGTGAGAAGTGCTATGCACCCAAGAGCAGTAGGGCTGGCTGACTGCTACCAAATGATTGCAGTGACCATGCTACTTGTACACAGTCATCTTTGTAACCGTCTCCCTTCCAGGATGTCAGTTCTTTAAACGTTTGTCAATATTCCCATTTCTAATCTGATTAATATGGTCACTTATTGAAATGGTGACGTGACACCTGTGTGGTTCTTGCTACATCTCTGAGACACCCAAAGCTACACATGTGTTCAGAATTAAATCACTACAGAGAAGTTGGGCCTGATTTAGATCTTGGTGGACAGGTTTCTCTGTCACAACGTTGATGGATATCCCGTCCGCCAAGATATAAATCCCATAGGATATAGTGGAATTTATATTTCGGCAGACAGGATATCCATCACAATTGCGATGTAGTAACCCATCTGCCAAGATCTGATGCAGGCCCTAGGTCTAGATCAATGTCCTTACTTGTGTGACACAATACTTATGTTATAGGCATAAATGGGCGTAAAGATTTTTGTAGCAAGGAAAGGACAAGAAATATGCATACAATTGCAAAATATGCAACAGGATGGGTAGAATTAGCCAAACAGGTGATCCAAAACTACAACCGTATATCGTCCTGTATTTACCCTCAGGAAATCTACAGTGACCACATTACATACCCACAGTTCAGACTATTGCCAATTTCACTGGAAATGAAAATCAAGAAATATTCGCCAAAATATGGTTTGATTATAATTTATAATGAAAGTACTTCTTTAGATGCTATGGAGCCACAAAGAAGTCTCATTGACAGACAATTATTAACATGTACTGCTAGATATTCTTATCTTGTCTCATGTGTCTTCCTTCTCACAACATCAAGTGTGGTTTGTCGTGATAAACATAGTGTGTTCACCTGCATGAACGGTGTGAATAATACCTTCTAACCTGTTAGACGTTTCTTTCCCTGCATCCACAGCATACGTATACATGAGTTTGTGCATGTATTTAAGAGATAATTTTTTTCTCCAACTGAACCAAAACAGGGTCCCACTGACCTAAGATCTATTAGGGATCTACGATCCTCATAAATGCCAAAACACCTGAAAAGGCATGTAAAACAGGCCGTAGCATGTAGACTCTCAGACGCAGAAGTACTAATCCTCTCCTTATGTCATCTCTGTTTTTGATCTTGCCAAGGGACCCCCTATCTTAAATTGGGCTTGATGGGGCACCTCATTAGGCCAGTGTAACACATTTTCTTTGAAGATCTCTACTGCTCGATGCTCCCAAGAGCTCTTTCCAGACGGTTGAGCCCATTCTGATGCATTATCATCTTGAATGGTGGACTCTATGATGAAGCATGCCATACTGATTGTGTGGGCAACAGTCCTTTAAGAAAACCTTCCTGTGGTCTTCAGGAGTGCTAAGTGATCAGTGATACATAGTCCAATCCCTTTTTAAAGTAGGCTTTATTTTGATTGATATGTAGTAGGCCTGGTTGAAGTTTAAATTATGCTGACGTAAATCACATAATTTTCGAAATTTCATGTTCGATTTTTACTCCCGAAACTATGCCATTCTGCAATTTTGCATAATTTCTCACCCTTAGCACTAATAATGAACCACAAATAGTGCTTCACTCACTGTAAGAATGTACAGTGAACGCCTGCAAATAACAGTGTGCAAGCAGCTTTTGTTCACTGAGTTTTGTTTAAATGCATCCTCATGCCGAAGATTGACACAAGGATGCATTTCATGGTAAAATAAAGTGTGAAATTAAAAATGTTATTAAAAGTAATTTCATGCAAGTTTGGCAAAATTGTGTGTAATTACGTGAAAGCAAATCACTGGAATTTTGCAAATGTACTTATGCCTACTACCCCTCCTGGGGTATAAGCCATCAACCAGGACTCTCCAGCCATCCCTGTCCTGGGCTTTTCTTTCAATATGACTGCAGGTGTAAACCATCACCTTACAGTCAGCCTCCAGGCCTCAGCGCCAGGTGTTTCTTGGATTTCTTCTTTTCCTTTTTCATTCAGGGTTCCAGGTCAGGGCTTTCATGGTGGTGTTTGACCTGGGTTGGCAGAGACTGGGATCCAACCCCAGTGTTTTTTCATGATTACTTCATGAGCAGTAAGTTGGAACGTCTGCTGCCAATGGTTGTTGTTTCTGATGATGTATAGCCAGCGGATTTGGGGGATTTTCTTCAGACAAGTGTTGATCAAGGTCTGTACTTTTTTCGGTGGGGGCCACTGTTGTCCTCCAAATGTCTGCTGCGTACAGAAGGACTGATTTTACATTGATGTTAAAAAGCCTGTTCTCGGCTTGCAGCGTTAGGTCCTTGGAACTCCAGATCTTCATTAGCCTTGTGAAGGCAGCCCTTTCATTGATGATTTTTGCCTTGATGTCAGCATCTGTGTAGCCCTGCTTGTCTAAGACACTGCCTAGGTAGTTGAAGGACTCATCCTCTTCCAGTGCATTGCCTGCAAGAGTGACTAAAGTTGTGCTTGCCTTGTTAGCTTTAGGGAACTTGTTTTTTATGCTGTGGATGTTGAGGCCAAGTTGTGCTGATAGGGCTGCCACATTGTTGGTCTTCTTCTGCATCTGCAGATGGTTATGGGAGAGTAGGGTCAGGTCCTCTGCAAAATCTAGGTCATTAAGCTGCATCCAAAGGGTCCACTGGATTCTATTGCTTCTCCTTGCTGTGGATGGCCTCATGATTCAGTTTATACCCTGCAGGAAAAGGAAAGGCGAGAGCAAACAACCCTGGTGAACTCCAGTCTTCACTTGGAAGTGTTCTGTGAGTTGTCCTCCATAGTCTATCTTGCAGGTCTTCCCTCATAAGAGTTCCTGATGATTCTTATGAGTTTATCTGCCACAGCGTAGTGGTGATGGAGTTTCCAATGGTTCTCTCCATGCTGTTGAATGCCTTCTCATAGTCAATGAAGTTGACACAGAGGGGGGGGGGGGGTGCCAAAACTGGCAGGGGTGGAGAATCTTTTCTGGTTTCTGAATAATTGATCTTGATCAAGGAGACATGAAACACTGGGTGAATAGTGTATTCCGGAGGTATTTTAAGAATGACAGTGACAGCGTTGAAAAGTTTGTCAATTAGAAAAGGTCCTGTAAATTGTAGTTGTAATTTTCTTGAGCCTTCCAATGTGATGTTGTGTGTACAAAGCCAAACAAGGTTCCCAATCTGATACCTGGGCTCAGGAGTTCTATGTTTTTCAGCCTGTGCTTTCTTTTGTTTCTTGGTTTTGACCAGATTCTCCCATTTCTGTGTTCGGAATGCCTTGCAGATTGGTTAATCGATCTGAGACAGAGGGGACAAGCACTGATGTGTGAGGCTTTTCCACAAGGAGTGTGCGTGGATGAAATCCTGTGAGATAATAAAATGGAGAACACACTAGTGCAGTATGGATGGTCTGTTTATATGTAAATTCAGCTAACAGAAGGGCTTTTTCCCAAGCACTGGGAATAGTGGGCATGAGGCATCTGAGGGTTTGTTCTAGAGTTTGTTTGTTTTCTGTCTGTTTGGGGGTGATAAGCTAATTAAAGTGCTACCTCAATTCCTGAAACAGAACAAAAGGCTTTCCAGAACTTGGATGTAAATTGTGCATCACCATCAGAAACGATCTTGGTGGACAACCCGTGGAGCCTTACTATATGCCGGAGGAATATGTCACTAGGCTCTGAGGGCACACCTTACAAGGATATGAAATGGGCCATTTTGGAAAGCATGTCTACAACTACTAGAATAGCTGTATATTTGTTAGATTCAAGCAGATAGTTATGAAATCAAGACTGAGCATGTGCCAAGGTGTTGGTGGTATTGGGGGAGTTTTATATAGCGCAAACTAGACCCGAAGATATTAGATCGCTTTACATGAGCAGAATTTGTGTTACAGATGGAAACATTCATTTTTGTTAGGCATGGGGAGATTACATGATTTGCTCAGAATCACAGGATGTTGAGCGTCCCTGCCGAGGCTCGAACCCAGTTCCCCAGCTTCGAAGTTGACCGCCCTAGCTATTAGGCCACATCCTCTCCCCCCTAATAGTTGAAGGAAACCAACTGGTGCTTTTTGTTTTGCCTTGTTTCGAAATAAAGGCTTTCATCAGGATGCATGGATTCCCACCAGAAATCCCTTGAACAAATATCTAAGGTTTCTTGTACCCATGAATGTCCAGCTAGTATGGTGTCTTGATTCCGAGTGATAATCTGTTGTTGTAAGTCTTTATCTGATATATACAATTTGCCAGCATGAAAGTAATAACCATTTAGTATTTTATTGTAAGAATTTTTTGCCATTGTGTGAACATGGATTTTATAGTTAATAACTGCCTTTTTACTACAGTGTAAGTTTGCTCTGTGGAAAGTCATTTTTATGAGTAATAGGCCAGGGGATGGTGATGGCATGTCTGTGGGTCTTTTGGGGGCAAAACTCCCCCCCGTGCGTACTGGGAAGCACCTGCCTTAACAAAAAACTGTTGGTCAAGCTGTTGTAATATGGATTCTGAAGTGAAACTTTGTTTTAAGGTATGGAATGCCTGATCTGCAGCTTCTGACCAAACAAAAGGTTGTGCTTTTTTTAACTGGGTAGTTATGGGAAAAATTATATCTGAATACCGTGGTATAAAACATCTGTAGAAATTGGTGAAGCCAAGGACTCTCTAAACACCTGTGGCCTTAGTTAGAGTTGGCCAAGTTAGAATAGCTTCAACCTTTTTAGGGTCCATAGTAATCCCTGTGGGTGACAGGTGGTAACCAAGAAACTCCCCTGATCTAGCATGAAAACTACACTTAGCATACCGGGAGTGTTCGCGTAAACATTGCTGTATAGCCCGTATGTGCTAGATGTGTTCTTGTTCTTTTTTTGAGTAAATCAGGATATCTTCTATGTAGACAACACAGAAGTCTATAAGATCATGAAGTACTTAATTAATGAAATATTGAATGGCTGCTGGGGGGGGAGTTACTGAGGCCAAATGTCATCACAGTGTATTCATGGAGACAAACCTCATCCTAAACGCCATCTTCATTCATCGCCTTCTTTTACACATATAAGGTGATAAGCACTACGTAAATCCAGGTTTGTGTAAATGTTAGAATCATGGAGCTGGTCTAAAAGGACTTGCATTATGGGTATTGGATATTGGTTTTTGATTGTGGCTTTGTTGACGGCACTGTAGCTGATGCAGGTCCATATTTTCCCATTCTTTTTTAGGATGAAACCGAGATCAATGCTGCAGTCGTAGAACCTGTGTGTGGGTAGCTGGATTACCTTAACTGTATTGAACACATCCTGGAAATCATGATATTTCTGTGATACTAGTACTGGATGAGGGGTGTGGGTTGCAGCACAATGAAGTGGAGTCACAGGATATTGGGCTTCCTGATAACAACACTAGTAGTAATGTAGATCAGGGAATTCAAAGTGATAGTTCATAAGGCCCAATCAATTTTGGGATTATGGTACTCAAGCCAAGGTATTCCAAGAATAATACCAAACATTGGAGTTTCAATGAGATCAAAAGTTGTCTCCTCTGTATGTCCCTTGTCACAGACAAGAGTCAGGAGACTGGTATGTTACAGGATTAAGCCAGACGAAAATGCAGTCATACAAAGCACACATCGTCTCCGGTTCTGTTTTAGCCACTCTTGGAACACCTAGAGCCTCATTTATGAGGTTTTGTCATAGGGCAGCACCACAGGTCTTCCTGCTGTGCTGCCCTATGGCAAAAGAAAAGGGCAGGAATGAGCCTAATCTGTCAGATATGGCGTAATCCTGTCCTTTTCCCCTGCGCAGGCGCACAGTGGGCTGCCATGCACCAATGTAGGCCCCTTTTCACCATGGTGCAAGGGTGCCTGCAATGCAGGGATAATTATTTTTGTGCAGGAAGGGAAACTTTCCTGAACAAAAACAATTACAAGAGGGGTTTTACTCTTTCTATGTGTGCTGCAGAATCGAAAAAGGAAAAACTAGGAGAAATAAAGATATTTCTCCTCATTATGGCTTCCCTGTGGAGGCGTATACTTTTGGCGCTGCCTCAAAGTTGCGATTTCTCAAAAATCTGGGGCAGTATTAAAAAGCCAGGGATGTTGCAGGGAACACCCCCAGCAACACCCATTGCACACCCCTTTAATGCAGAAAACTACATTAAAGGGAACAATATTTACAAGCCAAAAAAGTAGCTTAGTGCTGACTCATGCTTCTGGCACCATGGAACATCACAAAAAGTGTCGTTCCAGCAGTGCAAGGGGCCTCATAAAGGAGGCCCCTAGTTTTCCTGCGAAGGATGAGTCAAAAAAGTTCCCTGTGTCTCCTGAGTCAATAAGTACAGACAGGATTGTTCTGTTTTGTGGTGACAGTATGATAGTTACTTTGATAGTCATGTGTATGGGAATGTGGTGCACCACATTCGTCAAGTATTGTGAGATCTCAAAGCCGGAATCTCACAGAGGAATGACCTCCTTACTTTCCAGGAGCTTTAGTTTTCCTGATTTTCAGACCCTTCTATGCTAGGGATAGACTTTACAATTGTGATCAAAATATCAAGGTTTGCCGCAATAGAGGCATATGTTCCCCTTACTTCGCCTCTCCTTTTTTTCTATAAATAGAGGGCCCTTGATACCTTCAATCTTCATTGGTTGTGCCTCAGTCGTTTTATCTCTAGGGTCTTTTCTCTCTATTTTTGAACCACTACCCTGGTATCACCCTGCGGTCGCTTGGTTTTCCATTCACCCAGTCCATGATCGAACTAAACGACTAAATCAATGAATTATGCACAGTCCTTGGGTAAGTCTACTATATTTGATAAGGCATCTTTGAGATCATCTCTCAGACCCCTATAGAATAGTTTCTCTTCTGAGCAATGATTTTCTGCTATGAGACGATTAAAGGTAGTGATATGTGTCAAAAGGTTTTTGGAACCCTGTCGCAGATTCAATAACCTGTTATCATTAGATTGAATGAACACAAGTTTAGCACATAGTCGAGTCATGGTCACCTTGAAGGTGGTACAATGATAGAAAATAGGCTAATTTGTCTCAAGGGAATTGACCTGTTTGCTGCCACTCGCATGTATGAAATGACAAAGGCAACTTTAGCTGAATCCTTCATGAAAACCTATGGTTACATTTTTAAAAAAAAACTGACACTGGCTCATAAAGACAGGGATGCGTGTGCTGTCCCCAGTAAACTATTCTGGTTTAGCTGATGGCACAGAGGTAGGGTTTGTGACAGTGAGGGGTAGGTTTTGATCTGTATGGGCCATGGTCGGTGGCATGATGGTTTGAGTATGATTCGCTCAGAACTTGGAAGGACTGAGAACAGGTCATTGCTGTATGGTGTCCCTCCATTGTGTGAAGGGTTTGTTGTGTGCTAACACCCCCATGAGTTCTTGATTTTCTTCATTGAGTTTTTGCATCTCTGCATGAAGGGTCTGTATTATGGCAGTTAACTGTTCGGTGGGAGCCTCTGCTAAGGCCTGCATCAAGGGATCCAAGTCCTCGCCCAAAAGGGAACACTGTTTGCTGTGACTTTTTCCTTCTGCCGTAAGCCACTAACCTAAACTCCAGGTGGTTCTGATAGGGCAACGATAATCCCCAAATCTCAATGAGAACTAACCGGGTAGCAATGAAGTATATAGTGCACCCCAGAAATTTCCCAAGCGGAAGAGGAGTTGGGATAAGAGAGAAATACCAGGTCTTCATTTGTGCAGATTTATCGGAGTCAGACATCTTGGGGCTTGGTTATGAGCCGGTGCGTCACTTTTGTGCCGCCGGTACGTCACTTTTTGTGTCGCACCAGCGGTGTAAAAAATGCACCATGTTGCATCTAGATGCGTCACTTTGTAAACCCCTGCGCCACATTATACCTGTGCCAGGTATATTGTGTGCAGGGAGGGCGTTCTGACGCAAATAAGCCTCGTAGAAGTGATGCTGTGAAATCTATGAGATTTCACTACGCCTCTTCGAGGACGCAAATGCGTTTATATCTTATGCCTGCCTCACAGCAGAAATACTGATGTGTCTGTAACTCCTTGCGACATGATGCATCATACTTAAATATGACGCATCCAGCATGTTGCAAGGAGGGCGCAATGAAAAGTGACGCATCACTGTTTTCATGCAGCGATGAGTCACTTTTCATTAATGAGGCCCTCTGTGTTCCAGGAGAATGTGATTTAATGGATTCAGGATTCGAGATCTCCAAGTCTGTCAGGTGATAGGGTTTCTCATGAGTACTATGATCTGTGAATGATCAAAACTAATTAGATTCAGGTCTGCCCATAAACATTCATCCATGTACTTGTGTCATAACATTACTGAGATTAGGCATACCAGCAGGATGCACACTGTACAAGAACTCTTCTCTCAAAAGAGTGCATTCTACGCACATAAACGAGGCTTTGTTATTATATAGCCTTTGCTTTCAATATTAGTCCAAAGTTCGGCATTCTGAGCAATACTTACTCTGCTCAAAATATGTCACAAAGTATGTTCACCAGTTTTACATGGTGTCAAGTATGTCCTAAAAACAATCAGTTTCATATGTTGCAGCTAGTACAGGGAATACAACTTTACTGTTTAATAAAGTGTAACCAAAATCCCTGCTATACTAGGGATGCGCTGTGTAAGGACTAATGCTTTGTTTTTACTGTATACCTGTTGTCTGCCGAACCAGAGCTCAAGCAAGATGCCTGGATACTTGTCTGGGACTCATAACTCTTCTTTTTGTGGTGCACTTCAACTTCAGGAAATACGGTATGGAGTCTGCGGATAGAGGGCAGCAGAAGTGACAAGGAGACCTGCAGCTCTGAAGGAGAACGTCAGGAGTAATGAGACTGCCGATGGGAGCCAGGTAAGTGACACCCTTCTTCGAACAATGTGAAGCAGGGAGTTGCTCTGTAGCATTGTTTAAATAGACATACCCGCAGGTGAGGAGTGCAAGTGCCATGTGCCCCGTGATAACAGTTGGGGTTGCTTGGTGCACATTGGACGACTGCGACTGTTTGCATGTGTCCATGTGCATGCATTGATATGCTGGCTCATGGTGATTAGCATTCAGTAATGTTGCATACAAATTACAAACCAAGTGCATGAGTCATAGTTGCCACCTAACACTGCATCAGTGCTACACCCTGAGTGTGTGGGATGTTCTCTTCCTCGTGTCCAGAATTCAGCAGCATTCCTCCTGGAGCCGGGCTTTTCTGTCTGGACTGCGTCCATCTGGTCTCCCTGATGCCAAACAGGGCAAGGTTGCATTTGTTCATCTCTGCTGCCACTTGGGCTGTCTTATCTGTAACGTACGTGGTCCTCACATTCCATGTCCTGCTGGTGAGGGTCTTGGACGAGATCAGGCAGAGTGGGTTCCAGGGATCTCAGGCTTTCATCACAAGGTGTCATAGCTCTCCGTGAAGGAGATTCCTCTCTCCCCAAGGCCGGGATGTATTTTTGTTGATGTCTCTGTAGCTAGGATTTGTTTACCTGGTTGGGTAGCTAGCTAGCTAGCCCTACACATAACCCTCCTCCTTTCGCAGCTGGGCTGGAGACAGGCTATGGCATAGTTGGAATTTTGCAAAAGCCTAAAAAATAGTATCAATTTGAAGCAGAAGTGGGTATAAATTACTTCAATGTCTTCTGTTTCCCATCATTGGACAGATTAGCATAAAAATATACACATTTATTAGTATACTTTTATCAAATCGTATGTATTGTAAATAAAGCTTTTCAAGCAAAACATTTTAAAATATATTTATTGTGAGAAGATGGGGTTCTTTTGCAGTATCCCTCCACTTTTTGCCTGGTATCTGGTGCAACTTTAACTGAAAGTGTGCTGGGTCCCTGCTAATCAGGTCCCCAGCACCAGTGTTCGTTCCCACAAACCTTTCCACAATTGACCCTTCAGGATGCCTGTAAGTCCCTATTAAATGGTACCTGAGTACCTAGGGCAATAGGACTTGGCCATGCAGACTGCTAAAGCAGCATGCATGTCCTGGTGCAGACAAAATGGCAAATTTGACATGGCACACTGCATGTATACCATGCCAGCTAGAACTGCCTATGGTATAGGTAAGTTACCCAGCTAGCAGATATGCCCCTACAATATTTAAGTCCATTCTTAGATATTTGATGTCTTCCTTTTTCATTGATTTTTTCTAACTAATTTAAATTGAGCGTGAAAGCAACAAAATAGCAGTGACAGGTAGAACCATTATACTGCTTCACAAGCAATAAAATAAAAATAAGAGCACAGTTAGTGACAGAGCAAAACATAACACTTAATTAAAAAGAGACCAATTGGCTGAACGGAATGATACACTTCCTCCTAAAAACAGAAAAGAAGAGACAAATACATGTACTAGATTATCATGAGCCGTTAGAGGGGAGCACTGAGAAAAAAGAAAAAAAAGAAAAAAGAAAATGTGACTGAGCAGGCACGTCGTGTTGCGCAGCTACATTAGCCAACCAGCCTTGGATGGGCTACCAAATCCGAGTGAACTTTGTCCTGCGAGGATCGTTTTCAGTTGATTCTATCTCCAGCCTACTCTTGCTCAGGAATTCATGCCACCAGATCCATGGATCAGGAGACTCACTAGAAAGCCATAATCATGCCAGAACATTGAGCTTACTGAAGACAAATTACCAGTACAAACGCAGTACAAAGCAAGATGCAAAAACATGAACCGTATTAGCTCCTGCCAATCCACAGAAGAAACAGCGGTCCTCTGGTTGTCGCTTCATAACAAGGAGACAACGAGGGGTGTAATACCGATCGTTAATATATTTCAGGTGGTGTACCTTGATATGAAATACATTCAAGGTTGTGTGAAACAGTATTTTGCTGAGCCTAAAGTCTGCAGCCTTCACTTGAGTGTTGAGCAAAGAACTCCACTTATCTGCCCGCAGCTGGAATGAGTCAACCGCGGTACTCTGTGATGACAGATTGATTACCTTATAGACCAGCCTGATGTTTCTCTTTAGAGGAGCATTTCTTATATGGTCCACACAGGGGCTATCAGTACTGCGAATATCTTCATCCTAAAGACCATAGATAAAATGCCTTATCAGCAGGTATCTAAAGAAAATAGTGGATGAAAGAGAGAATGGTTGCTGTATGCTCCGAAATGAAGAGAAGACCTCTGTTTCGAATAAACACCCTAAAATCCGTAGGTTGACCCTTCCCCAAACCTCCCTGATGCCATCATGAACACAATGAGGAAAACTGGTACTGTAGCCAAGATGTGTAAGCTGGTTAAACAGGGTAATGCCCGAAAAAATCCACTTAAATTAATTCCATTGTTAGATATTGTAAGTGCCATGGAAGCCATATAGACCATATGGGCTGGAAACTCAACAACTCAAGTTCCCCAGCACCATGATGCTTCTCTGAATTTAGGAGTGTTTGGTACCAAACCGCTCTGCTCAATAAACCCACATTGATGCTAGTGTGGGATTTATTGTAACATGTATTAAGAGGGCACCTCAGAGGTGCCCTGGGAAAACCTACCAACCCTGGTGTGGCCATAAACTGGCACCACCAGACATGTTTCTGGACCGCTAGGCCAACTCCACCCCTAAAGTGATGGAGGTGAGGTGAAGTAAACGTTTCAGTCCTCGAGATCTTGAAGAGGGGGGGACTTCTCCAATCAAGTATAGGACCATGCCCCTTCCCACAGGATGGTGACATAATAGTGGGTGTAGTCACCCAGGTTAAGGGACCCATTGGCCCCTACCTGCTTCTCCCCTGTATAACCCCTAAATCCAGCATTTAGGGGGCTCCCTCAGACCCTGAAACTAGTTCCTGCTGTCCTAAGAAAAAGGACAAAGAAGACGCCTTGTAGCGAAGCCTGAAGATGCCTACTGACTTGCCCCCAGCACTACCAACCTGTCTCTAGCTTCCAAGATCCTGTGAAAGGAGACGATGCCTGTCTTGCAGCCAGCAAGTTCCAGAACCGGAGGAAGACTACCTTTTCTTTGACAAAGAACAGCGCTCCTGAGGACAGTGGATCTTTCCCCAAGAGATCATTATAAAGGACTCCGGTGCCCTATGGATTTGCGAGTCCTGTCCACTCTGCACCCGATACCTCTGGCCCGTGTCCAGGTGGATCACCAACCCAGAACAGATTTTCCGGCAATCCTGGCCTTAAGTCCAGCATTCGCTGACCCCTCCTGGACTCGACGACAATGCCTGAAAACTGAATCCAGAGGCTCTCCAGACACTGACAGCCTCTGTTAAGAAGAACCAACGTCTAAAGGCACACTTGCACCTAAAGACCCTGGACCTTTGTGTGTTGAACCCACAGTGCCTGTAAGACCCCCTACATCTCTACTTACCTCAGCTGTTGGTGGTCTCCATCCTGTAACCTCTGGCGTGACGCCTGCATCCTGTTTGTCCAAAGCAAGTTCTCCATTAGGAAGCATTGGGCACCTGACGCTGCAAATGCACCCTGCACCTGCCCGCCCCTGTGTCACTGGTGGTGTATGTTTGGTACTGCTTTGTGGCCCCCGTGCTTGCTTAAACCCCCATAGCTTGGCCCCTTCAACTGATCTACTTACCTGGAAGCAGTGTTGTTTCGAACATCCAGGAGTCTCCAAGGAAACGCATTGAGATGAGCTCTGAATTTGAACTCTCCACCCGGGCGCCGCTGGTGGTGCAGTTTTGATACTCACCTGACCCTTGTCCCTTGCTGACCTCTGGTACTTAAGACTAGAACTGTAAGTCGTGTACTTGCCTGTATAACTGCATTATTGTTTTCCTCTATAGGATAACATTGAGCTGTTTGAAAATTGCATTGTGTCGACTTTTGAAAGTCTTAAGGATTTTTCCTGCAGAACATACTTACCTTATTGCAAAGATCTTGGTCTTAAACTATGCCTTAAACAAAGCTTATTTTTACAAATTTGGTGTAATTCTCCTTTTTTTGTCGTGTGTCTCCATTATTGGTCACTGTTGGGCAATACATGTCTTACACTCCTCTGAGTTAGGCCTCAGGCTGCTTGCATACTCTACCACTGATAGAGAACCTTGGGTTTTACATTGAGCCTTGTACACTTCTGGGTAACCCCTGGACCACCTAGCGTCATACAATATACAGAGACAACTGCCTACATTTATTAACATTGAAATAAGGTATTCATGTGTTATTTTTCTTTCTTTAACAAAATATTTTAGCTCTATTTACCTTTTTTGGTGAATGGATATATGTATTTATTGTTATATTTCATTGATAAAACTTTTAATATTGCTTTATTTTCCGATATTTTGGCATGTTTTTTTTTTTTAGATGCGGTTTGAATTTATATTTATTTCTAGATTTTCTGTATTGGTAGTTTGTCAATAATGATAATTAAATATTTAATTTGAATATATTCAATAATTTCTTTGTTGTCATAGACTCAATTAAAAGTCGATATTGTGGTTTTCTATACTTTTTAATCGAAATTTTTACACTACAATATTTTATTGGTCAAAATGTAGTAGTGCTATACCTACGATATTAGCTTGGGAGCACCACGTGGAGAAGAAATGATTGTAAAAGTGGACTATTAAAGCTACTGACAAGCACCTTCCTACATTAACATTTGCTATTTTCTCATAATGTTATTTGAAGGCAAAATCTTAGAAATGTTTATATGATTGAATATCTCTTGCAATGTAAAAACGTACAAATTTCCCTAGTAAGAGAGTCAATGGAGCCTCCTTCTGGTTGCAAGACCCTACCACTCCTTGTCCTTTATGGGCTAAATTTGAGGGCCTTCTTCTTTCCCCTTTTTCCTTCGCTGAATATCTTTCCTTCTCCCGTAAACCCTCTTCCATTTCCACTCCCATTCACAAATTTACTACTAAATTGCTTCTATCTTCTTCCCATTCCCTTCCCACGACCATTGCGGATTTCCTTTCCTCCACCATTTGGCATAACACCGCCCTCCTTATCCGTAATAAACCCTTCTTTTGGAAAACATGGCATCACAAGGGGCTGTTATGGGTTTCCCAACTTTTTTCTCAATCCTCTTTCTTACCTTTCACCACTCTTCGTTCCCTTTATGACTTACCTACCTCCTTTACTCGTAACTATCACTTACTTAGAGAGGCTGCATTGACAACTTATAATCGGCTCTCTCAGTTATGTTCCTCTCCTGTTTCTCCCACTCCCATCTCCTTGCTTCATTCCTTTCTACGCAACACCCCAAAGGCTTCCGCCATTTACAAATACCTTCACATTACTGACTTTATTAGAACTAAATCCAAAGTGGAGGAATGTTGGGAGCATGACCTTTCCACGTCCTGGCCAATTTCACTATGGGACAAAGTTTGGATCAAGATCCGTAAATCCTCGAGAGCGGCAACCTTGACACAGTCCTTGTTCTTTATTTATAATAGACTTCTTTATACACCCTTTGACCTTCATAAACACTTTCCAAACACTTCTCATACATGCTGGTCTTGCTCATCCCCACAAGCAACTTTGTTTCACATGTTATTCTTATGTACCTATGTTCATGACTTTTGGTTACAAGTTTGGGCTCAAATGAATCTGATTTTTCACACATGTATCCCTCTTTCTCATATCAACATTTTCTTAGGCAGCCTTTCCCCCTGCTGGGATAATGTTGAACTAAAACCTCAGATTATTGATTTGCTACTGGCTGCTGCATTCCAGCAGATAACGGTAAATTGGAAGGACTTCTCCAATATCAGCTTTAAGGCGTGGTGGTTTAACGTTTGCCATAATCATAGACTTGACACTGCCTTTGTTTTTCCGGCTCACATGGCTGCAAAGCCTATGGACTTATGGCTCCCTGTCACGCTTTATTTGGACACTTGTGCTAATCGTTTATTTCGTCCATTGCCTTCGCAACAAGAAGTCCTTAAACCTCCTTAAACGCTCAAGCGATTCCATTTTTCTTTTCTTCAATGTATCGTCTTTATATTCCTTTCAGGTATTTTCATGGTTTTTATGATTAATGTTTCCAATGCTCTTTCCTTTTTTCATTCCAATGTCCAGATTTACCTTTTGATACTATTTACAATCTTATGCTTGTTTTATTTGCCATAGTTCTCAACGTTTTATACTTCCATTGTACTTTGTATTGACACCTTGTTTTTCTCTTGTCATTATCAAATAAATTTTCTTGAACTTAAAAGAGAGTCAATGGACCTTGTTATTTTGACTAGACAGCTAATTGCAGACCTAATGTGTACACACTGTAATTGACAGACAATGTTCAGGTATTCTGTGGCAGAAGGGACTTTTTTTCAGATTTGTGCTGACCTGGTGTAGATCTAATACTTTGAGTGGGAATTTATAGTGTAGTTCCGTAGTGAGCTACTGATAAGTCTGTGTGCTTATTGCATTATACCTTATAGCAAATATAATTTAACTAATATAAATTCATTGATTTGAATAAAACTAACACCAATGGCTTTTGGGTACGTAACATTATGAAAAGGATAGATCACAAATTGTTATTTAGCACATCTGAACATTTGCATTACTGAAATATCATAAAATACAAACACAACACTGTTTTGTTTTCTTTCACTTTTGTTGCTTTCAAATCCTACTGTCATTTAAGCATGTCCAGGATTCAGTATTTTTCTTGATATCTTCACTTCCCAAGAGGTTAACGCATAGGATTCAGGTAAAGAGGGCAGGGAAAAAGAACAGCATTTGACATCTATTTTGACTTTGATAAGGAACATAGGTTATTCTACTCTAAACTCTGGTATGTTGCATGTATTAATAATTTACCAGTTGACTTCATGCACTGACCTGTAGACGATGATGATATAGGGAAGTCTGGCAAAGACAGTTCTAATTTTTCTAGAGTCGAATATCAGTATTATGAAGACTCAAAAACACTTTGCAGTGTAGTGATGCGGCTAAAACATAATGCTATGGTTTTGTGCTAATGTATCAGCATTTCTGCAAACGGAAAGAGAAATTAGTCTCTTAGGTCAGCTTTACAAACATTTCTTTTAAAGAGAGAGGGCCTCATTTACAAGATACCTGCCCTACCAGATCTACACTATTAATGACGCTCCGAAGGCACAGGCCTCTCAATCATATGAGGCCATTCAAAGCCATCCTGTGTATCTTTTTATGGCCTTGTAGACATGGGGTAAAGCAATGCAGCTCAAGTCACTCCTTTGCCTCACACTGTGGTGGGTGTTCCCAGGCAACACTTATGGATTTTGACACATTCCCAGGTTTACAACATAGCGTAAATCTGGGAATGTGCCAAAACTATGCACCTCCCTAGGGGTGGCGTAACAAGGAAAAATAACTTTTGAGGAGGAAAAATCCCTTGTATTTAAATGAACTGGTTATGTGTTTATTAATTTATGTATCTTTAGTATATACTAAGATCCTACTTAACCAAAGGTGCAATGGAACACGTAACTGCGATGTATGTATAAAATATTCATTGTATTGCAATATTGTAGAAAATGATGGGTATTTATTTACACACAGTATACTTTTCTGATCAATCTAAATTGGTCTTCACCTAGAGAAACAGTGTTGTCTTTTCCTCATGCTGTGCTTGGAATCGGATGTACGTTGTTACAACGCATGCTTTTACCACGCATTCTTTTACAACGCAGGTTTTTCAACGCAAGTCGTTACATCGACTTGCGTTGGGGGGTGCTGGATAGTGAATAGTTTAATATACTATTCCAACTCCAGTCCCCGTGGATAGTAGGGAAGGTGTTGGATAGTAAATTAAACTATTACCTATCCTAGAGCGCCCCCCAGCGCAATTTGCTGTAATGACTTGCGTTGAAAAACCTGCGTTGTAAAGGCACTGCGTGGTAAAAGTTGCGTCGCAAAGGATGTTGCCCGCTTGGAATCATCGGTTTTCTGAACTCAGAAACACGGTGTAAATAATTTGTTCCATAGTAGGGATGAACAGGCAGCCTTTCACAATTACAGTTCAACATTATTTGTGTTTTATAGGCTTTAGTTCAAATACATAAAGTTCTAAACACATCACAGGCTATTTACAATTTTAGATGTTCATTAAAATATGCATTAGTTCACTTTAGTATGTTATATTGTTATCAAATGTAATTTGTTAGCAGCATTTTATTATTTAGAAAGGCACTTCATTCCTATTTACTGCCCACAACATAATGAATATGTAATTGTGACCCCATTTACCTGCCTTGGCTGAATTCTGGGAAACGGACTTCCAGTCTCTAAGCTCCAGAATAAATGGAGTGATGCCAGCAAATTAGTGATTACCAGACTGCCATGTGGCAATGTGTATAGATGTTTGCAAAAAAGACACTCCTCAGTCAACACGTGATGCTTCAGAAACTATACTAAGCTTGACATCTCTAAGATTCACATGCATCTTTCCATTTAGACAGACACCTAATTCTAGAAAATCTACTATTTAAATGCTTTAATACAAGCATGAGAAAGACCTCTGGTTCTCCTGCCCTGACAAGTACCACACATCAGGGGTTAGACCAATGCATTTTAATGCTGGTGTCTGCAATAACCCCATTAAAAGAAGTTAGTCACGCATAGAGAATACCCTGACATGCTTTGGGGATCATGTGGTGCTGAGAAAAACGAAACTAGAGTGCAGCACTTAATTTATGCATGCACTGCTGCTCTGCCCATGAAGCACTTTACAGTGCAAGGTACTCTGACATGTTATGGTGACATGGGCCCAGTGCTTTATATGGGCCGTACTGTCCGGTACGGAGTACCAGCACTTTTTTATTTTGAGAGGAAGAGTACCTGCACCTTAGAAGAGAGATATAATACTTTTAATTGGAGCGTACCGGCACTTCTCAGAAACAAGCAGGTACTTTGGTAGAGATTTATTTTCCGTTTGAACCGCTACGTGGGCCGGCACAGTAAAATACATTGTTTTACATTTACAACAAAACAGTGCCGGCTCGTGTAGGGCGTTTCACTGGGCGGTGAAGTGGGGCGGGGAGGGGCAGGGTGGGGGGGTGTAAAATGCGGGAAACGGACGATTACAGGTAAGTAACGTAAAAAATAAATAAAAAGAAATTCGTTGCGCACGCTGCAACGCCAAATGCGATGCAGCGCATGCAACAAAATTTGATTTATTTATTTTTTCCGTTACCTGTAATCGTCCGTTTCCCGTATTTTACACCCCCCCACCCTGCCCCTCCCCGCCCCACTTCACCGCCCGGTGAAACGCCCTACACGAGCCGGCACTGAAAAAAAAACAAAATTGTTGCTCCCTCTGCGGCCCCGCCCATGCCCCGACACTGACTTGTAGCTGCTGCCCTATCCAGCACAGGCAGAACGACTAACTTGTGAGTCATGGAAGAGGGAGTGTTTGGCTGGCATGGGAACACAGGAGTAGATTTCCCCCCCAACTAGCCTCTGACATGCAGGGGTTTCTGTAAGCACTGGAGGCTGGCTTACTGGCAGCAATGACACTAAATATTCGAATAACTTCTCTGTGCAAGTCGCAATTGCGATTGTTTACATAGAAAATATTAAAATATTTGGTGTCACTGCTACCAGCCAGCCAGGGTGAGATGCTCCTGTGCTAGAACGATAGAGCCGCATGTGACTCATCTCTGTCCAAATTCAATGCAGACACTCAGGCGCTGCCTCTCCGGCCTCCCTAGCCTGGCCAGCAACTCTGCCATATATTTAACAGACCTCTGCAGCATGCGTTACATAGCACTAGGACAAAATACACGGTAATGATGTGAGGAGTCAGCAGGGCCGGCTGGGAACCGAAAACGGCCCTGGCAAACTGCTCCACAAGCCCCCCTGGGGGAGGGGAGAGGAGGGGTGCGGCCTAGCTGTTTGCTAGGCCGATTTTGTTACAGGGGGCTGGTATTGCCATCCCCAGGTAACAAAAACGGCCCACAAGGGGCACAAAGGCCGATTGATGCCCGCTACAGCCAGTCTGGCTCTGACTCACAGTGAGACTCGCTTTATAAATATTTCTTTACTTGCAAATTTTTTCGGAATGCAAATCTTCAGTGCTGAATCATGACTAATACTGCTTTCATGCCTCAAACTTATTCCTGTTATATGTGTGAGGCACTCTTGTTCTATTCTAATCATGCACTCATTTGAGACTTTAACGATTTTAGTTGTAACTGGTTTAACATCGCGTGAAATATAAAACTGCAGAGGTCATTAAGAATCTAAGGGGCAGATTTATGATAACTGGCGCACCCCCATGGATGCGTCAGTTATTTTGCGCCGCTGCTCCGCCACCCATGGTGCGCCGCATTTACAATGCGGCGCACCATGGGGCAAAAACGGCACAGATGCGAGACGCATCTGTGCCGTAAAGGTGGCGCATTGCTAGATTTGCGTCGCAAGCGCGACGGAGCTCCAGCAAGGCTCGGGGGTGCCCCATCTTTACAATGCTGTGTCAAGACCTAGGCCTGCTTCAAGCAGGCGCAGGGTTTTGACGCAGCATTGGCCTGAAAGTGACTGAGTGAAACCTTATAGATTTCACTCAGCCACTTTTGCGAGGCGCACCTGCCCCGGAACGCCCACCCTGCGCCGGAACGCCCACAAGTGGCGCAGGGCTTTACAACGTGACGCATCTGCCTAGATGTGTCACGTTGTAAATGGGTCGTAGGGATGCGCCACGTTTACGCCGCAGTTGCGTGACGCAAACGTGGCGCATTCCCAACATAAATCTGCCCCTAAGGGATTTAGCAGCCAAGGTCTCACAAAAAAAGAAACGAGGGAAAAATAATATATAACCAGTTCGTCTTTGAGTAACATCATACACAATAACCACACATCTAAATAATTTACAAATAAATTAAATTGAGCGAAATCAAATTATTTTACACTGATTTTGTGATACTGGCTTTGCTTAATGCGTTCTTTGCAGAGGTTTTTTATGCAATCAGAAACCGAATTGAGGCTTGATTGGCTCAGTGGGGATACTGACTTCTCCATTATAGTGCTATGAGTATGCAATATGCACATTGTTTTAAAATTGTATTACATGCAATATTGAATAGGCTGATGCTAAATATGCAGACACTTAGGGCCGTATTACAAGTCCGCCCGACACTGTTTCAGTGTTGGAACCGACCAACTGTAGGTCGGCGGTGCGACAACCTGATTACAATGAAACCGCACATGGTCCCATTTCTCTATGCAGTTCTAAGGATGTCGCAACGCACAGGGGCAATTCCGAAAACCACGCTGAGCAAAGGAGTCACAGCAGCTACTGCATCGAGTAACGCTGTCCAAAAGATGCCGGCTAAAAAAGGAGAGAAATCAGAAAAATCTACGAAGGAAAAGGAGAAAGCCGAGTCTAAGGCAGCGGTACAAGCGGGAACTCCTGGAGCCAGAGGACAGACACAACAACAGAGGCGCCCTCAATCGGATGGCGGAGCTCCAAAGCACACGAACACTGTACCTGCCTCCAGTAGAGATCTGCGGCAATCCACTGTCACGGAGGCATTTGCGGGGAGAAGCCAGCCTACAATTCTGGTCTCTGGATGCACCGAAAGCACCCCAATCCTAAGCGCGGAGGCAAATGCGGAAACTGTTCTCGCCGACCGCGAGGACGCAAGCACGGCGGTTGCCCAGCAACCGGGGCCGCAGACGTGTATGCCTCAAGCGGGAGCCGCGCAGAGAGAGGAGAATACTGCGAAAGCTGGTGGGGACGCGAACGCAGACGTGGATGCAGTTACAGATACAGATACAGCGACGATGATTAATTCCGGTAAGCTTAGGGATGGGCAGTCGAAGGAGATGGCTGTACCGGTAAACACTAACAATGCCCAAATGCTTGAAGCTTTGATGGAAGTAAATCTAGCACCCACACCTGCTGATAAAAATGTCATGGCACAGTCCAACTGGGGAAGTATGAAAAGTTTAGAGAGCCGCACAACAAAGGGGGCTAAAGGAAGGAGAGTACGTTCCCCGGAGGTGGAAAAATTTTATTCAGTGACTGAGGGCTCAGACTCTTCTCTATTGGGGTCAGAGGAGGAGGGCACTTCCACAGATCTCTCATCAGGGACAGAGTCAGAAGGATCCCTCTCTATCGAGCACAGAAGCAAGGAGACACAGAGGAAAAAAAGAAGAACGATGATAAGGCGAGATAGAGATATAGACAGAGCAGCTTCAAGCACAAATAGGAAGTTGCTCTGGGACTATGGTAGTACCTCCAAAATTTATCAGGAACAAGATTTGGGTGTCGCACCTGAGAACTACCCCCTAAATGCCTCCCAAGACGCAGCCGATACCCCACCTCAAGCGACTTTGGATGGAATGTTTTCCATGCTGAAACAAATGCACCTAGAGGCTCGCTTAGAAAGCAGAAGAGCAAGGCAAGACACTAAAAAAATACAAGCAAGCATTAGGAAAATGAATAGAAAATATGAAGAGGTGGAAGGTAGGGTGGAACAGGTTGAAGAGAGAACTGGGAGACTGGAAGACGAAGTCACAGACTGGCAGAATGCAAGAACAGAGCAAGGAAAGGTGATCGAGGACTTACAGTGGAAACTGGAAGATTTCGAGAATCGCCAACGACGGAACAATCTACGTTTTTTGGGCCTAGAGGAAGGACTGGAAGGGAAGGACCCAAGGGGGTTCATGATTAAATTACTAAAAGACGCATATCCAGAGGCGCAGTGGCACTGGGAACATGAAGTACAGAGAGCACACAGATTCCCAATGACACAGAAGGGAGGGAGAGGTACTAATCAGAAAGGCTTGCCCAGGGCAATGTTAGTTTTCTTCGGGAATTTCTTGGCTAGGCAGGAAATTATGGAGACTGCTAGACCAGATAGGAAAAAGTCAGTCGAAGGGATTACATTTTTTACTAGGCCTGATTTCTGTCACAGGACTGTGGAAAGGAGATGGAAACTCAGGCAGCTTATCACTCCTTTCCAACGCCAGGGCTCCGAAGCATACTTAATGTATCCATCTAAGCTAAAAGTGGTCACAGGGGGGCGCGTCAGAATGTTCTTTTCGGAAATAAAGGCAGGTGAATATCTTGCAGAGATCACAGAGTCTCAGAAAGGCAAGAAGAGTAGGGAATCTGAACCAGCATAAGATTCATACGGAATTGCTAGTATTGAGTATGGTAATTCACGGGTAAGTTGGGTGGGAGGAGGAAGCGACACTACAGTAGAGAGCAGCCACATATAGGTCAAGATTGACCTATTTGCCTGTAACAGGGGGGGGCCAGCAAGGGGAGGGGGGGCAAGGGGGGGCTGTGGGAGGGGGGGGGGCGGGAAGGCGGTGGTGAAGAATTAAGGGTATGTACAGCACAAGTTAAGAAGATATGTAGACACGAAACAGGTGGCAGTAAAAATCTGGAGGAAAATGACTGTGGTCTTTATTTCGAAATCAGATGGCGATAAGACTTGCTACCATTAATATTTGTGGTTTGAACGATGGTGGGAAAAGGCAGAAAGTAGCGGCCATGTGTAGATTATTAAAATTGGATGTTATATGTCTCCAGGAGACACATGTGAGAGGAAAAGATAAATATCTTATGGATCAGTTAGGGTATGAAGTTTTAGCATATACGCAGCAAGATGTTAAAACAAAGGGAGTGGCCATACTTGCAAAAAAAGGAGTTATGTCAGTAAAGAGAAAGAAGGAAGATGTTGAAGGTAGATGGGTGGTGGTAGAAGGAGAAACAGCTGGAGGTCGATACACAATTGTTTCTGTATATGGCTCTAATGAAGATGAACCTGATTTATTTGACTTCCTAGATACCGAATTGGCATTATGGTCAGAACCGATAATCTTTTGTGGGGATTTTAATGTCAATGGGTTATCAGGGCTGGGTATGATGGGAGGGGGGGTGAAGGGAGACCGCAGGAAGAAGACACGAAGGGCTATTGCCAATTTGATGGATAATAATGCGTTGGTAGATGTTTGGTTGGCATATAATCCCACGGGAACAGGCAGCACTTTTTACTCTGCTCCTCACAAAACTATAGCCAGACTAGATTATTTCTTAGTTTCTAGCCCATTAATACCAGAAGTGAAAATAGAAAAGCTACCTCGGGTTTCCTCAGACCACAATCCACTTGTGTTGACTATTTCTCAGAATTACAACTCCAGTCACAAAGAATATAATTGGACATTTGAAAGGGGGTTACTCAAAGAAGCCGACTATGTCAGTAGAATGAAGACGTGGATTAGACAATTCTGGGAGATAAACAGAGGTACGGCAGCTACAGGAATGGTATGGGACGCATTCAAGGCATGGATAAGGGGGGAAACACTGGCTTATACTCTACACAGGAGCAAGAAAGAGAAATTGGAATTAACTAGTAGGCTACAGGATCTAACGAATTTAGAACAACAGCTTATTCAGTCGGTCATAAATCAAGAACCTCTTGAGCAGATCTTATTAGAAATAGAGCTGAAAAAGGCAGAGACCGGTGAGAGATTGGCAAACAAAGCAGCGAGTAACTATTTAACAAAAAAGGAAAAATGTTATGAGTTTAATGAGCGGGTTGGGCATATTTTAGCAGTTCGCATTAGACAGGATCTGGCAGCCGCGGAAATTAAAGAAATCAAGAATAAAGCAGGGAATGTTGTGACTAAGGTGGAAGATGTGAGGGAGGTGTTTAGGGAGTTCTATTCAGAACTTTATGATCAAGACTTGAGAATTGGGGAGGAGGAGATAGAGGATTACTTGGCAGGCATTCCCCACAAAGAATTGACTGTCGAGCATAAAGACGCTTTGGAGGTAACCCTATCACTGGGTGAAATACATAATGCGGTAATAAAACTCCCCTTGGGGAAGGCTGCAGGACCTGACCAAATACCGGCGCAATTTTATAGGGTTTTCTGGGACACTATGGGGATTCATATGCTGGAAATTTTAAGGCATGCACAAATGGGGGGAAACATACCACAATCATGGGCCGGTGCAAGTATTATAGTTATTCTGAAAAAGAACAAATCGCATTTGCATCCTGGCTCATATAGGCCAATCACGCTTATGAATGCGGATGCAAAAATATACTCCAAGGCTCTCTCACAAAGACTCAGCAGGGTAATCGAGGGGCTGGTATACACAACACAGCATGGTTGTATACCGGGTAAAGGGACTACGGAACACACAAGGAGGATGGTTACCATATTGGATGCTGCGGGTGCTGCAGGAGACCCTGCCTCGGCCATCTTCTTGGATGCAGAGAAGGCCTTTGACAGGGTCTCCTGGAGCTATCTGTGGAAAGTCTTGGAGTGGTTTGGGATAGGAACAGGCTATATAAAGGCCATAAAGGCATTATATCTGGATCCAACAGCCAAGGTGAGGATAAACAGAGGGTATACTGAAGGCATACGCATAAAGCGCGGTACAAGGCAGGGCTGCCCGGCCTCACCACTGTTATTTGCTTTATATTTAGACCCCCTTCTGCGAAGATTAGAAGGGAACCCAAACATTCTCCCGATTGGACTATATGCACATGAGTATAAGACACTTGCATACGCGGATGACGTGGCAGTGGTTACACCAGAACCAGGGTTGGCTATTATAGAAATCGAACAGGAGGCCGTACTCTTTGGCGCAATTGCAGGTTATTCATTAAATAAAGGAAAAACACAAATAATACAAAACAATTGGGTAAACTATCAGTAGCACCCGAAGTTACATATTTAGGGGTGAAGATTACAGCTGACTTAGATAGGCTAGTAGAAATCAATATGAGCCCGATGCTGGAAAAAATCAAAACAAATACAGAAAGAATGAATAAGTTACACTTGACCTTAATGGGCCGAATTAACGTTATCAAAATGGTAACATTCCCTAAAGTTTTGTATTTATTTAGATCTATACCCTTATTTTTTGATAAAGTATGGTTCAACAAGTTGGAAGCGATTTTGAACAAATTTATTTGGGTCAAAGGGAAAACAAGAAGAGCCTATAGACACTTAACTGTAGATAGAGAAAAAGGTGGTTGGGGAGCACCAGATTTCAGGCTCTATTACTGGGCTGCTGTGCTACAATATAGTAGGGTGTTAATAGGTGGGGGAGGTCCAGAAGATATAACGGGAACTGCGGTAGGATTAGCCAATGTTTACACTACACTACTGGGTGAGGAGGCTGAGAATGGGCTTTTAAATACAATTGACTTCACGTATTTTAAACATACGAGATTTAAGACCTTGGAAGCGGTATATAGGGTGTGGAAAGGAGTGGCTAAAAAATTTGGTTTAGGCAGATTTAACAACTATACGAGACTGTATACAAATTGCTCACTGCCGAGGGAGATCTTTAAGGATGCCACTATGTATGATTGGTATAATAAGGGCATAGTGAAAATAGGGAATTTGTTGGATAGTCAGGGCAATATGTTACAGTTTGGGTCGCTTAAAAAGAAATTTGGACTAGAGCATAATAGCTTTTATAAGTATCTTCAAGCTAGGAGTTTTCTAACACAAAAACAAGGCGGCTCAGCAGGGATGGGACAATGCAAAATTATGGAATACATAGAAACAACTAATAAATGCACGATAAGACAACTATATGCTGAATTGAAAGAAAATAAATCAGATGAAAGGGCGAAATATTCGCAAAAATGGGCAGAAAAACTGGGGTCTGGCCCAGAAACTCTTCAGAAGTCATTGGATTTGGGTAGAACAGTGTTATGCTCGGCAAACCTCCAATCACAGCATTTCAAAACAGTGTTCTCACTTTATCATACCCCGGCTAGAATTGCCCAGTGGGGTGGCACGACGGGAATATCATGCCCGCGATGCAATGCGAACGGGGCAGATATTGCGCATATGTTCTCGCAGTGCCCACAATTGTTCACTTTGAAAATGGCCATTGAAGAGTTTTTTGACAAAACACTCAGGATTAAGATTAAACTTATGGATGAATTAATTATTTTTGGGGTGGTAGACACGGCAGAAGCTATGCCAGTAGAGTTTATTTTTGTTGCAATTGCAGTTTATCGCAATTGCATAGCAAGGAATTGGCTGAACAAGGCTCCTCCATTATTTTCAGATTGGATTGCCAGCCTCCTCACTATATACAATCTAGAAAAAGCAATATATGAGAGGAAAGGCAGAAGGGCTAAAGCATTAGGTAATAAAATATGGCAACCCATCACGAGGTGGAAAAATAGTAGGATAAACCTTGAATAGCATAAGAAAGTGTTATATGTAATGCTGTTTTGGATAGGGTAGCTTGTATTGTATTTTATTTATATCTGTTGGACGAATTTTTTACGTTATAATATAATGTAATGTATATATAATCACCTGAGAAATTGGAATGTGCTGTAAACATATGTTGGAATATCTGGAAAATTGCTGGAAAAATTGAATAAATATATTTAAAAAAAAAAAAAAGAATCTAAGGGGCAGATTTATGATAACTGGCGCATCCCCAGGGATGCGTCAGTTATTTTGCGCCGCTGCTCCGCCACCCATGGTGCGCCGCATTTACAATGCGGCGCACCATGGGGCAAAAACGGCACAGATGCGTGACGCATCTGTGCCGTAAAGGTGGCGCATTGCTGGATTTGCATCGCAAGCGCGACGGAGCTCCAGCAAGGCTCGGGGGTGCCCCATCTTTACAATGCTGCGTCAAGACCTAGGCCTGCTTCAAGCAGGCGCAGGGTTTTGACGCAGCATTGGCCTGAAAGTGACTGAGTGAAACCTTATAGATTTCACTCAGCCACTTTTGCGAGGCGCACCTGCCCCGGAACACCCACCCTGCGCCGGAACGCCCACAAGTGGCGCAGGGCTTTACAACGTCACGCATCTGCCTAGATGCGTCACGTTGTAAATGGGTCGTAGGGATGCGCCACGTTTACGCCGCAGTTGCGTGACGCAAACGTGGCGCATTCCCAACATAAATCTGCCCCTAAGGGATTTAGCAGCCAAGGTCTCACAAAAAAAAGAAACGAGGGAAAAATAATATATAACCAGTTCGTCTTTGAGTAACATCATACACAATAACCACACATCTAAATAATTTACAAATAAATTAAATTGAGCGAAATCAAATTATTTTACACTGATTTTGTGATACTGGCTTTGCTTAATGCGTTCTTTGCAGAGGTTTTTTATGCAATCAGAAACCGAATTGAGGCTTGATTGGCTCAGTGGGGATACTGACTTCTCCATTATAGTGCTATGAGTATGCAATATGCACATTGTTTTAAAATTGTATTACATGCAATATTGAATAGGCTGATGCTAAATATGCAGACACTTAGGGCCGTATTACAAGTCCGCCCGACACTGTTTCAGTGTTGGAACCGACCAACTGTAGGTCGGCGGTGCGACAACCTGATTACAATGAAACCGCACATGGTCCCATTTCTCTATGCAGTTCTAAGGATGTCGCAACGCACAGGGGCAATTCCGAAAACCACGCTGAGCAAACGGGTCACAGCAGCTACTGCATCGAGTAACGCTGTCCAAAAGATGCCGGCTAAAAAAGGAGAGAAATCAGAAAAATCTACGAAGGAAAAGGAGAAAGCCGAGTCTAAGGCAGCGGTACAAGCGGGAACTCCTGGAGCCAGAGGACAGACACAACAACAGAGGCGCCCTCAATCGGATGGCGGAGCTCCAAAGCACACGAACACTGTACCTGCCTCCAGTAGAGATCTGCGGCAATCCACTGTCACGGACGCATTTGCGGGGAGAAGCCAGCCTACAATTCTGGTCTCTGGATGCACCGAAAGCACCCCAATCCTAAGCGCGGAGGCAAATGCGGAAACTGTTCTCGCCGACCGCGAGGACGCAAGCACGGCGGTTGCCCAGCAACCGGGGCCGCAGACGTGTATGCCTCAAGCGGGAGCCGCGCAGAGAGAGGAGAATACTGCGAAAGCTGGTGGGGACGCGAACGCAGACGTGGATGCAGTTACAGATACAGATACAGCGACGATGATTAATTCCGGTAAGCTTAGGGATGGGCAGTTGAAGGAGATGGCTGTACCGGTAAACACTAACAATGCCCAAATGCTTGAAGCTTTGATGGAAGTAAATCTAGCACCCACACCTGCTGATAAAAATGTCATGGCACAGTCCAACTGGGGAAGTATGAAAAGTTTAGAGAGCCGCACAACAAAGGGGGCTAAAAGAAGGAGAGTACGTTCCCCGGAGGTGGAAAAATTTTATTCAGTGACTGAGGGCTCAGACTCTTCTCTATTGGGGTCAGAGGAGGAGGGCACTTCCACAGATCTCTCATCAGGGACAGAGTCAGAAGGATCCCTCTCTATCGAGCACAGAAGCAAGGAGACACAGAGGAAAAAAAGAAGAACGATGATAAGGCGAGATAGAGATATAGACAGAGCAGCTTCAAGCACAAATAGGAAGTTGCTCTGGGACTATGGTAGTACCTCCAAAATTTATCAGGAACAAGATTTGGGTGTCGCACCTGAGAACTACCCCCTAAATGCCTCCCAAGACGCAGCCGATACCCCACCTCAAGCGACTTTGGATGGAATGTTTTCCATGCTGAAACAAATGCACCTAGAGGCTCGCTTAGAAAGCAGAAGAGCAAGGCAAGACACTAAAAAAATACAAGCAAGCATTAGGAAAATGAATAGAAAATATGAAGAGGTGGAAGGTAGGGTGGAACAGGTTGAAGAGAGAACTGGGAGACTGGAAGACGAAGTCACAGACTGGCAGAATGCAAGAACAGAGCAAGGAAAGGTGATCGAGGACTTACAGTGGAAACTGGAAGATTTCGAGAATCGCCAACGACGGAACAATCTACGTTTTTTGGGCCTAGAGGAAGGACTGGAAGGGAAGGACCCAAGGGGGTTCATGATTAAATTACTAAAAGACGCATATCCAGAGGCGCAGTGGCACTGGGAACATGAAGTACAGAGAGCACACAGATTCCCAATGACACAGAAGGGAGGGAGAGGTACTAATCAGAAAGGCTTGCCCAGGGCAATGTTAGTTTTCTTCGGGAATTTCTTGGCTAGGCAGGAAATTATGGAGACTGCTAGACCAGATAGGAAAAAGTCAGTCGAAGGGATTACATTTTTTACTAGGCCTGATTTCTGTCACACGACTGTGGAAAGGAGATGGAAACTCAGGCAGCTTATCACTCCTTTCCAACGCCAGGGCTCCGAAGCATACTTATTGTATCCATCTAAGCTAAAAGTGGTCACAGGGGGGCACGTCAGAATGTTCTTTTCGGAAATAAAGGCAGGTGAATATCTTGCAGAGATCACAGAGTCTCAGAAAGGCAAGAAGAGTAGGGAATCTGAACCAGCATAAGATTCATACGGAATTGCTAGTATTGAGTATGGTAATTCACGGGTAAGTTGGGTGGGAGGAGGAAGCGACACTACAGTAGAGAGCAGCCACATATAGGTCAAGATTGACCTATTTGCCTGTAACAGGGGGGGGCCAGCAAGGGGAGGGGGGGCAAGGGGGGGCTGTGGGAGGGGGGGGGGCGGGAAGGCGGTGGTGAAGAATTAAGGGTATGTACAGCACAAGTTAAGAAGATATGTAGACACGAAACAGGTGGCAGTAAAAATCTGGAGGAAAATGACTGTGGTCTTTATTTCAAAATCAGATGGCGATAAGACTTGCTACCATTAATATTTGTGGTTTGAACGATGGTGGGAAAAGGCAGAAAGTAGCGGCCATGTGTAGATTATTAAAATTGGATGTTATATGTCTCCAGGAGACACATGTGAGAGGAAAAGATAAATATCTTATGGATCAGTTAGGGTATGAAGTTTTAGCATATACGCAGCAAGATGTTAAAACAAAGGGAGTGGCCATACTTGCAAAAAAAGGAGTTATGTCAGTAAAGAGAAAGAAGGAAGATGTTGAAGGTAGATGGGTGGTGGTAGAAGGAGAAACAGCTGGAGGTCGATACACAATTGTTTCTGTATATGGCTCTAATGAAGATGAACCTGATTTATTTGACTTCCTAGATACCGAATTGGCATTATGGTCAGAACCGATAATCTTTTGTGGGGATTTTAATGTCAATGGGTTATCAGGGCTGGGTATGATGGGAGGGGGGGTGAAGGGAGACCGCAGGAAGAAGACACGAAGGGCTATTGCCAATTTGATGGATAATAATGCGTTGGTAGATGTTTGGTTGGCATATAATCCCACGGGAACAGGCAGCACTTTTTACTCTGCTCCTCACGAAACTATAGCCAGACTAGATTATTTCTTAGTTTCTAGCCCATTAATACCAGAAGTGAAAATAGAAAAGCTACCTCGGGTTTCCTCAGACCACAATCCACTTGTGTTGACTATTTCTCAGAATTACAAATCCAGTCACAAAGAATATAATTGGACATTTGAAAGGGGGTTACTCAAAGAAGCCGACTATGTCAGTAGAATGAAGACGTGGATTAGACAATTCTGGGAGATAAACAGAGGTACGGCAGCTACAGGAATGGTATGGGACGCATTCAAGGCAGGGATAAGGGGGAAAAACACTGGCTTATACTCTACACAGGAGCAAGAAAGAGAAATTGGAATTAACTAGTAGGCTACAGGATCTAACGAATTTAGAACAACAGCTTATTCAGTCGGTCATAAATCAAGAACCTCTTGAGCAGATCTTATTAGAAATAGAGCTGAAAAAGGCAGAGACCGGTGAGAGATTGGCAAACAAAGCAGCGAGTAACTATTTAACAAAAAAGGAAAAATGTTATGAGTTTAATGAGCGGGTTGGGCATATTTTAGCAGTTCGCATTAGACAGGATCTGGCAGCCACGGAAATTAAAGAAATCAAGAATAAAGCAGGGAATGTTGTGACTAAGGTGGAAGATGTGAGGTAGGTGTTTAGGGAGTTCTATTCAGAACTTTATGATCAAGACTTGAGAATTGGGGAGGAGGAGATAGAGGATTACTTGGCAGGCATTCCCCACAAAGAACTGACTGTGGAGGATAAAGAGGCTTTGGAGGTACCACTATCACTGGGTGAAATACATAATGCGGTAATGAAACTCCCCTCGGGGAAGGCTGCAGGACCTGACCAAATACCGGCGGAATTTTATAGGGTTTTCTGGGACACTATGGGGATTCATATGCTGGAAATTTTAAGGCATGCACAAATGGGGGGAAACATACCACAATCATGGGCCGGTGCAAGTATTATAGTTATTCTGAAAAAGAACAAATCGCATTTGCATCCTGGCTCATATAGGCCAATCACGCTTATGAATGCGGATGCAAAAATATACTCCAAGGCTCTCTCACAAAGACTCAGCAGGGTAATCGAGGGGCTGGTATACACAACACAGCATGGTTTTATACCGGGTAAAGGGACTACGGAACACACAAGGAGGATGGTTACCATATTGGATGCTGCGGGTGCTGCAGGAGACCCTGCCTCGGCCATCTTCTTGGATGCAGAGAAGGCCTTTGACAGGGTCTCCTGGAGCTATCTGTGGAAAGTCTTGGAGTGGTTTGGGATAGGAACAGGCTATATAAAGGCCATAAAGGCATTATATCTGGATCCAACAGCCAAGGTGAGGATAAACAGAGGGTATACTGAAGGCATACGCATAAAGCGCGGTACAAGGCAGGGCTGCCCGGCCTCACCACTGTTATTTGCTTTATATTTAGACCCCCTTCTGCGAAGATTAGAAGGGAACCCAAACATTCTCCCGATTGGACTATATGCACATGAGTATAAGACACTTGCATACGCGGATGACGTGGCAGTGGTTACACCAGAACCAGGGTCGGCTATTATAGAAATCGAACAGGAGGCCGTACTCTTTGGCGCAATTGCAGGTTATTCATTAAATAAAGGAAAAACACAAATAATACAAAACAATTGGGTAAACTATCAGTAGCACCCGAAGTTACATATTTAGGGGTGAAGATTACAGCTGACTTAGATAGGCTAGTAGAAATCAATATGAGCCCGATGCTGGAAAAAATCAAAACAAATACAGAAAGAATGAATAAGTTACACTTGACCTTAATGGGCCGAATTAACGTTATCAAAATGGTAACATTCCCTAAAGTTTTGTATTTATTTAGATCTATACCCTTATTTTTTGATAAAGTATGGTTCAACAAGTTGGAAGCGATTTTGAACAAATTTATTTGGGTCAAAGGGAAAACAAGAAGAGCCTATAGACACTTAACTGTAGATAGAGAAAAAGGTGGTTGGGGAGCACCAGATTTCAGGCTCTATTACTGGGCTGCTGTGCTACAATATAGTAGGGTGTTAATAGGTGAGGGAGGTCCAGAAGATATAACGGGAACTGCGGTAGGATTATCCAATGTTTACACTACACTACTGGGCGAGGAGGCTGAGAATGGGCTTTTAAATACAATTGACTTCACGTATTTTAAACATACGAGATTTAAGACCTTGGAAGCGGTATATAGGGTGTGGAAAGGAGTGGCTAAAAAATTTGGTTTAGGCAGATTTAACAAGTATACGAGACTGTATACAAATTGCTCACTGCCGAGGGAGATCTTTAAGGATGCCACTATGTATGATTGGTATAATAAGGGCATAGTGAAAATAGGGAATTTGTTGGATAGTCAGGGCAATATGTTACAGTTTGGGTCGCTTAAAAAGAAATTTGGACTAGAGCATAATAGCTTTTATAAGTATCTTCAAGCTAGGAGTTTTCTAACACAAAAACAAGGCGGCTCAGCAGGGATGGGACAATGCAAAATTATGGAATACATAGAAACAACTAATAAATGCACGATAAGACAACTATATGCTGAATTGAAAGAAAATAAATCAGATGAAAGGGCGAAATATTCGCAAAAATGGGCAGAAAAACTGGGGTCTGGCCCAGAAACTCTTCAGAAGTCATTGGATTTGGGTAGAACAGTGTTATGCTCGGCAAACCTCCAATCACAGCATTTCAAAACAGTGTTCTCACTTTATCATACCCCGGCTAGAATTGCCCAGTGGGGTGGCACGACGGGAATATCATGCCCGCGATGCAATGCGAACGGGGCAGATATTGCGCATATGTTCTCGCAGTGCCCACAATTGTTCACTTTGAAAATGGCCATTGAAGAGTTTTTTGACAAAACACTCAGGATTAAGATTAAACTTATGGATGAATTAATTATTTTTGGGGTGGTAGACACGGCAGAAGCTATGCCAGTAGAGTTTATTTTTGTTGCAATTGCAGTTTATCGCAATTGCATAGCAAGGAATTGGCTGAACAAGGCTCCTCCATTATTTTCAGATTGGATTGCCAGCCTCCTCACTATATACAATCTAGAAAAAGCAATATATGAGAGGAAAGGCAGAAGGGCTAAAGCATTAGGTAATAAAATATGGCAACCCATCACGAGGTGGAAAAATAGTAGGATAAACCTTGAATAGCATAAGAAAGTGTTATATGTAATGCTGTTTTGGATAGGGTAGCTTGTATTGTATTTTATTTATATCTGTTGGACGAATTTTTTACGTTATAATATAATGTAATGTATATATAATCACCTGAGAAATTGGAATGTGCTGTAAACATATGTTGGAATATCTGGAAAATTGCTGGAAAAATTGAATAAATATATTTAAAAAAAAAAAAAAAGAATCTAAGGGGCAGATTTATGATAACTGGCGCATCCCCAGGGATGCGTCAGTTATTTTGCGCCGCTGCTCCGCCACCCATGGTGCGCCGCATTTACAATGCGGCGCACCATGGGGCAAAAACGGCACAGATGCGTGACGCATCTGTGCCGTAAAGGTGGCGCATTGCTGGATTTGCATCGCAAGCGCGACGGAGCTCCAGCAAGGCTCGGGGGTGCCCCATCTTTACAATGCTGCGTCAAGACCTAGGCCTGCTTCAAGCAGGCGCAGGGTTTTGACGCAGCATTGGCCTGAAAGTGACTGAGTGAAACCTTATAGATTTCACTCAGCCACTTTTGCGAGGCGCACCTGCCCCGGAACGCCCACCCTGCGCCAGAACGCCCACAAGTGGCGCAGGGCTTTACAACGTCACGCATCTGCCTAGATGCGTCACGTTGTAAATGGGTCGTAGGGATGCGCCACGTTTACGCCGCAGTTGCGTGACGCAAACGTGGCGCATTCCCAACATAAATCTGCCCCTAAGGGATTTAGCAGCCAAGGTCTCACAAAAAAAAGAAACGAGGGAAAAATAATATATAACCAGTTCGTCTTTGAGTAACATCATACACAATAACCACACATCTAAATAATTTACAAATAAATTAAATTGAGCGAAATCAAATTATTTTACACTGATTTTGTGATACTGGCTTTGCTTAATGCGTTCTTTGCAGAGGTTTTTTATGCAATCAGAAACCGAATTGAGGCTTGATTGGCTCAGTGGGGATACTGACTTCTCCATTATAGTGCTATGAGTATGCAATATGCACATTGTTTTAAAATTGTATTACATGCAATATTGAATAGGCTGATGCTAAATATGCAGACACTTAGGGCCGTATTACAAGTCCGCCCGACACTGTTTCAGTGTTGGAACCGACCAACTGTAGGTCGGCGGTGCGACAACCTGATTACAATGAAACCGCACATGGTCCCATTTCTCTATGGGACGTTGTGCTGTCGACGGTTTCTGCCATCAGTACAAGCTCTCATAGAGAAATGGGGGTTTGTGTAAATCCGTGGAGGGATTTACAGGGGGGCAGGCCCCCCAGACCCAAAACCCGAGGCCACAGAGGCATGGGGGGCCTGCTAGGGGCCTCCAAAGTCACTTTCCGACAGGCTTTTCATGTTGGAAAGCTCGACATGAAGAGCCTGTGGGAAACCGACATTGTAAACCAGATGGCAGAAACGCCGTCCTTAAGGGATTAGGTGTCGTTCCAACTGGCCGACGGGCTCCTTGAGCCCGTGGGAAGCCAGCCGCAATGACCGTCTAGTTTGACTTCCGACCGCCAACATTGTTATTAGACTGTCGGAACTCAAACCTTGGATGTTGGTCAGAATTTCCCTCTGACCTGCGATCAGAGGCTTTCCGACCGACATTCAAAGGGGGCCCATAGTGTTCATCATAAAGCAAGTGTTAATGTTCAATTTCAGTTGTTTTGTAGCAGTTTCAAGATATTTTTAGAGATTCTCATTGCTCCAAGGGTGTACTTTCGGCTATTTGGCTTTTCGTATGCAATTTATTGCTTGGCTTTACTCACAAGAAAGTGTCACTCTAAGTGTCACACATTTGGCAGTTAAATGTCACTCTTAGATGCACATGAACAATGAAAATATCACACAGAAGCAATCTTGGCAGTAATGTCTGCTGCTTAGCAGCTGTTTTAGGATCTTCATAAATGACCTCGTTGCTCAAATGAGTGTAATTTCTTGGATCTTCGTTGCTAGATTATGCTCGTGAGAAAGTGTTAATCACAATTACACTGAAATTATGAAAATGTCACACTTACGCAAACTAAAACTTTGGCATCTATAATTCTCATATTGGACTTTTGATGTTCTAGCTCCTGTTTGTGATAGTTGAAAAGCTGTAATGATATTGGACATTTTCACGTCAAGATTACTCTCCAAGTATGTAACTTTGAAAAAACAAGGATGAATCAAGCCATATCTGGCGTTCATGGATCGAAGTGTAGGCCGCAGATCCAGGAATTCCTTACGACGCGCCGCTGTCTGTTTGGAGACATCCTGAGAGAAAAAAAGTTTATGGCCAGACCATATCAGTTGCTTGTGTTGTTTAGCTGAGTGAAGTATAGTCATAAGGTCGGAGTAGAGGAGAAAATAGGCGATGATACCACGAGGTTTCGATGAAGTGGAAGATTGTTTGGGACCCAGACGGTGAGCTCGTTGAATATTGGCATCCACATGTTTCGGCAGGCCGAGTATCGGTAAAACTTGTTGTTTCAGGAATAAAATGATGTCCGACCCTTCAGAATTTTCCGGAACACCATAAATACGAAGGTTGTTGCGTCTATTACGATTTTCCAAATCCTCAGACGTCTTCTTGAGGACTTGGATCTCTTTGGTGAGGGTATCCACCTTGGCAACAACATCTTGTGCGTCACTGATTTTCTGTTCAACATCGGTGACCCGTTTATCAAGGTTGGACCACTTATCGTCCAGCCTTTGCAATGTAGCAGTGGTGTCCGCTATAAAAGGGCGGATTAATTTGAGTTCCTCCATTAAATCCTCAAGGGTAACAGGAAGAGGAGATTTGGAGGGAGATGGTGGGTCCTTTTTGAGGCGTTTGACCACAGGAACAGCGTCTTTGCGTGTAGCGGTAGCCACATTAGAGGCCTTAGAGGCGTATCTGTGCTCCATGATGAAAAGGCCTGAGAGAGGAACAGCTTGAGGTAAAGAAGGAGCGACGGAATATGGTAAAAGGCTGCAAAGTCTTCTGCAGAAAATAACTGAGACAGTGAAAAATGGAGACCACCGTCAAGGAGAGTCAAACTGTATATCAACAGAGTGCAAAAATGAAGAAATGATGCGTGCGGAGGAAGCAGAAAAGCAACTGCGCACAGACAAGTCAAAAGTTGAGGAGAGAAAAAACTGAAGCGGAGGTCCAGCAAGCCGAGGATAAGCAAAAAGGACTCAAAATGACATAGTAGATGTCAAATAATCATGGAAGCACTGCAAAATTGAAGAAGCAAAGCCAGGAGACATATAAAAGCATTTTCTCTTTGTATAACGTTCTCCCCTTTTGGGGCCTTTCTTGATTATTGGCACACTATTCTCCACGATTATTTTGATTCCTATTGCTCTTTATTTGTGCTATTGTAATGATGTTTTACATTGTTTTCTTCGACATAATAAAGCTTTTCAAACTCAAAAAAAAAAAAAAGATTACTCTCCAAGGCTAGCTTCCCCCAAACCTAGTGAAGCCTCTGAAAGGCATGTCAGATACATTTTCACATTCATAAGTACTAATTAATAATTTACAATAACCTTTTCTCGAGAGAACATTTCTGTAAAAAAGGCAATGGGTCCGAGGTAGACCCTGATTATGAGATAGAGGAGAAATTCCAATTCCTGTGAAAATTAAACTTTGGATATGGAGCAAAATATTTGTTGTGAGCTAATCATCAAGCACCCTCCCTCGTCTCACTTCAACTGATTTTCCTTAAAAGATTGCAGCAGCTTAAACCTTAAGATATTCATCAGGAGAGAGACCCTGAAAAACGGTAAAAATATGGAATTTGACATGTGAAATAACAATTCTGTATAATATACCTCACTACCAAGTAAAAACCTCTGATAGGTAGTATTCACTGCCATATTTAAATACCTCAGCACGTGGAAAGGACATTTACAAGATGGGGTAAATACCTCAACCTTTTTCAAACTACTCTGAATCAGTGCTTTGGTGTTAGATTTAAAACTTTCAAGATGAATGCAAAAACTTAAGGGCAGATTTACAAGCCCCTTGCGCCACTTTTGCATCACTTTTCCCATGTTAAAAGTGACGCAAAAGTGGCGCAAGGGGCTTGTAAATCTGTATGCTAATTTCTTTCACCATGTAGAAAACATAGCATAGGAGCTTCTTATGGTAAACTCTTCTCAGTATATTTTTTTCAGTGTTTTATAGCGCAAACTCAACTCAAAGGTATTTGAGCACTTTATGTGAGTACCAGTTACATTACACTTTTTTTTATAGTCATGGGAAGATTAGGGCCCTGATTTAAAGTTCAGAAGACAGGTTAATCCATCACACCATTGATGGATATCCCATACCCCGAATTATAAATCCCATAAATTCCTAAGGGATTTATATTTCGGCAAAAGGGATATCCGTCAACATTGTGATGGAGTAACCTGTCCGCCGAAATCTAAATCAGGACCTAGGTGATTTGTCCAGAATCGTAGGATGTTGAGTTGTGGCCAGCACTCAAACTTGGTTCCCCAGCTCCAAAGCAGGCAGCTCTTTCCATTACGTCCCATCATCGCCCTTAAATTGGCATTTCGATTTTCTCTGGAAATTCGAGGATATTTAGTTACCACAAATCTCTAAACCAGATCCTTAAGTCCGGACGCAACTTTTTTACACCAGGCACACACCCAAATCTTCAAAGGCTGTGCACTTCAACTTGACCATTTCTCCTCTTTCAATCAAATATAGCTAATTTTGTATGACTATTGTTGGAAAGGGGAGTCTCTGGTTGGCGCAGTGCAGCACTGGCGACAAGCAGGGACCCTCTCTTCCACGTCAGGGCTAAGGGTTACCTTTAAAAACAACCTCTGCTTACCCTCTAGGTAGTGTGGCGCAAGCAGTCTAGGCTAATCTCTGGGGCACATAGGGTTAAACATTTGCAATATCATACCATCACAACCAACCCACCACACAATGACACCAAACTGTATTGTATTAAAAATATATTCTCTTTATATACTTTCAGCAGCAAGCTTGTAAATACAGTCTTTCAGGTTACTTGCAAAATTCCAGTTACTTGTAATGTGCCACAGTTCTTATTCAGCTCTTTAAGATAGTTCTGTACTTCAAAAAGGGGTTACAGGTTCTCCAACATACTTTTCCAGTTCTGCAGGCAAAAATCCCTGATCAGCAAGGGTTACCCCCGACGTCCCGTGTGCCTCCTTGCGCCCCTGGGATCCTCCGCGTAGGAGAATCGGGCCCGGCCTGCCCAAGCTCACGCTTCTCGCGCTCGGCTCGGCCGGGTCTATCTAGGCGTGCGGCTCGCACTGCAGGGAGTGCACGCTGTGAGGCGGATCGGGGACGGCAGGCGGGGGGAACATACTTAGCGCTTCTCAGGAGGGGATGCGAGCCTGGCTTTCAAGGCGGCTCGTATCGCAAGTGCGCACAGTACCTTGATTGTTCGTTGGAGAGTCTCTAGACGCAGTGCCGGTGTCAGCTCGATGTCCCACGTCGTGGTGTCTTCCTCCTGGGTTGCGAGCCACGGCTCGAGGCGATTCAGGGGGTTGACGTTGCGGGCCGGGCCGGGTCTGTCGGGCACAGCGTCTCATTTCGCGGAAAGAGGGGGCGGGGCCCCGGGCAGCACTGTGAGGCGCGAGCAAAGCTTCTCAGTTACACAGCGGGTAACTCTTCTCCCCCCACGCCGCTGCAGGTCACGATCGGCGGCGGCTGGGGCTTCCGGAGTGCTTCCCTCGTCAGGAAGCGGGCAGGCACAAGGCAGGGTCCGTTCTTGCGGGGCAGACGGCAGGTAGGCAGGCGACAGCGACGGTGCTGGGGCCAGCGAGGCTGGTCTTCGGCGATGTCAGCTGGGGCCTGCCAGTTAGCGATTTGCGGTGCTTGGCGGGACGAGGGTGCCCAGAGCCTTTCTTGAGAGGACAGATGCAAGGCTCACAGCAGCTTCTCTTTCCAGGAGGGGTAGCGCCCACTGTTCCTGGGGCGCAGTTCAGGGGGCAAGTTCTCTTCCAAGCCCTTGGAGATCTCTTTAGCAGAGTTTGGCACAAAGTTCAAATAAAAGCAAAAGTCTCTTGTAGTCTCTTCTTTTCCTCTCCTTCTGCAGCAAGGCACCAGACACAGGCCAGAGACAGCACTCCTCCTTGTAGTCCTTCCAGGTCCTTCTCTTCGGGCAGAGTTTCTTCTGTAGCGCAAACAGGATCTAATTTACAAGGAGCAGGGCTCCTACTTTTATACCCAGTTTCTTTTGTTCTTACAGGCCAGGGGGGCCTTTGCCTAACTGCTCCCAGTTCCTGAGCACTTGTGGTGGGTACTTCTGCTTCTGCATTCAGTGTGAGGGCAGGCACATCAGCCGCTCCCCAGGGGGGCGGAGCCGGCATTGTGAGGACAGGGGCAGCCTGAGCACTTTGTTGACAAGCTTCGGTCCTTCCTGGGCCAGGTGCAGGCTGAGTCATCAGTCGCTCCCCAGGGGGGCGGAGCCAGCATTGTGGAGGCAGAGCACAGCCTGATGCATCATTCAGGGGAAACTCCCACCTCCCACTAAGGTGTCATCCTGCTATTCACCACCTGTCAACTCCCAGCCCTGTCACTCACACACTCAGACAGTCAGATACACACAAAAGCAGAGGCGGGCTGAAATGGTTAGACAAGCAAATGCTAGCTTTCTAAAAGTAGCATTTGCAAACACAGGATATTAAAATAAACTTTACTAAAAGAAGTATTTTATTATTCTGAGTTCAGGCATACTAAACATTAATTTCTACCATGTTCCCTGAGCCTGCTGGGATTATAGAGTGTAATAATTCCAGCAGCCCATCTGGCCTAGAAGGGAACTGGTAGCCTTACAATAGTGAAAAACGAATTTGGCAGTAATTCACTATTAGAACATGCCACACACATCAGGGCATGTTCTACCTTATACTTACAATGCACCCTGCCCTCAGGCCTACCATAGGGGTGACTAATATGAAATTAAGGGAAGGTTTAGGGGCTGGCAAGTGGGTGCACTTGCCCAGCTAGCATGACAGTACCAGACTGCACGCAGGTTCTGCAATGGCAGACCCTAGACACATTTTAAGGCTGCTTCTGTGGGTGGCGCAACCAGCGCTGCAGGCCCACTAGCAGTATTGGCATTCACAAGCCCTGGCACTCCTGGTGCACTTTACTGGGGACTAACAGTAAATCCAATGAACCAATCATGGACATCAATCACATGTACACTTTACAGTAGGGAGCACTTGCACTGCGGCACGGGTTGGCCGTGGCGCAGTGCCCTGAGTAGCAGACACCAGCAAAACATTTGAGGCACAACAGCAAAAAGTGGAAGGGAAACTCACGCCAAGGTGCCAGGTCTAACACGTGTCCCCTCCAGCTGAAATGTGGGGGGAACTACCCTTCCCCAGGGTGTTCCACATCACTAAGGCGGAAAAATCTGGACAGACCATCAGCATTGGCGTGATCTGTGCCAGGGCGGTGTTCCACCGTGAAGTCCATACCCTGTAGGGAGATGGACCACCTCAACAGTTTTGGGTTCTCACCCCTCATTTGCATCAACCATCTGAGGAGCCTGCGGTCTGTCTGAACCCGGAAGTGAGACCCAAACAAGTAGGGTCTTAGCTTCTTCAGCGCCCAGACCACAGCAAATGCTTCTCGCTCTATTGCACTCCACCTACTTTCCCGTGGAAGTAACCTCCTACTGATGAAGGCTACAGGTTGGTCCCAGCCCTCCTCAGTCATCTGTGAGAGAACAGCCCCTACACCATGCTCTGAAGCGTCTGTTTGCACTATGAATTCCTTGGAGAAATCAGGAGCCAGGAGCACGGGCGCCGTGCACATGGCAGTCTTCAGGGTGTCAAAAGCCTTCTGACAGGTGTCAGTCCAAATCACATTCCTGGGCTGCTTCTTAGAAGTCAGCTCTGTCAAGGGGGTCCCAATAGTGCCATAGCCCTTGACAAACCTCCTGTAATAACCAGTGAGCCCCAGGAAGGCTCTCACTGCAGTCTGGGTCTTGGGGGGTTCCCAAGCCAGGATGGTCTCAATTTTGGGTTGCAAGGGTGCCACCTTGCCACTCCCCACTTGGTGTCCCAAGTACACCACGGAACCCTGCCAAATCTGGCACTTGCTCGCCTTGATTGTGAGGCCTGCCTTGCGCAGGGCCATCAACACTTCCCAGAGGTGTCGCAGGTGTTCTGGCCAGGTACCACTGAACACTGCAATGTCATCCAGGTAGGCGGCACTGAACTCATCCAGCCCAACCAACACCTGGTTGACCAACCTCTGAAAGGTGGCAGGGGCATTCTTCATTCCAAATGGCATTACCCGGAACTGGAAATGCCCATATGGTGTAGAGAATGCTGACCTCTCCTTTGCCCCATCGGTCAAGGCGATCTGCCAGTACCCAGACGTTAAATCAAATGTGCTGAGGAACCGGGCAGCCCCTAGCCGATCAATGAGCTCATCAGCTCTGGGGATAGGGTGCGCGTCAGTCTTGGTGACTGAATTGAGTCCTCTGTAGTCCACACAGAACCGGAGTTCAGGTGTGGCTCCCGGCGCAGCAGCCTTGGGACCAAGACCACGGGGCTGGACCAAGGACTGCTGGAGGACTCAACCACCCTAAGAGCAAGCATCTTGGAGACCTCCTCCTTGATGCAGGCCCTGACCCTGTCAGTCACCCTGTAAGCTTTATGCTTCACAGGTAAGCTGTCTCCTGTGTCCACATCATGGACGCACCAATCTGTGACACTAGGAACCAGGGAGAACAGATCTGGAAAGTGCCCCTGCAATTGGCGGCAGTCTTCCTGTTGTTCAGGGGTCAGGGTGGGGGAGAGGTTAACTCCATCCACTGACCCATCTTTCTCACAGGCCACTAAGAGGTCCGGTAGAGGCTCAGACTCTTCTTCCATTCCATCATCAGTTGCCAACAACATGCCCACTTCGGACCTTTTCAAGTGGGGCTTGAGGCGGTTAACATGTAGGACCCTTAAAGGGTTCCTGGGAGTCTGCATGTCCACCAAGTAGGTCACTGGGCTCTTGCGCTCCACAACCTCAAATGGACCCGTCCACTTATCCTGAAGTGCACAGGGCTCCACTGGGGCCAAGACCCACACCTCTTGTCCAGGCTGAACCTCTACCAGAGTGGCATTCTGGTCGTACCACCGCTTCATCTCTTCCTGGCTGGCTTCCAGATTTGCCTCAGCAAGTTGTCTGAAGCGCCTGGTTTGGTTTCTGAAGGCCAGCATGTAGCTATATACATTCTGGGGAGGTTTCCTGGGAGATTGCTCCCAGCCTTCCTTTACCAAACTCAGTGGTCCTCTCACGGGGTGACCATACAGCAGTTCAAAGGGGCTGAACCCTAGGGACTTCTGTGGCACCTCCCGGTATGCAAAGAGCAGGCATGGTAAGAGGACGTCCCACTTACGCCTCATTGGACCTTCCAGGCCCATGATCATGCCCTTCAGGGTTCGGTTGAATCTCTCAACCAACCCATTTCCTTGGGGATGGTAAGGGGTGGTGAACTTGTAGGTTACACCACACTCTTGCCAAAGGGACTTCATATACTTGGATATAAAGTTGGTCCCCCTGTCGCTCACCACCTCTAGAGGGAATCCCACTCGTGAGAAAATTCCCATCAGTGCACGTCCCACCACGGGGGCCATCACTGTCCTCAGAGGGATGGCTTCAGGGTACCGGGTGGCATGGTCCACCAAGACCAGGATGAACCTGTTGCCCATGGCTGCCTTGGGGTCCAGAGGCCCAACAATGTCAATACCCACTCATTGGAATGGAGTACTGACCACAGGGAAGGGTTGGAGGGGAGCCTTGTTCTTCCCTCCGCTCTTCCCACTTGCCTGGCAAGTTGGACAGGTCCTACAATGAGCATCTGAGCTCTTGTGCATTTGGGGCCAGTAAAAGTGGGTGACAAGCCTGTCATAGGTCTTGTCCATCCCCAAATGTCCTGCTAATGGCACATCATGAGCCAGTCCCAGTAGGAAGGCTCTGAACTTCTGGGGTACCACCAGCACACGGGCTGACCCAGGTTCAGCAGCCTTAGGCTCTGAATACAGGAGGTCATTCTCCCAGTACACATAATGTGTTTTAGCCTGAACACCATTGGCCTGGTCTGCAGCCTGTTGCCGCATACCCACGAGAGAAGGGCATTCTTTCTGCTCCCTGCAGAATTCCTCCCTGGAGGGGCCTCCTTCTTGCTGCCAATGGGTCAGCTCAGGCAGGTCCCCCAGTTCAGCAATCTGTTCCCCAGTAGGCTCCAGGGCATCCCCCTCAAGGTCTGCTTCCTCCTGGACCGTGGGAACTCCAGGGGTCGGTTTCCCGCGCACCCTGCGCCTTCTCCCTAAGGCCGGTTCCTGGGCCTCTCCTTCAGGCCCCAGGACCTCTTGATCACCCCTACTGGCTGCCATTGACCGGGTGGTCACGCACGCCCAGTCAGGTAGACCCACCATCTTCAGGTGAGTCGTCTTCTCCACCTTTTCCCAAGGGGAGTCCTCCAAGTCATTCCCTAGCAAACAGTCTACAGGCATGGCTTTCCTCACACAGACCTGCAGAGTACCAGAGACCCCCCCCACTCGAAGGGAACTTGAGCCATCGGACACTGACTCTCTGAGTTGTCAGCATTGACAACCCTACAGTAGGCATGGGGTACAACCTGCTCTTGAGACACCAGGTGATGCCTCACTGCAGTCACACTGGCTCCTGTGTCTCTAAGAGCCTCAGCTTTCCTACCATTGATGGTAACTACCTGCCCAAATTTTTTAGTGTTAGAGGGCAGGTAGTTTGTAGGGACCATCTCACTGTCTCCTAGTGAGACTAGGGTCATCTGAACAGGATCTCCACCCCCTGGGACCATCACTTCTTCTCCTAAGTGAACACTAGTCACTTGTCGGGGCGGAGCACCAGTGGGTGCTGGTTTTCCAAACAGGCGACACTTGGGGTCACTGGCAATGTGCCCCGGGTCACCACATTTGTAACAATTGAAGGGCCCCTTTGGAACAGGTCTACCTGTCGGGGCCCCATTCTGCTTTGGGGGTGGGGGAGGCTGAGAACCTTTCTGCTGGTCCCCTTGGGGATTACTTTGGGGGCCTTTTTGGAACCCTTTCTGTTTTCCCTTGTCCCCCCCACTCTTCTGCTGGGGACCCTGCCCACCCTTGGCGGAGTCTCCCACTGGACCCTTGTGGACCCTGGTGCTGAGCCAGCGGTCCGCCTCCTCAGCAAGCTTCCTCGGGTTGGACAGCTTGCTATCAATCAGGTGCTGGCGTAACTCAGGAAAACAGTGATAAGACAAGTGCTCCCATGCAATTAAATCAAAGAGACCTTGAAAATCATTCACTTTGTTACCCTTCACCCAACCATCCAGTGCTCTGCAAAAAAAAGTCACATACTCCACATATGTATTCCCAGGACGCTTAGTACACCCCCTGAACTTCTGTCTATACATTTCAGGGGTAAGCCCATACCTGGTCATTAAGGCTTCTTTCATATGGGGATAGGATCTCTGGTCTTCAGTGGGCAAACCTAGCAGGGTGTCCCGCCCTTCGCTAAGGAACCTCCCCCACAACCCCGCTCCCCAATCCTTGTCAGGGACCCGGTGGGAAAACATGGCTACCTCATATGCCCTAAACCACTGTCCTATGTCATCCCCCTTAAAAAACTCCTTAACTACATCTTTGGGGATGTGCACTCTTGACTCTACCTGCACCGGCGTTGTGCTGCCACCAGAGGGAGGATGATCCAAGGTTTTCTCTTTTAGATTCATCTCCCTCATTTTCACTTCATGCTCCATTTGGAGCTTTCGCTCTTCCAGAGCCATTCTTTTGCTCTCAAGCTCCAGTTGGCCCTTTAAATTCAATTCTGCCAGCTTCATTTCATGATCCCTGGTTGCCTGTCTGTCTGCCAGCTCCTCTGGCGACAGGCCTCTGCCAAAGCTGTGGACGCTGTCTGGTCGCTCAGGTACCACAAGATCTACAGGTGCATCCCTTGATTCACTCCAGGCTTTCAAGGCTCTGTGGAAATCCTCCTTGTTCTTGCACCCTGCATGTGGAACCTTGAATTTCTTTATAAAGCTCCACAGTTCTTTCCTCTTGTAGTCATCCAACTTTGATGCATCCCATTCTACCTCCAACACCTCAGAGGTCATGGATTCCGCCCCATCAACGCTGTTTGTGCCAGGCATGATTTCAACACTAGGGATCTTCTTCTTTAGCAAAATTAAAAACCAAAAAGTCTGTGGCTAAGTTACTGGACTGTAATCACTATGCAATGGTCAGTAGCTAAGGTAAAACACTGCAAATGTAAATTCGCGATCCTCACCGCTGCGTCCAATGTTGGAAAGGGGAGTCTCTGGTTGGCGCAGTGCAGCACTGGCGACAAGCAGGGACCCTCTCTTCCACGTCAGGGCTAAGGGTTACCTTTAAGAACAACCTCTGCTTACCCTCTAGGTAGTGTGGCGCAAGCAGTCTAGGCTAATCTCTGGGGCACATAGGGTTAAACATTTGCAATATCATACCATCACAACCAACCCACCACACAATGACACCAAACTGTATTGTATTAAAAATATATTCTCTTTATATACTTTCAGCAGCAAGCTTGTAAATACAGTCTTTCAGGTTACTTGCAAAATTCCAGTTACATGTAATGTGCCACAGTTCTTATTCAGCTCTTTAAGATAGTTCTGTACTTCAAAAAGGGGTTACAGGTTCTCCAACATACTTTTCCAGTTCTGCAGGCAAAAATCCCTGATCAGCAAGGGTTACCCCCGACGTCCCGTGTGCCTCCTTGCGCCCCTGGGATCCTCCGCGTAGGAGAATCGGTCCCGGCCTGCCCAAGCTCACGCTTCTCGCGCTCGGCTCGGCCGGGTCTATCTAGGCGTGCGGCTCGCACTGCAGGGAGTGCACGCTGTGAGGCGGATCGGGGACGGCAGGCGGGGGGAACGTACTTAGCGCTTCTCAGGAGGGGATGCGAGCCTGGCTTTCAAGGCGGCTCGTATCGTAAGTGCGCACAGTACCTTGATTGTTCGTTGGAGAGTCTCTAGACGCAGTGCCAGTGTCAGCTCAATGTCCCACGTCGCGGTGTCTTCCTCCTGGGTTGCGAGCCACGGCTCGAGGCGATTCAGGGGGTTGACGTTGCGGGCCGGGCCGGGTCTGTCGGGCACAGCGTCTCAGTTCGCGGAAAGAGGGGGCGGGGCCCCGGGCAGCACTGTGAGGCGCGAGCAAAGCTTCTCAGTTACACAGCGGGTAACTCTTCTCCCCCCACGCCGCTGCAGGTCACGATCGGCGGCGGCTGGGGCTTCCGGAGTGCTTCCCTCGTCAGGAAGCGGGCAGGCACAAGGCAGGGTCCGTTCTTGCGGGGCAGACGGCAGGTAGGCAGGCGACAGCGACGGTGCTGGGGCCAGCGAGGCTGGTCTGCGGCGATGTCAGCTGGGGCCTGCCAGTTAGCGATTTGCGGTGCTTGGCGGGACGAGGGTGCCCAGAGCCTTTCTTGAGAGGACAGATGCAAAGCTCACAGCAGCTTCTCTTTCCAGGAGGGGTAGCGCCCACTGTTCCTGGGGCGCAGTTCAGGGGGCAAGTTCTCTTCCAAGCCCTTGGAGATCTCTTTAGCAGAGTTTGGCACAAAGTTCAAATAAAAGCAAAAGTCTCTTGTAGTCTCTTCTTTTCCTCTCCTTCTGCAGCAAGGCACCAGACACAGGCCAGAGACAGCACTCCTCCTTGTAGTCCTTCCAGGTCCTTCTCTTCGGGCAGAGTTTCTTCTGTAGCGCAAACAGGATCTAATTTACAAGGAGCAGGGCTCCTACTTTTATACCCAGTTTCTTTTGTTCTTACAGGCCAGGGGGGCCTTTGCCTAACTGCTCCCAGTTCCTGAGCACTTGTGGTGGGTACTTCTGCTTCTGCATTCAGTGTGAGGGCAGGCACATCAGCCGCTCCCCAGGGGGGCGGAGCCGGCATTGTGAGGACAGGGGCAGCCTGAGCACTTTGTTGACAAGCTTCGGTCCTTCCTGGGCCAGGTGCAGGCTGAGTCATCAGTCGCTCCCCAGGGGGGCGGAGCCAGCATTGTGGAGGCAGAGCACAGCCTGATGCATCATTCAGGGGAAACTCCCACCTCCCACTAAGGTGTCATCCTGCTATTCACCACCTGTCAACTCCCAGCCCTGTCACTCACACACTCAGACAGTCAGATACACACAAAAGCAGAGGCGGGCTGAAATGGTTAGACAAGCAAATGCTAGCTTTCTAAAAGTAGCATTTGCAAACACAGGATATTAAAATAAACTTTACTAAAAGAAGTATTTTATTATTCTGAGTTCAGGCATACTAAACATTAATTTCTACCATGTTCCCTGAGCCTGCTGGGATTATAGAGTGTAATAATTCCAGCAGCCCATCTGGCCTAGAAGGGAACTGGTAGCCTTACAATAGTGAAAAACGAATTTGGCAGTAATTCACTATTAGAACATGCCACACACATCAGGGCATGTTCTACCTTATACTTACAATGCACCCTGCCCTCAGGCCTACCATAGGGGTGACTAATATGAAGTTAAGGGAAGGTTTAGGGGCTGGCAAGTGGGTGCACTTGCCCAGCTAGCATGACAGTACCAGACTGCACGCAGGTTCTGCAATGGCAGACCCTAGACACATTTTAAGGCTGCTTCTGTGGGTGGCGCAACCAGCGCTGCAGGCCCACTAGCAGTATTGGCATTCACAAGCCCTGGGACTCCTGGTGCACTTTACTGGGGACTAACAGTAAATCCAATGAACCAATCATGGACATCAATCACATGTACACTTTACAGTAGGGAGCACTTGCACTGCGGCACGGGTTGGCCGTGGCGCAGTGCCCTGAGTAGCGGACACCAGCAAAACATTTGAGGCACAACAGCAAAAAGTGGAAGGGAAACTCACGCCAAGGTGCCAGGTCTAACAACTATTCAACCTGTTTTCAGCAGCATTACACTATTTTCAATAGAATTCCAGGTTAGAAAATATGGGGCATATTAACAAGCCCCTTATCGCCACTTTATCGGCACTTTTCTGCCGATAGCGCGATATCTGCATCGCCCTATTATCAAGGCAGGGTTTAGTCAATTAACGTGGCTTAAAGCCACGTTAATTGACTTAACGCTGCCTTGGTAATAGGGCCCCTTTCACGATAAACTCATTGTGAAAGGGGGCGTGCAGTGGGTGTTGCGGTGGGCGTTCCACCGCAACACCCATTCACTTCGATGCTGCCACCTATTATCAAGCTTGGCGATAATAGATTGCAGCGCCGAGTTTAAGAACAGGTTAGACCTGTTCTTAAGGTGGCGAAACGAGGAGAAATGATTAATTTCTCCTCGTTTTTGCTTTTTCCATGTGTGCTGCCTTGTGCAGCACACATGGAAAGAGCAAAATTCCAAGGTTTGTTTATGTACAGGAAGGTGTCCCTTCCTGTACATATGTCACGCGTGACTGTCCTCAGGATCGGTTTGATGCTAACTATGGTCCACCTCTAGATCTAACCAAGCCTGGTTAGCCTTTATGGCACAGGTCATTGGAAGGATCAAGCGGGGGAAGGAAAGGAAGGAGACAGCAGGGAGGGAGATCTGTAAAACAAAAATAACATATACTTAAGAATACACTATTTTACTTCTCTATGGAATCACGGAATACATGTAGACCTTATAAACTCTGTAGGAGTCCACAATCCCTAAATACCTGTAAAGAAAAATAAGGAACCTTGGTAGTGGTTGTCGGCTAGACAGTGGTGCCTTCTTTGTAGAACTGCATGAATACAAAAGAACACAAACTCATGTATACTGTACTTCTGTTGTTTGTCAGATAACCTAAACAATATATATATATGAACCACCTGACAATATATGGAACATGGAACATACCCTTATCTAGACTCCATTGCGTATCACAGGGGTAGAGCGTAGCCCTCTACCACTCATGGAAACCCCTGTTAAAATAGAGCCAGAGACATTCTAGTTAATACACCAGAACACGCACACATACTTCTCTTGCAACCTCTTCCAATTAATAACAACGCAATATGCTTGTGGTATGCCCAGTTGCCGTCAGCAGTGAACACGTAGTATATAGCAACCAAACGACTTCAATATAATGCTTCTTATACTGTATTGATTGCTGCTACATTATGCAGACAACAAGGAAGGTAGCCAAAGTATTTTAAGCGCAAGAATGCTTCCTTGTTGCAGTAATTATGGCTCAGAAACTGCCGAAAGTTAAATACTTCCAAGGTAATAATTGCCCAAATACTTCCAAAGCAAATGATGGGAGCAAATCAGTTCTGGAGTCACCCCCCTGGCCGACAATACCGACCGAAACAAAGATCCAAAATAAATTTACCAAATGGCACAGTGAAAGGCTGCACGCTTAGGCTGCCATTACTGACGTGCGAGAACAGAACTCTTTTTCCCAATAGCACAACAAAGACTGGTGCCGAGCACCCTTACCGCTACCTGCTGAGTAAAAAAAAACAGCCTGAAATCCCTTGGGATCGAAGAGAGAATCTCCGACGCTGGTCCCGGCAACCGCTTCCTACTTTATGCGATCCTCTCACGATGTTGCACGTGACTCGCGGAGGATCATGGAGGATGTAGTTCGGAGCCGGGATTGCGATCGTGACAACATAAACAAACCTCTTTTTAAAAATGCCAATTTGTAACTTACATGTGTGCTGCATAAAGCAGCACACATGTAAGTTACAAAATGGCATTTAAGCTTTGTTTATGTGCCTGTACATAAACAAACCTTCCCTGCCTGCGCTGGCGTTAAACCTATCACCATCGCAGGGGGAAATGCTAGGCTGCACCATATCCTTGGTAATATGGGGCAGCATAGCGTTTCCGAAGTGGCGAAGAGAGGCGTTAGGCCAAGGCGGCTAACACCTCTCTTCACCGCTTTGTTGCTAATATGCCCCTATAGTTTTTCTTTTGTGAACTTGGGGGCATATTATCAAGCACAGTGATAAAATTATCGCCGCTTTAGTGGCAGAAAACTGCTACTAAATTGGCCATAATGAGCATATCGCCGCTTTAGCGGTCGTTTTCTGACGCTAAAGTGGCGATAATTTTAAGGCCCGTCCTTGATAATATGCCCCATGGTTTATACAGTACGGTCTTTGTTCAGTTCTACTGTGCTGCATTTTTAGTTAGTAAATCTGTGCTCTGCACACCTTACCATTACGTGTGACAAGAAAACTTTAACAATATTGTTAATTTGCCTCTGCGGAGTTTTCCTGGAAAGAGCATTGTGGAACCTTAGCCCTAGTATAGATCAAGGTGACTCATCCTCATGAGGCTATCAGGAGGATTTCCTGCACACACTAGAGGCAGAGAATAGATAGTATAAGGATGAGACATTTTGCAGTGATTGCTGAAATAAACTATTTTTGAGACACTATTTATTGAATTACATGGGTTTTATGCATATCTTTGGCACTTCCATTACAGAGGGTCTGCGTTTGAGTTTGGTGGCTGCAAGAGAGCCACCAAAAAGTGGTGAGTGTCCTATTTGCCTTACTTAAATTGTATAGGTGTTTAAGCTCTCTAAATTAGTGGGTGAAATATCCACTACTTTTCCCTGATGTCTAAATGCGGCCAAACCCTAAATCAGCACCAATGTCTATATATTATAGAACAAGGAGACAGAATTTACAATTATATTTAAAAGTTTCCATTCAAGTAATATACTGATCAAGGATGTTATTTGTATTTGTGGTGCCTTATGAAGCACTCAATTCCTCTTTAACCATTTGTTTCATGAGCCCTGTATTCTCTCTTGTTAATTTTTATTAGAATTGCTCTGCCTCCGTTGTTCAAATATGTCAGTGCATCTTCATTTAGGAAAGACCAATGTATAAGAGTTATAGCCATACATACAGACTGATTCTTTGCTCCTCCTTTTGATTTATTCTGCCATGATGTTACTTACATGAGACCTAATCCCAATCACTTCACCTTATCTCTGTTTTACTCCTGCCCACTCCTTAAACTTAATAAAAAGAAAAAAAGTACATTTCTGAGATAGAAAGGATTATAGTGAAGACATGGTATTAACGTTAAAAAAAATATGGTGGTGTAAGAAATTTACAGAAGAATATGTCAATGCAATGCAGACATGAAGCCCTTGACTTAGGTTTGAGTTCTGATCTCAGCTCTACCCAAGATGAACACCCAAAAGCATCAACAGAAACCGTGAATCTGTACTGAAGTGGCTTAGCAATGTATTACATTTTATGTAGATACCTATGTTGTTGAAGACAGTAAGAAACACATATTTGGGTGGATTGGCACATTAATTCTACAGTATAAGTAAATGTGTAGCCCCACTTGAAACATTTCTAATATACTTCTGTACAGAGCAAACATATTTTTAGATTTGACTCCTAAATATCTCTAATTACTTGAAGTTTGTTGTGAAATTGGTTCACTAAATATGTAGGCTTTCACAGTAGTCAAACATTTGTAGAACATCACAGTAATTATTACATACACTGATTCACAAATACATATTTGCTTCAAAGATTTGTTTCTAGACCACAATATGCAATATATTACACCTTGATGCATTTCAACATTTGCCTAGTGAGTCATGAGTTTTGTCTGATTTTGAGTTTTCCTGATGTGATACTCTTACCTATATGTGATGGAGCATTCCATCTCCCAAAATCCCTTTAAGTTTCTCATTTGTCTCCATAATTGACTTATCAACTTAGCATGACAAAGCACAGTGAGAAATGGTTTTGGGTATGTGTTATTCTGTCACCAATGTGCGCACATTCCTGTCTGTATTACAACAAAAATGTATGGCTATCACATTTATGTGTCAAAAAACAGACTGTCTTAAACACACATTTGTGACGGAGTAAGACATCATGCTGATTTGGCGTTGCAGTGCAAACAATGTAATGTGTTTAATTTATTTATTTATATACACAACTCCGTTCGGCCGCATTCCGGAGTTTGCTACCCCCACCCTGCCCCACTCCCACCCCGCGCCGAGGAGCCACCACTCCAGAGGATAGAGGTCATGAAGAGCCACTGGGAGAGGATACTGAAATGCCAAATCAAGATGATAGTGGCGAGTGAGAAGGAGTTTGACGTATGTCAGAATGTAATTGACAACTTCTTCACATGAGTGTAAGCATCTGATTGCATTTTATCATAATAACTGTAAAACCAACTATCGATGTAATGAGTATAAAATTATGTGCTAGACATTTTTTTAAGTATGGGTTGAAAATTCGTTCCGCTCGCGGAATTTGTGAATTTTTGGCAATTTCGCAATCCGTGAATCGCGCGAAATTGCCCAAAAATCCGCAATTCGGCAAATTTTTTTTTCTTGTTCGTGCTTCAAAAATACAATCTCGCGCGCGCGGCATTGACTTACCATGATTCTGCGTTCGCTGATGAGTTTTCCTCCCTGTTCGCGTGCGCTGCGCGATTTTGGTAGCTGGCCGAGTGAAACCGTGATCGCGAACACGTCATTGCGACTGAAACAGGAAATTGCGAACGCGAACACGTCATTGCAACCCGAAACAGGAAATTGCGAACGCAAACACGTCATTGTGACCCGAAACAGGAAAAAGGCATCGCGAGCAGGCTGGTTAAGTGCAAACAACATGTTCGCGACCGTTGCGACCGCATGCGCAAGTTCTCGTTCCCGAACTGGTAAAAAAAATCGCGAACTCACAAAAAAAATTACAAGCTCGCGGAATTTGGCGGATTTTTGCGAATCGCGATTACGAATTCGCACGAATTCGCGTAACGTGAATTCGCAAATTCCGCCCATGCTTACATTTTTTAGGATGGGCAAGTTCAGGGTAATCCAGGCCACACGTATTTATTGATCAAAGTTTTCACACATTGACTTTTGAGTTCGTTTATATTGCTTATCCCTGATTGGTATTTGGCAAATGTGTCCTCCAAAAGATGTGTTTGTAATGTGTCTATTTTGTAATGTTTTATTACTGCTCTTTTTGTTTTAGTCTTTTTTAGGTATAGTCACCATGTTATCTTCATTTGGACTTATCAAAACTGTGACATTTAAATTGTGCTGTTTCAAAGTACAAAGGGCATGGTGCCTTATCTCTCCCATGCAGTCTGCGGCACTTGCTCCCTTCTCAGTAGCTGGAATACGCTACAGAATAAGAAACCAAGCTGAGAGTTAGTCATTTTTTTGGAATTTAAATACATATTGGGACAATAATTGGGAGAGCTACACTCGGATATTCTTTTAAGCTGGAAAGCTTCTGCAGGGTCCCTGTCATAACATTATCATTAACTGGTATTACATCATTATCAACACATCATAAAGAACGTGAGGATGAGAACTTGTCTCTACCAGGGATTATGCATGTTAAAGTCAATGACGACTTCGGAGACAAGTTTAAAGTCTTCACAGATACATACATTATGTAGCTCCCTGAAGAAGGCGGTTCGCCGAAACGCACGTAGAGTAAAATAGAATATTGATTGTAGCCACAATCTTAAACTTATAGTTGCTGTGTTAGAAAAAAATACTCCATTTCATATAACTTGATGCAGATGCATATCAAAGCATAATAATTTTTCTCTGGGAATTTTTTTTGTTGGCAGCATGAAGTGTCAGCATGCATGGGTATATGTTAGTAGAATAAAGTGATTTGGATGACATGTATTGTTTTTACAAATTAATCGATAGTTCTATTTATACATACATAAAAATGTTTTTTGAATACAATAATAATGAATACTTCTATTTCAATATAAATACATATGTTTTTGTTATTTTTGTATGTACGTGCTTTCGCTTCTGCCTTGTAAATAAATATTTGACTACGTTTTTTCTTTTTAATTTCAGTTTATCCGTGCCTTACAAACTCCAGTTAATAGTAGGGGACCCCCTTTCTTTACACCAAAGTACAAAGGAACCATAGGTTGTTCCTGTGGAAGACACACACAGACTTTTTTGTGTGTAAATATCTTGTACTAAGACAACTTGCATGGTGATTGAAAGGACGTTTTTTAGATACCATTAGACTTGTTTTCTGTTGAATAGTGGCATCCAGGGCTGGCTTTAGTGCAGTGCGACAGGTGCGGCCGCACTGGGCGCTGACTTCAGGGAAGGGCATTCAGTTTTCAGGTGCATTAAAACTGTCAAGATAACTCTTCTGATTAATGTTCCTGCTATGGAGAGAGGTCAGAGTTTTGTCTAGTGCTGGTTTAGACTCCATAGAGTAGTGTAAAATATTCCTGCTGCAAAGAACGCTTACCATGCAGATCACAGATCTGTATTTTATGAAGATAGCTGAGTTGGTTACTGCTGTTGTCACAGAGATCCTCTTGTTACCGCAGTTCATAATGCACAACCGTAATATGGAACAGTGCCTGTTAAAAGCTTTCATCAAAGAGCTGCATGCAAACTGCATGAAATAGGTCTGGGTGTTCTGTTTTCTTCCCCCAGTCTTCTGTTATCTATTCCTAATGCTGCTGAAAAGAGTTTGTTTGGTTAAATATACCTTCTTATTAGTAAAGCCAGGTTTTACCAATGCTTTGAAACAAATGAAATGTATGTGAGAGAGGGCCTATGGAGAGATGAGGGGCTATTTTGCCCGGTAGTCCATGGTTGTGAGGGAATCCGAGGAGGTGGTCTTTGCGGGGGCACCAACAGTGATTGTCGCACCGGGCACCAACAGCTCTAAAGCTGGCCCTGGTGGCACCAACCATATATGTGCAGCTTGATTTGCTCTAACATCATATGGTAGTCAACCAAATGTATAGTCATCCCCTTTCACATTGGCTAAATGTACATGTTGTGCTAGGTGTATGATATGTTGATGTGGCTCATTATTGTCAGAAGAACTTCTTGTAGCGCACCACTTACAGCGTGGTTATGACATTCCCCCAGATACTACAACAGTGCATTGGACTGATCCTGTGGCCATGAAATGGAGTATTGACCGAATTTATGACTATTGGTGTTATATTTGTGCAATTCCTATTGTGAGGCAGAAAATCTGGCTCCAGCTAATGGCATAAACCAATAATATATTTCCTCTTTAATCTAATTTATTTCATTTCATTATATACTGTTCTTTCATGGTGGCAAGGTTTGGAACTGCAAATCTAAAAATGGCACAACGTATTTGTGTTACATATGGTTTATTATGTTCAATACATTTTGGACAGAACACTGTTACTAATTGAAAGAAATAGTAGCTGATGAATTATTGATATTTGTGTTTTGTTGTCATGGTAGAAAATTAGTAACAGTACCTAATTGAAATTCAATTATGAATAAACAATAGTTTGGTTGTTTACATTTCGAAATGTATAATGAACAGAAAAACAATAGAATGCACATATAAAATAATTATACCAGTCTTTGATTTTTTTGTTTTTTGCCTTTACTATACAAAAGCAAATAAAGTAAGAGAGGAGGTTAACAAAAAAATAACAAACAAAAAAAGAAAGTTAGTCATGGGGAATTAAACCATAATTGTAGAGCCTAAATTGTTTGCAGTCAAATGCCCAAAATACAATTGGCCTCAGAAAAGTAAAAGTGACCTGAAAATAGTCCAATCAGTAAATGGTAATCACACACTGGAGAAAACAGCAGCATCTCTTGCTGATGGTGTGGATCTTGCCAATCCCTCCTGGTGATCCGGATGAACATGTGCTCCTGTGGGTGGCTGGTGGATCCACAGTTGAAGGGACTCGGGTGGCTGCAGGTGTTGTCTCTTGTGACAGAGCCTCTCTTTCTGTGGCTGAGGCAGATGTAGTAGGCCCAGATGTAGCTGGGCCACAAAAGAGGAAGATGATTATTCATTTGAACATTGTGCACCCTCTGCAAATTCTCAGTGTCCCGGAGCTTTGTAAGAACTTGACCCATCATGTCTTGGGACTGATGAAGGGCTCCTAAGACTTGGTTGATGGTGGCCTGGGTGACAGTGACCCCAGTGACCTAACTATGCTGACCCGCAGGATCCCTCCAAAGATCCCTACACCCACTAACCTATGGCCTTGACCCAGTGTGCCCCATCACACTGGGTCCTGACTGAACTGAAGGTGGTGGTGGTATTGGCTTAGCACCAGTCAGACTGGGGGCACAGGATGGGTGTTATGTTGATTTGGACATAGGAAGGGGAGGAATCTGTCTGCTGGGATGTTGTAACAGCTTGGGTGGGAGGTGTCTAGGCAGGCCATATGGACCAGGATGCTTCTTTTAATCCGGACTTTCAGTAGTAAGTTCCTCCCTGGAGGCTTGATCCTGGGCTGGAGTTGAGGTATCCTGAGACACAGATGTTTGAACAAGTGCTCTGGCTGTTGGACCAATAATGATTATGACAAAAAAACATATTTGGTAAAAGTGTGGATTATACATCCAATTAGTTATAAGCAAATATATTGTAGCAACCTAAAAGGCAAAAGAAATTGGATATCATGATAAGACCTTTCAGGGGAAATGTGATTTAGTTTAAGTTTCATACAAAACTACTTCAACTAAACAGGTAAGATGATGTCCTGAAATAAAATAGGATACATGAGTAAGTTTACATGAAATGTACCAACCATTGAACTTAACACAGTAAAGATGAAAATCGGAACTTTACCATTCCAAGGTTCAGTTTTCACACATGCCACTTTTATTCGGCATATGATTTTACATGCCTTACATTTTAAAGCTTGATTTGTGAAACTAACAACATCTATTCAATGACATGACAACAAAAGGACAACATACAGAATTCAACACAAACAATTGTTAAAAGAGCATTTAATAAAGATTGATAAATAAAGGGCACTTTACCATATGTGAAAATATGATAGAAAAACTATAATGAACAAAATAAGATGAAATTAAATTGAAATTAAAATATTTATAAAGCGCACATACACCACGCGGTTTCTTGGCGCTAGGACACCGGACCAAGGGGGGAGTGAGGAACCAGACAACTAGCATGGGAAAGCTTGTGTGAACAGAAAAGTTTTTAAGGATTTACGAAATTCTGAGTAGTGGGTGGAGAATCTGAGGGAGGGGGAAGGGCATTCCAAAAGGTAGGGGCCAGCGTAAAGAATTTTGCGCCACCTAACCTCTTTTTCTTAAAACGAGGGACAACCAAAAAGGATTGTGAGGAAGATCGCAGTTCTCTGCTAGGACAATATGCCTTGATCTCAGAAGAAATAAAGTGAGGGGCAGTCCCTGCCCTAGCCTGGAAGGTAATACAGCCCATTTTGAACAAGGCACGCTCCCGGACAGGCAACCAGTGCAGGGCTTTAAGCAGCGGCGTAACATGGTGGGACTTGGACAGATTGTAGACAAGTCGAGCCGCCTGATTCTGCACCAGTTGAAGTCTCCTAAGATGGTAAGCAGGGAGACCATTGTACAAGGCGTTGCCATAGTCCAAGCGGGAGATCACCATCGCAGACAGAATGAGTTTGAGGGCACCAAAGTAAAAGAAACGGGACACCTTACGAATAGTGCGAAGTGAGAGAAAACAAGAAGAAACAACAGAACTAATCTGGGAGTGCAGTGTGAGGTGCGCGTTAAGTTTAATCCCTAAAGTTTTAACCGAGAAAGAAGGAATGGGGGGGGACCCAAGAGAGAAGGCCAAAAGAGAGGGGACCAGGGACTGGAGGAGCCTCCCGTCAACACCAACTCGGTTTTGTCGGGGTTAAGCTTCAGATGGTTAAAGCTCATCCAGTCCCTGATAAACAACAAAATAGTGTGAACGTTGTGAATGGAATCTGGGGAAGAAGATAAATTAAAAAACAGTTAGAGATCATCAGCATAATTATAGATGGTAACGTCCATCTGCTGAAGTGCAAAAATAAGAGGGGAGATATACAAATTAAACAACAGGGGAGACAGAGAAGAGCCTTGTGGCACTCCGCAGTGGACCAACTGAGGGGAGGCGGAGAAGGCCTGGGTGTGGTCCTTTAAAAAGGATGCTAGCCAGGCCAGGGCGGACCACCTGATGCCAGCCGCCGCCACACGGGAAAGAAGAATGGAATGATCCACCGTGTCGAAAGCGGCGGATAAATCAAGGAGGACCAAAGCATGGGGCCGGCCAGCATCCATGCCCTCCCTGAGATCGTCCATCACAGCGAGAACAACAGACTCAGTGGAGTGCGCCGGACGAAACCCAGCCTGACAAGAGGCTAGGCAGCCGTTGTCCTCCACAAAAGTACTGAGCGTTTTAGTGATGTGACGCTCCAGAATTTTGGCCAGGAAGGGAAGGAGGGAGATAGGGCGGTAATTAACAAGTGAAGATGGATCGGAACCGGGTTTTTTTAAAATAGGGATGATAGTTGCCGATTTGTGTGACTGAGGAACAGTACCATGAAGCAGAGAATTATTAAGAAAAGTAAGCGGAGGGGAAGGGCAGTCAGAATAGATTTGTTTTAAAATGTGTGCGGGGCAAATATCAGAAGGAGAACCCGACTTAACCTTAGAGACAAGAGACAGAAAAGCTTCCGTAGTCAGGGGAGGGAAATATTCAAGGTACCTCTGAGAAGAGAAGGGCTGTGGATCCGAGTATGAGGGGGGAGGAGGAACAACATTCGACGTGATGGTTAAGATTTTGTCTGAGAAGTAGCCATTAAGTGAATCACAGAGAGCCTGGGAAGGGGAAGGTTTGAGGGTTGCTCTATCCGAGAATGCCAGATCTTGTACAATAGAGAACATTTCTCTAGGCTGGTTTTCAGCGAGTATGATTTTCGAAGAAAAGTACTCGGTCTTGGCAAGAAGGATGGATTTCTTGTATCGATTCAGAAGAGTTATGTACTGTTTTTTTAAGGTGGAACAATAAGTACGTCGCCAGGCACGCTCCGCTTGTCTAAGAGACAGTTTTTCCTCTTTTAGTGCGGGAGCGAACCACCTATTGGCGTCATAATTGTGCCTGGCGGAAACTCGTCTGAGAGGGGCAACCTGATCACAACCTCTACTGAGCCAGTTGTTTAAGGATTCCATTTGACAGTGGATTGGGAAGTCATGAAGATCGGGGCAGGAGGCAGAAAGGGAGGAGCAAAGGGAAGGAACGCCCACATGAGTCCAGTTCCGGGCCCATGTATTCTTAGGAAGGGGAGGTTTCCTATCAAGGCTAGGGTGTAAAGAAAAGGAAACTAAGAAATGGTCCGACCAGGTGCAGGGGGAGACCACCAGGGAGGAAACGGGGCAGTTAAGAGACCAGACCTGGTCCAGGATATGGCCATGGATGTGAGTGGGGCTGCGAACGTAAGACACCAAATTAAAAGAAGAGAGGGAATCAGAAAATTGTTTGGATGGCAAATCTTCGGCTGGATCAGTGGGCCAGTAATTAAAATCACCAAGCACCAGGATAGAGGAGTTGTTAACTGCTAGAGTAGCCAGCAGATCCTGGAAAGCGTGGAGAAAGTGCGCTGTAGTCTGAGGGGGACGATACACAAGCAGACAAGTGAGAGGAGGCATAAAAGAAGCAGAACGAACAACTAAGTAATCAATCATTGCAATGGGGGGAGCTGGTAATACCTGAAAATGAAGGTCTGTACGAGCGATAAGAGCCACTCCCCCACCCGCCTTGCCGGCCGGCCGGTCGACACGAATGGCGTAGTAGGAGGGGGGAGGGTGGCCAGGAGGACTGGGAGGGAGTCCGGGCAAAACCAGGTCTCCGTAAGGAACAAAAGATCAGGTTGGTGAGTGTCTAGCAGAACAAAAAGTTCGTGAAAATGTCTGACCGCTGATCTAGTGTTTAAAAGGAGAACCGAGGTTGCCGGGGTCGCAGGAATAGGAGCGGGCGACACTGGGGGACCAGAGGCCGGGGCTGGAATGAAAGGGATAGGAAAAGTAGGTGTAAGGCCAAGTTTAGAAATTTTAGAAATAGTAGAATCGGCCAAAACCCACGGACCTTATATAGTTCGCAGCTGGGCGGATGAAAAGGAAAAAATCGGGCAGAGTGGAGTGCCCCTTGCCCCGGCCGGCCGCGGACGGGCGCAGACGGGCTTGCCTTTGGTGCGCCTTCAGCACGCCGCCGGCGCGTCCGCTGCGCGTGTGCATGGGGCGTCCCTTTTAATCCAATGTGAGCGCGATGACTAGAGCGCTCACCGTGTCCCACCACTGCCCCACCAAAGATGGAGCCCGCAACCCCGTCAGCCCTCCGGAACAAGCGGCACTCAGCCGTGCCGGACCGGGGCTAGGGGAGCGGGGAGGCGGCGACAGGCAGCGGCGGTCAGGTAAGGGAGAAGAAATGCACAATAGTGTTCAGAACAATTGAGTTTTTAAAATTAGTAAAAAGCAATCCCAGGCGCAGCCAGCGTCCGTGAACCCACTGCCACTGGGTTAGAGCGTCCGCTGCGCGTGTGCACGGGGCGTCCCTTTTAATCCAATGTGAGCGCGATGACTAGAGCGCTCACCGTGTCCCACCACTGCCCCACCAAAGATGGAGCCCGCAACCCCGTCAGCCCTCCGGAACAAGCGGCACTCAGCCGTGCCGGAACGGGGCTAGGGGGGCGGGGAGGCGGCGACAGGCAGCGGCGGTCAGGTAAGGGAGAAGAAATACACAATAGTGTTCAGAACAATTCAGTTTTTAAAATTAGTAAAAAGCAATCCCAGGCGCAGCCAGCGTCCGCGAACCCACTGCCACTGGGTTAGAGCGTCCGCTGCGCGTGTGCACGGGGCGTCCCTTTTGGCAAAATTATTATCAGAAAATCATAACAAGGCATCCTGGTAGATGTAGGTATTTCAATGAAACATTCACAGCACTTACAAAACTGTGATTTGAACATACCTTGTGTAAATCTGCATTAGAAAGAGAACAGACATTTACTACTTGAAATACATATATGTTATTGGGAGTACAGGCACTTACAAGCACCATTACATCATGTGAAATGTGATGGCTATCAAAACCTTTTACCTTAAATACAACTCAATACACTCAAACAAACAACCCAAACAAGATGTTACTGATTTATTTAGGTTTTTATGTGAAATGAAGTGTGCAGAACGCACACACAGCAGGTAACTTGAAAGCAAATAGAACATTTGTGTTGAGCGACACATTGAAAAGCGTAACTTATCAGTCTCACTCCACCAGGGATACCTTTCAAGCCTTCAGGATGTAGGATGTGCAAGAACTTCTCATCCGAGTGCATGAGTTGTAACGGGAGCCTGGGAGAACCACCATCCATCCTCTGGGCCTTCAGGTGATGCTTGGATGCCAGGGAATGCACTCTCCCCTGCAGGTCAATCCACCTCCTCCTAATTTCCTCCTGTTTACGCAGGTTGTTTGCTACAGCATTCACTTTGTCGACTATTCTGGCCTACATTTACCTTTTCTGAGATGGGGTGTATATTAGACATGGGCTCCAAACAATTGTGGCTCTACTCTAGCAAAAAAAAAACAAAGATCCATCACCACCTTTGGTTTTTCTTTGTTCACCCTAAGTTGGCAGGGTATGCTCAGACGTGAGTCCCTTGCTCACTTTGCCACTGGAGTCAAGCAAGCCCGGCTGAAGACGGCTGTAATGCCAGAAACCAGTCCTGGGAAGCTTGATTCCGGTCCAGGGAAGACATGGCTTTGCAGTTCGAGCTGGACTGTTCCCATGAGGCACAGGGTCAGACTGATTTGCATATGGCCATGTCTGAACTGGGGTGGCGGAGTGAGCTAAAGAACGGTGATGGATTAAACCCAGATCAGTTTACTGGGGGTAAGTGTTTGTATTGTCAACGCTTCGTCCATCACCACCTTTGGTTTTTCTTTGTTCACCCTAAGTTGACAGGGTATGCTCAGACGTGAGTCCCTTGCTCACTTTGCCACTGGAGTCAAGCAAGCCAGGCTGAAGACAGCTGTAATGCCAGAAACCGGTCCTGGGAAGCTTGATTCCGGTCCAGGGAAGACATGGCTTGGCAGTTCGGGCTGGACTGTTCCAATGAGGCACAGGGTCAGACTGATTTGCATATGGCCATGTCTGAACTGGGGTGGCGGAGTGAGCTAAAGAACGGTGTTGGATTAAACCCAGATCAGTTGACTGGGGGTGAGTGTTTGTATTGTCAACGCTCCGTCCATCATCACCTTTGGTTTTTCTTTGTTCACCCTAAGTTGGCAGGGTATGCTCAGACGTGAGTCCCTTGCTAACTTTGCCACTAGAGTCAAGCAAGCCCGGCTGAAGACGGCTGTAATGCCAGAAACCGGTCCTGGGAAGCTTGATTCCGGTCCAGGGAAGACATGGCTTGGCAGTTCGGGCTGGACTGTTCCCATGAGGCACAGGGTCAGACTGATTTGCATATGGCCATGTCTGAACTGGGGTGGCGGAGTGAGCTAAAGAACGGTGTTGGATTAAACCCAGATCAGTTGACTAGGGGTGAGTGTTTGTATTGTCAACGCTCCGTCCATCACCACCTTTGGTTTTTCTTTGTTCACCCTAAGTTGGCAGGGTATGCTCAGACGTGAGTCCCTTGCTCACTTTGCCACTGGAGTCAAGCAAGCCCGGCTGAAGACGGCTGTAATGCCAGAAACCGGTCCTGGGAAGCTTGATTCCGGTCCAGGGAAGACATGGCTTGGCAGTTCGGGCTGGACTGTTCCCATGAGGCACAGGGTCAGACTGATTTGTATATGGCCATGCCTGAACTGGGGTAAACTGAAGGTTGGTAAACACCCCTCTTGACTAATAACCCAAGTTCCTAAACATTCTTTACATATTGGTACAGTATGTATATGGTTGACGTGATTGCTTAAATTAAAAATACTCACATTGGTTTGAGGCTTTCTGCTATATTATGTTAATCCATTTGGATTGAGTACATAAATTAGTCAACGATTATGCCCCTGTGATAGTCTGAGTGGAGGTGCTACCCGTTACTAATACTGATGTTGATGTTGACAGTTTCCTGTAGTATATTACATGTTGTCCCATCTGGTGCAGCATATGGGTAACAACTGTATTGATACTGTGTAGGGCACTAACCTCTGCATCCGGAGCCGTTTCCGTACCACTCATACACACACCGTACGACTCGCCGAGTACGATCCGGACCGGGGTATCAGGGCACGATTCGTACGGTCCACGTCAGGTAAGGGCGATTCGTACGGAAAAGCGCACATTCACATACACACCGAATGGTGCGTACCCCTCCATGATCGCAGGGGTACGCACCGTACCCCTGCGATCATGGGGGGTACGCACCGTACACCCAGCGGACATGGGGTACGCACCGTACACCCAGCGTACGTGGGGTACGGTGTGTACACCCCAAGATCGCGGGGTACGGTGCGTACACCCAGTGATCGCAGGGGTACGCACCATACCCCTGCGATCATGGGGGGTACGCACCGTACCCGGGAAGGGCCGTTCCGTACCTGTTTCGGGGCCGTTCCGTACCTGCTTTTACGGCTGTTTTCAGCTCCCGTAGAAAAAGGGTCGTACGGTGCATACCCAACACAAATCGTACTTGCCGGTTCGGAAAAAGCAGCCGCGAACCGTACAGATGTCGCGTACAGCGGGTTCCGAGGGAGATTCGTGCGGGGATTTCATTCGTACGGTCCCTGTACGATTCGAACAGAGTCCAGCTCCCGGTACGGATCGTACTTCGTCGTACGTACGGGGGACGTTGCAGGGTACGATTCGTACGGGAAAAACACTCCTAACGGCAATTCGGAGCGCTTTTTACCGGATCGGAATCGACCCCCTAATGTATTTTGTCATCTTCAATTAGCAGTTTATCTTAACAAAGGGATTATTTTCTTTTTGTGACTCTGAGTTACCAATGATGGCATAACTGGCTAAGCATTTTTCATGAATTTGCCATGCACCTTTGGAATTTAGATTATATTTAAGAATATATATCAAAAGTTTGGAGTCTATCATGTATGATTATGGAGACATACACAAATAATTTATTTTAAATTATTTCAATGCTAAATTGTCCTGTGTAGTGGGATATTGAAAAATAACAATGCATCCTATTTTAAATCCTGATGTGATAAAGATATTATAAATCGAGTACCCAAAATTACAAAGTTGTGGAAGAATGTCTTTTATAAATATATAACACAGGGAATATTTCTGTTGAATAGAATTAGGGCATTTTCACTGGAGAAAGGCAATTCACTAGGTAAAGTGCATTTGTGCATACGTTTCCTTAATAAACAAATTGTGGACACTGTGTTTCCCTCAAATGTCCCTTTCCCTTTAAAGTATTACTGTGGAAAACTAATTAAAATGGTTTTCAAGAATGTATGCTGGATCCCAACGGAGTTGGCTAGTGACAAACAGTGGATGACATAATCATCAGTAGTTTTGCCATAATGAGGTGCACATAATGTAAATCTAAGGGTATATTTACTAAGATTTATCACTGTGTGTGTGTCATAAAAGTGACGCAAAATCTTTTTTTAATAATTCACTTTCCATAGCTCTGCTTTGCATCAATTAGCCACCTCAGCCAGGCGCTGTCACTGAGAAATGCTTTTATTTCTCCTTTGTTTTCCTACTTTGCGTATGTGCTGCACTGTACAGTACACATATAAGTTGGGAAAAGTTTAAAGTTAGTTTAAGCATAGTATTTTGTACTGAAAGGGTAGTACAAAACCTATGGGAGACTCACCCAAACACTCTTGCACTATGGTGCAAAGGTGTGTGGGTGGCGCACGGAAGCACATTTCTGCACCAGCACTAGGGAGAGCAGAGGAGAGAGCCATGTTTCTGTAAATATGGCACTCTGCTGCTCTCTCCTTCTCACTCAGCACAGGGCATCATTTGCGGCTACTGCACTGGGCTTCATGATAATTTAGTAAAGCCAAGCCTAGTGTGCTGCCAGGAGGAAACAGATGGGTTTCTAAGCAAACATTGGCACATGAGACAATGGCATTTTCACTAAAACTCTCTTCAGTTCAGTTTTCTTCCAAGCATAAGTGATTAGGGTTGAAGGGATTCCTCCACCTACTTTACATTTTGCGTCTTAGTGAGCCTATGATCTCAGAAACATTGATCATTCCAGCACTTATGAAGGTCATCTTTACTTCAAAGCTACATTTACTAAGCAATACCCTTTCAAATGATGGCATTCCAAATGGCCTATTGGTGTAGAAAATCGTAGTCTTATATACATCAGGTCCAAATGGCGGTTTCCCACTCTTGAACATCACCTACAATAATTCCTGTTTACTACCTTTAGACTTTAGTCTGTCACGTGGCCCATCGGGACATTGTCATTTTTCACCAACTTAGCATGAGTAGCTTGCCCACTGTTTTGTGCATGTTACTACACATCTTTATTTTTGCAATACTTTCAACTACTGCATTCACATGAGAACTCATCGCTGGGTTCGTTCTCTGCATGTTCCTGGAATTTAAACTCAACATTATGTGCAAGGTCGAACCACAATGCCCCTTGTTATTTTGTTCTGGCCAAACCTTAGCCCTTAGACAAAACATAAGAAGGCAGCTGTTGTTTAGACAGCGTACTTGGGTTTTGAGCATGGTACACAAATAGGTTTCACACACTTGGAGGGAGAAGAGCGAGACAGCACCTATGACGTAGATCTACAATCTATAGGCTAAGGTATGGGGTCTGCTGACAACGTTCTGAGATCTTCTATTATATAATAATACTTTTTATTAGCAAGGGGAGGGAGGTTAGGCACTATAGTCCTTTCTCCATCGTCTTTTTATGATGACATATGGACTAGCTGCTATGCTGCCTGTATTTGTACTATGCATTTTTCTGCTTGTTGTGGCAAGTATACTGCATGTTAGGGCATGTTAGTTAAAAAACACATTTTAAACTGTTTCAAGTCCCTGTCAGATCTTATTGTGGACAAGTACAAGAGAGTGAGCAAAAGGATGTGTCTTGTTACTGCAATTCCTGAGATATCTAGGAGTGTTGTGTTCTGGGGTGTCTAATCATTTGGTTTTCAGTGAGTGAGTAGGAGAGCAAGTCAGACACTATAGCTAGTCGGTCCTGGGTTTGTGGGTACTAAGGTGGTAGGAAGACTCAGCCCCTATACACCAAGGCCCCATAATCCTGTGCATAGTTCTGAGTTTGTGCAGAATCCCTGCAACAAGTACTTGCAACCAGAAACAGGTTCTGAGGTGCTGATGTGACAATTTATTTGTGTGAAGTTTCGAAAAGTTGATTATTGTATCTGGGCATGGTTGTGATGGTCATAATACAGCCATTTTGTGTTTAGCCGCCATTTTGTGTTGCCTCACTCAGGCAGCACAGCTAACGCGGTAAAAATGGTCTTTCTGCCTTTTCAGCTGCTCCGTGTCTTTCCTGTTAAAGAACAACCCTTGCCTTGTGTACAACACTGATGTCAGGGTCTGGCCGAGTTTGCAAAGCCATGTCTAGACTGATTAATCCATGTCTTACTCCACTGTTTGGGTCCCACCATTCTTCCCTACTTTATCTTGTTTAACTGGCCTTCCCCATTCTCTTCGTGTGTTCTCTTGTTACATAGCCCTTCTTTTGAAGCATTCTACACATGTTTTGCCACCTGCAAATTGAATTACGGGCACTAGTGTTGATTAACCTGAGGGGAGGAGAGCACACGGGGTCTGAAAGGAGGGTGTGTTTTAGACATCCGATAGCTTGTTTTCAAACTATTCCTATTTGTCAGTTTTGTGTGTATTGGGAGTTGTCATTGTAAACTTGTTCTGTATAATAGACTGTGCGCCACGGATTGAAGTGGCAGTCTCTTGAGAACCTACCTGTGTGGTACTTCTTAGATAACTGTACTTAGCTGCAGCTAATAAATCTACTTTTCTATGCCTAACGGAGTGTCCCGTGTCTCTGTCTGTCGAGGCAGGTGAACCCGGAGATCTTAGGCGTGCCCTGCGCCGCCTGACCCATAAGGTCAGGTACTCCAATTGGCGGCCCAATGTGTGGGCGACTTCAGCGGTAGTAATTTTTGCCCGAGAGTCGTGAGGAGCTTCGCAAGAAAATTCCGGAGGATTTCGCGAACCACGTGAGCGACCCCTGTATGTCAAAGTGGACCGAAGGTCTTTTGAAGCGTGGCTACTCCTTCCCGACGGCTGCTGACGACTGCTGCCCTGACTGTCGCCCTGCCTTGGCCCTTTGGTGATGATTGGTATCGCGAGACGTTAAACGGACATCTGTTAGCGTGAGAAAAACATTTAGTTAAGTATTTGTGGGTAGCGCCCACTTTTTGTTTTTGTTTTTTGTTATTCGATTAGTGCGCTAACCGAAGCCAAGGGGTAAGTATGTTTGTGCTGTGACTATATTGTCTAAAAAAATCCCTTGACTTTTGTAAGGAAGTCCAGTCTGTTACGAAATGCCTGGATTCAGTAAGTTTAGGAAGTTTTGCTGTTTTGGTTGTTCTAGGGATTCCCGGCTAGAGGATTCTTGTCCGATTCCTCCAGCTGGAACTCCTACTTACGAGCTTCACTCAAAACATGGTCTGGGTCCTATTGTTTTTAACGAAACATGGATCCGATATACCAAAAAAGATGGTGTTCTACAGTGGCCACAAAATGGTTCTTTTGAGCCCAATATATTAGATAATTTGGAAGCAATTATATTCAAGAGAAAAGCCCGGTCGGCAATGTTTGACTCTTTCCGCCTCTGGCGTAAGGAAGCCAAACAGAAAGAAATTAAGCAAATGAAGAAAGATAAGTAAGAACAGAGTATGACGATTTTAAAGTCCACCCAACAGTTTAAAAATGACGAAGCTGGAGGAGGAGCCTAGCTCGCGACCGTGATGGCCGCGCTTTAGCTCGGCTCCGTTCGCCCGCCTGTGTTTTCACATTTATCCTGTTGTTATCCTGCCCCGGGAAGCCCCTTTTGCTGTGTGCTGGTGCTACAACGCTCTGCAGGCACTTACCTCTTGCTCCGGTTGTCCTGGCTGCTGTGGTTCCGGTGCAGTGCCTCCCCGATTGTCTTGGGGAGTGGAGGGCGGACTGGCCTGGATCTTCTTCCCGGCTCCCGGGCCGGACAGAGCCTGCGGATCTCCCCTTCGGGGCGCTGTGGAGGTGGTCGGAAGGCCGTTGTTCGTGTGGGCGGGAGGTCCTTACTGGCCGCATCCCGTTGGAGGGAGACCTATGTTGGAGGCGCTGCCTTCCGTTGTCGGAGCTCCTTGTGTGTCCGGCTTGCTCTCCCATTGTTCTCCGGTCCGGCCATTTTGATTTTACCGCCCGGGCTCGGAGAACGGGACCGGCGGCGTTGGGCGGCCGCGCGCACCCCTTTCTTCTGGTGGCCCTCCTTCCTGCCTGGGGTGCTCTTTTGCCGGTCGGCGGGACTTCACTTGCCTTGCTGCCGCCCCGGCGGAGTTTGTCGACCGAGCGGCCTTGTTGGACTCTCAAAATGGCGACCGGCCCCGGGTGTCCTGGCCGGGCCTGGGCGAGCGCTGGGGGCCCGCCGCGTGACCCGGGTGCCGGACACTGTAAAGGTTTTTCTACACTTAATGAGATCCTGGACGCCTTGCTCTCCTGGCGACTCTGTACAACCGCGCCTGTTATGGCTTCGGAGGTGATTCCTCACGACGGGCCTCTGGGGCCCCCACGGCTGACTGCGACTTCGCCGCCGCGGGGTGCGGCTGGAATTATCCTGGCGGGATTGGCTCCGGTCACGACCGCGTCTGCGGATGTGTGGGACTTAATGGCGCCTCCTCCTCCTGCGCTCTCTCCTTTTTCTCGGGCCCGGGAGCTGGATTTTGTTTGGCCGGACCCTCATGACTCTCCCGCTTCCTTTCGGCCGCCGCTGCCCGGCGATGTCTCCTGTTCTGGCCCAGATGGGTCGGTTTCTCTGGACATATCCTTGGACTTGTGCCTGCATCGTTTGCTCCACTTAGTGACTTTCCTGGATCTTCCGTGTCTCATTTCCCGTTCCTTTTCTGGACTGCCGTCGGATCTTCCTGCTGTCTGTCTCCTGTTCTTCGTGGCCTGGTCCTCGCTGGATCGGGAAGTTTCCACTTTGGACAAACAAGGACAGGGCTGATGTATGCCTGAGTCTGTGTGCGGTAGTCTTGCACTGATTTGGAGGGTCAACATGTCCCGGTATGGTTCTGTATGACTGGCTACTGCTCCTGGACTTTACCCGATGATTTTTGGCTTCCCGGGTACCTGGTTCTTCATTCAGGCGGGTGATGGGGTACGTTTACTTCTGTCTCCCGGCCCTCCCCCGTATATGTGTGTGTGTGTGTCTCCCATCCCCTGTTCCCTTCCCTCCCTTCCCATTTTTGTCTTTTGATTCCGACTTCACTTTGCTCCGCTATATTTCGGGTTCTATTTAGGGCGACAGGCACGCTGCCGGGGGGTTGGCCGTAGCCTTCTGCAGGGGTGCAGGGTGGGCTTTCGGGGTGGGTTGGGGGTGTCTGTCTGCATTGGGGGGTCTTTTTCCTCCCTTATTTTCCCTTTTTCTGTTCTATGGCTCTTGTGTGTTCACTTTTTCGGGACTCCGTTTCCGCCTGTGTCCCCCTGGGGAGTTTCTGTGACTTTTGTAATCCGGTGGGTGTCTGATTGTGGCTCGCTGGGTTATTCGGTATCGATTTTTGATACGTTGCTGGCCGGATTCTATTATCCTGTTTTATCTCCTGGGGGTGCATGGTTTGGTGGGAGTCCCTTCTTTTATCCCTTTTTCTCTCTCCCCTTTTTCCTCCTTTATGAGGGTCCTTTTATTTCTGTCGGGGTGCGTTTCGTATTGTTTTTACACTGCGGGCCCTTTGATCATGCCTCCTCACTTTGGGTGGGGGCGGTGATGGGTGGGCGCGGTTTGATTATTGCCATTCTCGTTGCCTATTCCTGTGAATCCAGCTCCGCCCCCTTTGCCAGCGACTTCTGTACCCCAATCTTCTGTGCCTCAGCCTCCTCCATCTGTCGTTTCTTTTGCTACAGATTCTTCTTCTGTTTTACAGAATACGTTGTCTCCTGTTTTAGTGTCAGATTCCCCTACAGCTCGACAACGTTTAGTCAACACTGTTTCAGGTCTTTTGTCGCCTTTTCTTGGGCCTCTTTACTTTTCCCCTGCGTCGTCTAGGTGACAATCCCGTAGTCAATTTCCAGACTTGGAAGAACGGACTAAATTAGATTATCTTGCTCATAATTGGATTGTGAGTAGTGTGCAGTACAGTGTACGTGATATTTTAGATACTTTCCTTCAATGGAACGCGCCTACACAGAGATACGTATTCAATGCTATGTGCAATACTCTGATTAAAGGATGGGGAGATGTGGATCTGGATTCACCTCCTCAGGATTTATTCAAAATACAGGATCAATTTGATAAAGGACTTATTGTGGGTCCTGCTGTAGAGCATGCTATTCAAAAGCGTGTTACTTTTCGATCCGCCTTTTTCTCTCAAAATTCTCTTGAGCCTGATCCCTCGGTTCATCGTAAAATGGCACAATATGCGAGAAGGTCCTCCGATATGGAGGGATGCGGTTGCACTGGCAGGTAATATTCCTGGTGTCCCTGCTCATTTTCAGCGTATATGGGTACATGATCCTTGGAAAAGGTCAGAAGTATTGGCACTTAAACAGTCTTTACCGGACCCTCGTAAGAATCCTGCTGGGTATTATAAAGAGTTGTCCCAGACTGTTGACGCTTGTATTATGAATTTGGCAGATATTGATTTGCTTATGGGAAATGTAGTCCCACAAGCAATATGGACCAAGATTCGTAAACAGGACCATGATGCAGCTTTAGGCGGTAATTGGGCTGCTATTACAGCTGCAGATGCAGGACAAATAGGTGGTGCCAAACCTGATGACATAATTACGGAATTACCTGGAAAAATAATAGATTTGATGAAAACTATGATGCCTGCGGTGCGCGTTAACTGGGATAAGTTAGCGGCGTGTAAGCAAAAGATGGATGAAAGTGTCTCCGACTTCTTTACTCGTTTCGAAGAGACTTTCATCGACCATAGTGGACAAGATATGAGCACTGAAGGTGGACAGCGATTGTTCGTAGATAAATTTGTCTTTAATTTACTTCCAGAATTATCACATAAATTAAAACAATCAGATAGTTCGTGGGCCGTTTCTTCCACTGCCCAGATATTGGCTACGGCTCAATATTATGAGAATAGGGATAAGGAAGATAAGGAAAAAGTGGAGAAAAAGACTAAGGAATTAAAAACGAAGGTTCTTCTGCAACAGGCTTATCCCCCTCGTTCTGCTCAGCTCCAATTCCAACAGCCCCCGCAGTTTCAGAGGTTGTTGCAGAAACAGGTACCCTCAGCTCCGCGAGTTCCATTGGGTCCTAATCAGTGTGCCTATTGTAAGGAAGAAGGTCATTTTAAGAATACTTGTCCGATTTTATTGCAGCGTTATGGTGGACCATTGGCACCACGGGGTCGTGGTGATTCTCGGTCCGTATCCAGAGGTAGGGGACGTGGTGCGTCGACTCAGGAACGAAGTCCCTCTCCCCCTCAGGATTCTACGAATTACTTTGATCAGCAGAATTCTCAGTCTGCTCAATATTACAATGATGACTATTGTCTCAATAATGAGGACGTTGATTTTCATACTAGCTAGGACAGACATAGGCAAAGTAAGGGAGTCGTATCAGTTCCAGTAGATCAGGAAGGACCTTATGGTAATGTTATGGCATTAGGTGTTACAGAACCATTTCTCTTGGATACTGGTGCAATGAGAAGTTCCATAATGCATTCCAAACTCCCTGGGGCACCTTTGTCTGGCTTAACAAATGTTTCTGTAGGATTCTCTGGCGCCCCAGTTTCAAATCTGGTTTCTTGTTCCTTGCCCATTTCTATTGGTCCATACGATTTGGAAGCTCCGCTTCTTTTAACAACGGGTTGTGGAGAGAATTTATTGGGTTTGGACTTATTGAAACGTTTACATGCTACGCTGTATTGTTCACCCTCTGGTGTGCACCTCACTTTGGGTGATAAATTGACTTCTCCAATGTATGTATCTAAAGAACAGCTACCACCTGAAGTGAGTTCACTTCCTGCTACACTTTGGGCTACGGGTCCCAATGATGTTGGTTTATTGCAAATTCCACCATATGTGATTACCGTTAAACCCAATGTTAAGATGCCACGTGTTCCTCAATATAAAATATCTAATGATGGTGCGAGAGCTTTGTTGGCCATTGTTCATGATTTGGTCCAGAAAGGTGTGGTCGAAGAGACTAGAGGGAATGTTTGCAATAGCCCTGTTTTACCTATTGTTAAACGTACTGATCCCTCTCAGCCACCTGTGTACCGTTTTGTAATTGATCTTCGAGAGGTCAACAAAATTGTTGTCGCTCAGTTTCCTGTTGTGCCAGATATCACTGCTTTGCTTACTATGATTCCTGCTTCAGCGGTCTGGTTTTCGGTTATTGATCTTAAGAATGCTTTCTTTAGCATTCCTATTGCTGAAGAAAGTAGGGATCTCTTTGGCTTCTCTCTCGGAGGCCGAAGCTTCCGGTTTAAATGTGCACCTCAAGGCTATTGTGAAAGTCCTTCAATATACAGCCAAGCTTTGAAGTCTCAGCTTGACACCTTTTCTTTGCCCTCGGGTGCTACTCTTATCCAATACGTGTATGATTTGTTAGTGGCTGCTGATTCGGAAGATGTCTGTAAGACTGCAACTGTGTCGCTCTTACAACATTTGTCTGATCTACATCATAAAGTATCATCTTCTAAGTTGCAATATTGCCGACAAGAGGTTACCTATTTAGGTCATCTCTTGTCAAAGGAGGGAAGGCGATTGACCCCAGAACGTATATATGCAATTGCACGGATGCCTGTACCGTCCACACAAAGAGAAGTGCGTGCTTTCTTAGGTATTACCTCTTACTGTAGACAGTGGATTCCGAATTTTTCCCTACTTGCTAAACCTCTGTTGGCACTCACACTTAAAGATACGCCCCAGCCTCTTCCTTGGACCGATGAATGTCAAAAGAGTTTTTCTGATTTACGTACTGCTTTGTGTTCTGCTCCTGTGTTGGGTACTCCAAATTACAGTAAACCTTTTACGCTCTATGTCCATGAAAGGGAAGGTTGTGCATTATCAGTTCTGACACAACAATTTGGCAACAAACAAAGGCCGTGTGCCTATTTTTTGGCTACATTACATCCAGTAGCTAAGGCATTACCTAGTTGCCTCAGAGCAACAGAAGCAGCGGCAATCTCTATTCGTCAATCTGCTGGACTAGTATTAGATCATACTCTTAATGTTATGGTGCCACATGCAGTAGATACTCTTCTTAACAGGACGAAAACTCAGCACTTAACGAGCGCCCGTTTGTCTGGATATGAGTTGACACTTTTAGCTAGCCCTATACATATAAAAAGATGTAATGTTCTGAATCCAGCAACATTGTTGCCTATTTTGGATGAGAATCATGTACAAGATCAGCAAGATTGTTTTCTTCGCACTGAAGAAGAAACGAAGGGTCGAATAGACCTGAAGGATACACCACTTGTGGGTCCGGATGGGATCCTATGGGTAGATGGGTCTTGTTTCAAGCTCCCTAATGGCGAAATGACAGCTGCTTATGCAGTAACAACCTTGCACACAGTGGTAGAAGCTGCACGCATTTCGCAAAATTCAGCGCAAGCTGCAGAGTTGATTGCATTGACAAGAGCATGTGTGTTGGCGAAAGGGAAAAGAGTGACTGTTTATACTGACAGTCAATATGCGTTTGCCGTTGCCCATAGTTTTGGTCGTTTGTGGAGGGAAAGAGGATTCTTTACCTCCCACGGCACTAAAATACAGCATGGTCAGTTAGTAACTGACCTTCTTGAATCACTTGCTTTGCCTACTCAAATAGCGATTGTGAAGTGCAGTGCACATAAAAAGATTACTGATGACGTGTGTCAAGGAAATGCGTTTGCAGATGAAATAGCGAGGGAAACAGCGAGGAATGTTGAAAGTCGCATGTATGTTGCGGGCCCTGCAAGATGGGTCGCAGAAGGTGGTATGTGTGAAGACACAGTAGAAAGCGTGAGAGCGATTCAGAAGGAGGCCACCGAGAAAGAATTGAGTACGTGGAGAGAAAGTACGGGAATGTTGGATACTATGGGATGTTGGACGGAATTGTCAGAGCATCAACGATGGTTGTTACCAGATGCGTATGCACTGCCTGTAGTTACTATGGCTCATGGACCAGCCCATATTAATGCAAGGGGTATATGCAAGCTTTTAGCTCCAGTATGGCAAAATGAAGGTATTCCTAAATGTGCAGAAAATGTGGTGAAACATTGCATTGTTTGTTTGATGCACAATCCAGGAAAGGGAACTCCAACTCCAGCAGGTCACTTTGCACCCCCTACGTACCCATTCGAGGTACTGCAAATAGACTATATCCATATGGAACGCTTTAACAATCTCAAGTATGTCCTGGTGGTGGTTTGTGCCTTTTCCAGATGAATAGAGGCCTACCCCCTAAAGGACAACACTGCCTTGTCCACTGCAAAAATACTTTTGAAGGTATTTTTCCCGAGGTTTGGTTTGCCGCGCATTTTCTGGAGTGCCAATGGAAGTGAATTTGTAGGTCAAATTATGCAGAAGGTGTGTGTGGGCCTAGGTATTAGACAGAAGTTCCATGCCGCAAACCGTCCTCAGTCAGCGGGTCTGGTAGAGTGCTATAATGGCACTCTCAAACTTAAATTAGCAAAGATTCAGGCCAGCACGGCCTTTCCTGGCCTGATGCCTTGCCTTTGGCACTTCTTTCAACTAGAACAACCGTTCATTCTCGTTTGGGACTTAGCCCATACGAGATTGTTTTTGGATGCCCAGCCAATGTTTGGGGAGTCCCCAGACCCAAAAAGTACTCAGACATTCCGTATCTGTTGTTGGTTGACTACTTGCATGATCTCACCACTAAATTGCATGTTATTCGTCAACAGGTCCAAAACGCTTTGCCGGAGGCCACCTCAGATCCCGGACACTCCATTCAGCCTGGGGACTGGGTGTGTCTGAAGAACTTTCAGAGGAAAAAGAACTTGGAACCTCGTTGGGGGCCGCCGAGACAAGTGTTACTCACAACTCATACAGCTGTCAAGGTCCTGGGAAAGAAAAACTGGATCCACGGCGTGCATTGCAAACGGGTACCATTGCCTTTACCTTTTGACCAGTGGGTCCGAGAAGGTGTTGGGGATAGTGAAGGTGAGAAGGTACCCAGATTCGTACCGTTCAGCAGTGCACGCCTGGATTGGACTAACTCAGAGAAGGAAGATGATGACGTCTTACAGGAAGCTGTACCTGTACATTTAAGACTCAACACAACAGATCCTGAAAATGTATTCAAGGACCAAACGATACCTGGAAAGAGACGATACAATCTGAGAAGGAGGTTGCCTAAAGACAATTAATTTTGGGTTTTCTAATTTTGTTTAAAAAGATAACGTCCTTTTTCCTTTATCCATCAAGTTGCAGGGTCACGGTAGGAGTCTTGAGCTGTGACCTGAATAGTGACTAGGTCAACAGGACTTGCAGTGTCATAGGATGGCTAACAATCACAGCCAAGTGATTAAGGAAGATTATCGTGAGCAACGCCTTTAGAGTAATGGATAGTACAGGAAAAGGGAGTGACATTTAAATGATGAAAAGAGCTCATTATAACAAATTATTATTCAGTCGGTGTGGCGTAGCATTGTGTGTTTTATTATGTTTATGTAGTTTATTAGCATGCATAGGATGGCTTATTCATGTCCTACAGTTAGTACCTGTTCCCACTTGTGTCCCTATAACTCCCTCTACTACTGTTTCTACGCATAAATTCTACTCACTCCCAGACCACGAGCAAATGAGAAGAATGGAATATCTTAACAATTCGTTCATTCAATTGTTACACCAGCATTAATTGATAGTAAATATTACTGATTGTTGGGTTTGTGGTCTCATACCACATAATACACAGAGAGGAATGCCGTATCTAGTTCTCCCATTTTCGTATGAAGGTTCTGCTTGGGCCTATCTGGCTATGTTTTCCAATGCATACCAGAATCAACTTCGATATCCTCCTGGTGGGTCCTATAATGGTGGAGTGGATTTTAGTCACAGTCCCTTGATAAAGGGTATTGTGACCACGGCAAAGATTGCTGACATTAGCAAGATTCCCAAAGATGAGAAGAAAGCATACGATGGGTGGAATATAACTCGGTATACTCTCAGCCTCACTGACAAGGTTAAGCAGCAGAGTTTTACACCGATTTGGGTTCTACCCCAAAGAGGTCATTTGTGCTTACAAATAAATGGCCAGAATACCAAAACTAAGCAAGAGAAGAGTAATTGCTCCCATACGTATGTTTATACTCCTTCTACTCCTGCACCGCTAGTGCCATCTCAAGGTACAAATTTTATCTGTCATGACAGAGCTTATACATGGCTTTCCACATATTTCTCGGGAACGTGTTATATAGCTTTTCTCCTTCCCCCTACATATACTGCTCCTGCTGATTATCACAGAAAGAGATTTGGTAGAGGAGTTGTAGATTCGGAAGACACAGCAGGACAAGAAGGAGGGGATTTTCTGAAAGGGTTTCTTCCCTTTTGGGGTCCGATGGTCAATAGCAGAAATATAAGACAGTTAGTTCGTGTGGTTGATGCCACAATAAATGTAACTTCCGGAGCATTGAAGAATTTGACTGCCGAACTTCAGGCGGATCGTCTTATGACTTTACAGAATAGGATGCTTTTAGACATAGTTCTTGCAGATAAAGGAGGAGTCTGTAAACTGATCGTATCTAGTTGTTGCATTTATATTCCTGACAATGCCCCTACAGTATACCAAGCCATCTCTAAGCTACATGTCATCTCCGAGTCTATTCACCAAGATACTGGAGATTCGTCTGTGATAGGATGGTTTTGGGGACTACTGTCCACTTGGGGATGGAAAGTGTTAACTTTCCTTGGAATGATTTTAGCGATCATCTTTTCCTGTTGTCTCTGTCTACAGTGTGGCCCAGCCATTTGTGGACTTTGTGCCACGATCTGTGTCTCCAAACCAGTAGCACAGCAGACAGAGAATATTAAGATGATGGTGCAACAACACCTCAATGACCTCATGACCATTGATATCGACTCAGACTAATATGGGTCCCTTTGTGCATTGCCTGAGTATGGCAAAAGGAGGGCCTGAGGTTACATAGTTTTCGGCTCCTCTTCACATACAGCCGCCATTTTGTGTTTAGCCGCCATTTTGTGTTGCCTCACTCGGGCAGCACGGCTAACGCGGTAAAAATGGTCTTTCTGCCTTTTCAGCTGCTCCGTGTCTTTCCTGTTAAAGAACAACCCTTGTCCTTGTGTACAACACTGATGTCAGGGTCTGGCCGAGTTTGCAAAGCCATGTCTAGACTGATTAATCCATGTCTTACTCCACTGTTTGGGTCCCACCATTCTTCCCTACTTTATCTTGTTTAACTGGCCTTCACCATTCTCTTCGTGTGTTCTCTTGTTACATAGCCCTTCTTGTGAAGCATTCTACACATGTTTTGCCACCTGCAAATTGAATTACGGGCACTAGTGTTGATTAACCTGAGGGGAGGAGAGCACACGGGGTCTGAAAGGAGGGTGTGTTTTAGACATCCAATAGCTTGTTTTCGAACTATTCCTATTTGTCAGTTTTGTGTGTATTGGGAGTTGTCATTGTAAACTTGTTCTGTATAATAGACTGTGCGCCACGGATTGAAGTGGCAGTCTCTTGAGAACCTACCTGTGTGGTACTTCTTAGATAACTGTACTTAGCTGCAGCTAATAAATCTACTTTTCATGCCTAACAGAGTGTCCCGTGTCTCTGTCTGTCGAAGCAGGTGAACCTGGAGATCTTAGGCGTGCCCTGCGCCGCCTGGCCCATAAGGTCAGGTTCTCCAGTTCGACTCTTCACACTGATATTTTTGAGTGTGTGAAAGCAACTGTCACTGCAATCTGAGACTGTGGTCACCTCCGGTGATGGGAGGACAGATTTAAAGCCATTTCTAGATTGACATAGCCTGTATTTGTCTGTGGCTTGTGCATTAGTGAGAAATCAGATATGTCCTCTTGCTGTGAAAAGGTAATGATCCACCTGCATAGCTTGGTAAATTTGAGAGTGAATAAGAGAAGTACCAAACTGGAGTGCTCACATCTCTCAGGACCACTAATCACATTGCCACTGTTGCTTTTTTTGGCATAATACATTTCAGAACACTTTCCCCAATTATTTAACAATTTCAAGGTACCATCATATATGTATAGATAGTCAAAATATCGTTTGTCAGCCCATCATTGGAGCACTTTGCAAATTCCCTGCAGGCACTATTATTACAAAACAGATCTACATATGATTCTTGAGTGTAGATATTCGTTTCAGGCTGAAGATACCATTGACATAAATGTTGACTTAAATATATGTACTTTCTACAACTTTTCCTCACTGGACATAAAATCTGTTTGTGCTGCTCCACTTGTTGCATGATTACGAGTCACATTAATTCCGATAGAGTCAATAATGAAACTTGGAATAATAAGTTGTGTGGGAAAACCATGGATCCATTATGATTTATCTGTGGACTCTGACTGATGAATGTAGCTGAATTCTCCTAGTTGGAACACTATGAAGCTGAGGGAGAGAAGAGAAATAACTCTTGAAATCAGCCCAGAATTACGGATTTCCCTGTTAATTCCCATTTTTTATGGGGAACATTAGGATGTCATTATTAAAGCTTGGTTTTTATCAATGGTGGCTGGCATAGGTTAGAGCGCTCGGGCGGGCGGGTACAGGGTGGGGTGGGGGGAAGTTGACAGATGACGGGTTAGTTCAAATTAAATAAAAAAAATAAAACTACTTACATTGCCCTTGCCGTATCTGTGAGCACAAGGTAATTGGTTTTATTTATTTTTTATTTAATTTTAACTAACCTAACATATGTTTATAACCCTGCCCAGCATACCCAGACATGCTTCACTGCTCATACCTGAGCCGGCCACCCCATGGTATTTTATGCATCCCCATAATTACCGAGGCTTTTGGTTTTTGGTATTCTAAGGAGTATTTATTAATCACTAGAAACTCCTCGGACCCATACAGTGGAAAAAGGTTAGTCAGGAACATCTCTTGTCTAGCACCTACACATTTAAGATATCACAGTTGATGCCATTGCCGAAGGGCAGCTCAGAAAATTTCGGACAGTCATAAGGGAAGCATTAGTTTACATTAAGGTCAATAATATTTAACTACAATTACATCACCTCCACTACATCGATAAACATAGTGCTATTGTTTTTACCTCTACATCATCTCCCTAATCAATTTCACTGTTGTATGAATCTATTATATTTACCTATACCTACCCTGTGATGTAGGATTATAATGATGTAGTGAATGCATTATAATTATATTAAAAAAAAAATCTCCGACATTCCAGGAATATTTAATGTTGTGTATGTCATGGGAGCCAACTTCTCAATAACCTTGGATTTTGAGGGTTAAACTGTAACACATGACTTTTGACCTCTGTGACATCCCCAAAAGTGGTGTCACAGTACATGAAGTCACCAGAAGACAGTTATGTAGCATTGAGGAGACAAGTGGGCAGGTAGAACATGAGTATTTAATTTTTAGGGCAAAACACAAAGTGCTCGATTCACAAAGGTAAACTGAGATGGAAGTCTAACTTTACGACATTCCGTATTCATCAAGGGCATTTAGGAGTAGTAAGGTTAGACTTTTGCCTCAGTTTTGGTCTAAGATAAACCTAAGACCTAAACTGAAACAAAAGTGTAACTTTACTTTAAATTCCTTTTGTGAATACCGAAAGTTTTAAAATTAGACTTTCGTCTCAGTTTATCTTTATGAATAAAGCCTAAAGTTTCTAAAAGAACATTATTTACAAACATGTCATACGCTGCAGCCATAAACTCCCTTCACACAGAAATCCAGTATTTATTTGTAGCTAGCATTTCATGTATCAGATTTGTCAATGTTAGACATAAGCTCACACAGAGTGCTGCCTTTTATTTAAATGCAGAATATATTTGACCAGAAAACTGCTGAATAAATGTATTAGCAATTGCTTTTACAGTCAACTTAATGGCCTACATTTTACATTCATGTAGGAGGGCAACAACATTCAGTCTAGCAATTGAAATAGATGAGAGCATAAATGGTGATTGTGCTCACTTTGCAATGCTATAGTTGCAATGCTATAGTTACTCATTGAAAGGATGTAAACATGAATCATTTCCTAAGCATATTTTTTTTTGATAATGCCCAATTTACCTACAGTATTATATTCTTTAAGAATAAAAGTGTCAAAAATACAATATGAATTATTGTTCTTGAAAATGTCAGAACCACAAAAATCTTAGACAGTATATGAGACATGCAAAACGAAGCCCTTCCTTAATGTATACTTGGTTTATTGAGAACATGTGAACATTTTTCTGTATAGTGCCACACCTTAGCAATGCCTGTAGGCCAATCGAAATCTTCGAAAATATCCTATTGTTTTTTTTACTGCAACCCTTGTCTTGATAGGTCTTTTTGGGCAAAACATATAAAGAGAGAACTAAAACAACTAGTCCTAGAATCCAAAGTCTTATTATTTTGCGTTTCATAAGATTCTCAAGATCATGACATGAGCGGAGGAAAAATGGGGCAGTGGAGAGATGTAGATGGGGAGGATATTTGTAAGGCAATGACAAGATCAATCCTAATGGGAAGTAGTGAGTATGTTTATGTGTGAAGAATTCATATTGTGAATTAATATCTATGTCAACGAGACAGTTATTCGTTTACTCTTTCAGCAAACAAATGTGGTGAAAAAAGGTGTTACCACATTCCAAAAACAATTATATAGAATAAGGGCTTCTTTGCAAACTCATATTTATATACCTCATTCATGGAAAATAAGACAATACTGCAAAAAAACACATACTGCTAATGTGTGTGTTAAAATCAATGTGAATCAGAAACTAAACAAATCTGTTTGCTATTATGAATGACTATGAAAGTTATAGTGGCACACACACGCTTAAAAAAGCTTCTAAATCACAAAAATGCAATGTCTAATCTTCTGAAAATAGGCAGAACTCTTAAAAGGCACGTGGGCATAATTGCAAGGGGATATCACCACCAGAATGTCACTTTTAGTGATGCGCTTGTGGCGATATCCCCTTCTCCTCATTTACAAAGAGGACTTAGCGTGAAGTGGGCATGCCATGCGTGTTGTAGTGAGAGTTTGTAGAAGCACACATTGCATTTTTTGACGCTGCCCCATATTTAAATCTGTTCTTAGGATGGTGATACGAGAATAAATATTAATTTCTCGTCACATTACGCTCATTTTATATATGCCGCATTCAGAAGCACACATAGAAACAGAAATTCTCCTTTAATGATTTTTTATGTGCAGGAAGGTGTAAATACTGCGAATCCCTGCGTTTAAAAATTGTCAGAGCTTGTTGCTTGCAATTTAGGAGTTATACAGAGCTCAGACATTTTATTGTAAATGTCCCCCATTGGGTCTAAGACATAAGAATATACAAAAGAAAGAGAGGTAACAGGTAAACATAGTCAAAATAACAGAAAGAACGTTCTTGAGTCTTTAAAAGATGTACACAATTCTTCTTTAATAGATTCAGTCCATTACACGGGCGCACAACACATTTCTCCCTAAACAGTGCTTCATCAGGGCACTAATAATGCCACCAGAAGATATCTAGAATTGTCTAAGGTATTAATTCAGGTTGTAGGACACACATCAGAGAATGTTGTCTTCCTTTTATCAATCGATTCTGCACTTCCTCATTGGGCCCAGACTAATTTAGTAGTAGTAGTAACATATCCAAGAGCGTGGTCCAACAGAAATATCCAGTGGATACCTAATTTGGTGTCTTGAACTCCCTCGAGTCTGAGAGACATTCTTTACAAATGAATTGGAACACCATCAGTAGACTGGCTACTGATGGCATTACAATTCGTTCACCGGTGTGAGGAGAGGAGAGCCGCACAAGGCTCAGTTTGTTAAGAATGTCTTTCAGACTCAGCTCTGGATCTTATTGGAAAGAGTAGATACATGTTGCATATAAACAACAATGTAGGTCATACTAAATAAAAAAATAATTGATAGCAATCATTTATTTAAACTTAAATCTGAATATTTATTTATGGGCAATATTAAAAACTTCCTGATAATTTATAGTGTTTCACTTATTGAATTTACAGTAACAAGAAGCAAAATTCTATATTCCCTTAGAAAATTCTTTACATGTTGAACATCTCCTAACTTGAAGAAGTTCAGAAGAAGTCTTTAAAAATATACTTAATGCAATGCTTCACATTGTTCTCCTCCCACCTCCCAGGATCTTTTTAATTGTGTCTGCAGCATGTTCACATGGAGTAGCTACCTGGGCCCAGCTCCCAACCTAAAACCTGGCACTGGAATTCTACTCTGCACCTGCACTTGCTTATTCTGCACTTCTCCTTTGTTTTCTTTTTTGTGTTTTCCTTTGCCTCTTGGGGGCAGATGTTTCAAGCCCTTTTCCTGTTCGCAAACGGGCCGATTCTCAGTATCGGCCCTTTTGCAAACTGGAAAAAGCCTTTTGGGATGTATCATCCCAAAAGGTCATCGCAAGAGACTGTGGAGAGGTGTGGCTCACTGGTTAGAGGCGGCAGACCTGTAAGCAGAGAACGGCCCGGGACCAGGGTTCAATTCCCGACACGGCAGGGTCTTGGACCAGGGTCAACGGACTCGATAATTCTAGCCTCAGTGCCTACTCTAACCAGGGAACACACTCGGTAACTCTGGGCATTAAGCTTGCCTCATCTCTACAACGGCCCCCCACAGATGCCAGGGATGCCTGGTTTCACCCTGGAGATACCCAGAAAGGGAGCATCTCACAGGGAAAACCAGGACGGGTTCCCCAGCGGTCTACAGCGCCAGGACACTCGGGTAGAGTAACAGTGCGCTTTACAAGTATCCAACATTACATTACAAAACAGTGAATGGCAAAATGTCTGATTCCCTATTTTGGGACACAAAGAAATAGTCACAGTGGAAATTATTTGAAAAAATGTCAGAGACCACATGTGTGGACAAGTTACATAGAGTTATAACACCACCAGATAACATATGCAATGAATGACAGTAATTCAATTACATAAACAAAGGTTGTCTAAAAGATCAACAAATCAAATGACAGAATGCCTGTCAAAATTGAAATTTTTGTTAAAACAGGTGCAAGAAAGGTGACAGGTGCAAAAATTGGGATCAGTGCAAGTGATGTGCAAAGGGAAGGTAGTGCATAAATGTATACATCCACTGTTGATATAGAAACCTATCCTGCCAGGTTTCTGGCAATTTTACTTAATGCAACAGCATAAACAACAGGAGGCACTTACAAAGTCACTGTCAACCAAGTTTGGTGTGGAAGGACAAGAGAAAGTCGACGTTTCGACCCCTATGAGGACCAGCACGATGATTTGTTTAGAGGCGTGGTCTTCTTCAGGACCGACAAAATAGAGGGGGTCATGTGTGGGGTAGGGCACCAGCATCAGCAGGAAAACATCGAGCTGGAAGATGAGAATGTGGGCCTGGAGGGCTCCATTGGGAGTATATATGTGTACCTTATGGTATCACTTGCTATGGTTTGCTGATTAATAGGTCGCACAGAGTTCATTCGTAACCTCTGGGGAAGCGATGAGACATCTGACAGCTAGCCCCACTCTCTGACATTTTTTTTAATCATTTCCACTGTGACTATTTCTTTGTGTACCACTATTTACCCGAGTCCAGTGATCTATCGGGTTACCCCATTGATACATAACTCTCCCTATTTTGGGAAGCATTTAAGGAATCGCAAAATTGTGATTCCTTAAATGCAATTCTGTAAGCCTCCAATTTGTACGAATTTGCCTTAAGAAGTAATTTGCGATTTCGTAGAAAAATTAACTTTTTAGCATTTTTCAAAGTGCCATGTGGGCATGTATGTGTGCCACATGTGCACACATGCATATTTCAGGGGTGCAGAAGGGTGTTCTTTTGACACACTTGCACCCTTGAAATTGCATTAGCAATTTGCGAGTACCTAATGGGTACCTGCAAATTGCGAATGTCTTCCCATTCATTCCTATGGGCCTCTAGGCCCATAGGAATGAATGGGAAGGTATTCCTTAATTCCGAATCACTATTTGCGAATCGCAGTTAAGGAATATGTAGGAATCGCAAATAATATTGTGAATCCTACATATATTGCCTTTTGCGAATTCCTAATAGCGAATCGCTAAAATCCGCTATTAAGGACTCGCAAACCGATTTTGTGATACATATGCCCCTTGGAGCTTCTGCATTCTTCTCCTGCTTTTTCTTGTGTTTTTTGGAGGTCTTGGGTCTTTTTAACCACTTTTTCTGTGCTTCTTTGAGCCCTCAACTCTTGTCTCCTTCTTTTCTCTATGCCTCACAAGCTTCTGCTTGTTTTGCCCCATTTTTCACTGTGCCTCTTGAGCTTCTGTTCTTTTGCCCTGCTTGTTTTTGTGCCTTTCTGAGCCTCTCAATCAAATTGTGCCTTTCTTTTTTCACCACCTTCATGTCTTCATGTTTTTCTACTTATTTTTCTGTCTCTTCTAGCTCCTTTTCGGACTCTCAGACACGCTCCCCTCCCTCCTCTTGTGTCGCTTTCTGTTTCTCCCTGCTCCATACCTGCTCCTCCTGCTCCTCCATCACCTTCCTGTCTCTTCTTCCCACATCCTTCTGCAGAGTTCCCCCTCACAGGACCTACTTAATGGTAGCTGTAGTGCGTCCTAAGTGATAGGTGCCTAGACCCAGCACCCCACCGACCTACCTGTGACCGGACCAGTTCTCTGCTCCCGCACTCACTTCTCCTTATGCTTCATGATATTTATGCACTTCTCTCCCATTTTTTCCCCATTTCCATCTACCTCTTGGAGCCTCTGCTTTCTTCCGCTGCTTTTCCTTGTTCCTTTGTGTTCTCTGCTCTCTTCCTATGCTTTATATGTGCGGGTTTGAGCATGCTACTCTTTTCTCCCCCATTTTCTCTGTGCCTCTTGAGCTTGTGCTAATTTTCCCCTTTTTTCTCTGACCCTCTTGAACTTTTCCTCTGTTCCCCCTTTTTATTTGAGCCTCTTGAGCTTCTGCTCATCTATCCCCTTTTTCTCTGTGAACCTTATTGCGACTACGGAGGACCAATGGACTGTCGTAGTGGTGGTGGCGGTCCGTGGGCCTCCAGACTGGTGGTCCACCCTCCATATATTGACTTTCGTGGTCTGACTGCCACAGAACAACTGCTACTGCCAGGGATCGACGATCCCTGGCAGTCTTGCAGTGGTGTTAGGCTGGTAATGGACTGGTGGTGCCGCTGCAGCACCGGCAAGCATATTGGTAGTTTCCTCACTGCCAATTTTCAAAGCAGTGTGGCCACCATGAAAAGTGTAGTGGTGAGGAAAGCAAGTGCTTCTGTGCCAGGAGATGCTTGCAGGGGGGCAGATTGTGTACCCACTGTCTGCATGCACCCCCAGTTCCTACAGGGCATGTGGTCCAGGAAGATGCAATGGCATTCCAAATGCAGTGCCTTGCTAAGGTACACATATGAGTCTTAGCATGGCACAGCCGTGGGCCAGCTGCCACAGAACCACTCAAACTAGATTACAGTCGGAATCAGGCAAACAGTCACAAACTCACAATATGTGTTTGGCGATTTTGAAGCGAGGCACTGGTGTGGCAGCCTGCTCCAAGACCGCCAAACTCATAATAAGGCCCAGTGTCTCTTGAGCTTCTGCTCTTTTGCCCTGCTTCTGCATGTGCCTTTCTGAGCTTCTCACCCGTCTTTGTGCCATTCTATTTTTCAACCCTGCGTGCCTCTCTTCTGTCTCTTTCACCCCAATCTTTGCCTCTATGTCATGCTTCCCTCCCGACTACTGCACTTTTTCTCTCCTCCCCCTGCTCCTACTGATCCTCTGTGGCCTTCCTGTCTCTTCTTTCCACAACCTGCAACCCAGCAGACAACCCTCTGCACTTCACCCCCTCTCAAAACCTACTTAATTATAGCTGTGCTGCGCAAAAGCGCACTAAAGGCATGCTCACTGACGCCTGTCTGTGCCTGGACCGCGCAGAGTACCAGGAACCCTGGTCCAATCACCCCCAGCATTACTTTGCAGCACATCTCTGCTCGCTTGACCCTCAATGTTGTGCGACCTGCTGCTACCACGCCAAACCACAAAACATGGTAGGAGCCTTCACATGCACCCACTATCAGTTCTCTTGCAGCCTCACACCCACACACATATCCAAAGCACTAGCAGTGACCCCAAACCCTGCTCAACACTCCAGACCCCACCACAACAGATTTTTGCATGCATGTTGTGCAAAACATGATCACTTAACAAACATGCCACTAAGATCTGAAATGTCCATAGCAACAAATCGCTAGACCTCCTTTTCTTCATGGAAACCTGGGTCAGTCCCACGTTGACAGCTGAGCTAACCCTATGGGCAACAAGATCACATCACAGAACCACCTGCACAAGCCAGGAGGCAGAGGTGCCATTATCCAAAAGGTCAACATCCAATGTTCTACATCCAAAGAGAAAAATACCCCTGACATGGAACACATGCACTTGAAACTGCAAATCAGGGAAAGCTTCACCCTAAAAGGAACACTTGCCCATCAGTCACATGGACCATGAGCCACATTCATCAGCCTCCTCACAGACTTCATTGCCCAATTCACCATCAACTCCAGGGACTTCATACTTCGCAGCAACTTAAATTTCCAACTGGAAGACCCTTCCTCCAAAGCCTTTCTTGAAGGTCTGGACAACATGGGAATCACCCAGCTCGTCACAGGCCCAACACACAGGGTAGGACACACACTGGACTGAATCTTTACCACCAGCACAGGAGCACATACAACTCCTCTACACCGCTCATTTAGACAGACTACTCAATCATCCACTTCCAAATTAACACACCACAAGCCAACGCACACACCAGCATCAGCCTACCAAGCAGCAAAGGGGGAAAAATCTCAATGCCCTCAACATGAACCAACCTAACATTAATAACAACCTCAGCAAGGGCATCACCAACTTCAATTATTGGATCAAGATCTTCACATACTCCCTCATACTCATCAAAACCAACAGTGATATAAGAACCAGGGAAGAAGCCAGATAGTACACAGACAACCTCTGAAAAGCAAAGCCTAACTGCAAACAGCTCAAACAGAAATTAAGAACCAGGCACGAGATCACGGCCAGAACCACATGTAAGGGTGGGCTCAGACGCTGCCATCAGCAACTGAGAAACACCAAAAAAGAGCACTAGCTAAATGCATTGAGGCAAGCACCAACAGCTGCAAGGAAATCTTCTTAATTGTCAAAGAATTCTCCATCCCGGGAAGCCGCAGTCAACAACATCAGCACCACACAGGAACTCTGCAACAAACTTCTTCCACAGTAAAAGAGCGAACATCTACAGAAACTTCGAACATCAACAGGACACCAGAGATATCTTCACCTACCTGCTATCAAGGTCGGATTCCTCAGGAACAGTTCAATATGCTTACCTTCTGGCAGCACCGATTCTGCATACATAGAAACAGAAGGTCGGAGTGACCAAATGGGGGGAAGGGTAATTAGGGAGGGTAATGCGGGGAAGGAGACCTGGAACGAGACAGCAGGCAAATGAAATCCTTCTACGATATCAATGGTAATGACTCTGTGCTTTAATTTGTATTCGTACCATTGTCCATACCTGTAAATAAAATGTTAGCTTTGAGTCCTCTCAACTTAACTAAAAGTCCTCTGTAGCTTTCAGTTTGAGGATTAAAGTTGCATAGTCTTTATAGTCAATGCCAATGCCAAATGTCTCTTATCATTATAAAAAGAATCGCTAACTCTGATAAATGTCTTTTGAGACTATGTCTCTCGTCAGCGATGGCAGTAATACTTATTCAATGGATAATAGCAAACAGATAATTCTCTGTTAAACCTTTAAAGAACTTGAAAATTGCCTCTCTAGTAATGTCCTTGCTTTAACCTTGAATAATTGCTGTTATACTATTGCGGAAAAAGTATCTTGAAAACAAACTTCCTACTTGCTTTCACAAAATTCAATTATCCAAACTTGCTGCTCATTATTTTACGAGTGAAACAACCAAGCTCTGTCCACAAATAACCAAATGCAGAAAAAATATATCAAAGACAAGTCTCCTACCTGATTCCCAAAACTTCGATAAATCAAACCTGCTATTCTGGCAGTTTTCGAAGCCACCTTAATCGAATCTTCTTTCCCGAAAACCAGTGTGTAGAAAAACAGCTGCTGCTACGAGCCAATGCACTGCCCTCGGGGATTTCTTCAATAATGAGCACACGCTCTTAGCTGTGGTTTTCTGTTATAGGCTGAGACCGCACCCAACATGACGGGGATTCTTCAGTACTCTTCTGGAACTCTCCAGAATATGAACATAAAAACAAAGGAAACAATAATACATAACAAATACAATATGCTACAAAAACGACTGACTACAAAAATGACTGAACGTGCAAGATGGACTTAAACTGTTATGCTCCAGAGAACAGTTTCCATGGTATAGTAAAAATAATCATGCAGTCCTTTACATATCTTCAATTTGTAGTACATGCCAAGGAATCCATGCACATAGTATAAACAGCAAGCACAGAGGTGATGAACCATGACACCTGCCCACCAATAGTCAAGATGGACACTTGACTGAATGGAAAACTCTTACACAGTGGTGATCATGACGACTGTCCACCCCGGGGCCCCAAAATATCCTTGCCCTTACCACATCAACAACATGGGAGGATCACCAATACACAAGGTCACTTCTAGGTTAACCAACCTAGGACTCATAGTTGCCAAGAGGCTAATCACTAAAAGGTGGAAGAATGGAAACCCTCCTGTCCTTCATAGCTGGAAAAACTCTCTGGCGGTATGGGCACAGGCAGAAAGTAAGTCCTTGCAAAGGGAGGAAATGTCTAGTTTATGTAGATATCCCATAGCGCAATGCTAGGATGTAATACTTGTGGAGTTGAAACTTACAGATAAAGAAACCGAGAGCAATCACTCACAAGATGCAGATAGGTTAGATTCCTATACAGACACCTAAACCCATCATAATTCAGGTTCATGATATGTCACAAGACGGAATATGCCGGATGGGAATGTACAGGAGTACCACATAGGGGGTGAAGCCAGGGCCCAACATTATATTCTCCACTGCAGTGCTTGGAAGTAATGGGAGGTAAGCACACGTTTCATATACTATGGGCAGTTATTACCATTTGCTTGAAATGACCCAGGAGTGGCAGACAGACGTTATTGTTACATGGTTACTTATTGTGTTACATTTGCATCAAGCTGTATTCATAACATGGACAATGTGGCACAAGTAAAAGAGATAAAATAAAATAAAGCTGAACAAAATAGCAAGCTGGGTAAGTGGGCAAGTGACTATTTCGGGGTAAGATGCGACCCAAATGCAGACGGTTTAATGTACCTACAAATGTTGCTTAAATGGAACATAAGGCAGCCACTGTGTATTACCCTGTAACTTTGATTTTCTTCGCCGGTCAGCAGAACCCAAGTTGACCACAGTTGGTTATATACGAATGTGTACATGAAAGAGCTAGCAGGCCACAAATGTGTATATAGACTTCTTCCTCCTATGCGAACGTTGTTGCTGTTTATATAAAAAATGCAAATAAAGATATTTAAAAAAAATAATAGGAAGATCACCAATCAGCAAAACCCTCATCCACATCTTGAGCACCTCCATCAGATCCTCCACTTTCCCAGGAGACTGGAAACATGCAGTCATCAACTTCCTTCCCAATAAAAAATTGGTCGACCTAGAATACCTGAGCAACTTCCATCCCATCTCTCTGCTCAGCTTCCAAGCCAATGTGATGAAAAAGCCCATCAATAAGAAACCCAACAGCCAGATCGAGTTACACCACTTACTGGACTACAACCAATCAGGATTCAGAAGTGACCATATTACAGCAACTGCACTCTTTGTGACTACAGACAACGTCTGAACAATACCGGACTAAGGAGAAACTGCGGCCCTCATCCTACTCCAGCTCTCTGCAGCCGTCTATACGGTTTCTTACAACAAACACATCAGAAGAGTCCACAAACTCAGCATCCAAGGACTAGCCCTCAACTGGATAAGATCCTACATGATGGAAAGAACACAGAAAATCAGACTACCGCCCTACACAATGGAATCTAAAAACCTGATCTGTGGAGTCGCTCAGGGTTTTATCTCCCTCTCCTACCCTGTTCCACATCTACATGACGTTGCTAACTAACATCATCAGATCCCAAGGAATAATCATATCCTATGTTGATGACACCAAACTCATTATATCCCTGATCAGAAAGACAAACACCACCAGAACTAACTTTACCAGCTGAATGATCAAGGTAGCAGAATAGACGAGAACGGACTGCTTGAAGCGAAAGTTTGTCAAGATAGAACTGCTGGTGTTCAGGAACAATAACTATCCCCGGGACTCCAGCTGGTGGTTGACAGAGCTAGGACCTACACCAAACCCACCAACCTCTCTAAAAACCTGGGAATCATCCTGGGTAGTAAACTTAACATGACAGCACAAGTCAACACAATGTGCTCCTCCTACTTTCACATCTCAAGCATACTACGTAAGCTCTTCGAATGGCTGCCTCAGACGTACTGAAGGATTCAAATTAATTACCGATGGACTATACTCACCGATAGCCCATATACCAATGCAAGTAATAATAATTCAGTTGGCAATGGAGAAGGTTCAATTGTTTATTCTTCAAATACAAGCCCTGACAGGGGAGCCTCAGTCTACACGACCCTCAGAGGTGCGCAGAGGAGACTGACTACATGTTCAAGGTACAAAGCATATATACGTTTCATGCGTTCACAATGACACCCTACAAGGAAAGATACAACTTGTCAGTAAGCCAAGAGGAATACCCATATAAGGCACTATTGATTTGCTAGTAGCCAAGGCCTAAGCTATTCCGGGGGCAGGTCAGTGAGGTGCCTCCCTGTCTATCTGTAGCCCGGGGAGTACAGGAACGGGCTCTGCTGAAATGAGCGCATCCCACAAGAAAGGCAGGTGTGACCTTGGGTTTCCTGAAGCTATGAGCTAACAGCTAAAGAAGAAGGCTTGGCTGGCCATCGTGGTTTTGAGCAGAAAGCGTGATCACGTGATTTCGGGGAAACAGCGCTTGCTCACAGAGAAACGAAACAAAATGGCTCCGGTCATATCAATAGGAGCGGACATGCTAAAAGTCAATCGCTAGTAAATATGCTATTACAATGAACTCTAATTATATGATTATACAGACACGGGTTATATTATATATATATGGCCAATAATATGGTGTTTATCGAATTTAGATCCCATCAGACGGCCCTTTTGTCCTACTATAGCCAATATAACCATATTCACTCTACAAAAACTCCCTCGTCAATCTGCATAAGATCCGAAACCTCCTTCTGAATCATTTGCTTCTCGACTTTGGCCTGACGAGGAAAGTTTAAAGCAGTCGTTATTCGTGTGGCATAGAAAGAGCAACAAGCAGGACCACATTGGAGACACAGGCAACAAGTAAATATGACTCCAAAGGCTCCAGCAAGCACCATAAATATTTTCCAACCCCAAGTAGCTAGGAGACCCCAAAACCAGCCACTAAGGGACCAGGTACCGTTATCCACATGTGCTTCACTGGCTAATCGGTGTAATTTCTGTATCGCGAGATGAATGGTTGGGGCTGAATCAGGAATAAACACACAGCAAGAGCTGCCGATCACGCGGCAGGCTCCGCCCCTATCTGGATGACGTCAAGAACCATCCGGTTCTGGAGTGAAACAAGCCTCGTCGCCTGAAGCTCTACAGTAAGGTTTGTTAGAATCCCAGTTGTGGTCTGGACCAAATTCTCCACTATTCTAGACAAGCGTCTTATACTGCGACTATTGAATATAGGTCCCCAAAAGGGGTTGAGACCTTTGGCAAAATCTTCGAACTGCTACAGGGAGGTATCTGTCTGATCGGTACTGTCAGTATCAAAACTCCTAATATTTCGATTAGCCACTACCCCCCTTCGGACTAGCTGATGTGTTCTATGATACTCAGGTGGGGCAATGTACACCGGAGGGTAGAGGAATGAGAGATAGCAACGTCCTGCCCATCCCCGTGGGAGCCAAGTATACGCATTCTCACCACACACAAAATATACATCTGGAGGGGTAATCATAGGTGGGGTACTATATACCTGCAGGGTGTAAGTGTAATTACATCTACTTTTTCCTTCCTTAACATGACCTCGGCCTTGTATGCAAAAGGGGGAGGTAGTATTAATTATGGGGATCGGCAAGGCCTTGTCATTGGTGACATTTCGTTCTCTAAAATGCTGAAAATACATAGTGTAATTGAAAAGTTCAAAATCCTGCATTTCCTCTTGTAGCCAAGTCATATTCTGATAATCTGTATAAAAATTCATGCAAGCATTGGGATCTAGGGATCCTTCTCCTCCTTTTCCTTCTGCATCAAATCCTTGATGTTGTTCTATATACTTCAAAATGGCCTCATAATCTTTTTCAGTATATATCTTTGGTTCAGCTACATAATGAGAATACATCAATGATAATAGTTGAAACCAAGCTTCACAGCTAGCTAAATAAGACATCGGCAAGGAAATGAATAATTCATGCTGGTGCATTAACGAGGGAAGTAACCCACATACCCAACAATTTGTCTTGTTCGTGGTGCTGTGAGTCTGATGCAACATTTCAATAAAAGCATTTTTCATATAAGTTTCTTTATGCCTAGCCTTATGAGGGGGCAAAGAATAAAAGAGGTGTTCTTCTGGGGCCACAGTAGTTCCTAGTAATTTCTGTACAGGGTGCTGAAATTCTAAATATACGAATACACACATCAAAATCACTGTGATTATTATAATGAAAGCAACGAATGCCACCTTCACTCTGGTGGGCCATCCGGAGAACAAATCCATATTATCCACATATCGTTGAGGAGCCAGTGGCCTTTCATCCTCCATTGCAAATCGAGCAAAAGGAAACATACTCTCTATAAGTCCAATTCTAACTCGGTCCCTCTCTATAAGTCCAAATCTATCTTTGTATCCACAAAGCACGCACGCCACCAGAGGGGTTCTTCTTCCCACTAAGGGATCTTCTTCCTGTGTCCGTTCAGAGCCTCACAGGCAGACTCTTATTTATTCATTCAAAAGGAAACAACTTTTCTCCTCTTGTGGAACGACCGTAGCCCTTATCTCAGTCTTTCTTTCTGAACAGAGCTGCTTAGCACAATGTTCCAAGCTCTCAACGTGTTCAGTCCATTGTCTCGCTCAGTACCCCAGCTAATCTATACAGTGTGTCTCAACTCAAGTCTTTCCCTAGCTCCTACCCGATGAATCTGGGGTACCGTGCTGTTTTCGGGGCCGCAGGTCGTATTTGCAGCGTCCAGGCTGCTCTTGATCAGAAAACAACTCTGTTGCAAGGACATCAGATGCATTCAAATCCTGTGGTGCACCTGAAACAACGGCCTCCGCTGGTTGAGCCGCCGCCCTTTCACCTGGGGGCAACACTTCACTCGGCTGCCCCTTTTCTTGGGCGTCTGAAAAGGGAACAAAGCTCTGCAGCAATTCTCCTTCTTGGCTCGGAATTCCTTCGCGGTTTTGCACATCAAAGGGCAAAGGAAGTGGCAGGCGTTTCAGGTGGCTGATGTGGATCCAGTGCTTGCATCCATGCACTTTCACCGCCGTCCTCATTGCAAGGATGATCTGGTAGGGCTCGGACCACTTCGTTTCCAAACTTGATTTCCGTTGATAATTCTTCACCAAGACCCACTGTCCCGGTTCCAACCGATGTCCAGGACCCTCTGGTAGCGGCCGCAATGTCTCGGATACCTGTTGATAAATAGAACGCAGATCTTTAGTCAAGGTATACAAATAATCTGTCATCAAAGGATAATCAATATCTCTGAAAGACCTGGGCCTAGGAACTCCCCACATGTTAGCAGGACGGCCAAAAATTACCTCATAGGGGGATAACCCAGTTCTCGTGTGGGGCGTTGTTCTCAAAGACAATAACGCTAAGGGGAGTGCATCGGGCCATTTTAATCCAGTATTGGCACAAATCTTGGCCATCTTTAATTTCAATGTGCCGTTATATTTTTCAACCAGACCCACTGACTAGGGGTGTCTAGCGGCATGAAATTTTTGTTTGATCTGCAAACCATCACAAACGTTCTGAACCAACAAGGAGTTAAAGTGTGTCCCTTTATCAGACCAGATAATCCGGGGCAAACAATAACGTGGGAAATATTCCTTAACCAGGGCTTTGGCTGTTGCAACCGCAGTTGCTTCCTTGGTGGGGTAGGCTTCAACCCATTTACTAAAAGCAGAAACCACCACCAACACATATTTCAAATTATTTACTCGCTCCATCTGTATATAATCTATTTGTATAACTTCAAAAGGCAGGGATGGTGTGCAAAATTTCCACTCAGGACAGGTTCTCGGCCCCCAGGTTTGTAACGTAGACACACAGGGCAATATTTAACTACATGCGCTGCAGTCTTAGGAATATTTGGGTTATTCCAAACTGGGTCTAACACGGCACAAATACCTTTTGCTCCTATGTGGGCTGGGCCATGGGCCATGGTCACTACAGCATATACCAATGCATTAGGGAGTAACTATCGCTGTTTCTCAGTTCGATCTATCCAACATTCGTTTTTATCTAATTTTCCTACTTCCTGTTCCCATCTCTGTGCCTCATCTATGGTAGCTTCTTTTTGCAATTCTTTTACACTTTCAATGGTATTGTCGAACACAGACGTTTCCGCCACCCACCGAGCCGAAGCACTAGGGAACATGGGAGTCATTTTAGTTTGTGCTGTTTCTTTAGCTATCGAGTTAGCAAAAGCATTTCCTTTTCCAGTAGAATCAATGACTTTCTTGTGAGCACTGCATTTAATGATGGCTACTTTTTCTGGTAATGTCAAAGCAAATAACAATCGGTCAATCAAGGGACCATGTTGAATTTTCTGCCCATGTGTGGTAAAGAAACCCCTCTCCCTCCACAGCCTCCCCAAACTATGGGCAACGCCAAAGGCGTACTGGCTGTCTGTGAAGATATTTACCCTTAGCCCTTCGCTTAATTCACATGCTCGTAACAAGGCTATTAGTTCAGCTGCTTGAGCTGAGTGATGGGAAATCCTAGCGGTTTCCACCACCGTTTTCAATGGAGTAATTGCATAGGCAGCTGTTGCAGTACCATCTGGCAACTTAAAACAAGAGCCATCTACATACAATTCTCCTTGGGGTTCTCACAGAGGGGTGTCAGTAAGATCTACACTAAGTATGGGCGGATCTAGCGGATCTCGCGTACGCGAATTTGCGAATTTACGGATTCGTAATCCGCAAAAATTCGCGAACTCTCGCGGATTTGCGGATTTTTACGGTTTTTGTGTTGGCGAGCGTTCGCGAGGATTTGTGGACCATTTCGCAATTGCGTACTTACTTTTCGGCTTGCAATGGCCGCGACTATGTTGTTTCTACGTCTGGTTTATCATCACAGGTTCACAGCACCCTCTGTTTCACCACTGCCACCCTCTGGTACACCCATGCCACCCTCTGGTACATCCTCACAGCCACCCATTAGGTTTGTTTATCACTGTAGATTATGGGGGTGAAAAAAAGCAAGCACACCTGCCCTGCTTCAACTGCCATGAATTAATTTGGGTGTGATTAATGTGTCAGTAATTTTGAAACTTCCAGTCTGGCTGGCACCTGCTTCCTTCCTTATCTGTAATTTGCTTTCTGTTGCAGTGCAATTTTTTTTCACAGGACCTTTATGGTCTACTTGTAGCTATTCTATGAGCCTGCTGTTTGGGTCATAGCAGGGTCATAGAATAGTTGCAAATAGGCAACTGAACTCTGGAGGGGCCCCTCAGGAAGCACTAGAGTGAATGGTTACTAATGTTAAGTTTGAACTTTTGCACCTGGTGATTGCTTTCAGTTTAGCAAAAATAGTTTTTCTGCAATTTCGCGCGATTCGCGGGGCGCGAATCCGTGCGAGATCGATTTCGGAAGCCGCGAATGCGTGCGAATACACAATTTTATTTTTTGCGGCGTGTATGTTCGCGTGATTTTTTGCGTGTTCGCAAGGCGCTTGTAGTGATACGTTTGCGAAGTTACCCTAGCGGTCGTACACGGGCGCGGCCATCTTATTTGCGTGACGTAATTCCGTTTCCGGCCGCTATGTGTAATCTCGTAAAGTGTGCTGCTCGCTAGTACAATTTCGCGCGTGATCGTGAGGAAAATCTCGCGCGAACTTACCCACGCGGTCGTGAATGGGCGCGGCCATCTTGTTTCTCATTCATTGCTATGGTTCTGGGCATGCTTTCTGTATCCTCTCTGAATCTCTGCCATCCTTTGCTTGTTTGAAGTTTATTTGATCTATTTTACTTATTATCTATCCCTCTATTTTTCTAGCTCAGTATTTTTGTGTTTTCTGCTACTTTTTGTTAATTTTAAACTACTTTTTTAAACTCTTTTCTTTTCTTCTTCCCTATTCTATTTCTTCTTTAATATTTAACTTCATTTCTGCCCAGACCATGGTAAAGGGAGCCGGGAAGCACCCTGAGAAGGGGAAGGGTCCCGCACCCCATGCCCGGCTCCCGTGCGGGCGTTTGAGGAGGGAGCTAGTGATGCCACGGGAGATCTTTAGCGCGGAGGAGGTGGCGGCACTAATCTTCTACGTCCAGCGCCGCCTCCCCAAGACCATCCTGGGAGGCGGCAAGATCGCAACCGGCTATGGCATCCGGGAGCGCCGGAAGCGGTGGGAGAAGGTGTGCCGGGCCATGTTTAAGCTCTCTGGGGTCCGGCGCACCTATAACCAGGCCACCCACCGCTGGACGGATGTCATGGACCGGGAACGGGACTTGCTGGACGCGCTCGGCGTAGAGGTCCCCGGGCTTGGTGAGTAGTAGTAGCTATTTCTAGCTATTTCATCACTACTCTGTTTTATCCGGCTCTGTTATTTGCAAATCTTTGTTCTTTACCAAGAGCAATATTGCTGCCGATTACATTGTAGGTAAATTATATTTCAAAATCTTCTATGCATTTCAGGTGCACTGCTCTCCTTCTCAGTAGCCTTGCTTGCTACTATGCTTATTTGTTTTGTATTTTGTGTTCATTTCATTGGCCTGAGAAATTATGTATGAGTGTAGTGTAAAGAACTGCGTAATGCTAGACACAAAACGTCACAGAAGCCTTACGCATCTGTGCCGTAAAGGCGGCGCATTGCTGGAGTTGCATTCCAACGATGGCGCAGCTCCAGCAATGCTCTGGGGTGCCCTATCTCCCCAATGCTGCATCAAGCCGTACGTCGGCTTCAAGCAGGCGCAGGGTTTCAATCACGCATCATTGTCCTAAAAGTGACTGATTGACATCTTGTAGATTTCCCTCAGCCACTTTTAGGATTCGTTCCTGCGCAGGAACGCCCTCCCTTGCGCCGGAGGAATGGAGGAATGTGAGCCGCAATTGACTTCTAAATCAGCCCCAACAGACTGAAGTCCAGTACTTCCTTTAGACACATGGCTATAAGAAGAAATAGTGGTGGTGGTCGGTGGATTGATAGTTTGAGTATTCACTGATCTGCAAGCACGATGGACTTTGTCTGTCACTTCGCGTGCTGCGGACTGCTGCCTGCCTGGCCTAGGCAAACCTTTTTAGTAGTCTGTTTAGTGAGTTACATAGGAACTTTCAAAGTCAACGGTCCGCAAATCAGGCAATACGAATAACGTAGTATACCACATGAGATTGGTCAATATATCCCGTGGAATAGTTGTCTATCTATTTGCTATTTCTCCAAAATATTTTGTTATTGTTCTTTTGAAATGTTTGATTTGGTTGACAAATCTCATCCATGTTTTCTGGTCTTTCTTTCTTTCATGTTGTACATCAGCTCCCCCCAAGGGCAAGACGACACAGGAGGAGGAGGAGGGTGCTGTTCAGGAGGATGCAGGCCAGGATCGGGCAGGCGAGGGCTCCTTTGCTGGCCCCAGTAAGTTTTAATTTTAATATAGAGTACCTATTTTTTTCCTAGCGTTCCTCATTCGATTTTTTCTAAATCGTCTTTGATCTTCTTGTAGACTGGATCTAAATTCTTATCCTGCCTCGACTATGACTCCCTTTGGTATTACTAGATTATTCTTATTAGTGTGTCTGTGTAGCTAACTAAGATTGCACATATGCGCCAGGACGCCCCTTAGCTGGGGCAGCTGTGCGCAGTACAAATGTATGTAACATAACATAACATAACATTTGGCAATTCCATTGGACTCCCATTCTAGTCAGCAATAGATCTATGCACTGAGTGCAGTCCTCTGGGATTGTCCATAATGTCTTTTCAAGTCTTCTAAATGTTTATGCTTTGGCAATTGCCAACAATAAAAAGGTGAATGACCACCAAGAAAGAATAAGATACTACTTTACTTTTGGTTTGGATAGTAGGACAATCCATTCTTCTACTGTTGCAGGGACAAATCTGCACAAACAGAACTATGGACACTAAATAATGCATTGCTTAGCTTATCAATTATAATAGGTGCTGTTAGACTTTCCACATACCTCAGTGATAACAGACTTTGTAGTTGAACCCCTAATCTCCTTACTGACTAGATAGTGTGGCAGAGTCATTTAGCTCCCAAAGTCACCGATGATTGATCCCCAATGATGATTAGATTATCCAACGCAGGACAAGAGTACGGAGTCAGAGTCAAGAAGTGTCAGAGGCACGGACTCATGCTTGCAAAAATTCCAAAACCTTTAGCTCATCCACTCTAGTCTGGAGGACCAAAAACCACAGAGTCTATTTAATTTTAAAAGCATTATTAAAAGTAAATACATTTATTAAAATCAACTTTGTCATAAAACTAAACGTTTAACTGAAAATGGAAAAGTGCTTAGTGCTGACGATTAATTGGACACATTTCTTGTGGTCGAGCCGAGCTCTCACCTGGTTTGAACTTGATCCTGCTCGTGTTCTTAGAAGTCAAGCTTCTGTCTGTTAGGAGAAAAAGTGGTGCGTGTTAAAAATAGAAAGCAAGCATTCATCAGTTGTGCCAAAAAGTGCTGCAAGACAACAGCCTTCCCTGGAAAAAGGGACATTTTTACTTTAGAGTATACAGTTACAAATTATTACATTGTATTTCGTTTTTTTAAAATTTCTTTATTCCTCCTAGACCAAATATTATATAGTAGTGAGTGGTGTATTTCTAACATTCTTAAATGTACTCTGTAGGTGTAACATCTGGTGGCGGGGCCAGCGCGGAGGTGGTGGTGTTGGATGAGGACTCTGGGGAGGATGCGGTGCAAGTGCCGGACGTTTCTGTGAGGGTTCACACGGTGGTGGCGGGAAGAGGTAAGCTATATATTCCTTACTTATTGAGATTGAAGACTGCATAGTGTGCTTTCTGCACGGGTGTATTATAAATCAACCAGGTAGTATCCTCCTCTAAATGTACTTCGACTTAGCTGTGAAGTTTTTGGTGAGAAGAATCCGAATAAGATCTTAGATGAACTTGATGGATGGGATGATCGAAAAGCGAAAGAAGGGTGTAAGTAAGTGTGGAAGGACGAGAAATTTTATGATGGCTGGCAAATTTATTTATTTATTTGGCGATTTGTAGAGCGCCTGGTGACCCGGAGGCATCCCCGCGCTATAAATCAGTGGAAACCAAAAAGGGGGAGGGGGGATGGAACTATTTGGGGAAAAGGAAAGTTTTCAATTTTTTACGAAAGAGGGCGTGACAGGATTCCAGACGCAAGCTGCGGGGAAGTGAGTTCCATCCTGAGGAGGCTTTGACCGCAAAGCGTCGCCCACCGGTGCGGGCCTTCCTGAATTTGGGGACAATGGCCAAGTGTTCGTTGTCAGAGCGAAGGAGTCTGGGAGCTTTGTAGGGGTTGACCATGTCTTTCAGGGCGGCTGGACCAACACCATTGATGAGTTTGTGGGTAGTGCACAAGGCCTTAAATTCTATTCTCTGGCGAACAGGAAGCCAGTGCAGGGCCCTAAGGGCAGGCTTGGCCGAGGCTCTAGGGGGGAGATTCATAATGAGCCTCGCCGCCGCATTTTGAGTACGTTGGAGTTTTGCCAAAGTGAACTCAGGTGCGCCGAGGTAGACGGCGTTGCTGTAATCAAGCCGGGCTAGGATGAGACCCTGAACCAGTAGTTTTCTGGACAGGGGAGGGAGGAGTGGAAGGATCTTGCGAATAGATCGCATGAGTCCAAAACATGTTCCAGCAGTTTTGGCTGCCTGAGTCTTCATGGTTAGGTCAGGTTCTAGCCATACTCCCAGTGTCTTAATTTCTTTTTTTGGTGTTGGGATCTCACCAAAAACGTCCGGCCAGACCGACGGAGGAATGGAAGTCCATTTATTACCCAGGAGCATGATTTCGGTTTTTGCTCCATTGAGCTTCAGGGAGGACTCGCACATCCAGGTGTGAATATCCTGGAGGCAATTCAGCAGGTTGTCTGGGTGGTTGTCCAGGTGGGATAGTGACACAACGAGTTGAGTGTCGTCTGCATAGTTTACTATTTTTATCCCGTAGGGGGTGACGACATCTTCAAGGGGGGCCATGTACACATTAAACAGGGTGGGACTAAGCGAGGACCCCTGGGGAACACCACTAGTGAGTGGTAGTGGGTCCGAACGTGAGTTGCCGTCCCACACCTGAAATGAACGGCCGGATAGGAAGGAGTCAATCCAGGCGAGTGCAATACCCGCAATTCCTGCCCTGGCCAGGCGATGTAAAAGGACACGGTGGTCCACCGTATCAAAGGCTGCACTGAGGTCCAGGAGGATCACTGCCACTGATCCTCCTGAATCCAGAATGCACCTTGCCTCCTCGATGACTGCGAGGAGTGCGGTGTCCGTGCCATGGCCGGGACGGAATCCAGTGTGGGACTGACGTAGGAGTTTGTTCGCCTCAAGGAATTGGGATAGTTGCACGTTCACTAATTTCTCAGCCATCTTGCTAATACAAGGAAGAAGCGAGATGGGTCTGTAATTGGCCATGTCATCAGGGTCCAGTTGAGGCTTCTTCAGAAGAGCCTTAACAACAGCACTCTTCCAGTTCGGAGGGACCGAGCCTTGGGAGAGTGAGATATTGATGAGTTCCATGATGGAGGGAGCTACGCTGGGGGACACGGTTTTTAGGAATCTAACCGGGGCCGGGTCGAGGGGGGAGCCGCTTTTCATCTTGGCCAGAGTGGAAGTTACTTCGTTAAGGGATACTGCTCTAAAAGTGGACAGCCGCGGGTGTAGGCTGTTAGTGCATGCCTCTATGTCCGTGGGGTTGTGTGGACTGGTGGTTGGGAGGGAGGCCAGTATCCGGGAAATTTTGGAGTCGAAATAGGTGGCCAGATCCTTACTTCTATCCGGAGGAGGGGAGTGAGATGAAGCTGGTACTGGGATATTAAGTAATTCTTTGGCTATAAGATAAGATTCTTTTGACGAGTTGGTGGCATTTTTTATTCTGGCGTCATAGAAAGCGGCTTTAGCTAGCTTTAAGGAGGATTTATAGAGTCTTACCAAGCTGCGGTACGCGTCCTTACTACTGTGGAGCCAGTCCTTTCTCCACAATCTCTCTGCTTTTTTGCACTCTTTGTGGAGAGATCGGAGTTCAGGATTGTACCATGGGGCGTGGCCCCTTATCCCATTTTTGTTCTCACACCTTTTTATGGGAATGATGGCATCGAGGGAGGTGGAGATCCAATCTCTAAACTGGTTGTCGGCAGTGGTTGGATCAGCCGGGAGACTGGGGGTTGTGGAGTCCAGGGCTGTGGACCAGTCCTCCGCCGAGAGTCTGGCCCAAGTTCTATCCCTGGTGTAAGTAGTTGGTGTAAGTAGTTAGTTTGGGGTTTCCTGAATGCCCCTGGCAGGTGGATCGTGACCAGAAAATGGTCCGTCCACGGGAATGGTAGGGAATTTTTGAATTGAAGAGGAGGGATGTTAGAGAACACAGGATCAAGCCGGTGCCCTTTAATATGCGTGGCTCCGGTATTGGCAAGAAGGAGGCCGTAGGCCGCCAAGTCGCAAATCAGGTCAGATGCCCCTGTGTCTAGCGGGTCATCGAAGTGTATGTTTAGATCTCCTAATATTAAAAAATTGGATGTCAGATGGGCCAAGGATGATACGGATTCCAGGAGAGCAGCCGCAAAAGGGCCGAAGTGACCGGGGGGACGATAAACCAGGAGGCCTGACAGGGAGCTAGTCGGGGATAGCTGGATCGTAAAGAGGCAGCTTTCTGAGTCCAGGATTTGAGTATCGCTGGTTCTACAGGAGAAGTGGTCCCGGTAGATGATGGCTAATCCACCTCCTCTACCTAAGGGGCGTGGTTGCGATATGATAAGGAAGCCCGGGGGTAGAGCCAAAGCTATGTCTGAGTTCGAATGTCCAGTAATCCACGTTTCGGTTAGGAACAATATGTCTAGTTCATGATCTACAATGAGATGATTAATGAGCAGGGCGTGCTTGGGTAGCGACCTGCAATTAAGTGTGGATAATTTAAGGCCCGGGGGTGGGACTAGATGTTTGGGAAGGTGTAACTGTGCTAGTTTACAGATATTACAGCTAGTAAAGGGACCGTTAGGAACGTGTATGAAGTGGCAAGTGCTGTTTTTAGAAGGTCTGAGACTAAGGAGGTCTCGACGGGAGTAGCTTACCCTTGTGGCAGTAGGGTCCGGCATGGATTCTGGCCCTAGGCCCGGTCGTGCGCGGACGGGCGCAGACGGGCTTGCCTTAGGCGCTCCCACTGCGCTCGTCCGCTGCGCTGGTATGGCCGGCACATTTTGAGGCGAGGGGGATGGGCGTGGCCTCGAAGTGGGCGTGTCTACGCCTTCGAGCCACGATGGCGGTAAGAGGGGAATTTCCCTGTATCAGCGTTAAATCGGCTGTGTCAGGGGGTTTCAGGGGGGCTGCTAGGCGCGAATAGCGAGCGCTTCAAGTACAGGTGAGTGACTTTAAAAGCAGTGAAAAAAGCAATAAGTTTTAAAAACAGATCTACAAACAGTCCTCCGGCTTTCCGCCTCAGAGGTCAACAAATGATAATAACAGCGGCGCTTGTATTCAGCGGTTATATAGTACTGTGAGTGGGCGTGGCCTCGAAGAGGGCGTTTCTACGCCTTCTAGCCGCGATGGCGGTTAGAGGGGAATTTCCCTGTATCAGCGTTAAATCGGCTGTGTCAGGGGGTTTCAGGGGGGCTGCTAGGCGCGAATAGCGAGCGCTTCAAGTACAGGTGAGTGACTTTAAAAGCAGTGAAAAAAGCAATAAGTTTTAAAAACAGATCTACAAACAGTCCTCCGGCTTTCCGCCTCAGAGGTCAACAAATGATAATAACAGCGGCGCTTGTATTCAGCGGTTATATAGTACTGTGAGTGGGCGTGGCCTCGAAGAGGGCGTGTCTACGCCTTCGAGCCGCGATGGCGGTTAGAGGGGAATTTCCCTGTATCAGCGTTAAATCGGCTGTGTCAGGGGGTTTCAGGGGGCTGCTAGGCGCGAATAGCGAGCGCTTCAAGTAAAGGTGAGTGACTTTAAAAGCAGTGAAAAAAGCAATAAGTTTTAAAAACAGATCTACAAACAGTCCTCCGGCTTTCCGCCTCAGAGGTCAACAACTGATAATAACAGCGGCGCTTGTATTCAGCGGTTATATAGTACTGTGAGTGGGCGTGGCCTCGAAGTGGGCGTGTCTACGCCTTCGAGCCGCGATGGCGGTTAGAGGGGAATTTCCCTGTATCAGCGTTAAATCGGCTGTGTCAGGGGGTTTCAGGGGGGCTGCTAGGCGCGAATAGCGAGCGCTTCAAGTACAGGTGAGTGACTTTAAAAGCAGTGAAAAAAGCAATAAGTTTTAAAAACAGATCTACAAACAGTCCTCCGGCTTTCCGCCTCAGAGGTCAACAAATGATAATAACAGCGGCGCTTGTATTCAGTGGTTATATAGTACTGTGAGTGGGCGTGGCCTTGAAGAGGGCGTGTCTACGCCTTCGAGCCACGATGGCGGTTAGAGGGGAATTTCCCTGTATCAGCGTTAAATCAGCTGTGTCAGGGGCTTTCAGGGGGGCTGCTAGGCGCGAATAGCGAGCGCTTCAAGTACAGGTGAGTGACTTTAGAAGCAGTGAAAAAGCAATAAGTTTTAAAAACAGATCTACAAACAGTCCTCCGGCTTTCCGCCTCAGAGGTCAACAAATGATAATAACAGCGGCGCTTGTATTCAGCGGTTATATAGTACTGTGAGTGGGCGTGGCCTCGAAGTGGGCGTGTCTACGCCTTCGAGCCGCGATGGCGGTTAGAGGGGAATTTCCCTGTATCAGCGTTAAATCGGCTGTGTCAGGGGGTTTCAGGGGGGCTGCTAGGCGCGAATAGCGAGCGCTTCAAGTACAGGTGAGTGACTTTAAAAGCAGTGCAAAAGTAATAAGTTTTTAAAACAGATCTACAAACAGTCCTCCGGCTTTCCGCCTCAGAGGTCAACAAATGATAATAACAGCGGCGCTTGTATTCAGCGGTTATATAGTACTGTGAGTGGGCGTGGCCTCGACGTGGGCGTGTCTACGCCTTCGAGCCGCGATGGCGGTTAGAGGGGAATTTCCCTGTATCAGCGTTAAATCGGCTGTGTCAGGGGGTTTCAGGGGGGCTGCTAGGCGCGAATAGCGAGCGCTTCAAGTACAGGTGAGTGACTTTAAAAGCAGTGAAAAAAGCAATAAGTTTTAAAAACAGATCTACAAACAGTCCTCCGGCTTTCCGCCTCAGAGGTCAACAAATGATAATAATCAAAGAAGAATGATATGTGTTTGTTTGGTCCCCGAGGTGGCTGGGAAGGAAAGAATATGGTATGGTGCATGGCTGGGTCAATGATGAAGCAAGGATGGGTGGAAGGAGAACAGCCTGGGTGGGTGAAACAGAAACTGTATGTGTGCATATACTTTGAATGGATGGATGCCTGGAGCATGGTATTATCTGACTCTTAGATAGCATATGTGTATCTAGAGAGAGTAGATGGTCACTGGATGAACTAAGTGTTACCTTGAAGAGCATGTAATACCGCACCCGCACGTCCGTTCCAGTGTAGGGAAGGCAAGGAAAAGAAGTTGTAAATTTGTCCAATACTACCATGAATAGTAGCAGTAGTTTGTATTGCAACTGCAAGCACAGCATATATCCGGTTATTACAGTGGACACTCCGTACCTCTCTTAATAACTTTAGTTTAGTAGTAGTACGTCATTCATGTGTGGGTGTATCACTGTTCACTCAATAATAAGCAAAGCACCTAAAGTCATCCCATATGTCATCAAATACATCCCATGTGAAGTGATAGATAATCAAATTATTTAGCTTCTTCATTTTCCTTTTCTAGTACTCATTTGCACTGTAGGGTGAAAGGTAAATTAATTAAGCAGTAGCCCTTGTAACAGAGTATTCTCTGTGCCACCCGTAATAGAAAAGTAATAGCTTCACCACCTGCATGTACTGGACCGGTACAGTAACGCAAGTCCGTCTCACTCATCATGGTGTGCGTCTGTTTTTCTCGGGTGCAAGTTCACTGCACTGGCATTCTGCCGGCTTGCATAAGATAACGTACCAATTTTCCTAAACAAGAGAGAAGAAGAAGAATAAGACTGGTGTACTGTCATAGTCGACTGTAATGGAAGTCCATAGTGGTCGTAGAATTTGTTCATTAAACTCCCACTAATGTTAGAGCAAGGATGCAGAAGTGGGAGGTTAGATAGATACTGTCCTCAATAGTTATGTACTGTGCTTTCAATTTGCTACTTGTACTGTGACACAACTTTCGGCTCAATCACTTTGTGTTATTAATGTTAAGGAGCATTGGTTACAGACTATGTCTTTCTTTCTTCATATAGTTGCTCCTTCCAAATCGACATCACGGAGGGAGCAGGCTCGAATGGCCCGGCAATGGAGGCTGGATGCCACTGTCGCTGAATATCGGCGGCTGGTGGCCCTGGAGGAGGACACGCAGTCAACCGGTGGAACCACAACATCCTCCACTGGGACAGCTGCATCCTCCTCCGTGCCCCCACGGGCTGCCAGCCAGCGCAGTGCTCCAGCGGTACGGAGCCGGGCTAACAAAGCCAACCGCCACCGCCAAGCAGCAAAAACACCAGCTGCCCCCCACAGGAGTTGCAAGGCACGCCAGCGCCGCTTAGGAGTCAGAATGTCCTACCTGGAGCAGGAGGTCCTTAGGTATAAGAACTTGGTGGAGGGCCTCCGCTTCGACCATGCCACCCTCCGCAAGGAGTATGATGCCCTGGCCGCAAAATTCACCAGCACCCTCCAGTAGTGGAGTGTCCCTTGCCCTTTTTTAGAGACTTTTGGGGGGTGGGATTTGGGAGTTGGGTTCTTTTTGGGACTTTTCAAAGACAATCGTTGGGGTTAGGGAGGGTCTTGAGGGAGATTATTTTGTTAGGGCTACATAAATATACTTTTTTAAACTTTATCTGACCATACCTGTTTTTTACTGCTTTTCAGTCTGGTGGGTGGGGGTTTAACAGTAAGTTTGTTTTCCTGAAGAGTCCTAGGACTTTAGTAGTACTACCGTCAATCTCTCGTCTAGTCCTAATACTCCATTATACTACCTCGCTCCCACCAAATGCTTATCTTACCTGTAATTTGTGTTAGAAATTAGGGCTAGGCCCAGGGCTGGCTCCACGGGAAATGGGGATTAAGGTTGGCAATCCTGGGCGGATGAAATGTCCTCATTGCGGTGGTACTAGTGGTGTGACACAGTGGCAGTTGCATGCCTATGGAAAAAAAGAAAACGAAACCTGGTTTGTCCTTACTGTAGCATTACAACGGTTACGGTACAATAGAGAATATAGCAGGTGACAGTACACTAGAACAGTGCCACAATGTAGCCTAACAAATGGTAAAGTATTGCAAGTATAACTAGTACTTGCGTTGAATTTATTTGACATTGGCTCCTACTACTACAAGAAATAGTACTGAAGCTGAGTAAGTCTAGAATATATCCTCGTATTCCTTCACCAGCCTGTTGCTATGACCTTATCCTCCCCAGCAAGTGTGTGGAATTATTGATGTCATTTAGTCAGACATCAAGCAAAACCACACAGCCCGGGGGAAGAGGGTTAGGGTTTGGAAAATGGATGGGAATGGGGGTTTCTTTTTGGGTAGGTTTTGTTGAGAGAAGAAAAAAAAAGCACAGCATGGACAAACAATAATTGAAGATAAAGAAATCTTTGGGTACAAACTAAATCTAACCACATGCAGTCACACTCATAGAAGAAAACAATGGATACTGTATCTGTATGTTGTTGGAGTTGTCCTGTTGAATTTGGTAAGTAAGTTGCATGCAGCAAACAATTCCTCTTATTAGCGGCACTCCTCCATTCCAGCTGACGCTTCGTCCATCAATGTTGGTGACCACTGACAGAAGACACCCTGTCCACTGCCTGCCTGGCGGATGTTGACTGAAACCCGGCCTGTAATTATTGAACGGAAAACAGGAAGTGCTATTACAATACCACTGATAAATAAATATAAGGTATGTACGCTGTGTGGTGCAAAAAGTCACACTTTGATTTTCCTAATAGACAGTACAATATTTTTGAAATTGCGTACTCTGTCTGAGTCACCTTTTGAAGGATAAATAAGTATGGCCAAATTAATTTAGCGGATCTTTCCCCTCAAGCTAGGTGTACTGTCAACTGTGTTTTAGAACAAAATTAGACCTTCCCAGCAATGCTCCCACCAAGACCCTTACTAAAGCCAGTCGCAAAAATGTAGAAGACCCCCAATCAGATCTCAAAAAACGAGGCCTAGCAGAAAAATGGTGACAAAACATACTTTGAAAGTAAAAGTAGGCCCAAATACACCCTTACCCACCGTGGATTGTATTCAAACCACTTGCAAGCAAGCAAAAGTATCCATAGCCAGCATCGCTCCAAGAGTGCTCTAAGACCCCAGAACTCAGTTACAAAAATCTAGAACACCCCGAAACACATGCAATCCTGCTGCTAGGGCTAACCCTAACGAACCCTAAGTTACAAAAAGTGCCAAAAGGCTTTTCCTTATGGATTTTGTCCAAACCACTTCTATCCGGTATTAGACCTTCCCAGGAATGCCCCAAGGGACCCGCCAAATCCACCTGCAAAAAAGCACGCAACAACACCCCCAAACAGCCAAAAAGCAAAATCTCATACTTACAATATCTCCCGGCCTTCGGTCCAAACGCGCTGTGCAGCTAGGTCATCATCATAACTCCTGTTTTCCACCACGGATTTCCTGAAAAGTAAATGCAATCAAGTTTAGACTGTCGCAGCAGTGCTCCGACAGAGACACCAAAACCCACCCACAAACACCAGGAAGCCCCCCAAACAGGCCCCCGAAAACGCTACATTGAGCAAGATGTCAGAAGAAATAGCAAAAAAAAAATCTGCATGGATTTTGTCCAAACCACTTCTATCCGGTATTAGACCTTCACAGGAATGCCCCAAGAGACCCGCCAACCCACCCGCAAAAAAGCACGCGACAACACCCCCAAACAGCCAAAAATCAAAATCTCATACTTACAATATCTCTCGGCCTTCGGTCCAAACGCGCTGTGCAGCTAGGTCATCATCATAACTCCTGTTTTCCACCACGGATTTCCTGAAAAGCAAATGCAATCAAGATTAGACTGTCGCAGCAGTGCTCCCAGACCCCAAAACTCACCCACAAACACCCGGAACCCCGCCAAAGAGCACCTCAAAGGCAAGCAAGTCAGCAAAAACGGCAAGAAATTTCCGCCTCATATTTGGTCCAAAACACTTTTATCCGTTATTAGAGCTTCACAGAAATGGGCCCAGAGCCGTCAACTCACCCGCAAAGAAGTAGAACACCTCCAAAAGTGCTGAGTCTTTCTTCATTGGGCGTAATCCAGCCCTCTGCTTTGAGGGAAATAGGAGTCTGGAGGAGGAGGATAGAGGAGCATGTTCTTCTGAACTTGTGAACCTGAGGAATGTAGACTGCGGCACCTTCAAATCAATAAGCAAACAAGTGAAGACAGTTCTGCTGATGGGCTTGTTTTTGTGATTAGGTGATTAAAGTTTGAATTAAATTAACTGTGCAAAACAAAGAAAGACAGACACACAGGAATAAAAGTGAATAAGGACGAAAAAGAAAGTTATTGATTCATTGTCTCATTTTCAGGCCTCGGTGTCAGGGAATAAGAATAAGAGTTTGTCATCATACTCTGCGAATTCAGGCAGGATGAGGTCAGCGTCACTGAACAGAGAACAAATTCCCTCATCTACGTTGCTGTCCTCCTCGTCTTCATGCTGCGTGCTTTCTCGTACTTTGTAATCTGGTGGTATGAGGTGCTGATTCATCTTGATCATTGTTAGCCTCTCCACATTTTTGGGCGAGAGGCGGCTCCGTTTGGGAGTTACAATGCCACCAGCAGCACTGAAAACACGTTCAGAAGACACACTTGCGAGTGGGCAAGACAAGTAGTTTATAGCCAGGTTGGAGAGCTGTGGCCACAATTGTTTTTTCCCATGCCAATACTGTAATGGCTCATCATTAAGAAAGACCTCTGTTGAGTCATTCAGATAGTCCTGCACCATCGACTCAAGGTCCTCAACGGTTCCTCCACTTTGCTTACTTTTTGCTGTGCTTGTGACCTTTTTTCGAGAACCATACCCAAGCAAAGTTAGCCAATCCTCTTCAGCAGCCAATGTTACTCTTGTGTGTGGTGCAGATGATCCGGTTGCCGGTGTCTTTAACGGCTGAGAGGTCACTTGTGCCACAGCCACAGGTACAGAAGTGGATTCTTTTGACTGGGGATGGCCTGCTGATGCTGATGCTGATGTACTGCCTTCTCCTTCAATATCCTGCCGTTCTTTTTCAAACCTCTTGGCTGACCAGGCTAGCCAACGTTTGTACTTTTTAACATCTTCATCAGCAAAAGGAAAGAATGCTTGGCCTGCCAGCGCCTTTTTGTAGCGTGGATCCAGAATAGTAGCACAAATGTAATGCTGTTCTGAGTTGATCCTTTTAAGACGTTCATCACCACGTAGGCGCTCTAATAATTTACAAAACAAAAGGGTCTTTGTTTTTTCATCTTTTTCTAACTCAGAAGACACCGCCTTCAGTTGGTGCTCCAGCATGCACAACAATGGGATAGCTTTTCCCAAATTACAGTCCTCCTTGCTGACTGCACGCGTGAAGACCTCAAAAGGACGAAGCATTTCTGTCAGGCTTTTAACTATTTCCCAGTGCGCAGCATCCATCCTCAGGTCCTTCTGAGCTGTACCCAGTGTTAAGAAATAGTGATCGAGTCCGGTATACTGCTCATACAGACGCTCAAGCATGTAGAAGGTTGAGTTCCAACGTGTTGCCACCTCCTGGATGAGTGCTTTCACTGGCATTCGACGTTCATGTAGCAGGCTCCTCAGATGCTTCCGGGCCTTAAAAGAATGGCTGAAATGGTTGCACATTTTTCGGCAGGTGGCCATTACCTCGCACGCTGGACTGTCTTTATCACTCAAGAATTTTTGAACTACCAGGTTGATACAGTGCGCCAAACACGGCACTCTGAAATAGTCACCCAGCGCCATGGCCTTAACTACATTGGCGCCATTATCCGTGGAAACATAACCAATCCGGCGTTTTTTTGGGGACAGCCATTGAAAGACCTTTTTGTTAAACTCGTCCAAAATGTTTCGTGCTGTGTGACTTTTCTCCAAGCCAAACATGGCTAGTGTTGCATGTTTCCGAGCAGCTTTAAAAACTTGGTCCGGGTCAACACCTGCGTTTAGCTTTGCTTTCACACCTGAAAAAGAGACCCAGTGTGCAGTGATGCACATGTAATCCGCGCCTGCGCCACTGGTCCACATGTCTGTTGTCAGATGTATAGTGTGAACAGCACTCTTCTGCAAAGCTGCCCCAATCACCTCCAGCACATCTTCAAGTAGTGCTGGAACCGCAACTTTGGCAAAATAGAACTGGCTAGGAACCTTCCATTTAGGGCAGTCACTAATTCTAGAAAACTTACCGCTTCTACAAAAGAAAAAGGGAGAAGGTCCACAGCTAGCATTTTAGCCAGCTTAGTGTTATACAGACGCGTCAGTGGGTGGTTGCGTTCATATGGCGCGTCTGAAGAAAACATGGTTCTAATGTTGCCCTGGACCAAGCATTTACGGGATGATAATGACTTCATTGACCCAATTATGCTCGCTGGTGAACTTTTTCGCCTTGGTGTCTCACTCGCTACAACACTCTTAGTGTGCCTCACATGGGGTGTGCTGCTGACAGGGGTACTGGGTGTAAGTGAAGTGTTTGACACGTCTTCTTCCTCCTCGTCATCATCAGATGAAACATCAACGTTTTCTTGACTTCCAATTCGGGCTTCCTTGATCGCCTTTAGGTGTGCCACCCATTGGACAGTGTGCTGTCTCTTAAGATGACCTCTCTGGCCTCCAGTACCATAGTTGGTACCAAACTTACCACGACTAACTGCAAGCTTACAAATGGTACAAATGGCGAACTTTTCCCTTTTTGGGCAAACAGTAAAGAAGTCCCAAACTGGGGACTTGAAGTGTCTGTGGGGGCCGGAGGAGGCGGCGATACTGGTGGTGGTGGTCATGCTGCTAATGCCAGATAAAGTGGAGGATCTGGATTGCCCAACTTTTGTACGTTGTGCACTTTCACCGCCACTAATTAAGGTCGAGGTGGATGGAGGTCCCTTCTTGCGAGAAATAAATATGGAAGCGGTACGAGTTGGTGTACTACTTAACTCCAATGATTGTGGTGTTTCCACTGCCTCCTCATCGACAACATCATCATCATCACGCTCAGCAGCTTTTCGGGCTAGGGTCAAAATGTCTGTTTGCTGCATGCCCGCTGGGGCTGCAGTGACCTTTATGATGACTGGGTCGTCGTTGTCAGAGTCTTCATCAGCAGCAGTATCCGCCACTTCTTGTTGAGCCTCATCATCACACTCCATAACTCTGAGACTTTGGACGAGCTTCCTTTTACGCTTAACTACCTTTGTCAGATCATGGTGTGCCTCACTCTCAGATGGCAGTGGTGCTGGTTCCCAATTTTGATCCGTATCATCAGAAGGAGGTGTGCTTGAAGAAGATGTAGACACCACCCTTGATCTCTTCCTTGCTAGGGGTGTGGAAGACAATGAATGATCATCAGGAGGAGTGTCTTCCTCAAATGATACCTCGCCTTGATTGTCGATTTCCTGATGTGCCCCTACTTCGGGAGGAACAACTATTGTGGGCACTTGTGACCCTCCATGCACCTCTGCTTGCGCATCTCCTTGCGCTGCCTCTCCTTCCACATGTACTTGGGCTTGTACTTGCACATGTGGTTTTTGTTGCGGCTGTGGTTGTTCAACACTCGTCAGATGAGTTACAACAACCTGTGTTGATTGAGGGACATTGCTGCTACTTTCTTGCGATGAGCCAACATCACTGGTCGATGGTGATTGAACAACTAGACTAAGTGCCTCTGCAGCAGTCAAGGGCTTGGACTTAAGTTGGCGTGGTGGTGGTGGTGGCACTGAGCCCAATGGAGCGGGGGTGCTGCTCCCAGCTTGGTCCCCAGCAGATTCCGCTGCTGCTGCAGGCGTACTTTTTTTTTTCCTCCCAAAAAAAGAGGCGGCCGGCACACCAGTCTCCTTGGTAACTTGCTTCTTCTGCTCCTTACTGGCAACTTTCTTGCTAGAGGAGCTACGGGTAACTTTTTTTGGGGCCATCTTCTTCAGAGCAGGTCAGAACAGCAGGCAGCAGTTGCACGAGTTGCAGAGTTGTCTGTGTCCAGACGTGACGTCGCGTGACGTTATGCTGCACACACACACCGCTGCAGGACTTCTTCCTGGCACTGGTGGTTCTCTTGAGTCTTGTGCACCTAAAAGCAATGGAAGACAGAGGAACATCAGTTCAGTTATACACCCCAAAAAATCGAAAAACACAGAAAAATCAGCACAATCCCATGCCATCCATGATGTTTACATTCAAGACACCACACAGAAAGACTAGGCCCATGCAACACTCAGTACCACTGGGCATAATGGATGAAAAGTAGGCAAAATAAGTGCAGGCCTCAGACACTGCCTCTCTTCAAAATGGCCCCTTGCACCCCAAGCACATGTTGCCTGTACCAGCCAGCACTCAAGATGGCCACCACCACCACCCACATGGCCAGTCCACATCAACAGTACACCCCCAAAAAACCGAAAAACACCCAAAAATCACCACAATCCAATGCCATCCAGGATGTTTGCATTAAAGAGAGTGAGACCCCACAGGCACACTCAGTCCATGCACCACTACCCCTGGGCAAAAGGCCACACCAGCAGCCCCCAAAAACGACAAAAAACACAAAAAACAGCACAATCCCAGCCCATCCATGGCCTCAATGGTGTTTAAATTCAAGAAGACACCTCACAGAAAGACTAGGCCCATGCAACACTCACCACCCCTGGGCAAAGGGACCCACCAGCAGCCCCAAAAAACGACAAAAACCACAAAATTCAGCACAATCCCAGCCCATCCATGGCCTGAATGGTGTTAAAATTCAAGAAGACACCCCACAGAAAGACTAGGCCCATGCAACACTCACTACCCCTTGGGATAATGGATGAAAAGTAGGCAAAATAAGTGCAGGTCTCAGACACTGCCTCTCTTCAAAATGGCCCCTTGCACCCCAAGCACATGTTGCCTGTACCAGCCAGCACTCTAGATGGCCACCACCACCACCCACATGGCCAGTCCACATCAACAGTACACCCCAAAAAAACAGAAAAACACCCAAAAATCACCACAATCCAATGCCATCCAGGATGTTTACATGAAAGAGAGTGCGACCACACCACAGGCACACTCAGTCCATGCACCACTACCCCTGGGCAAAAGGCCACACCAGCAGCCCCAAAAAGACAACAAAACACACAAAAATCAGCACAATCCCAGCCCATCCATGGCCTCAATGATGTTTAAATTCAAGAAGACACCCCACAGAAAGACTAGGCCCATGCAACACTCACTACCCCTGGGCAAAGGGCCCCACCAGCAGCCCCAAAAAAACGACAAAAACCACAAAAATCAGCACAATCCCAGCCCATCCATGGCCTCAATGGTGTTTAAATTCAACAAAACAGTTGTATCATGCACCCATAACCAACCCTGGTCCTACTGGATACTGTGGCTACCCACCACAATATATTTTATTTAATGTTCTGAAAAAGTTCCAAAATTGTAGTTGCAGCAACTGTAATGCCCCAAACAAACTTACTTGTGAAAGTTGAATACTAATCCAAAAGTGATCCAAAGAAAGTCAAAAAGGCCTCAAATACAAATATCCAGCAGCACCCACAAAAAGTAATCCTTCCAGGTCAAGGTCCAAATGAAAGTGACCAGCACATGAAGAAAGCACTGGGAGGAGCCTGCTGGACAGGAACAGGAAGTTGGAGACTGTGGGGCACTTCCTTCCCCCCCCCCCACAAAAATGGACTCCTTGCAAAAAAAAAGGCCATGCAAATGTCAACCTGAGGAGTGATTCTGGTAAAAATCATCATTTTCTGAAGGTTTATCCTGTTTGCTGGTGGATTTCTTGTGCAGAATGGCAAAATCTCTATTTCGCGAGTGCAAGATTGTTCCTGTCCGCCGCAACTACGTGTTCGCAATTGGGAACTCTCGCGAGGCGTGCTGTGCAAGGTGGCAAGCCGCGATTACGTATTCGCGGGCGCCAAACTCCCGCGGGATCCCGCAGCAAGATCCAAAATGGCGCAGCACTCGCAAAATATGATCGAGAAAAACAACTCGGCAAACGCTTAATGACGGAAAGTGAACGCCGTGCACCACGCCGCGCGCCGCAATATTGTATCACCAAGCAAAAAATCCGCCGCGAGCGAATTCACTGATTTTCAACAAATTCGCGAGAGTTCGCGGATTGCGAATTTGCCGAAAATCCGAAAAATCCGCGATCGGAGCGGATTTTACGCCCATGCTTAATCTACACGCCCTTTGGCCTCCTCTTCAGTTCTAAATATACAATCATGGGTATCATCCTTTTTATCATTGGACGGGAGAGGCAGCAATGTCGCTGGATTCAATGTAGCACATCTTTTAATCGTAATATGTGGTGCAAACAATGTTAACTCGTATCCCGTTAATCGAGCACGTGTAAGGTCCTGGGTCTTAGTTCTATTTAACAGAATATCCCCAGCATGCAGTACCATGACTGTGAGGTCCGTGTTCAAAACTATACCCTCCGATTGTTGGATAGTCACCGCTACTGCCGCAGTGGCCCTCAGACAACTTGGAAGGGCTCGTGCAACGATATACAGGACCGATGAAAAGAATGCACAGGGTCTTTGCTTTCCACCGAAACCCTGGGTTAACACTGAAAGCGAACAACCGTCCGCCTCATGCACATAAAGTGAAAAAGGCTTCCGGTAATCCGGGGTACCCAAGACAGGTGCAGAACATAAAGCAGATTTCAAAGAGTCAAAGGCTTCCTGACATTCATCCTTTCAGGGTAGGGGTTCATGCACATCTTTGGTAGTCAAATACAACAAGGGTTTAGAGAGGAGTGAATAGTTAGGAATCCATTGGCGACAGTAAGAGGTTATGCCAAGAAAAGCACGAACATCACGTTGGGTACGAGGTACAGACATGTTAGTAATTACAGATATTCGCTCCGGAGTCAATCGTCTCCCCGCTTTCGACAGTAAGTGGCCAAGGTAGGTCACTTCCTGTCGACAATATTGAAATTTGGAAAGGGAGACTTTATTTCCTTTATCAGCCAAATGATGTAACAGTTTTACTGTCGCCTCTTTGCAGCCTTCTTCTGTATCAGAGGCCACTAAAATGTCATCCACATACTGGATGATGGCATTTCCTGCTGGCAAAATTAATTCATCAAGAATTGCCTTCAGAGCCTGACTATATATGCTAGGACTCTCTTTATAGCCTTGGGGTGCACGCCTAAATTTAAAGCTTCGTCCTCCTAATGAGAATCCGAAGATATGTCTGCTATCAGGGTGAATCGGAATGCTAAAGAAAGCGTTCTTAAGGTCTATTACTAAAAAGTATTTAGCCGTTGGAGGAATCATCGTGAGGATCGCTGTAATGTCTGGCACTACTGGATATTGTGGGACCACTATTTTGTTGATTTCCCGAAGGTCAATCACAAAACGATAAGCAGTCTTATAATCTGGGGCACCATCAATTGGTGTTTTCTTCAAAATCGGCAAAATCGGGCTGTTACAAATGTTAGCCGCTGTCTCTTCCACCACTCCCCGTTTACCGAGGTCACGAATAATATGCAACAAGGCCTATTCACCTTCAGGTGAAATCTTATACTGAGGAATGCGTGGCAGCTGTGCGTTTGGTTTTAACGTTATTGACACAGGAGCTATTCTTAACAGCCCAACATCAGTATCCCCTGTGGCCCACAATGTTCGAGGAATGGTTGAGAATTCAGGGGGCAAGGTCTAATTTTTAGCAAAGTATTGAGCTATTTTCACAATTGGTTTCTGCGTTGTCAGGAAAACACCATCTGGGGAACAATAAATTCGTGCATGTAATTTCTTCAGAATATCTAACCCTAAAAGGTTTTCGCTGCAATTAGAAGTTAGAAGGAAAGGCGTCTGCATGGAAATGGGGCCTATAGTAAAAGACAAGGGTTTTGAAACGGGGCTTACCTCCGGTATTCCAGAGAATCCTACTGATACATTATTTTGGCCAGACATAGCTGCCCCTGGGACCAGTGTATGGGCGACTGAACTATTCATCACTCCAGTATCCACTAAAAACTTTCCCGATGTACCCAACATCTGGTCTAGCCACATAGCTTTTATCTGTTTCTAACCGAAACTGTCTATCCACCCGTTCAATATTTTCTTTTACATTTCCCTTATCATATGCCACTGCTTTCTGAGTAATTGTTTGCCCCAATTTCAATTTACCCAACTTCTCTTCTCTAATTCGTCGTCTTTTTGCCTCCTTCAACCAGAGGTTCAGGGAGTCAAACATTGACTGACGGCTTTTCTTCATAATCAATTTATTCTGTATATAGTTAATCTTTTTCTCATCAAAAGACCCCGTAAGAGGCCATTGCAATTCCGAATTATCCTTCGTATATTTATTCCAAAGGGTATTAAACAAAATTGGCTGTAATCCATGTTTAACGTACATATCAAAACTGGGACTGCCCTCGGGATGGGCAGGCTGTCTTTCTTCGAGCCCTGCACCTCTCCGGCAGCAGCACCCAAAACATATTTTGCTAAAACAAGACATTATGACAATAATCACACTATTCTCATTCACGAAATGTTCAAAATACGCACACACTTGGACGGGTCCTTGTCATTATCCACTCTGACACCTTTTCATCCAACTGTCGCAAATAAAGTGCTGTAAAACAGTGCAAGGCAAATATTCCTCGGAATCTCTTCGATGCAAATGACGTCTTCATATACGAACAGAGTCCGTCGACTCCTGTTCGGGGAATCGATTCAGAAGAATTCCAGACCAACAAAATCTAACCAAAGAGAACAGTCATCAGACTGTTCTGAGAGCACCTGACAGGCGAACAACGAACCCTCTCACAGGCCATCCCATGGTCCTGTTCTGGTTGGGCCGGACATCTGGGCACGTAGCACCAGAACCCGAGCCTACCCAGTTGCTCACAGGGCTTTCTCGGAGAGGATTCGGCCGAGCGAGTAACGCCGTACTCTGCTAAGGCATCAGGGGTACTCTCAAATATTCATCAAACAAGTCCGTGAGGTACCCACCCGTGCAGCCCCTTCGCCGCAAAGGTAGATCCTCAGATTCCCTCGTGGTCCGGCTTCCCCGGCCACCTTCAAATAAAAACAGTTAACTGTCGTCAAAAAGGAAACACTTCCTCTGAGTGATCCTTATCCAAATCAATCACAAATGTCACTCACCTGGTGCACTTCAGGCCGATTGCGAGTTCTCCACTGCTGACACCTAGACAGACTGACACAGTCTGTTCTTCTCTCGGGTTAAGCCCGTAGGACTCCGGCGTAGGGTCTTCAGTAGCTGGGAGGGATACTGGACTCGAGAGTGGAACGGCTTGTTTTCATACCCCAAACATGTGCTTCAAATCAGGATCCTCTTTCTGTCCACCCACTCGGCCAGAACTCCTCCTTGTCCCGTCACCCCTGTTTACAGGAGGGGACGACCCTATCGCGGAGTCCCGGCGGAGTCGCCAACTGAAGGATTCAAATTAATTACTGATGGACTATACTCACCGATAGCCCTTATACCAATGCAAGTAATAATAATTCAGTCGGCAATGGAGAAGGTTCAATCGTTTATTCTTCAAATACAAGCCCTGACAGGGGAGCCTCAGTCTACACGACCCTCAGAGGTGCGCAGAGGAGACTGACTACATGTTCAAGATACAAAGCATATATACGTTTCATGCGTTCACAATGACACCCTACAAGGAAAGATACAACTTGTCAGTAAGCCAAGAGGAATACCCATATAAGGCACAATTGATTTGCTAGTAGCCAAGGCCTAAGCTATTCCGGGAGCAGGTCAGTGAGGTGCCTCCCTGTCTATCTGTAGCCCGGGGAGTACAGGAACGGGCTCTGCTGAAATGTACGCATACCACAAGAAAGGCAGGTGTGACCTTGGGTTTCCTGAAGCTATGAGCTAACAGCTAAAGAAGAAGGCTTGGCTGGCCATCGTGGTTTCGAGCAGAAAGCGTGATCACGTGATTTCAGGGAAACAGCGCTTGCTCACAGAGAAACGAAACAAAATGGCTCCTCCGGTCATATCAATAGGAGCGGACATGCTAAAAGTGAATCGCTAGTAAATATGCTATTACAATGAACTCTAATTATATGATTATACAGACACGGGTTATATTATATATATTAGGCCAATAATATGGTGTTTATCGAATTTAGATCCCATCAATACAGTCACATAAACACTCATCATTAGTAGATCTTACTAAAGCAACACATTTTGCACCAGGATCTCCAGATACTTCACAGAATCCAGAACACCGCAGCAAGACTCATACTCAATCTCCCACATCATACTTTCATCTCACCACACTGCAAGGTGCTCCACTTGCTCCTCCCTATACACAAACACAGCCAATGTAACTCTCTAAGCATGCAAATAAAGCACTGCACAACACTGGACCAGCACAACTGAACAACCACATCCACTGCCAGCACCTACACTCAGCCACACAGACACTCGGACACAAACATCGCATCCACTGAGTCAGCTGAAAGTTATACATTTTCCTACATTGTACCCACAATATGTAATGACCTCCCTCAACACAGTACAATCTTCAATGCATTTAGTTTTATTTTGTAGATACTATGAATTTCCATGAAGGATATGGATTATCCCTTTACTGAGATTGCTGGGTCTGCGATGTTGTCGCCCTGCCCTTCTTGTGCTTAAATTTTTAGATTCCGAGCCTTATGCTAAATCTATTGCTTGCTTTTTGAAGGCCTGTATTAAATATCGCTTAAACTACGATTAATTCTTGATGCATTAGCACTTTAATCAGAATTGTGTTTCACTGAATTCCCCTCACTGTAACAATGATTGTATCTATAATTGTTTCCGCTTTCTTTTTACCCATGTTTTTAAAGTTTTATCTTATAAATTGTTTCTTATGTACTTTTATGGTTTCCTAAAAATTATGGCAACCGAATAAAGAATATTGAATTTGAATCACAGAAACACTCATCACTAGTAGATTTTACTAAAGCAACACATTTTGCACCAGGATCTCCAAATACTTCACAGACTCCAGACAATCCAGAACACCGCAGCAAGACTCATACTCAATCTCCCACATCACACTTTCATCTCACCACACTGCAAGGAGCTCCACTTGCTCCTCCCTATACACAAACACATCAGTACAGTCACATAAACACTCATCATTAGTAGATTTTACTAAAGCAACACATTTTGCACCAGGATCTCCAAATACTTCACAGAATCCAGAACACCGCAGCAAGACTCATACTCAATCTCCCACATCATACTTTCATCTCACCACACTGCAAGGTGCTCCACTTGCTCCTCCCTATACACAAACACAGCCAATGTAACTCTCCAAGCATGCATATAAAGCACTGCACAACACTGGACCAGCACAACTGGACAACCACATCCACTGCCAGCACCTACACTCAGCCACACAGTCACTCGGACACAAACCTCGCATCCACTGAGGCAGAGCTGAAAGTTATCCATTTTCCTACATTGTACCCACAATATGTAATGACCTCCCTCAACACATCAGAGCCTCCTCCTAGCTTCTTGAATTCTGCAAGATGCTGAAAGTTATCCATTTTCCTACATTGTACCCACAATATGTAATGACCTCCCTCAACACATCAGAGCCTCCTAGCTTCTTGAATTCTGCAAGATGCTGAAGCCTTGTACTGGGCCTTCTATTGGCACTCCTGCTCTAGCGCCTGGATACTCTCACAGGTGATTATTGTGCTCCACAACTCCATATAACATAACATAAAACATCAGCATTAGTAAAACAAAGATGAATGAACTCAAAACATCAGAGCACTGCATATTTAGAGATTTACCTCTTATCTCAGGGTCAATCTAAGAAAAGAGTATTAAAGTAGCTTTTTACATGGATCATGCAAAGAATACTGATGAAATGCAAAAGGAAGCCTGATATCATTTTTCTGCAACAGAACAGTAAAACAGAGTAATTTACCTGCTTTTGGAGTGCACTTTACATGGCACATAACAGTAAAACAGAGTCACTTCCCTGCTTTTGTAGTGAACTTTACATGGCACAAAACATTAAAACTAGTCATTTCTCTTATTTTCGAGTGCCCTTTATATTGAAAAACATTACACTATAATAATATATGTACTTAGAGGCCCCCACGAGGAGAGTGTGGACAAAATATTCAACTAAAAATATCATGACATGTTAAGAATATCATTTTGTCAAAAATAACACAGACAGGAATATCTCAGGTAAGAATATTAGGTTTTAAGTGCTGTGTTAGACCCGCCATCTTTTGGAGTGTTTCTCCTCTCTTTTTGCTTTCTAACCTCCCAGTTTTGACTCCGTTTTTGCTGGTTTAGTGTGACATGTCCTGTTAGTGAATTACAGTGCATTTCTTTTTTCACTGTGAAAAGGCTATCTGTCCCATAGGATAGAATGGGAGTGTACTCATAACACCTTATAAGCATATATTCCCATTAGGACAAGATAAGAAAAAGGTGTTTAGTATGCCTGGACTCGGAATAAAAAATCATCTTTTAGTAAACATGGTTTTTGTGTTCTGTGTTTGAAAATACCAGTTTTAGAAAGTATGTATTTTGTTGCTTAGCCATCCTGTGTGCCTCTGCTGGGTTTGTGGACTGACTGCCTGTCTTTCGAGTGACCAAGGCTGGGGATGTCCATTCTCTTCAAACAGCCACTAGGGGAGTCTAGGTGTATCCTGCCTTTCCTGAATGAGTCAGGGCTGGGCTGAATAGACATGGGCTGCATTTAGAGTGGTGGGAAAAGATTTACTTGCACCTGAATGGGCATGGTCTTCCTTGGACAATGCTGTTTCCACCTACTGCCAAGAAGTTGGGCCAGAGAGGACAGAACTGGTGAGGGTTGGGCACAGACACCCACTGGCCTTAAGAACAAAGAGAAACTGAGTATAATTATTGGGGCCCAGACTCCAGGATTTTAGAACTCGCTGGAATCAAGATGGTTGCCATGAAAACAGCTGGAAGAACAGCTAAGAGGAGTATAGTCCCGCTACTGGTTGTTGCTGTGTTGGGATGGCAGCAGTTGCTGCTTCTGCCTTGAACAGTGAAAGGACTGGACTGAATTTTTTAACTTGTGCTGAGTATCTCCTAGGGCTTGAAGTAGAGCTTGCCTCCTGTTCTGAAGTCTCAAGGACTGTAAAGACTTCACCGACCTCTGGGTTCCATCTTTGGAACCGTGGTTTGGTTGCCACAGAGGGGAAAAAGCAGCCGACTCCATCACCCACTCTATTGCTGGCTCCTTGTCCTGAAAGTACTGAAGAGGGCACAGTGCATCTTTTACTGCAACCCTGGTCTCACCAACCCTGGTCTCACTAACGACTGAAATCGCTGCCACTGAGCTGCTGCTTGCACCGTGACCTGTGGGCATTTCTCCATCCTAGTCTTACCAACACTGTCACTGCCTGCCGACTTCGCCACCTGTGAACGCTCTGTGGCTTGGGGGCACCACTCGTAAGTCTCATGACACACTGCCCCTTCCTGCTCTGCAGTCCAAACTGACCGACACCAGCTCCTCGCAACCGACTCTGTCGCCTGCACAGTGATCTGTCAGCACTGCAACTAGTACTGCCTTCACTCCGCATCGAAATCTGGTGTCACCTACGCAGCTGGATGCCCGCCACCGAGCCACTGCCTGCACCATGCTTTGAGGGCACCGCACACATTGCACCGCTCCACTTCCCACCGCAACTGCGATGGTTGCCATGACTGGCTCGCACCGTGTCAGCCTCAATGGAAAGGTAGTGTTTACAAGTCTGCCGACACCACGACCGACGCGGTCAGATGGAACTGTTTGCATCTGTTATTTTCATTACCGCGGTAGCCCTGGACGGAACTACCGATTTCAAGGACCTGCACTTTAAAGTTATTCTTACAAAGTGAAACTTTTTGATTACTGTTTAGTACTGTATATTGGTTATTTTTCTAAACTGGCGTGGTGTCCGTTTGTAGTGTTTCCACTGTGTTACTGTTGGTTATGTGCAAATGCTTTACACAATACCTCTGAGATAAGGCTGACTGCTCATGCCAAGCTACCAAGTGGGTGAACAGGGGTTATTTGAGTAGTGTATCCCCCTAATCCTGATTTGGAATAAGGGTCCCTACTTGGACAAAGGTGCAAACCATTGCCAACTAGAGACCCCCATTTCTAACATGCTGGTTTTAAAAATCATTTTGTAAAATATTGTTGTTTATAATATTGTTAATAAGATTTCTTTATGATGTGTGTTTGTAGAATTTAATTAGTGTTTTGATTTAATTTTAGTGTCAATATTTAGTTTTAATTTATTTTATGTATTTTGAAAATTTCACAAATACTGTTCTGGTATTAAATAGAACAAGGTATTAAACAAAATATGCCTATGTGATGTTTGGATGCCAGGGAATACACTCTCCCCAGCAGGTTGTTCCACCTCTTCCTAATTTTGTCCTATGTGCACAGGTTGTTTGCTACAGCATTCACTCTATCAACTATTCTGGTACACATTTGCCTTTTCTGAGATAGGGGTGTATTATGGATTTGGGATCGAAACAATTGTGGCTCTACTCTTATGATTTCATCCACCATGACTGAGTCCCTTATTAAAACTGGGACTTTTTGGCGATTGCATTGTGCATAGAAATATGATAACAATTAAAATAATTAACCACAAGGCAATAAATGAAAATAGATCAAGAGACAAGTAACAGGGTAAAGCAACACAATGACCTCACTTAACTGGAAAACGTTCTGTTTGAAAATATCACGGTGCAGTGGAATCCCAAAGGATCATAGTCTGAAATCAAATGAGTTTGATAGTGTGGTATGAAAGTGCAAAGAATTAGCCAAAACACATCAGGTGTGTGATGTCAGCATCTAGCCTACAGCCACTGGTATAGTGGAATGCCAAGTGCAACCGCGACTTATTCGTTTCATCTGCAACCTGACGCTTGAACACTGCCAGCACAATTGTGTAATCTAAATCAACTCGATGCAAACCTGCCGACCTGGCGATGACGTGTACTATTTGCCAGTATTGGAGTCTACTGCGTCGGCAGTGGTAGAGCCGCCTATGCGGCGGTGAACACTCTGTCAACATGGATGGAAAGTCAATAGAATCAATAGAATCAGTTAAAAAATTACAACAGATGAACTTGATACGATGTTGAACGATATCAATAAGCAATCGGATACATACGCAAAAGAAATCAACAAAAGAAAGATCCGAAAGTACAAACAGGACAATTGATTATAAACTTGGCGAGGTTTACAACTGGGCAGATATATACACTCAACGCCGACAACAGCGACCTTTCTCTAATCGATCAACAGATGGTGACAGTTCCACATCTAATGAATCTATGAAAGATCAAAAACAAGCAAAAATTACCAAAGCCAAGACACCAACAAACAAAGAGACACTGAAGCTACACAATCAACCAGTGCATCTACAGGACAGTCTTTTTTAGAGGCAGATTCTCACCCAAACGTAGAACAAGGAGGGGAAAGCATAAAAATCAAAAGAAGTACCGATAGACAAGTGAACCCGGAGTCATCGCTAATTATCAACATCTCAAACATGGCATTATCCCAACATCAAATCAGTACACTCCAAAAGGGAACCTCGTCTATACCCACTTACCATTCCAACAAACAGGAAACTGAAATAACATTATTCAAATTCATGAGGAATCTCCGCCTTAAGCATTTCTTCAATAACACTTGCCCTTATCAACCATCAACCTCCAATGACACCACCACAGGCTTGAAGAAACCCAGCACATATATGGCTCCGACAAGCCATAACATTCTCGATTCTTATGAAACCATAGTTTCTAAAGAAATCAAAAATATACAGAAAAAGCCTAACTCAAGAATTTCCAATTTAACCATCAAAAAAAAGATACCATCAGAATTTTAGCCAACAACAAGGACATAACTTTTTGTAAAGCAGACAAAGGGGGAGCCCTTGTCGTTATGGACACCTCATTTTACCATCAGAAGGTCAATGAACATGTACAAGACGAATTGACGTACATGAAACTACCACAAGATCTTACACAAACTTTTCAAGAAATTCTCAATACCTTCATTGAAAAAGCAAGGGTTTTAGGAATCATTACAGAGAAAGACAAGAATTATCTACTGTCAGAAAATCTAAGTAGCCCAACCTTATACATGTTACCAAAAGTACACAGACATCTGTCTAATCCACCTTTTAGGCCAATAGTATCCACCATCAATACTATCCACGAACCTACCAATAAATACATCGACAAGTACCTACAACCATTGGTTCAGAAAATGAAGATCTATTTACGGGACACCACGGATTTCCTTAACAAAATAAACACCATTGAATTGGAAGATGAAAATGTGACTACACTATGTACCATTGATGTATGCACTCGTTATACTTCCATTCCACATTCTGAAGGAATTGACGCCATTGAATTCTTCTTAATCCAGCACCCGATTGACGAAAACTTGAAAGTATTCCTCCTAGAATTATTACAATTTACCTTACAACACAGCTATGTTCGATGGAACAACAAGTATTTCCAACAACTGTCCGGTACATCTATGGGCAATTGCGCAGCTCCTTGCTACGCAAATCTGTACATGTACAAATTTGAGATAGATCACATCTTATCAAACCCGAATTGGTGCCAAAACATTGTAAAATTCTGGAGATACATCGACGATATATTTATGATATGGAAGGGAGAAACATCAGTCCTTTTACAATTTATAGAATTTTTGAATTGAGCCAATGATCGAATCAAGTTCCCGATAAATTTCATCAAAATCAAATATCATTTCTTGATGTATTGGTCACTAAAGAAGGTAAACAACTTAAAACTGATCTCTACAGGAAAAGCACTGATAGGAAAAATACCCTACACTTTAACAGCTGCCATCAAACATCTTTAAAAAAACATCTTCCTTATTCGCAAATCCTAAGAATCAAAAGGTCATTCAACCATGAAATTTTTGAAAAAAACAAAAACTTAATGATCAACAAGTTTAAAGAGTGAAACTATCCAATTCAAGTTATAGAAAACGCTGTTACAAGAGCCTAAAGAATTGATCGAAAGCAACTATTGACCAGCCAAAAAAAACAGAGACGCAAGTAACAAACCCGTTTTCATATCGAAATATTCAACAAAAAGTCTACAAATCAAAAGAGTAATGTTGAAATACTGTCCAATTATACAGAACGAGAGTATCTTTAATGCACAACCTATATTTGCCTATCAGCGCACAAGAAATTTTAAAGAACTCTTATCAAAACCCTCGAATACTGATAAACATACACACAAAGGAACACTCCCTTGCCTAAACTGCAGTCACTGCAACAATATTATAAAGGGCACAAGTATTCCACACCCTTCAAAAGGCACACCCATCAAATTGCGAACCACAGCTACCGGCGACTCAAAAAACTTGGTTTACCTATTGAAATGTCCCTGTGGATTACCATACGTGGGAAAAACAGAAAGAAAAATCAAAGTGAGACTGACGGAATACAAGAGTAATATTAGAACTAAATCCGATAAATCACCCATAGCGGTACATTTCAATAACGAAGGAGACAACATCAGTCAACTGCAATTTATGATCCTAGAAGTTGTCAACATGCTGGAAGGAGTGGACAACCGAAAGAGACTATTACAAAAAGAACTAATGTGGATAAAGAAATTGGACTATTGTCATCCTAAAGGTCTTAATGACCGCATAGAATATAGTTGTTTTTGTGAACTATGTATCTGAGCATTTGGTACTCTTTGTGTTCTTTCACGAGTTGCTTTTTGTGTATTAAGTTGGCTACATTCAATCTTAACACACTCATAATGACAATGTTTATTTTGCTCTCTTTTTACTTTCACCGTTTAACCCCTTGCCTGCTGCCGCGATTCTGCGCCTGTGCGGCAAAATCGCGATTGGGTGGGTTTATGAAGGCCCCCACCCGTCATCAGCACACGAGCGCCGTAGTGCATGACGGATGGGGACCTTTATCAGCATGCAAGGGGTTAATCTTCGCACACTCATTACGACTTTGTTTATTTTGCTCTCTACACCCACCCATATTCACACACACACTCTTTATGGCAATTCTCATACCGGTCTCCATACTTTCGTTTTGTCCTTTTCACATCCTTATCTTTCCTGCCGCTCTAACTTCACCAATTTCACACAGGTAATTTCACACAATATTTTTCTTATTCTACTTCTCATCCTGTTAATTTTTTCCGTTTCTGACATGCACCGCCATTTTCTCATGGCACTAACTTTGTACTTCTCGCAAGTCCGTTTTCTTTGTTGACCTGTTAGTAACGCGGTACATCCTCCCGTCTGTTTACACTTCCCTTATTTCCGCTACTCCACTTTCCGTGCTCACTATTCAGTACCGCTATTTAATCTCAGCGTTCTTGCCAAAAATGTACACTTTTCCCGTTTCTACACCAGAACGGCGGACACGGCTCAGTGTCTGACGCTGCTTTTTATTTACAGACTCCGATTACCGTTTTCTTACTTCTATCGGGTTTTCCTGGTTGGCCAGTGTTCAGGTAGGAAACATCCTTTCACCTTTTGTTCTCGCAGCAGCATGGCACCTTTTAAGTAGGTTTTCTATATCGCACCGACCATTTGTTGTATGCAGCAGAATTGGCATGCTTCTTGCCCTCAAATTCACCTCTCAGTTCACTTTTCCACTTGGTTTATCTTGGAGTGCACAACCATAACGTCATCTGTATGTTTTTACTTAATCATGTACACTCTTTGTTTATCTTTTTGATTTTGGGATTCATCCTTTACCTTTCACTCTTCACTCAACATTAGTGGCATGATGCACACTCAATTTTTAAAACACCGCCATCAACATGCATTGTCATTTCCTCACCTGTTTATACTAGAAGGTCTCCCCACTTGAAATTTGATTGTGAATCACTTGTTTTCAGGACTACAAGTCCCCTGATGAAGGGTCCCTGACCCGAAATGCATTGGGATGGTATAACAATGTCGCATTTTTAAGAACAAATACGAGTGATGGATTATCATATTTGAGAAGTATCATTCATGATGATCTACATATGAGAATTAAATACAATTTTTTCCTGACCGGATATTCTATGAATTTTGTTTTGGAACTTTCTTTTCAATCGGAAATAAGGTTATTCCATCCTACATGGTGTGCTACTGAGGGACCCTAAGTATTTACACTTAGTGCTTCTTTTCAACGTGGATGCAAAGTCAGCCAGCATAAATCTAAATACGGCAGGTGGACCGCTGACAGCACAACGGAGCACGTGGGACCAATGCTGCGGTGGGACAGTGGTAGTACTGGCAAGATCTAAATCCAGCCCTAAGTCCCAAGGTAAAGCTTCTAACAGCATCAAACCTGGTCCTTGTACCAACACTTCATCATGTCCGTCTCAAATTGGGATGAGAAGCTGACTCTGACCCGGCTGCCGCACACACCCTATTCCCAGGACGCACCGCAGCAGTGAATCGGAATCAATGCGCAGGCGCGCTCTCACGTCTCTCGCGGCTTGCGCCTCCTGCGTTCCCCGCCAGAAGCGAAGGATCTTGTGGATGTTTGTGGATGCGGGGGGGGAAGGAAAACACTCTCCCAGCGCCTAAAAACGATACCACAGGGATTATCGAGCCGCGTAGAGATAACTCGGCGGGACGGCACTGGAAGGGCTCGGTTGCCTGTGAGCCTGTAGGGAAAGGCAAACCTCGGCTGCAGACACCAGAGGAAAAGACACCGCTAAGGTCCCCACTCGAACTGTTGACTCATAGTGCAGTGTGCAGAGGACACAAGTAGCCAGTTAACGGTAGCCCGGCAGAAGGAGGGCCCTGGCAATTCTGTATACCCTGGCATCGATTGGGACACACAGCAAGGTTCTGTGGAACCATTGGATTATACAATGTGGTTTTGAGGGGTGTGACGGCAGACTGAGGATCAGAGGTAAGTGGGTTGTAGTCTGTTCAAAATTGACTCGTAATTTAAAATGCAGAAATTTGCACGTTTTATTGTCTAATGGAATAAGCCAAGCCAGGTGAGGACGAGCTGCTCTGCCCCGTAACGGTGGGAGTGGGGGGAAATACTACTAACCAGGACTAGTTCACTGTGAATCCGCGCCAGGCGCAGGATAAAGTAAAATTAGAAAACTATAGAATGGCACCGGCTAAAACAAAAGCCAGTAAAATCTTAAAAACGGGGAAAAAGACAGAGAAGAACCCCTCGGAGTCCGGGGATAATAATGAGACAGGTAACCCGAAGGCAGTATTGAGTGAGCCAACAAGGAAAAAGAAACAAACCCTAAGAGATACTCAATCCTTGCTACTGACACCTACATCTACATCTACATCTACATCTACATCTGTGAAGAAAAAAGGAACAAGTAATGATTCATCAGTGTCGAACCCAATCAAAGCCTTTCTGGGAAGACACTTTAAGGGGAAGGATGTTATTAGTAAGGAGTCAAGTACTGTCATAGATATCGACATAAACTCTGAGCCCAGGAGAGACGATGTCTTAACCTCCTTGAACCAATCCACTCTTATTTTATCTAGGGTTTCGCTGAACACACGTTTGTCTTCTTCGCCTAGATTATCCCAACGGTCACTTGAGGGGGAATTAGAGGACGAAGGGGGAGACGTATCCATATACGGACATAATGGACTAAACCTAAATGATCAAAGTGGATCTATGAGGCAACCCAAGGAAAATGTGGGTGTGAACTGCTCTTCGTGGAGAAGTGTGGCTCAAATGGTTAGAGCGGCAGACCCTGATGCAGAGGTCTGGCCCGGAACCAGGGTTCAATACCCGCCTTAGCGGATCTTGGGCTCAATTTCCTCGGACCCGATAATTCTCGCCTCAGTGCCTATTCTAATCATGGGTCCCACTCTGCGACTCTGGGCAATAGCTTGCTTAATCTCCACAATGGCCCCAAAAGCGCTGCTATGCCTGGTTTCACCCTGGGGGTGCCCAGGAGTGGGCACTCACAGGAAAGAACCAGGAAGGGTTCCTAAGCGGTATACGGACAGCGCCGGGACACTACCTCAGGGAAGTAGCTGTGCGCTCTATAAATACCGGTACATTTACATTCTGATCTAGGAAATGAACTTCTGGGAAATGAGCGTCTGCAATCACCACTGCACGGGCTTGAGGTTACAGGAGCCTCAAGCACCTCTATGCTAGAGGTTATGTGGATCCTCCAAAAAACCCTGCAAGGATTGCTAGAGGTTTCCATAGTAAATAACGACCTTCTAAAAATCCAGGGGGACCAGTCTAAAGCAATCTTGGGTGAGTTGACCCAAATCAGAGGTTTAATGCCGGCTCTGGTTAGAACGATAGGTGGAAGCCAGGAGGGGGAAGGTAGTAATGAGGTGGAGGAAGATGTGTTAGGGGCCCCAAACGTAATGAAAGAGGAACCCTCAGTATATATATCCAGGCAGCCAATGATTGTGAAAAAATGGGGGGAACCGAGATATCATACGGGTAGATTCCAGAGAAGGGAGGCTACCGGTAAAAAAAGCTGCCTTGAAAAAACCCTACTAGGAACTTGAGAAGAAGGAAAAGAAACATGATGGAAGTAGGAGCTAATAAGAGGGAAACAATTCAAAGATCAGACGTGAATAAAGTAAAGCCACATATGGAACAGGAAGAACAATGGAAAATAATAAGGGAGTTAGAGGATAGAGAGGAGAAAAGTGTGAAAAGAAAGCCATCAGGATCTCGAGGAAAACCAAGGTGTAGTAGGGTCGCGATGGAAGATGACATGAGAGATCAAATGTCAATGATAAGGGAAGCTAGCTCAAAGGGGGTTAAATATGGGGCCAGGCAAACAACCACTAATGACCTATGGATTTTTCTAAAATCCAAAAATGGTGGCAAAGGGGGGAAAAAAGCGAGGAAACTAAACCCATTAAATCGATCTCAACTTTTATTTATAATGGGAAAATGTGCAAGTCTTAGGAGTATTGGGACAAAGGACCTCAAAGAAGTAGGGTTTGTTGAATGTAGTACAGGAGGGGAGGGGACTAAGGTCCTATTTCATTCTGCTTGGGTGAAAGAAGCGGTGGAAAAAGCAAAAAATGAGCTACAAAACAAGGGGATCAGACTGGTAAGGAAGGAGGAAATACAGGGACAGTATTTCCTGACGAACCACGCTGGTCTAGGGGTACGGCAGATAAGGCTAATTAACTTGAACTGGAATAATAAGGAGGATATTGCAATTACTGTAACTAACTATGAAGCTGCAGGGTACGGAGAAGGTGTATTTGATAGAAATAGATATGAAGCCCTAGCATCCCCAGAACCTAGGGAGTATGATGAGGAGGGATTCCTTAGTGAAATCGATTAGGAGTCTGGGTCGTCACACCGCATTTCAGTCCTATCATGGAACATAAATGGTTACAAGAAAATTTCGGCACAGATAGAGTTTGACAAAATTATAAAGAATAACGATATCGTGTGCCTTCAGGAGACATGGCTGTGTGACGATACCCTAAAATCCTTAGTTACAAAAGGATTTGCCCAATACTCTAAAGCAGCAAAGAAAAATAATATGGGGAGGCTATCAGGGGGTCAATTAACGCTAATCTCCACACAAATAGTCAGACGGGTTGAAAGGCTAAATTTACTTAGTGAGTGGGCACTAGGTTGCAGAATCCTATTGCAGAAGGTAGATCCTCGATATGAGGGAATATGCATCATAAATATGTATATACAGAAGGGAAAGGCTCATGATTATAAGGAGAACCTGGGTAAACAGAAAGAAGATCTGGAGTCAACTAGCGTTAAGTATCAGAAGGATTTAGTACTAGTAGTAGGCGATTTTAACCATAGATTAGACCCCAGAAAGATTGATAGTTGGCACAAAGAATTGTTAGAAGCCCACAATATTGAAGTAGCACTCTTTCCAAGGGGAGAACTCCCACAGCAGGATGAGTCATTTAGTCAGCTAATGGGGTCCTTGGGCATGGTATGTGCAAATGGAAGATTTCGGCAAGACCGGCCAGCGGGAAGGACTTTTATGAGGGGCCAGCAACTTTGCCCAATTGACTACATGTTTTGTCAGGCCTGGTGTTTTGATAAAATAAGAAATTTTGAGGTGGTGAAAATGACAGGTAGTGACCACTTCCCTTTGAAGCTAGAAATACTCATGCCGAAACGTAAAAGCAGAGATAGGGTTCTACAGGTCAATGTGGACTACCCGAAACGATTAACAACCTGCATATCTGATGAACAGATGGAAAAGCTTAAGCTAACCCAAAGGTCAATTCCAACTTAAGGTATTCATCCTAATGCAGGAATCCCGTGGTTTGAACTAACCATAGGTAAGCTGGCAGATTCCCTGAAGAAGGAATTCAAGTAAAAAAAGTCAGGAATGGGTAGCTATGTTGATAATAAAAATAGGAAACCCTGGTTTGACAAAGAATGCAGGGTAGCTAAGGCCCTGATTAGACAGAAGGAGAGAAGAGTAAGGGCCATGTTCAAAGTGGATCTATACCAAACACTTCAGCAATTAAGGTTAAAGTATAAAACATTAATTCGAAATAAAAAAAGAAGGTATGAAGAGAAATGTTGGGCAAATATGTTGGAGGTGATTGAAACCAAGGATGCAAGAGGGTTCTGGAAATTAGTTCATGAGAGTGTGGGCGGGAAATCTGAATCCATGGCCTGTATCGTCCCTGAAGATGATTGGGTTGGCTATCTGGAAGAAATCTATGGAAGATGGCCGATACAATTATTACCAAGAACTTTAGTTTGGTCATGGGTGAGGGACGATATAAAGGACTACTTTACCCCAAGATATATAACGGAGATTATAGCTAGTTTGAACCTTACACGCGCTGCAGGACCAGACAACCTCCTGGCAGTGATAATTAACACGATTCCAGAATGGGGGGCAGAGTTTTTTGCTAAGATGTTCCTGGTAATCCTGGACACGGGAATTGTTCCAGAAAGTTGGAGGGGGGCAATTATAAGGCCTATTCATAAAAAGGGCAGCCATAAATTACCAAAAAACTATAGGCTGATAAACCTCCTGGATATAGGGGAAAAAGTCTTTGCAAAAATAATATTAAACCTATTAAAAGATTGGGCAGAGGAAAACCAAATCATTCCCCCGGAACAGGGTGGGTTTAAATCCGGCCACTCTACAATCGATCACTGCTTTTCCCTTTGGGCCATAGCACAGAAGTCAATGGAATCTCGAGATAGGTTATTCTGTTGTTTTGTTGACTTCCGTGCAGCCTTCGATCTAGTGGACCGGGAGCTGCTGTGGGAGGCTCTAATTAGTCAGGGAATACCTAATGATATACTGCGGCTGCTACAAATGCTCCATACTAAAAACTGGGCACAGATCATTTTAGACTTAGATGTAGTCTATCAGGGAAAATAGAAATTGGAAATGGTCTGCGTCAGGGACGCGTATTAGCTCCCCTGTTGTTCTCCCTGTTCCTAGCTGGCCTACCATCAATGTTGGGGAATACAACTGGAGCAAGCCCGAAACTAAATGGCAAGCAGATAGCATGTTTACTTTATGCTGATGATCTGGTGATTATGGACCAGACCGAGGTTGGCTTACAAAGGAAACTAAATGTATTTAACGACTACTGTCTAAGGAAAAAACTTGTGATAAATATGGACAAGACTAAAACATTGAGCTTTGGCCGGAGGAAAACTGATTTCTCATGGTGGATTGGGTCACAAAAAGTGGAATCAGTAACAAAGTATAGATATATGGTTCGAGCAGAATCTGAAATGGAATACCCACTTAGAGGCATCTAAATTAACAACCACTGTCTCGATTAGCGGTCTGATATGCTAAATGCTTATGCTGCTATTGTACCCCCGCAGTTTTTGTATGGCGCTGAATTGCTGTTCCTAAGTGGTAAGGAAAACTGGGATGTGGAAGAAGGTAAAAACCTAAAAAAGTTATTTATGCTCCCCCGGTCAGCAATGGTTCAGGCAGTAAGACTGGAACTAGGCCTGACTTCATGGGGTACGCAAGTTGGTATGGCTCTCTTGCGATTTTGGCAACGCCTAGAAATAGGCGCAATTACCAAAATTTCACAATGGTGCAAAAATGAAATTCAGGACAGTGAACTAAAATGGGCAAGAGAAATCAGGGGGAAATTAACAAAGTTATGCAAGAAGATGAGCGTTAATGTAGGCCCTACTGTCTCCATGACTAATATTGATAAAAAGTTACTTAGGTCGACGGGGAAGGAATTATCGAATGCACAGGACAAAAACTATCTTGCTAGTAAAACTTCGATCTGTTTTATGATTGACGCATGGAATAATGATCAATGTTTCCCCTACACTGAAAAGTTACCGTACCGCAAATTACGAAATGAGGTTCGGAGGGTAAGAATTGGGGTAAACCCTTGTTATATGAACAATTCTGTAAAGCGGGCTATGATCAATGAGGAGGGAATCTGCTTTTGCTCTTTGGGGTCCAAATGTGATATGCTGCACATCTTATTTGATTGCCTTAAATTTTTGGACTTACGTATTACATTTTTAAAACCAATTTTCATGAAATATGAGATTAAAACTAGGACCCAGGCTGTGACACTGATGACAGAAATGGCCCACTTAGATATTGCTGTGGCTATGGGGAAATATATGCAAAAAATGAAGGCAGTTTTATTTCTTTTTAATGAGTTTTAACAAATAGCTATTTTTAGATCAGTTAATTGTGGGTTTTTAGATTAAATATGTTTTAGGAGGTTTTATGTGTGCTAATGAATTGCTTTGTTTAACTTGTTGCAAGAACCTTTTATCGACATGTATTGTTTGTGGACCAACGGTCCGAATAAACGTGAAATAAACTTGACTTGAAACTTGACTTGACAGTCTCAAATTGCACCTTACCACCATCAAATGATCACAGTTGGCACCTTGCGCTTTTCTGGCACTATCTTTAAAAAAGTCACATCTCCGGTTCCCCTTATTGGTATTTTTGTCATTTTATGAATTAAGATGTACTCTATTGTTTTAATATGGTTTGGTATTTTTATTCTGGTTTGTTTTGACTTTATTACTGTTTTGATACAGCCTAAATGCTTTAATAATTGCTGCATGTTCAGTCTGTCTGCTCTGTTTCATAACTGCCAGGGAGTGAAGCTCAAGTTAACTTAATGATTTTGAGGATCCACCCTGGAAAGCGTTATTTTTACTCAAGGTGAGTAATCACGCCTTTTGACTAATAACCCATGTTCCTGTGTATTTTATCTATATTGGTACAGTATGTGTGTGGTTGAAGTGATCCCTGAAATAAAAAATACCCACATTGGTTTGAGGCTTTCTGCTACATTCTGCTCATCCATTGGGATTGGGTACATAAATAAGTCAATGATTATGCCCCCATGATAGACTGAATGGAGGTGATGCCTGTTACGTTGACTAATGTTGATGTTAGACGGTTTCCTTCAGTATATTACATTTGGTCCCTCTGGAGCAGCATATGGGTAACAACTGTATTGATACTGTGTAGGCCACACATCTGTACACACATAGTTGATGTTGTCAACTCCAATTAGAAGTTTAACTTAACAAATGGAATATTTTCTTTTTGTGACTCTGAGTTGCCAAATTTTATGAATTCGTCATGCACATTTGGAATTTATGGAGACATATACAAATAATGTAATTTAAATTATTTCAATGCTAAATTGTCCTGTGCAGTGGGATATTGAAAAATAACCATGTATCCTAGTTTATCATCTAATGTAATAAAGATGTTTTAAATCAAGTCCCCGAAGTCACAAAGTTGTGAAAGTATGTCTTTTATATCTAGTACATTGGGAATATTTGTGTAGAATAGAATTAGGGCACTCTCACTGGAGAAAGGCAATTCACTAGGCAAAGTGCATTTTCGTGAATAAGCTTCCTTAATAAACAAATTGTGGACACTGGCTTTCCCTTAAATGCTGGTCCTTTGAAGTAATAATGTTAAACTAAGTAATAATGTTCAAGGTTTGCAAGATTGTATGCTGGATCTTAATGGAGTTGGTGGGTGCCATACAGTGGATGACATAACCATCAGTGGTTTTGCCATAATGAGACGAACTTGAACCTAAACACAGGGGTGTATTTACTAAGATTATGGGGCATATTCTCAAGGATCTATCGCCAAGTTATCGGCATGTTGTTGCAGCCAAAGTTGCGATAAAGTTATCTCCCCATTCACAAGCAGGTGCTAACAGCCTAAGTTTACCTGCAATAGCAGCAGCAAAAAACATCGCCACAGATGACCTCGACAACTATCGCTAATGAGATTCAGAGAAGGCGTTCCCGTGCAAAAACCTGAGACAACCACACGTCACAGCATTCTCATTGACCAGCCAGATCTGAGATAAGATCTAGAAATAGGCGAAAAGGTGTGTTAGCAGCAGGAAATTAACACCTGCTCTGACCTGGTTTAAAGTTGGACTACAACCTGCACCAGAAAAGGGAGCCCAGCTCAGAGCCACACCTGACGAACAACAGATGCCATGGAGCCACTGATCATGTAGTGGGGACAGCCAAGAGAGCCACAACACCCACAGCCACCCCCCCAGGACCACCCCCCCGGTCCCTACCCAGGGCACCCCCACACCCCAGACCAAGATATTGCACATCAACGTAATGAAATTGAGAACAAAAGCATTCGCCTGATGTTACACCTTAACAACAATTAACATACATCCGAGTACAGAAAATCTGAATCATTCATTCACCATTGAAAGTCCAAACAAAATATCCCAATCAAATTTGTCTCAAAAAAACTTGAAGAGCCATGGCGGGGATCCCTGGACAATCTGTAAGTCACAGCCTGCAAGACAATATCCAAGATAAGAAGGTGTGTCAGGCACTAATCAAAGGAGAGAGCGAGAGAGAGAAAGAGAGAGAGAATAAAAAGAATGAGAGAGAAAGAGAGAGATTGAACATGGAGCGCAAGGCCAAACGGGCTGTTGGCCCATTCATACATGCCAACTGGTGCGTGTGTTTCGCAATCGGTGCACCCCAACCTTAAGGCTTGGCATCAATGTCAGTGCGAAGGCCACATCACATTCAAGAAATGCAAGCAGTAGTCTGATTAAAATTAGGTATGAAAATTCCTTTGTCTCAATACACAAGGCAGAAGGACAACCGAATCTCCGACCTAGGTCTTGAATGCTGCTGGCACACCCTGCATGAGATACCATACCAGACTCCAACGACTCCCACACCACGAACTGCACTAATGAAAGACCATCGTGTCCACACCCCACACACACTTGTCCCTGCTCGAGCTACAACTGCAAGGGCTGCCCTTGACACATCGGTAAAAAACAACCCATACGTCCAAACGTTGCACATGCGATCATTGCCCAGAGCTGTGGCATATCGTCCACCGAACTGCCACTGGTCTGAGGATTGCCTGTGCTATGAGACCAACATATGCAATGGCAGGTCATCCCGGGCAGATGCACAACCCCTGTCATGTGGAACTGTACCGTGCATGAATGCTGCATCTGTTAGGATCACTGCCAATGGTAGTGTTGCAAATCCGTTTCCGTCTGAGTATCCGACTTGCCTACGTCACCTGCATCCAGCGCTGGTTCCAATGTCAATCATGCACATTTGAGTGTCTCATTGAGGTCGCCTATCCAACGCAACAGTAGCTGAATTGGAATATGACTTGACTGTGCGCCTCCTGTTGGCCCACGAACAGGGGTGTCACTGGGATACCCATGCATGGGATGCCTTGATCTTTGGCGTATGTGCTGACAGTTGTGCATGGGAGATTACACAACTCCTCGTGTGGAGTGACCACATGGAGGCGCTCCCCTATTGGTCTGTGTTGGAGATTGATGAAACGGCGATGACGGAGCACTTCTACCCGGACCGGTTAATGGATTGGCTCTCCCTCAAGATTGTTGAACTCAACAACAACGTACTCTTGTACTGGTTGTCCATAAAGCTGCGCTCGTATTTATGGACGAGTAACTACATTCCTGCAGCCACATCTGATTGTCACCCACAGCACAGGTACCCACACCTTGTTGCATCTTTGGGAATGCTCATATAACCCACAACATCAGTGGACATGTCTGCCTTCGCCTGGACTCAGAATACATGTGCGTGGACCTACGTGGGTGTACACACACCTGTGCAAGTTGATGCAGTCCCATAGGTGGAGCTGCACAGCGTAGTTTGGCAAAGTTCCCAATTCAGACATACTGCTGGGTGGAAAGTACACACATGGCAATGTAGTATGACATGTGGCCTTGTAGGACTGCTCACTGTCAGCAGAGCAGACAGTTGGCCCAGTCCGGTGGTACAACACTATGCAGACCCCATGGGCTATGAGTCATATCCCCTGACACGGAGCAATGAGTATATGCCAAACAACACTTGACTCGTCATCATGCAAAGTGGACTGATCACGTTGCCATCCTTAATGATTCTTGTTCATTTTTGCCTCTCCATTTCTTGTACCTCGACATCAACTGTGATGAGTGTTGATTAGAATGACAAATTGTGTGCCTCAATGAGCATTGTCCATACAAAGGGAGGGAATGACTCATTTCCATTGGGGGTGAGTCCCTATTGACAGCTCTACCTCTGTGACCCAGACATTGTGGTTGGGATAGTTGCTGGCAGACCTGCGCACTTATGTGTCTTCAGCAATGTAAGTATGGTGTCCAACTTCTGGCCATGTAGAGCAATGTTATCCATCAAAACAGACTGTGTCCACACGTATGTGTATGAGTCGGTATGCAAAGAGACGTTCTTTTGTCACATGTGATGGGGTACACCACTTCTGGCCTGCTACTGATTTTGTCATTTCTACACACAGCCCTATTTAATACATGGACGTAGGGCTACGTTGGGGGGTTGCGAGATTGTTGTTCATGTGCAATGAGGCCACAGCTAGATCACACCTTCACAGTCATTTAATTGGCCATGTGGGTCAGGGTCAAACATGCACATTGATATAATTTACTGGGGTGTACCTTTCAGTGCAATCAATGTCCCTATATTAATCCATACTGTTATACTTGAGTGAACATAGACATGAAACATCTGTGTGATTTCAAATGTTTAATTCACATTTCGGGGAATTCCAGAGCTGGAGCAGTACATGGCCATGCCAAGCCCACATTACATGGTTGCCCAGTGGTGGGCCAACCTGAGTCCTTCAGGGGATGAAAAATGATTGGAAGAGGAAGAGTTCAGTCCGTAGCCTGCTTGCTGGGTCATTGGTAACCAGAGCAGATATGGCAGTCCATGTTGGGGTTCATGTGAATGTCGCAGAGTGTTACGGGGGAAAGTGGGAGGTGTTGTCCCAGGGCATGATGCATAGGGCTGAAGCAGGCAGGGACAGGCCATATGGAGGGGATAGATACTACTGCCTCCTTCCTCACACAGTCATTATCATCCGCATCTTACTCCTCTGATACGTCTTCTGTGTCTGGTGTGTCAGGTGTGTGTGTGGTGTTATGGCTGCATCACTGTGTGCCACTGGCACATCAGGGGTCGGAGATGTGTGTGTCGAAGTTCCTGCAGAAGTTATCTGGGACAGGCTCAGTGGCAGCAATGGCAAGATGAGGAACTGCAAGGCATGGAAGATCCCAGCTGCATCTCGCTGGTGTTCATCCGTGGCAGCCATACTTCCAGCCTGCATCAGCTCCATGGTCTCCATTGTCCTGCGCATCTGTGCCAAGTCTGTGCTATAATCGCTGGAGCCTGTCTGACTAGACAGTTCTTGTATCCGAGTAATGGCCCAAGGGATGTCAGCCAAGGATTGTCGGAGTGCATAGTGCGGTCTGTGGGTGTCCGTTAGGGACTATAGGTGGTCTCTGATGGGACTCAGACACCCACATATGGCATTGAGGTAGAAACTCACCCACAGCTGATCAGCCATCCCCTCCTGGCAACTCAACACATAGAATTGGAATTCCATGTGTTAGTTGTGAGGGTCCTGGGAGCCAGCTGTGGTGGTGGGTGCTTCCTGCTGTGTGGACTGTGCAGGACATGGGGTCACCTCGATGCAGCTGGGCTGCCCTGCTCCTGGGGGTGGGGTGCGGAGGCTGTTATGGTATGTTAATTTATTTTTATAATGCGCACAGCTACCCAACAAGGGTTTCCCAGCGCAAGCCAACAGAAGCACAATAGTGAACTAGCATTAGCAATATTGATTAAAAAAACGAGTTTTTATTTGTTTACGAAAGTTGGGAAGCAGCTTCTCCCTCCTCATTACAGCAGGCAAGGAATTCCACATGGTGGGTCCCAGTAGAGAGAAGGAACGACCACCCATTCTCGACAGTTTAATCCTAGGAATCACAAAAAGCTCATCCGCAGAAGAACGAAGCAGTCGAGAGGGATGGTAAGGGCGTACCAGATCTTGTAAGTATTTAGGAGCAGAACCAATCTTAATTCTGAACATGTAACATAGGGCCTTAAATTGTATACGATGTTCTACTTTAAGCCAATGTAGTTATCTCAGAGCGTTACCCGTTTTGGACATTCTGGGAAGTCCACAGAGCACCAGAATTTTGCACCACCTGAAGCTTGCGAAGTACATCCCTGTTAGACCCCAGAAAAAGCACGTTGCCGTAATTCAGGCGAGATTTTACAAGTGCCTGGACCACCGTCTTGTTGGTGTCCACAGGGAGCATCCAGGTTATTTTTCTTAGCCATTTTAAGACGGTAAAACAGGTGGCTGCAATCAATTTGTACTGCCTGTTGTTTCATAGACAATTTATTGTCAATAATAACGCCTAGATTGCGTACCTGAGAGGAGGGCTTGGGTAAGGGCCCCATTTCGTCAGGCTGTCCTTGAGCCATTGGAGGGTGTCTGAGCAAATGTGCAGGTTGTCCTCTTTATCATCACTAATGAGATGTGTGGTCTGTTCTGCAGCAGGTGTTGATTGTCCCTATGCAATGTAAAGGGGGATGCAGGTTAACAGAGTGTCCCATGTATATTGAAGCTTTGTAGATGTTTACATACAGACTGCATGAGAATGTACGTTGTGACTGTTTTGGTAGAGCTGGCTATTTGATGGGAGACAGTGGACATTTCGACTGCATGACGGATGTGTGGTTGTACGCGTACATTATCACCTCACAGTGTCATGCAATGCCAGATGTGAGTGGCCAGTCACTACGCACAAGCGGCACCGGTTGTGTCCTCTGTCTTGTGGTGTAAGTGTTGCACTTTGTACCACATTGCCTTCAATGTTGATGAGCTGTGATTCCTATGTGTGTGTGCTGCATTGTGGGAGAGTCACCCCTGCAGGTCTGATTTAGCGGCCCCTTATCCCATTGAGGCGGTGTGCCTTTGACTTGTGTGCTTTTCGGGTGCTGGGATGTTTGCAACTTGGGTCATTTGTGCTCTTGGACAGATTTTGTGCTCTTGTGCATTGTTTGTCTGCAGATGTGTTGTTGACATCATGGGTTGTAGGAGCACATGGATGTGTCAGAGTGTAATCTGCTCCTTTATGGATGTGATCCACACTGGGCCACCTCAATGTCAACTCGTGCACCATGTAAATTATTTTGACTGCAGCCATGCTATCAGTCATGCAGCATCACTCGCATTGTCAGTGCGGCTCACAGAGCCGCTGCTTTTCTGGATTCTGCACATGTGCATGGGTAGGTTGTGGCATTGGTGATACGGAGGGGGCCCATTTGTGTGCATTGTGGACGGGGGACTACTTGGTGTTTCCATGTGTGCTGCAGTGTGCCAAGGGTTTCAGGAACATGTTCCACTATCATTGTGCGTGGGCAGCGTGCTACACATGATTGTGCATATGTGCCATTGTGCCCATCTCCCTCCAACCACCCAGTCCCTGGTGGTTACTCACCCTATTGGGTCAGCTCATATCGAGCTGTGTCCAGACCCCCTACTCCTTGCATCGTCTCCACACTGATGACTGTTGCCACCATTTCCATTTGTGTTGCAAATGACGCAGTGGAGGTGAAAAACAGTTGTGGGCAGTGTTCTATCACCTCCGTGACGATGATACGGTCTTCCTGCGGGCTGAACCCCGTCTTCCTCTTCCTCTTCTCCTTGCCCTTCCCCGTACACGGGGTTCCTGGCTGGTCCTCCATGGTTCTTGTGGGGTTCAGGTTGTCCTCTGCACTCGGTCCGGGTGCATCCATGGTGCTATGCAGTTTGCTGTGGTTTTGGTGTGTTTTTTGTTGTTGTTGCTTTTATAGTGCATTTTCCCGCATGACGCGTGGGAATTGCAGCCCTGTTGCTGGTTGTCACTGATTTTTGTATCGCGATTTGGGGCATCGCAGCTTTTTTCACGTTTGCGTTTCACATTTTTTCGGGGTCGCGTTAATTTTTAGGCTGTCATTTGGCACGTTCCTACTACTATTGCATGGTGCCGCCGGGTTGGGAATACAACGTTATCATGGTGTTATTTTGTCGCAATAGACTGGGATGTGAAGAGTTGCGTTAAGTTAATTTGGCGATAGTTATCACACGTTCTTGAGAATATCCCTCTTAGCGCTGTATTTTGTGACAAAAGTGACACAAATTTACATAAAATCTTTTTTTACTATTTCACTTCCCAATGCTCTGCTTTCCATTAATTAGCCACTTCAATCAGGTGCTATCAAAGAGAAATGCTCTTTATTTATCCTTTGTTAACCATCTTTGCATGTGTGGTGCACTGGATAGCACACATGGGAAAATGTTTAAAGTTAAAGGGTATCCTTCTAGTACATAACCTATGCGAGACTCACGCAAACAAACACTCTTGAACTATGGTGCAAAGGTGCGTGCATGGTGTGCGGCAGCACATTTCTGCACCAGTGCTAGGCAAAGTGTTATATTTCTTTAAATATGGTGCTTTCCTCCTCTCTCATTCTCACGCAGCGCAGGGCAGCATTTGTGGCCGTTGCACTGTGCTGCATGATAATTTAGTGAATCTGGGCCTTAGTGTGCTGCTAGGAGGAAAACAGGTGGGTTTGTAAGCAAACATTGGCACATGAGATAGTTGCATTTTCATTGAAACTCTGTTCAATGCAGTTTAATCCAAACGTAAGTGAATAGAGTGGAAGAGGTGTTGCGCAGCGGGCAGGGTGCCTGGCTCTGGACTACAGCGTTCATGGTTCAATCCCTGGTGCCGGTGGCAGGTTAACCCTGCACCATGTGACTCTGGATGATAGTCTTAATATATCTTTATTCGGTTTTTAACAGTTCAAAACCATAAAAGTTAGCACAAAGTACAAAGTACATGGTTATTTTTATAAAAACAAATATAAAAAAAGTATGACCAGAGTCCTGTACGTCTAGGAAGAGAAAAAACGGTAATACCCATCTGAGTTTCTTTTGTTCTTATTTCAGAGATTATTCCTATGTCTCATGATACACTTTAGGAAGTTAAGTACATGGTAGCAGGTACGTTCGGAGTCCAACATCCGTAGTGCTAGCATGGCTGGACGACACTGTCTATAACCCCAGGTTTTTAATAGAGGGAATAGCCAGATTTTTCTATGGGTGTGAAAATATTTACAAAACAAAATTGTATGGATAGTTGACTGGTGAGACAGATCGTCACATGAACAAAGGGCCAAGTTTGAGTCCCAATTGTTTTTTTCTGGAAAAGTCACTTGTCTATGAAATTGATTCAGTCTGAACCTTGTTAGAAGCATCTTATCATATGTTGTAAATTCTAGAGTCAGATAAAGCTGGATTTTCGGGGTGTGCTGTATCATATTCTCATGGATCACAGATTTTTTGGTCGACAGCAAGGTCAGCCTCAGGGACTCTAGATGGCTCAGCGCAGTTTGTTTCAGGTCTTTCTTGGATATTTCAGTTAATTTTTCTGGGGTGAAATAATACTTTTGTAAACCCAGGTCGGAGAAAAAGTGTCTGATGTAGGCGAGCCATACTATTTTGTGTGCGCGATCCAGTGCCATGATATCCTGTATGATGTTTTTGGTCAACAAATTTTTGTCCGACAACCAGACACGCCTCCAGAGTAGTAATGGCTGGATCTTTATCAGATCTTCAATATATGGAATTCCCAATTCCATATGAGAGGCATAGATGGAAGCGCCTTTTGGTGTGGATAAGAGGAATCTCATAAAAATATTTTCTTCTTTTTGCAGTGAACCAGTAGCTGTGTGTCCCCAAATCCCTGCCCCGTAGAGGGCGATGGCCTGGCATTTTGCAGCATAAATCTTTAACAATTCGACTGGTGATCTTTTACCAAGTCTCTTTGAGAAATTCATCAGTGCTACAATAGCTCTTTTGAACAGATGTCTCCTAGCCTCAACTGCAGGCTTCCAGTTTAGGCTTTCATCCATCATGATGCCCAGATAAGGGTACTGTGAGGTCCTTTCAATTTTTTGGTTTTTTAAGTAGATGGTCTTTGTGGCTTTTCGTTGTCCACCCGCTACCATAACAATTTTTTTTTTACATTTATATGTAAGTCCAGCGCACCCATGAAATCGGCATACTTGGATAAAGACTTCTGAAGCTCGATGGGAGTGCGTGCGTGCTAAGATAACTGCGTCATCCGCATAGAGCAGTGCGGGGATCAGGCGATGTTTCAGTCTAGGCAGGTCCTGCCCCCCCCCTCAACATGGTCTCTTCCAATCCGTTAGTGTACAGGGAGAAGAGGAAGGGGGCTAGGACACATCCCTGCCTTACTCCTCGCTCTACCCTGAATGATGCAGTTAGCTCTCCTTTTGTTCCGTGTCGCACTCTTGCGGAGGCTTCACCGTATAACTCCCTCAGAAAATCCAAGAGGGGAGGATCCACCCCTAGTGTTCCTAGCAGGGTCCAAAGCTTCGCATGCGACACGCAGTCAAACGCGGAGGACAAATCCACGTAGACCATATAGATTGTCCCAGGCTTTGCGTGAATATATTTGGAAACTAGCATGCTTAAGTTGAGGGCCTGTTACACAGTTCCAAAGCCTTCCCTAAATCCAAACTGTAGGTCCGAGAGAATGTTTTTATCTTTTGCCCATTGCTGAAGTTTTTCTAGAATAACTCTGCCTACTACTTTACCCAGGGAGTCTAACAACGAAATAGGTCGATAACATTTCGTATCTTGGCGATCCCCCTTTTTAAAGATAGGCACCATAATAGAGCTTGTCCATGATTCCAACAATCCAAGTTTCGCCGCTGCAATACAGACTCGTGTGAGTATTGGGGTCCAGAGATCAGGGAGATGTTTAAATAGGTCTACTGGGACCCCGTCGGGACCGGGTGCTTTCCCGCTCTTACTCATCTGTAGTGCCAATTCAACGTCTAGTAGTTCAAAGTCTATCGGTATTGGGAATACTACCGGGGGAAGATTAAGATGGAATTCATCTGTTAGAGATGTGAGTTCAAATATTTTTGAAAAATGGTTTACCCAGGTTTCCTCATCGATGACAACGTCGATCTGTGGGATGTTGGAGTCCGATAGCAAGGGAGACTTAACTATTCGCCAAAAGGACTGACTGTCTTTCATGAGTGCGCTTTTGTGCAAAGCGTTCCACAAAGACAGTTTCAACTCTTTTTTCCTTGCCTTTCTGGCGTTATTATACTCTCGCCGGAGGTGTTGGATCTCTAGTTGGTCTCTATTTGATTTACCAAGCGCCTTTCTTAAGTTGGTTTGCGCCTTGGTGCAATCGTGGTTGAACCAGCCTATAGTGCTTGAGTTGTTTTGTTTGGGTATTCTGGTCAACAGTATTTTTGTTTGATCTAATATCAGCTTAAAATTAGCCAGGATTAGGTTATCATCTGCTTGAGGATCCAGGCATATCATTATGTTGTTGTAAGCAGTCTTTATTAGTGTGTTGGTGAGCTTGTTAGGGTCCACTTTTTCCCATTTTATAGTATATCCATTTTTTTTGCCCAGTTCAAGCCTGTTTTGGGATAGAGTATTTGCTATTGTTGTCATATGAGATTCTGGGTGATTCAGCAGTAAATTCAGTCTGAGAGCAGAGTTGTCACTTAGGGTGTTTTCCATGATTTTAAAATCTCTACTTCGATGTTTCAGACCTTCTGAGATGATTATATAATCAACTGTAGTCTCATGCCCCCTTCCTCGGTAGGTAGGTTCTAATTGATTCTTTTCTGATAGTATCGGATTTATTATTAGCAATTCCAGTTCTAAGAAAAGATTGTTCATGGCTAGCCCCGTTCGTGAATGGAGGAAGTGTACGAGGGGGTTCTCGTGTTCATCCACCATTCCACAGGTCTGATTGTCCGATAAAGGGCAGGGGTGTAGATTGAAATCCCCTCCCCATAAAATGTGAACATTGCCCTTTCTTTCTTGAAGATAGGTGAAATGGGAAATTTTTTCTTGGATTAAGACAAGAATATTTAAGAAATTATCATCGTCCAAATTATTATATAGATTTATTAATATAATAGTGTGTTTTTTCCCTATCATAAATAAGAACAATTGAAAGTTAGAAAAAGATTCTGCCTCTAGTACCTTCAAGTCTATTATTGTGTTGGCAAAATAGGTTACCAAACCCCCCCTAGGTCGGCCTGCTCTGCTTGGAAGGGCGGGAGATGAATATGTCTTATATCCCACAAGATGTAGGGGCGTCGTGGCCCATGTCTCCTGTAGACATATAATTTTACCTTCCTCCAGGAATTGGGCAGCAGAACCGTCCTCTATTTTTGGTCGGAGGCCTGCGATGTTCCAGAAAATAATCGGGAGCCGCAAAGTGTTCTTTACTGGGTCTGCCGTTTTAATTTCTGGTGGATCTGGGGGGAGGAACGAGGTAGCCTTTCGGGGCTTTGGGGTTTCGACTCGTGGTCAGTCGACCATTTCCAGGCTACTAAACCGGTTCATGGTCGGTATGCCCGGCCAATTTTCCCACTGTGGGGTGTCTCTATAGATAGGTCTTTGTGGTCGATATCGCGGTCTGCCCCACTGTTCCCAGTTTCTGTCTCTCTTCTGTGGTCCCACAGTCTGCCACAGTCCCTCTTGGTGTTGATTATTCTGGTTTACTGACCACCAAGAATTGTCAGGATCGCTATGTCGCTGACATGCTTTAGGTCCAGCGAATTCTAGTTCCCATGGTTGTGGGACTGGTTTACGCCAGATATTATCAGAGTAGTTGTTATGAAATCTTTTTGGGTAGAAGAAGGAAAGGGATCTTGTATCGATCCCGCCACTTGTATTGTTATAATCCCAAGAACAGATATACTCGGCTATGCTTGGGTCCTCGAAGGTAATCGCTATGCAGTCTCCCTGTATGCTTTTTTTCCTATGTCCCACCCAAGGGGTCCTGCATACTGATGTTCTCCTGCTTGTCCAGGTTGGCGGAACAGGTCGATTTATGTTCAACCAATATTGTACTTTATTTTTCAACGACCAATTTGGTTCCGTCCCCTCCCCTGTTAATTCCGGAACCCCTGTCATCACTACCACGTATGGGCATGCCTCGGGTGGCATATTTAGCGGGAGCCTGCTGTCAGTTGTCCCTCTCGTACCTCCTTTATTTACTGGAGGATTTGTTTTTTTAGTGGCAGGAATTTTAGGGGCCGGTGTTTTTATACTTGGCGTATTTACTATGGGTGTTTTTGGTGCCTTATTGCTCTGAAGGGGGATTGTAAGGACTTTGGGTGTAGGTTTCTGTACTATGGGAACCTTAGGTGCTGTAGGGGCCTTTGCTGTGTGTTGCTGTTTAGGCGACGGGCAGGCTAGTGTTGTGACTTCCTTTTGTGGAAGTAGTGTAGCCGAGTTGTTTGTACCCTTTTTTTGCTGTCCCTGTATATGATTTGGCTAGTTTCGATTGGGCGAAAAAAGGAATGTAGAAGGGAAGCTATCTCCTTTATTAACCTTGATGCTTCTCTTTCCTTGCCTGTTGTTAGAGGGGGGGGATTCTGGGGTGATGGTATTTGGGATATTCTGTGGTGGATGATGGATCGTTACCAAGTTATTGGCTGGGTCAGCAATTTGGTGAGATAGACCTGCCGGATTTGTACGGTCGATCAGGTCTATATGGTCGACCACGTTCTTATTTACAGTGTTATCTAACTTATCCCTATCCCTATCTTTCCTTTTCTTGATTGCTCCCTCCCTCCTCCCTCTAGCTTGCCTTACTTCTTCCGAGGTGTGATCAGGGAAGATTTCGGGTGTTTTTTCTAGCTCATTTTCTGAGAAAGTTATAGAGAGTTGAGAGGCAGAAAGGTCTACGTTATTTGGAAGGCTAAGTCTGTGTGTGCCCTCTGTGATTTGAGATGGGGCAGTCTGTGTTTCTGGGGTTCTTGCACTTGCTAGTAGACCCATTGAGGATCGCCTTGCAATTGCGAGTTCAGTTGATACTCTACCCTCAATCAGGCTGATACTTTGGTCAATGAATGTGTTTGCTTTAAAGATAAAATCATCCATTGGTCCTAGCAATTGTTCTCCAACCCCGGTTTTTTTCAGTTTTTTTTTGTTTGCTTCCCCTCGTGTTCATTTTCACTAAATGGAGTTGACTTCAGGAAGGTGATAAGTACCTGTAGTAGAAGTCCAATAATATAAAACTTAGAAAAGGGGCCCGGACCGGACTCTCACGTTCTCGAACGGCCTCAAACGGCCCGCTCTTTGCCCGGTCTTTGCCCCGTTCTTCGGCCCGCGCGCGTCCCGCGACGCGGGTAAAGTGATGTTGTTATATACTTGTAGGCGGTGGGCGTGTCCGTGGGCGTGAGCGCCGGGGGAAGAGGAACCAGCTGAGCTGCCTGGAGAATGCTGGTCCTCGCAGTCCCCCGGCTCGCTGATGGTGTTTGCCCCTAACCTCTACCCGTGGGACTCCAGCTGGGAGCGTTTGACTAGCCCTGCCGATTGCAGGACTCGCTCACACCAGCGAGTCCTCGTTGAGGGGAGGCGTCAGCAGAAAAGCAAGATGCAGTGTAAAGCGGACTTTCCTTCCGTCCCAGGAAGAACAAAGCAGCACAGTTCACTAAGGCAGAGTGAGTGGCGCCCGCGAAGCGGGTGTCTCGAAAGTTATTGCAGGTAGGCGGTGGGCGTGTCCGTGGGCGTGAGCGCCGGGGGAAGAGGAACCAGCTGAGCTGCCTGGAGAATGCTGGTCCTCGCAGTCCCCCGGCTCGCTGATGGTGTTTGCCCCTAACCTCTACCCGTGGGACTCCAGCTGGGAGCGTTTGACTAGCCCTGCCGATTGCAGGACTCGCTCACACCAGCGAGTCCTCGTTGAGGGGAGGGTCAGCAGAAAAGCAAGATGCAGTGTAAAGCGGACTTTCCTTCCGTCCCAGGAAGAACAAAGCAGCACAGTTCACTAAGGCAGAGTGAGTGGCGCCCGCGAAGCGGGTGTCACGAAAGTTATTGCAGGTAGGCGGTGGGCGTGTCCGTGGGCGTGAGCGCCGGGGGAAGAGGAACCAGCTGAGCTGCCTGGAGAATGCTGGTCCTCGCAGTCCCCCGGCTCGCTGATGGTGTTTGCCCCTAACCTCTACTCGTGGGACTCCAGCTGGGAGCGTTTGACTAGCCCTGCGGATTGCAGGACTCGCTCACACCAGCGAGTCCTCGTTGAGGGGAGGCGTCAGCAGAAAAGCAAGATGCAGTGTAAAGCGGACTTTCCTTCCGTCCCAGGAAGAACAAAGCAGCACAGTTCACTAAGGCTGGATAATAGCTCGCCTAATCTTCCCGAGGGCCCTCAGCGCTGGGACACCACTTCGGAGGTAGCTGGGTGCTTTACAAATACTGGTATTTCATTTCATTAGGGTGGAAGGGCTTCCTTCACCTACTTTATATGTTGTGTCTCAGCAAGCCTATGATCTCAGAAACACTGATCATTCCAGCACTTGTGAATGTCATATTTACTTCAAAGTCACATTCACTAAGCAATAACCTTTCAAATTATGACTATCCAAATGGCTTATTGGTAGACAATCGTAGTCTTATATACATCAGGTCCAAATGGCAGGGTCACGCTTTTGAACATCACCTACAATAATTCCTGATTACTACCTTTAGACTTTAATCCTTGCAATGAAAAACGAGTTATGAGCTGCTGATGTGGCTGTTTATTAGTTTGGCATTTTGGAAGACTTGACTATTGTATCTGTGCCTTGTTGTGATTGTCATAATACAGCGATGTGCAGGTGGTCTGCTGTTGGACTCTTCACAATGGTATTTTTTAGTGTGTGAAAGCAACTGTCACTATAATGTGGGACTGTGGTCACCTCCGGTGTTGGAAGGACAGGTTTACAGACATTTCTAGATTGACATTACGTGTCTGTGGCTTGTGCATTAGTGGGAAATTAGATGTGGCCTCTTGCTGTGAAAAGGCAATGCTCCACCTGCATAGCGTGTTCAATTTGAGGGTGAACAAGAGGAGTACCAAACTGGAGTGCTCACTTCCCTCAAGGACACTAATTTCATTGCCACTGTTGGCATTATTGGCATAATAACTTTTAGAACACTTTGCCCCATTATTTCACAATTTCAAGGTACCATCATATATGTATATATATATTGAAGATATCGTTTGTCAGCCCATCATTGAAGCACTTTGCAAGTTTCCTGCAGACTCAACGATTACAACATAGGTTCCACATAGGATTCTGGAGTGCAAATATTAGTCTCAGGGTGAAGATGCCATTGAAATAAATGTTGACTTAAATATATGTACTTTCTACCACTTTCATTACTGGACGTAAAATTTGTTAGTGCTGCTGCACCTACGTCATGATTACAAGTGACTCTCTGCTTCCGATGCGGTCAGTAATGAAACTTGGAATAAAAAGATCTGTGAGAAAACCATAGATTCATTGTGTTTTACCTATAGACTCTGACTGATGAATGCAAATGAAATCTCCTAGTTGGAACACTAGGAGGTTGAGGAGAGAAAGGGAATTAGCTCTTGAAATAACCCTAGAATTACATATTTCCCTGCTAATTACCAATTTTTCAGCTGAGAATTAGGATGTCATTTGTAAAGCTTGTTATTTATCAGTGGCGGTCGACACATGTAAGAGAGGTGAGGCAGTTGGGCGGTCGGGCGGCTTGGGCGAAAGTCTACAGACGGCGGGTTAGTTAAAATTAAATAAATAAATAAATAAAACCACTTACCTTTTACTCGCTCCATCACCGAGCCGGCAATGCGGCGAGCACAAGGTAGGTGGTATTATTTATTTTTGTATATAATTTTAACTAACCTGTCATATGATGATTCCACCCCACCCTCGCCGACCCCACCACTCTTACCTGCGCTAGATGCCACTCGTATTTATGTACCAGAGAATTACCAAGGCTTTTGGTTTAGATATTTTAAGGGGTATGGAATAATCTCGAGAATCTACGGTCCACCACGGGATATATTCAGTGGAGAGAGGTTAGACAGGAAAATCTCTTGCCTAGCACCTACACCTTCAAGAGATCACTGATGATGCTATTGCCAGGATATGAGTTGGGGCAGACAATATATCAAAGGGCAGCTCAGAAAAGTTCGGACAGCCTTAAGGGTTGAATAGCTTTAAATCAAGGTTAATTATAGTGACCTACACTTACATCACCTCCACTACATTTTCTACACAATGGAGAAGTGTGGCTCACTGGTTAGAGGAGGCAGACCTTGAAGCAGAGGTCAGCCCGGCACCAGGGTTCAATTCCCGGCTCGGCGGGGTCTTGAGTCCTAAAATGTCCATGGACTCGACAATTCTCGCTCCGGTGCCTACTCGATTCATGGGTTCACACTCTGCGACTCTGGGCAATAGCTTGCTTAATCTCCACAACGGCCCCTCGCGGTGGGATGCCTGGCTTTCACCTTGCGGATCCCTGCCGGGGTTATCTCACAGGGGAATACCAGGACGGGTTCCCTAAGCAAGCGCTTAGAAACCGCTTGGTGATTTGCGCTATATAAATTCCTGTACATTTACATTTACGCAATCAAATTTACTGTAGTATTAATCTATTATACTTACCTATACCTACCTTGTGAGTCAGGATTATGATGATGTAGTGAATGCAGTATAATTAAGATGGTAGTTAAAGTATTTTTTTCTCTGACATTCCAGGAATATTTAATGTTGTGTACGTCATGGGAGCCAACTTCTGAATTACCTTAGATTTTGGGGGTTAAGCTATAACACATAACTTTTGACCTCTATGACTTTACCGAAAGAGGAATCACAGGACATGAAGTCAACAGCAGATAGTCACATTGCATTAGAAAGGCAAGTGGGCAGGTAAACCAGGATTATTTAATCGTTAGGGCAAAACACAAAGGGGGATATTTACAAGCCCCTATTGCCACCACAACGTCACTTTGCCTTATTTATCAGGCAGTGTTAAAGCCACTTAACGTGGCTTAATGCTGCCTTGTATATAAGGTACACTTTCACTCTGTACTTAGCGTGAAAGGGAAAGGCAGTAGGTTTTACAGTGGGTGTTCCACAGCAACACCCATTGAGATGAATGCTGTCCCCTATTTACAAGGGTGGCGTAAATAGGAGGCAGAGTAAACATTAAGACAAGGGAAAACCTGGCCTTAAACAGGCAAAACGAGGAGAAATGCTTTATTTCTCCTCGTTTTTGCTGTTTCCATATGTGCTGCGTCCTGCAGCACAAATAGAAACAGCAAATTGCCATTGATTGTTTATGTTCAGGAAGGTGACCCTTCCTGCACATAAATAATCAAATTAAAAATGTATTGCAACTGTTATGTGTGCTGCATTACGCAGCACACATAAAAAGTTACAAAACGTCATTGAAAGATTGTTTATGTGCGGAAAGGGGGACCTTCCTGCACATAAAAAATATTTCCCTCAATGCAGACACCCTTGTACTATGGTGCAAGGGTGCCTGCGTTGGCACTAGGCTACTAAGTTTAGGGCCAGTGCAGGGGAAAAGCAGGGCTGCACCATATTGTGGTAAATATGGCACAACCCTGCATTTCTAAAATAACATTATCTACAAACATGTCACAGAAGAAATGAGCTGCAGTCATAAACTCACTTGACACAGAATTCTGGATTTTATTTGTAGCTAGCATTTCCTGTATCAGATTTGTCAAAGATAGACATAACTCACACAGAGTGTTGCTTTTTATTTAAATGCAGAATATATTAGACCAGAAAACCACTGAATAAATGTATCAGCAATTGCTTTCACAGTCAACTTAATGGCCTACGTTTTACATTCATGTAGGACAACAACATAATTTAGTCTAGTAATTGAAATAGATGAGAGTATAAATGGTGTTCATGCCCCCTTTGCAATGCTATAGTTACTCGTTAAAATTATGTAAATATGATCCCCTTCTTAAACCAGCTTCCATGAATAATTTATAGTTTTATTTGATAATGCCCAATTTACCTACAGTGTTATATTCTCTAAGAATAAATGTTTCAAAAATATAATATGAATTACTGTTCTTGAAAATGTCAGAACCACAAAGACCTTAGACATGCAAAACGAAGACATAGAGCCCTTTCTTAATGTATACTTGGTTTATTGAGAACATGTGAACATGTTACTGTATAGTGCCACACTGTTTCATTGCCTGTAGGCCAATGGAGTACTCCCCAAAAGTCCTAGCTTTTTTTAACAGCACCCCTTAGCATGAGAGGTCTTTTTTGAGCCGAACATAAAATGAGCAAATTGAAACAATCATTCCTAGAATAGAAAGTCTTAATGTCTAGCATTTCATAATGTTCCTGAGATGCTACACATGACATGAGCCCAGGACAAATGTGGCAGTGGAGAGATGCAGATGGGGGGGACATTTGTGAGAAGGTCAAGAGATCAATCATAATGGGTAGTAGTGAGTATGTCTAAGTGCGAGTATTCAGATTGTGAAGTAATACCTATGTCAACAAGACAGTTATTCATTTACCCTTCAAGCAAACAAATGTGGAAATATTTCAAAAACAAATATATAGTATAAGAGCTTCTTTGAAAACTCATAAAAATGAAATCTCATTAATGGAAAATACGTCAATAATAATTCTTAAGGAACTGCAAAAAAAAATATACCGCTAATGTGTATGTTAAAATCAATGTCTTAATGCTGCATTGTATATAAAGCCCCTTTTCACGCTTCACTTAGCATGCAACAGGTGTTGCAATGGGAGTCCTGCAGCAACACCCATTGCTTTTTTGACGCTGCCCCTTCGTTACAAGGATGGGGCAGCACCTAAAACTAAGGCCAGGTAAAACCTGGTCGTAGGATGGTGATACGAGGAGAAATTATCACTTTCTCGTCGTATTCTGCTCTTTGTATGTATGCTGCATTCTGCAACACACATAGAAACAGCGATTCCCCTTTAGAGATTGTTCAAGTGCAGGAAGGTGTGCCTTCCTGCACATAATCAATCGCTTCTTCAGCATAGGCACCCTCGCAACACGGTGCAAGGGTGCCTGCATTGATGCTAGGCAGGTTTTTTGTCGCCAGCGCTAGGGGAAACACAATGGTGTGCCATTTTTTTTTTTAATATGGCACATCCCTGCAAAAAGTGTCGGAGTGCGGTGTTACCAATTTTGGAGTAACACCGTGCTCAGACATTTTATTGTAAATATCTCCCATGGGGTCTAAGAATTAAGATGACAATATTACTTGCTGAGGATCTCACAATTTCATTGATTAGCACAACTGTGATTTAAATGTATGTTTTCTGAGAAAACAGCAGCAACTTGGACAGTATTTCACTGCCTAGCTCCTGGCCTACAAGTCAACCACCAAAGGAGAGGCAGCCCACAAAAGTAATGACAAAGTCATACCCCAAAACAGACAAATAAACACAAAGTAATTTTTTCCTAAGTCGTTATTTTTGTGCGTGAATTTGAAAATTAGCTCACCTGTGTGGTCAAATCTGGCAACACTGACCCCTGGCATCGCATCTCCAAAATCTTGCAGTCTTGCCTTCAGTCATAGCGTTGGGTCACTCTGAAGGAGTCTCCATACAACACATCTTTGTTGATTGCTCTGGCTTGTCCCACCCATCTTACCTCGTCCAGGCTGGAGTTAAAGAAGTAAACATTGTCTCTTCCATTCATGAAGTCCAAATTTAGGAAAAAATATAGGCAATGTGATCTTTGATTCTTGGTGACCTATGGTAGGTGACTGTCTGGAGCACTGAAGAATATTAAGGACCTTATTACGAGTTCAATGGTACTCCTATTGGCCCACCACTGCTGCGCTGAAAAGCTGTCTTTTGCTTACCTGCTAGAGTCTGAGTTCAATCCAGGGCAGGGGGAGCTGTGGGGGTCTCACAGTAGCCGCCTTAAAACCAGACTGCCGCGGTGACACCGCCTGTAGAAACGTTCCTGCATGGTTTGACAATATATGCCCCCCGGAATGCACCCCCAAGCCCAGATCTGGCCTGGGGTCCTTTTAGGGCCCCCTTTCCTGAATGTCTGTAAGGCTTTGCATGGCAGACTCACTGCCATTAAAAGGGCGGTGGTTTGTGTAGGTCATGATATTCTCAGTAGTGCTATATTGAGGCTGGCTACAGACTACCAGCATAGCGGGATCCTTGATCCTGGCAGAGCCGGGAGTTACCTCTCCTCCAGGGTTTGCATGTGCCCACCTCCGGTGTACATGCACATAGGTTCCTGCAGGCATGGACTTTAGATTCAATGCCATGCAGGAACCTTGTAGTGCGGTCCTATTGCGGTGACTGTTTTTTCAAAGGCACTGCAGCCTTTAAAAGAGTCTCCGCCATGGGACAGCCATGCTACCCACCTGCCAGACCACTGAAAAGCCGTAATCTGCCAGGTGGGCAGCAGCAATCTTTGGCGGAGTGGTGGCACAGCATTTTGCACCACAGCGCCACTGCTCAGCCAAAAAAGTCGTGATCAGAGCCTAAGAGTCTTCTGGACCAGACTGCAATCAGTGTGTGCCATGTCAGACTTTTATCTTCAAGAGCACTTTGACCCCTATCACTTTTTTCATTGAGCTGAACCCCTTAAGTTACTTTCCTTCCTCTGTAGGCAGTACATTTGGAATTATGTGTCAATGAGAGCCAGTAGAGATGAAGAGGCTGTACATTTCGCCTTTGAAAATGCCATCTGTCAAGTCTGTGTGTTAGAAAATCATATACAAAAATATTGAATGATGTAAATACTGTGTCCTTAATATCATTTACAAAATTATTGTGCCTACCCAGCATCATCATTAGCATTTGGGCATCAATTAAAAGTGATATGTGCGTATTCAGACCTATACAGATCACTAGAAAAGACAGCCACATCACAAAGTAGTTCAAAATAATACATTATTACTTCAAATGTATTGCAGATGGTACTGGACAGAGTCCCTCTACAGTTTAGATAAGCAATACAAGCGCAGTCTAAGAGGTTACATTATCTCTCTCAGGATAGGTGTAACCAAGAGGATTCTAAGCTAATAATAGCAATCTGTGGAGTGATATGCACAAGAGTAATTCATTATTAATTATTTGTTGACATAAAAAATATATCACAAATATTTGTCAGAGTACTTCACCATGTAGAATGATCAAGGATGTACAACACTGCTGCAGAAGTTTGGTAAAAAATTCGTGGACACTGGACTTTTTTTCTCCTTTTCAACCATGGGTAGAATATTCTTGAATACTGAAAAACTTTCTCTTACATTCACTTTATTTTTTTGGGGGGTGAGAGGCACTTTCCAATTCAAAATCTGGAAACACATCTATTCCAGCCTATGGAAAAATTACATCTGTTGATGTTTCCATTGGGTGAAACTAGCTGCAAATGGTTGAATAGAACCCTCAAACAAATGTCTTTCTAAATGTTCAACAATTTTTGTAGACAATCTTTCACTTATTAATAGAGATGTGAATGAGGAAATACCACTTAACTGGAATATTTTCCTTATTGGCAAACCAATTTATGAGGATAAAAGGCTGCCGTTCCTGATTGTGTATATCAGGATTGGGATATTTCTCTAGCAAATGTGTTTTTTGTGTTCCTACAGTTCACTGCAACACAAGTGTATTTGATTACTTCGTGGATAGGCAACACTGGTAACTCTGTGATCTACATCTCTCATCCCATAAGCTTCAGGGATCTACCATATAACATGGCATACACATCTTAAAAACAATCAATTTAAAAACAGTAGTGAAAACATTACAGATGTTTTAGAGCTCATGGACCTTATTATTTTGAGTGCCCCTGAGGGTGAAATTGGCATGTGTGCCCGTTTTTCACCATCATAAACTGCTAAGGCGCCCGCGGCCCTCGGCTTCCTGGTGTCCACGATTCTGCCTAATTGCCACAGGCATGGTGTACGGAGCACAGCGGAGTAAGCGAGTAAGTAAGTACAATTTTTATTTGCACAATTAATTAAAATCATTGCAATATACACGTTCAATTAACTGTTATAGAAAAGTAGTATTCAAGTCTTTTAAAAATCAGTGCGATTATTGGTAAAAAGAACAATGGGAATGTCACTTGGAGGGGATGGCTCAAACTTGGTCAGATGGTAAGATCGAAGAGTTAATTTCTGTAATAAACTTTACAAAGCGTGTCGCCATCTGAGGTGAGTCCCCCCTCATACAAACGTCTAGTGCTTCTTGGCATGTCCTGATATTATGGAGAAGCCAAATTGGTCTCAGCCAAAAAATTCTTTGGGCTCGTAGGCGATGACAGATACACACGATGTGAATGAGGTTTTCCTCTTCCTGATTGCAGAAACTGCATTGGGAGGAAGCTTCTTTCATATAACCTTGGCCAAACCTGTAGGCCTTCAGCGGAATTAAGCCGAAACGGAATCTCATTAGTTGGTGTTTTGTATGTAGTTTCATAGAGGATGCAAGATAAGACGGTAAAGTTTTCGAGGCATATAATTTGGAGGCCCAGGAGCCATGGAAGAGCTGGAGAACTTGTTGCGGATCGAGGTCATTTGATATGATTTTTGCTTGTTTACTTAGGAGCTTTGATTTCACCTCGATGGGCAGGGAGGTCGACCATATATCTGTTTCCTCAAGGGAATCGATGCAGAATGTCAGGTATTTATTCCACGATGTTTTGGGGTTACTAAGTACTGACCATATGCAGCTCTTTAAGGTTAGGGGGCTAGCTTGTTTCGCCTTTAGGCGCTTTAGGCGCTCATAGTCCATCGCATAGATGATAAAGAGAATTCTTTCCGAATTTGGGCGTGGGAGGTCGAGGTTGGCAATCGAAAAACCCTGCGGTAGCATGATGATTGCGCTCTGTCTAGCCAGATAATCATTTTATCTTTAAAAATGATTGCTCCAAAAGAGATCGTGGGAAGGAATTTTGCAATAATTAGTTTTATCAGTGGGACTAAGTCCTGAGAGTGCAGAGCGTTCTTCGTTCTTATAAAAGCCCCCTCCAAGCTACGAGCAACTGCCTGCATCTCAGTTGTGTGGACAGAAGAACGCCCTTTATGTTCGATCCAGACGCCCAGATACTTATATGCAATAACAGTCTCCAGTGGTTTCCCTTTGATAAACCACATGGACTTTTTCATTTTCGTGGGAGATATTACCATTGCTTTGTTTTTAGTAACATTTATCTCTATCATATTGATGCTACAGTACTGGGCAAGGGAGTCGAACAGTCTTTGAAGGCCCACCTGGGTTTGGTCTAAGAGAATGGTGTCGTCTGCGTATTGCTAGGTTTGAATTTTTCTTTGTTCAATGCCGGGGGAAAAGCTCTGGAACAAGACAACCATTCTGGGAGGTCCGCGAGGTACAAGTTGAAAAGTAATGGTGCCAGAGTGCACCCTTGTTTTAGGCCTCTGCTAGTGTAGATTTTGTTAGAAGTGGACCATCTCGATGTTACTCTTATTTTAACCCAGGTGTCTGTGTGTAGAGCTATTAGTGCGTTCAATAGTGACCGTCGGATGCCCCATCTTGCCAATTTTTCCCACAGTACAGTTTGGGCCGACTCACGCTGTCGAAGGCTTTGCGAAAGTCGATAAATCCTAGGTACAACGATTTGCCTTTTGATGCTAGTGTGGTTTCCATCAGGTGAGCCAAGCAAATTAAATTGTCCTCGATATGGCTACCTCTTTGGAAGCCGGTTTGGGTGAAAGGAATTAGGTTGTTAGTTTCCGCCCATTTTGTGAGTTCCTTTAAGAGGACGCTAGCGTATGCCTTCCCGTCCACATCGAGTAAGGCAATCATTCTGTAATTATCGGGATTGGAGCGCGAGCCCTTTTTGTGGAAGGGGACGAGGAGTGATCCTTGCCAAGAGACCGGAATAGGACCGCCCAGTATTGCGGCCTCGAAGAGACGGGTCAGTATCGTGGCCCATTTCTGGGCGTAGGCTTTGAATACTTGAGTTGTTAACTCAGTGGGGGAGATTGTATCATCCTGAGGAATTGATTGATCAGGCAGGGCTAGGCTGCTACTATTGCTATTCAAAGCACACGGTGCTGTATAAAGTATTTTGACATAACTCTCCCAGTCAGCAGGAGAGATGTTAGTTGCAGTGGGAGGTTTAATAGCTTTGGTGGCCTTGTTTACCCAGTTTCAAAATTTTCTTTGGTCATTAGTTTTTATAATCTCAAAGGCTGTCACCCAGTGGTGCTCTTCTTCCAGTTTCTTTAGGACGCACCGAGCCTTCCTATATTCTTTTCTAGCAACTGATATGTCACTCTTCAGTGTTTTATATTCACTTTCATTATTTGCGTTGGTACGTTGCAACTTATTTAATCTGCTTTTTGTGGCGATTATAAGTTGTTTTTGTTCTAACAAAGTAGTAGGAGCCGGAAGGACCTTCGGAAGGCTGTTTGTCAGTTTTAGTGCTAATTGATCTCTGAAGTTGGTCATTGCAATTTCCCAACAGGATGCTGGCACTTGACTAATGCCAGCCAGAGTCCATTTAGACAAAATATTATCCACTTCGGCTTCTATCACTTCACAATTGCCTTTGGACCATCTCAGTTTTTTAACATTCTGAAGATTCGATTCAGTCCCAAGCTGGGGAATGTTCGGGCGATGTAACTGCCTAAGGGCAATCTTGCATGTTAAGATAGCGTGGTCGCTATCTGAGGATTGAATTATCAAAAGCTGACATACCCGGTGGAAAGCGGTGAGTGATATCCATATATAGTCACGAGTAACCATACGGGAGGAGGATATATGAGTATATGCGGCTGGTTGGTCCGGGGCAATCCTTCCATTGAGAATGCGCAAGCCGGTTTGATTTAGTTTTGTTGCTAGTTTTATTCCATCGGCTTCCCTTCGTTGATACTGAGATTTTATCTCTGGGATTGCCCACATTTCGTTTGCTGATAATAGTTGGGAGGATTGGGTGAGGTCGGTATACATTAGGTTGGAATGGAAGTCGCCCATTAACAGCCACAGGTCATTTGGAAATAGGGCTTCAAGGTTGTTTATTATAGTCAACATGTTGCTTAAAGTAGACTCTCGTCTTATTTTTGTGGGGTGCAGGTAGACACAGCCAAGGATGATTTTTTGCTTGGTTTTTCCCTTATCGTGGCTCTTGATCTCAATGCTAATGAAGATGTAGTCACCCTCACCATTATGAAGTGTTTCAAATTTTCCGACCAATGTATTTTTCACAGCGATCAACACACCCCCGGATGCATGGCCGCCTGCTGTGGATGGAATGGCGAAGGATTCCATTACGGTGAAATCGTCCCAGATGGTTTCCTCCAGGGCCCAGGTCTCTTGGATAGCAAAGATGTCATGGGTCTTCCGGAGGTCTGTGGTTAATCATCCGATTTTCTCTTTTGTTAGGCCCCGGATGTTCCAGGAGCATATGTTTAGGAAGTGAGCTATGTCATAGTTTGGATTGATTTCGTGCAAAGTTGTCTGTGCACTACCCTAAGGCCTGGGAGAGCCAAGACCAATCTTGGGATTTGTTCAGTTTGAATACGCATTTTCGTGGTCCTCCTGCTGTTGTAGCTGTCACTTGAAGCGAGGTCGCAATCCAGGGCGCTGTTTTTGATTCCTGTCTGTGGCCGCGTAGCGTCTGTAGTAACTGCAGGTTCATCCTTTCCTGGTTTAAGTCTGGTCTGATGTCAGTCGTTGTAGATTCAGAGGTATTTTTTAAAAAGGTCGGATAGTTGGTGATTGTATAAAGACTAGCCTGAATGCCCCATTCACTCAGTTGTTTTGCGTTCTTCATTAGTCTTGCAGCCTGATCTGGATTGAAAAAAGTAACCACAGTTGACTCGTTTTTCTATAAAGGCCACTGTTTCGATGTCCGCTGAATTAATACTTTCTAAGCCTGGAAGGTGCAAGCATAGCTTTAGGATGTTTCCTCTATTTAAAATGTCCCATTTACCCTGGGATACATATTCTGGGTAAAGTAATATTTTTTTGTGTTGTTGCTGTGTGGGTCAAGGCTCTTGGTTACTGGAGTTCAGTTTGTATGATTGTGCCTGGTTGGGGCTGCGGAATAGAGGATCCGTCAGGGACTTTTCGTTGCGTAAATACTCCGAGTTTTCTTGAGTGGTTGGTTTTAAAATCGAGGGGCAAGTGCTTGTGGGCAAGTCACTTCCCGTAGCCGATTTTTGGACAAAGGGCGTCCGGGTGTCAGGTGTAACACCCTCTGTAATGTCCTCATTATAGGGCTGTTCTTCTTCTATTCTTGGCTGTGGATTTTCTGGAGTATAAGTTCTTGTTATTTGTCCTAGGTCTTGATTAGAATATTTGTCTTTTTCACCAGTGGTGGCTGAGGGACTTATATTAATGGGTTTAGTAGAATTATCATTTTGGCTGAGATGATTGATATTAATTTTTTTTATTATTACTACTGTTTTTAGTTGTTTTAGTTTCCTTTAGGTCTAATAATTTCCGTGTATGATTTAGAGACGTTTTTAGATTTTCAATTTTTTCTTCTTTTCGTGAATCAACTGGTTTTTCTAGCTGCTTAGTCAAATTCATAGTTGGGTCCCTCTTGTTTGTTCCAAGCCATTGTAATAATGCGTTGCCCTTTTGTCTTGCTTTATTTAATTTCTTCAGTTTTTTCTTGTTCTTTCTAGACAAGGAGGTTCCTTCCTTTAGAGTTTGTTTGGTCCTAGTTGAGGACATAGAAAGGCTTAATGTGGTAGATGGCATTTCTCCAATGTTAGGATGTGTAGTCGTGTCTTCAACAGTCTGTGATTGTGACAAAGAGGTGGTAATGTTATCGGAATAAAGGGTGTTTCCTTGAGGGCCTAAAGTGGGGTCTTGAGCCACAGAAAGAGGCTGGTCGTAGCGGAATTTGTTATGGCATTGGGTCGTGGTTGATCCAGTTTTGGATTATTGTTGTTTTTATTAGGGCGATCTTGATTGTTAGAGCTTGATTTCTGTGGTCTAGTCTGAGACTTTGTCCTCAGATCTTCTATTAAAGTGGACATTATTTCGGGCAGAGACTCAAGTTTTTTTATTAAGGGCTCACAATTACAGCTGATGTGGGCATAGTTTGGATATAAGTTTGTATTTGTAATTAGTTCCTGATTTGGGTTTACTGTGGGAAGGTAATTTTGAGTCGCGTTGTTTTGGGCTCTTCGTATCAGTGAGTTTAGCTGGTCCAATTTTAAGTCTATACCCATTATGGAGTCTGCTAATAATTGGAGGATAGTTATCTGAGTGTCAAGCTTATCAGCATGCATGTGGGCAGCATTAGCTATGGAATTCAAAGCTTGATTAGTGGCTGCAAGAAGTGCTTCAACATTAGGCATTTCTGAATTAGTTTGAGAGGCCCCTTGTCTAAGGCCTGTCGAAGGATGATTTTTTCCAGTGGGAAGATTGTATATGAAAGGTGAGTTGGTGGATGAATTGATTTGATTTTTTGGAAATTTTTGTTTAATGCTTGATTTGGACTGCAGTCTTTGATTCCAGATTTGGGATTGTTGGTAGTTGCAAATGGAACATTAGATGGATCTATTTTGCTCATCGCCTCAATAGAGTCATTGTTGCTGGAAAGAGTGAAGTGAAGTACTCCGTTAGGAATCGGAGTAGATGTTTGCGACGAGAAGTCGAGACTACGTTTTTGAGTGTGATCGTTTGGTATATCCTTTGGGATATTTGGCATGCTTTCATGCGGCAGTGAACTTTGCAGGGATGAAAGCTTTAATGATTGAATCGGCGAGGGAATCGATGAGATCCAGATTATAGATTCAGCTGAGGTATGTCCCGGTGTTTTGACTTTATCTTTGTCTTTTCCCAGCTGGGGAGATGGATTTCCTTTCTCTAGATCGGAAGCACAGGCAAGATTGTTGGTATACGACGAAGCTGGTGAAGCGGGCATTGCCGAAGGTGAAGTGACATCAGACGGTTTACTTGGGCTTGATTGTAGAAGTTGTTTCTCTGGGATAAGCAAGGGTAATGTCGGATGAAAGAGAGAATAACTGGCTGATGGATTGACATTTGCAGAGACAGTATCGCTAGCTGTGGTCTTGCGACAAATGGTTATTTCAGGATAAAGGGAAATTGGGTAAGAGGGGACTGGAGAATTTATTGATAGTTGAGAGAATTTTATATTCTTGTCTTTTGAGAGTTGAGGGACAGATTTGTTTAGTTGACTGATCCGGAAGAAGTGATCTCTCATGTCTGCATTACCGTTGGTATTAGTTTTTGATGAATGTGAAGGACCAGCGAGTTCTGCGGGGAGGATGATTGGCGTTTTTACGCCCTGGGGGGCTTCCATTGGGGCCTCCGAGAACTTCTCGTCGGCCTCTTCCGTGCGTTCAGGCCGCAATGGGCGGAATGGAGATTGGTGGCCGCGACCTGCCTCCTGGGGATACAACAGCTTCGATTTCTGGTGTTTGGCAGACTTGTGCGGGCGATGTATGGGTTGCAATTGAAGGCTGCTCCTAGTGCGCATTGTAGTGAGGGCGTAGTTGAGGCGTGGGTTTTTTCTAATGTCAGGATAGTTGTAATAGGTAAATTGGAATAAGGTTGATGCCCTCAATGTGAGATAGATCAGGCGTTTCTCCCAGTGTCTGCGCCCATCTGTTGGAAGCCCACTGGAGGCTAGCGTAGGCTAGCGTGAGCTAGCGTAAGCAAGCGGAGCACACAGGGGGTGCCACTGGCAGGGTTGGACCTAGTCAGACCAGCCTAGACCACCGCCCCAGGCTCTTACTTCGCAGCGGCCTCTAACGGCGGCCGCGCTCGCGGATACTCTGTCACGCTGGACTGTCCAGAGTCGCTTCTGTTAGGTCCTGAAAATCTTGCCTTGATTGTGGCTTAGGTGAGGGCACTGGGCTCTGGGCACTGGACACTGGGCCCCCCAATGCTGCTCAAGAGACGTCACGGCGAAAGGAAGACAGTGGGGAGGGGGCTGTACTTGCCCCCCCTGGTTGTTGTCCGTTTATGGGAGGGCACTGCACCAGGCCTGCTGACTGGAACTACTAGGTTACTGGTTGCTGGTTATTGGAGCAGGATATACTTTGCTGGTGCAACTGCTTTTCACTTACCCTTTATGGGGGCTCTGCGGGGGTTTAGAGAGTCCTTGTCCCCTATTTTTTGGGGGGTACAGAGTTGAAAGTACAAAATTGCCCCTTGATGTTGCAATGGCCCACAAAGGGTCTTGAGCGGTGATGTCCCAGCGATGTCTCAATGATGACACGATTTTCGCGATTTCCGCGGTGCGATTTTTCCGCGGCCTTGCCAACGTCACCCACGCTCCTTTGTGGCTCGTACTCTCAGTGATCTCAGTGCGGGGGTAGGGAGAGTGAGCGTGAGCGGGATATCAGGGTAGCGGGTTGCAGAGAGTCTTTGGGAGAGGGGAGATGGCAGTGACAAAACAGGTATTGGGTAGGAGGCGAGAAAAGCGGGGAAGCAGAGAAGCAGGAAGCAAGAAGCAAGAAGCAGGGAAGCAGGGAAGCCGTGCCAACCTGCACCTGCACCAACCTGCGCTGTTGCCTCGTCTCGCACCTTTGCCTCTATTCAGCTCCTCGACCGCTCGACTCCCGGCTTGACCCTGGTTTGGCCCGGACGGGCCCGCCTTCCCTCCGCTTTCCCTATGCTTCTCCCTGATTCGAGAGTCGTTTACGTTTTTTTTCCTCGCAGCTTTTCTCCATATACTGCTGCGGCAGTTCTGTCTTCGGCTTCGAGACTTTCTTCTGCGTTTTTTTTTTTCGTGTTCTTCTCCACGTTCACCGGCCGCAGCTCCCGGTGCTGCTACAAGCTGCTACAAACTAACGCAACTCCTCCTCCTCCTCGCACATGCGCACAAATGATGAGAAAGGAAGCGAGGCGAGGCTGTGTGGACCAGCCAGCTGGCATGGTCTGGGACCGCCGGCCACCTCCCCCCTTAACACACTGGCTGGGTTACCTAATTCAACCAGTCAACACATGGGGTCTTTGGAAGTCAGGGGGTACAGGGCCCCCCCTGGCCGTATTTATTAAAATATAAAAACAAATCAAAAATTTTAATAAAATAAACATTTCTGACAATTATTAAAATGCACCTTTCAGAACATTAGATTGACATCAGTTTCGACATGGTATGATGGGCTAACCTTAACAAATATCTAGTACAGCGTGTTTCCTAACCAAATCTAAACATCCTGAAAATTAAACTGCATTCTAATAATAAAGTCGTACGGCAAGGTCGCCAACCGGTGTCAGATCCTTTTACAGCTGCGCTCTCACGTTCGAGATGCGCATGCGCAACCCAGGGCACGTTTCGCCCACGTGCGCTCCCTGAACTCCATTTAACCATAACAGGAGGGCCCAGACACTCGCGCACCTTAGTGACGTCATAGTGTTGTGAGGGGTGGCTACCAGCCTGAGGAAAGCGTAGACTCCCTCCCCCGCACCCTTTAAAATACGGGATATCATATCCTGCCCCTGAAGTTCTGAGAGACCAATGGCCCCTCCCGCGGGCGGCCCCTTTCGTGAATGGGTCCGCCCCCCCGTAAGGACCTTAAAATGCTGCTCACCGATTAATGACCTTACCGCCAGACACACATAATAAATACGACATTGCTATACTAAAAGGGAAAAAAGGCCTAAGGAGAAATTTGTTAATACAGAGCAAAGCACAACACATATACAGATATTCCTGTAAGCGGGAAAAAAGGCCTAAGGAGAAAATTAGTTATAATATCACAGCAATGCACAAAACATTTACATCTGCTCAACCTTCCAGTAAACGGGAAAAAAGGCCTACTGGGTCAAGCATCTTATTCCTATAATCCGGCACCTTGCCAAAACATTATACCTACCATTGGCCGGCCCCAAGGTCTGCTAAAAAAGGGGATGGAGGGCGGGGAAAATTACACAGCCCCACGGTGGGGCGAGGAGCGAGCCTGGGAGCGCGGGCACAAAGAGGCCGCTTCCCGCGCTCCCCAGGCTTTTAACCCTTTCGCCGCCGCGGCCCTGCCCCCTCACCCCAGAAGTACACAACTACTTCCGGGGCGAGGGCGGGGGGCCAGCGACCACGAAAGGAACGGGATGTGGAAGGGGCCGGGCCCCGCCATGCCTGCGTGGGCGCCGATTGGCCCCCCCTTCTCTCATGGTCTGGGACCGCCGGCCACCTCCCCCCTTAACACACTGGCTGGGTTACCTAATTCAACCAGTCAACACATGGGGTCTTTGGAAGTCAGGGGGTACAGGGCCCCCCCTGGCCGTATTTATTAAAATATAAAAACAAATCAAAAATTTTAATAAAATAAACATTTCTGACAATTATTAAAATGCACCTTTCAGAACATTAGATTGACATCAGTTTCGACATGGTATGATGGGCTAACCTTAACAAATATCTAGTACAGCGTGTTTCCTAACCAAATCTAAACATCCTGAAAATTAAACTGCATTCTAATAATAAAGTCGTACGGCAAGGTCGCCAACCGGTGTCAGATCCTTTTACAGCTGCGCTCTCACGTTCGAGATGCGCATGCGCAACCCAGGGCACGTTTCGCCCACGTGCGCTCCCTGAACTCCATTTAACCATAACAGGAGGGCCCAGACACTCGCGCACCTTAGTGACGTCATAGTGTTGTGAGGGGTGGCTACCAGCCTGAGGAAAGCGTAGACTCCCTCCCCTGCACCCTTTAAAATACGGGATATCATATCCTGCCCCTGAAGTTCTGAGAGACCAATGGCCCCTCCCGCGGGTGGCCCCTTTCGTGAATGGGTCCGCCCCCCGTAAGGACCTTAAAATGCTGCTCACCGATTAATGACCTTACCGCCACAGGCCAGGTAGTTGACCGACTATCTGGCCCCCCCCCAAACCGCCTAAATTGAAAGGTCATATCTCCTAATCAAGAAACCCTCTACACCTGCTAATTTGTTCCCTATCCTTAGGACATTCCTTGACTCTGTCAACTGGACCCCCCACCCTGTGAGTAGAGACAAACCCCTCCAATAATTGTCCACTCTTCATTATCAGCCGACTGGCAATTAAGGTGTTTGAACTAATTTCTCAAACCAACTGTTGATCCTCTTTATCGAGTGATTCTTCACCGAGTGACTCCGTGCACTCGCCTAGTCCCCCCCCCCCTTGCACGTGCAGCCTGGGGAAAAACTGCCCCCCTATGGTGCAGTCTGGGTCCTATCATTGTTACCCCATGTCCTATAATGCATGAGGGTGTGGGGGCACGCCTACCGATCCCTGCAGATGCTGTGACCGGGGGTATCCTGGTACTATCATTCTACCCCTCCCACTGGCATACTGTACAGTCTGCTAACCATCCACACCTAGCCACTACGCTCTGGAAAGTGTTAGGTGTATGGTACTACTTTTACTATGGAAGTCCACTTCCTGAACAGGGGAAATGAGGCGTTGCATAGGCCTATCATACCTGGGGTTGCCGAGGCTAGGAATGCACACCCTTGTGTACTGTCCCATCTCTACCGTTGTCACTACCAATTGGTGATCTATGCATATACCATGCTGACACTGGTGGCCCTGCGTGCACAGGCGCCGTTACTGTAGGTATACAATTTCCTGTTAAGGCAACTACTGCCATTTATTGTGAAGCAACATCCTGCTACCTTACTGCCGCCAGCCCAATTAAGGGCTTACACACCGAAACAATCAATTCTGTGTTGGCACCTCCTGCGTCTTTTGATCGCTCGCCCATCACATTTGCGTTGTTGCTTGCCGTCCTCTACCTGACGTAAGCATCCCTTGGGCTGTCCACCTGTAGGAGCTGTTGTGATGCGGAGCACTCCAGATATCCACCACGGACCCGGCCATACATAAATGGAAAAGATAAACACAAACCATTAGTGTTTCTGGCGATAACTGTTGTACACGTGCTAGTCTTACATTGCCATCACTTGCTACGTTTGAGATACGATTAGCGTCAGATGCATACTCCTAAACACTTCCGACTAAGTGTTGAGCATAGCCTCAGTTTGTGTCCCCTGCAGCGTGACTGGGTTGGTGTTACGAAGAGTGCCCTGTAAAATTGGCCTTCATTAACGAATACTACCCAGTGTGCAGTGCAGTGACACAAAGCATGGAGTCCCCAGTGAATACCATGGCGCCCTCATGACTCCTTAAGGATGATTAGGATATCAGTTTAAAAGGAACAGTCTGTTTGGATTAGCACCCACCCAATCACAACTTTATTTCGACCGTGGCTGACAGTGGTAACGCGTAATATAACTAAGGGGCACCCATAACCTATATATATTATTCCTATGATACCAAACTGAGCCTCATTCCCTTAACAAGTTGCATGTAACAGGTGGCCCTCTAGCTGCCACACATGATTTTCCAATCAATTCATAGCATACCGCCACGTATTGTAAATCATGATGCAACCTTTGTTTCAACAGATCAGGGTTTAATGTGTTACCGTTCATTAACCCATTCTGCCTCCCCCAGTTCAGCCCTGGTCATATGCAAATCTGTCCGACCCTCCTGGCCATATAAGAGCACCAGCAGTATCAGAGATGGGATTTAGGCATGGTCGCGACCTTCCTCTTTAGATCCACTCTACTATAGTGAGTCCTTTGCGTGCTATACGTCCTCTGAGAAAATCACCTGAGATGAACTTGTCAGATAAAGGCTTTACCTTCGCGTGGGCCCCCATATGTCACTACCTTGGGTGATTCCTGGTGGCCCCCAGCCGCTCTACAAGCTCTAGGCCTCGTCTGTATGCCAGTCGTGGTTCATATACCACTTTCTTGAGCTACGAATATTGTGCTAATTTACTTTTGTGTTAAATAAGTTTACTGACTGTAAATCTTTGCCTCTAGCCTCATAAAAGGACTAGAGGGGTGTGTTTAGAACCAATACATATATTTGTTATACACCTGTTGTGGTTCTCTTTTTAAAGGGCCTAGAGGGATGTGTTTAGAACAAATACATATTTGTTATCACCCTATTGTGGTTCTCTTTTCATTTACTCATTCATGAGAATATAGACTGGTAAAACTAGCTGCGCTACCTCAAGACAACGTATACTGTGCTAAGTTACTGCGTGTTAAATAAATGTCCTGACTGTAATTCTTTGCCTCCTAGCCTCCTCAAGGGACCAGAGGGATGCATTTAGGATAAATACCTGTCTTTATATCCACTTTCATGTCCTCACTCGTGACATTTTGACCGGTAACACAAACTGCTTTACCACAGCAATGCAGACAACAAGCGTGGCAACACCTCATATTCTCACTCAAGGTTCAATAAAAGTTACACTTGAGGATAGCTACAAACAAAATGTAAGAACTGTAAACCAAAAATGGGGCTCCTCGCTCAGAGGTAGCACCTCAGATGTTGATTCCCTCCACAATGAAATAAGTCCCCTGTTTGGCTTTCTACTTGAACTTGGAAAGGAATGTGGGACCTGGGAAACTGGCTTTCACAGCCTCGTCAAGCCCTACCCTTAGATACGCGTTACTCACCCAGAGGACCCCAAGAAAAGAGGTCTACCCTATTCGCGAATGGTACCACCATTGTTCTCACTATCACCTCAGCAGATACGACTGGTAGTAATTCTAGAGTGTCATATTTATTTATTTATTTTTTTGTTTTTAACTTATGTCACTGGCTGTTCCTTGTGTAAGATAAATAAGCAGCAACCATGGCTTGGATAAAATTATTGCAATAAATAAGCAGCAACAAGGGCTTGGATAAAAATATTGCAAGTGCCTGGAGCACATCAAATAAAGAAGCCCAGGATGAAACACCAAAGGCATGTGTAGCCAGAGCATCACGGCGATAAAGGAATGTGTTTAACGCCCGCACCCGGGTGATGTAAGGAACCATTTCGAGCTTTGCCCTGTCCTCACATTAAGGCATACCACCTATGCATTATACCCCTTTTCCTGCATAATGGCTGTGCAAACAGCCGATACGATCATTACGCAGTAACCATCATTTGTGTAACATTATGAATAGGGTACCTGGCCCCTTTTTAAGTAACGGATAGCGCAAGTGTTGCATAGCTGACCAGGCAAATTACTCTGATCACATTTTGATTAGGTAACATGCTAGATGCATTTGGTCCTTTCTCGGACAGGGTAGAACTATTCTTCACATACAGGTATCCTACTGTTGCCCTCATGCTATATTGCCACTGTTCAGAATTGCATTTATCAATGTAATGGGATTTCGTCCGTGTACCATATGGCGTCGCAACTTTACCACTGCAGTGTTTCCGTGGACCCCAAATCAAATTCATGTACTAACCATATCCCTATAATTGAACCCACAGTTGCTGCCCCCAACAATGTACACATCCTTTTGTACTGTTGGCGTCCACAAATATATCTCTCGGCCGCTATACTGTCAATTATATTATGTATTCACCTGCACATGTTGTGCGAATTTCGCTTATCCTTTCAAATACCAAGTTAAAAAAAGGTGCCATGACACTCTTTGGTGTCTAGCAGCGCTCTATCAAAACGAATTAATTTAATTTAATATAGAGTGATCCCCCCTTAGAAGTTTAATCGTTGCCAAGAATGGCTATTATGTTCCTAAAACTCCCCCGTGTTAAATAGCTGCCATTTTTATTTCAACGCTCTCGCAGGAGGCTTGACTACCGTGTCTGAAAAGGTTTCTCCTGTCTGTGCGCCGCCTCTCTGCACAAAGCAGCTGTGAAACCACGAGGGGACCAGCTTTCTTAACTGCAGCAGGTGTCCATGCAGGCAGATGGAATCTGCTGCAAGGCCTCGTGACAAGAACCTTGTATCACACAGAATTGTAAAATGTCATTAACTTGTCACACGCAGTCCATGCCGTTTTCCCCCTTGTGTCATATTTGTTCAATTCTTTATATTTGGGCTGAACATGTTTTAATCAGAATGTACGGCGTGCTGTATTTCCCAATTATTTCATCAATTTTGCAGAACAAGTTATGCCAACGATAACATTTTTACTTTATTCCTTAATTTTGGCGGGCAGGCGTGTTGCCGTTTGTAAAGTATCCATGATAAGGAAGGCACGTTAATGCCTCCAAAACAAGGCTTTCAAAAACGGATTACAAAGGTAACCATTCTTTGTTTTCCGATTCTCCCTCATTGCACACATCTGCCGTTTCTAACGGCTGTGATTAACTCAGTTTGCTGACCCTGGACAACCGGAAGGCTGATTTGAGCACGCCACGGCCAGGGGCATAGTTTGGTCAACAAGGTGGGGGCTCTGAACTTCTGATTTCTCAACAATCATGCCGGGTTATCGTTGTAAAATACATTACATAAAAGCAAGGCATGGGGGGGCTTAAATGTTAAATGAACCATATTTACCTTAGAAATGTTTCCTAAATATTGCCCACAAAATTTTAATCCCATTGCGGGTCACCACACAAGCATTTTCTCAGGGCTACACGCATTGCCCTCTTTTCGAAAGAAAGTAAACAGTGCTCTGGCGAAGCCGGGTATTGAACCCTGGGCCCTATACTTGCACATCATACGCTCTACCATCATACCAAACAACTTCTGCCACGGTGGCTGTAGCAACGCGCTAAACCCCATTTAGCCGGGTATTGAACCCTGGGCCCTATACTTGCACATCATACGCTCTACCATCATACCAAACAACTTCTGCCACAGTGGCTGTAGCAACGCGCTAAACCCCATACCCAGTGCAGTAAGTGCGCGGCGCCAGGCCCTGTATAGGCGTGTCCCACAATGCTACGAGGGGCATATTGTACACTCACCTTTCTGGTGTCGAGCACGAGAGAACGGAGCATTCGGCGTTGGTCCAACACCCCTTGTTGGCCCTCATGACTACAGCAGGATTCCTGGCGTGGACGACCTCGGGAATAAACTGTTGCTGCCCCAAGCATAGCGACTCCCACGTGCACAGACATGCACCTCCGCAGTTCTTGGCCGATCCAAACCCACGGTCAGACGGACCACCCATTCGCCTCGCTGTTTGCTCCGTCGGTCATGGCTGTTCCTTCTGCCGCTTGCAGGTCCTTTTCCACCAACTGTTCCCCATGTTTCGGCCTGCAAAAGTAATAACAACATTAAAAGACAGCCCCCTAGCGAGGCTGACGGGACCCCAAGAAAGACTGCTTGTACTGCTCCCCCGAAGACCGGTGTCCGCACTGATCACTCCAACCCCGCAGATCCGGTGCAGCACTCTACGATGCTCAGGCTGGCCCGTACTCGCCAACGGCGCTCTTAAAGTTCCGGCAGTAATTCCCCATGCGTTGGCGACCATCCTCAGCGCCATATAGATGTCTATAACCTGCAGTGGGGAAAAGAAGAAACTTTATTACAGCCTCCTAGAGGCAGGAAGTGGCAGGCCGTAGCGCACAAGAGCCCCGTGAGTAACGGTCCAGCCCAAGCGGTCCTCGGATGGGGGAAAGCTCGCTGCAGTGCCCGGCGCGCCTCGCTCCTGTATACAGCTGGCTCGGAGGCTGCCTCGGCGTGCAGTCAATCGCCAACTCCGCCGCCGGTTGACTCTCCTCACAACTCCGATCAATTATTCCGGACCTGAAATACAATGAAAAGGGAGAAAATTACACAGCCCCACGGTGGGGCGAGGAGCGAGCCTGGGAGCGCGGGCACAAAGAGGCCGCTTCCCGCGCTCCCCAGGCTTTTAACCCTTTCGCCGCCGCGGCCCTGCCCCCTCACCCCGGAAGTACACAACTACTTCCGGGGCGAGGGCGGGGGGCCAGCGACCACGAAAGGAACGGGATGTGGGAGGGGCCGGGCCCCGCCATGCCTGCGTGGGGGCCGATTGGCCCCCCCTTCTCTTGAGCGGTCTGAGCTGCGGCAGGAGCGAGCAGAGGTCTGGAACGGCGTGGACGTGGTGAGTGGTGAGTGACAGACACCGGCAGCCGGCTGGAGGTTCGGGGGTCGGACTAGCATCAGGGGCTCCAGTGGCAACAGCGGGTTTTTATGGGTTGAGCTAGGCAGAGCAGGCAGGACTGCCAGCTGTGCCAGTTACCTGCTCCCTGCTCCCCCTCCCCTGCTCGTCGTTTGTCGCCGTCTCTCTGGCCTTGTTCCCCGACCAGCATAGCACCTGGGCTCTTCTTCCACTCCCTTCCGCTCCCGAGCACCCGCTTCCCAAAGCCTGTGATACCAGAAACACACTGGATTATTAGTTCATGCGGAACACAGAGCACAGAGCGGGTAGTGAGGGGTGGGGGCCACAGGGGGGGCCACGCGGAGCCCCGTTTCATTTGCATCAGACCTTCACAGTGGGGCTTTGGGGCTTCATTAGCACTCTCAGCGCTTCCATTTCGCCGCTTCAATTGTGTTATCAGGCCTGGGGGCAGTGGCAGCCACAGTGCTTTAACAGAAGCAGGCACCAAAACATCAAAAAACAGAACACAGCGAACTGCAAACTGCAAACAGCAAAAGAGAGTAAAGAGAGCTAAGGAAACAAAGGCAGTGAAAACACCAAAGACTGCTTACGTCCAGTCCAGTCCCTGTAGGAGACCGGAGGGACCAGTGTGAGCATGTGGGCAAGTGAGCAGTAGCAGAGGGGAGGTTTTGCTAAAGCGGCTAGCGATCGGCTGACCTGCTGCACACAGACTAAATGAGGTTCGGCAGAACAAGAGAGGCACTGCCACTCAGAACAAAGGGCAGAAAAGGCAAGAAAAGAAATCACGGAGTCGAGGAAATGGCAGAACCAATATTAGTTACGATAGATCAGCGACAGTGTGAGATTACAGCAAGGTCGGGACATAGTAGGGCTATAAGCCCCAGGGTCAGCCCTCTTTTCAAACACTGCAACCCTAAAAGGTCTGCAAACTCTGCTGTTACCTTTGCAGACCCAAGATTCCATCCGAAGCGCAGCGCTTAAAGAATCCAACAACGAAGACAGGGCACTAGATCAACCAATCCTCCAACTCTGAACCATGCCACAACCTCCAGGTGCGCAAGTGCCAGAAACTGCTCCTCTTGTGGTCGCGTCCGGGAACTTAGGACTTTCCCCAACAAAAATCCATCAACAGAGCAGCCCTCAAAAGATCCCTATCGCTGAATATAAGCTTCAGGAGACCCCCACATCACTACCACAATCAGACGCTAGGAATGAGGACGGGGCTATCAAAAAAACAAAGGCTGCAAGTGACACTATAGGAGCTCCAAGGAGAATAGACGTTGAGCAAGTCAGCTTTACCAATGATAGTCTCAGAAATAACATCTTGTCCAGCAACCACAGCACCCCATCAAAAGAATGGACTTTTTAAACACAAAATCACCTACAACCATAACACCTCTTGACCAAGGGTGTTTACTTGGACAAACTGGAGGAATAGGAGTGGGAGCATGGACACAGGAACTAAATCAGAAAGAAGAGGGGAGGGCGTCAATGTCCTATCTGAACACACAAGAATGGGAACACTTGCTCGCAACCTACGCACCAAAGCATGAACAAGAACAGGAGCAAGAACAAAGGGAGGTCACCACCACAGAACCCTCTGGGAATGCACACCCCGTGGATCAATCTAAAAAGGGTGCAGAAAAGCTTGTGCAAACAAACAAACAAAATGCTGGTGTTTGGGATTTATTGCTAAATACAATACAATTGGCTGTTAACACACTGCAATTTGAATCTGATCAGATGGAAATCTAACTAACTACTGAATACAGAGGCAGTTTTTACTGCCGGAATTGATGAAAAATTAGGAAATTTGAATGGTCTAATAACAAGAGCACAATCCAACTCCCAACTCAGATGCAATTTGCGACCAGGTCATCGATAAATTATCTACTCTGCCCTCAACTCTAAGCAGCCTGGTTAAGGACATCAAAAGTGTAAAAGCAGGGAAAACAGCAAAATGCCAGGGCGATTCTACCATCTTGGAGGGACCATCCAATGATCAAACAATCAGCAATATGAATAGAGGAAATGTCAATTCGGTCACTGAGAAAAAGGGCACTCCCAGAAACGTAGGATCTCCAAAACTGAACACAAAGCAATGCCGCCAACTGAAAAGGGAGGGGCGCAGCCAAAAGTCCCATACAATTGCAACAGCTTACTTCCCCATATTCTCAGATCCAGCCAACAAATGTGAGATCAATCCAGTTGATGCAAGCTCTGCAAAACAAACACAACTGTCTCCAAACATCCCCAAACATCCCACGGATCAAGAAGAAGCCCTACATCAGGCTTCTGTAATTAGGGCACATGGAGAAATGGGAGAAGATAACGGACAAAGAGTGACTTATAGGGCTTTTATGGATCATACAGAAGAGGAAAAACAAGATTTCACTTTCACTCCTTTAACAACAATCCTTGACAGCGGCCATAACAATCAGCAAATACAATGCCAGGACATGAGGGGAGAGAAAAGGGTTCCTCACAACAAACCAGCTCCCTCACAAGAATTAAGGGGAGAAGCGTGCAAAGCCAAGGCCCAAAAGCTATTCAACACAAACCATAAAAACACCAACACCAATTTGAGCTCAAACAACGGGTCTAGACGAGAAGCTTGGGGAACAACAGATTGGCCAGCTGGGCCAAACCAGGAGCCATTGTTCAAAGAACCTAAAGGGCCTATCACATTGCCCAATGGTAGATCCAACTGGAGGTTCCCGGAAAGAGGGGTACAGTACGGAGAGCAAGTCACAAAACAAACCTTCCCCACGTCAAGTAAACATAAGTCTATCCCTAGAACTCCACGGCCGAACTATTAAGTACCAAATTGGAAACAAAGTCCAAAGAAACAGCTAGCAGTATACTCCAATCTGTATCGCCGGACACAGCAAATCCATTGCCGCCATCAAAACAAAGAAGACACCAGGCAGCAGAGGTTCTGGTATTTTATCCTCTATTTACCTCCAAGGGCCCTCAGGACATACTAAACCGAGTTAACATCTTAAGACTAACTGCGTCAATACCCAATCTTGCTGGCATAAGGTCAACGGATATATTCTCTATAGAGTTCATACATACCACCAACCCTCAATGTCTAGAGGCCACAAAAACAACGTGGACCAAAAGCAAAACTGCGGAGGCAATCTTAGCCGAATTGGGCATATTTCAAAGCTGGGGCATTGAAATTGCCCCCTTCCAAAAACCAGCCTATCCATCGCCAATATTAAGTGATGAAAGCCCAGAACCAAAAACTCCCCAACCACACCTAAACTGTGTACTCAGAGGAGCACGGGGCAGAACCTGTCAACAGAGTGCCAACACCGATTGGGACCAACAAGAAACGGCTCCACGGGCAGCTGCTATAACAAGCCAAGGTATGAATAAGGAATCAATATTGAGTACTATCATCTAACGCACAGAGGAGCACTGACGCAATCGGCGAGATAGAAGCCATAGCAGAGCAAAGGAACCCCTTCTCAGACTATGCTCGTGGAACATAAATGGCTTAGCAACTAAAATTGAGGACCCAGATTTCCTGCAGTGTGTAACAACTTTTGATATAATTTTCCTACAGGAAACCTGACTCTCGGCTGCCCAGCATATTGAGGGCTACATCTGCTTTGCTAGTCCAGCAAAAAAGATGGGCAGATTCGGCCACTGCTCTGGTGGGTTGGCAACCTATGTCTCTACAACAAGCATACCTTCATCAACTCTTAGGGACTCAACGTCAAATGCAATAATAGCAGTCACAATTTCAATCCTCATTGAGGATGAAGAAATGGAGGTGTGCCCGATTAATTCCTACGTCCACCCTAAACGCGAAAAGAAAGACTCCACAGCACATTAACTTTGGTCTGTACTGAAGCACCTAGGACGGAGCCTTTTATCCACAGCACTTGAAGCCCTCATCCCTTCCTACTTCTTGCGGAACCCGCTCCGCGGGTCCCGCTGCGTGTGGGGGGATCTTACCGGCATTGGAAGAACTTTCACCGGGAGCAACAGCAGGCGAGTGACAGGCGGGGCTGCGAGCGAGTGCAGGCGCTGCGCAGGGACTACGGTTCCCAGGAGCGCCCGCCAGACCCAATTGCGAACACCTGGGCCGCTCTCCCTGTCTGCTCCTCCCCCTCCCCCTTAGACAGATAAAGTGACACTGCTATTACCGCTGCGCGGTAGCGCGCGGTAGCGCCGGGAGAAGCCCGGGACAAGGGCGGGACCGTCTGTGGCCGTCCGGGGCCGCTGGAGGCCGGGCTGGGCCACGGGATTGTCATTTGTATTTAAAAGCGTATGTCATTTTAATTATTTATTTGTATAGTTGCCCACCGCCCTGCCGCTGCTAGCTCTGTTTTAAAGTATTATAAAGGGGTAGTTATTGTATTCCCCCTCTATTCCTGTTTATTCCATTGTTTGATATGAGTCACTCTGCCCCCCCTGGTGTGGGTAGTTTTCCACTTGGCCCCCTTGACAAATTCTTTAAAAAAACAATCAAGGAAGTGGATAGGGATCTTCTCCTTGCCGAAAGAAGAGCGGTACGACGACGCTCAATTGAGCAATTGAAGAGAAGCCAATTGCCCTTTCCATCAGACTCAAATCTTACTCAGGCCACGGATGTCAGAGGGCTGAGCTCGATTGAGGACGATGGTACAGATATAAATCAAACCCCTAACATATTTAGGTTTCCTACTATCTCGCCGCCTTGTGACAGTGTAACTTGTGGTGATCAGCTAGCCTGTATTCCTATTGATCACTCGAGTTTTGTGGATGTAAATATTCTAGATAGCCAACCCAGGGATCAGGGGTCTTGTTCCACGATCCCCAACCCACCACTGGTCTGTATTGAAACCAGTGTGAACTTATCATTGAAGGGTGTGGGTGATGCCGTTATTGGGCCTGATGATGATAAGAGGGTGGTATGTTCTCCACCGAGGAAAAGAAGGAGAAAGGGTGGGGTAAAAAGGAAAGGCCAAAATCGCCGAACTGTAATACCCCCCCCACCAATTGTTATCCCAGAACAACTAATCCCTCATCATACAGAGTTACTGACACCAGAAATACAAACCCTGTCTATTCCGGACCTAGCTCTTGAAGGACTCAGTGAGGCGTCTCGTGTCTTCATAGAGAAGCTCTTTAAGTCCTATATGTTACCTTTGTTAGAGCGGGTTAGGGTTGTGAGTGAAAAATTGGATTGTCTATTGGTGTCCCCTGAGTTAATACAGCCTTCCACCTCTGTTAAGGGCAAGGGTGCTCCCATCAACACCCATACTGCTAAACCCGTGACAGGTACTACAAACACTAAAACCAGCAAACCCCCAAATAGTGCAACTAATGCAGCCACTATTCCAACTAAAGAGTCGGCTGTGGCTGTCAAACCTCCAAGACCAGCCAGCTCGGCCAAAGCGAACCCTAGGGCAGTTGTTAGTAAACTTCCGCAACAGGGAACTGTGAAACAGACAAAGAAGGGGAGGGTGCACTGGCTCCCACTATTGGTAATCCCCACAAACCCCCTTTTAAGAGGCATAATGTGGATTTGCCGCCGGACTCTATAAACTTCGTTATCGTAATGACGGGGGTGCCACCTGTCTCGGAAGGGGATCGGGAAAACATTGATAGCTTAAAAAACAAAGTCATCTTTTGGCTAATAGACCCCTTCCAGCACATCTTAATGGGGACATAGTCACGGTCAGAAGATGTCAATGGGTGGGGGTTCGCCCAAAGGATATAGAGGGTGATATAGTTATTATCAACTTTAGGGACAATAGAGTAGTTTCTTACATCTCTGATTGGTTTGTAGGGAATCATGAGGGAGGGGTTTCTACTAGGAATCTTAGTTACTTTTATCCTGAGACCCTGATTAATCCAACTGATCGACCCCATGTCTCAAATACCAAAAGCCTCCTTAAATGGTCCAATTTTACTTCCAGTTATCATGGACCACAAATTAATCCTGAGGAACGGTATCGTTCCTACACCCAATCTACTTACAACTGTCCCCCGCAAACACCGGGTTGGGCTAAAATTAAATTTCAACCGCCCGGCCCATCAGTGTTAACAAATAACTTTGTCACTAATAATCCTCTGTTCCCCACAGTTCCATTCAATCACGTATTTCCGCAGGTCCAACAACCACCTAACTACTACCCAGTTTACCCAAATTTAACTAGTTTTAACCCAAAAGATCATTGGAATATACCGCTGAGGAACCTTTATGATCCCCTATCAGGGTTAGCATCAAACGATTGACCAGTATTGTGGTCAGGGGATGATGTAATTCATCAGGTTTACTTGGGAGGGGGGGCGGCACCCCTTAACCCTTCTAATAACTCTGGAAGTTTTGTTGCCCATCCATGTAACCTTACGAAGGGGAATTTGAGTAACCAACTGGAGACGGGCACACTGGATTTGTCACCGACCCCTTTGTCACCAACGAATGTTATCAGAGTTGGTGCAAATCATCCCCCATGTCCTCAAGTGGGGTCAGCTGGGTTGTTGATGTTGGGTACAAGTTTTGATGCACTTGGGCACGAAGAAACTTCCCCACTGTCTAATGCTTCCAACGTGTCTGAGAATACTAACCGATGTGAACAAATGTACAATAAGGGAACTGTTATGGGAAGTTGGAATATTGCAGGGTTAGTACCTCGTACATGTATTCCTGATTGGGTAGAGTTTATCTTGCTAGGAGATATTTGGTGTTTTCAGGAAACCTGGGCAATTTCTCCTGTGTATCTCCCCGGTTTTTTGAATTTCTATAAACCTGCGACTAAAGGCCTAAGAGGTCGGGCTATGGGTGGCCTTACAACCTGGGTTCGTCAAGCTGCAGGTGTAACTGTCAATGAAATTTTTATTGATTGTTTAGACTTATTGATAGTTAGCATCCGTACAGCCTGTGGGTTGGATATACTGTTGATCAATGTTTATGCTAGGGGTATGACGGGTGGCAGAGTCGTAGATACCCTTGCTTGCTTAGATGAGTTTTTAAGTTCTAATGTAAACTCTGGTCATGTAGTGCTTATGGGTGACCTTAACACCTGTTTTGAACCATTGAGTTATGATGATGGTCTGTTAACGAATGCAGAGGACGAGATCTGGGGAATCCCACAACTTGAATTACCCCCGATTACCAAATGGTCCCAAGCTGCGGTATATATTAAAGGTCTATGTCTGAATTGGGGGCTTCGTGCACTCAATGGTCGAACTAGCTCGGATAGGATGGGTAACTATACCTTTTTTAATGGTAGACACAGTAGTCGTATTGACTACATTTTAGTTGACATATCAATGTGGCCGGTGGTTCTGGATATGTCTGTAAAACCGCGCCAAGAAAGTGACCATGACCCCTTGGTGGCAGAGTTAAAGGATGTTAGTTTCCTCGGGCTGAATGTTCGACACCTTAACCCTGTTCAGGAGGCGGTTGTACTTTCAAATGATATGAGGAGGGTACGATGGCCAAAGGTTTCGGTTGACGTGGAAGCACGTGCAAAGATTAGAGCTTTGGTCTCAAGCACCCTGGCAGAAACTGCAAACTGTGGTGTACAGAATTTAGATATTGCAGCTATTCATGCCAGTTTATTTTTGTCCCTAAAATCCTATTTTGTTAAATATGTTGCAAATAAAGGGAGAGGGAAGGGTAAGAAACCATTAAATTGGTTTAATGAAGCCTGCAAGAAATCTCACGCAGACTTGTTCAAGGCTCTAAAATCAAAGAACCCCGCCCTAATTAAAGTAAGTAGGAAAGCCTTCAATGAAGCTAAACGCCTTGCCAAAGCTGATTGGGACAACGAGCGTTGGACTTCGCTAACTGAGGCCTGTGGGAGTAGGAATCTTCAGCAGTTTTGGCACCTTCTTAGGTGGGGTAATTCACAGGATAATCGCCCAAGCCCAGCTTCTGTTGAACCACAAAAATGGGTGTCCCATTTTGTGGAACAATTTAGATGTTGTAACACAGCGTATGTTTCCATTAGATGGCCTCTATCCTTTGACACTCTTGTGTTTACGGCTAAGGAAGTTGAAGCAGTTCTGAGAGCTATCCCCAGGGGCAAAGCGCCTGGTCCTGACGGTATCCCTGCGGATATTTTTTTGGAGGACCATGACCTTTGGGTTCCGTATCTGGTGCGTTTGGTTAATGCATTGGCAGCGGACGCCAGAGTACCCGATTCCTGGGCTGGTGCCGACATATTGCCGATCTTTAAGAAAGGCGATCGGTCGGTTCCATCCAACTATCGGCCGATCAGCCTAATAGACGCGGTACAGAAGATTATCACCCGTCTTCTGCTCACTAGGATCCAGGCATGGATAGAGGAGTATGACATCCTCACCCCCCTTCAAGCAGGGTTTCGATCCCATGTGAGCACCCTGGATCAGGCATTCCGGTTTATGCTTCTGCACTGGAAGACTGTTAACTTGGGAAAAGGCAACCTGTACGCGGCCTTCGTGGATCTTAGGTCAGCATTTGACCTGGTCCCGAGGGCAGGTCTATGGAACTCCTTATTGGATATGGGTATGCCCCCTATATTGGTTCGCCTTATAGTGAACCTCCATGCCCAGACCTTTGCGTATGTACGCTGGGGAAAACCGGGAGAGGTGACGGAAAATTTTCCGGTGGATAAGGGAGTTAGGCAGGGCTGTGTTATGGCCCCTACCTTGTTCTCCCTATATATCAATAGGGTTACCAAATACTTTGATAACTTCTCCACGGATGCTCCGAGCCTGGCGGGCCTGCGAATGCCCCTGCTCATGTTCGCCGACGACACTCTCTTGCTTTCTCGTACTAGACAAGGTCTGCAAAAGGCTTTGACAAGGTTCGAGAGTTTCTGCAGCGAACATGAGCTGGAGGTGAACGTGTCCAAAACCAAATTTATGGTTTTGAGGGGGTACAAGCAAATAAAGGCCAGGGTCTCCATGGGGGATATCCCCCTTGAACAAACTAAGCATTTCACCTACCTGGGAGTTACCTTCAGCGACACGTTGAGCTGGTCCCATCAGATTGAACTCATGGCTTTGAAACATCAACAGCTGGGTGGGGCACTGATTAAGGAGCATAAAGGGTCATTTACGAGGCCAATGTCCCCACTTATAAAGATCTATGGTGGGAAGGTACTATCAGCGGTCCTCTACGGTGCGGAATTATGGGGTGGCAGCAATCTGAACCCTTTAATACATGCCCAAAATAAATTTTTAAGGTTAAGTATAGGTTTGCCACAGTCGACCCCTTTAACTCCTCTCCTTTATGATCTCGGGTGCCATTCGGTGGTGGACCAAGCAAGACTACGTCCTTTATCTTTTTGGCGTCGTATGTGGACAACACCGGAACTCCATTATTATGCTGCAGCATGTTTGGAGGTTAAAAATAGTCCTGGTGCCATGAATATTGGTTGGTTCAGAGACCTTAAGGCTATTTTATTAGCTTTGGGTCTTGGCTCCTTGTGGTCATCGCCTGAGTCAGCCACTTTTCCCTCTAAAATGGCTCTTAAAAAATGCTACTGGGATTGGGTGACTCTTAATATGTACCTGAAGTCGAGCCCCAGCAGCCTTACTGGTCGGTTTATTGTATATAAAGATGCGCCCAAGTTTGAAGGGTATTGGGACACTATAACCAAACCCCTGGACCGCAAATTATTTTTTCAATTTAGATGCGGTTCGCTCCCCATCGGGGAGTTCACTAAAAAGTGGGGATCTGAAAGGACGGGGTTCTGTCCCAAGTGTCATGGTACTGGGGAGAGCCTGAATCACTTTTTGTATGTATGCCCGCTATATTCTGCCCCCAGAGCTAAATGGCTCGGACCGGTCTGTAGAAATTTAGGTACCCGAATGGCTGTGGAAGCCACTAGATTGTTAAGAACTAATCTAGATTCCCTTATTGTTGTCGGGGTTGCTAAATTTCTAGGCTGGGCCTGGGTGCTTAGAAGTAGGTATATTAAAAGTATTCAAATGGTGACAGCCTAGTTTTTGTCAATCGCCTGTCCTTCGGTTGCATTAGAGTTTCCATGTAAAACCTAGTATATTTGTTTAAGAAATTGATCAATTTTAAATGATTCATATATCTGTCTTAAATTGATTTATGGCTGTATTCAAGTCCCATTATAAAATTGTTTATTTATCTGTACAAGAAGCTGATTAGTTATAAATGATTTAATACTCGTTTAATTTCACATGTATGTTTATATTGTATTTTATGTCTTTTATGATGAACTAATCGAATAAAGACTTCTTGAAATTGAATTGACTCCACAGCACTTGCAAATCAAGTAGCAAAGCATGCAACAGTGATGAAAAACCAGATTTTCATTTTGACAGGGGACCTAAACCAGTATCTCATAGGTTCGTCACAAAGAGAGGAAGTAGCTATACAAAATGGAATTCGCAATATCACTATACAAAGTCATCCACCGTATAGAAAGAAGCACTGCAACAGTCGCCTACTTGCAGAACTAGAACACCTAAATCTTCGAGCCTTAAATGGAAGATTTTCGGATGACACTTCACCAGTTGATTCTTACTATTCCCCTACAACAAGCTCCATACTGGACTATACCTTTACAAGCCTCGCACTCTTCCAATATATATTTGGGTACAGAATGGGGGATAAGGGCGATAGCGACCATCGCCCCCAAGAATTCCAAATAACAGCGACTGTAGCAAGACAATTCAGCACGGATGCAACTCTGGGGCGTATCTCTATATCCAACCTAAGAAGGATAAAATGTACAACAAACAATACAATATTCTAAGGCCGAAGCAGCAACTCAACTCTTCAACTCGTCAGCACTCAGCCCAGAAGATAAAATAGATCACTTGGAACAGTTCACAGCCAAGCTTCTAGATCGACATGCAAAAACAAAAAATAACTGAAAGAAAGCATGGGAGAGAAACAAAATCTCGAAGCACCAAAGACAACAGTTGAAACATTCCAAAAAATCAATAAATGCAACTCTGCGCAGGCTGAGAAGATTCTCAGAGAACGCCACTGTACGAGCCTCCTTGAATGAGCAAACGGCAAAATTAAAAAGTCTGAAATGGAACATCAACAGCGAGCGTGAGAATGTGTTTTGGGCAAAACTTCTACACGACACAAACAGCAATAATAGTGCCCGCTTCTGGAAGACAGTGAACGGAATTATTCACCTACACCATAAGGGTATTGGGTGACACATTTTGGAAGTAAACTGGGTAAATTTCATTACCAGCCACTTCAACAATCAGACAGACAGTGCTAGAACTCAAATGGCCTAAAGCAGGACATCTGGAGAACAAGCTGGAGCAAGTAAAACTGAGATGAGGGATCAGGAGCAGCCACTCAAAGAAAACAGAGCATTAAGCACAGATAATCGCTCTCTGCCCCTCTTAATCAAAAAGCAGATAGCCAAAGGGAGGAAGGAAGTGGCTCCGGGTCCAAATTCAATTCCACCAGCCGTGTTTGAAGCGAAGTGCGAAAACTGGGCGGACATCCCGCAACTTCTATTTTTAGAAGTCAGGCGGCTAAACAGAATGCCGGAATCATGGAAGGGCTCAACTATAGTGCCAATCCATAAAAAAGGTGATAAAACTAAGCCCAACGATTATCGCTTAGACGCTCTAATAGTCAATGAAGCACTATACTAGAGGAGCTGACAAACTGGGCAGAAGTGAATTCGATAATACTGCTGAATCAGACCGGCTTCTGTAAAATGGCCAGTACATCCACAAACATCCTCACAATCTCACTAATAAAAGATGCAGCCAAAGCTTCAAAACTACCTTTACATTTATGTTATATTGACTTCAGCGCTGCCTTCAATAATGTAGAGAGGGGTAGATTGTGGGGGAAATTGGCGCAATGGGGCATACCAAAGCATTCTGAAACTTCTTCACACAGATACCTGGGTGCAGGTGAAATTAGGTGGCGGCACCCACATCTCCGCGAAAGTTCCCACAACAAAGGGACTGAAACAGGGTTGTGTGCTTGCACCGACCCTGTTTAATCTGTATATGGCTGACCTTCCAAAGGCGCTCAACGCCTGCAATTCCCAATCACCAAGGATAGGAGGGAAAACATTGTCCAATCTCATGTACGCCAACAACGTAGTTTTGCTCAGTCATACCTACGTTGGTCTCCAGCATCTAGTGACAGAAATGCAGAACTACGCCACAGAAAACAACTTAAAAATAAACTTGAGCAAGACACGGACAATGTCAATAAACTACAAAAAGAACCTCCATAAAAGCTGGTTCCTTGGCGGCACAAAAATTGACCCAGTTCAGGAATACATGTACCTTGGAGTTCCATTCGACAAGGATGGGACATTCTGGCACCAGAAAGAGGAAGCCAGAAGGAAAGGTCTGCTGATTGCCCTAACAATGAAAAATCTCGCAAGTAATCTGATGGGGCCTACCCTGAGTCCGCCCTTGAAGGTAGTCTGGGCCAAACTACACCCCTCAATTACCTATGGCAGTGAGGTAATGCGGGGAAGAGATGCAAAGGAGCTGGAAAGCACACAGGTCTTGGCCTATAGAATCATGTTCAGCCTTCCGTCCTACACATCACCTGCTCAAATAAGGCTGGAGTTTGACCTCCTATGATAAGACCTAGCTAGGCATGGTGCGTATATCATCTGCTTGCACAGGATCAGAAGTGCCACCACAAATACGCTTAACTATGTGCTGTGGCAGGACATACAGCATAGGGAGCATTCCCAAGCCAGAAGCTACCTACATCTAGCCCTAGAATCTATCCAACTTACAGAACTCTGGAATGCACAAATTGGCTATCCCACTTTAAAAAAAACTGGTCTGGCAAGCCTGAAAGCAAATCCCTTTGATGGAAGACAAAGCAACCTTCTCAAACAGATCGCACGCCTGGATGACCCTTAACTCCTGTAAATCACTGGCTCCACAATCATATTTCAACCAGGGCTATCCGAAGTCCATAAAAATGAACTTTCTGAGGCACAGGATGGGAATCCTTCAGTGCGCTTAGCCTCTCCCACCACAGCAAAGGTCACTAGCACAAGAGCAGTGCAGGTTGTGCAATACCAAATGAGGCGACATACTACACCTAATATGCTTATGCAAGGACCTGCACCAAGCACGGAAACAGCTTCTCAAAGAACCCTTCAGACAGAAAGGCATTCGCACCAGGAGGCAAGCGGTGCTAGCATGCTTAAACCCAGAAAATACACAACTAAACTGTAGATTGGTCAAATTCCTTATGCTGGCTGCAAAAAAATTGCCCAAGTCAGCAAAAACGGAACCAGGCCTGGGCAGCACACTGCTAACAGGAACATGTCACTAACCAGACCATAATAAGACCATATTGCCAGAAGTAAAGTGATAACCCTCTTAACAAGCGGAGAAAACCTGACCAATACAAACACGATGACCTGCAAAAGAAACCCATGGCTGGTCCGAAGGAACACGCATCTGCAATCCATAGCAGCCGGACATTTAAGGACACCTATTATGTCTACAATTAACTAGGATTTTATATTGGTAAAGATTTACCCAACATTGGGTTTTAATGTGGTTTTAATCTGATACACACACTGCTGAAATTGTAAATTTACTTTTGTATTTTATGTAGCAATATTGCAATGGTTTTAAGTAACTTTGCAGGAAATAAAGAAGAGAAGAAATACAATTGAGGAAGAAATTTTGTCTTACACCGCCTCCTTATTACATACAGGGGTAGAGGCAAAGGAGCTGTCAGAGGACCCACTGACCTACCTCCATAAAAGTTGGCTCACTAATATTGCAGGTCAGTCTCTTGAAAGGGGTAAAGGAAATCCGATGAACCCAAGATAATGACGACACCATCATGCAGGGGGCTCTCAGCCCCCTTTTGATATGGAGGCTGTGTTGCAGCCTGCAAAGTAAAAGAGACAGGCTGCTCCAATCAGCCACTCTATCTTTCACTAATTCTCTATGCCCAAGTAAGTGGACGTTTGTGGCAGCCCTTGGGCGGCATAGTAACTGTAAAATGGTTCATTAACCAGGTCACCTATTTAAAAATGCAACACAGCACAGTCCAGAATATAGCACTCTATACATAATATGGCCACAAGCGTTAGGTCAGATGAATAGTTTTCAATAGATGGTACTAGATTAGTCATATTAACGGATAAGTGTTTTTATTTATCCGCATAAAAGCATCTGGCAGCATTTTGTTTTGTCAAAAGTAAATGATATAGTTCTTGATTAAATATGTGAAGTACAGTGAGAATATTCAGCCACTTAAAAAAACATAATTTGCTAGAAGATTTGAATGGATGAAAGTTCATAAAAATCCCATTAGTTCACTGGACACTACACTTCTCCAATTGGAAATGATGTAAAAGTCACGTCTAAAGCAATTACCGGAATGCCTAATTCTAGTTTGATGAGAAAGCTAGGCAGGGCAAATAAATGTCTATGCTTACAGTTAAATCTGGCTTGTCATTATAGGTAAGACATGGAACACAGCAAACACAAGGAGATGATAGACGGAGTGCTGAAACTTTTCAGACACTCACCGCCAAAAACAATGGATTTAGGCCCAGATCTCTGTACTGGGGTGTATGTATGGCATTGTTCTCTATTCTGTCCATCAACTGTTCTTTTTGCATTTGTCAGACCGAATGGGAGGGGTATACGCAGACGTGGGTCCCGTGCTCTCCATGCCACTGGAGTCAAGCTATCTTGGCTGATGAGGGCTGATAGCCCATAACCGGTCCAAGGATGCTTGTTTCCAGTCCAGGGAGGACCTTACCTGGCAGTTTGGGCTGGACTGTTCCCATTGGGCGCAGGGTCAAGACTGATTTGCATACGGCTGGGTCCAAACTGGAATGGCATGGTGAGCCAAAAAACTATGGATTTAGGGCCAGATCTCTGTACTGGGGAGAATGTATGACATTGTTCTGGACTCTGTCCATCAATTGTTCTTTTTGCATTTGTTACCCCAAGTGGGACGGGTATGCCTAGATGTGGGTCCTGTGCCCTCCATGCACCTGGAATCAAGCTATCCTGGCTGATGAGGGCTGAAAGCCCAAAACAGGTCCTAGGATGCTTGCTTCCAGTTCAGGGAGGACCTGACATGGCAGTTCGGGCTGGCCTGTTCCCATTGGGGGCAGGGTCAAGACCGATTTCCATATGGCTGGGTCCAAAGTGGAATGGCATGGTGAGCAAAAAAACTATGGATTTAGGCCCAGATCTCTGTACTGTGGTGTATGTATGACATTGTTCTGCATTCTGTCCATCAATTGTTCTTTTTGCATTTGTCACCCCAAGTGGTATGGGTATGCCCAGACGTGGGTCCTATGCTCTCCATGCCAAAGGAATCAAGCTATCCTGGCTGATGAGGGCTGAAAGCCTGAAACCGGTCCCAGGATGCATGTTTCCAGTCAAAGGAGGACCTGACCTGGCAGTCCGGGCTGGACTGTTCCCATTGGGCACAGGGTCAAGACTGATTTGCAAATGGCTGGGTCCAAACTAGAATGGCATGGTGAGCAAAATATAATGGATTTAGGCCTAGATCTCTGTACTGGGGTGAATGTATGACATTGTTCTGCATTCTGTCTATCAATTTTTCTTTTTGTAAGACATGGACCACATCCTGGATTTGGATCTTATTGGAAAGAGTAGATACAGGTTGCATTTAAACAGCAAAGTAGGTCGTACTAAACAAAAAATTAGTTGATAACAAACATTTATTTCAACTTAAGTCAGAATAATTATCTTTGGGAAACACTTCCTGATAAATGAGTGTTTCACTTATCGAATTTATAGTAACAAGAAGCAAAATGCTACATTCCACGAAAAAAAATCTTTAAATGTTGAACATCCCCTAACTTGAAGAAGTTCAGAAGAATTCTTTTAAAAATATAGTTAATGCAATGCTTAGAATTGTGCTCCTCCCCCGTCCCAAGATCTTTTTAATGGTGTCTGCAGCACGTCCACATTGAGCAGGTACCTAGGGCCAGTTCCACACCCAATACCTGTGATTTAACTGCTCCTCTGCGCCTGCTTTTCCTTGTGCCTTTTCGAAGTCTCAACGCCTTTTCCCCACTTCTTCTGTGCCTTTTTGAGCCCTCAATTATTTGTCCTCCTCTTCTTTATGCCTCATGAGCTTCTGCTTGTTTTCTGTCTTTATCTCTGTGCCTCTTGAGCTTTTGTTCTTTACCCTGCTTCTCTTGGTGCCTTTCTGAGCTTCTCACGCCTCTATCTGCCTTTCTCTTTTTCACTCCTTCATTTCTTTTTACTTATTTTTATGTCTTTCATACCCCATTTTCAGACTCTCTGTCACACTCCCCTCCCTCCTCTTGTGTCTACTGGCGCCTTTCCCTGCTCCTTATCTGCTCCTCCTGCTCCTCTTGCTCCTATATCACCTTCCTGTCTCTTCTTCCAACATCCTGCAGCTCTGTTCTCCCTCCTAGGACCTACTTAATGGTGGCTGTGGTACATCCTCATTGAGCAGGTATCTAGGTGTTGCTCCCCACCCACCTACTTGTGACTGGACTAGTACTTTGCTCCTGCACTTGCTTCTCCTTGTGCCTCTTGAGACTTTTGCACTTCTGCCCAATTTTCTTTTTTCTATTTTCCTATACCTTTTGGAGCTTCTGCTTTCTTTCCCTGCTTTTCCGTGTGCCTTTCTGAGCTCTCTGCTATCTCACCATGCTTTCTCTCTGCTTCTTTGAGCACTTTACTTTTTTCTCTACGTTCTCTCTGTGCCTCTTGAGCTTGCGCTCTTTCCCCCCTTTTTCGCCATCCCTCTTTAGCTTCTCCTCGTTTTCCCCTCTATTTATATGCACCTCTTGAGCTTCTGCTCATTTATCCCATTTTTTCTCTGTGGGCCTTATAACGACTTTGAAGGTCCATTCAACCTCCATAGTCATGGTGGCGGTCTGTAGAATGCCAGACTGGCAGTCCACCCACCATATTTTGACTTTGGTTGTCCATGATCCCTGGCTGTCTTGCAGCACTGTGAGGCTAGTAATAGACTGATGGTGTCGCTGCAGCACCACCAAGCATATTACAAGTTTCCTCACTGTCACAGTTTTAATTGCGATTGCAAAAGTGTGTTGGTTAGTAAACTGTTGCCTCTGTGCCAGGAGATGCATGCAGAGGGGTACTTGGTCTGCACCCCTGCCTGCATGCACCCCAGTTCCTGCTGAGCCTAGACTTAAGTGTCCATGCCGTGCAGGAACGTGCAATGACGTTCCCATTGCGGTGCCTTGCTAAGGCTCACATATGACCTTTAGAACAGCACTGCCGTGGGCCAGCTGCCGCAGGGCAGCCTGACCTGGATTTCAGTCGAAATCCAGCAGGCGGTCACATATGAGTTTGGCGGTCTTGGAGCGAGGCACTGCAGTGGCGGCCCGCCCCAAAACCACCAAACTCATAATAAGGCCCTGTGTTTCTTGAGCTTCAGCTCTTTTGCCCAGCTTCTCTATGTACCTTTCTGAGCATTTCCCTGTCTTTGTGCCTTTCTCTTTTTCACCGCTGCGTGCCTTTCTGCTTGTTTTTCTGCCTCTTTCACCCTATTTTTGGCCTCTCTTTCAGGCTTCTTTCCCAAGTATTGCTTCCTATTTCCCACCTCCCCCTTGCTCCTTACCTGCTTCTACTGGTCCTTCATCGCCTTCCTGTCTCTTCTTCCCCCACCCTGCAGCCCAGCCTACTACCCTCTGCACTTCTCTCCCTCCCAGGACCCACTTAATGGTATTCAAGGTGCAGCTGCACCAAAGCGCACCAAAGGCATTCAATCGATGCCTGTCTGCACCTGGACTGTGCCCGCACCAGGAACCCTGATCACCCCCAGCACTACTTTGCAGCACACCTCCGCTCTCTTGACCCTAAATGCCGTGCCACCGGCTGCTACTGCACCATGCAACACCACAAATATGGTAGGAGCACCCATTGCCAGTTCTCCTCCAGCCGCATACCCACACATACTCCGCAAGCACTAACAGTGACTCCAAACCCGGCTTAACACTGCTCAACATGCAAGATCGCATCACAACAGATCCTTGCATGCATGCTCCTCAAAACACAATCACTCAGCAAACATGCCACTGAGATTTGGAATGTCCTCAGCAACAACTTGCTAGTCCTCCATGTCCTCATGGAAACCTGGGTTACTCCCACGTCTGCACCTAACAATGCAGAGGCTAACCCTATGGGCAACAAGATCACATGACAGGACTGCCTTAACAAGCCAGAAGGAGGACTCGCCATCATCCACAAGGTTAACATCAAATGTTCTACATCGAATGAGAAAAATACCAGTGACATGGAACACATGCACTTCAACCTGAAAATCAGTCAGAGCTTCACCCTAAAGGGAACCCTTGGCAACTGACCACCTGGACCGTGAGCCAAATTCAGAATCCTTCTCAGAAACTTCATCGCCCCTTCACCATGAACTGTAGGGGCTTCATGCTTCTCAGAAACTTCAATTTTCACCTGGAGGACCAAACAAACCCCTGTTCTGACTGATTTTCAGGTTGTTCCAAAGCCCTCCTTGAAAGCTTGGACAACATGGGACTTACCCAGCTCATCAGAGGCCAAACACACATCACAGAATACACCTTGGACCCAATCTTCACCACCAGAACAGGAGCACATAAAACTCCACTGCACCACTCACATGGAAATAATCCTCAATCATCCACTTCCAAATCAGCACTCCACAAGTCACCGCACCCAACAGCATCAGCCTACCAAGCAGCAACAGGGGAAAAATCTCGGAAACAGACTGGGTTAATGCCCTCAACATGGACCAACCTAACATCACCAACAACCTCAACAAGGGCATCACCAACGTAAATGATTAGATCAAGATCTGTGTGGACTCCCTCATACTCAGAAAAACCAATAGACGTAGAAGAACCAGGGATGAAGCTAGCTAGTGCACAGACAACCTCTGAGAAGCAAAGTGTCACTACAAACAACTTGAATGGGAATTAAGAACCATACATGAGACTACTGCCAGAACCACATTCAAGACTGCGCTCAGACGCTACCATCAGAAAATGAGAAACACCAAAAAAAGAGCAATAGCTTACTGCATTGATGCGAGCACCAACAGCTGCCAGGAAATCTTCATCCCAGGGGCTGCAGTCAACAACATCAACCCCATACAGGATTTCTGCAACAAACTTCTACCACAGCAAAAGAGCAAATATCTGCAGAAACTTTGAATATCAACAGGACCCCAGAGATCTCTTCATCTACCTGCCCACCACTGGTGAAGATGTACACTTAACTTAAAGGAAAACTCTTACCATAGAAGACACAGCAGTGATTAAGAAGACTTTTCACTCAGGTCCCCAAAAGATCCATGCCCCTACCATATCAACGACATGGGAGGATCACCGATCAGCAACACCATCATCCACATCTTTAGCACCTCCATAAAATCTTCCACTTTCCCAGGAGACTGGAAACATGCAGCAGTCAATGCACTACCCAAAAAAACACATTGGCCGTCCTAAAGTAACCGAGCAACTTCCATCCCATCTCCTTGCTCCGGTTCCCAGCCAAAGTGATAAAAAAGACCATCAACAAACACCCAACAGCCACCTAGAATTACACCCCCTACTGGACCACATCCAAACAAGATTCCAAAGTGACTCTAGCACTGAAACTGCACTCATTGTGGCTACAGACAACATTTGTACAGTACTGGACTAAGGAGAGACCACTGCCCTCCTCCTACTCCACCTTTCAGCAGCATTCTATATGGTTTCTCAGCACACACTCATCAGAAATCAACATCCAAGGACCGATCCTCATTTGGAGAGCACAGAGAATCAGACTACCACCCTACACATCAGAATCCAAAAATCTGATCTGTGGAGTCCCTCAGGGCTTATCTGTCAATCCCACGGTTCACTGATAGAACATCGATGACAAAAATATTGATGGTCAAAATATCTCCCAAAAATATAGACTACAAAAATATCGACTTCCATACCTACACAGGTAAGTACAAAAATATTGAATCAAAAATATCGATCTAAAAAATACACATGTAAAAAATATCGGTTTAAATATAAATAGAAAATAAATAATTTATATTAAATATATTGATTTTAATAAAATAAATTTAATTTAATATACATTTTAAGAAAATATAACAAAGAAACTTAATAAAAAAAGATAAACACACAAACATTATAATTTATACATATATATTTACTTTAAAATAATTAATAAACTATTATCTTTAATTCACCCGTTGCGTGCTGCCATCGGCCGTTAGTCGTCGTGAGCACTAACTTCGTAGTGCTGCGCACGTCTAACAGCCGACGCGGCCCCGCCCGCGCAAGGAAACACCGCACCGCGGCGGAATTACCGCCATGGTTAACGGGTCCAGTCTTTGTCCCTCCACAGTGACAGCAGCCATTCAGCAGTCCCAAGCTCCCAGTCCAGCTCCTGTCCCTTCAGTAACCACTCTGCCAGTGGCCCCCCCTGATGAGAGTCCATACCCGCCAGAGCCGTCAGGCACCCAGTCATCCACACGTAGCACACAACAGCAGCAGTCTAAGCATACCAGAGACCATACACCATCACCACAACACAAAACAGGCACACATGACTGCAAGACAAAAAGCCCATCACAAGACACTCAGGGACATAGGGCAAAAAAGCATGCATCCACATTACATTCCTACAAATCATCACCATCCAAGGGCAATCTCATCCCCACACCTGATCCCAAAGACACACAAACACTTGCATTGTCTGCTGTGAACCTGGTGCCTGCCACAACTAAGCCCAAACACATTCCGAAGGTAGATTCACCCAAAGCTTCCACTCCCACCCACAGCCCTGTGAAGCAGGGACAAGAGAACACAGAGGGGGGGTTACCTCAAAAACAGGGGAAGCAGGGGAAAAGGCAAGGCCACCCCCAGCGGACCACCAGGTCCAGCAAATCTCCATGGGGAGAGCCACCTGCACCTGCTACACATTTGGGGAAGAGTGAGGCTGTTGTGCCCACCTCACTTCTTACTCCGGCCAAGACACTTGTGGGATATCAGATCCCCAAACATTTGAGACCCAGCCCTCAACATTCACCCTCAGCCACTGAGCCTCCACACAGAATGTCGCTACCTCCCAGTGCCACCACTCTACCCGGTCCAAGCAGCCCTCAGACTCCCACATCCACGTATCCCTCTACCTCAGCCAGTTCTCTCCCTCCCAGGTCCAGTCCTCCAACTGGCCCCGACAATCAGCCCTCTCCCAGCTCAACTTCAAGCCAAAGTTGAAGCCAAGTCCCCCTCCCCACACCATTTCTCCCACAGCGGTGCCTGGACTGCCCATTCAAAGCCCCTGACCAGTGGAGATTCCCATGGCAGTGGACTGTGTTACCCGTTTGATGTACAAGTTCTCATGCACACATGTGCAGACTAAACATTTGGACTGGCCAATGGCCTTGATCTTTGCAGTTTTGATGCCTATCCAGAAATAATGTAATAAAGACCGTTACTCATGTTGTGTGCTTTGTCGCTGCCCTTGCTAATGAAAAAGTGCAATGTATGTGTATATTTTGATGTGACACATGCTCTGTATGCCACACCCACATTGGCAATTACTTGATTTTCTATTTCAGAGGTTGTCAGAGGTTACAAGCAATTTTGTGCTTCTTGACTCAGAGGCTTGAGGGTGCAATGATGGTTGTCTGTAATGATCTCCTCTTATCCTAATCATTCTATTGACAGGTGTCAGTGTGTCGGTGTGACCTTGCAATCCTGGGGAACACCTACTTGTTGTTGCTGTCAGTTGTGAGTATGCAGAGTGTGTCACAGCAATGTCTGTGTTGTCGTTTGTTGACTTGCCATGGCTCTTGTTTAGGGTTGTGCTCACTATGCTGACCTGCTTAGGCAAACTGACATTATACATTACTTTTCTCATTCATTGCTGTCACTTGACACATTTTTGGGACAAGTATCTGGTATGAAGAGTCATACCATCCCCCGTAGGGGCTTTTGATGCCTACACATTGTGAGTTACTCCTCTATGTGTATTTGCACTGTACACTCCTCACCTGTCCAATACTAATTTACACACTACTTCAGTCTAATATCTTCCATCCCATGCCTTGCCAGTGTGTGGCCCTCCCACCACTTCATACTGTGACACTATACTGTGGGAGGATATCTGTTGAAGTACCACAAAATAACATTAAGGGATATACCTACCAATAGCCCAATTCCATTACCCAATAATCAGTCAGTTGGTAGTGAAGAAGGTTCAATCGTTTATTAAGCAAGCTACTCTATAGAGGAGCCTCTCCAACCCTTACCCATCAGGTGCACGGAGAAGACTGCTGGCTCGTATTCAAACACGACGATTGTAACTTATTGGTTCAACACACATAATCACTGTAAAAGGAAAAAACACCAGTTGGCCCTCGAGCTCCAGGAAAGAACCATATATGGCACACATGATTAGTTTCAAAGCTTAACTATTTATTACTGGGAAGGTCAGGAGGGGTGACTCCCTTTCGTCTGAGTGTCGGCACGGCACCTCGAGGAATGCGCTTATCGTACCCATAGCCAGATGTGACCTTCATTCCCAGGACAGTCGAAAAAACAATCTACTTTCAGCTGCTCTTAGTAACTCAAATGAACTGGGGCTTGACAGCCGCCAAAGAGTATCACGTGATTACAGCCCTTGTTCGAGCAAATGTTCGAAAATGGCGTTGGTATGGTTTTGCGGCATGCTCCCGTTATCAATGGATATGCTAGGAGTAAACAAACACTGTCCTTCCTACAAAGCATATATGTATAAACGAAAAGAAAAGGTACATGAAGATACATCATGCTAGCATAATATAGGTCAGTTACTCCTGATGTAAGGAAAATCTCATTTTTATCCCTCAGATCGTCCCTTTTAGCATGATGTAGCTACCTAAAACAGTTAAACCTCAAATATTCCTTCATCGACCTGCTTTAGATCTTTGAACTCCTGCTGAACTAACAGAGCCTTTACTGCTGCTGGGGATGGACCAGCCAAGGAGGAGGTGAGTTTAGTTGCACAATAGGAGCAACATGCAGGTCCACATTGTACACAAAGGCAACATGTGAATATGATACCGGCTATGCCTGCCAATGCCATCAAAATTGTCCATCCCCAGGTAGACAACAGACCCCAGAATCAACCAGAGAGAGACCATGTACCAGTGTCTGTATGTATTTCGTACGCCTACGATGAAGCTTCTGGATAGCCAAATGAACGGAGGGGGCGGAATCAGGGATATAAACACAGCAGGAACTGCTGATCACACGGCATGCTCCTCCTACATCTGCCAAGACAATGTCTAAAACCATACGGTTTTGAAGCAAAACGAGACTGGTCGCCTGGAGCTCTACTGTTATATTAGTCAATATTCCTGCAGTAATATTAATTACCCCTTCAACTGCTCTGGACAATTGCCTTACTTCTTTTCTGGTGAGGTGAACAACCTTTACAATGCAACTTTTACCACGCAGTGCCTTTACGATGCAACTTTTACAATGCAAACCATTACAACGCATTGCGCTGGGGGGCGCTCTAGGATAGGGAATAGGTTTAATGTACTATCCAACAACTTCCCTACTATCCACGGGGACTGGAGTTGGAATAGTAAATTAAACTATTCACTATCCAGCGCCCAAAAGCATTATGCGTTGTAAAGGTATTCGTTGTAAATACCACGTTGTAAAGGCATGCGATGTAAAAGCATGCGTTGTAATGTCATACATCCGCTGGTGATTATAAGCCCCCAGATGGGAAACACTCCCTTGATAATGTCAGTGAAATGCTGTAGTGGAGTATCTGTCTGATCTATACCAGCATTATCTATTATTCTTTTATTTCTCCCAACAGGTACACTTCGTTTATCTAAGCGGTGATCCATGTGATAATCTGAAGGGGTATTATAGACTGGAGGGTACAGAAAAGATCGGTAGCAACGTACAGCCCACCCTCGTGGGAGCCAAGTATAGGCATTTTCACCACAGACAAAGTATACATTAGGCGGGGTTAATAATGGAGGGCTGCTAAAAGGGTGCAGAGCAGGAATATCGTTTGGAAGAAATATCGACAACAAAAATATAGTTTGACCAGAATATCGACTGACAGGTAAGTAATATCGATAACAATAATATAGTTGTAATAAATATCGTTTACAAAAATATAGTTTACAAAAATATCGATTTATTAATAATGTTATGTATTTTTGTGTTTTTAATGAGAATTATTTGCCATTTTATTATATGTTTTGGAATTGTATTAATGTATTTTATGTTTAATTTTGTGTTATTAGTTCCGTAGCGGGTTGTGAGTTTATAGGGGAATAGGGTGGGAAGTAATTTTATTATATAAAATTAATTGATTAATTAATTTGTTAATTTATTAATAATAGTTTAATAATTAGTTGTTAATTAATTTCAATTAGTCAATTAATAATTAATTATGTTAATTGTTTAATTAATTTTAGGTGCGTGTTGTGGAGTTTATACGTGTAAATGGTGTGAAGGGTGGTAAGTAATTTATTTTTTATTGATTAATTATTAAATACTTTTTAAATTAATTAACATTAAATAATTAGTAATTACTAATTGTAAATATGTAATTAATTTTAGGTGTGTGTTGTGGTGTTTATAAGTTTATATGGTGTGAAAGCTGGTAATTAATTAATTGATTAATTAATTAAAAATAATACATTAATTTTCTTTAATTAAGTAGTAAATATTAAATGTAATTGTGTAATTAATTTTAGGTGTGTGTGGTGGATATTATAGTGTTAAATAATGTGTAATTAATCATTTTTTATTATCTTTGTTAATAATAATATATTTAAATGTATATAATAATTATGTTTATATTGGAAATTAAATTTATTAAAAATGTTGATAGTTTTGTTTTTTATTGTTTTGGGCTCCAGCGCTTTCCCTACTATTGCACTCACTGGAGTGGGAATAGTAATTTTTACCCCTACGCTCTCCAACGTTTCCCTACTGTTGCACTCTCTGGAGTGGGAATAGTAATTTTTACCCCTCTGCTATCCAACACTTTCCCTACTGTTGCAATCTCTGGAGTGGGAATCTTAATTTTTACCCCTATGCTATACTACGCTTTCCCTACTGTTGCACTCTCTGGAGTTGGAATAGTAATTTTTACCCCTACGCTATCCAACGCTTTCCCTACTGTTGCACTCGCTGGAGTGGGATTAGTAATTTTTACCCCTACGCTATCCAACGCTTTCCCTACTGTTGCACTCTCTGGAGTGGGAATAGTAATTTTTAATCCTACGCTATCCAACGCTTTCCCTACTGTTGCACTCTCTGGAGTGGGAATAGTCATTTTTACCCCTACGCTATCCAACGCTTTCCCTACTGTTGCACTCTCTGGAGTGGGAATAGTCATTTTTACCCCTCCGCTATCCTGCGCTTTCCCTACTGTTGCACTCACTGGAGTGGGAATAGTAACTTTTACCCCTACGCTATCCAACGCTTTCCCTACTCTTGAAATCACAGGAGTGAGAATAGTAATTTTTACCCCTACGCTATCCAGCGCTTTCCCTACTGTTGCACTCACTGGAGTGGGAATAGTAAATTTTACCCCTTCGCTACCAAATGTTTTAACTACTAATGTTTTTATTTTGTTATTAAATGTATGTATTATTTTTTGTAATACTTTAATGTGTAAATTACATATAGAATATTTTATTTTATTCAAAATGTTTTATATATGTGTTTATTTTACTTTTATATAATTATTCAAGTTTATAAATTAAATAAAGATAATAATAAAATGTATTTAAGTAAATATATGTACACATTTTTTGTGTTTATATTCATTAAATTAAGTTTATTTGTTATAATTAGTTAAAATATAAATTTAATGTAATTTATTTTGTTAATAATATTAATATTATTTAATTATTTAATTTAAGTTATATTATTTTTTAAAGTCGATATTTTTTACGTCTATATTCTTTACATCTATATTTTTGAGTCGATATTATTGTACTTACCTGTTTAGGTATAGGGAGTCGATATTTTTCCGATATTAATCGATATTTTTACATCTATATTTTTGTTAACTATATTTTTGTTATCGATATTTAAACATGGAACCGCTAAAAGTACGTAACTGATGAGTATAGTTACATCAACTCTCTCCTACTGGTATGTACCCTACTCCCTCAACACAGAATGAAGAAGTACTATTCAGTATAGGTACTGGAATAGCCCTATCTTCAGTAACATTATGATCTTGAAAATGTCGAAAATATTGAGTGAAATTAAATTCCTCAAAATCCCAAATCTCGTTTCTTAACAAAGTGACATTTTCATGCGTTGTATACATATTCATACATGCGTTCGGATCTAATGTTCCCTCTCCAATTTTCCCATTGGGGCCAAATCCTTGATGAATTTCAATATATGCTAGAATCATCTCGCAATCTTTATCCAAAAACCTTTGAGTGTCCACAGTATAATGCACATACATCATAGAAAGGAATTTAAACCAGGCCTCACAACTTCCCAAATAGGACAGGGGTAAGGATATAAATAAATTGTGCTTGTGCATAACAGATGTTAAAAGACCACAAACCCAACAATTTGCTGTATTGGTGGTGCTGTGTGCTTGATGAAGCATTTCAACAAAAACATTTTTCACATAAGTCTGACGATGCCTCTCCTTATGCGGGGCTAAAGTATAAAACACATGTTCCGGAGGTGAGGCAGTTGCTCCCAAAACAGTATGCATAGGATAACAACATTCTAAATATATATGAACACTCCCATTAATAGGATTAGTAATATTGCTATCATCAATATAAATGCAATTTTAACACATTGGGTCCAACTAGAAAAGACAGGCATATATGCAGATAAATAGCGTAGTGCAAAAAGGGCGTTCCTCTTCTGGAACAAAACGAGCAAAGGGATACATGCTAACTAAAAGTCTAAAAATAAACTAGGGAAATGCAGTCCAACCTGCCAGAGGGTGCTTCTTTCCTGTGTCCATTTAGAGCCTCACCGGCAGGTTCCTATCGTTCATCACAAATCAGATAAAAGCAAATTTCTCACATTGGAGTTCTGTTCTCACACAACCCTTGAAGAAAACACAACCTGGGCCTTTTAAACAGGAAATTCAGTCTTTCTTTCTGAACAGAGCAAGCAAATGTTCAAGGCTCTCAGCGCATTCAGTCCAGTGCCTCGCTCAGTACCCCAGAAGCGTATCTAATAGACAATTGTAGATCAGGCCTGTACCCTATTGCTCAAGTCTTTCCCTATCTCCTACAATATTCACCTGGGGTACCGTGTCGTTTCCTGAGCCGCAGGTTGTATCGAGCATGGCCAGGCACTTCCTGATCAGAGAACAACACATAGGATGATGTGGCCGGTGCAACAGGGATGCTGCGAGCCTCTCGTTCAACTGTAGGGGCATCAGAATCTGGGGCAATCACTTGTGCTGATGACAGAGCCCCTTCTGAACCCAAGACACCTCTTCTTGCCTTTCTCCAATGACTTCGGCATCAGAAAAAGGGACAAAATGAGGAACTTGCTCACTTTCCTGGGTCAGGACCTCTTCCTGACTTCGTTGATCATATGGAAGCGGGAGGGGCGGTTTCTTCACATGTGACACATGGATCCAGTGTCGCTTGCCATTCACCTTCACCGCTGTCCGCGTAGCCAACAGGATTTGGAAAGGATCGGACCAACAGGGGTCCAGGCTGGATTTTCACTGATAATTACGAACCAACACCCACTGTCCTGGCTCCAAACGATGTCTGGGACCCTCCGGCAGGGACTGCAAAACTGCTGAAACCTGTTGATGAATGGAACGGAGATACTCTATGTCACGAAATTTTCTGGGTCTCGGGACGCCCCAAACATTAGAAGGGCGCCTAAAGATGACTTCATAGGGAGATAAGCCTGAACGAGAATGTGGGGTAACCCGTATGAACGTCAATGGCAGTGGCAGAGCGTCTGGCCACTTCAGTCCAGTACTTACGTGAAGTTTCGCCAATTTGAGCTTTAGTATTCCATTATACTTCTCGACCAACCCAGCAGACTGGGGGTGTCGAGCCGCATGGAATTTCTGATTAATCTGTGTCCATTACTTATGTGACTGATGAGATCTGCATTAAAGTGTTTTCCGTTATCACTCCAGATCACCCGAGGCAATCCATAGCATGGGAAGTATTCCTTTACCAAAGCCTTTGACGTTGCTAAAGCAGTATTTTCCTCGGTCGAGTAGGCTTCCACCTATTTGCTAAAGGCACACACCACGACCAGGAGATACTTTAAATTGTTTATACGCTCCAGCTGGATATAATCCATTTGGAGCACCTCAAAAGGCAGAGATGGTGGTGCAAAGTTTCTACTCAGAACAGGCTCTCTTCCCCCAGGATTATGTCATAAGCAAACCATGCAATATTGCACCAAATGAGCAGCAGTCTTTGAAATATTGGGATTGTACCATACAGGATCTAATAATGCACAGATACCTTTGGCCCCAATATGAGTTGAACCGTGTGCCATTGTCACCACCGCATTCACTAATGCATTAGGCAACAACCACCGCTGTTTTTCTGTTAGATCAATCTAACAATCATTTGCATCTAATGTTCCAACTTCCTTTTTCCAATGAGCCAACTCAACAGGGGTAGCTTCTTTCTGTATTTCTCGGGCACTCTCCATAGTGTTATCAAACATCTCTATTTCCACCACCCACCTAGCAAACCTAGTCACAAACATTGAGGTCAATTTGGATTTTGCTGTTTCCTTAGCTACTTGATCAGCAAAAGCATTACCTTCACCCACCGCATCAACCACAGCCTTATGTGCACTGCATTTAACTACTGCCACCATCTCTGGTAACCTCAATGCTGTCAGTAATCGCAAAATCAAGGGGCTGTGTTGTATTCGCTGACCATGGGAAGTAAAAAAGCCACTCTCAGCCCACAGTCGGCAAAACTATGAGCCACGCCGAAGGCGTTTTGGCTGTCAGTGTAAATGTTTACTCTCAGTCCTTCACTCAACTCCCAAGCCCGAAGCAATGCCACTAACTCAGCTGCCTGTGCCGATTGATAGGGTACTCGAGCAGTCTCAACTACAGTGTTTAGAGTAGTTATCGCATATGCAGCAGTTGTCGTACAATCTGGTAGTTTGAAACAAGAGCCATCGACATACAACTCCCCTTGAGGGTCAGATAGAGGAGTGTCCGTCACGTCTACCCGTCCCTTCGTCTCTTCCTCCGACCGAAATATACAATCATGAACATCATTGTTCTTTTCATTCGAAGGGAGGGGTAGTAACGTAGCAGGGTTCAGAGTGGCACATCGTTTAATTGTAATGTGGGGAGCAAAGAAAGTAAATTTGTAACCTGTAAGACGCGCACTCGTAAGGTGCTGGGTTTTCGTTTTGTTCAATAATGTATCCACAGCGTGCAGTACCATCACTGTGAGGTCAGTGTTCAGAACGAGCCCTTCCGACTGTCGAATGGCCACTGCGACCGCAGCAGTAGCCCTTAAACAGCTAGGGAGTGCTCTGGCGACGTTATCAAACACCGCCGAGAAGTAGGCACAAGGTCTCTGCTTACCGCCAAATCCTTGTGTTAACACAGAAAGTGAGCAACCATCCACCTCGTGTACATAAAGCACAAAAGGTTTCTGGTAATCAGGAGTACCAAGAACAGGTGTAGTGCAAAGAGCAGTTTTTAAAGAATCAAAAGCATTTTGACAATCATCGTTCCAGGGTAAAGGTTCATGCACATCTTTAGTGGTTAAGCACAGGAGAGGAAAAGTTAGGGATCCATTGGCGACAGTAAGATGTTATGCCGAGAAATGCACGAACATCACATTGAGTACGAGGCACAGACATATTAGAATTGGTAGTCACACGCTCAGGGGTTAGTCTCCTCCCCTCTTTCGACAGTAGATAGCCTAGGTAGGTCACCTCCTGTCGACAATATTGGAATTTAGAAAGGGAGACTTTATTGCCATTAGCAGCCAAATGAGATAATAATTTAACGGTGGCTTCCTTACAACTTTCCTCAGTATCCGAGGCCACCAATAGATCATCAACATATTACAAAAGTACATTACCGGGGGGCAAGACCAAATCATCCAACAATGTTTTCAAAGCTTGACTATAAATACTAGGACTCTCTGTTTACCCCTAGGGAGTGCGACAAAATCTGAAGCTGCGACCAGATAATGAGAAGGCGAAAATATGACGGCTATCAGGGTGGATCGGAATTCTGAAGAAAGCATTCTTCAAACCAATCACAGAAAAGTATTTCGCAGTGGGAGGAATCATAGTGAGAATAGTAGTGATATTCGAAACCACAGGGTTTCGGGGCACCACTATTTTATTAATTTCTCGCAAATCAATCACAAAACGATAAGTATCAACATGGTCAGAGTCACTGCCAACCGGAGCCTTTTTCAAGATCGATAAAATGGGGCTGTTGCATATATTAGCAGCCGTCTCCTCCACTACGCCCTTTTTCATCAAATCTTGTATAATGGAGAGCAAAGCTTTCTCACCGGCCGGAGAGATCTTAGACTGAGGTATGCGCGGTAGTCGAGCGTTGTGCTTCAAGGTGATAGAAACGGGTGGAATCTTTATTAATCCTACATCCGTGTCTCCAGTGACCCACAGTGTGGCTGGGATAGCAGCAAACTCAGAAGGGAGAGGTTCATTTTTAGCAAAACACTGCAAAGTGTGCTTGCCAGGGGAATTGATAGTCAAATAAACACCATCTGGCGAACAATGAATTTTAGCATGTAATTTCTTCAACAAATCCAAGCCCAATAGGTTTTCACCACAATGGGCAGTCAAAAGAAACAGGGAGTCTACCGTAACTAGACCAATCGTAAACGGAATAGGTTTGGAGATGGGGCTCATCACCGGAATTCCTGAGAATCCCACCGAAACGTTTTTTTGCCCAGACAGAGCAGCCCCTGGGACCAGTGAACGAGAAATAGAACTATTCATCGCACCCGTATCAACTAAGAATTTTTCAGATGTCCCCATCAAATGCGCCTTTACATAAGGACCTTGCTGATCAATGGGTACTGACACCTGGCCCCCACTCAGTCCTTGGCTGTCCTATGTATAGTCATACCCTTCGGTTGCATCCATTATACAATCTTCATTATAATACTGCCTACCTCTCGAATTATTGAAATAATAATTTTTTGAGCCAACGTGCGTCGCCACCTCTCGTCGCATATCACTGCGATCCACACCACCTCGACCTCTTCCTCTCCCTCTTATAGCCCCATTCTGAGCCAACAACAAAGGACACTGAAATCGCCAATGTCCTACCTCCTTTCAGTAAGCGCACTGGTTTATTCCCCAAGTAACAGCGCGACCTCTGCCTCGTCCAGTTCCCGCCCCCCTCAGGACGAATCCTCTACCGCCTCTTTCTACGCCTCGTCCTCGGACAACCTGTTGCATCAACACCCGTGTTTTAAGATCTTTCGCTTTCTTTTCCGTTTTATCCTTACTCTCATTCTCCCTATGTTCGTAATATTGGGCCATACTCAATATTACCGAGGGCGTAGAAGTGGTCCAAGTACTCTCAGCGGCTTGTAGCCGCGCAGAGACTTCTGGTAACAAGTTGGTCACAAAACGATTAACAAATAATCGTATTCCACCTTCCACAGATAAATCCTGTCCACTAAAATCAATGAAAACCTCTTCAAATCTAGTGAAGAAATCAGAGACACTTTCATCTTTCTTCTGCTTACATGCCGTAAATTTATCCCAATCCACTTTACGAGGCGGAATCTAAGAATGCACGTAAGTAATGATACGGCCAGGTAACGCCAACAGTTCAGGTTTCGGTTTATCACCAGGCTTACGTTCATTATCCCAATCTTTTTATCTGATCCCATGTTCCGCCCAATTCTGTAGTATGGTCCTGATCATGCACCTGACGCCATACATAAACAGGGAATAGCAACGCGAAAAATAGCTGTATGTCAACTAGGGTCATAACAGCTGAGGAAGCCGCTTCTGTGAGCTCTTTGTAGTAAGCCGTAGGATTTTTACTGGGGTCAGGTAGTTGTGATTTTAACAAGAGGACTTCACTCCTTTTCCAGGGAGTGTAAACCCAATGCTCCTGTACTCGTGCCTCTACACGAGGTCTAGTCACTACATCCTGATAATTTTTAAGTACCGGTATTTCAGGGTGAAAAATAGGATAGACTTCTTGCATAGGGTTCTGAGAGTCTCATGAGGGACATTTTTGGTGCACTCGCCCTCGATAATTTAATAGAACCTCAACATTTCTGTACACTTCCTCTGGTCCAAGTTCAGACTTATGAGCCCTATCCCGGATATCATACAGCACTTGTGGGGCCTGCCCTCCCGGAAAACACTGCTCCCATAAAGTAATCAAACATGAGGTCATGTGTTTCAAAGCATGCTGCTGCATAACAGGCTCAAAGTCTCGAAGTGTGCTCCATATATCAGTTAGAGTATAAATAGGATGTCCCACCCACTGAGATGACTGATTTGCAATTATCTGTTTCTCATCTAATCCTACAATCGAACGAGTAAACAACCTTCGTGTGCCAAGATCCCCCAGAGCACGGGATGGAGTTGGGTCAGCTAAGGATGGGGTCGTGCTCGCAGGCTGGGAAGCCCACGCAAGAGTAGGGGGAGACAAAACAGCTGCGGACATGACAGAAGATGGCAACGTAACAGACCATAAAGTAGCTGTCTCAGACGTGGAGTGAGATAAAACAGAGGACGTTCCTGTAGAGGCAGGGGAAGGGTTAACAACTGGAGCAGAGGCTGAAGGGATCTGCACTGGAGTTGAGGGTACAATAGGATATATACGTTGTGGAGCATAAGGGGGAGGTGGACGAGTATCCAATAAATCCTCGATCTCATCATCCACTTCAGTCCTAGTCACATAGGTCTTATCCACCTGCAATCTAAATTGCCGGTCTGCACAATTAATTCCTTTTTCTGTTTTCGCTTTATCGTAGGCTATGGCTTTCTGCGTAATCGTCTGACCTCCCTTTATTCTACATAATTTCTCCTCCCGTATATGCCTACGCTTTGCTTCCTTCTGCCACATGTTTAGGGAATCAAACATTGCCTGTCGACTACGCTTAGAGAACAGTCGATCTTGCAAGAAATGTATTTTCTTTTCATCAAAAGACCCAGTTAAGGGCCATTGCAACTCTGCATTATCCTTAGTGTATTTGTGCCATAGGGTATTAAACAAGATAGGGATAATACCATGCTTTACATACATATCATAACTCGGGCTGCCCTCAGACGAGGCAGGTTGACTTTCAGCCAATCGCGTGTCCTTCGGGCGGCAACAACATCCAAAACACAATTTGCTAATACACGGCACAATGATTGTTGACACTTATTCTTCTTTCAAAATAAACACAGACTTTCAAACATGGCCATGTTCATATACTCACAATATATTCAACCGCACTCATATTTGAACCCATACAGAGCAATAATACACGTACATAGAAAGATTTTCAAAACAACATGTCTCTCTTTTTTCTTTCTTTCAAAACAAAGAACAGAGCCCGTATACTCCTGTTCATGAAGACTTAATCAATTCAGATTTCAGACAGATACCAATATCAAGCAGTCCAAAGACTACCAAGAGACCGCCGGACAGGTATAACCACAGACTGTCGTACAGACCATCCCGAAGTCTTCCTGGTTCACCCTTGGGACTATTCTGACTAAGCCTGCTACATTAGCATCGCTTCAGATATGTCCCCCAGGCTACCCAGGTACAACCACAGGCCTTTCCGAGACCAGTCCCGCCGGGTGTGCACCACACAGGTCACACCAAGGCTTCCGATCGGCGTCTCTATTATTTAAAAAAACAAGTCCGTGGAGCATCTACCCGTGCAGCCACAATGCTGCCCCGTTAGTCCCCCAAAATTCTCAGTGGTACACCGACCACCAAATCCTACACAGCAAACTGCTTCAAAAGCTCTGCTCAACAGCACGTTCCAAAAGACATCAAAAACAATCCACTCACCTGGTGCACGCAGGTACAATTGCGTATTCTCCACTGCCAACTCCTGAAGACCAACACGGTCAGTTCCTGGGATACGCCCGTAGGACTTCGGCGAAAGGTCACTAGCAGCTGGGGCATTCTGATCGCGAGAGCGGAGTAAGGCAAAATTAAACACATTTTTTTTTATATCCGTCCACCCACTCGACCAGAGCTCCCCTCCTTTGTCCCTTTACCCGTTTACGGGAAGGACAACCCTATCACCAGAGTCGCCAACTGAAGAACCACAAAATACCATGAAGGGCTATACCTACCAATAGCCCAATCCCATTACCCAATAATCAGTCAGTTGGGAGTGAAGAAGGTTCAATCCTTTATTGAGCAAGATACTCTATAGAGGAGCCTCTCTGACCCTCACCCATCAGGTGCGCGGAGAAGACTGCTGGCTCGTATTCAAACACGGGATTATATACTTATTGGTTCAACACACATAATCACTGTAAAAGGAAAAACACCAGTTGGCCCTCGAGCTCCAGGAAAGGACCATATATGGCACACATGATTAGTTTCAAAGCTTAACTATTTATTACTGGGAAGGTCAGAAGGGGTGACTCCCTTTCGTCTTGGTGCCCGGGAGTGTAGGCACGGCGCCTCGAGGAATGCGCTTATCACACCCTTAGCCAGATGCGACCTTCAATCCCAGGACAGTCGAGAAAACAATCTACTTTCAGTTGCTCTCAGTAACTCAAATGAACTGGGGCTTGACAGCCGCCAAATAGTATCACGTGATTACAGCCCTTGTTTGAGCAAATGTTCGAAAATGGCGTCAGTATGGTTTTTCCGCCTGCTCCCGTTATCAATGGATATGCTAGAAGTAAACAAACACTGTCCTTCCTACAAAGCATATATGTATAAACAAAAAGAAAAGGTACATGTAGATACATCATGCTAGCATAATATAGGTCTGATACTCCTGATGTAAGGAAAATCTAATTTTTATCCCTCACTGTGTCCAGGACCAATGTGCCACTCAAGACCATTTCACCATTTGTCATGTGGTATTTTCTTCTCCTTGATTGCAGTCATGGTTGCTCGTGTACAGTGCATATGTTTTACCAGCACAGTCCTCTAGTCATGTTCGATGCATCTGTGTTTTCCTTAGTGGTGCAGCAGTAGGTGATAGCGAAAGTGTATGTCTGTTTGCTGAGGTACTGCTACCATTCCTGAGTGTTATGTGATTTGAGGCCTGTGATGATTTGTATGTGGAAGTTAATGGTGGAGCACTCAAATATGTGTGACACTGATCTATTGGTGTCCACACACTGCTTACTGTGCATGCACTGCAGTCAGTGTATGTTGCCTTGTCCTTGCCTGGTGTGAGTCCCCCTGATGTCCAGCTGAGTTTGCTAAGTGATGATTTTGTATCTGGATATGTTGTGCTTTTGTGTTGAAGGATACCGTCTTTGGCCTGTGTTGTCTATATCTACTGACAGGTCCATGTGTGTGTAATGTTATATGTACATGACATTGTGCGTGAGGAGTTTGTGCATTGTAATACATTCAGATGTGTCTTGAATGTGATGTGTGCATTTCTTGTGAGAATGTCACATGTAGCAATGTGGAGTCTTGTTCATGAGCTTGTTTTGAGTGCACAATAGTGCTATGTCCTCCTCTATTTGACCTGTCATTTATCAGGAGTGTGCATGCTTGTGCTACACATTAACACAATGCTCACTTGGTAACTGGTGTAGTGTCTATGTCTGTGTTAGAAGATTTGTCTCATTGATCACAGTTAGTGTTCATGATTGGCATTTGATAATGCATTTTCTGACGGGGTTGGGGGACGGTGTCTGCGCAGTTGGCCAGAGTAAAAATGTTGTGTATTCCTGTGCTGTCTATGGTCAAATTGCCTATCCACTGTTTGCCTGCACATGGCTGAGCTTGTTGGAATTCTTTGGATGTTGTTTGTGAGACATGTGTTTGCCAATTGGACTTTGATCAGCATTGATTCAGACAGCCCTGAGTGGGATTCTGAAATTTTTAGATAAACACCAGGGTGTGGGATCGGTTATCAGGAAACTCACAAGACGAAATGTGCACCTTTATCTGTGTTTGTCACAGGTGTTGAGTAGTGAAGGTGTGAGATGGGTAGATATGGGGTATGTGTGAAGGTCAGGGAGTGTGACAATGAGCCATGAGTTTTGTGCTGGTGGCATACGCCTGTCAAGGTAGTTGACACAGATGAGGGGCTGGTCACTGTATGGCTTATGACAGTTCCTATCATTCCTAGTCCAATGCATAGCTTGCATTGCTGTATGACAGGGATATTGCACAGATGTTACTTTAGTTCAATTTCAATCACTGTGCCACCCATGTCTGATTTGATGGCCTAGGTGTAGTGCGATATGTTTCTCCTCTTGCATGTCATGTACAAATGCTATGTGGGTTTCTCCATGTTTTCCTGCACTGGACACTCTACTTTAGGCTAGTCTGTTTATTGTCATAGATTGCTGCTGACTTATGGTATGTGTATGAGGCTAAGCTTCAGTGTGTGAGCTGTCTGAGGGACTTGACATGCAGTGTGCACAGTTCCATGGTTGCAAATATGCACAATGACTTTTCATTACTTCAATTACTCACTTTGATTCACATGAGTGGGTGGCAGGTATGAGGAGGAGGGTTGGCCTGAGTGTTAGGTCACAGTTCCTCATGTCAAGACCGATTATTCCTGACACTCTGGGATTCATTAACTACTTAGTAGTTGGTGTTCCCTTTGTTGAGGTGGAGTGCTGGTGTGTGGGTGTTCTGTGAGTTGGGAGTGTAGTCAGTGTTGTTGTACTGGACATACTTACATGGTCTCATTTATTTCAGCAGTACGCTTGTGAGTGAAATACACAGTGGTGCTTACTTTGAGTTTTCTGTTTGAGTCAGAAATGTTGTTCTGTATTGCATGGTATGGGCTGTCAGTGTGTGATTGTATGGTATGGGCTGTCAGTGTCAGTCATTGTATGTCATGGGCCTATCAATGTCAGCTTGGGGGCTGTGGTGATCTGTGATTGAGTGGCAGTGGTGTGTAATATGCTGTGTCATCTACCTGGGCTCACTGACTCATTCCAACACCTTGTTGGCCTACTGTGAAGTACACATACATGCCCTTCTTGGTCTGCCCTCCCCTGTTCCACATTGTGAACAAAATCCACACCAACGCAAACAACGCAAAAGAACTCTTGAACATCATACAGCCATTCACCAAACCCTTCCCAGGACCTCTGCAACAAGCTCAGCTCCTATTTCCACCTGAAAATCAAGGCCCTCTACGACAACTTCAGCGACACCGTCCCCCACCACTACCAACAACCAACCGACTATCACTACCTGGAAACCCGCCAATACTGAAGACACGATCATGAAGAACACCCAGTCAGGAGCCCCCACGGACCCCTGCCCACCGCACATCTACCACAGAGCTGCAGCCACCATGGCACCCGAACTAGGCTGGACCATCAACACCTCCCTCGATTCTGGCATTTTCCCTGACGACTGGAAGCAGGCAGAGGTCAAGCCCCTCCCCAAAAAACCCTTGGCCGACCCGACGGACCTGAAAACCTACCAGCCCATTTCTCTCCTTCTCTTCACAGCCAAAGTCACCAAGAGACTCATCAACACCCAACTGACCACCTTCATAGAAGAGAACGCCATCCTCGACCCCTCCCAGTCTGGATTTCGCAGCAACCGCAGCACCAAGACCACCCCCCTTGAGCCGCCGATGACATCCACATGCTACTTGACCAGGGAAACACTGCGGCCTTCGACACCGTCTCCCATCGGACTCTTGCAGTCAGACTCCACGACGCCAGTATACAGGGAACCGCTTTCAACTGGATACGCTCCATTCTCTCCGGCAGAACCCAAAGGATCAGGCTCCCTCCCTTCCTCTCAGAACCTACGGAGATAAACTGCGGAGTACCCCAAGGATACTCTATGAAAATAATGGGACCCCCTCTAAGGTGCTGATTCACAGGTCAGGGAGAAGAGGGGGAAAAATAACATGTAACAACGACTCCAAGCATACACTCCTTCGTGACCTATCTATTTATTTAAGGGTTTTAGGGCCAGATGTAGGTCGGTCGGTAACGGCCGAAAATCGGTATTTTCGGCCGTTACCGACCGGTATTGAAGAATTGGTATGCAGGGGCATATTTTTACAGAATCGGTAAATTTACCGATTCGGTAAATTTACCGATTCTGTAAAATACCGATTCGGTATTTGTACCGAATCTGTAAATCCCAGATGTAGGTGGGACTCTTCTGAGTCCCACAGGCCCTACAAAATCGGTATTTTAACACACAATCCAATTGGGTGTTAAAATACCGAAATCAGGTGTGCATGCACATGTGTGCATGCACACCTAGCCATGTGACAGACAGACATGCCCTTAGGGCATGTCTGTGTGCCACATGGCGCACATGCCTATTTATGGGGTGCCAGAGGGTGTCAAAGTGACACCCCCTGCACCCTTGCAGAATTCGGTATTTACCGATTCGGTAATCACCGAATCGGTATTTCCCATTGATTCCTATGGGCTTCACAGCCCATAGGAATCAATAGGGAATACCGATTCGGTATTTACCGAATCGGTAAAAACCGAATTCTAAAGAATCGGTATTTCAACATCTGGAAATACCTACATCTCCCCCCTTCATATTTACAGACTCTTAAATACCGAATCGGTAAAATTCGGTATTTAAGAGTCGGTAAATACGAATTACCTACATCTGGCCCTTAGCCTCTTACATATAATCATGGGCACAAGAAGACACAAATGTAACTGTTACTCATTTCTATTTTCTTTATTCATCATTTAAATTGCTTTTTCCTTTGTTGAATTTGATTCTTTTTTTATATATAACACATTATGATTATTAAAAAATACAAAAGGACATTGCCTACATACACAATTTTGGCAACATGAAAATTGATTCATAAGTTCATATACTCAACACAATATGACCAGGTAGAGAACAGCTAACACACAAACCATACATACATACTTCACACACATTCACACCACAAGATATCTGTGCAAGTTGACGCGTTTCGTTGGTTCTAGTCTAAAGGCCCAAAACTAGAGTCACTACAAAATGTAGGATGTTATGAAGACATGGTCGACGCGTTTCGGTGGTAGTAGATAACAGTAGAAGCCACCTTCCTCAGGACCCGACAGATCACACAGTGTCCTCCACACCCTGGTACTTTCTCCAGTAGAACCAATGCTGTGACTTATCCTATTATTCCCATAGATGACCTTCTGTGGTGTAAAGGTTATGTATCCACAAGAATCTCCTACAGCTCAATTACTCCTAGAATTGATTCATTGTAAAATCACTCATACTTCCATTTTAGGCACCAGAGACTTTATTTCTACGTAGACGTTTTATTCCCTAGGAAACGTTCGTTATCTTGAATCCATAGATGTAAATCTATTCTTTCCTTTTCTCCCTTCACAGGAACAATCTTTCCTCCAAAGAGTTTTTTTAAGGTCCTCCAACAAAATGCCGCGCACGTCTTCTAAGAGAACGCCATCCTCAACCCCTCCCAGTCTGGATTTCGCAGCAACCACAGCACCAAGACCACCCTCCTTGCAGCACGATGACATCCACATGCTACTTGACCAGAAAAGCACTGTGGCCCTCATCCTACTAGACCTCGCTGCAGCCTTCGACACCGTCTCCCATCGGACTCTTGCAGCCAGACTCCATGACGCCAGTATACAGGGAACCGCTTTCAACTGGATACGCTCTGTTCCCTCCGGCAGGACCCAAAGGATCAGGCTCCCTCCCTTCCTCTCAGAACCTACGGAGATAAACTGCAGAGTACCCCAAGGATACTCGCTTACCCCCGCGCTCTTCAACATCTACATGGCCCCTCTCGCCGCCATCGTCAGACAGCATGGGCTCAACATAGTATCTTACGCTGACAACACCCGGCTCATCCTCTCTCTCACGAAGAACCCTGAAGACACCAGCCTCAGCTTCCAAGAAGGAATGAAAGATGTCACAGCCTGCATGAGCAATAGCTGCCTACAACTGAACTCTGAGAAAACAGAGGTCCTCGTCCTTGGACCCTCCCCCCTGCGTAGGACAGCTCCCCACTGCCCTCGGAATCCCAACCACTGCGACGGACCATGCCTGGAACCTTGGCATCATCCTAGACTCCTCCCTCTCCTTGACCTGCCAGATTAAAGCTGTCGCCTCTACCTGTTTTAACTCCCTCCACATCCGCCGAATGACTTCAAATGGATCCCCCCGAAAACAGAAAGACCGTCACCCATGCACTCATAACCAGCAAATTGGACTACGGCAATGCCCTCTACGCCAGATTCCACAAAACCCTGCTACACAAGCTACAAACCATCCAGAACACCGCATCCAAACTCGTCCTCGGAACCCCATGACAGAAGCACATGACCCGGCACCTACAAGATCTCCACTGGCTCCCCATCGAGAAGAGAGTGATCTTCTAGCTACTCCTGCACGCCTATAAATCTGTCCACAATACAAGACCCAAATACCTCAAGGATAGAGTCTCCTTCCACGTACCCAAAAGAAACCTCCACTACGCCGATCTCACCCTGGCAGAGACCCCACGCATCCGCAGAACCAGAGCAGGCAGAAGAGCCTTCGTCTACATCGCTGCAAAGACCTGGAAAGAGCTCCTAGTCAACATCAGACACTCCCCCACTCTATACACCTTCTGGAAGTGACTCAAGACCTGGCTCTTCGACTGATCCGGAGCCGTACCTCCCCCTCCCTCAGCGCCTTGAGACCCTCACGGGTGAGTAGCGTGCTTATAAACACCCTGATTGATTGATTGACTGACCCTTATTTGTGTGCAATAATGATTATAATCATTTTTGAGGTACTCTTGCCTCACCCCACACTCATGTTCCTATTCAATTGGTGATGATCTTAATATGTCACTGTAGACAGTGTCCCTGCACATGACTTCTTGCTGTAGATATGTTGTGCTGAGTGGTGCTTCTTTTATGTTACATGTGGGGTGGATGTTGTGATGCTGGTCTTGGTTGTCTGGGACAATGTCCTGGACTCTACTACATTGTGGGCAGGTTTTCCAGCGGCTTCACTGCTGCAGTGACATGACCGCCATGACTGGGCTAGTTGCAGTGATTTCTATGGTGATGGGTTACCCCGATGCAGAGGTGTCAATTCTTGACAAGCAGGACATGTGTACGTACACTGGGGGATATGTTCCTGTCTCCACCAGGGTGTCTGATGTAGGCAGGACACGTTTTCAGCACAACAGTTGTATGTTGTGGTTGTATGCGGGGATGTGTTGTCGACTTACCTGTGGTGATGACCACAACAGCATCTTATCACCTGGTAGTGGATGAGGTACAGCAGCAGAAGGGCTTGTAGAGCTGGATCCATGGTGGCCAGGAACGTGTGGAGGTGCCTGGGATTCGAGTTTCACTCTCCGCAGTTGTGCTTCCGCCGTCTCCGATTGGCTGGTTTCTCCACTGAGTTCTGATGGGCTGTGTGAGGCATCTTGATTTGACCGGCGATTCCAACGTCATTGCGCACGGTGGTCTTTCTCTATTGGCCCCCTCCGCCACCGTTGTGGAATGAATATTCTGGCGGATCCGGAAACTCTGCGACGGACAGGAAATGAGCTATCTTTGCCCATTGTAATATGGCGGACGCGAGGACCGCCGTAGGAGTAAGTAAATGGACGTTTTCTGCCATCGCCAGCACCGCTGAGGTGCCTTGAAACACCATCATAATTGGCCCTAGAGTCACTTCTCTACTTTTGAAGTGCGCTTTACATGTCACAAAACATGAAAACGAGTCACTTCCCTTATTTTCCATTGCCCTTTATATTGAAAAAATGAAACTAGGATAATAACCTCAGATGCCACCAACAGGAGTGTTTGGACAAAATATTGAAATAAAAATGTCATGTCATGACATGATAAGAATATTGTAATATAAAAAATAACATGGCTATTGATATCTCAGGTAAGAATATTGTTTCAAGTTTTAGTGCTGTTTTTAATATTGTTTTGTTAAATATCGTTGTTTATAATATTGTTATTCTGGGTCATTCATGATGTGTTTTTGCAGTATTTAATTAGTGTTGTAAGTGAATTTTAGTTTTAATATCAAGTTTTAATTTATTTTATGTATTTTGAAAATACCAATACTATCGTTTGAGGTATTAATTAGAATAATGTATTAAACAAAATATGTCAAGATGATGCTTGGATGCCAGGTAACACACTCTCACCCGCAGGTTGTTCCACCTCTTCCCAATTTCCTCCTGTGTGATCAGGTTGTTTGCTAAGGCATTCACTCAGTCAACTATTCTGGTCCACATTTGCCTTTTCTGAGGTAGGGGTGTTTTTTGACTTGGGCTACAAACAATTGTGTCTCTACTCTTGTGATTTCATCCACCATGACGGACTCTCCTATTAAAATGGGGATTTTTGTGCTGTGGCATTTTGCATAGACTATGATAAAAATCAATTTAATTAAGCACAAGGAAATAAATGAAAGAAGATAAAGAGATAAAGAGACTAACCCTGGGCGTAGTGGGGGCAAATCTATGCACACTCCGCATACTGTGCGTAGCCCCACTACGCGCTGGGGCTCCCTCTTCCTGGTTTATTGCGACATCTTCCTCACAAATGCGCGGGCACGTGCGCATGCGCATTTCTCGTGAGAAATGCGTATGCGCGGGCGCCTGCGCATGCGCATTTGTTAGGAAGAAGTCGGCGATAGAGCAGGAAGATGGAGCCACAGGACGCTGCAGCTGAGGTAAGTCATTTTAATTACTACTAACATGCTTTAAAAGATTGTAAGGGCATTTAAAAGAGGGCAGGAGGGAGGCGGGTGGTGGGCAACTCTGCTCTGCCGTGGCATGTGCCTAGCCTGCCTACTACGCCTACTTCGTAGACCCCGAAGTAGGCAACACTATGCACACTCCACGGGCGGAGCTGAGCAATACGTCCACGGTTAAAAGAGACAAGAAAAAACAGGGAAAAGAAACAAATTAACCTCACTTAACTGGAAAAAATTCTGCTAGAAAATATGGTGCAGTGAAATCTCAAAGGATCAGGATCTGAAATGGAATGTGTTTTATAGTGTTGTATGTAGTTGCAAAGAATTAGCCAAAACACATCAGGTGTGTGATGTCAGCAAGCAACCTACAGCCAGAGGTATAGTCCAATGCTGAACACGCCCTGCAATGTCTTTACTCTATTGGCAACCTGCCGCAAGAACACTGGCAGTACAATTGTGCAATCTATGTCAGCTAGGCACAAACCCGCCATCCTTACGGCGACGGTATACTATTCTTTAGCATTGGAGTCTGCTTCAGTGGCAGCGGTAGAGCCGCTTATATGGCAGTGAACACTCTATCCACGTGGATGGAGAGTCAGCCAGCATACAGCTAAATACGGCGGGCGGACCGCTGACAGCTCGATAGAGTAATTGAGACTACTGCTGCGGTGGGACTGCCAAGAGCTAAATCGGGCCTTAAGTCCCAAGGTATAGCTTCTAACAGCATCAAACCTGGTCCTTATACCGGCCCAAGCTTGAGCACTTCAGTCTCAATAACACCTCGGTTACGGTCTACCACCATCATTTGATTACGGTTGGCAACTAGAGCTTATTTGCACTATCTTTAAAAAATCCACATCGCTGGTTCCCTTTATTGGGTATTTTTCTCAGTTTGTTAATTGAAATTTACTCTATTGTTTTAAAATGGATCGGGTTATTTATTGTGGTGTGTTTTGACTTTATTGCTGTTTTGATACTGCATAAATGCTTTACTAATTGCTGCAAGTTAAGCCTGTGTGCTCTGTGCCATAACTTCTAGAGAGTGGAGCCCAGGTTAATTGTGTGACATTGAGGATTCACCCTGAAAAGCATTGTGTTTGTTACTCAAGGTGGGTAATCACCCCTCTTGACCCCAGTTCCTATATATTATATCCCTATTGGTACAGTATGTGTATGGTTGAAGTGATCCCTAAAGTTAATTATATCCACATTGGTTTGAGGCTTTCTGCTACATTCTGCTCATCCATTGGGATTGGGTACAGTAATAAGTCAATGATTAGGCCCCGGTGACAGACTGGAGTGGAGGTGATACACATTAGTAAGACTGATTTTGACTTTAGACGGTTTCCTGCAGTATATTATATTTTGTCCCTCTGGTGCAGTATATGAGTAACAACTGCATTTATACTGTTTAGGCCACTAACCTCTGAACACATAGTTGCTTTTGTCAACTCCAATTAGCAGTTTACCTTAACAAATGGATTATTTTCTTTTTGTGACTCTGTGTTGCCAATGATGGCATTAATTGATAAGTATTTTCCAAGAATTCGCTATGCACATTTGGAATTTAGATTATTTTTGTGAATGAATATCAAATGTTTGCAGTCTATCATATATGATTATGAAGAAATATACAAATAATGTAATATAAATTATTTCAAAGCTAAGTTGTCCTGTGTATTGGAATATTGAAAAATAACAATGTATCCTATTTTATCATTTTATGTGATAAAGATACTTTACATCGAGTCCTCAAAATCATAAAGTTGTGGGAGTATCTCTTTTATGTCTATTACATCGGGAATATTTGTTTTGAATAGAATTAGGGCACTTTCACTGGAGAAAGGCAATTCACTAGGCAAAGTAAATGTTTGTGAATGATTTTCCTTAATAAACAAATTGTGGACTCTGTGTATTCCTTAAAAGCAAGTTCTTTGAATAAATACTGTAGAAAATGTATTAAAAATGTTTAAGGTTTTCAAGATTGTATGCTGGATCCTGACAGTGTTGGCTAGTGTTTAACAGTGGACGACACAGCCGCGGGCCGTGGAGGGAGTTACGGTGGGGCAGGGAGGTGGGGAGGGGGAGGGGCGGGGTGGAAGGACCTAAAAACTGGCATATGGATAATTGCAGGTAAGTACACAATTTAATTATTGAAACGAATTTCGTAGCGCGCACAGCATCGCATTTTGCGATGCAGTGCGCGCTACGAATTTCGTTTTATTAATTAAATTGTGTACTTACCTGCAATTATCCATATGCCGGTTTTTAGGTCCTTCCACCCCGCCCCACCCCCTCCCCGCCTCCCTGCCCCACTGTAACTCCCTCCACGGCCTGCGGCTGGGACGACATAACCATCAGTGGTTTTCCAATAATAAGATGCACATGAACCTAAACCTAGGGACATATTTACTCAAATGTAGCACTGTGTTTGTTTCACAAAAGTGACGCAAATCGACGCAAAATCTTTTTTCCTAATTTACTTTCCATAGGTCTGCTTTGCATTAATTAGTAACTTCAACTAGCGCTATCAAGGAGAAATGCTTTTTATTTCTCCTTTGTTTTTCAACTTTGCGTGTGTGCTGTACTGTGCCGCACACACACAAGTTTTAAAGTTAGTCTAAGCACAGTATTTTGTACTTAAAGGGTATCCTTCCAGTACCAAAACTATGCAAGACTGAAGCAAACACCCTTGCAGCATGTAGCGTGGCACATGGCAGCACATTTCTGCCCCAGCGCTAGTGAGAGGGGAGGAGAGTGCAATATTTCTGTAAATAAGGCTCTCTCCTGTTTTCTCCTTTTCACGCAGCGCATGCTGCTGCACTGCGCTGCATGACAATTTAGTGAATCTGGGCCTTAGTGTGCTGCCAGGAGGTAAACAGGTGGGTTTCTAAGCAATCATTGGCACATGTGACAGTTGCATTTTCATTGAAACTCTGTTCAGTGCAGTTTAATCCAAGCGTAAGTGATTAGGGTTGAAAGACTTCCTCTACCTACTTTATATTTTGGGTCTCAGTGAGCCTATGATCTCAGAAACACTGATCATTCCAGCACTTAAGAATGTCGGGGCATATTATCAACAAATAGCGATATTTATCGCTAAGTAGGGTTAGCGGCAATTTTTTTATCGCCGCACATTACAGGATTTTATCGCTGAGATAACGTGCTATTAGCAATGTTTATCTCAAAAGCGATAAAATTCCCAGCGATAGCGTCAAAATCCGTGAATATCGCTGAGAATACAGCGATATTCACGCATTATCGCTAACAGGGTTTTAGCCATTATATCCACCTCCCATTGGATGTAATGGCTAAGAACTGGTCTGAGCAGGTGTTAGTTTTTGAAGATATTCGCGAATATTTCCATCGGTACACCTGTGTTGGTAATAGGCGATAGCGATGTTAGCGACTGCTTTCAGTCGCTAACAGGTTGGGTACGTCCACTTTGCATGTCGTTAGCGATAAATATCGCTGACAGGCAAAGCGGGACCCAAATCGCTCGCTATCGCCTACAAGCTGTCGTTAACTGCTGTTAGCGACAGCTTGCTAATAGGGCGATAGTATTATAGCCGCTTAGCAGGCCGAAAACGGCCGCTAAAATGGCGAAAATTGCCAATCGCCCCCCTTGATAATATGCCCCGTCATCTTTACTTCAAAGTCATATTTACTAAGCAATAACCTTTCAAATGATGACATTTCAAATGGCTTATTGGTAGACAATAGTCCTATATACATCAGGTCCAAATGCCGGTTTCACACTTTTGAACATCATCTACAATAATTCCTTTTTACAGCCTTTAGACTTTAATCCTTACAACGAGACACAGGTTATGAGCTGCTGATTTGACTATTTATTTGTGTGGCGTTTTGGAACGTTGATTGTTTCTGGGCATGGTTGTGATGGTCATAATACAGCTATTTACAGGCGGTCTGCTGTTGGACTCTTCACACTGATATTTTTGAGTGTGTGAAAGCAACTGTCAAGGCAGTCTGAGGCTGTGGTCACCTCCGGTGACGGGAGGACAGAATTACAGCCATTTCTAGATTGACATAGCCTGTATTTGTCTGTGGCTTGTGCATTAGTGAGAAATCAGATATGGCCTCTTGCTGTGAAAAGGTACTGCCACACTTGCGTGGCTTGTTACATTTGAGAGTGAACAAGAGGAGTACCAAACTGGACTGCACACTTCTCTCAGGGCCACTAATCACATTGCCAATGTTGCTATATTTGGCATAATAACTTTCAGAACACTTTGAACACATTGACCCATTATTTCATAATTTCAATGTACCATCATATATGTATACATATACAAAATATGGTTTGTCAGCCCATCATTGGAGCACTTTGCAAGTTCACTGCAGACACAATTATTACAACTTAGGTTCCAAATAGGATTCTGGAGTGCAGATATTCGTTTCAGGGTGAAGATGCCATTGACATAAATGTTGTCTTAAATATATGCACTTTCTACAACTTTCCTCACTGGACGTAAAACATGTTTGTGCTGCTGCACCTACGTCATGATTACAAGTCACTCTCTGGTTCTGATAGGGTCCATAATGAATCCTGGAATGACAAGTTGTGTGGGAAAAACATAGATTTATTGTGTTTTACCTGTGGAGTCTGACCGATGACTGCAGCTGGAATCTACTAATTGGAACACTATGAGGCCGAGGAAGAGAAGGGAAACAACTATCGAAATCAGCCCAGAATTACTGATTTTCCCTTTAATTCCCAAATTTTCAGGGAAACATTAGGACGTCATTTGTAAAGCCTGGTATTTATCAATGGCAGCTGGCACAGGTAAGAGTTATGGGGCGGGGTGGGCTGCGGGGGGGTCGACAGACGATGTGTTAGTTAAAATTATAAAAATGTAAAAAAACACTTACCTTGTGCACACCGCATCTCCAAATCGACGATGCGGCGAGCACAATGTAGTAGTTTTATTTATTTTATTATTTAATTTTAACTAGCCCGTCGTCTGTTGATCACGCCCCACCCCGCCCAACCGCTCTTACCAGTGCCAGCCACCACTGGTATTTATGCATCCCATGAATTACCAAGGCTTTTGATTTTGGTATGTTAAGGGGTATGGTATAATCACCAGAAACTCCTGGCAACCATGGGACCCATACAGTGGAAAGAGGTTAGTCAGGAAAATCTCTTGCCTAGCACCTACACCTTTCAGAGATCACCGATGATGCCATTGCCAGGATGTGAGGTGGGCCACACGATATATCAAAGGGCAGACGAGAAAAGTTCGGACAGTCATAAAGGTTGCATAACTTTACATTAAGGTCAATAATACTGACCTACAGGGGGGCGTGGCCAGCAACATGGCCGAATAGGTTGTGCCTCTGCGGAGCTCCGCTGAGCCCGTATGAATCCGACGATACAATCCGTCGACAGCCCCGGGTTTGGACGTTCGGGACATGTCCAGAGTCCCTGAAAACTGCGAGCACTGATTGCGGCAAGATTGAAGCGGGGCAGAGGCGCGGATCGTGGTGATCCAGAGCGCGGCCCCGGGCGGTGCTGACTGAGGCCTGCGACGCAAAATGGCGGTGCCCTGAGACGCGGCGCGGAGGGAGAGCCCGGAGGGATCGGGACGCCGGGGGAAGTGGCCGGGAGGAGTGCTGGAGAGTGAAGAGGCGTCGGGACCAGCCTCCCCCCCTGAACACATCCCGCGATCCCCCGAGAGGGGTTGCTGGAGCCGGCGCGGTGACCGGAGGAGCCCGCCCGCTCGGGGCAGAGGGACAGATCGGAGAGCGGTGGAAGGGAGGCCACAGCCTGCGGTGGTGCTTGGGTGGAGGCGCCTGCTCCGACGCGCCCTACTGACCCCGGGCACCTGAAGACGCCGAAGCCGCTCCCCTGGTGCAGTGCGGCGATCCACCAGCCCGGCAGACCCTGGGGCTCGTGTCTGGAGGCCCTAGTGGGCAGTGAGACTGTTCAATCCTGAGACGGTGGGGGCTGGGAGCTGTGATTACACCACCGGACCTGCGGGGCGCCTCCTCTCTCTTAAATACTGGCCCCTGGACTGCCACTGGGAGACCGCAGTGAACAGCGAGGTCTCATAAAAGTCAGACCACGCTGCTGATGGCTGGGCCCGGCCGGAAGATCCGTGGGAGCGCGCCATGTTGCTCATCTAGGCGGCGTGGGAAGATCCACCAGCCCGGCGGACTTTGGGACTCGCGACTGGAGGCTCAGTGAACAGTGAGATTATTCAAACCTGGGATAACAGGGGTTGGGAGCTGCGGTCACGCCATCGGACCCATGGGGCGCCTTCTGGCGCCCCCCCTCCCCTCTAAACACTGGCCTCTGGAATACCAGTGGGAGACCGCAATGGACGGCTGGACCCCATAACAACACCTGAGGTTCCCCACTCCCCTATCCCAGCGGTAGGGCATCGGTCAATGCTGGGGATCTGCTGAGCTATCATTGGACAACTACCACGACGCTTAGACACGGGGCCACCCACCCAGGAAGCGGTGGACTGGGGAGGCGCACATTGCTCTACAACCGCTGCCCGACCCATTAAGAACGGGGACCCGGAGCCCCCCCCCCGCTGCGACCTAGGACACACCAGGACCTGACGGCAGACGGGTGGGCACATCATGGGGAAGAAAGATGCGGCCGCTCGGACTCCGAGACAAGGTACTCTGGATCGCTATGCCATGGCCCCTCCTGCTAAGGAGTTTGAGGTCCAGGGACAGCGCTCGGATACGGAGCTCCTGATGCGTGTCATCCAGGCATCGCGAAATGACATACAGGCGTCCAGGGCTGCCCTTGAAGTAAAGATTGGCGAAGTGAGATCGGAAGTTACCCTACTGTGGCAGGATTTCCGTAACTTAACGGAGAGGGTGACCACGGCGGAGACGCGGCTGGGAGAAGCGGAGGATACGCTCACCACACTAAAAAGAGACATGGCGGATCTTTGGGCATCCCACAAGCAGCTCCAATGGAAGGTGGATGATGCGGAAAATAGGGCACGCCGCAACAATCTGCGCTTTGTGGAATTTAGGGAAGGAATCGAAGGGAACGACATGCCGGCCTTCCTCCACACATGGCTTCAGAAGACTCTCCCGATGGCACGCCTGTACAACTGTTTTATTGTGGAGAGGGCGCACAGGGCCCTGCTGGCAAAGCCCCCGGAAGGGGCGAGACCCCGACCCGTTATAGCCCGATTCCTGAACTTTGCAGATCGAGATCTCATCCTAAGAGAAGCTCGGAAGATGGGTAAAATACGATTTGAGAACACGACAATTATGATCTTCCCGGATTACAGTCAAGAAGTCCAGAAACAGAGGCGCTCCTTCGATGCGTTGAAGGCAAAACTGAGGGACTTAAAAATACAATATATGTTGCTCTTCCCTGCAAAGCTAAAAGTCATTTACAAGGAAAAGTCGTACTTCTTTACGCACCCTGACGATGCATGGCAATGGCTGGAGGAGCGACCCCCGCGGCGAGGACAGTTAGAAGAAAGGCGGGAGACGCCGGATAGGCCACGGCCCGCGGAGGGCTCATGGGGAATACCGAAGCCACAGAGGCCGAGGGGCACGAGGGGCGCAGGAGGCTGACGGCGACCCCGTATCCAAAGTTGACTCAGACCACCATCTTGCTGAGACACTCGGATTCTCCAGAGGCCAGAGGAAATGCTGGCTCCAGATTTCGATGCCTGGAAAGGTCCACCCGCTCAGACGGAGAAGAGGGCGCAGTTGGAAACACTTCTGGGGAAGAGGACAATGACCCGCAGTCTATGCATCCGTTGGTGGCAGAGATCCATGAGATGGAACAGGATCCAGCGGGAGGGAATGGGACCTCACAGGACGCTACCCAAGACTCTCATTCGTGATTGTGGGGCAATATGGACATACAGTTTCTGGCTCGGCTGAAAAGCACGCAGGTTGATACACCCCTTACAACCTTTCTTGGTTCAAGTTGTGTGATGTATTTTGCCTTTCTACTCATCTCTTTGGGTGGAAGGGAATTTTGATTGCTCTCGGACTACTGTCCGGGTGATGGGGGGCTAGGGGATCTTTGGGGTGGGCGATAGACCTTCTCTACCCGAGAGTCCCTGACAATGCTGGCAGCAGACAAGGGGCTGGCGGGAGGGGTAGGTGGGGCTCGGTGGAGAGAGGGGTTTCTGCAGTTCTATGGTTGTGGGTTTTTGGGTAATTATGGTGGGTGGGACGAGAAAGGTGGGGGGATTGGGGGGAGGGGGATTTGTTAAGCCTGACTTGTTGAGCATACGCACACACGACCCATCAACACTGAGTGCAGGACAATGGCCTCGATTGACCCATAATGCACGACATGGCAAGGGATAACCAAGATGGGGGAGCAGGGCACCAAGCGAGCTTCGGGTACTCACCTGGAATGTTAATGGCCTGGGTTGTAAGGTCAAGCGAGGGTTAGTAAATACCTATGTGAAGAGATCTGGGGCTAAGGTTATACTGCTGCAGGAGACGCATTTACGGGGCACGAACTGCACCTTCTTGGCAAGAGGGCAATATAAAGTATTGGCGCATGCAGGTTTCATGTCCGGCTCGAGAGGAGTTGCGATCCTAATTAAAAAGTACCCACCCATACGTATAGCACAGACCTAGGTAGACCCACTAGGGACGTACGTGGGGGTACGGGGCCATTGGAATAGGAAGGAAAACACGTTCATATCTGTTTATGCCCCCCCCCCCCAAACTCCAGGCAGCTACACTTAGGGGAGTAGGTGACATACTTCTCAACACGTCTGACACGATTCAAGTATTGGGAGGGGACTTCAATGACGTGATGGACCTAGGGACTGACAGGACAGGGGTTAGGGACAGGACCGCTGGTCAGACTCTGTTGGCTGCCACGATGGAAACAGTAGGCTTGGTAGACACATGGCGGTGGCTGCATCCAGACAGCAGGGAATATTCCTTTTACTCAGGGGCGCATAAAGTATACTCCCGCCTCGACTATATATTCATGGCCAGACAGGCGCTGTGCAGCACAGATGTGGCGGAATACCGGGCACGGGGCATCTCGGACCACTCACCCCTACTACTCAAGGTGGGAGGACGGAGAACGGAACGACACAAGGTACTACGACTGGCGGCATGGGACCTCCAAAATGCCGACATACTGAGAGGCTTACGTGCGGACCTGAAGGTCTATGTAACAGAAAATGAGGGGACAGTGGACTCCAGAGTGACGCTGTGGGAGGCGCTCAAAGTCATAATTCGAGATAGGGCACAAGCTCGGTTGGCGGAGGATAAGAGAAAAGTGCAAGCTGAGGTGCTGGCCTTAGAAGCCCAGATCCTTGCTTTAGAGCAGGAGCACTTGATCACTAGAGACCTGGGAACGCTCAGACGACTGTCAGACATACGGGTCCAATTCAAACACCTGGTAACGGGTGAGGCAAAGGCTCAGGCTCTGGCAACCCTCCACCGCCTTTATGATGTGGGTGATAAGTCAGGGCTTCTCCTGGCGTGGCTGAGCAAGAAAGGGAGGGATGCGCGATGGGTTGAGACAGTGAGAGATGGCCAGGGGGGTTGGGCCAGAACGGATGACCAGATAGCCAAAGCGTTTGCAGACTATTATGGGGCCTTTTATGAAGCCAGGCCACTAGGATCAAAGGAAGACACCATGCAATACATGGCACATATCGACCTTCCGGTCTTGGGAGACGCAGAGCAACTGGACCGTAGGCGGACATATCATTGGAAGAGGTTAGAGAGGCTATTACCAAACTTCGGGCGGGGAAGGCGTCAGGCCCTAATGGCTTCCCAGCTGAGTTTTTTTTTTAAACGGCAGATCTTCTGACTCGCCATTTACTAGGCCTGTTTGTGGACGCTGAGGCAGAAGGGACCTTCCCTCTAGACCCCTGCAAGGGTACGATCATCCCAATCTTTAAAGAAGGGAAGCCGCCCGATGAGTGTTCCTCCTACCGCCCCATTTCCCTCCTCAATGTAGAGGCAAAACTCTTTGCTACGATATTGGCCCTCCGCCTTCGGCGGGTGATCTCAGGACTGGTCCATCTAGACCAAACAGGGTTCCTCCCTGAAAGGGCGACTCGGTACAACCTGAGGAGAACACATAATTGGCTCATGGAGGTGAGCAACAGAGAGAGTCCACACTGGTTCCTCTCCCTTGATGCCGAAAAGGCATTTGACGCGGTCCACTGGCCCTTCCTGGAAGGAGTGTTGGAACGTATCGGTTTTGGTCCCAAGTTCAGGAAGAAGATTAGCATGTTGTACACCGACCCCAGGGTGAGAGTGCGGGTCAATGGGACATTGTCTGGAGACTTTCCTATACGGAGGGGCACCAGGCAGGGATGCCCCCTGTCCCCACTGCTGTTTGTCTTCTCTATAGAGATAATGGCATGCGCAATCCGGAAAAATGAGAATATCCGGGGGTTTAGCATAAGGACATCGGACACATCTATGGAAAAACTTTCCCTGAATGCAGAGGATGTCCTGCTATATATCACTGCACCGGAGACTAGAGTACCGGCACTCTTCTTAGAACTTGAGCGATAAGGGGCACATGCGGGCTACCAGATCAACTGGCATAAATTGATTCTATATGATCCCCAAAGATGGAATGAGGGCCCTACGCTCCCAGAACGGCTTCAAACGACCAGGGAGGGGTTTCCGTACCTCGGGGTGTTCATAACGACAGATAAGGTGCTCTCCTTTGAGAGGAATCTTCGACAGGTGCTACGCAACTTTACTGAAGACGCGGCACGATGGAAGCTGCTTCCCCTGACGCTCCTGGGCCGGGCGGCAATGTTTAAAATGATTACGCTTCCACGATTCCTATACGCCTTCCAAAATGAATATTTTCCGATGCAAGCTAAGGTGTTCAAGGACATACATGCAGAGCTCCGGACCTTCTTATGGTTGGGGAAGTGGCCCACGGTGGCGCTCTCGACATTACAAAGACACCAATATAATGGGGGTATTTCCCTACCCGACCTAGAGGCCTACTATTGGGCAGAACACCTAGTCGCTATAAATGAATGGATGCACGCCGCAGCTGCCCACCCCACTTTTACACTAGAGAGACATACCATGGAAGCACATACCTGCCTACACTATCTGTATGGGGGTAGGGGGAGGGCCAGACTGCTGCCGGCTACGAGACTCACGCTAGGGATATGGACGAGGGCGACAAAAGCAATATGGTGGGAACGTAGACTAACAAAACAAACCCCACTATGGAAATGCGCCTGGTTAAAGGAAACTAATAAATTGAAAGGATGCAGGAGTTGGGACGCCATTGGCATGTCGACCTTGGGCAACGTGATGAGGCGAGGGGAGCTGCAATCGTTTCCCTCACTACGCAAAGAATATGGATTGCATCACACACAATACTTTAAATGCATGCAACTACGACACGCATGGAGGGCAGAGGGGGCTTTGGCAGAGGCGCTTCCAGAATATGCTCCTCTGGAGGGACGTCTCCTACAAGAAAGGATTGCTGGTAAGGCAGTATCCCTTACATACAAAACAATAATGAATAATAGGCCGGACCGACTGGGGAACCTAAGGACAACATGGGAGCAAGAGGTGGGCGACAAGGATGAAGTAGACTGGGGTGTAGTCCTAATGCATCCAAGGGAGGTGGCAGTTAAGTCCTGCCTTCGGTTGATACAATTTAATGTCCTCCATAGAACCTATTATGATAGAGCACGCCTACACAGGATTGGGAAAATAACGGACCCGGGGTGTCTGAGATGTGGCATTGGCATAGGGGAATTTGATCATACCATCTGGTCCTGCCCAAATATCCTACTGTTCTGGGGGGGCGGTACTGACGGAGCTGGGGGAAGTACTGGAGACCACCATACCTTTGGACCCCAAGATTGCACTACTGGGAATGACAATTGATGTAGATTTGGCTAGACCATTACTGATCTTCCTGGCGCTGGCTCTAGTGGTGGGCAAGAGAGATGTGGCACGGAAATGGGGGGCACCAGACACACCTCAACTAGAAGAATGGAGAAGGGGGATGGACCTCTATATGGCCGCAGAGAGAGTAACATATAAGGCAAGGGGGTGCCCCAAAAAATTTGGCAGGGTATGGGTAAGTGGAGGCGCTACCATGGGCTGGATGGAGGGGTGTGAGGTATATGGGGGCATGAGCACTCACTTGCCGAGGAGCGGATCCGGATGGAGGGTCTGAGGCTATCATGCGAAGAGAACTGGGTAGGAGGACTAACTGCACTATTGAAGATTGCAAATTATGTTTCAGACCTAGGGGAGGGAAATGTGGATAGGGAGGTGGGGAAATATGTGTGCTGCTCGACATTGACATGCTGGATGTTTGCTTTTATGATGATAAAACCTAAATAAAACATGTTTAAAAAATATATATATTACTGACCTACAATTACATCACCTCCACATCGATAAGCATACTACTATAGGTTTAATCTCTACATCAGGTACATAATCAAATTAACTGTTGTATTAATCAATTATACTTACCTATACCTACCTTGTGATGTAGGATTGTGATGATGTGGTGAATGCAAATTAATTAAGATGGTAGTTGAAGTTTTTTTTCTCTGACATTCCAGGAATATTTAATGTTGTGTACATCATGAGAGCCAACTTCTGAATTACCTTGGATTTCGGGGGGTTAAGCTATAACATTTGACCGTTGACCTCTGTGACATCACAAAAAGTGGTGGCATAGGACATGAAGTCACTAGTAGATAGTTATATGGCATTGAGGAGGCAGGTGGGCAGGTAGAACAGGAGTGTTTTTATCGTTAGGGCAGAACTCAAAGTTTCTAAAACAACATTACTTACAAGCATGTCACAGAAGCAATGAGCTCCTGTCATAAACTCCCCCGACACAGAAATATAGCATTTATTTGTTGCTAGCATTTCCTGTTTCAGGTTTGTCAACGTTAGACATGAGCTTACACAGAGAGTGCTGCTTTCTATTTAAATGCAGAATATATTTCACCGGAAAAGTGCTGAATAAATGTATCAGAAATTGCCTTTACAGTCAAGTTAATGGCCTACTTTTTACATTCATGTAGGAGGGCAACAACATTAAGTCTAGCAACTGAGATCGATGAGAGCATAAATGGTAATCGTGCTCACTTTGCAATGCTATAGTGACTCGTTGAAATGATGCAAAAATAATTCCCTTCTAAGCCTAGCTTTCATGAATTATTTCCTAAGTATAGTTTTATTTGATAATGCCCAATTTAAATACAGTATTATATTTTTCAAGAATAAAAGTGTTAGAAATACAATATGAATTATTGTTCTTGAAAATGTCAGAACCACAAAATCCTTAGGCAGTATATGAGACATGCAAAACGAAGACATAGAGCCCTTCCTTAAAGTATACTTGGTTTATGGAGAACATGTGAACATTTTACTGTATAGTGCCACACCTTAGCAAAGCCAGTAGGTCAATGAGGTACTTCCAAAAAGTCTTAGTGCTTTTTTCACAGTAACCTTTGGTTTGATAGGCCTCTTTGGTCCAAACATATGAGACAACTGAAAATTTTAGTCCTAGAATCCAAAGTCTTAGGGACCGGTTCACAAAAGTAATATGAGACAAAATCAAACTTTATGACTTTTGGTATTCACAAAAGGCATTTAGGAGTAGTAAAGTTAAGAATCCTAACTTTACTTCTCCTAAACTGAGACAAAATCCTAACTTTTCTGTCTTTGGGCATTCACAAAAGGCATTTAGGAGTAGTGAAGTTAGGATTCCTAGCTGTACTACTCCTAAACGGAGAAAAATCCTAACTTTACGACTTTCGGTATTCACAAAAGGCATTTAGGAGTAGTAAAGTTAAGATTCCTAACTGTACTACTCCTAAACTGAGACAAAATCCTAACTTTACGACTTTCGATATTCAGAAAAGGCATTTAGGAGTAGTAAAGTTAAGATTCCTAACTGTACTACTCCTAAACTGAGACAAAATCGTAACTTTACTACTTTTGGTATCCAAAAAGGCATTTAGGAGTGGTAAATGCAAAAACAACAGTTGATGGACAGAATGCTGAACAATGTCATACATTCACCCCAGTACAGAGATCTGGGCCTAAATCCATCGTTTTTTTGCACTCCACACCACCCCAGTTCAGACATGGCCATATGCAAATCCGCCTTGACCCTGTGCCTTATGGGAACAGTCCAGCTCGAACTGCCAAGCCATGTCATTCCTGGACCGGAATCAAGCATCCTAGGACCAGTTTCTGGCTATCAGCCGTCATCAGCCAGGATAGCTTGACTCCAGTGGTGTGGAAAGCATGGGACTCATGTCTGAGCATACCCATCCCACTCGGGGTGACAAATGCAAAAACAACAGTTGATGGACAGAATGCAGAACAATGTCATACATTCACCCCAGTACAGAGATCTGGGCATAAATCCGTCATTTTTTTGCACTCCACACCACCCCAGTTCAGACATGGCCATATGCAAATCAGCCTTGACCCTGTGCCTCATGGGAACAGTCCAGCCCGAACTGCCAAGCCATGTCTTTCCTGGACCGGAATCAAGCATCCTAGGACCAGTTTCTGGCTATCATCCAGAGTGGGATGGGTATGGTCAGACATGAGTCCCATGCTCTCCACACCACTGGAGTCAAGCTATCCTGGCTGATGACAGCTGATAGCCAGAAACCGGTCCTAGGATGCTTGATTCCGGTCACTCTCCCCTCCCTCCTCTTGTGTCTCTTCCCCTCCCACATCATAGTTAACGGCGGCTGTGGTACGTTCTCATTGAGCAGGTGGCTAGGCTCAGCTCCCCACCCAACTGCGTCTGACTGGACTGGTCCTCTGCTCCTGTACTCGCTTCTTCTTGTGCCTCTTGAGACTTTTGCACTTCTCCCTCGTATTATTTTTCATATTTTCTTTGACCTCTTGGAGCTTCTGCTTTATTCCCCTGCTATTTATTCGCCTTTTCAAGTTCTCCGCTCTCTTCCTCTGCTTTCTCTGTGCCTCTTTGAGCACTCTAAATTTGTCTCCTCCTTTTATCTGTGCCTCTGGAGCTTGTGCTCATTTTCCTCCATTTTTTCTGTCCCTCTTGAGCTTCTCCTCATTTTACCCCCTTTTCTCTGTGCTTCTTGAGCCTTTGTTCTCCTCACAACATGCATGAAAGGTGGTACGAGTAATGCACCTCAACTGTGATAGATGAAATGTACATACAAGTGGTAACATATCAAGAGGTAATATATGTTCTGTGCATGGGTTTCCAAGTCAATGGGTTTATTCCTCACCACACTTTAATGACAGACATGGCTTACTGCTTCTATCATTATATATAGAAATTGTGATTGCCTGCATATATATGGCATATGTACAATATAGCAATGGAGGCTGTTTCTATTCTTTTTAGCCTGGATGAAATCGTAGGGACATTTCCACCAAACGACATGTATTGGCTAAAGCTCTGAAGAGGTCACACAAGCAGGGAATAAACCCATCATTTGAGAGCACTGCGGCTGAGAACCCTTGGGGTAAGACGTGGATGTGACGGCTGTATAAGTGCCCCAAACCTGTTAAACACCCAATGAATTAATCCACTTAGGAAACATGGCACTGAGATCTGGAATATCCGTACCAAAATGTCTCTAGACTCCTTTTCCGGATGGAAACTTGGGTCAGCCTCACGTCGACACCTGACATTGCCAACGCAACCCTATGGGCTACAAGATCACATGAAAATATCGCCATTACAAGCCAGGAGGAGGACTTGCCATCATCCACAAGGATAACTTCAAATATTCTACATCCAAAGCAAAAAATACCCCGACATGGAAAACATGTACTTCAAACTGTAAAGCAGTGAGAGCTTCACCCTGGAGGGACCCTTCCCCACCGACCACCTGTACCCTGAGCCAAATTCAACATCCTTATCAGAGACTTCATCACCCGCTTCACCATCAACTGCAAAGACTTCATACTTCTCAGTAATTTCAATTTCCACATGGAGGCCTGAACAACTCTCTGCTCCAAAGCCCCCCTCCTGGGCAGTGCCGGACTGGGAACAAAAACCGGCCTTGACAAAGTGCTCGGCCGGTCCCCTCCCCTTCCCCCCCCGGGGGTTGGGGGTGCAGCCTAGCTCTTTGCCGGGGCCGGTTTCTGGCCGATTTTGTTACAGGGCCGATTTTATGCTGCAAAAATGGCCCTGTAACAAAAACGTCCCCAGGGGACCAAAACAGGCCCCCACCAATGCGGCGCACCGGGGGATTGCCCGGTGCCCGCTACGGCCAGTCCGGCCCTGCTCCTGAGACTCACCCATCTCATCACAGACCCAACACATATCGAAGGACGCACACTGGACCTAATCGTCCCCACCAGCGCAGGAGCACATACAAGTGACTACACCACTCTAAAATTAGAATTTGTGCTGGGGAATCTTTGAGGTATTGTAGGATCCAAACTCTTCTACCCCTTGTGCGAAGCCCGTTAACATTCCATGATAGTATCTATGTTGTCTGTGTCATCTTCATACAGTATCTTTGCAATGTGTATGCAGACCTTCATACTGTTACTCATCTCTTTTCTGTCTATTTGAGGTGTCTGAGGAAATGTGTTGTAGTTTTTTCCCACATGCTCCCCACCCAGTGCCCCCAAAATCCCCTTGAGAACCCCTCCCTACTTCCTACTGGACCTAACACGGGTCCCATTTTCTTCCCAGCCCCTTGTTGCACACCGCCACCTATATTTACATGAATTGAAATACCACCCCCTATATCCCCTCACTTTATCTCCTACTCCTTCATTTCTTGTGTTATATGTCAGTCTCTATGTACCTCCTTCCCATTCTTAATTACTCCAGGGAGATAATCGGCCTCTCTAACAGTTTTCAGAAACTGCATTTTGTTGTTATGCATGACTGAGTGCAGCTGGAAATGTTAGCTGTGCCGAGGCTCCTGTTTACCGGAAGTCCTTGAGACGCTTTCCGAGTTCCCATTGTCTGTCCAGAGTGACCTGGGCCAGGTCAGACCTATTTTCAAATGAGAAGTCCTTCCTCTTTAGTGTTTTCATTTTCAGTGCACCCAGGAGTATTTTTTCTTTCAGGGTTTACGTTTGGAAGTTGAGGAGGATTTTCCGTGGCTTTGTTGTATTCGGGTTTCTCCTAAATAGATCTCTTTGTATTTGCTGGATGTCCTGTTCTATTGCTGCCTTGCTTTCTTCTATCTGGAGTGTGTCCTTTATTAATGAAGCCACAAATAATTTCAAGTTGTCCCCCTGTCGTCCCTCGGGAATATTAAGTATATGTAAGTTGTTTTTTCTAGAATTATTTTCCAACTGTTCCACCATCTCCTGCAGTGCCTGCTCTACCCTCTGCAGTGCTACTATCTCCTTCTTACTGTCATTTAGGTGGATTTTCCGTGGCTTTGTTGTTTTCGGGTTTCTCCTAAATAGATCTCTTTGTATTTGCTGGATGTCCTGTTCTATTGCTGCCTTGCTTTCTTCTATCTGGAGTGTGTCCTTTATTAATGAAGCCACAAATAATTTCAAGTTGTCCCCCTGTCGTCCCTCGGGAATATTAAGTATATGTAAGTTGTTTTTCCTAGAATTATTTTCCAACTGTTCCACCTTCTCCTGCAGTGCCTGCTCTACCCTCTGGAGTGCTACTATCTCCTTCTTACTGTCATTTAGGTCTGCCCTTAGTTCACCAACACTAGTTTTCAGTGTCTGTGTTCTCGCTGTCAAGGAGTCTATTTCTTTCTCTAGAAACTCACAAAAGTTGCATATCTCGCTCTGGTTTGCCTCTGATACCGCAAAATCTTTTCTGATGTCTCCAGAGAGTGAGGCAAACATATCCTCTAGCCAACCAACCCCAGCCCGGTACCAGTGGTACCAGTGTCTTTTTTCCTGATTGCCACAGTTTTTTGGGGGCCCTTCTGAAGAGGCAGTAGTCCTGTCGCTATCAAGCACATATCCATCCTTGCAGGCCTCCCCTTTCTCACCTTTCTCACCTGCCACCCTTTCTGATGTGCCTTCTATTCGTACCTTCATTGAATGGGCAGTCTCCCCCTGGTCAAGCAATTCTGGATTCCTAGATTGCCTCTCCTTGTCCTTTTTCTTACCTTTAAGGGTAACTACAGGTGGGAGAACCTTAAAAAAGGTCCGGAGGGAGGGGGTTACTTTAATTTTGCAACTTAGAATCTCACTCCTGTTTTTTCCACCCCTACGTATTTTCCGGGAATCCTGTTCCACTTTTCCCATAGTTCTGGGTTTCTACGTGCTAGATTTGAGAGAAAAAGGAATAATACAACTTTTGTCAAGAGAGGAGAGACACTTGCTTCCGGGTTCAAAGCTATCTATGTTGAAGTAACAATAGGTCCTTCTACCGACCTGCACCCTTGCTCCTACTGCCTCCCCACTAGCACATTAGGCCTTAAAAACTCCAGACAGTCTTCCCCTATGGCAGCCTTACCAGATTTCTCTTCAACTTTCCCCCTGCACCCAGATCCCGCTTTGCCGCCTGTGGAGCAGCGCTTGTGCTGACACTGTTCCCACTACCTCGTCAAAGAAGAATGTATGAAGTTGTTTAAAAAACAGAGATGGGTACAGCATGTAGGGTGCACAGAACAGACAGCTAACATAAGAGGGGTAGCAATAGTTGTTAAAAAAACAAGGAGGGTGTGGCGGTATTAAGTACACAGGTGGATAAATCCGGCAGATGGATTATAGCGGATTTAAAAATAGAGGACCATCCACTGACCTTAGTAGGATATTATAGCCCAAACCAGGATGAATGCGAACCCTTAAAATCTATCAGCCTGATTCATGAAGCTAAATTGCACTCGCAAAGGGCAAGATTCTCAGAATCTTGCCTTTTGCGAGTGCAATTTTGGCATTTGGGATTCACAATCCCAAATGCAAAAATCGCTAATGAAGAATGAGCTAATATGCGAGAATTAGCATTTAAGGAATCTCTATTAGAGATTCCTTAAATGCTATTCATGACACTTTCAAAAATTGCGATTTTGCAAATTTGGGCCGCTATTTACCGAGAGGTCAGACCTCTCGGTAAATAGCAAAAACTTAGAAAAATGCTTTTAAAAGCATTTTTCTAAGTTGCATGTTGCACACACACATGTCCTTTGGACATGTGTGTGCGCAACACCTGTTCAAATGTGCATTTTAGGGGTGCTACAGGGTGTCCTTTGGACACCCCTGGCACCCTTAAAATCGCTATCTTATTTGCGAGTAGTAAATTGCTACTCGCAAATAAGGGATACTCCCCATTCATTCCTATGGGCCTTTTGGCCCATAGGAATGAATGGGGAGTTATTCCTTTTTTTGCGAGTAGCAATTTTCTACTCGCAAATAGAGAACATGTAGGAATCGCTATTTATTTAGCAATTCCTACATGAATACCGTTTTGCGTGTCCTCAATAGCGAGTCGCTATGATTCGCTATTAGGGCCACGCAAAACGGCCCGTACATGAATCAGGCTGTATATTTATTAAGTTACTAGACTTCCCAGGCCCAGTCATAATGGCGGGAGATGTTAATATCATCATGGATCCAAAGTTGAATAAATCCTGTAATAGTACAGCTATACCCACTCCAAAATCCCAGACTTTTTGAGCTCTATGATGAGGCAGCATGCTCTTAGCGACTTATGGAGGGAGAGGGTAGGAGCTCTGCAAGGTACATCATACCAAAATAAAAAATATGGGCATAGATCAAGGATTGACTATTTTCTTGTAGAAACTAATCTTATGAAAAAACAAAAATAATCCACCCTAGAGAACAAAATAAAATAATAGTATCCTTCCTAGCTCAGTTCGACACTGTCAAGAACTGTGTGTACCCTACGGATGTATAGGGGAACACAATGTTTTGTTAAATTAACCCTCACCCACCAAAAGGTCACCTGGTGGCATGCTTCATCATCGGGTTCTCCCTGCCCTGCTGCGAGACGTGGCATGCTGTGTCCTACGAAGACGTGGGAGCACTTAGAAGTGAAAAGATACTATGTGTAATGTGAGAGTGGAGGGGTCAAAAGTGAATGAAATGTGATTAAAAAATACCTGACCATGTGGAAACTAGACTTTAATACTCCTTCCAGCGGGTATTGTTAAAAGTGGGGAGTGGAGAATGTATGCCATGATTGGCTACTACCTCATTAGTCTACATGTTTCGAAGCCACTTCCCTGGCTTCTCATCAGGACCAACTGATTAATCACTACACCACTCTAAACAGAAAAACAACAACAATGTGGTCTGCCTAAATAATTATGCAGAATTGCATTGTTTATTAAATACATGCACTGTATACTGTACTCAGTTGGTATAGTTTCGTAAATATATACTATTATTACCACACAATAGCCCCATGAGCTATCTTCATGCAGTCACTCATCGGAGCCATGGTGAGGTATTGAATATGGTGAGAGAGCAGCTGTTTAGAGTGGTGTAGGTATCATTCAGTTGGTCCTGATGAGAAGCCAGGGGAATGGCTTCAAAACATGTAGACTAGGGAGGTAGCAGCCCATCATAGCATACATCCTTCACTCCCCACTTTTAACAGTACCAGCTAGAGGGAGTATTCAATTCTAGTTTCCACATAGCCAAGTATTTTTAATCACATTTCCTTCACTTTTTACCCCTTCATTCTCACATTACACATGGTATCTTCTCACTTCTAAGTACTCCCATGTCTTCGTCGGTCGCAGCATGCCCCGTCCCACAGCGGGGCAGGAAGAACCCAATGATGAAGCATGCCACCCAGGGACCTTTTGGTGGCTGAGCGTTATTTTAACAAAACAATGTGTTTCCCTACACATCTTTCTGGGACACACAGTTCTTGACATTGTTAACGTGAGCTAGGAAGGATACTATTATTTTATTTTGTTCCCTAGGGTGGATTCTTTTTGGTTTTCCATGATACACAGATCTTTTCAACCTCTTCACTCTCTCTCGTTTATTAATACAGAAGCGAATCTTAAACAAGAGGTGTTAGACATCAAATCTCTTCACGCACATTTATCAGCAATAATACTAACATTCAGGAAGGATAGTCGACACAAAGATAAAAGGTGGACTTTGGATCGGACCATTTTTTCAGAGACAGAAACAATGGATGCCCTAAAGATAGATGTAGGTGAGTTCCTTCAGACTAATTGCGTTTACGCCCCAATCGGAATAGTGTGGGATGCGATGAAAACCTTTATTAAAGGAAGGATTACAAGCATACTCAGCCATTGGAAAAAACAATACAGACAAAAGTTGAGGGAATTAGAGGCTGAAATAAGAAAGATAGAAACAGATAGAATCATGACCACTGGCAGTAATACCCAGAGGGAAGAGAAATTGATAATACTTAAAAAACAAATAGAAAAACCCTACAAAATAACATTAAGAAAAGATGGGATGCAAGCAAGCTAGTCCACTTCGAGTAAGGGCAGGGAGGAGGGACGCTCTCAGGGCCATATGTATCAAGCCAAATTTCGGCGTTTGCGAATGCAATTTTGCCAAATAGTATGTATTAAGGCAAAATAAGGAATCGCAAAATTTGCGATTCCTTATTTTGCGATTGCATTTAAGCAATCGCCAATTTTTACGATTCCTTAAATGCAATGTAAGAAGCACCAAAAAAGTGCAATTTGGCCTTAAGGAATCGCAAATTACCACCAACTTCAAGTTGGTGGTAATTTGCGATTTCTTTCACAAATGCACTTTTTGGCATTTGTAAAGGTGCCATGTGGCGCACAAATGTAATTTTTTGGGGTGCATCAAGGTGTCCTTATGACACCCTTGCACCCTTGAAATTATTCTCATTTTGCGATTCTCAAATTGCTAATCGCAAACTTCCTATTCATTCATATAGGCCTCCTGGCCCATAGAAATGAATTGGAAAGTATTCCTTAATTGCGATTCCCAATTTGCTAATCACAATTAAGGAATATTAAGAAATCGCAAAAAAATGTTGATTTTTTACGTACATCCCTATTTGCAATTCTCAAATAGCGATTTCAAAAAAATCGCTATTTGAGAATCGCAAATCAGGATGTTGATAGATATGGCCCTTAGCCTGGAAAATCAAGACTGAGCAAAATAGAAACTACATCAATGGAATTAAGCTGGGACAGTCCAATGTAATCTTAACAAATGAATCTGAAGAGGAAGAGGCTTTCTTTGAATATTTCCAAGATCTTTACTCTGAAGAGGAGGAGATCTCAGAGGAAGAGGCAGTAACTTGGTTAGCAGAGTCTGTGAAGCCTTTGGCTCAAGAGCAAAAAGAGAGTCAAAACCAAGATGTAACAGATGAAGAAGTGAGGAGGCCATAAAAACAGAGGAGGGTGGGTCTATCTGCTAATTTTCACTCTTGACCTAGAGGCCGCATTATCTCCCACCTTACAGATAGCTATGGGGTTTGGTTGAATTTCAGGCTACCAAGTGAATGAGGCCAAAACAGAGATCATGGTTTGGAATCAGAGGGTATATAACCGGTTGAATATAAAGGATATGAAATACTTGGGGATTAGAATTGTGGAAGATATAAATAGAATCCCAGAAATTAACTTACTGAGAATTTATAGGGAAATAGTGCACTTATTGAAGAGCTGGGTACATCTTCCCCTTACTATTTTCGGATGAGGTAACTTGGTCAAGATGGTGATTTTGCCAAAAAATACTTATCTATTCAACACCATACCTCTTCATTTTGACAAGTTAGCAATAGAAAAAATCCAGCAGGCAATAAACTCTTTTATCAGGGTATATAAAGGGGTCTGGATATCTTGGAAAACGTTGTGGAGACGGAGAGAGAAAGGGGGACTATCATTACCAGATATCCAGTTATACGCATGGGCTTTCCAAATTACCAACTCTAGAATGCTTTTTAGAACCCCCGATGACACAGATATCGGAGTTATGTTCTCCGCAATGATAAAAGTGAGTAGAAGGGGATCCAGACGTTTTCTTTTTAAGTTTGGTGACCCAAATATTTTCAAGAATATTAAGCTAAAAGTACCACAAGCATTTACTAGAAGGTTGTATACTATAAGAAGGTGGCTCGAATTAGATAACTATTCCTTCTCTGCCCCAATCTGGGATTCTCCAGGGACACCTGAATGCCTTAAGGATAAGTTGGTGTTATCAATGAGGGACACGGGTGTACTTGTCGGGGGTGAAATTACACAGGATGGACAGGTGATCACACAGAGTGAGATAAAAGATTTTATGAAGGACAAAATTTCCCATTTTAAGTATATGCAACCCAAGAGCTGGGCGCAGGCTCGAGAACACCATTGGATGTAGCCAACGATCTAGAGGAACAATTGGCCAACAAACTCCCAGGTGTGAAAGAAGTCTCCTTCTGGTACTGGAGTTTACAGGACACCATCAATGGAAAATTCACCCTGGTAGAAGATTTATGGGGAAGATGCTTGCTGAGCTGCAATTTACAGCTTATTTAGCCAGCATCCATGCCTACACTTTATACTATTGTTAAGCTTGCTTTTATTAAAATAACCCATTTTTTCTCACTTTCTTGGGCACCTGAGAACTTATCCAAAATGGGGAAAGGAAAGCCGGTTGCCTTTGCAAAGTGTGGCCTTGAAAAAGCGACAGATGTACATATGTATATTCAATGCACGCAAATATAAAGTTTCTGGCATGAAGTTGAATCAACATTCACAGGTATTAACACAGCTGATGAGAGAATTGGAGCACGCTTATACAGCTTTGCGAGTAAGTCACTGCAGCTTAACTATTTCAGCATGACGGGTCTTTGATACATAATTTCAAAAAGGGGGTGGTGATGGACAGAGTATCTGAGTTAATCAGAACACTCCTACCCAGTCAACAGATCAGGGCTTGACCCATCACCGTTTTTTAGCTCACTGCACCATCCCAGTTCAGAACCTGGCTACATGCAAATTAGTCTGTCCCTGGCTTAGTGCATCATGGGAACAGGGCAGACCAAACTACCAAGCCAATTCTTTACTGGAAAGGAAACAAGCTTCCGGGGACCGGTTTCTGGCATTACAGCCGTCTTCGGCCCAGCTTGCTTGAATCCTGATGGTGCAGTGAGCAAGGGACTCACATCTGAGCATACCCTTCCACACTTATGGTGGCCAAAATAATTTCAAAAAGGGGGTGGTGATGGACAGAGTATCTGAGTTAATCAGAACACTCCTACCCAGTCAACAGATCATGGCTTGATCCATCACCGTTTTTTAGCTCACTGCACCATCCCAGTTCAGAACCTGGCTACATGCAAATTAGTCTGTCCCTGGCCCAGTGCATCATGGGAACAGGGCAGACCAAACTACCAAGCCAATTCTTTACTGGAAAGGAAACAAGCTTCCGGGGACCCGTTTCTGGCATTACAGCCGTCTTCGGCCCGGCTTGCTTGAATCCTGATGGTGCAGTGAGCAAGGGACTCACATCTGAGCATACCCTTCCACACTTATGGTGGCCAAAATAATTTCAAAAAGGGGGTGGTGATGGACAGAGTATCTGAGTTAATCAGAACACTCCTACCCAGTCAACAGATCAGGGCTTGATCCATCACCGTTTTTTAGCTCACTGCACCATCCCAGTTCAGAACCTGGCTACAAGCAAATTAGTCTGTCCCTGGCCCAGTGCATCATGGGAACAGGGCAGACCAAACTACCAAGCCAATTCTTTACTGGAAAGGAAACAAGCTTCCGGGGACCGGTTTCTGGCATTACAGCCGTCTTCGGCCCGGCTTGCTTGAATCCTGATGGTGCAGTGAGCAAGGGACTCACATCTGAGCATACCCTTCCACACTTATGGTGGCCAAAATAATTTCAAAAAGGGGGTGGTGATGGACAGAGTATCCGAGTTAATCAGAACACTCCTACCCAGTCAACAGATCAGGGCTTGATCCATCACCGTTTTTTAGCTCACTGCACCATCCCAGTTCAGAACCTGGCTACATGCAAATTAGTCTGTCCCTGGCCCAGTGCATCATGGGAACAGGGCAGACCAAACTACCAAGCCAATTCTTTACTAGAAAGGAAACAAGCTTCCGGGGACCGGTTTCTGGCATTACAGCCGTCTTCGGCCCGGCTTGCTTGAATCCTGATGGTGCAGTGAGCAAGGGACTCACATCTGAGCATACCCTTCCACACTTATGGTGGCCAAAATAATTTCAAAAAGGGGGTGGTGATGGACAGAGTATCTGAGTTAATCAGAACACTCCTACCCAGTCAACAGATCAGGGCTTGATCCATCACCGTTTTTTAGCTCACTGCACCATCCCAGTTCAGAACCTGGCTACATGCAAATTAGTCTGTCCCTGGCCCAGTGCATCATGGGAACAGGGCAGACCAAACTACCAAGCCAATTCTTTACTGGAAAGGAAACAAGCTTCCGGGGACCGGTTTCTGGCATTACAGCCGTCTTCGGCCCGGCTTGCTTGAATCCTGATGGTGCAGTGAGCAAGGGACTCACATCTGAGCATACCCTTCCACACTTATGGTGGCCAAAATAATTTTAAAAAGGGGGTGGTGATGGACAGAGTATCTGAGTTAATCAGAACACTCCTACCCAGTCAACAGATCAGGGCTTGATCCATCACCGTTTTTTAGCTCACTGCTCCATCAGGATTCAAGCAAGCCGGGCCGACGACGACTGAAATGCCAGAAACCGGTCCCCGGAAGCTTGTCTCCTTTCTGGTGAAGAATTGGCTTGGTAGTTTGGTCTGCCCTGTTCCCATGATGCACTGGGCCAGGGACAGACTAATTTGCATATAGCCAGGTTCTGAGCTGGGATGGGGCAGTGAGCTAAATAACGGTGATGGATCAAGCCCTGATCTTTGGACTGGGTAAGAGTGGTCTGCTTAATTCAGACACTCTGTTCATCACCACCCCCTTTTCTGAATCGTTTTTGGCCACTATAGGTGTGGCAGGGTATACTCAGACATGAGTCCCTTGCTCACTGCTCCATCAGGATTCAAGCAAGCCGGGCCGACGACGGCTGACATGCCGGAAACCGGTCCCCGGAAGCTTGTCTCCTTTCTGGTGAAGAATTGGCTTGGTAGTTTGGTCTGCCCTGTTCCCATGATGCACTGGGCCAGGGACAGACTAATTTGCATATAGCCAGGTTCTGAGCTGGGATGGGGCAGTGAGCTAAATAACGGTGATGGATCAAGCCCTGATCTTTGGACTGGGTAAGAGTGGTCTGCTTAATTCAGACACTCTGTTCATCACCACCCCCTTTTCTGAATCGTTTTTGGCCACTATAGGTGTGGCAGGGTATACTCAGACATGAGTCCCTTGCTCACTGCTCCATCAGGATTCAAGCAAGCCGGGCCGACAACGGCTGAAATGCCAGAAACCGGTCCCCGGAAGCTTGTCTCCTTTCTGGTGAAGAATTGGCTTGGTAGTTTGGTCTGCCCTGTTCCCATGATGCACTGGGCCAGGGACAGACTAATTTGCATATAGCCAGGTTCTGAGCTGGGATGGGGCAGTGAGCTAAATAACGGTGATGGATCAAGCCCTGATCTTTGGACTGGGTAAGAGTGGTCTGCTTAATTCAGACACTCTGTTCATCACCACCCCCTTTTCTGAATCGTTTTTGCCCACTATAGGTGTGGCAGGGTATACTCAGACATGAGTCCCTTGCTCCCTGCTCCATCAGGATTCAAGCAAGCCGGGCCGACGACGGCTGAAATGCCAGAAACCGTGAAGAATTGGCTTGGTAGTTTGGTCTGCCCTGTTCCCATGATGCACTGGGCCAGGGACAGACTAATTTGCATATAGCCAGGTTCTGAGCTGGGATGGGGCAGTGAGCTAAATAACGGTGATGGATCAAGCCCTGATCTTTGGACTGGGTAAGAGTGGTCTGCTTAATTCAGACACTCTGTTCATCACCACCCCCTTTTCTGAATCGTTTTTGGCCACTATAGGTGTGGCAGGGTATACTCAGACATGAGTCCCTTGCTCACTGCTCCATCAGGATTCAAGCAAGCCGGGCCGACGACGGCTGAAATGCCAGAAACCGGTCCCGGAAGCTTGTCTCCTTTCTGGTGAAGAATTGGCTTGGTAGTTTGGTCTGCCCTGTTCCCATGATGCACTGGGCCAGGGACAGACTAATTTGCATATAGCCAGGTTCTGAGCTGGGATGGGGCAGTGAGCTAAATAACGGTGATGGATCAAGCCCTGATCTTTGGACTGGGTAAGAGTGGTCTGCTTAATTCAGACACTCTGTTCATCACCACCCCCTTTTCTGAATCGTTTTTGGCCACTATAGGTGTGGCAGGGTATACTCAGACATGAGTCCCTTGCTTACTGCTCCATCAGGATTCAAGCAAGCCGGGCCGACGACGGCTGAAATGGCAGAAACCGGTCCCCGGAAGCTTGTCTCCTTTCTGGTGAAGAATTGGCTTGGTAGTTTGGTCTGCCCTGTTCCCATGATGCACTGGGCCAGGGACAGACTAATTTGCATATAGCCAGGTTCTGAGCTGGGATGGGGTAGTGAGCTAAATAACGGTGATGGATCAAGCCCTGATCTTTGGACTGGGTAAGAGTGGTCTGCTTAATTCAGACACTCTGTTCATCACCACCCCCTTTTCTGAATCGTTTTTGGCCACTATAGGTGTGGCAGGGTATACTAAGACATGAGTCCCTTGCTCACTGCTCCATCAGGATTCAAGCAAGCCGGGCCGACGACGGCTGAAATGCCAGAAACCGGTCCCCGGAAGCTTGTCTCCTTTCTGGTGAAGAATTGGCTTGGTAGTTTGGTCTGCCCTGTTCCCATGATGCACTGGGCCAGGGACAGACTAATTTGCATATAGCCAGGTTCTGAGCTGGGATGGGGCAGTGAGCTAAATAACGGTGATGGATCAAGCCCTGATCTTTGGACTGGGTAAGAGTGGTCTGCTTAATTCAGACACTCTGTTCATCACCACTCCCTTTTCTGAATCGTTTTTGGCCACTATAGGTGTGGCAGGGTATACTCAGACATGAGTCCCTTGCTCACTGCTCCATCAGGATTCAAGCAAGCCGGGCCGACGACGGCTGAAATGCCAGAAACCGGTCCCCGGAAGCTTGTCTCCTTTCTGGTGAAGAATTGGCTTGGTAGTTTGGTCTGCCCTGTTCCCATGATGCACTGGGCCAGGGACAGACTAATTTGCATATAGCCAGGTTCTGAGCTGGGATGGGGCAGTGAGCTAAATAACGGTGATGGATCAAGCCCTGATCTTTGGACTGGGTAAGAGTGGTCTGCTTAATTCAGACACTCTGTTCATCACCACCCCCTTTTCTGAATCGTTTTTGGCCACTATAGGTGTGGCAGGGTATACTCAGACATGAGTCCCTTGCTCACTGCTCCATCAGGATTCAAGCAAGCCGGGCCGACGACGGCTGAAATGCCAGAAACCGGTCCCCGGAAGCTTGTCTCCTTTATGGTGAAGAATTGGCTTGGTAGTTTGGTCTGCCCTGTTCCCATGATGCACTGGGCCAGGGACAGACTAATTTGCATATTGCCAGGTTCTGAGCTGGGATGGGGCAGTGAGCTAAATAACGGTGATGGATCAAGCCCTGATCTTTGGACTGGGTAAGAGTGGTCTGCTTAATTCAGACACTCTGTTCATCACCACCCCCTTTTCTGAATCGTTTTTGGCCACTATAGATGTGGCAGGGTATACTCAGACATGAGTCCCTTGCTCACTGCTCCATCAGGATTCAAGCAAGCCGGGCCGACGACGGCTGAAATGCCAGAAACCGGTCCCCGGAAGCTTGTCTCCTTTCTGGTGAAGAATTGGCTTGGTAGTTTGGTCTGCCCTGTTCCCATGATGCACTGGGCCAGGGACAGACTAATTTGCATATAGCCAGGTTCTGAGCTGGGATGGGGCAGTGAGCTAAATAAAGGTGATGGATCAAGCCCTGATCTTTGGACTGGGTAAGAGTGGTCTGCTTAATTCAGACACTCTGTTCATCACCACCCCCTTTTCTGAATCGGGTCTTTGATACATGGCACAGATTTTTTAACATTATCTCACTACGATGCAGCTCGGCATTTATCGTATGGCGCACCGCATGGAGTTCAGCTTGTATATTTTTGATCACTCAAACGCTTAAACTCGTATACCACCTAAAGCTCACAATATTGTTTATTTCACTCAGACTTCATGTATGCTTTTACTCACGCATGTTTATCAACACGTTTAAAGGCACAAATTCACAGCTTTCGGCTAGGGTGCATGTTGCCATCCAGACCCCGTGTTCTTGTATATTTAGACACGCTGTTTTATATTACAGACTATCCATGGATGAAGGCCTTTTCAGGCCGAAATGCATTGGGGTTTGTAAAGTTGTTATCATGAGTAGCACCATTGATGCATTGTGAGAAATGAAGTGTTTGAATTTTCCATGAAACCTTGTATTGTGAAGAAACGACATAAACAATAACTGAATTTAAATTTGTGGTGAAACATTATTTTCATTAAAGAGCTGGAGCCTGATTTGGAGGACCTTTGACCAGTGCCCAGGGGACATACCCCACGTTCATGGGGATGCAATTAAGTTGAGTTGACGCAGGCCTCATCATACTTGATCGCTTTGCAGTCTACGATACGGTTCTCACCACACACTCATCAGAAGAGTCCACAAAGTCATTATCCAAGGACCAGCCCTCAACTGGAAAGGATCCTTCCTCATGGGAAGAACACAGATAGTCAGACTACCACCCTACACACCAGAATCCATAAACCTGATCTGTGGAGTCCCTCAGACCTCATCTCTCAGTCCAACCCTGTTAAACACCTACATGACTTTGGTAACTAACATCATCAGAACCCAAGGAATAATAGTCATATCCTATGTCGTGGACACCCAACTCATCATATCCGTGATCAGCAAGACAAACAACACCAGAGCGAACTTCACCAACTGCATGATCAAGATAGCAGAATAGATGAGAACCAACTGCTTGAAGCTAAACTTTGTCAAGACGGAACTGCTGGTGTTCAGGAACACGAACTATCCATGGGATTCCACCTGGTGGTGGCCAGAGCTAGGACCTAAACCAAATCCATTGACTATGCCATAAACTGGGGAATGATCCTGGGTGGTAAACTTGATAGGACATCACAAGTCAATGCAATTTGTTCCTCCTTCCACATCTTAAGCATGCTAAACAAAATCTTCAAATGGCTGCAACAGAACACCAGACATACTCATCACTAGTAGATTTGGCCAAGGCAATACATTCTACACCAGGATCTCCAAAGAATTCCTTCACTAACTCCAGAAAACCTAGAACACCGCAGCAAGGCTCATCCTCAACCACCCACATTGCACCCACCTCCTACCACACCTCAGGGAGCTCCACTTACTCCCTATAAACAAACACAGCCAATTTAAACTCCTCAAGCATGCATGCAGAGCACTGCACAAGATTGGACCAGCATACCTGAACTATTGCATCCACCGCCTGACACATAACACTCAGTCACACCCTCACTTGTACACACAGCATGCATCCACAGAAGCAGAGCTGTCCATCATCCATTTTCCACCATGTCACCCACAATATCTAAAGACCTCCCTCAACCTATCAGAGCCTCCTCCTCACTTCTTGAATTTTGCAAGAGGCTGAGGCCTTGGATCTTCAACTAACTAAACATGGCCTCCCACCTACACTCCTGCTCTAGCGCCTCCATACCCTTGCATGTGATTACCATGCTCCACAAATCCACATAACATCACAGCAGTGTTAGTAAAACAAAATTGTATGGACTTACAATATCTGAGCACTACATATATAGAGATCTACCTCTAATCTTAGAGTCAATCTAAAAAAGAGTATTAAAGTAACAATCTAATATAGATCATGCAAATATAGATCATGCAAAGAATCCTGATGAGACCGCAAAGGGAAGACTGCTATCATTGCTCTGAAAGAGAACAGTAATGCAGAGCCATTTAACTGCTTTTAGAGTGCACTTGGAACAGAAAAGCAAAACTGAGTCACTTTCCTACTTCTGTAGTGCACTTTTCATGGCACAAAACATTAAAACAAGGCACTTCCCAGATTATCGATTGTCCTTCACATTGAAAAACATGAAACTAGCATAATATCTTCAGAGGCCGCCACCAGTGTTTGGATGAAATAGTGAAATTAAAATATCATGATACACAAATATTGTGTTAAGAATAACGTAATGTCAAAATAAGATGGACAGGAATATCTCAGGTAAGAATATCATTTAAGTTTTAAGTGCTGTTTCTAATATTGTTTTTAAAAATATTTTTTTGTTAAATATTGTTGTTTCTAATATTGGTATTATGAACTATTATTTATTATGTGTTTTTGTAGTATTTAATTATTTTTGTTTATTCATTTTAGCATTAATATTTAGTTTTAATTTATTTGATGTATTTTGAAAATATCACAAATATTGTTCTAGGCATTAATTAGAATAATGTGGTAAACAAAATACATGTTATTATGTTATAGGAGTGAAATGTTGTATTTGTGTGAAATAAAACAAGACAAAATAGATGTTGAATTATTTGGAATTTAAAAAAATGGATATAAAGTTGCACTTACAATTTAATGTTTCTTTTGTTTCAATTTTCTTTTTCAAAAACCTTTATTGAGGCACCGAAATACAGACATGTTACATCGTGCAATAAAACAGCTCAGATGAACACAGTATAGATCAAGTCAGGCATTAGGGAACAATTCGGCTGCACCTGGAGAGAAACATGAATATGTTAGGGTTAAATCACAGCGTTTGCACACAAGGGACAGAACAGCAATGGTAAGCCACATGAGGCAGCATGGCCAATGAGGAAGAGGGGAGCAGTCACCGGCCAGCACCGGCAACCGCCGCGGGCACAGGGCCTGCGGGGACCGCAGGTGAGGCAGCACCGCTGGGGGGGTGCGTGAGTGGAGATCAGTGATCAGAGGGCCCCAAATATCCACTGGACGGGACCTGGCGGGCAGTAAGTCCCAGAACTTTGATAAAAGAGTCTGATACAGAGAAGCGTCCTCCAACCAGCTCTTGGACTTAGGAGCAGGCCTGCGGCCCCAGCACATCGCCACCCTACGCCTGGCCAAGATCAGTAGCATCGCAATTAGGCGTCAAGAAGCCAAGCAAGCACAGGGGGGGTCCGGGTCCACAACAGCACTAGTAATGTCTGAAACAATGGAGCACACTGTCCGCCAGAATTCAGAGACCTTAGGGCATAGCCACGCTAAATGTGCGAAGTCCGCCACGGGGGCCGCACAGCACATGCACATGTCAGTCGGGATGAGCCCTAGCTTGTGTAACTGAGCAGGGGTGCGGTATAGCCTGTGGAGGAAATTAAAATGTATCAGACGGAGCTGGTAATTTGGTGACAGCTTCTTCATCTGGTGACAGCAGTATAGCCAGTCCGCCTGCGCAATGTCCATGCCCAGATCCGCGCCCCAAGCTTCGCGTGCACGATCCGTGGAAATAGAGGTGGACGTTAGGGTAAATGCATAAAGTTTGGTGACTAGTTTATGTGGGGACGGGGATGTATACATAAAGTCAAGAGCCTGCATGGTGGGCGGAGGCTGAGGAAATGTGGAGTGCAGCTTCCGACAGATAGCACGTAGCTGATAATACAGACTGTGTCCACCTCTGCCCGCGGGCGCACCGCAGGGGCGAACAATGCCATGTACAAAGGCCAAGTGGAAGCAATGTCCATCTCAACTGCCACATGTGGTTGATAAGTGGTGGGATGTATCCAGAAGTTGGAGGAAGCCGGCCGGAGCGCACAGGGCATCGATCTTGAAATCTGGAGCCCCCATACCTCCAACAGACATTGGGAGAGTAAGGATATTGTATGCCACTCTTGGCTGTTTGCCTGCCCAGACGAGTGAAACGATGAGGAAACGCAATTTGCGAAATGATTGAGTGGTAAGAGGAATCAGAACATTCAGAAACAGATACAGAAATTTCGGCAGAACCCCCATCTTGGCGAATGCGATCCGGCCTGCCAGAGAAAGCGGAAGCCGGCTCCAGGTCGGGATCTTAGATTCCAACCAATCGACTGCTCAGCCGAAGTTGGATATCCATAGTTCGTCCAGATCCCTACTTAGCCAGATGGCAAGATAGCGCGTGGGGCCAGAAGCCCACAGAAACAGGAAATCAGAAGTGAACGGCATGGTGGCATCGGTCAGGGGGAATAACACCGACTTACTCCAGTTTACTTGAATCCCGGAAAGTCCATCAAAGCAAATCATCTCTTGAACAAGAGGGCTAAAGTTTTCCTGAGGGTTACGGACATATAAGGTGACATCATCCGCATACATAGATACGAGGAGAGAACGGGACGAGAAACCAACTCCCCTGAGGGTGTGGTGCTGACGGAGTCTGCCAACCAGGGGCTCCATCGCAATGGTAAAAGGCATTGGCGATAGTGCGCATCCCTGCCAGGTGCCCTGATTGATACTAATAGGGTCAGAAACCTGGCCATTATTACGGAGACGCACCAAAGGTTTGGTGTAGAGAAGCATGATCTTGCGTATGAACATTTCACTGAAGCCCATGCATGGCAAAAGGTAGAAGAGGAAAGGCCATTCCAGTGTGTCAAATGCTTTTGTGGCAATCAACAAGGCCGCCACTGCAGGGAGGCCTGGATTGATTTGGTGGAGGACTGAAAAAAAATTTGCGGAGATTGTGTGAGGTAGCTCTACCTGGAATAAAGCCAGACTGGTCTGGAAGAGCAATGAGTGGCATGAGTAACAAGAGTCGGGAGGCGATCAATTTAGCAAAGATTTTGTTATTTATATTTATTCGAGAGAGGGGCGGTAGGAATCGTGACAATCAGCCGGTTTGTCAGGTTTCAAAAGCAGCGTTATCATGGCTTCACGTAGAGACTGAGGGAAAGCACCATTATTGAAGGACTCGTTATACATAGCCGCCTAGTGTGGTTCTAGGAGGTCCGCATACGTTTTGTAGAATGAGGCAGGTAAGCCATCAAGGCCTGGGGCCTTTTCGACGGGAAGGCTGCTGATGGCGGTGAGTAGTTGCTCCCTGGTGAAAGGTACGTCCAGGAATTCCCTGTGATAGTCTTCAAGCCAGACCTACGAGATAGACTCGAAATATTGATCGAAGTCCTCCCACGTAGGGGAGGTGCCGGCAGAGTATAACTGCGAATAGAAGTCAAGAAAGTGGGTCTTAATCTCCTCTGGGGAGGTGGTTCTAGAGGAACCCCCATCACTTAGAGCCGTGACGTAGGAAGCCGCGCGTGGAGGGCAAAGGAGATTAGCTAAAGTACTTCCCGGACGGTCACCTTCACCGAAACGGCGGGCCCGACTCTCCCTACCCAAGAAGGAGAGCTCGTGGTTCGCCTCATCTGAGAACTCCGTGTGTTTTTGATGTATTTGGGCTTGCGTATCAGGACTGGAGTGTGCCGCTTGAGTGGCATCCAGTTCTCTTATGTTCTTCTCGAGCTTGGATAATGTGGAGCGGATGGATCGAAGAACACCTGCCTGTTTGGAAATACATTCACCCCGTATGATGACCTTAAAACCTTCCCAGAGGACGGACGCAGAGTCAACGGATCCAGTATTTAAATCGAAGTAATTAGTGATGGCTATTTGAATGTCCCCACAAAAGACAGTGTCCCGGAGGGCATTCGAGGGGACATGCCATGTAGACGCCCGTTGCGGGGAATGAGGAAGGCAGACACAGAGCCGGACCGGTGCGTGATCAGAAAAGGTACATGCCATATGAGCAGCATTGATAAGCCAAGTCAAGACGTCTGGAGAGGTCAGCCAGAAATCAATGCGTGACCAGCAGCCCCTCACACTTGTGACACAGGTTCCCTCATGTGTATCCGGCCGAAGGTGACGCCAGGCGCCGTATAGAGAATTGTCCGTTAGAATAGACAGGAGAGCCAAAGTGGCACGCGGGTGAGACATGTACGAACCAGACCATTCAAGTGATGCAGATAGGGCGACGTTGAAGTCCCCTCCTCAGACTACAGCCGCAGGTCCACAAGCAGAGACAAGATGCCACACATGATGAAAAAAATCTGGTTCGGCAGAATTCCGGCCATATCCTGCGGTGATCATGATGGACTATGCCAGCTTTGAACCATGAAGTATTGCATACCGGCTTTCGGGATTGATGTGTACCTGCGCAGTGTGCCAAGGGATCCCCCTTCGTATTAAAATAGAGACGCCCCTTGCGTAAGAAGAGTAGGTAGAGGAGTGGGTTTCCCCCCAGTAACGTGCCTGGAGTCTAGTGAGGGAATTTGGCATCAGGAGCATCTCTTGTAGAAGGCAAATGTCAACTTTGTGTCGCTGTAAGTGGGAGTAAATCAATCTAGCCTTACGGTGATTGTTCAGACCCCGAACATTCCAAGTCCAGCATACAGTGTCAGTCATGGGGATGCGGTCCCTGTCGTAGCAAGATATACAACAGGTGGGGGCGCCGCAGGCGGGTGTAGTGAGTACATCGGGGGCGTCCCCCAAGAGGGCAATGTGGTAGGCAATGCGCAAACCTCAGACAGACTTAAGTGGCTCTGAGGTGTAGCACGCGCCGGAGAGCAGAGACGTAATTGCAAACACAACAATGATGGACAGAATGTGGATCAATGTCACACATTCACCCCAGTCCAAAGATCTGGGCCCAAATCCATCGTTTTTCCACTCCACACCACCCTGGGTTAGACAATGGCGATATGCAAATCAGCGCTGACCCTGTGCCCCATGGGAACAGTCCAGTCCGAACTACAAAAGCCATGTCCTTCCCAGAACGGAAACAAGCATCCGAGGACCGGCCCGGTTTCGAGGTAACACCTCTCATCAGCCCGGCTAGCTTGATTCCAGTGGTGTGGAGTGCCTGGGACTCACGTCTGAGCATCCCCAGTACACTTAGAGCGGTAATTGCAAACACAACAATGATGGACAGAATGTGGATCAATGTCACACATTCACCCCAGTCCAAAGATCTGGGCCCAAATCCATCGTTTTTACACTCCACACCACCCTGGGTTAGACAATGGCGATATGCAAATCAGCGCTGACCCTGTGCCCCATGGGAACAGTCCAGTCCGAACTACAAAAGCCATGTCCTTCCCAGAACGGAAACAAGCATCCGAGGACCGGCCCGGTTTCGAGGTAACACCTCTCATCAGCCCGGCTAGCTTGATTCCAGTGGTGTGGAGTGCCTGGGACTCACGTCTGAGCATCCCCAGTACACTTAGAGCGGTAATTGCAAACACAATGATGGACAGAATGTGGATCAATGTCACACATTCACCCCAGTCCAAAGATCTGGGCCCAAATCCATCTTTTTTCCACTACACACCACCCTGGGTTAGACAATGGCGATATGCAAATCAGCGCTGACCCTGTGCCCCATGGGAACAGTCCAGTCCGAACTACAAAAGCCATGTCCTTCCCAGAACGGAAACAAGCATCCGAGGACCGGCCCGGTTTCGAGGTAACACCTCTCATCAGCCCGGCTAGCTTGATTCCAGTGGAGTGGAGTGCCTGGGACTCACGTCTGAGCATCCCCAGTACACTTAGAGCGGTAATTGCAAACACAACAATGATGGACAGAATGTGGATCAATGTCACACATTCACCCCAGTCCAAAGATCTGGGCCCAAATCCACCGTTTTTCCACTCCACACCACCCTGGGTTAGACAATGGTGATATGCAAATCAGCGCTGACCCTGTGCCCCATGGGAACAGTCCAGTCCGAACTACAAAAGCCATGTCCTTCCCAGAACGGAAACAAGCATCCGAGGACCGGCCCGGTTTCGAGGTAACACCTCTCATCAGCCTGGCTAGCTTGATTCCAGTGGTGTGGAGTGCCTGGGACTCACGTCTGAGCATCCCCAGTACACTTAGAGCGGTAATTGCAAACACAACAATGATGGACAGAATGTGGATCAATGTCACACATTCACCCCAGTCCAAAGATCTGGGCCCAAATCCATCGTTTTTCCACTCCACACCACCCTGGGTTAGACAATGGCGATATGCAAATCAGCGCTGACCCTGTGCCCCATGGGAACAGTCCAGTCCGAACTACAAAAGCCATGTCCTTCCCAGAACGGAAACAAGCATCCGAGGACCGGCCCGGTTTCGAGGGAACACCTCTCATCAGCCCGGCTAGCTTGATTCCAGTGGTGTGGAGTGCCTGGGACTCACGTCTGAGCATCCCCAGTACACTTAGAGCGGTAATTGCAAACACAACAATGATGGACAGAATGTGGATCAATGTCACACATTCACCCCAGTCCAAAGATCTGGGCCCAAATCCATCGTTTTTCCACTCCACACCACCCTGGGTTAGACAATGGCGATATGCAATTCAGCGCTGACCCTGTGCCCCATGGGAACAGTCCAGTCCGAACTACAAAAGCCATGTCCTTCCCAGAACGGAAACAAGCATCCGAGGACCGGCCCGGTTTCGAGGTAACACCTCTCATCAGCCCGGCTAGCTTGATTCCAGTGGTGTGGAGTGCCTGGGACTCACGCCTGAGCATCCCCAGTACACTTAGAGAGGTAATTGCAAACACAACAATGATGGAAGGACATGGCTTTTGTAGTTCGGACTGGACTGTTCCCATGGGGCACAGGGTCAGCGCTGATTTGCATATCGCCATTGTCTAACCCAGGGTGGTGTGGAGTGGAAAAACGATGGATTTGGGCCCAGATCTTTGGACTGGGGTGAATGTGTGACATTGATCCACATTCTGTCCATCATTGTTGTGTTTGCAGTTACCGCTCTAAGTGTACTGGGGATGCTCAGACGTGAGTCCCAGGCACTCCACACTACTGGAATCAAGCTAGCCGGGCTGATGAGAGGTGTTACCTCGAAACCGGGCCGGTCCTCGGATGCTTGTTTCCGTTCTGGGAAGGACATGGCTTTTGTAGTTCGGACTGGACTGTTCCCATGGGGCACAGGGTCAGCGCTGATTTGCATATCGCCATTGTCTAACCCAGGGTGGTGTGGAGTGGAAAAACTATGGATTTGGGCCCAGATCTTTGGACTGGGGTGAATGTGTGACATTGATCCACATTCTGTCCATCATTGTTGTGTTTGCAATTACCGCTCTAAGTGTACTGGGGATGCTCAGACGTGAGTCCCAGGCACTCCACACCACTGGAATCAAGCTAGCCGGGCTGATGAGAGGTGTTACCTCGAAACCGGGCCGGTCCTCGGATGCTTGTTTCCGTTCTGGGAAGGACATGGCTTTTGTAGTTCGGACTGGACTGTTCCCATGGGGCACAGGGTCAGCGCTGATTTGCATATCGCCATTGTCTAACCCAGGGTGGTGTGGAGTGGAAAAACGATGGATTTGGGCCCAGATCTTTGGACTGGGGTGAATGTGTGACATTGATCCACATTCTGTCCATCATTGTTGTGTTTGCAGGAGAGCAGAGACAGCACCCCCTGCACCCCAACCCGGTGTGAACACCCAGCAAGCAGGGAGAAGGATCAGAGGAGCAGCGTAAGCATAGAATGTGGATGACAGTAGCCATGAGTCAAAACGAGGCGTGGAGCACAGTGCAGTGTCGAGATCAGGACCTCCGAAAACAAAACATAGCAAGCATAGAGTGGCAAAATAAAGCCATCGACCCAATAAAGGAACAAGAAACCCCAAGGAGAACCCCCCACCCTGTCCCAACACAACCAACCCGGACCAAGAAACCCCCCCAACACCACACCCACTGCAACCCCCCAATTAGTCTGAGCAACCCACCCAGGGACCCACAACTGGGAAAGGGAGGAGAAAAGGAATCATTCTGTGGGGGCATGGCAGGGATAGGCGAACACCCCCGCTATGAAGCAGGGTGGCCAAGCATAAATCAGTTCAGGAATCATTCAGAAAAGAAAAAGTTAATGAAACAATAAGGACTTCACAATAAATCATTGTCACTGAGGCAGTCGGCGTCATCAAGCTGAGATTTAGAAGGGAATGAGTGGGCCTCCTTGTCCAGTTTCTTGGCGAAAGCCAGGGCAGCTCCTGGATCAGGAAAGACAAGTGTCTTGGCGCCCTGACAGACTCTTAGTTTTGCAGGATAGGCTAGGGAGTATGAAACTTCATGCTTCTGCAAGATGTGATTGGTGGGGAGGAATTCTCTTCGGGTGGCCTGAACAGTGAGGGTGTAGTCCGGGTAAAAGGAGAGTGTGTTGCCTTGGTTGTTGATGGTGCCCTTGTCTCGTGCACCTCGAGGAATAGTGTCCCTGTCCCGGTAATTCAGAATTTTGACAATGATGGGGCCTGGAAGAAGCCCAGGACCGGGACGCGGATCCAGAAACCGGTGTGCCCGCTCGACGATGAACACCAAGGAGAGGACATTATAGAAGAGCTCCCTGGCCAACTGCTCCACAAAGTCCTCCATCCTGGAAATGTTGGTGGACTCCAGAAGTCCAGTGATGTGGAGGTTACTCCGGCGGGAGCGGGCCTCCAAATCCTCGTTCCCCCGGATCACCGCTAGGATCTTGTCCATCTTCAGTAGTTTCTGACGGTCCTGGGTGGCTCCATCCTCAGCGTCTGACACCCTGGACTCGACGTGGAGCAACTGATTGTCGTGGTAGTCCACGCGGGCATTGACCGTGTCCATGCAGGCAGAGAGTTGGTCCAACTGAGTCGCCATACCAGTCACTGTAGATTTACCGTCCAGCATGATAGCCTTGAGGTCATCCTCTTGATTCGGGGGGGGCATCCATGGTGGCAGCAGAGCCGGCACCCTTGATCCAGCAACCTGCTGCCTAGTGGACCTTCGGAGGCCAAATGCAATCTTGGGCTGCTTAGGATCTGTTTTCCCCATGATGAGGGGCCCAGTTGGAAGAAGAGAGACCCACGCGGGGCAGGAGGCAGTCAAACCAGATCAGCAGTCTCCAGGCACCAGCCGCTGACAGTATAAGGCTGTGAGGGTTCAGCTGGGATCCCCACACTCAAGGCCTCTAGATACTGCAGAGAGACCCCCCTAGCAATGAAGGTGGCAGTGGGCCCTCTAGGAGAAGATGGCGGAGAGGCCAGCAGAGTCTCCACTGGGGCGGGCAGACAGGATAAGCAAGCGGAGAACCCGGCAGGCACCAAACATGCAGTCCACAGACGGAGCCCCAGGCCCGAGCGGTCAGAGAGGAGAAGGTTGAGGAGGATGCGGCCAGACAGGCAACCAACACAGCTGAGGGCAGAATCCCAGAAGGCCTCTCCACCCACCTCAAGACACCATGCCAGGCCCCAGCATCCTGCAAGCAGTAATGGCGCCGGGCGTACCACAGTCTACGAGAGGTCAACCCAGCCCAGGCCGGGAAGGGGCCACCAGTCACCGGGCGTCAAAGCAGGAGGGCCCCTGGCGTTACAGGTCCCCCCGGAGCGCAGATGAGCCACAGCGCCAAGCAGCGTTAAGGAAGGGGTGCCACGATGAGCAGCACACCCACAGAGGCCAAAGTTGTGGTGTTAGAGCAGTGGCAGAACGCCCGACACCCGCCGCCTCCACCAAATCACAAGGGGGCCACAGTGCCTGGCAACAATGAGACCAGGGCACCACCAGGAGGGCTCCAACTATGCGACCCCGGCAGCGGCGATGCCCAGATGATGTGAGTGCGGGGGCGGCCCCTCAGGCCTCCCGAGCAAGAGCAGACAGGCGGAGGTAGGCGGCTGGGCCCAGTCACGGCTGCATAGGAATCCCGGGACCTCAGTGCACCAGGGCCTGGTGGCGGCAATGCGGTCCGCGGGCAGCGCCCGCAACGCGAGTCAAAGCAGCAGCCAGAGAGGGAGGGGAGCGCACCCACCAGACAGGGGCTAAGCCTGCAGGAAGGCGCGGGGGCCCGCCGCCCACCCCGCCAGGCCCAGGTGCTCACGCCAGCACCAGCCAGCGGGTCTAGAGATGCCACAGCATCGGGGCACACAGCACGGCATTCCGGGCTGGGCGGAATAGCCCGCGGGCCCCCTACCCTGCCGGCAGAACCAGAGAGGCAGCGCGACTCACCTGGAGTCTGACGATGTCACCACTGGAGCAGGCCTCCAAATTGGGCGTAAAAAAAGTCCGAGCCCCAAGGACTGGAGACGTGGGCCGGGCGTCCGCACCAGATGGTCGCTCACCAACAAAATGTCGAGCTGAAGGGCAGCGGAGCTAGCAATCTGAGCCTCGCCTCACGGGGATCATATGGGCAGCATGGATGTGCAGATCAGGTAGGGATTCCTGCAGGATAATGCTGGATTGTCGAGCTTGGCCGGCAGAGCCCACTCAAAGTGCGGTCATCTTTAAGCCGGCCAAGCCACGCCCCCTACTTTTTCATATTTAATTAACTGATGTGATGTTTATAAAAATTGTATATAATGATGTAATTACCTAGGTATTTTATATTTATAAAAATATATGTACTTTTTTATTTTATAGTTTTATGGTAGACATTTTTATTCAGCGAATTATTTTGTACAATATATTTTTTATTTTGTATAACACTTTAAATATCAAATAAAATAATATAGTTAAATGTATGTTTTAGAGGCAGAAATATCTAATAATTATATATTAATTCTGCTCTCCTCAGGCCGTATTACACAAAGTGTCCTGTGGAGCAAGGGGTGTGTGCACCTGCTTTCTGTACCTTGTTAACATGGGGCTTTTCCAAGATTAAGCCACCTTGTCACTGAAGAAAAATTTGAACATACAATTATACACATAAACACATGTAATCTTCACATGTACATATGTGCATATCATCCTGAAGAAGTTCTTGACTCCTCAACCACCACTGACGTTCCAAGCTACCACATTTTCATAACCCATCTTTTGTTTCTCCTTCCACTATTCAGCAAAAAACAAGTCGCCCTTGAAATCAACCTTTCTCTCAGGATCTCACCACCTCAACATTTTCCTTGGCTTGTTCCTTTTGAATCAAACAATTAACACCTGTTCCTATCAGTGCTGATATCACAATCATACAAGATACCCTGCCTTCTAGTAACATGAAAGGAGTTTCTAATGTCCCTAAATTTGGAGCCTCTCTATAGCTCCACAACATTCTCCTTACTTCCCATTTCCAATCTAATCAACTTTGCACAGGCAACTTCACACATTCACCTAAAACCCTAATGAAGCACCCAACAAGACTATTCTTGAGTGGTTGGTATAATGCTGTCAATATTAAGCACCCACATCAGAAAAGAACTAGGGTCCATTATTGGTCACAATTTATCTAAGACAACATCTCTTTGGAAAAATCCCTCATAAAAATGTATCAAATTAGGGAATTTAACTTCCTACTACATCTGGCCACTTCGAATGGTAATCAATACCACATTCTATCTTCCATCTCATCCAGGGCATCCAAAGTGACCACAGGTGCCACTCCTGTGGCCTGGTCGCCCCACGCTACTCCTGCTGCCTTGTCCTGTGCCTGCCTGCCTGCCTTCGCCCGGGCAACCCAGCCGCCGCTGAGCCGCCCGCCCGCACCAGAGCAACAGAGTTTCCCGCCGCTGCCTCCCTGCGGCCCCGCCCCCCGACAGCCCATTCGCCGACCCGACGCCGACCCTCCTCCCGGCTGCCCTCTTATGTCACCCCCGCGCACGCGCAGCGGGTGCGCCGATTGTGCGCCGAAGGCGCGCCAAAGGCAAGCCCGTCTGCGCCTGGACCGCGCCCAGCGCCAGTACCCCTGGCCCCCGCCGCCGATGCAAGACTACCCGACAGACCTACGACGCCGCCACTCTCAACGCACTGAATGCCGGCCGTAACCCGGCCTGCTACCGAGCAACCCCGAGACGCACCCAGGGACCCTTCGCATGCCAAGCCTGCCGATTCACCTGCTACCGGACCGGCACCACCCCCGCCAAGTCGAGCACCAGCAGCAACCACCTGAAGTGATCCGGCTCAACACCCGCTCCGTCCACAGGCACGCCGTCGAACTCTGGGACCTGCTTGACGCGACAGAACCGGACGTCGCCTTCCTAACCGAGACCTGGATGAACGCCTCCTCAGCGCCCGACGTCGCCATAGCCATCCCGGACGGATACAAGATCACCCGGAAGGACCGCGTCAACCAGACTGGAGGAGGCATCGCCATCGTACACAAGAACACCATCCGCATCTCGACTAACTCCGACGAAACCTTTACCGCCGACGAACACCTGCACTTCCAGATACACTCTGACCCCAAGACCACCCTCCGAGGCACCCTCATCTACCGACCACCGGGACCACGCACGCAATTCAGCAAAGACATCGCAGACTTCATCAGCCCGCACACCCTTCCCTCCGCCGACTACATCCTCCTAGGGGACCTCAACTTCCACCTGGAGAACAACAACGACCGAAACACCACCACCCTGCTGGACAACCTCGCCAACCTCGGACTCAAGCAACTGGTGAACACCCCCACCCACTACGCCGGCCACACGCTTGACCCTGTCTTCTCATCCAGCAAGCACATCTCCTTCAGCCACGCCACCGGACTCCACTGGACCGACCACAGCTGCGTCCACTTCAGCTTCAGAAGAACTACGACCCACCACCACCCGCAACAGGTTCCCCGCCGAAGCTGGAACAAGATCAACGCCGAACAGCTCACCGCCTCCCTCAACCAGAACACTCCCACCAGCACAACGGACCCCAATGAAGCAGCCAGCAACCTCACCAAGTGGCTGACCGCCTGCGCCGATGACCTCGCACCACTAAAGAACCCTCCCAGCAGACCCGGCAGCAAGAAAACCCCCTGGTTCACCGACGAACTCAAGGAATCCAAGAAGAACTGCAGCACCCTCGAGAAAACCTGGCGTCTCGACCAGACCACAGACAACAAGACCGCCCTCAAGCACGCCACCCGCAAACACCATCAGTTGATCCGCGCAACCAAGAAGACAGCACTCAAAGAACGACTGGACAACAACGCCCACGACAGCAAGGAACTCTTCAGCATCGTCAAAGAGTTCTCCAACCCCAGCGCCGGAAACAATGACATCACTCCCTCGCAAGACCTCTGCAACTCACTTGCCTCGTTCTTCCACCGCAAGATCGCCGAAATACACAACAGCTTCGATGCACAGACCACGCACCCTACCACCGAACCAACGCCCGCCACCACCACCCTCTGCAACTGGACCCCGATCAGCAACGAAGACACCACCCGCACGATGAACTCCATCCACTCCGGATCACCAACCGACCCATGCCCACACCACGTCTTCAACAAAGCGGACGCCATCATCGCCCCCCATCTCCGAGATATCATCAACTCCTCCTTCCACACCGCCACCTTCCCGGAGAGCTGGAAGCACGCCGAGCTGACCGAGCTCCTGAAGAAACCAACGGCGGACCCCACCGACCTCAAGAACTACCGTCCCATCTTGCTCCTTCCTTTTCCGGCCAAAGTCATCGAGAAGACCGTCAACAGACAGCTTGCCGCCTTCCTCGAGACGAACGGATCCCTCGACCCCTCGCAGTCCGGGTTCCGGGCCAACCACAGCACCGAGACCGCCCTAATCGCAGCCACCGACGACATCAGAACCCTGATCGACAACGGAGAAACAGCGGCCCTCATCCTCCTGGACCTCTCTGCGGCGTTCGACACTGTCTGCCACCACACCCTAGTGAAGCGCCTCAGCAACATCGGAATCCCAGAGAAAGCACTGGAGTGGATCATCTCGTTCCTCGACGGAAGAACCCAAAGAGTCCACCTCCCTCCGTTCAGATCCGAGGCCACCGAAGTCATCTGCGGCGTACCACAAGGATCCTCACTCAGTCCAACCCTCTTCAACGTCTACATTAGCCCTCTCGCAGCCATCGCACGCCAACACAACCTCAACATCATCTTCTACGCCGACGACACCCAGCTGATCCTCTCCCTCACCAACGACCCCGCCACCGCCAGAGCCAACCTACACGAAGGGATGAAAGACGTCGCAGACTGAATGAGGAACAGCCGCCTGAAACTGAACTCAGACAAAACGGAAGTCCTCATCCTGGGATCATCACCCTCCGCCTGGGACGACTCCTGGTGGCCCCCGGCCCTGGGAACCGCTCCCAAACCAACGGACCACGCACGCAACCTGGGCTTCATCTTGGACTCCTCCCTGTCGATGACCAGACAAGTCAACGCCGTCTCATCTTCATGCTTCAACACCCTGCGCATGCTCTGCAAGATCTTCAGATGGATCCCCACTGAAACCAGGAAGACCGTCACCCAGGCATGCGTCACCAGCCGACTGGACTACGGGAACACCCTCTACGCCGGAACCACAGCCAAACTTCAAAAAAGACTCCAACGCATCCAGAACGCCTCCGCACGTCTCATCCTGGACATCCCCCGACACAGCCACATCACCTGACACCTGAGAGACCTGCACTGGCTCCCCGTCAGCAAGAGAATCACGTTCAGACTCCTCACCCACGCACACAAGGCTCTCCACGACCTAGGCCACAAGTACCTCAACGATCGCCTGACCTTCTACACGCCCACCCGCCAGCTACGATCGACCAGCCACGCCCTCGCCACCGTACCACGCATCCGCAGAGCCACCGCCGGAGGAAGATCCTTCTCCTACCTGGCGGCCAAGACATGGAACTCCCTCCCCACCCACCTACAGCTGACCCAGGACCACCTCTCCTTCAGGAAGCAACTCAAGACCTGGCTGTTCGAGCAGTAACTTACCCCCCTCCCCCAGCGCCTTGAGACCCTCCCGGGTGAGTAGCGCGCTTTACAAATGCCGTGATTGATTGATTGAGGTGTCTATTGCTAGTTTGTCTCACTGTTTTTTTGAAAACATTAAAGGTACTAAGTTGAGTCTCTGATTATATGTGACTTGTCTTTGCATGTGCAAGCCACACAACCACACACCGATCTGTTGATCTCTCTTTTCATTCCTGGCCACCGAATATCCATGCAAGTTCTTCATTTCTTAGCCAAAACACCACAATATCCCCTATATGACCGTCCTGACTCGTTCAGAAGCGGTCGCTCCCCCACGCTCCCTGGCCACTTAAGTATCACTGCACTTCTATTGCTCATTGCTCACTGCTGATATTTAATTTCTTGTGCTTGTGTAATATCGTAAGCGTCGCTCTGCATCTCAAATTCCTCTGTGCTTTAATCTAATGGTAACGCTTCAGTGATCTCAGTGCTCACTGCTGAAACTGCAATCATTGTGCTTGTGTAATATCGTAAGCGTCGCTCTGCATCTCAAATCCCTCTGTGCTTTCATCTAATGGTAGCGCTTCAGTGATCTCAGTGCTCACTGCTGAAACTGCAATCATTGTGCTTGTGTAATATCGTAAGCGTCGCTCTGCATCTCAAATCCCTCTGTGCTTTCATCTAATCGTAGCGCTTCAGTGATCTCAGTGCTCACTGCTGAAACTGCACTCATTGTGCTTGTTTAAAATCGTAAGCTTCACTGTGCATCTCATATTTCTCTGCGCCTGAATTCAATCGTAGTGTTCTATTGCACATTTCCATCACCGCTTTGCTCGCACTGTTCTGCAAATTACATTTTGACTGATCGCGCCGGTGACACTACTGCCCATAGCTTCACTCCACACCCCAATCTCGTCCTGTGTTGGTTTCATTTATTTTGCGGCCATTTTGCTGTTGTTGTTTTGCCTCCTGGCCCGTCTCTACACCCCGCCCACGCCTCCCAGCTGACCCTCCCTCGCCCCTCCCCTCCCACTATCCACAAATGACAGATGCATATGGGCGCAGCGTTCACGTGCAGCGGTCGCGCCCCATGCGCGCCGAAGGTGCGCCAAAGGTAAGCCCGTCTGCGCCCGTCCGCGCCTGGACCGCACCCAGCGCCAGACCCCCTGGTCCTCGCCGCTCCCAACCCCCTAGATTCACATATGATGCCGCTACTCTCCTCACCCTCAACCCCGGACGCGCACCACACTGCTGCGAAGCCACCCCAGGACGCACCCACGGCCCATTCGCCTGCCTCTCCTGCAAGCTCAACTGTTCCAGGACCCTCACCAAACCCACGTCCGCCACACACAGCTCCGAACACAACGGCCTGAAGTGCATCCTACTGAACACCCGCTCGATCCACAGACATGCAACAGAATTCTGGGACCTAATCGACACCGAGTCACCTGACATCGCATTCCTTACTGAAACATGGATGAACACATCTTCTGCTCCCGACATCGCCATAGCCATACCGGACGCTTACAAGATTATTCGAAAAGACCGCACCGATCAAACAGGAGGAGGCCTTGCCATCGTCCACAGAAACACCATCAAAATCACAACCAGTTCCGACGACAATCTTACAACCGCCGAACATCTCCACTTTCAGATCCACACCGACCCCAGAACCACTCTTAGAGGCACCCTCATTTATAGGCCTCCAGGCTCCCGCACCCAATTCAGCGATGACATCTCGGACTTCATCAGCCCGCACGCCCTCGCCTCCGAAAACTACATTCTTCTAGGAGACCTCAACTACCACCTTGAAAACATACTCGACAGCAACACCACCACCCTTCTGGACAACCTTACCAACCTCGGACTCAAACAACTTGTTGACACCCCTACCCATGTAGCCGGACACACGCTCGACCCTATCTTCACCTCCAGCAAACACATCTCCTTCGATCGCACCACAGCTCTCCACTGGACGGACCACAGCTGCATTCACTTCAGCTACAAAACCACTCTGACCCACAACAACCCACAACCTATTCCCCGAAGAAACTGGAACAAAATCACCTCCGAACAACTCCTCACATCACTCAACCAAAACCCCCCCACCCTCTCATCGGACCCAAACCAAGCGGCCACCAATCTCAATCAATGGATCACCCACAGCGCTGACGAATTAGCACCCTTGAAAAAACACCAGATCAAATCAACCAGCAAAAAGGCTCCCTGGTTCAATGATGACCTTAAAAATTCCAAGAAACTATGCCGCACCCTAGAGAAAACTTGGAGAAATAACCAAACCACCGACAACATGTCCACCCTCAAGGAAGCCACCCGCAAACACCACCAACTGATTCGATCCGCCAAGAAATCAGCTTTCAAGGATCGTCTCGACAACAACACCCATAACAGTAAGGAACTCTTCAATATCGTCAAAGAATTCACCAACCCCACCGCAGCCTCTAACGACATCACTCCCTCCCAAGACCTCTGCGACGCGCTATCCTCCTTCTTCTACAACAAAATTGCCGACATCCACAACAGCTTCAAGAACAGTTCTCCCAGCGATCAACCCGCCCCACCCCCTCCAGACCCTACTCCCCCTACTAACAACCTCAGTGCCTGGAACACAATCACCACTGAAGACACCATTCGCCTCATGAACTCAATCCACTCTGGATCGCCTTCTGACCCCTGTCCCCACCACATCTTCAACAAAGCTGACTCCATCATCGCACCCCAACTCCGCGATGTCATCAACTGCTCTTTCAACTCTGCCACCTTTCCAGAAAGCTGGAAACAAGCCGAACTCAACGCCCTTCTGAAAAAACCCACAGCAGACCCCTCAGAACTGAAAAACTACCGACCCATATCCCTCCTCCCATTCCCGGCCAAAGTCATCGAGAAAGCCGTCAACAGCCAACTCGCTGCCTTCCTTGAATACAACAACTCCCTTGATCCATCTCAATCTGGGTTTCGAGCCAAACACAGCACCGAAACCGCCCTCATTGCAGCGACCGACGACATCCGATCACTCCTGGACAACGGTGAAACAGTAGCCCTCATCCTACTCGACCTTTCCGCCGCTTTCGACACAGTCTGCCACAACACCCTTATACAACGACTCAGCAACATCGGCATACAAGGAAAAGCCTTGGAGTGGATCACCTCATTCCTCGCTGGAAGAACCCAAAGAGTCCGACTTCCCCCATTCTACTCAGAAGCCACCGAAGTCATCTGCGGCGTACCCCAAGGCTCCTCACTCAGTCCCACCCTCTTCAACGTCTACATGAGTCCTCTCGCCTCCATCGCGCGTCAACACAACCTCAACATCATCTCCTACGCCGACGACACCCAGCTAATACTTTCCCTCACCAATGACCCCAACACAGCCAAATCCAACCTTCACGAAGGCATGAAGGAAGTTGCCGAATGGATGAAACAGAGCCGCCTAAAACTCAACTCAGACAAAACAGAGGTGCTCATCCTAGGATCCTCCCCCTCAGCTTGGGACGACTCTTGGTGGCCTTCCGCTCTGGGCACAGCACCCACACCCACAGACCACGCACGCAACCTGGGATTCATCTTGGACTCCTCTCTCTCGATGTCCAGACAAGTCAACGCCGTCTCGTCCTCCTGCTTCAACGTCCTTCGCATTCTCAAAAAGATCTTCCGCTGGATCCCACTCGAGACAAGAAAGACTGTCACCCATGCTCTGGTCACGAGCCGACTGGACTATGGTAACACACTTTACGCCGGAATAACAACAAAATTACAGAAAAAACTCCAGCGTATTCAAAACGAGTCAGCGAGACTCATATTAGACATCCCGCGCCAAGATCATATCTCCGGACATCTAAAAGACCTTCATTGGCTCCCCGTCAACAAAAGAATTACTTTCCGCCTTCTCACCCACGCACACAAAGCCCTCTACAATATAGGACCCGAATGCCTCAACACTCGACTGTCCTACAAACCCAACCGCCAACTAAGATCGTCCAATCAAGCCCTCGCCGCAGTCCCACGCATCCGGAAATCCACCATGGGTGGCAGATCCTTCTCCTTCCTGGCTGCCAAGACCTGGAACTCACTCCCATCCCACCTCCCCCTCACTCAGAACCACATCTCCTTCAGAAAAGAACTGAAAACCTGGCTATTCGACAAATAATGAACCCCTTCCCCAAGCGCCTTGAGACCCTCTGGGTGAGTAGCGCGCTATACAAATGCTCGAACTTGAACTTGAACTATAGAAGTTACCAACCACCCACAAAAGTTTGCAGATACCACCAATATGTCAAACCTTCTTACGACTCCTTCTAAGACAGATAACTAGCTCAACACGCTTGAAGTCTCCTGAACAGGGTTGAATGCTCACCTCGTTCCCAATTACCTCTGTGATTTCATTGACAAAAGGCTGTATGTACTCCTCTTCAGAAATATCAGGTTTCTATTACTCCTTAGCAATGGCTTCATTACATGAACCCTCAATGGCCGCTACAATCCATTCTTCATTATCCACCATTCTCCTGTGCCTTTTAAGGCAATTGGGACAAGCAATTGGCTTATATATTTCTTATACCTGGCATATAGTTGATTTTGAAGGATTACTCTGGTAAGGGAAAAATACCAATTTTGCTATGCAGGGTGATGTTCTACATACCCCTTGTGTTAAAAAACACATGCACTAAAGGCTTGTGGAAACAACAAGTGATGGACTGAATGTGGATCAATGTCACACAGTCCCCCAGTCAAAAGATCTGGGCCCAAATCCATCGTTTTTTTGCACTCCACACCACCCTGGGTTAGACAATGGCGATATGCAAATCAGCTCTGACCCTGTTGCCCCATGGGAACAGTCCAGTCCGAACTACAAAAGCCATGTCCTTCCCAGAACGGAATCAAGCATCCGAGGACCGGACCGGTTTCGAGGTAACACCTCTCTTCAGCCCGGCTAGCTTGACTCCAAGTGGTGTGGAGTGCCTGGGACCCACGTCTGGGCATCCCCAGCGCACTTAGGGCGGAAATTGCAAAAACAACAAGTGATGGACTGAATGTGGATCAATGTCACACAGTCCCCCAGTCAAAAGATCTGGGCCCAAATCCATCGTTTTTTTGCACTCCACACCACCCTGGGTTAGACAATGGCGATATGCAAATCAGCTCTGACCCTGTTGCCCCATGGGAACAGTCCAGTCCGAACTACAAAAGCCATGTCCTTCCCAGAACGGAATCAAGCATCCGAGGACTGGAGCGGTTTCGAGGTAACACCTCTCTTCAGCCCGGCTAGCTTGACTCCAAGTGGTGTGGAGTGCCTGGGACCCACGTCTGGGCATCCCCAGCGCACTTAGGGCGGAAATTGCAAAAACAACAAGTGATGGACTGAATGTGGATCAATGTCACACAGTCCCCCAGTCAAAAGATCTGGGCCCAAATCCATCGTTTTTTTGCACTCCACACCACCCTGGGTTAGACAATGGCGATATGCAAATCAGCTCTGACCCTGTTGCCCCATGGGAACAGTCCAGTCCGAACTACAAAAGCCATGTCCTTCCCAGAACGGAATCAAGCATCCGAGGACCGGACCGGTTTCGAGGTAACACCTCTCTTCAGCCCGGCTAGCTTGACTCCAAGTGGTGTGGAGTGCCTGAGACCCACGTCTGGGCATCCCCAGCGCACTTAGGGCGGAAATTGCAAAAACAACAAGTGATGGACTGAATGTGGATCAATGTCACACAGTCCCCCAGTCAAAAGATCTGGGCCCAAATCCATCGTTTTTTTGCACTCCACACCACCCTGGGTTAGACAATGGCGATATGCAAATCAGCTCTGACCCTGTTGCCCCATGGGAACAGTCCAGTCCGAACTACAAAAGCCATGTCCTTCCCAGAACGGAATCAAGCATCCGAGGACCGGACCGGTTTCGAGGTAACACCTCTCTTCAGCCCGGCTAGCTTGACTCCAAGTGGTGTGGAGTGCCTGGGACCCACGTCTGGGCATCCCCAGCGCACTTAGGGCGGAAATTGCAAAAACAACAAGTGATGGACTGAATGTGGATCAATGTCACACAGTCCCCCAGTCAAAAGATCTGGGCCCAAATCCATCGTTTTTTTGCACTCCACACCACCCTGGGTTAGACAATGGCGATATGCAAATCAGCTCTGACCCTGTTGCCCCATGGGAACAGTCCAGTCCGAACTACAAAAGCCATGTCCTTCCCAGAACGGAATCAAGCATCCGAGGACCGGACCGGTTTCGAGGTAACACCTCTCTTCAGCCCGGCTAGCTTGACTCCAAGTGGTGTGGAGTGCCTGGGACCCACGTCTGGGCATCCCCAGCGCACTTAGGGCGGAAATTGCAAAAACAACAAGGGATGGACTGAATGTGGATCAATGTCACACAGTCCCCCAGTCAAAAGATCTGGGCCCAAATCCATCGTTTTTTTGCACTCCACACCACCCTGGGTTAGACAATGGCGATATGCAAATCAGCTCTGACCCTGTTGCCCCATGGGAACAGTCCAGTCCGAACTACAAAAGCCATGTCCTTCCCAGAACGGAATCAAGCATCCGAGGACCGGACCGGTTTCGAGGTAACACCTCTCTTCAGCCCGGCTAGCTTGACTCCAAGTGGTGTGGAGTGCCTGGGACCCACGTCTGGGCATCCCCAGCGCACTTAGGGCGGAAATTGCAAAAACAACAAGTGATGGACTGAATGTGGATCAATGTCACACAGTCCCCCAGTCAAAAGATCTGGGCCCAAATCCATCGTTTTTTTGCACTCCACACCACCCTGGGTTAGACAATGGCGATATGCAAATCAGCTCTGACCCTGTTGCCCCATGGGAACAGTCCAGTCCGAACTACAAAAGCCATGTCCTTCCCAGAACGGAATCAAGCATCCGAGGACCGGACCGGTTTCGAGGTAACACCTCTCTTCAGCCCGGCTAGCTTGACTCCAAGTGGTGTGGAGTGCCTGGGACCCACGTCTGGGCATCCCCAGCGCACTTAGGGCGGAAATTGCAAAAACAACAAGTGATGGACTGAATGTGGATCAATGTCACACAGTCCCCCAGTCAAAAGATCTGGGCCCAAATCCATCGTTTTTATGCACTCCACACCACCCTGGGTTAGACAATGGCGATATGCAAATCAGCTCTGACCCTGTTGCCCCATGGGAACAGTCCAGTCCGAACTACAAAAGCCATGTCCTTCCCAGAACGGAATCAAGCATCCGAGGACCGGACCGGTTTCGAGGTAACACCTCTCTTCAGCCCGGCTAGCTTGACTCCAAGTGGTGTGGAGTGCCTGGGACCCACGTCTGGGCATCCCCAGCGCACTTAGGGCGGAAAATGCAAAAACAACAAGTGATGGACTGAATGTGGATCAATGTCACACAGTCCCCCAGTCAAAAGATCTGGGCCCAAATCCATCGTTTTTTTGCACTCCACACCACCCTGGGTTAGACAATGGCGATATGCAAATCAGCTCTGACCCTGTTGCCCCATGGGAACAGTCCAGTCCGAACTACAAAAGCCATGTCCTTCCCAGAACGGAATCAAGCATCCGAGGACCGGACCGGTTTCGAGGTAACACCTCTCTTCAGCCCGGCTAGCTTGACTCCAAGTGGTGTGGAGTGCCTGGGACCCACGTCTGGGCATCCCCAGCGCACTTAGGGCGGAAATTGCAAAAACAACAAGTGATGGACTGAATGTGGATCAATGTCACACAGTCCCCCAGTCAAAAGATCTGGGCCCAAATCCATCGTTTTTTTGCACTCCACACCACCCTGGGTTAGACAATGGCGATATGCAAATCAGCTCTGACCCTGTTGCCCCATGGGAACAGTCCAGTCCGAACTACAAAAGCCATGTCCTTCCCAGAACGGAATCAAGCATCCGAGGACCGGACCGGTTTCGAGGTAACACCTCTCTTCAGCCCGGCTAGCTTGACTCCAAGTGCTAGCCGGGCTGAAGAGAGGTGTTACCTCGAAACCGGTCCGGTCCTCGGATGCTTGATTCCGGTCTGGGAAAGATATGGCTGTTGTAGTTCGGACTGGACTGTTCCCATGGGGCAACAGGGTCAGAGCTGATTTGCATAAAGCCATTATCTGACCCAGGGTGGTGTGGAGTGCAAAAAAACGATGGATTTGGGCCCAGATCTTTTGACTGGGGGAGTGTGTGACATTGATCCACATTCAGTCCATCACTTGTTGTTTTTTGCAATTGCCGCCCTAAGTGCGCTGGGGATGCCCAGACGTGGGTCCCAGGCACTCCACACCACTTGGAGTCAAGCTAGCCGGGCTGAAGAGAGGTGTTACCTCGAAACCGGTCCGGTCCTCGGATGCTTGATTCCGGTCTGGGAAAGATATGGCTGTTGTAGTTCGGACTGGACTGTTCCCATGGGGCAACAGGGTCAGAGCTGATTTGCATAAAGCCATTATCTGACCCAGGGTGGTGTGGAGTGCAAAAAAACGATGGATTTGGGCCCAGATCTTTTGACTGGGGGAGTGTGTGACATTGATCCACATTCAGTCCATCACTTGTTGTTTTTTGCATTTGCCGCCCTAAGTGCGCTGGGGATGCCCAGACGTGGGTCCCAGGCACTCCACACCACTTGGAGTCAAGCTAGCCGGGCTGAAGAGAGGTGTTACCTCGAAACCGGTCCGGTCCTCGGATGCTTGATTCCGGTCTGGGAAAGATATGGCTGTTGTAGTTCGGACTGGACTGTTCCCATGGGGCAACAGGGTCAGAGCTGATTTGCATAAAGCCATTATCTGACCCAGGGTGGTGTGGAGTGCAAAAAAACGATGGATTTGGGCCCAGATCTTTTGACTGGGGGAGTGTGTGACATTGATCCACATTCAGTCCATCACTTGTTGTTTTTTGCAATTGCCGCCCTAAGTGCGCTGGGGATGCCCAGACGTGGGTCCCAGGCACTCCACACCACTTGGAGTCAAGCTAGCCGGGCTGAAGAGAGGTGTTACCTCGAAACCGGTCCGGTCCTCGGATGCTTGATTCCGGTCTGGGAAAGATATGGCTGTTGTAGTTCGGACTGGACTGTTCCCATGGGGCAACAGGGTCAGAGCTGATTTGCATAAAGCCATTATCTGACCCAGGGTGGTGTGGAGTGCAAAAAAACGATGGATTTGGGCCCAGATCTTTTGACTGGGGGAGTGTGTGACATTGATCCACATTCAGTCCATCACTTGTTGTTTTTTGCAATTGCCGCCCTAAGTGCGCTGGGGATGCCCAGACGTGGGTCCCAGGCACTCCACACCACTTGGAGTCAAGCTAGCCGGGCTGAAGAGAGGTGTTACCTCGAAACCGGTCCGGTCCTCGGATGCTTGATTCCGGTCTGGGAAAGATATGGCTGTTGTAGTTCGGACTGGACTGTTCCCATGGGGCAACAGGGTCAGAGCTGATTTGCATAAAGCCATTATCTGACCCAGGGTGGTGTGGAGTGCAAAAAAACGATGGATTTGGGCCCAGATCTTTTGACTGGGGGAGTGTGTGACATTGATCCACATTCAGTCCATCACTTGTTGTTTTTTGCAATTGCCGCCCTAAGTGCGCTGGGGATGCCCAGACGTGGGTCCCAGGCACTCCACACCACTTGGAGTCAAGCTAGCCGGGCTGAAGAGAGGTGTTACCTCGAAACCGGTCCGGTCCTCGGATGCTTGATTCCGGTCTGGGAAAGATATGGCTGTTGTAGTTCGGACTGGACTGTTCCCATGGGGCAACAGGGTCAGAGCTGATTTGCATAAAGCCATTATCTGACCCAGGGTGGTGTGGAGTGCAAAAAAACGATGGATTTGGGCCCAGATCTTTTGACTGGGGGAGTGTGTGACATTGATCCACATTCAGTCCATCACTTGTTGTTTTTTGCAATTGCCGCCCTAAGTGCGCTGGGGATGCCCAGACGTGGGTCCCAGGCACTCCACACCACTTGGAGTCAAGCTAGCCGGGCTGAAGAGAGGTGTTACCTCGAAACCGGTCCGGTCCTCGGATGCTTGATTCCGGTCTGGGAAAGATATGGCTGTTGTAGTTCGGACTGGACTGTTCCCATGGGGCAACAGGGTCAGAGCTGATTTGCATAAAGCCATTATCTGACCCAGGGTGGTGTGGAGTGCAAAAAAACGATGGATTTGGGCCCAGATCTTTTGACTGGGGGAGTGTGTGACATTGATCCACATTCAGTCCATCACTTGTTGTTTTTTGCAATTGCCGCCCTAAGTGCGCTGGGGATGCCCAGACGTGGGTCCCAGGCACTCCACACCACTTGGAGTCAAGCTAGCCGGGCTGAAGAGAGGTGTTACCTCGAAACCGGTCCGGTCCTCGGATGCTTGATTCCGGTCTGGGAAAGATATGGCTGTTGTAGTTCGGACTGGACTGTTCCCATGGGGCAACAGGGTCAGAGCTGATTTGCATAAAGCCATTATCTGACCCAGGGTGGTGTGGAGTGCAAAAAAACGATGGATTTGGGCCCAGATCTTTTGACTGGGGGAGTGTGTGACATTGATCCACATTCAGTCCATCACTTGTTGTTTTTTGCAATTGCCGCCCTAAGTGCGCTGGGGATGCCCAGACGTGGGTCCCAGGCACTCCACACCACTTGGAGTCAAGCTAGCCGGGCTGAAGAGAGGTGTTACCTCGAAACCGGTCCGGTCCTCGGATGCTTGATTCCGTTCTGGGAAGGACATGGCTTTTGTAGTTCGGACTGGACTGTTCCCATGGGGCAACAGGGTCAGAGCTGATTTGCATATCGCCATTGTCTAACCCAGGGTGGTGTGGAGTGCAAAAAAACGATGGATTTGGGCCCAGATCTTTTGACTGGGGGACTGTGTGACATTGATCCACATTCAGTCCATCACTTGTTGTTTTTGCATTTTCCGCCCTAAGTGCGCTGGGGATGCCCAGACGTGGGTCCCAGGCACTCCACACCACTTGGAGTCAAGCTAGCCGGGCTGAAGAGAGGTGTTACCTCGAAACCGGTCCGGTCCTCGGATGCTTGATTCCGTTCTGGGAAGGACATGGCTTTTGTAGTTCGGACTGGACTGTTCCCATGGGGCAACAGGGTCAGAGCTGATTTGCATATCGCCATTGTCTAACCCAGGGTGGTGTGGAGTGCATAAAAACGATGGATTTGGGCCCAGATCTTTTGACTGGGGGACTGTGTGACATTGATCCACATTCAGTCCATCACTTGTTGTTTTTGCAATTTCCGCCCTAAGTGCGCTGGGGATGCCCAGACGTGGGTCCCAGGCACTCCACACCACTTGGAGTCAAGCTAGCCGGGCTGAAGAGAGGTGTTACCTCGAAACCGGTCCGGTCCTCGGATGCTTGATTCCGTTCTGGGAAGGACATGGCTTTTGTAGTTCGGACTGGACTGTTCCCATGGGGCAACAGGGTCAGAGCTGATTTGCATATCGCCATTGTCTAACCCAGGGTGGTGTGGAGTGCAAAAAAACGATGGATTTGGGCCCAGATCTTTTGACTGGGGGACTGTGTGACATTGATCCACATTCAGTCCATCACTTGTTGTTTTTGCAATTTCCGCCCTAAGTGCGCTGGGGATGCCCAGACGTGGGTCCCAGGCACTCCACACCACTTGGAGTCAAGCTAGCCGGGCTGAAGAGAGGTGTTACCTCGAAACCGGTCCGGTCCTCGGATGCTTGATTCCGTTCTGGGAAGGACATGGCTTTTGTAGTTCGGACTGGACTGTTCCCATGGGGCAACAGGGTCAGAGCTGATTTGCATAAAGCCATTATCTGACCCAGGGTGGTGTGGAGTGCAAAAAAACGATGGATTTGGGCCCAGATCTTTTGACTGGGGGAGTGTGTGACATTGATCCACATTCAGTCCATCACTTGTTGTTTTTTGCAATTGCCGCCCTAAGTGCGCTGGGGATGCCCAGACGTGGGTCCCAGGCACTCCACACCACTTGGAGTCAAGCTAGCCGGGCTGAAGAGAGGTGTTACCTCGAAACCCGTCCGGTCCTCGGATGCTTGATTCCGGTCTGGGAAAGATATGGCTGTTGTAGTTCGGACTTGACTGTTCCCATGGGGCAACAGGGTCAGAGCTGATTTGCATAAAGCCATTATCTGACCCAGGGTGGTGTGGAGTGCAAAAAAACGATGGATTTGGGCCCAGATCTTTTGACTGGGGGAGTGTGTGACATTGATCCACATTCAGTCCATCACTTGTTGTTTTTTGCAATTGCCGCCCTAAGTGCGCTGGGGATGCCCAGACGTGGGTCCCAGGCACTCCACACCACTTGGAGTCAAGCTAGCCGGGCTGAAGAGAGGTGTTACCTCGAAACCGGTCCGGTCCTCGGATGCTTGATTCCGGTCTGGGAAAGATATGGCTGTTGTAGTTCGGACTGGACTGTTCCCATGGGGCAACAGGGTCAGAGCTGATTTGCATAAAGCCATTATCTGACCCAGGGTGGTGTGGAGTGCAAAAAAACGATGGATTTGGGCCCAGATCTTTTGACTGGGGGAGTGTGTGACATTGATCCACATTCAGTCCATCACTTGTTGTTTTTTTGCTAAAGGCTTGTGGTTCACATGTAATTCAAACCTTGTGCCCCAAACGTTTGTCCTGAAGTACTGCACACCCCACCAGTAAACCAGAGCCTCCCTTTCTACAGGGAATAATTGTATTCTGCCCCTCTTAAGGTTCTTCATGTAAGGCCAGCAGCCTTTCTTTCCCACTCTCATATTGCATAACTAAAGAGCCCAGACTATATCAACTGGGGTTTGTAAGAATGATTGTTTATCACCTACATCAAATTGTTTCAAAATCATAGCCTTTGCTAAGTTTTCTTCTACCATGGCAAAAGCTTGTTGACAATCCTCAAGCCAAGCAACCTTGACATCTTTCTTTGTCAAAGCTCTTAGCAGTAGTACACTATCTGCAAAAGGATCCATAAAATTAGTATAATACTCCGCCAATCTCAAGAAGGAGTACAACAGGTCTTTATGACTTGTGGAAGGTGTCTATTTGCTTCACCTAGTTCTGGTTTAACCCCATCACATAACAAAGTATATCCTAGATACTCCACCTTTGAAATACCGAACTTATATTTCTTAACACCCACAGTAAGTCCAGCATCTGGCAGTCTTGCTAGAATTTTATGTAATATATTCTCATGCACCTCTTCCTTCAGTCTCCACACTAACACATCATCTTGAAAGAAAAGGATGTTTCTTAAATCTCTCAAAACATAATGGGCCTTTTTACGATGGCCGGTCCCACCGGACATATTACAATACGACAGCCGTGTAGGCAGTCGGAAACATGCCTTTTACTATTGCGGCTTGCGTTGTGGCCCGGAAAAGATGGTTACTGGCACATGGTGCAGTTATATTTGGGAGGCACACCTTAGCCACATTCCAGTGGCCCATGGGGGACGAAGGTCCTGCTTGGGGCTCCCAATGTCCCTTTCCAGCTGTCCCACCGCCATGTAAAGGCTGGGGGGAAAGGCACATCATAATCCCTACTGCAACGCCTCTTCAGACACTGCCTCCATTGTCGGGATTACAGTCCGACCCTAATAGGCTCCTTGTGCCTGTCGGAGGGGGCGGTCTTTCCTCCTGCCCTTGGTGCTGTGATCGCTGGCATTGTAATTCGAGGGTCGGACTCCTCATTGGGGTCATGGATCATATTAAAATGGCCTTGAATGATAACAAAACTGTGCTTCTGGTCTTGTTGCATCTGACAGCAGCCTTCGACACGGGTTCTCATCAGAAATTTATTCTTCAACTGAGCGAGGCCATTTTGCAGGGACAGGCACTTAATTGGTTTGTCAGCTTCTTAGACCAGCACACTCAGACCATCAACTAGGGTCTATTCCGTTTTCAAACCTTGACTCTTACTAAGGGGGTGCCCTAGGGATCTTGTCTGAGCCCTACTTTTTTAAAATATCTATGTGGCCCTCCTTGCCAAGGTAATCAGGGAGTACGGTTTTACTCCTTTAACCTACGCTGATCATACACAACTACTCCTGTCCTTTGATAAGGACACTGAGTTTATTGATCAGCGTTTTGCAAAGGGCATGTTAGCCATATCAGAGTGGACGACGGAACACTTTCTTCAGCTAAATATGTCTAAGACAGAAATCTTGCTGTTTGGCTTGGCTCAGGCTTCCTGGTCTCCTAGGTGATGGCTGGCAGTGTTGGGCCCTGCCCCTTCTCCAACTACAGTGGCTAAAAAACGAGGGGTCCGCTTAGATGTACTGTTATCTAATAAGGACCAAATCATGGCTACGGCAGGGACCTGCTACCATACCCTGAGCATTTTACGCAGCCCAGTGGCTGCCTCTTTCTGTAAGTAGAACCCTGATTCAGGCTTTGATTATTGGCTGCTTAAATTATTGCAATGCTTTACTGGCATCTGCAAATGAATCCCTTCTCAGCAGATTGTACAAAATGAGGCCGCTCGCTTGGCTCTCACAAAACTGCCACGGACCCCCCCCAGGGCCATTGTTAAAACAACTCCACTGGCTCCATATCCGCCAGAGAATTAACTTCAAGCTTTGTTGCCTTGCCCATAAAGCACTATATGGTGCGAGCCCTAGCTACCTGGCAGACAAGTTTAAAGTATATTGTTCGAATCGTCGTCTTAGATCGGAAGGTAAAGGGTTGATAGTGGCCCCCGCTTTAAGAAAACACGAACAGGAGGCAAAACTGTCACCTATCTTGCCTCCAAATACTGGAACAATCTGCCGGAGGACTTGCGCAAATGCCCCAGTCTTTTCCGCTTTAGGAAACTTCGTGTTTGCCTGTGTCTGTCTGACTTCCTCTCTACAATTTAACCATTTGTTATTTTCTCTACCTTTAGGCCTCATTCCAGACACATGTTTAGAAAAAACACTTGCAGGGCCTCATAAAATTCCCCGTGGATTGCCAGTAATGATATTACCCCTAAAAAGTATACACTATCCAAACCAGACAAAAACTGTACAAATAGCTCAGAAATCCTAGTATACAGATCCCTGTCAAGAAAACATATGGGCCAGGTGACTCCTCTGCGATTATTAACTACAAGAGACTCTTGTTCATTTGAGGTACAACTGTGTGATTTCTTATCCATAGCTGCACCCTCAATATTTAAGAGCAAGGGGTTGTGGTCACTGTCAAACCTCTGGGCGATCATCATGTCCTTAACAAGTGACCAAATACTAACATCTACTAAGATGTAGTCAATCGAATTAGTACTAGTCTCCCATTTAAAGGTAGTTTGCCTATTTATATCAGATACGGTCCTCTCATTTCATGCTATCAAGCTCCTTCCTGTGACCAGTGATGCAATCTGTAGTGATACAGCCGTTAAAAGTTGCTTACAAGTAGTCAGCGCCAGATTATGTATGCCCCAAGCTTTGTCCTCTTCCCATAAGGGAGCGTTTAATAGGGTAGAGGGCTCAAAAGAGGCATTAAAATCCCCAGCTACTATAACTTTAGAGTTACTTTGTCATACTACAAAGAGATCATCTAACAGCGATAGAGCCGGAAACTCATTACAATGGGGTTCTGTTAGAAATAGGGGTATCTAGTTGGCAAGGGCTTGCACCTTTGTCCAAATAAGGGACGCTTCTTCCTAGTCAGGATAAGGGAGTTACACTCCTAAAATGACCCCTGCTCACCCCCTTGGTAGCTTAGCATGAGCAGTCAGGCTTTTCTTAGAGGCAGTGTGTAAAGCATTTGCATATAACTGACAGTAATACAGTGTAAGCACTACAAAAGGACACCAGAAAAATATCCAATAGTTTTACATACAAGACAAAAAAATCCACAATACAGTGCTTTAAAAAATCTATAGTTATCAAAATACACTTAAAGAACAGTTCCTTGATGTCGATAGCTCTGTCCGGGGCTATCAAGGCATCATGAGCAAAAAAATCCAAACAGTTATGGCTGACCGCGGTGTCGCGGGCCAGCTACAGTCTCAGGAAGACCCGCAAACAGTACCTTTTTAGAAATGCAGGGTGCCGCGACCTCTAGTTGAGTTGCCGAAAACACAGCGTCCGCAGGCGTCGGTTCCGGAGGTTGGTGCAGGAGTCGTCGGGGCCCTCGAAGTCACACATTGCAGGTTGATCTCCTCTCTGTTGGAGTCAGGTGTGCTGGTGTCGGCAGGCGTCGGGTGCTGCGGTGTGAAGTGCAACGTGCAGCGTGCGGTGCCCTCAGGTCGCAGTGCGAGCAGCGGCTTGGTGGAGGCATCAGATGGCGTCGTCAATGAGCCCAGGGTTGCGGTGCGAGATGAAGGTGGTGCTCTTCACGGTGCTGGCAGGTCACGGTGCAAGCAGCGTTGCCATAGTTGCTGAAGCGCTGTCATCAGCTGACGAACTGGAGTCGATGGCACCGGCGTTGGTAGGCCAAGGTTGCTGTGCAGGATGAGGGTCGTCCGTTGTGTATCTTTACAAGTGGGGCACTCAAACCACGGTGCAAGCAGTGGCGTTGATTTCGGCGTGGAGCGTCGTAATCGAGAACACCAAGGCGTTGTCGTGAAGTGAGGCGTTGTGGCAGCAGCCTCTGTGGTGCCAAGCTGTCGTCGTGAAGCGAAGTGGTGCAGAGTGCAGTGCCCAGAGGCTGCGGTGCGAGCAGCGGCTAGGTGGCTGTGTCAGCAGGCGTCGTCGGTGAGACCGGGGTCGCGGTGTGGCATTGCGGTGGTGCCCTCTGCGGTGCCTTCAGGACAAGGAGCCAGCAGCAGTGTCATAGACTTCGTCGAGTTGCTTTTCTTCTGTCGCAGCACAAAACACACAGTCCCCAGTGCTGAGGGCAGTAGAGCTTGAAGTCTTTGCTGTTCCTGAGACTTCTTGAACAAGGGGCAAGCTCTACCTCAAACCCTTGGAGAAACTCACAGTAGTTCGGTCCTTTCACTGCCCAAGACAGAAGCAGCCACTGGAGGCCAATACAGCAAAGGACACAGCTAAGTGGTAGTCCCTCCTCACAGCTTCTCCAGCTCTTCTTCTTGGCAGTCTTCTTGATCCAAAGAGTTCTACAGTTCATGGGTTTGGGACCCAATATTTATATCCAAAAATCCTTTGCTGTCTTAGGCAGAGAGTGTCTATGCCCAGCCAGAACCAGTTCTGCCTTCTCTGGTGTGATTTTCTGGCAGGAGGTAGAGACGGCATTGTCGGAGGCAAACCAGGCCATTTGAGGTGCAAGGAAATCTCCTCCCTCTTCCCCTATCGCAGCCCCGGTCTATTCAGCCCTTTTCTGACCTACCTAGACTATCCGGAGCCCCTCTCGCTACCCAGCCTTCTGCCATCCAAAACCCAGACAGGCAATCCACATTACGGAGGTGCACACATGTTGAATGAGCAAGAAAATACCTACTTTCTAAAAGCAGTATTTTCAAACACAGAAAGTAAAAATCCCCTTCACTAAAAGTTGCATCTTCAGATTCTGAGTTCAGGCATACTAAATTTAATTTTACTACCTAGTTCCCCGGGCCAGTTATTTTTATAAGATGTTATAAACAAACTTCCCATTCTGTCCGATGGGGAACAGATAGCCTTGCAATAGTGAAAAATGAAATGGGCTGTAATTCACTTTCAGGCCATGCCACACACAAAGGGCATGTCCTACCTTTCACCTGCACTTTGCCCACAGGGGTACCTCAGGCCTACCTTAGGGGTGACTAACATGTAGAAAAGGGAAGGTTTAGGGCCTGGCAAGTGGGGGCACTTGCCAAGTTGACATGGCAGTTACAAACTGCGCGCAGACTCTGCAATGGCAGGTCTGAGTTACCTTTTTAGGGTTACTCACGTGGGTGGCACAATCAGTGCTGCAGGCCCACTAGTAGCATTTGATGTACAGGCCCTGGCACACTCAGTGCACTTTACTAGGGACTAACATGTAAATCAAATATCCAATCATGGAAACACCAATCCATAACACAATTTACCACAGGAGCACTTGCACTTTACCGCTGATCAGCAGTGAGAAAAGTGTGCAGAAACACTACACCAGCAAAAACAGAGTCAAAACCGGGAGGGCAGAAAGCAAAGCTCTAGGGAAACACGCAAAAAGATACCAAGTCTAACAGGTTCCAACCTGGCATAGACTTTAAGCACAGTCAGATTTAAGCCTGTAGGAAAGGTGAGCTGGATCCCCAGTATATCAGATGAGTTTATTAGTAGCTGTTCATAGTTACCCACTTGGGAGTTCCTCACAAAATGTACCTGGCCCCCACTAGCTCTCCTAGAAGTTTTGGGGCAATAGCTTCCACACTGTAAGTTGTATACCCATTTATATGTACCCTATCCACAGCCCATGACTCCTGGAAAATGCAGATGGGATTTCTGCCTCATGGGATGACATTGTCAATGTTGGGGTACCCATTTGGAATTACCGGTTCACAAGTTGCTGTTATGGATGCTGCCTTGTGTGCATCAAAATCGCAGGTAAGCAGTGCATCGGTATTAGTTATAATTTACAAATTTGGAGAAAATCTCTCAGCAGTGTGATTGTTTACAGAGGGTCTGTTGGAGATACTGCTGCTGGTAGCTGCCAAATTTAATGGTAAATATGAAGAAACACCCATTTTTCCTTTTTAAGTATGGGCCATGAGATTCAGACAAGTTTCATCCAATGAGCTACTAGCATGAGGCTGGATCAGAATGGTCTAGGGATTCTTTATTAACCGTGTGATAACTTAAAATGTTTACAGTATAAAAACACATAAGCAATGCCCCCCCATCTGCCCTCCCCCAAGGCGTTTCCCAGCATTCAAAGTAAAAAAAGCACCATGCCTGCATGGGCTGGTTACTGCTTTGTGTACCTTTAAGACTCCAAATAAAAAATGAGTTAAAATGTGGGATCAATTCCTTTTCATACCAGTTTTTACTTAGTCTTGTAAAGATCAATGGTTGAAAAAAATCCAGCAGGATCATGCCCTCGGTAATATCGGTTGTCATTGATAAAAGTTCTTGATGTGCCCCCTGTAGGGCCCCACATACTCTTTATGAACCTATTGTCCTTCCTTAGAGTCCCAGGGTTCAGTGACATCCATCGGGTTTAGGGCACCAGCTAGGTTAATTACTGAGTGATTGCGACCCTAGAATCTGCAGCCTGCGGCAGGGAGTCAAGTGCAATTCTAATTTGTTGAGTAAACTTGCCCGCTGTGGCAAGTAAGCAGGTAGTGATTTCTGAGAAGCATCATTCCGAGGCCTCCCTGCAGGTTCTGAGGCCCTTTTTCCTTAGGGCCGGGCGTAGCAAACGATGGCGATCGCTGGCCAGTTGTATAAAAGATGTAACCAGGATTCCCTGTGGTAATTGCATAGCCAGCAGAAAACAATGTTATCTTTTCGCTTCCATTTTGGGTTGAAATTCAGAATCTTGAGTACAGTGAGGCGTAAGAACAAGATTTTCTTTCTTGCTTGAGCTGAAAGTGGGTCTTGCATGTATGGTTGAGCTTTCCTGGGAGTGTATACATTTTCTAGTGCCAATGTAAGGGAGTTGTACTGGATTGAGGATCGATCCAGTTCAGATAAGATGGTCTGGACTTGGTGGTTCACAGCTTTAGCCGCAGCAGAGTAAGAGATTTCATGAAGTGGCATAGTCTCTGCCTCTATTTTCAGACAATCTATTGCTTGATCCAGCTTGAAGTTCCATGGGGAACCTGCTGCCATGAAAATCTTTTTTAGAAAATATTTAAAAGTGGTTTCGGAGGCTTTCAGTACTTTGATATAATATTTTATTTGGTACCCCTGTAATGTCAAGTCTGGTCTTTTTATTCCTATTTCCATCCTTAGCCTGGTGTTCCTTGTTTGTCTTTGCACCTGTAGCACAAGCTTGTAAGCTTGTATCTGGGCTGCATTGATGACTTTCTCTAATGCACCTGGGAAGGCAAAGTAACCGTAGGTCATTGCTAGAATTAGTTTCGCCCCAAGTGGTGTCAGCATGGGCTGTATGAATGAACTTGCTTGGCGGTAGCTTAGACGTCTAAGTGATAGAATTATTCTGTTAATTCTCTGCGCTAGCTCCTTCATGCGTTTGGCTGCTGTAGCCCTGTTACCCATACCCCCAAGTAATTGTAGGATGTAGCTGTTCTAATTCAGTGCTCGCCCAGAGACCAGGTTGCTTGCTTTTTGTGTGGGTATTTGCCAAAATGATTATGTTTGTCTTGCTCTCGTTGATTTGCAGGCTGTTTTCCTGGTTGTACACAGTTATACTTTTTAATGCTCTTTGAAGCCCTCCCTAGTGTGGTCCATGATCACTATGTCGGCCCCATACTGAAGGACTCCCAGGGTCATCTTGCTCAATCTCGGGGGTACTAGGCTGCCGTCTTTCAAGGCTTGCCCCAGGTCTGCAGTGTACAGGTTGAATAATATTGGGGCAAGCACACAGCCCTGCTTTAGCCCAATGTTTGTTTTAATTCTCGTGATTGCAGTTGATTAGTGTGACCCGGACCCTTGTCCCCTCATAGAGGGCTTTTAATGCTTTTTAAAGGATTACCAGGATTATCCTGTGGTAACAGTGATTGGATTAAGCTTAGCAGAAGACATCTTGTATTTAGAGACTATCTTGCCCGTTTTACGGAATCCATTTTGTATTTCTGTCGGCCATTTTGTATGCCATGTGCTCTGTCCTACCTTTCTGTTAACTGCTCATGAATTCTGCTTAGAGACAGATTATATTTAGCTTCTGCCACTCCATGCATGCTCAGTTGAGCTTGCAGCTGTCCCTAGCATGTAACTATCAGGATGTGTTTACTCCAACTAGCTAAATGTTAGCTCCTCCCACTTGTGGACTGTGCATTTTCTGTATGACCTTGTATGTGCCTAAGAACAGCAGCTTGTACTTGTACCGCCTTCTTTTGAGCCCCTGTGTGGGTATAAAAGGACCCAACTCCTTCCAGTCAGTGTGCTGCCTCATACTATACCGAAGGGTGTTGTGTGAATGTAGTTCCACCTCATGAGGTTTAATAAACTCTGTCTTTTCTATTCCAGTTTCTGTGCCAACTTCTTACTATTGGTCTAAGGACTCTGAGCAGTGAAGGGCGAATTCCTTGCACTAGTTGGCCTGGCTGGGGCTTGCTACTACAATCCTGGATTCAAAATTTGCCCATAATTGACCTTGAATAAGACTGTCGAACTCCGTGGAGTAGTCTATTCAGCATCCGAACAGGGGCGGCTTATTGCTCACTACTAAGCATGGGCGTAAAATCCGCTCCGCTTGCGGATTTTTCGGATTTTCGGCAAATTCGCAATCCGCGAACTCTCTCGAATTTGTCGAAAATCCGTGAATTCGCTCGCGGCGGATTTTTTGCTTGGTGATACAATATTGCGGCGCGCGGCGTGGTGCACGGCGTTCACTTTCCGTCATTCAGGGTTTGCCGAGTTGTTTTTCTCGATCATATTTTGCGAGTGCTGCGCCATTTTGGATCTTGCTGCGGGATCCCGCGGGAGTTTGGCGCCCGCGAATACGTAATCGCGGCTTGCCACCTTGCACAGCACGCCTCGCGAGAGTTCGCAATTGCGAACACGTAGTTGCGGGGGAAAGGAACAATCTCGCACTCGCGAAATAGAGATTTAGCAATTCTGCACAAGAAATCCACCAGCAAACAGGATAAACCTTCAGAAAATGATGATTTTTATCAGAATCACTCCTCAGGTTGACATTTGCCTGGCCTTTTTTTTGCAAGGAGTCCATTTTTTGGGGGGGGGGGGAAGGAAGTGCCCCACAGTCTCCAACTTCCTGTTCCTGTCCAGCAGGCTCCTCCCAGTGCTTTCTTCATGCGCTGGTCACTTTCATTTGGACCTTGACCTGGAAGGATTACTTTTTGTGGGTGCTGCTGGATATTTGGATTTGAGGCCTTTTTGACTTTCTTTGGATCACTTTTGGATTAGAAATCAACTTTCACAAGTAAGTTTGTTTGGGGCATTACAGTTGCTGCAACTACAATTTTGGAACTTTTTCAGAACATTAAATAAAATATATTGTGGGTAGCCACAGTATCCAGTAGGACCAGTGTTGGTTATGGGTGCATGATACAACTGTTTTGTTGAATTTAAACACCATTGAGGCCATGGATGGGCTGGGATTGTGATGATTTTTGTTGTTTTTGTCCTTTTTTTGGGGCTGCTGGTGGGGCCCTTTGCCCAGGGGTGGTGAGTGTTGCATGGGCCTAGTCTTTCTGTGGGGTGTCTTCTTGAATGTAAACACCATTGAGGCCATGGATGGCCTGGGATTGTGCTGATTTTTGTGTTTTTGTCGTTTTTTGGGCCTGCTGGTGTGGCCTTTTGCCCAGGGGTAGTGGTGCTTGAACTGAGTGTGCCTGTGGTGTGGTCTCACTCTCTTTAATGTAAACATCCCGGATGGCATTGGATTGTAGTGATTTTTGGGTGTTTTTCAGGTTTTTTGGGGTGTACTGTTGATGTGGACTGGCCATGTGGGTGGTGGTGGTGGCCATCTTGCGTGCTGGCTGGTACAGGCAACATGTGCTTGGGGTGCAAGGGGCCATTTTGAAGAGAGGCAGTGTCTGAGGCCTGAACTTATTTTGCCTACTTTTCATCCATTATCCCCAGGGGTAGTGAGTGTTGCATGGGCCTAGTCTTTCTGTGGGGTGTCTTCTTGAATTTAAACACCATTGAGGGCATGGATGGGCTGGGATTGTGCTGTTTTTTGTGTTTTTTGTCGTTTTTTTGGGGCTGCTGGTGTGGCCTTTTGCCCAGGGGTGGTGAGTGTTGCATGGGCCTAGTCTTTCTGTGGGGTGTCCTCTTGAATTTAAACACCATTGAGGCCATGGATGGGCTGGGATTGTGCTGTTTTTTGTATTTTTTGTCGTTTTTTTGGGGCTGCTGGTGTGGCCTTTTGCCCAGGGGTAGTGGTGCATGGACTGAGTGTGCCTGTGGGGTCTCACTCTCTTTAAGGTAAACATCCTGGATGGCATTGGATTGTGGTGATTTTTGGGTGTTTTTCTGGTTTTTTGGGGTGTACTGTTGATGTGGACTGGCCATGTGGGTGGTGGTGGTGGCCATCTTGAGTGCTGGCTGGTACAGGCAACATGTGCTTGGGGTGCAAGGGGCCATTTTGAAGAGAGGCAGTGTCCGAGGCCTGCACTTATTTTGCCTACTTTTCATCCATTATCCCCAGGGGTAGTGAGTGTTGCATGGGCCTAGTCTTTCTGTGGGGTGTCTTCTTGAATTTAAACACCATTGAGGGCATGGATGGGCTGGGATTGTGCTGATTTTTGTTGTTTTTGTCGTTTTTTGGGGCTGCTGGTGGGGCCCTTTGCCCAGGGGTGGTGAGTGTTGCATGGGCCCAGTCTTTCTGTGGGGTGTCCTCTTGAATTTAAACACCATTGAGGCCATGGATGGGCTGGGATTGTGCTGATTTTTGAGTTTTTGTCGTTTTTTTGGGGCTGCTGGTGTGGCCTTTTGCCCAGGGGTAGTGGTGCTTGAACTGAGTGTGCCTGTGGTGTGGTCTCACTCTCTTTAATGTAAACATCCTGGATGGCATTGGATTGTGGTGATTTTTGGGTGTTTTTCTGTTTTTTTGGGGTGTACTGTTGATGTGGACTGGCCATGTGGGTGGTGGTGGTGGCCATCTTGAGTGCTGGCTGGTACAGGCAACATGTGCTTGGGGTGCAAGGGGCCATTTTGAAGAGAGGCAGTGTCTGAGGCCTGCACTTATTTTGCCTACTTTTCATCCATTATCCCCAGGGGTAGTGAAGGGGCCATTTTGAAGAGAGGCAGTGTCTGAGGCCTGCACTTATTTTGCCTACTTTTCATCCATTATCCCCAGGGGTAGTGAGTGTTGCATGGGCCTAGTCTTTCTGTGGGGTGTCTTCTTGAATTTAAACACCATTGAGGGCATGGATGGGCTAGGATTGTGCTGAATTTTGTGGTTTTTGTCGTTTTTTGGGGCTGCTGGTGGGGCCCTTTGCCCAGGGGTGGTGAGTGTTGCATGGGCCTAGTCTTTCTGTGGGGTGTCCTCTTGAATTTAAACACCATTGAGGCCATGGATGGGCTGGGATTGTGCTGTTTTTTGTGTTTTTTGTCGTTTTTTGGGGCTGCTGGTGTGGCCTTTTGCCCAGGGGTAGTGGTGCATGGACTGAGTGTGCCTGTGGGGTCTCACTCTCTTTAATGTAAACATCCTGGATGGCATTGGATTGTGGTGATTTTGGGGTGTTTTTCTGTTTTTTTGGGGTGTACTGTTGATGTGGACTGGCCATGTGGGTGGTGGTGGTGGCCATCTTGAGTGCTGGCTGGTACAGGCAACATGTGCTTGGGGTGCAAGGGGCCATTTTGAAGAGAGGCAGTGTCTGAGGCCTGCACTTATTTTGCCTACTTTTCATCCATTATCCCCAGGGGTAGTGAGTGTTGCATGGGCCTAGTCTTTCTGTGGGGTGTCTTCTTGAATTTAAACACCATTGAGGGCATGGATGGGCTGGGATTGTGCTGATTTTTGTTGTTTTTGTCGTTTTTTGGGGCTGCTGGTGGGGCCCTTTGCCCAGGGGTGGTGAGTGTTGCATGGGCCCAGTCTTTCTGTGGTGTTTTGAATGTAAACATCATGGATGGCATGGGATTGTGCTTATTTTTCTGTGTTTTTCCATTTTTTGGGGTGTATAACTGAACTGATGTTCCTCTGTCTTCCATTGCTTTTAGGTGCACAATACTCTAGAGAACCACCAGTGCCAGGAAGAAGTCCTGCAGCGGTGTGTGTGTGCAGCATAACGTCACACGACGTCACGTCTGGACACAGACAACTCTGCAACTCGTGCAACTGCTGCCTGCTGTTCTGAAGAAGATGGCCCCAAAAAAAGTTACCCGTAGCTCCTCTAGCAAGAAAGTTGCCAGTAAGGAGCAGAAGAAGCAAGTTACTAAGGAGACTGGTGTGCCGGCCGCCCCTTTTTTTGGGAGTAAAAAAAAAAGTATGCCTGCAGCAGCAGCGGGATCTGCGGGGAACAAGCTGGGAGCAGCACCCCCGCTCCATTGGGCTCAGTGCCACCACCACCACCACACCAACTTAAGTCCAAGCCCTTCAGTGCTGCAGAGGCACTTAGTCTAGTTGTTCAATCACCATCGACCAGTGATGTTGGCTCATCACAAGAAAGTAGCAGCAATGTCCCTCAATCAACACAGGTTGTTGTAACTCATCTGACGAGTGTTGAACAACCACAGCCGCAACAAAAACCACATGTGCAAGTACAAGCCCAAGTACATGTGGAAGGAGAGGCAGCGCAAGGAGATGCGCAAGCAGAGGTGCATGGAGGGTCACAAGTGCCCACAATAGTTGTTCCTCCCGAAGTAGGGGCACATCAGGAAATCGACAATCAAGGCGAGGTATCATTTGAGGAAGACACTCCTCCTGATGATCATTCATTGTCTTCCACACCCCTAGCAAGGAAGAGATCAAGGGTGGTGTCTACATCTTCTTCAAGCACACCTCCTTCTGATGATACGGATCAAAATTGGGAACCAGCACCACTGCCATCTGAGAGTGAGGCACATGATCTGACAAAGGTAGTTAAGCGTAAAAGGAAGCTCGTCCAAAGTCTCAGAGTTATGGAGTGTGATGATGAGGCTCAACAAGAAGTGGCGGATACTGCTGCTGATGAAGACTCTGACAACGACGACCCAGTCATCATAAAGGTCACTGCAGCCCCAGCGGGCATGCAGCAAACAGACATTTTGACCCTAGCCCGAAAAGCTGCTGAGCGTGATGATGATGATGTTGTCGACGAGGAGGCAGTGGAAACACCACAATCATTGGAGTTAAGTACACCAACTTGTACCGCTTCCATATTTCTTTCTCACAAGAAGGGACCTCCATCCACCTCGACCTTAATTAGTGGCGGTGAAAGTGCACAACGTACAAAAGTTGGGCAATCCAGATCCTCCACTTCACCTGGCTTTAGCAGCATGACCACCACCACCAGTATCGCCGCCTCCTCCAGGCCCCACAGACACTTCAAGTCCCCAGTTTGGGACTTCTTTACTGTTTGCCCAAAAAGGGAAAAGTTCACCATTTGTACCCTTTATAAGCTTGCAGTTAGTCGTGGTAAGTCAGGTACCAACTATGGTACCGGAGGCCAGAGAGGTCATCTTAGGAGACAGCACACTGTCCAATGGTTTGCGCACCTAAAGGCGATCAAGGAAGCCCGAATTGGAAGTCAAGAAAACGTTGATGTTGCATCTGATGATGACGAGGAGGAAGAAGACGTGTCAAACACTTCACTTACACCCAGTACCCCTGTCAGCAGCAAACCCAATGTGAGGCACACTAAGAGTGTTGGAGCGAGTGAGACACCAACGCGCAAAAGTTCACCAGCGAGCATAATTGGGTCAACGAAGTCATTATCATCCCGTAAATGCTTGGTCCAGGGCAACATTAGAACCATGTTTTCTTCAGACGCGCCATATGAACGCAACCACCCACTGACGCGTCTGTATAACACTAAGCTGGCTAAAATGCTAGCTGTGGACCTTCTCCCTTTTTCTTTTGTAGAAGCGGTAGGTTTTCTAGAATTAGTGGCAACGCTCTGCCCTAAATGGAAGGTTCCTAGCCGGTTCTATTTTGCCAGAGTTGCGGTTCCAGCACTACATGAAGATGTGCTGGAGGCGATTGGGGCAGCTTTGCAGAAGAGTGCTGTTCACACAATACATCTGACAACAGACATGTGGACCAGTGGCGCAGGCGCTGATTACATGTGCATCACTGCACACTGGGTCTCTTTTTCAGGTGTTAAAGCAAAGCTAAACGCAGGTGTTGACCCGGACCAAGTTTTTAAAGCTGCTCGGAAACATGCAACACTAGCCATGTTTGGCTTGGAGAAAAGTCACACATCACAAAACATTTTGGACGAGTTTAACAAAAAGGTCTTTCACTGGCTGTCCCCAAAAAAACGCCTGATTGGTTATGTTTCCACGGATAATGGCGCCAATGTAGTTAAGGCCATGGCGCTGGGTGACTATTTCAGAGTGCCGTGTTTGGCGCACTGTATCAACCTGGTAGTTCAAAAATTCTTGAGTGATAAAGACAGTCCAGCGTGCGAGGTAATGGCCACCTGCCGCAAAATGTGCAACCATTTCAGCCATTCTTTTAAGGCCCGGAAGCATCTGAGGAGCCTGCTACTTGAACGTCGAATGCCAGTGAAAGCACTCATCCAGGAGGTGGCAACACGTTGGAACTCAACCTTCTACATGCTTGAGCATCTGTATGAGCAGTATACGGTACTCGATCACTATTTCTTAAAAGAGGGTACAGCTCAGAAGGACCTGCGGATGGGTGCGGCGCAATGGGACATAGTTAAAAGCCTGACAGACATGCTTCGTCCTTTTGAGTTCTTCACGCGTGCAGTCAGCCAGGAGGACTGTAATTTGGGAAAAGCTATCCCATTGTTGTGCATGCTGGAGCACCAACTGAAGGCGGTGTCTTCTGAGTTAGAAAAAGATGAAAAAAACAAAGACCCTTTTCTTTTGTCGGAGAAATTATTAGAGCGCCTACGTGGTGATGAACGTCTTAAAAAGATCAACTCAGAACAGCATTACATTTGTGCTACTATTCTGGATCCACGCTACAAAAAGGCGCTGGCAGGCCAAGCATTCTTTCCTTTTGCTGATGAAGATGTTAAAAAGTACAAACGTTGGCTAGCCTGGTCAGCCAAGAGGTTTGAAAAAGAACGGCAGGATATTGAAGGAGAAGGCAGTACATCAGCATCAGCATCAGCAGGCCATCCCCAGTCAAAAGAATCCACTTCTGCACCTGTGGCACAAGTGACCTCTCAGCCGTTAAAGACACAGGCAACCGGATCATCTGCACCACACACAAGAGTAACAGTGGCTGCTGAAGAGGATTGGCTAACTTTGCTTGGGTATGGTTCTCGAAAAAAGGTCACAGGCACAGCAAAAAGTAAGCAAAGTGGAGGAACCGTTGAGGACCTTGAGTCGATGGTGCAGGACTATCTGAATGACTCAACAGAGGTCTTTCTTAATGATGAGCCATTGCAGTATTGGCATGGGAAAAAACAATTGTGGCCACAGCTCTCCAACCTGGCTATAAACTATTTGTCTTGCCCACTCGCAAGTGTGTCTTCTGAACGTGTTTTCAGTGCTGCTGGTGGCATTGTAACTCCCAAACGGAGCCGCCTCTCGCCCAAAAATGTGGGGAGGCTAACAATGATCAAGATGAATCAGCACCTCATACCACCAGATTACAAAGTACGAGAAAGCACGCCGCATGAAGACGAGGAGGACGGCAACGTAGATGAGGGGATTTGTTCTCTGTTCGGTGACGCTGACCTCATCCTGTCTGAATTCGCAGAGTATGATGACGAAATCTTCTTCTTATTCCCTGACAGCGAGCCCTGAAAATGAGACAATGAATCAATAACTTTCTTTTTCGTCCTTATTCACTTTTATTCCTGTGTGTCTGTCTTTCTTTGTTTTGCACAGTTAATTTAATTCAAACTTTAATCACCTAATCCCAAAAACAAGCCCATCAGCAGAACTGTCTTCACTTGTTTGCTTATTGATTTGAAGGTGCCGCAGTCTACATTCCTCAGGTTCACAAGTTCAGAAGAACATGCTCCTCTATCCTCCTCCTCCTATTTCCCTCAAAGCAGAGGGCTGGATTACGCCCAATGAAGAAAGACTCAGCACTTGTGGGGGTGTTCTACTTCTTTGCGGGTGAGTTGACGGCTCTGGGCCCATTGCTGTGAAGCTCTAATAACGGATAAAAGTGTTTTGGACCAAATATGAGGCGGAAATTTCTTGCCGTTTTTGCTGACTTGCTTGCCTTTGAGGTGCTCTTTGGCGGGGTTCCGGGTGTTTGTGGGTGAGTTTTGGGGTCTGGGAGCACTGCTGCGACAGTCTAATCTTGATTGCATTTGCTTTTCAGGAAATCCGTGGTGGAAAACAGGAGTTATGATGATGACCTAGCTGCACAGCGCGTTTGGACCGAAGGCCGAGAGATATTGTAAGTATTAGATTTTGCTTTTTGGCTGTTTGGGGGTGTTGTCGCGTGCTTTTTTGCGGGTGGGTTGGCGGGTCTCTTGGGGCATTCCTGGGAAGGTCTAATGTCGTGTATTTCTATAGGTTCTGAATCAGTCCCCCTATTCCTGACCCTATTCTGGTTAAACTAACTATCAAGTTAACTAACAGTCAGCCCATGAGGCAAGAAAACCCCCATGACGCAGATACCGTTATCTGACGCAGTCACACTACGGCACAGGAACGTGTTATCTGATTAGGTCATAACGCTTGAGATCTAATTAGACAAGCGACATTCCTCCAGCCCCTGATAAGGCATACGACGTTCTCATAACAAATCAAACCTATGACAACCTGGATAATCCGTGCGGCCATTGTTTTGATTTCACAGAGAATTTTAGTAAAGAATGTGCTAACGAGCAAGTCGTATGACATCTTTATTGACGTACCTATGTCCATCCTTACGTCAATCTCGGCACCTTTAAGGTATAAATATTGCCGACCTTGCCCTATGCAAACACACGCGTGGTGACAAGACGGAGCAGCCATACTTGCCGAAGCCGAGAGCAGAAGCAGACCCCGCAGGCAGCAGCCCCGCCTTCCTGACGCGCTGAGAGACGCGCTGCTATCTCAAGCCGAGAGACCCAGCACCGGCGCTTCCGGGTAGCCCTCGCAGGCAGCCTGGAATATCGAGAGCAGAGAAAGAGATACCATTCCTCATTTCATCCTAACTTCCAGGTACAGAACTGAATAACCCCTCCTAGAGAATTCTTTAGTTATTCACTTGGCAAAAACAAACTTAACTTAAACTGTAACTTTCTATTCCCGCCCACGCATTAGACTTAGGTCAGGTACACGGGGTAGGCGTATTTAGAAACACCAGTTGAGTGCGTTTAGTCAAATGTATATGTGTATGTAAATATATTTTAATCATTTTAAACATCATATGGCTCAGAAACCATATCAATGTTTTTACAGTATTATTTTGTACTATTGCTTTTAACGTATGCACTTTACTTAACTATAAGTATTGCAATAATATCGATCCATTTCTCTTGTACGAGAAAAGAGACTGATCAATAAATAACACCTTTTTATTGAACACGCCCGTCTCTTCCTTTTCTCTACATTCTGATGAGACTAAGAATGCACGTACTGACTGAGTAAAATAATTGCCTTGTGCTCACACGACTCTCGAGATTGACTCTTGATTAGGGGAGAGCAAAGTTGTCATGTTCTATGGTTGTCAGAAACTAAATCCCTTCTTGTCTAATCAGGGAAGTTAATCCTTCCTTGAACATTCGAGAAAGTTTCTAGCGAACTCTGAGCTTAGCTGGCAAACCCAAAAATTAAGTCTAGTATCGACAGTAGTAGACCTAGTTAACGTCTGGCCTAGGCCTTTACTGCTGTAGGTACTATTCCAATGCGCAGAGCCTATTGGGAAAATAGGAGCTACACTACATGGCGCCCAACGTGTTTGGAAAGGGCGATAAAACTAACGTAAGACATTTAGAGTAACTCAGTCGTGCTTTCTCACTCAGACCCCTTTTCCCAAATACTCCAAAGACGTCTGGAGTGGGTGAAAGGTTATAATATCCTCCAAAACCTCGCAGGAGGGAACTCCTATGTATGGTTCTTGGTCTAGTCAACGTTGAAGGATAAAACAGTTCCAAAATATTGTGCATCTAATCTCTGTTTCCATAAAGAAACCTGATCTGCAAATAAACATAATACCATCCTGTCAGCATAATGGACAGCGATGAAGAACGAGAGGTTACTAGATTAGCTACTGAAATAGCAGATGCTGATGCTACCATGCAAGCAGCAGACGCGGATATAATACTCATTCCGGTCGCCAAAAGGAGATCTATAACCTTAAAACTTATAGAAAATGGACTGACACCTAGAGGTGGCACAGTCATATTCGTAATCGAGGCACACGAATATCGGCAGACAGAGGTATACTATACATGGATACATTTTCCAGCAGCTAACACTATTACAAAGTAGAGGAACCTCCTAATGAGTACACTCCTTTCGAGGAAGTGGAAGTACCACTCAAATTCCAAGAGCATTTGCTCTTATTTGATGGCGCCCTAAAACATAATAATCACATTACAAGGCTCGGTCCTTTAGGAAGACCAGGAGCAACGTGGCCGGTCCTAGCCGGATACACACCATATCCAGACATCGAAAGAATGCCTGCAGCAGAGCTGTTAATACAGCTAAAACAACTACTAAAAATTCACAGACAATTAGTTCAGTATGTAATGCGGACTTCAACAATTCAGCCAGCGATTAAACTTCCACAGCTGACCCCTCACCAGGGGAACACAAATAAAATTACACCACAGAACATCCAATCCTGCCTAGGTAAAGTTCCAGCTAAACGGGAACAGATACCATTCTGGTTGGCACAGAAAATTACCCAAATAGAGGCGGTGTTTCCTGACACCACCCCATTAGAAAAACACAGAATTCTGACTATATGTCTCCCAATGGGAATCGCACCACACATTGAGGACTGTGACACTTGGGGTACAGTCTTTGCTTCCATCTACACAAAAACGCACGGTGTTCCATCCATTTCGGTAATACCAGATGTGCTAAAACAAATTCAAGATGAATACGGTCCAGAACCTGCTTTAACTCTTGGTATGAAATTACTAAAAGACTTCAAGCAGGTCTCGGCTATATTACTAGCCAACATAAAGGGTGAAGCAGCAAACGTGGCGATCCGCCAGAGGTTAAAAGAGACAGATATAGCAGACCAACCAGCTGAAATTGCCAGAATCATAGAAAAATCCTATGAAGAACTAGGCAGAGATAGTCTAGGTGGAATACCAGTAAAACCGCAACTGACTACAAGTCCAGAAAAAATATTTTTTAATAATAATAATTCACCAAAAAAGAACTGGGATGGAAACAAACAATCCAATCCTAAAGAAAAGAAATTCCAGTCCAGAGGAAGGTCTCCTAGGCGAAGAGAGAAATCTCCAAACCCGAGACAAAGGTCACCTCAGAGTGAACCCTCTGGGAATAGATATAACCTTAGAAATAGGGATAATATTAAAAAACCTGATAGATATCAAGACATTGATACACGTCCCTCTCAATCTTTTCAGACTTCCTCGCAGAAATCGGAAAGAAGAGGACGATCAGAAGAGCACGCCAAGTCCAAAGACAAGGAACCTGCTCAACTGAAAAAGAAATTACAATTTCCCAAAAAGAAGGTAGCCAGTATCAAGGTAGTTAACAATGCCGAGAATACTGAGGACACAACTGAAAAACGGAGAATGGGCTCAGACAATGCTAGACAGCGCAGCAGAGGTGAGCATAGCTCGCAAAGTCCTGATGAATCATCTGGAGACAGTGGACACGAATGAATATCTTCAAGTGGAAACTGCAGATACCAGAGTTAGCAAGCCCCACAAAATATACGAGATAACATTACGTATAGAGGGAGATAAGACTAGGAAAATAAGGGGACTATTTTGGGATAACCTCTCAAAGGGTTATGACATACTTCTAGCTGAAAAAGACTGGCCACCAGAGTTTGTCAGGGAGTGCCCTCATGGCGAAGAAGTAATTATGCCTGCCTTCTCGAATCAAATACCGATTCATAAAAAATATACACTTGCTAGAAAGTGGGCAGTGGCCTTAGCACCTGCTTTATATAAAAATCATGTAGGATGGGATGAGGATTCTCCTCCTCACAAAATCCAGTTAAAATCACAACCTACTGCACAAAGGCAGTACCCAATTAAGCAAGAAGCTAAAAAACAAGTAAATGAAATACTAGATCAGCTAGAATACCAGGGGGTGATTGAAACTTGCACCTCACAAATGAACAATCCTTTGTTTCCGGTCTCCAAACCAGACAATTCGTACCGTCTAGTTTTGGATTACCGACACCTTAACACATGTTGCAAAACTTTTGCAGTGCAAAACTCACACAGTGCTGCACTAATGAATAACATAGTGCGCAAAAAATACAAAACAACCTTGGACATCTCCAACGGATTCTTTTGTCAAAACATAGCACCAGAGAGCAGATATTTAACTGCATTCTCAGTAAATGGCACTCAAAAACAATTCTGTCGGTTAGCCCAGGGGTACAAGAACAGCCCGGGGGTATTCTCAGCAAGAGTAACAGAATTACTACAACTATATGATGATGAAGCATTATCTTATGTCGATGACATTTACTTAACAGATGATGACTTGGAGACTCACTTGAAAAGAGTGAACACCATAATACTTGGTTTCGCTGCAGAGGGTTACAAATTCAACTTCAAAAAATCCAGAATTGCCCATCTGAAAATCCAGTACGGAGGATATGAATTATCAAGTATTGCCTGGTTGACAGTCATTTAAGAACTAGAAGAATTAAAAAATTTAAAATATGAAAAGACGTATCCTCTGCCAATCGACATTCTGCCTCTACGACATTACGCCTGTGTAATATATACAGACGGACATGCTCAACCCTCAGTTTGGGGAGAACATGCATACAATCCCACATGTGAGATTACAAAAGAAGTGTGGCACGGAGGTAAACTAAGACGTCTATTAACAAAATCACACTCAGTAGAAACTAATTCAGAACTACAAACTGAAATATTAGCTTTGAAAATGGCGCTAGATAATGCGGATCGCGAATTCCCGACACTTATAGTGTCAGATTCATATTTCTGCGTCAAAGCATATAACAAGGATTTGCAGACCTGGATTCAGAACGGTTACAAAGATGACACGGATGCACCAATAAAGCAGAGACTGCTCTGGGAACAGGTAGCTCTTTTGAAAAAAGAACTACCAAAGACTCACGTGACACACTCACTGAGTCACCAGCGTGATGGCGTTCACGTTGTAGGGAATTCATTGGCTGAAACAGCCGCAGCGGCAGCCAGTAAACCGGCTCCCGTAGATCGAAAAAAGCGTACATTAAAATACATTGACGGCGAAACATTGCTGGCGGTGAAAACGTCATCAAAAGGCGACTGCTCAGCGTTACCGATCAACTATCCACTCAATTACACATACATCATAGATGCAAACTCCATTCCTTTTGCTCGAATCCCTGGAGTGGGGGATAGAGTGATTCCAAACATGGACAGGAGAAACTTGTTAATCGCAGACGCACACATGGGCGAGGGTCTCAGACACCATAAATTAAAAGATTCTCTGGAAGAATTACAATCACGGTACTGGTGGCCAGGCATGAGCCTGCACTACACCATGTTTGTAAAAAACTGCCCAAACTGCAACAGAGATCGCAGTGGGGAGAGAAGCAGTTTAATACCTCGTCGTAGCAAGGCGGATAATATTACCAACAAAAAGAATGGCTTGCGATTAACATATACAGGCTAGTTTCCACTTATAATGTAGATCAACAGCACTCGGCTGACGTCCGGACTGTTATACAAGATTTGCGAGTCTAAATGGCATATACGCTAAGAGCATGCTACGTTCGACCATTTTTTTCTTTTTCTCAGGCAATCCAGCCTGGGGGGGGAAAGAATGGCCAAATGAGCACAGCCCAGCGGGAATCTTCTCACTTCCTTCCTGAGGGTATGGGATGGTGTAAAGAAAAAACCAAGACAGAAAGCAATCTATAATAGAAAGGATATTAGGTTCGGGAGCTGGGTGGGTCAAACATCTAATAAGTGTCCAACGTAGTCTAAATAACTTGCCAAGAAATTCTCTGAAGGGATTCAGTCCGTACGAATTATTATTCGGAACTAGGATGTTGATCTCTGACCTTGATAGTCAGACTTCAGTGGTAACAGAAAAAAGCTTTGATGTCAAAGACCGTTTGGCTATTTTGCAGGACTTAAACAAAACAAGAAAAGACCTGAGCAACATACAGTTGAAACAACAGCCAACGACCACTGAAGATTCACCACCTGTCCCAGCAAGACCTGTCTGGATTCCAAAAGTCGGGGATCTAGTCAGGGAGAAGATCGCGGTAAAGAAGGAATTTGGGCCTTCTTACAGAAAAGCAGTTCCTGTATTGTCTGTCAACGGGACAAGATCAGTTGTACTACCGCCACTTGCTGGAAAAAAGGAGAACCGAGTTGTATCCATCGACCTGGTAAAACCACAACATGTGGCCGATAACCAACGGTAGGCCAAGTGGACTCCCAATAAGTAGCAGAACACCAAGGTTTGCTACCAGTACAGAGGTCCTATCAAAGAGGCTCATCACATTCGAAACGCCTACAGAAGAACAACAAGGACTATGCAACAATGCAATAGAACTAAGACCTCTGAAAACCCAAATAAAGACATTTAGCAGAGACACACCAATCTATACTGAAGTACCAAGTGACAATGCAAGAAACAAAAATCCTGAACCAATTGGAACAATTGATAGAACTGCATCTGGTTACTTCATCAACTTCGATGATTCCTCTGACGGCTTCAGTGAACAAAAGACACAGCCATCACCAAAATCCTTTAAAGACAAAGCAAAGGAACTTTTGAAACAACTAAAAGAAACATATCTGATTTCTCCATGGATTGAATTTTGGGTGGGTTTTGGTGCATTTATCCTCATACTTTGGCTCATCATGGTATTTACCTTGGGACGCTTCATTGAGGGAAAATATGCTAAAATGGACACAGCAAGTCAGAACATCAACTTGGTCCTCAAACCACACACATCTTCACACGTCGAGAAACGAGAACTTTCTTCAGAACTTTCTTCAACCAACTTCACAGCAATTCCAATACCTGGTGGGGTAGCCTGGGACAACACTGACTATGAAATTTATGGTCCGGTCGAGATCCTGAAATATCCACACCAAATCAAGATCTCCTTGAGTGACTTTGCAAAACCAAACTCATTTGCTGATGATTGGGACTTTGAAAGTATTAACAATATGATGTCTGACTTAGTAATGTCTGCTAAATTTACAAAACATGATTATTTGCAGGGTTCTACAAATTATGACAGCATGTACTGCTATAACCATTATGGTAACCATTTCTTGCATAAATCTGCACAACCTAGAAATGTTTTAAATTTTAATCAATGGGAACATTGTGCTACACCTCCCAAAGGGAGCTCTAGAACCGTTTATGACAAATATTCATACTTTCAAGGTTTTAACACTAGTAATGCTGAAACATTTTATTATAAATTGTCAAACAAGACAGGGACCAAAACCATGATAACCAACACAAAATTGATTTATTCTGACTTATTCTTTGAACAAATGAATACTTTTGGATTTCATTATTGGGACAAAAATGTTGATTTGAAAAGTGTTTGGGGTACAAAAGAATGGCAAGTACAGGGTATAGAAGCTTTGTTTAGAGCCTGCATGATCCCAGAACAAATGATATTTTTAAATGACACTGTTCAACAAACCACCTGTCTTGGCTTAGCCAAAATCAAAGATTTAAATAACCTGTCTATTCCAAAGCCAACAATGTTTAGCAATAACTCTGATACAGATGAAGAAATAGACATAAACCATATACTTAACCAAAACAGAACACATCCTGATTGGAAACAATGGTTGATCTGGCCCACAGATACAAATAACTGTCAAGATAGATTCCTGAATAAAACACAGGGTTTCAAAATGACCAGGCCAGACCCTAGATATCCCCAAAGACATCACCCAGGGATAATAACAACCTACAGTGTGGGCAAATTATGCCTTCAATGGCTACAAACTTCCACACTGCCTGAAATTAAGCAACACCTAACTTTACTTACTGATGGTGCTGACTTGCGTGATTTCATAATGGGACCACGCAAACAGCGTCAAAAGCGTTTCATAGCAGCCTCTGTATATGCAGCATACAATGAGGCCTGGAAGGTTACTCAAATTGAGACAGCAGAAAGAATACGGGAAATTGACCGTATTAATTTGGAAAAATCACTTTCTGTAGTGGACAATGGGTTAATGACTCTGTCCTCCAGAATTTTTTCATTGAACAGCATTGTGTCTTCAGCAATCGATATATTATCGCAAGACTTACTGTTATTACAACATGGTCAGTCACAATTGCGTTCTATTGTACAGCTTGGCTGGACGTTACAAAATCTGCGTTCAGGCTACGTGCCTTGGCGTTTAATCAACACAACGTCACTATTCCAAATCTTTAACCTTACTGATAGACAAATCGGTATGGCGCAGAAGGGTGCTGATTATACAATCTTGAGCATTGAAAAACTAGAAAGATTACCAATGACAATGTCAGAACGACCTGTCAGTGAATGGATAATCCACGGAATCATAAATATTCCAATCTCAACCTTCAGGTTTCAATACTGCCAAAAATATATACAGGCTGGCATGTACGAGAAATTGGGAAAGGGGTACCTTAAAACAACATGGAACCTGCCCTATTCACATGCATGTGTCAGTAATAAAGGACAGAAAGTGTTTCTTAGTGGCAACAATTGTGCTATGTCACTAAGCGGCACGCTTCTATGTAACGGTATTAGTTTGCACGGAGCCTGTGAAGGGAATTCATACAACCTTTCATGTCACCAGCAAGGCGCACCTGCAACTGAAATAGAACCATTCTTTCAAAGACTCTATAATGGGAGTTACATTCTTATTGTAGATCGCAGATGTTGCAGTCTTATGCCCGGGACTCCTTATCTAGTAACTACAACAGCGAAGGTCAAGTGCTGTGGACGTTCTTTGTTCCCCAGCTCCTTTCCAGACAGGGAGGCGAGGGCATGGCCCAGTTTGAAAATTACTTCTATTCGAATAGACACTTTAAGCAGAATGAAAACAGTGCTTCTTCAGACGCCTACAAGGCTCACGTCATCAAAAGAAACGTATGATCTACAAGTCGCAAGGACGACTGCAGAGATACATACATTATTATCAACCAATTCCCCCGTACATTTCGCGGAAATCCTGAGCGAAATCTTAAATATTTCTGATACCACTGGGGTCTCAAAGGTATTTAAGACAGTATTTTCGATGGCATTAACACCATTCAAAGCCATACTGGGTATTTTTCCAGATTTCGTCCATTCGATTTTTGGCGGACTTCCCCTGATCCTGGAACTAATTGCAGGAATCCTATTCCTAGTCCTTATTTTTCGTTATGGCAACCCATGTCACAGACCAAACTCTGACGACAATGGAAGAAACGATCCTAGCCATTGGATGCCGGGACCGGATATCAAAAATCCTGGGACTCTCCCGGCTTAGAGACCTGAACATGACTTGGTTTCTATCATTTCGACCAATGTGGCAAAGGTGTGTTTTACCTGTACTAAGGTGTCTGCTATGCGGAGAAGAATGCGTGTTAGACACCTGTCTGACGCTACAATCGGATGCGCCGGTGGATGCAGATACACTGCTGGTTCCTACCAAGGTTCACGCACTGTGCTGCCCTCAAAGGCTGCCAATTCTGATGACGGCATTCCTGGAATCTTCACCACTGCGATTGAAGAGTAGTGAAGTTCAAGATGAAAGCAGCATCGAACAGGTACGACCTTCTGTCAGCAATGCAAATCAGAATGTCAATGGAGACAATCATGCGCACGAATGCATGGTTACCCCTATTTCCGACTTAGAGGAACTTTCCCATGAAGCTGTTGACAGTTTTTTCGAAAGCCTGAATGATATGATGTTCTCTCCGGAACAGAAATAGAGACTTTTGAGTAAACTCGCACACGGCGTTCCCTGAATTCGGCCTTCAACTTTAACAATAAAGTCACATGAACAATTACAATCCAGTTCACGGACAGCAACTTTTTTCAGCAAGCCCCTAAAATATTTTTCTATATATTTTTTTTCCCGGGACACTGATCTTCTGCTTAAAGTAAGAAACTATTCCTAGAGAACTAAGATTTCTATTTTTTTAGATACTTTATAGACTTTATATAGACTTTAGCTGCCCGCTGGTATGTTCACAATATATTTTATGTGATGAAATGGTTTCGACTTTTTTTCTGTATAGCCATATTAAGAGCCATTTCATGTGTATACAATATATATGACTGCAATTTTTCAGTATATTTGAAAATTTCGAAATGCATTTATGTATTTTGGGGTGGTAAGGTATACACTATACTCTATAGTATGTTGTACTGTGTTATACTATGCATAGATTAGTAGATATGACCATAGTTAGCGTGGAGTGGGTGTCGTGTATTTCTATAGGTTCTGAATCAGTCCCCCTATTCCTGACCCTATTCTGGTTAAACTAACTATCAAGTTAACTAACAGTCAGCCCATGAGGCAAGAAAACCCCCATGATGCAGATACCGTTATCTGACGCAGTCACACTACGGCACAGGAACGTGTTATCTGATTAGGTCATAACGCTTGAGATCTAATTAGACAAGCGACATTCCTCCAGCCCCTGATAAGGCATACGACGTTCTCATAACAAATCAAACCTATGACAACCTGGATAATCCGTGCGGCCATTGTTTTGATTTCACAGAGAATTTTAGTAAAGAATGTGCTAACGAGCAAGTCGTATGACATCTTTATTGACGTACCTATGTCCATCCTTACGTCAATCTCGGCACCTTTAAGGTATAAATATTGCCGACCTTGCCCTATGCAAACACACGCGTGGTGACAAGACGGAGCAGCCATACTTGCCGAAGCCGAGAGCAGAAGCAGACCCCGCAGGCAGCAGCCCCGCCTTCCTGACGCGCTGAGAGACGCGCTGCTATCTCAAGCCGAGAGACCCAGCACCGGCGCTTCCGGGTAGCCCTCGCAGGCAGCCTGGAATATCGAGAGCAGAGAAAGAGATACCATTCCTCATTTCATCCTAACTTCCAGGTACAGAACTGAATAACCCCTCCTAGAGAATTCTTTAGTTATTCACTTGGCAAAAACAAACTTAACTTAAACTGTAACTTTCTATTCCCGCCCACGCATTAGACTTAGGTCAGGTACACGGGGTAGGCGTATTTAGAAACACCAGTTGAGTGCGTTTAGTCAAATGTATATGTGTATGTAAATATATTTTAATCATTTTAAACATCATATGGCTCAGAAACCATATCAATGTTTTTACAGTATTATTTTGTACTATTGCTTTTAACGTATGCACTTTACTTAACTATAAGTATTGCAATAATATCGATCCATTTCTCTTGTACGAGAAAAGAGACTGATCAATAAATAACACCTTTTTATTGAACACGCCCGTCTCTTCCTTTTCTCTACATTCTGATGAGACTAAGAATGCACGTACTGACTGAGTAAAATAATTGCCTTGTGCTCACACGACTCTCGAGATTGACTCTTGATTAGGGGAGAGCAAAGTTGTCATGTTCTATGGTTGTCAGAAACTAAATCCCTTCTTGTCTAATCAGGGAAGTTAATCCTTCCTTGAACATTCGAGAAAGTTTCTAGCGAACTTTGAGCTTAGCTGGCAAACCCAAAAATTAAGTCTAGTATCGACAGTAGTAGACCTAGTTAACGTCTGGCCTAGGCCTTTACTGCTGTAGGTACTATTCCAATGCGCAGAGCCTATTGGGAAAATAGGAGCTACACTACACTAATACCGGATAGAAGTGGTTTGGACAAAATCCGTAAGGAAAAGCCTTTTTTTTGCTATTTCTTCTGACATCTTGCTCAATGTAGCGTTTTCGGGGGCCTGTTTGGGGGGCTTCCTGGTGTTTGTGGGTGGGTTGCGGGGTCTCTGTCGAAGCACTGCTGCGACAGTCTAATCTTGATTGCATTTGCTTTTCAGGAAATCCGTGGTGGAAAACAGGAGTTATGATGATGACCTAGCTGCACAGCGCGTTTGGACCGAAGGCCGAGAGATATTGTAAGTATGAGATTTTGCTTTTTGGCTGTTTGGGGGTGTTGTCGCGGGCTTTTTTGCGGGTGGGTTGGCGGGTCTCTTGGGGCATTCCTGGGAAGGTCTAATACCGGATAGAAGTGGTTTGGACAAAATCCATAAGGAAAAGCCTTCTTTTTGCTATTTCTTCTGGCATCTTGCTCAATGTAGCGTTTTCGGGGGCCTGTTTGGGGGGCTTCCTGGTGTTTGTGGGTGGGTTGCGGGGTCTCTGTCGAAGCACTGCTGCGACAGTCTAATCTTGATTGCATTTGCTTTTCAGGAAATCCGTGGTGGAAAACAGGAGTTATGATGATGACCTAGCTGCACAGCGCGTTTGGACCGAAGGCCGAGAGATATTGTAAGTATGAGATTTTGCTTTTTGGCTGTTTGGGGGTGTTGTCGCGTGCTTTTTTGCGGGTGGGTTGGCGGGTCTCTTGGGGCATTCCTGGGAAGGTCTAATACCGGATAGAAGTGGTTTGGACAAAATCCATAAGGAAAAGCCTTTTGGCACTTTTTGTAACTTAGGGTTCGTTAGGGTTAGCCCTAGCAGCAGGATTGCATGTGTTTCGGGGTGTTCTAGATTTTTGCAACTGAGTTCTGGGGTCTTAGAGCACTCTTGGAGCGATGCTGGCTATGGATACTTTTGCTTGCTTGCAAGTGGTTTGAATACAATCCACGGTGGGTAAGGGTGTATTTGGGCCTACTTTTACTTTCAAAGTACGTTTTGTCACCATTTTTCTGCTAGGCCTCGTTTTTTGAGATCTGATTGGGGGTCTTCTACATTTTTGCGACTGGCTTTAGTAAGGGTCTTGGTGGGAGCATTGATGGGAAGGTCTAATTTTGTTCTAAAACACAGTTACAGTACACCTAGCTTGAGGGGAAAGATCCGCTAAATTAATTTGGCCATACTTATTTATCCTTAAAAAGGTGACTCAGACAGATTACGCAATTTCAAAAATATTGTACTGTCTATTAGGAAAATCAAAGTGTGACTTTTTGCACCACACAGCGTACATACCTTATATTTATTTATCAGTGGTATTGTAATAGCACTTCCTGTTTTCCGTTCAATAATTACAGGCCGGGTTTCAGTCAACATCCGCCAGGCAGGCAGTGGACAGGGTGTCTTCTGTCAGTGGTCACTGGTCACCAACATTGATGGACGAAGCGTCAGCTGGAATGGAGGAGTGCCGCTAATAAGAGGAATTGTTTGCTGCATGCAACTTACTTACCAAATTCAACAGGACAACTCCAACAACATACAGAATACAGATACAGTATCCATTGTTTTCTTCTATGAGTGTGACTGCATGTGGTTAGCTTTAGTTTGTACCCAAAGATTTCTTTATCTTCAATTATTGTTTGTCCATGCTGTGCTTTTTTTTTCTTCTCTCAACAAAACCTACCCAAAAAGAAACCCCCATTCCCATCCATTTTCCAAACCCTAACCCTCTTCCCCCGGGCTGTGTGGTTTTGCTTGATGTCTGACTAAATGACATCAATAATTCCACACACTTGCTGGGGAGGATAAGGTCATAGCAACAGGCTGGTGAAGGAATACGAGGATATATTCTAGACTTACTCAGCTTCAGTACTATTTCTTGTAGTAGTAGGAGCCAATGTCAAATAAATTCAACGCAAGTACTAGTTATACTTGCAATACTTTACCATTTGTTAGGCTACATTGTGGCACTGTTCTAGTGTACTGTCACCTGCTATATTCTCTATCGTACCGTAACCGTTGTAATGCTACAGTAAGGACAAACCAGGTTTCGTTTTCTTTTTTTCCATAGGCATGCAACTGCCACTGTGTCACACCACTAGTACCACCGCAACGAGGAAATTTCATCCGCCCAGGATTGCCAACCTTAATCCCCATTTCCCGTGGAGCCAGCCCTGGGCCTAGCCCTAATTTCTAACACAAATTACAGGTAAGATAAGCGTTTGGTGGGAGGTAGTATAATGGAGTATTAGGAGTAGACGAGAGATTGACGGTAGTACTACTAAAGTCCTAGGACTCTTCAGGAAAACAAACTTACTGTTAAACCCCCACCCACCAGACTGAAAAGCAGTAAAAAACAGGTATGGTCAGATAAAGTTTAAAAAAGTATATTTATGTAGCCCTAACAAAATAATCTCCCTCAAGACCCTCCCTAACCCCAACGATTGTCTTTGAAAAGTCCCAAAAAGAACCCAACTCCCAAATCCCACCCCCCAAAAGTCTCTAAAAAAAGGGCAAGGGACACTCCACTACTGGAGGGTGCTGGTGAATTTTGCGGCCAGGGCATCATACTCCTTGCGGAGGGTGGCATGGTCGAAGCGGAGGCCCTCCACCAAGTTCTTGTACCTAAGGACCTCCTGCTCCAGGTAGGACATTCTGACTCCTAGGCGGCGCTGGCGTGCCTTGCAACTCCTGTGGGGGGCAGCTGGTCTTTTTGCTGCTTGGCGGTGGCGGTTGGCTTTGTTAGCCCGGCTCCGTACCGCTGGAGCACTGCGCTGGCTGGCAGCCCGTGGGGGCACGGAGGAGGATGCAGCTGTCCCAGTGGAGGATGTTGTGGTTCCACCGGTTGACTGCGTGTCCTCCTCCTCCAGGGCCACCAGCCGCCGATATTCGGCGACAGTGGCATCCAGCCTCCGTTGCCGGGCAATTCGAGCCTGCTCCCTCCGTGATGTCGATTTGGAAGGAGCAACTATATGAAGAAAGAAAGACATAGTCTGTAACCAATGCTCCTTAACATTAATAACACAAAGTGATTGAGCCGAAAGTTGTGTCACAGTACAAGTAGCAAATTGAAAGCACAGTACATAACTATTGAGGACAGTATCTATCTAACCTCCCACTTCTGCATCCTTGCTCTAACATTAGTGGGAGTTTAATGAACAAATTCTACGACCACTATGGACTTCCATTACAGTCGACTATGACAGTACACCAGTCTTATTCTTCTTCTTCTCTCTTGTTTAGGAAAATTGGTACGTTATCTTATGCAAGCCGGCAGAATGCCAGCGCAGTGAACTAGCACCCGAGAAAAACAGACGCACACCATGATGAGTGAGACAGACTTGCGTTACTGTACCGGTCCAGTACATGCAGGTGGTGAAGCTATTACTTTTCTATTATGGGTGGCACTGAGAATACTCTGTTACAAGGGCTACTGCTTAATTAATTTACCTTTCACCCTACAGTGCAAATGAGTACTAGAAAAGGAAAATGAAGAAGCTAAATAATTTGATTATCTATCACTTCACATGGGATGTGTTTGATGACATATGGGATGACTTTAGGTGCTTTGCTTATTATTGAGTGAACAGTGATACACCCACACATGAATGACGTACTACTACTAAACTTAAGTTATTAAGAGAGGTACGGAGTGTCCACCGTAATAACCGGATATATGCTGTGCTTGCAGTTGCAATACAAACTACTGCTACTATTCATGGTAGTATTGGACAAATTTACAATTTATTTTCCTTGCCTTCCCTACACTGGAACGGACGTGCGGGTGCGGTGTTACATGCTCTTCAAGGTAACACTTAGTTCATCCAGTGACCATCTACTCTCTCTAGATACACATGTGCTATCTAAGAGTCAGATAATACCATGCTCCAGGCATCCATCCATTCAAAGTATATGCACACATACAGTTTCTGTTTCACCCACCCAGGCTGTTGTCCTTCCACCCATCCTTGCTTCATCATTGACCCAGCCATGCACCATACCATATTCTTTCCTTCCCAGCCACCTAGGGGGCCAAGCAAACACATATCATTCTTCTTTGCCAGCCATCATAAAATTGCTCGTCCTTCCACACTTACTTACACCCTTCTTTCGCTTTTCGTTCATCCCATCCATCAAGTTCATATAAGATCTTATTGGGATTCTTCTCACCAAAAACTTCACAGCTAAGTCGAAGTACATTTAGAGGAGGCTACTACCTGGTTGATTTATAATACACCCGTGCAGAAAGCACACTATGCAGTCTTCAATCTCAATAAGTAAGGAATATATAGCTTACCTCTTCCCGCCACCACCGTGCGAACCCTCACAGGAACGTCCGGCACTTGCACCGCCTCCTCCCCAGAGTCCTCGCCCAACACCACCACCTCCGCGCTGGCCCCGCCACCAGATGTTCCACCTACAAAGTACATTTAAGAATGTTATAATTCACCACTCACTACTATATAATATTTGGTCTAGGAGGAATAAACAAATGTTAAAAAAACGAAATACAATGTAATAATTTGTAACTGTCTACTCTAAAGTAAAAATGTCCCTTTTTCCACAAGAAATGTGTCCAATTAATCGTTAGCACTAAGCACTTTTCCATTTTCAGTTAAACGTTTACTTTTATGACAAATTTGATTTTAATAAATGTGTTTACTTTTAATAAAGCTTTTAAACTTAAATAGACTCTGTGGTTTTTGGTCCTCCAGACTAGAGTGGATGAGCTAAAGGTTTTGGAATTTTTGCAAGCATGAGTGCCTCTGGCACTTCTTGACTCTGACTCCGTACTCTTGTCCTGCGTTGGATAATCTAATGATCATTGGGGATCAATCATCCGTGACTTTGGGAGCTAAATGACTCTGCCACACTATCTAGTCATTAAGGAGATTGGGGGTTCTTCAAAGTCTGATATCACTGAGGTATGTGGAAAGAAAGTCTACCTGCTCCTATTATAATTGATAAACAATGCACTAATTAGTGTTCATAGTTCGGTTTGTGCAGATTTGTCCCTGCAACAGTAGTAGAATGGATTGTCCTCCTATCCAAACCAAAAGTAAAGTAGTATCTTATTCTTTCTTGGTGGTCATTCACCTTTTTATTGTTGGCAATTGTCAAAGCATAAACATTTAGAAGACTTGAAAAGACATTATGGACAATCCCAGAGGACTGTACTCAGTGCATAGAGCTATTGCTGACTAGAATGGGAGTCCAATGGAATTGCCAAATGTGCAATCTTAGTTAGCTACACAGACAGACTAATAAGAATAATCTAGTAATACCACAGGGAGTCATAGTCGAGGCAGGATAAGAATTTAGAACCAGTCTACAAGAAGATCAAAGACGATTTAGAAAAAAATCGAATGAGGAACGCTAGGAAAAAATAGGTACTCTATATTAAAATTAAAACTTACTGGGGCCAGCAAAGGAGCCCTTGCCTGCCCGATCCTGGCCTGCATCCTCCTGAACAGCACCCTCCTCCTCATCCTCCTGTGTCCTCTTGCCCTTGGGGGGAGCTGATGTACAACATGAAAGAAAGAAAGACCAGAAAACATGGATGAGATTTGTCAACCAAATCAAACATTTCAAAAGAACAATAACAAAATATTTTGGAGAAATAGCAAATAGATAGACAACTATTCCACTGGATATATTGACCTATCTCATGTGGTATACTACGTTATTCGTATTGCCTGATTTGCGGACCGTTGACTTTGAAAGTTCCTATGTAACTCACTAAACAGACTACTAAAAAGGTTTGCCTAGGCCTGGCAGGCAGCAGTCCGCAGCACGCGAAGTGAAAGACAAAGTCCATCCTGCTTGCAGATCAGTGAATACTCAAACTATCAATCCACCGACCACCACCACTATTTCTTCTTATAGCCATGTGTCTAAAAGGAAGTACTGGACTTCAGTCTGTTGGGGCTGATTTAGAAGTCCCTTGCGGCTCACATTCCTCCATTCCTCCGGTGCAAGGGAGGGCGTTCCTGCGCAGGAACGAATCCTAAAAGTGGCTGAGGGAAATCTACAAGATGTCAATCAGTCACTTTTAGGACAATGATGCGTGATTGAAACCCTGCACCTGCTTGAAGCCGACGTACGGCTTGATGCAGCATTGGGGAGATAGGGCACCCCAGAGCATTGCTGGAGCTGCGCCATCGTTGGCACGCAACTCCAGCAATGCGCCGCCTTTACGGCACAGATGCGTAAGGCTTCTGTGACGTTTTGGGCCCATGGGTGGTGGTGGTGGCATGGCGCACAATTACTGCCGCATCCCTGCTACTTTGCAGGGATGCGCCGGTAATTGAAAATATGACCCTTAGTGTCTAGCATTACGCAGTTCTTTACACTACACTCATACATAATTTCTCAGGCCAATGAAATGAACACAAAATACAAAACAAATAAGCATAGTAGCAAGCAAGGCTACTGAGAAGGAGAGCAGTGCACCTGAAATGCATAGAAGATTTTGAAATATAATTTACCTACAATGTAATCGGCAGCATTATTGCTCTTGGTAAAGAACAAAGATTTGCAAATAACAGAGCCGGATAAAACAGAGTAGTTATGAAATAGCTAGAAATAGCTACTACTACTCACCAAGCCCGGGGACCTCTACGCCGAGCGCGTCCAGCAAGTCCCGTTCCCGGTCCATGACATCCGTCCAGCGGTGGGTGGCCTGGTTATAGGTGCGCCGGACCCCAGAGAGCTTAAACATGGCCCGGCACACCTTCTCCCACCGCTTCCGGCGCTCCCGGATGCCATAGCCGGTTGTGATCTTGCCGCCTCCCAGGATGGTCTTGGGGAGGCGGCGCTGGACGTAGAAGATTAGTGCGCCCACCTCCTCCGCGCTAAAGATCTCCCGTGGCATCACTTGCTCCCCCCTCAAACGCCCGCACGGGAGCCGGGCACGGGGTGCGGGACCCTTCCCCTTCTCAGGGTGCTTCCCGGCTCCCTTTACCATGGTCTGGGCAGAAATGAAGTTAAATGATAAAGAAGAAATAGAATAGGGAAGAAGAAAAGAAAAGAGTTTAAAAAAGTAGTTTAAAATTAACTAAAAGTAGCAGAAAACACAAAAATATAGAGCTAGAAAAATAGAGGGATAGATAATAAGTAAAATAGATCAAATAAACTTCAAACAAGCAAAGGATGGCAGAGATTCAGAGAGGATACAGAAAGCATGCCCAGAACCATAGCAATGAATGAGAAACAAGATGGCCGCGCCCATTCACGACCGCGTGGGTAAGTTCGCGCGAGATTTTCCTCGCGATCACGCGCGAAATTGTACTAGCGAGCAGCACACTTTGCGAGATTACACATAGCGGCCGGAAACGGAATTACATCACGCAAACAAGATGGCCGCGCCCGTGTACGACCGCGTGGGTAAGTTCGCAAATGTATCACTACAAGCGCCTTGCGAACACGCAAAAAATCACGCGAACATACACGCCGCAAAAAAAAAATATAGTGTATTCGCACGCATTCGCGGCTTCCGAAATCGATCTCGCACGGATTCGCGCCCCGCAAATTGCGCAAAATTGCAGAAAAACGATTTTTGCTAAACTGAAAGCAATCACCAGGTGCAAAAGTTCAAACTTAACATTAGTAACCATTCACTCTAGTGCTTCCTGAGGGGCCCCTCCAGAGTTCAGTTGCCTATTTGCAACTATTCTATGACCCTGCTATGACCCAAACAGAAGGCTCATAGAATAGCTACAAGTAGACCATAAAGGTCCTGTGAAAAAAAATTGCACTGCAACAGAAAGCAAATTACAGATAAGGAAGGAAGCAGGTGCCAGCCAGACTGGAAGTTTCAAAATTACTGACACATTAATCACCCCCAAATTAATTCATGGCAGTTGAAGAAGGGCAGGTGTGCTTGCTTTCACTGCAACAGAAAGCAAATTACAGATAAGGAAGGAAGCAGGTGCCAGCCAGACTGGAAGTTTCTAAATCACTGACACATTAATCAACCCCAAATTAAGTCATGGCAGTTGAAGCAGGGCAGGTGTGCTTGCTTTTTTTCACCCCCATAATCTACAGTGATAAACAAACCTAATGGGTGGCAGTGAGGATGTACCAGAGGGTGGCATGGGTGTACCAGAGGGTGGCAGTGGTGAAACAGAGGGTGCTGTGAACCTGTGATGATAAACCAGACGTAGAAACAACATAGTCGCGGCCGTTGCGAGCCGAAAAGTAAGTTCGCAATTGCGAAATGGTCCACAAATCCTCGCGAACGCTCGCCAACACAAAAACCGTAAAAATCCGCAAATCCGCGAGAGTTCGCGTATTTTTGCGGATTGCGAATCCGTAAATTCGCAAATTCGCGTACGCGAGATCCGCTAGATCCGCCCATGCTTACTCACTACCGCTCACTTTGAGAAGTAAGAAAGTGCTAAGATGTTGTCCATGGTGAAGTTGTTTGCCCTGAAGCCAGTTTGAGAGGGCGGCGGTACAGTTTTTATCCACCCAGTCCTCTAAGTCCCTTAGTAGTAGGCAGGCATAAACCATAGCTCGATGTCGAGCAGGGCTATTAGACTATAGTTGGCAGGGTTCGAGTGGTCTCCCTTCTTGTCGATTGGAAACAGGATAGAGCCTTTCCTGGATTGTGGTAATATTGCTGTGAAGTATGAGTGATTATATAATGGAGTAAGGATGGATGCAAAGAAAGCTGGAGCAACTTGAAGACATTAAGTGGGAAAGCTATTTGTTCCTGGGGACCCGTCAGTTCTTATCGCGCGGATGTACCTGGCAATCTCCTCAACTGTGTGAGCATCAAACTGACTAGGCTCTGTGGTTTCTTCCTGTGCCCTTTGAGGTTTGTTGACTTCAGCTGTGGCCTGAGACCACTCTGAGATGGGAGGGCCCACCGTGTATGGTTAGCTTGTGTACAGACCCTTCACATACTGTTCCCACACATAGCCAACAACACTATTTTCTTTGGGTAGGCTTTGGTAGCTCAGGCTATTGATGTATCTGAATAGCTTCCTGTTATCGTTTTCTTTAATTAGTGAGAACACTTTGAGCCTATTCTTTTCAGTTCGCTGGCTTTTCAACTCCCACACTTTCTTCTTATATGTGGTTCGCAGGGCAGAGATGAAGATCGTCAATGACGAATGGACTCATTTCATTTTTGCCTTAATTGCCTTTTTAAGAGCACGTTTATGTTGTATCAGGCACTTCGGTGCTCTTTGTTCCGGCAAAGGTTGTTTTCAGTTGGGGCTTCTTCCTACTTGATTGGCCTTTTTTCCAGGTTCTTCTGTAAATTCGCCATCAGCGTTTCCCATAGACTCATGATGTTCTTTGTGAGCTGTGTTTGAAATACCTCTTCCCTTGGGACTACATACTCCAACACACTATTGCTAAGGTTGGCGGTCCATTTCAATCTTTTAAGGGCTAAATATTGTTCTTCGCCCAGGTTTGCACCGATTGTTTCCTGGTCTTTCGTTGGTTCCAGTGCCAGATTGAAGGCTGCACAAAGTCGCCTATGGGTGCTTTCATCTACAACAAAATCACATAGTTTGTGTGCCTGCCCTTTATTGATTAAAATGTAATTTATAGTGGATACATTCCTAAAGGTCGACTTGGTGATCCATGAGGAGGGGCTGATTTTTTTTCTTCGATGAGTGGATTCAGGTTTAAGGTTTTTAAGAAGTGAGATCAACAGGCCTGACTTCCTCCAATTGCTGGGCACAGCTGGGACTTGATCCAAACCTCTTGTGTTAAAATCTCCCGCAATTATCACATTGCGATGCTCAAATTTAATGAGCATGTCTTCCAAGATGCTAATAAAGGATTCCATTGCCTGTTGGGTTTGAAATTGGGTTGGATTCATGTAGCAGTTAATTAGTAGCAGGTAGTGGGGCTGTTTCTCAGCCCCTCAATTGTAATGACTTGGAGGTTTGGGTGTATCTATATTTATGGCTGTGGTTTTAAATTTGGAAGCATGATTTGAAAAAATGGAAAGACCTCCTGACGGGCTTTCAAAGATGGTATTTTTGGTCGCTAGTATGTGATGTTTATAGAAGCCACCAATTGGGGTGGTTGACTTGGCCAATCTCTCCTGGAAGCATACAATGTCCCCCTTTGCGAGGCCATCTTGTCCCTAAAGATGTTGCTTAACCCCGTGATGTTCCATGAGATGAGGGTTAACTTACATTGTTGATCACTAATTCAAGTTGGACATCGTCTACTGACTTTGCTATTTCTTTGGTTAGGGACTCTGTTGTCATGGATCCCTCGTTTGGACCTGCTCTTGCTGGAGCGCCTGCACTCTACGCTGCGTGTCTCTGTGCGAGTTGTTGATTTTCATTAGGGATCTGACTCACCTGGATTTCTCTCCCCCTCCTAGGGTTTTATTCATTTGAGGATTGTTGTAGGTTCCCGCAGATCATATTTGGGTGTGAGAACGTGTGGGTATTTCAGTATACTGAGAGCGGTGGCTTCGATACCCCATTCTGTGAGGAAGTACAACAGGCTGTCCGGAAGCTGAGGACAGCCTGTTGTACTTCCTGTTGGGTCAAGCCGACTAAGGTGGGGTCTCCATGGGTATCCCTCTCTAGGCTTCTGAATTTACCCACTCTATGTTATCTGAGGTGATCTGTGCCAAAGATTCGATGTGTTCAAAGAGATGTAGAATGTTGGACCTGTTCAAAATGTTGTAGGAACCTTTAGCTGTGTATCTAGTGGTGAGCAGCGCCTCATGGATTGCTAGTTGATTATTGTGCTTGGAGGTGTGCAGTGTCGATCTGTCCTCCCACAGGTAGAGCCTCTGAAGATTGTGATTTAGTGGGTTATTGTGGACGTCTTTTGCCTGGTGTCTGCCTGTTGCTCCATTTGGCAATCCCACCCACGTTTGTTCTTCATGCTGCTCAGCCTTGTTACTTTCAAGATGTTTCGGCGACCTGTATAGGAACTCCGGGCCCTGGAAGGTAACGGCCTTGACTTGTGTGCTGGCAGCCTCCTGGGATGTGGGCTGCCAAACTGCCTCTTCTTGAGTCTTCTTTGTTGATTGCCCTGCTATTTGTGGGCCCTCCCAGTGAGTGTTCTGTCTACTTCTGTCCTCGCCATGTGTTCTTCCTTTGTAGTCTTGGCCTTTATTGGCTGTTTGAAGTTAAAAATGGTGAAAAGTGGTTTTGAGTGTTTTGCATTCTCTGGGCAGCCATAATTCAGTATTGCTGGTAATAGTGATCTTCTTTTAATTTTGGATTTCATCATTTGTTTCTACAGTTTCTTCTAGATAGAGATACTTCTGCCCCCGCCACTGCTCCTACCCCCTTTTCCTTTGGGGGCTACTTATTCCTGTGGGACATCGATTATTGTGTTGATTGATCAGGACTCAGGGACCCCATTCCCTTGGGCTTCCATGCTGTTCTTATTGCACTTATTACTTAGCCCTGCCTGAGGATCCTTGAATATTCTGCTATCTGCAGGGAGGTGGTTTGTAGTGTCGTCTGGTTTCACAATCTTTTCAACTGATGCCTTGGGGTTATTCGTTCTAGTGGGAACATCTCCCTCTATCCCTTAGCTAGTGCCAGCATGTCCTTTAGTACTTCTGGTAGCCCTGATCACTTTTCTATAATGTCGGTGCAAGAGCAGGTGTGGGCTTAGTTGACTTTGTGAATTTTGAGGGAAGCCTCTAATTTTGCCAGCTTATCATCTTGGAGCACCAGATGTTGTGCCATTGACTGCAATAAATCAATTTGTACTTCCATTTTTGTAGACTTCAAAATCAAGGCCCTGTAATTGTATCCTGGGCTTCTCTCAATGCTATCAGATTTAACTCTTCGTGAGTTGCTCCTTCTTCCGTTGCTTCTTGCTTTACTTCTTGGCCCATTGGGCTCCAAACCTCTGTTTGGTGCATTCTCATGTCAGAGTTCCTTCCAAGATTAATTTGTGTGGCATCCAATGTTCTTTCATTGGTCAGCTCAAGTTTTTGTAGGAAGAAGGTGGATAAGTCGTCCGTTCCTGGACAGTTGGTCTGACGATCTTTCCAGGGTGTCGCACTTGGAGCAGTTCTCATACAGGTAGACATTGGAGGGTTAGCCACGAGCACCTCCTTGTTCTCCTCATCCTCCTCCTCTATCGGCCACTGATGGATTTCTGCTGTGATCCTTAAGGAGCTTTTAGTCTTAGCTGCGGGCTTTGGATTGCTCTCAGGGCTCCCTATATTTTGTCTGGAGGCGGTTCTCTAGAGTGGTGTCAACTTTGATCCTTGTTGTCCCCTAGGGGTCCTGATGATTCAAAGGTAGTCTCTACCTCACCTTTCTCCCCTTCCGAGGGACTTGCCAGTGTGGACAACCGTAGGCCAGGAAGAAGTGAGTAATGAGGTCTTGGTGGGGGGTGTTACAATGATTTTACTCCTGAGTTTGTAAGCTGGCTGTGCTTCTTGTTGTCCTTCTTTGTGCAGGCCCTGCAGGCTCACCCCAAACAGGGTCAGAATGCTTTTGTCCAGCCCCATTACACATTTATTACGACGGTTTACAAGAGGTGAGGCAAGGGTGGAAAGGGGGAGATTAGTATGGTTCCTAAGCCAATCTACCTCTATCATTGGTGATTGCAGCCCTTTCATCTTCAGAGAGTCCAGCAATATATCAGTTCCTGGCCTACAATACTTGAATCTGATACATGAGTTATTTAGGGGGTTGTCCTAATGTCTAGGGCCACCAAACCATCCACCAGCCTTGCATCTTTCAAAGTTAGTTAGATCAGGTCGTGCATTTTGTTCTTTGTTGAGCCCCTGCAGGCACTGAGGATATCTTCTTGAATAATTGAGCGGCAGCCTCTGACGTACCTGATCCAATGAATGGCTTTGTTTATAAGAGAATCATCGGGTTCGAACTTTATATGGGGCTGCAGCTTTGGCACCTTTATCATTGCAACTTGTTTTTTTAGCCCATTAGGCCCACTACCATAACAAAAGGAAGGCCTAGAATTCCACCCTCTGTTAATTGTATTGCGTTGGGGATTAATATTCCCTGAAGGTTTCCATGGCTGTATCTGACAAGAATAAGTCAGACAAGAATTGGTCGAATTGCTATTACTGGCTAATTGCACCCCCACTGATGTGGGGCATGTCACCAGGGCTCTAGTGATAAAACCTCGTAAAAGAGGTTAATTTGAATTCTCAATGTTTTTTTCAAATAGTTTTATTCAAGTAATGATTACACAGGTAATCTTGTTCATCAATCCTTGTATTATATTTTTACATCATGGTTTACAATTCATTCACTGCACGTTCCAGTTTACTTTAAAACAATCCTTTACTGGTCCCAATGCATTTCGGCCATCCTGGCCTTCATCTGGGGACACTCTGCGAAGTGATGATATAAACCATTGTTCACTATACATGAAGACAGAAGTAACGCTAAATTAGTATATTTGTTGTTAACTCATTGGTATTTCTGGTGTGATTTGCCAAGAGTGTTGCTTTTTTTATTTCAGTAAATTTCTATTGAAAATTATATTTACATGGTGCATGTCATATACATGGGAAGCGATAAGCCAAGAGACATACAGGAGAAAGAAAAATGCCCTGGGTGGGGGGGGGGGGAGTTCAGAAGGGTTTCCAGAGGTAGTCACAAGAGGGTAATCATAAGCAACATAACATTGTCCATTAGCATTTCAGTCCAGACATTGAGTCCTGTAGTACGTTTGTTCTTGTGGTTATTTCTTGGTTGGGTGCCTTCCATCCTCCCCTCCCTCCATGTGATTGCAGTCTATGTACAGTCTTGTGGTCTGTGCGGTTGTGTCCCACACGCGGCTTTGTTGTTCGCCCCCTCAGTGGCAGGAAAGAAGAAAGAGAAAGAGGAGGAAGCACAGAGTTGAAAGGTGTAGGGAGAGTACAGTTTCGTTGTGGCTTGGCAGTGACTTTGTTAGGGTTTTTCTTTTTCCAGCGGCGTTGTTTGCTGCAGTGGCTATGGCGGCTTGTGCGAGGACAGGTAGTTGTCAAGGGAGAGCCACATTTCGCACTTTTTGTGTGTCTTCGGTGTGTATTTGGCCGTGATGGTGTCTGCCCCCCTTAGGAATGTTACCCAGTTGAACCATGTCTGAAAATAAGCCTTCCCTGTATCCTTCCAATTGTTGAGTACTGTCTTAACCGCTGCTGATAGTAGGAGGTCAAACAGATCCCTGTCTTCTTGGATTTTATTGTGGGATCAATGAACCCTGTGGCTAGGCTGTGGAATTCAAGCTGGTGGTTGGTGCCTGTTATGTCGTTCATCAGTGTGCCTATCTTGTGCCAGAAGTCCTTAACCTTAGGGCAGTGGAAGATCAGGTGTGCTAGATCTCCTCTATGTGTGTTGCAGTTCCAGCAAGTATCAGTCTCGCGGATACCCATGGAGGCTAGGCGGGCGGGGGTCCAGTATGCTTTGTGTATGAGCCAGAATTTGGTTTGATCTAGGGTGGTCGTTACTTTCTTCCTTGACGTGGATGTCCAGAGGTCGGACCTTTCCTCCTCGCTGAGCTCCCTACCTAATAGGGATTCCCAGTAGGCTGTGACTTTGTTGTTAAGCTTGGTGGATTTTTGGCTCAGGGCTTTGTAGAGGTGTGCTACCTGATGCCCTAGTCTGTCTAGGTTGGCGGCGTATTGCAGAATCAAAGGTGTTTGTTTGTTGAGGCCTGCCTTGCTGATCGCTACCTTGATTTTTAGAAAGTTGTATAGTTCGATGCTGTCTAGTTTGTGTTTACCCTTGAGTGAGTCGAAAGTGGTGTGTGGGCCCTCGGGCTGTAGCTGGTTTACTGTGGAGATGCCATGCTTGTGCCAGGAGTGCAAAGATTCAACGTGGAGCTCGCTTTGTGATGTTTCCCCAAGGGGGTCGCTATATTGTATTGTGGCGTTATCTACTTGCATTCCGTAAACATACTGGTAGATAAAATAAATTCTGCAGTGCAATGGTTAAAAAGTGCTAAAACGGTGTGCCGTATCTGATATCGTGGTGCCTAAAGTTCGGTTCATTTAAACAAATACACATGAATGATTCTCGGTTAATACTGTGCGCGCTTTTCACCAAATATATTTAAAAGCCCGGGTGCTCTCAAAAGAGTCTATGGGGTGAGCAGTGCTTTACCGATTGGTCCGAGTACTTATTGGTAAATGGATATCAGCAAAGCAATCGCCGTGACGCTCTGTAACTTCTAACGGTTTGGTGTGTTAATTCAGGTGGCCCAGGCTTGTCCTGCATACGTTCCACGCTCATCTCGTGTGCCAGGGCTCAGGGCTATGGTTATGTTGATAAGTGTCTCCGGGCACAAGAGTGACTATGCCGGGGAGACTAGGAGTTGAAGTCCGCCTGGCCTCCATGCAGGAATGCAGAGGTTTGTGGCTGGCTGGCTGCTCAGAGCCGCGGGGCTACGGTGATGCTGAAAAGCGCCTCCGGATGTGAGATTGATGATGCTGGGGGCCGGGGAGTTGAAGTCCCACCCCAGCCCGGTCTCCATGCAGGAATGCTGCAGTTTGCGGCTGGCTGGGTGCTCCAGAGAAATTATTTTCCAGATGATTCAGAAATTGAAGTGCATAAAAAATATGCAACTGTGACCCTGAGACTAATGGGGCTATCTCAGAGATGTGGCTGAATACTATTATTTTCCCATCAATGGGGAAATTCTAAATGTGGGCCTGCTGACTCCTATTCTGATAAAAGATGCCATGGTCCCTTCTATCGTCTGATCAGATCCAATACATTGTAGTTCCTAGGAGCTTCATGGAGTGAGGAAGTTAAATTCCCAAATAATTCAGTGAGTACTTCATACTTTGTAATATGAAGTGTAGTTCCAGATTGATTGATTGAGATGCTAACACTGCCTCTTGTCACCCAACACCATGCTACGGCTGTTACTGCTCAGCCGGCCACTCTCCCTCTCTCCTCCTCGGCTTACCAGTTTTTGATGGGGCCAGTCGCAGGAGTCGCTGGAGACCGCAGAGTCCGGGCACAGTCAGTACTGTTAAGGACACACCTTTTAAATTAAGACAGAAGTGGTGACTGTTCATGTGCAGTAGTAGTGAGGCAAGGGTTTTTTAGAAAAAAGATCACTTACATTCCGGCCAATCAGCTGGCGGGCCACTACCTCTCCTCCATCCTCTTTGTCTTCTTCCTTCTGTGTGAATAGGAAGTAGGAAGCACCCAGGCTGTCCTAAGCCAATCACGACGCTGCTGTCACCATGACAGCAGCGTCGTGATTGGTCTGAGCACCATTGTTCGGTGCTAAGACAGGGACTGGGATCCTGGGCATGTTCTCCTCCCTGGCTGTGCATTACAGCCCAGTGGAAAACACTCAAAGTGCCCATGACTGTTTGGCAGGCCCAAAACAGCCAGCCAAACAGTCATGTGCACTTAGGGATGTCTCGACTCCTCCCCCTGCTCTGCCCAGCCCAGCCCAGCCCTGCCTTGCTCACCACACAAGACTGCGTCAGCACGGAAAAATAAAATGATAATAACATTGCATTATTATCATTTTATTTTTCCTTTTTTGCAGTGCGGAGGAGCCGTCCCTGCTAGACAGTCTCCAAACACTGCAGTGCACATGTTATAGACAAGTAAGACAAGCCTTTAGTGAATGTAATCTTTTGGGATTACAGGATGCCTGATAGCTAAATAATGTCAATTTCAATATTATTAACAAAAGAGGAGCTTCAATTAGTATATTTGGACTTCTCAAGTCGATCATAAAGGTTCTCAAGGCAGCCCAGGCACCCTTCTCTAAGAGAATCACTGCTGGTAGAGTTCTTGGTGGCACTTGTCATGCAGGGTATTGCACAAAGCAATGATGCTTTGAAATGTGTGACTGTCTACCACTTTATTCCCGCCTTCTTCAAATGAGCATGCAGAGCTATTTAAAACTTGATAAAAATTCAGGGCCCTATCACATAAAGTGAAGACTGTGGGCGCTAAGTTTAGACACAGTCTCTGCTACAATTTTGGGCTGACTGGAATCTTAAGTAACCGAAGAACTGGAGCAGTGCTATTTTACCACTTTACACAGTGGTAAAGTGTCGATTGTTACACGAACGGTCCAGCTATGTGTTACTTTTGACTGGAAATGTAGCAGCTTTTGTTCACGTATGTTAGGTATACAGAATATAACCCACAAACGGCAACATAACAACACAGTTACAAGACAATAGGGCACATCACAACAAAATGCTCAAATGAGAACACAACACAGCTACTGTAACAGAACAAAATCACATTTGAATAATGCAGTGCAAAAAGCACCACAAAAAACTACAGAAAACTGCCTCAAAAAAATGACACACATCAACTATATGCACAAAGGTTCTCGTCACACATTCCCCTTCCAGACTCCTTTTTAGGTCTCGCCTAGGCAGCGCACATGCGCTGATCTAGGAGATGACTTTTAGAAATCAGTCTGCTCCTTTTCAAGCACACTCATGCTTGTGCTGACGTACACCTTGCGGGAGCGCGCAGAGACGCACTTGCTAATTGAAAACATATGGCTCTCACACTACTGCTGCTCACTCCCGCAAGGCAGAGGCCAGCACGAGTGCTTCGAAACAGCATGCACCACTCATGGGACACTGCAGCTGCATTCGCAGCCGCGCTCCCAAACTCCAATCCTAGAATCGGCAGTGTGGAGGCCTTGCTGCCTCCTCCTTGTTTGTCTGCTTTGTGGCTGCTCGCAGGTTTTAGTCCTGGTCATTGTATTGCGAAGGTGAATACTAAATTCTGTTCTTGTAGGGATTGCTAAATTATGAACATATGCAGTGGGATGGGTCTAAATGCCTGCCAAGCAGGAGATGGTAATAATCTCTATATTTTTTGCATCTCGTCTGTATTTCAGTTAATGCACATTCGTGGCTCCCAGTGCTTCATCTGTTTTTCACGGCTCGTGCTTTGTTTACCTCTGCTCGTTTTAGTGTTTTGTTCTTCAGTAACCTTTAGCTAAGAGTCTACGTTTCACCAATCCTAACGCGTTCACACAACGGTAGAAACCGCGCCCACTCTCCCCCTGCAAGGCTTTATGGTGTTCAAGCATTTGTGATGTATATGTTTTAATATATAAATATATATATATATATATATATATATATATATATATATATATATATATATATATATTCACTGAAAAAACCATAGGTTATAGACCATATATAGTTAGGAATTAGCATTTACAAAACCTTGAAAATTCACTGAAAAAACCATAGGTTATAGACCATACATAGTTAGGAATTAGCATTTAAAAAACCTTTTTTTACTCACACAAAACCATTGAAATTCCATATATAGTTAGTAGTACTAACTATATATCGCGCACCCGCAATCCACTGCTGATCATGTCACATATTACATCATTCATGACATGGTCAGTGACATCACTGATGACATCACTGATGACATCTCAAATGACATCACTGATGACATCACTGATGACATCTCAAATGACATCACTGATGACATCTCAAATGACATCACTGATGACATCACTGATGACAACATCCAGTGACTGTGTATTTCTGTAAAGTTAAAATATGTCTTACATATTGAAGAATGAGTGGATGTAGAAGTGTCTGGATGAAGGATTTAGTAGGTGCATGACTGACTGTATGAGTGAGTGGTTAAATGTGTCTCACTGAGTGCATGGGTTAGTGACTGAATTGTGTTAATTTGTGCATCATTATGTTTGTTGTACTGTAAACTGCTGCATGTGTTGATCAGTAGCTATATGAGTAAGTATATGGGTTATTGATTGGTTGCTCAAGTATTTGTATGGGAGACTGAGTGTGTGTGTGGGTGGCTGGCAAGTGTATGACTCTGTGCATAGATGTGTGAGCAGTTGATTCACTAGATGCATGGGTTCAAAAGTGCACGTGGAAACAGCTGTATGGGTGGTTGACTGTGTGCATCAGTTTATTGGTGAGTGAATGGATATCTCAGTGCTACATGTCAAAGTAAGTACATATGTAAAACACAGTACATGTGAGAGTTGGCATATATAAATAACTGTGCATAAGAGCCAGTGAATGTGTGAGTGGCTGTATGGATGATTGTGAACTTGTATCAGGGATTGTAAAAGAGAGTAAATATGTGTTAGTATATGTTTGAATAAGTAAGGTGTGTATAACTGTATAGTTGAGGAAATGGAAGTGTGATTGATTCTTTGCATGACTGACTAGGTGTATAAGTAACTCCATGGATGAGTGACAGTCTGTGAGTGTCTGTTTACACTGAGTGTATCTAAGGTTATATTAGAGTCTGAAGAGGTTCATCGTATTATCACATGAATGATGTCATCAGTGATGTGATCAGTAATGTCAAATGAGATGTCATCAGTGATGTCATCAGTGATGTCATTTGAGATGTTATCAGTGATGTCATCAGTAATGTCATTTGAGATGTCATCAGTGATGTCATCAGTGATGTCATTTGAGATGTCATCAGTGATGTCATCAGTGATGTCACTGACCATGTCATGAATGATGTAATATGTGACATGATCAGCAGTGGATTGCGGGTGCGCGATATATAGTTAGTACTACTAACTATATATGGAATTTCAATGGTTTTGTGTGAGTAAAAAAAGGTTTTTTAAATGCTAATTCCTAACTATATATGGTCTATAACCTATGGTTTTTTCAGTGAATTTTCAAGGTTTTGTAAATGCTAATTCCTAACTATATATGGTCTATAACCTATGGTTTTTTCAGTGAATTTCAATGTTTTTTTAATAGCAAATATCATAAGCTGTCGAATGTCAAGTACGTGGTAAGAAAAAACATTTTCGTGTTTATGCACACTGATCTGCTTTGAATGCTGCCCCCCCCCCTCATTTCTATTAGGAGTACTCTCTCTTTGCAGATAGTGAAGGGTAGTTAACGCAGGCCTTTGCCCCCGTTGTAATCCGTCGTGCCTGCTTCTCTCTCCATTTGATTGATTGTTATCCAAGCATTTACTGTTTTAGAATTGGTTCTCTTTGGTTCATTCTCTATTTACAAACAAGCACAGAGTCGCAATACTCTGTTTAGTCTTTGCAGATAGCGAAAAATCGTGTAAAAAACCAAAAGGAATCGAGCAAAATCAGTAGGCCACTAATGGGATCTCTTTTTGACCTCGCTAAAATAGAAACATTAGGAACAACCCCTCATGAGAAATACGAAACTAGTGAGATGAACTGAACTCCACACCATGATGGCTGCAAGACAGCTCGGCTCCGCCACCCACCCCGCCCAAAATAACGATAAACTCTATGCAAATATTACAAATATATACAACACACCAGCAAAGTAACAGGGTAAAACATTTTATTAAATAACTATTTACATAACTATTTTATACTTTTTGTTGCCCGATCCGGCTAGCTCAATCGATCGAGCATGAAACTCATGCACTCTGATGGTTCAAAGTTTTGAGGAGTGCTTGTAACACTGTCTGAAGCCTATTTGCACTTGCTTCAGCTTCACTATTCTTAATGTAAGTGGGGGCTGTTTGAGGACGTGACTGCATTTGAAAACAATGTGATGCGGTGCCACCCTGAACCGCTTGACGGAGGCCCCCGAGGCACGGTGTCATGGCGCGGACTCGGAGGGGGCGCTTGGCTCCGGCCCCCTCCCCAAGTCGTGTTGCCCTGGTGTGGCCTGAGATCGCCCCCGACATAGGTGGCCGGCTCCCGGGGTCAAGCGGAACTTTTTGCCTTTTGGTGACTCTTCCATTCTTCACCTTGTCCCACAATCCGTTTCACCTAAAGACACGCTGTAGTGGGGCGCCCCTTTTCCGTTTCAGTTGCCATTCAGCCCGCTTTTGCTACACTGTGCCTCTTCTGCTATTCAGCTGTTTACCGCCCGCTCTTTCGACTACAGCGTCTCGCTCACCATGTACTTGAGTTGCTCCCGCTCTTGCGGTGCAGCGATAGGCGGCTGCCACAGGACTCTCAAAATGGCGGCCGGCTCTTCAGATTTGGGCGTGGTCCACTAAAATGGGCCTGCGACACCTTGGAACTCGGACGCTTGTCTGCTAGAGCTTGGGCTCCATTCTCGAAAGCGTCCCCTCAGCCTTGAAGATTCTACAAAAGTCTTGGGGGCCCCCGACTCCCGCAGGTTTCTGGTGGGGAGCGCCTAGCATGATTGCTCGTGGAATGGCCACGACGGAGCTACGAAATGGTGGTGCTCTCATGCTAACGCCAGCTTCAGTCTGAAACATCCAGAAACACTGTAGACTACCAATTCGATCAGTTCCGGTAGCGCCCCAACGTGACCCGGTAGAGAAGAACTTGCCCTCCCCTCTTTGACTGATGGTTCTTGTTGCCTGTCCCTTCTGTTGTCATTTAACAGAACTATTTAGCCTGCTGAAAGGGGTTGTGTTCCGACCGCTGGTTGGTGGAGACATTTTGACTATATTCTGGACCTGCGTTGTCGCGTAATGCGTCATATGACGCGCCGCGTTAGCGCACCCGGAAGTGCTCCGGTGCGAAGCGCAGCTTCCCGGAAGCGATCCGGGGCGCGGCGCACAGCGCGTAACGTAAGCATAACAGGTCATGTGACTTGTTAATAAAACTTTTCATTGGTTCATTTTACTTTTCTTATTCTAATTATGAAAGGCTTGGTCATATGACCTAAAAACTACGCTTTTTATTACTTTCGAACATTATTTTTTCTTAAACATATGTTATAATGTTCCAGGCTAATGTACTTTCCCAGAAAATTTACAACTGTCCTGCAAGTAAAATATATTCCTTTTTCGAGAAAAAGGGCGTTTCTTCGTCCCATGACGGAGCCGTTGGGCAAAAGAGGCTCGGCCTGCTGTCTTAGTCGCCGATACGCCTGAATATCAGATTCTTATCGATCACTTTATGTTGCAGGAGTAGAAAACACAACAGCCCTCGACCATTTATCTTTACTGCGTTCCTGCGTATTATACCTTTTACCCTTCATGTAATTGGACCGCTTTATTTCACTTGCCTTTTACTGATTCTAAAACAGTGACTATTATTAAAAACTTTACCAATGTAAAAACTACTACCATGTTTTCTTTTAAAAACCTTTATTGTGAAAACGTCAGTATACAAATACGGGCCTATAACCACGTGGGCCGGCCACAGAGCAAACTGTAATCGTATATGATGAGTAGACATTTACACTGTAGAGGAACGTAACGGGCGGGCCATTAGGTTGCAAGAACTAAGGTGTCTAACAGTTGCGGAATCGGTGGACGTACATTTAATAATTAAAATACGACAGAGCCAGTTACAATAAAATTATCTAGATATACATTTGCGGGCAAGTACCATGGGTGACGTTAATTCGAACTTTCAATAGTACAGTAATCAATAACACATCAGAACTTAATATCAATAGGGATGTCGAAATATTCAATCAATTCTCGTCCCCGCCCGCCATGTGCTTCAAAACTGCATACGTATCTCGTGATTTCAAGGTTCTGCAACCAGTACACAACAAGGAGTTACGAGTCCCATTTATTCCGGCGCCATTTTGGGCGAGGACGGGCAGGTCCAGGATATAGTCAAAATGTCTCTACCAACCATCGACTATGATGATGTTCATATGCTGTATTTATTAGAGTAACACTCATCTGTCCACATGAAATTAATTTGCCACAATCTAAACATGTCATTTTAATCTTTCCAAAGTTCTTCTAAATATTTGGGACCGTTTCCCTTGCCTCTGATGCTGTCAGTGCCACTTCTTTGGTGAATGTACTGGCAGATCGGGGGTTCTCCTCCAAATCTCTCTTTTATGCAGCACTATAATTAATCGGTGCCACCTCTCCATATGACGATGCATGGTATAGTTACCATAACTATATTTTTTTTCGGTTCCTCTGGAGAGTACATCGTGGCAGATGAGGCGTGTAACGTACCGGGCATTTACCTTTTTTTGCATGTAGAGGAAAGGAAAAAAAATCGAGCGTCCGAGTTCTAAGGTGTCCCAGGGCCATTTTAGTGGACCAGGCCCAAATCCAAAGAACAGGCCGCCATTTTGAGAGTCCTGTTGCAGCCGCCTGTCGCTGTAGCATCAAGAGCGGCCGAAACTCAGCTGAATGGCAACTGAAACGGTAAAGGGGCGCCCCACTACAGCAGACGAGCCTCCACCTGGGAAGGCCCGTTCACGCCGCCTCCCCCCCCCCTTCGGGCACCCCACGCCGTTATTCGGAGCAGGATTGTAGGATGGCCACACCAGTGCGGCAACTTGCTAGACACCACCTCGGTGCCAACCGAATCTCAGCGCCTTGTGGTGTCTTCTATTCAGAAAATATTGTTGTGCTGCCTTCGACCTATTCGCCGCAAGTGCGCACGCAACTCAGCTGCATAGCGAGTGAAACACCAAGGGGCGCCCCACTGCAGCCGAGGAACCTTCATCTTGGGGGCGACGCACAGCATCACATTGCTTTCCAATGCAGTCAGATCCTCAAACAACCCCCACTGACTGACGCAAACTCACAGGCCAACGGAGCGCCCCACGCCGACTTTCGGCGCAGCATTGTAGGATGGCCACACCAGTGCGGCAACTTGCTAGACACCACCTCGGTGCCATCCGGATCTTGGCGCGTTGCGCTGCCTTTGGCCCTATTCGCACATCGGTCCGCTACTGACGCCACCTCACAGGCCAACGGGGCGCCCCACGCCGACTTTCAGCATTGTAGGATGGCCACACCAGTGCGGCAACTTGCTAGACATCACCTCGGTGCCATCCGGATCTTGGCGCGTTGTGCTGCCTTCGGCCTATTCGCACATCGGTCCGCTACTGACGCGAACTCACAGGCCAACGGAGCGCCCCACGCCGACTTTCAGCATTGTAGGATGGCCACACCAGTGCGGCAACTTGCTAGACACCACCTCGGTGCCATCCGGATCTTGGCGCGTTCTGCTGCCTTCGGCCTATTCGCACATCGGTCCGCTACTGACGCGAACTCACAGGCCAACGGGGCGCCCCACGCCGACTTTCAGCTTTGTAGGATGGCCACACCAGTGCGTCAACTTGCTAGACACCACCTCGGTGCCATCCGGATCTTGGCGCGTTGTGCTGCCTTCGGCCTATTCGCACATCGAATACTGACGCCGCCTCACGTGCCAACGGATTTTCTACGCTTTTTATACCCTATGCCGCATAACAGGTCATGTGACTTGTTTATAAAACTTTTCATTGGTTCATTTTACTTTTGGTTTCCTAATGATGGAAGGCTTGATCATATGACCTAAAAACAACACTTTTCATTGGATGAAAACTTTTTTTTTCCCAAACGATGAAAGCCCCACCTTGTTTCTGGATGTTTCAGACTGAAGCTGGCGTCAGCATGAGAGCACCACCATCTCGTGGCTCCGTCGTGATCATTCCGCGAGCAATCATGGCAGCCGCTCCCCACCGGAAGCCTGCAGGAGTCGGGGGCCCCCAAGACTTTTGTAGAATCCTCAAGGCTGAGGGGACGCTTTCGAGAATGGGGTCCAAGACCTAGCAGACAAGCGTCCGATTTCCAAGGTGTCCCAGGGCCATTTCAGTGGACCAGGCCCAAAAAGGAAAGAGCCTGCCGCCATTTTGAGAGTCCTGTGGCAGCCGCCTATCGCTGCACCGCAAGAGTGGGCGCAACTCAGCTGAATGACGGATTTTGACACAGTGTACCAAAAGCGGACGGAATGGCAACTGAAACGGTAAAGGGGCGCCCCACTACAGCAGGCGAGCCTCCACCTGGGAAGGCCCGTTCACGCCGCCTCCTCCCCCCCCCCCGGGGCGCCCCACGCCGTTATTCGGAGCAGCATTGTAGGATACCAAAACCAGTGCGGCAACTTACTGGACATCACCTGGGTGCCATCCACATCTCAGCGCGTTCTGCTGCCTTGGGACTATTCGCACAACAGACCGCTACTGACGACCCACCCCCCGGGACACCCCACGCCGTTATTCGGAGCAGCATTGTAGGATACCCAAAACCAGTGCGGCACCCAGGCAACATCACCTGGGAGCCATCCAGAACTCAGGACGTTGTGCTGCCTTGGGACTATTCGCACAACCGACCGCTACTGACCATTGTTCCTTCTTTTTTCCTAAAAATGTTTAAATGTTTTTACTGTTTTTGTTGCGTTGTATATATTTATAAGTTATTAAAGTTTTATAATCCTACTACTTTGTTGGAGTGCTATATATTTTTAATGTGACACATAATTGTAAAAACTTTGATGTACAAAGAGGCATCCCTGGAATCTTCCGCTTCAGGCTCGGTCCCCTCCCCAATCACAATACAGGATGGTTTTCAGATAGTAGGAACGCGTGTGGTGTGACGGATCTCATCGGGTGTGGGCCTTGATCTACTATAACTCCTTTGAAGAGGGGTGATTCTTTACAGCTGGGGCCATAAACTACATCTGTAGGGCTACCTGATAGCCTGGGACCGGCCTGGACAATCGGACACAGAGGAAGAGGAGTGTCAGAGGGTGCGGTAGTGAATAGGGCGAAAGGGAGGTGTCGGGCGGGCACAGGGTGTGATTCTCAGGGAAGAACAGCGCAGATGGGGGAGGTTTATTGCCCATGCATAAGACAGAGAGCGGGGGTGACCAGTGCCTGGGGGAGATGCTTGCGAGGGTGGGGAGCCATGCTAAGGATCGACAGCGTGCAGAGAGTGGGTCTGGTCAAGGCATCTAAAATGGCTGCCGTGCACGACAAAAGTGTGGCATTTGAAAAAAGGCAAGATGGCGCAGACAATGTTTTTCAACACTTCCTGATTTCCTTCTAATCGAACGTTAACAGACGTTATCTCTCCCACACTACCGGTCCCCCTGGGCTTAAACGCCGAGATGGTAGGGACTGCATCCCGTGGAGATAGGCCGAGACGTCACTTAGCAGAAAAAAAAGAAAAAAAAGTCTATAAACATACAATAAGTTAAAAGTCAATCATTCTTGTTTCCTTTTAGTACGCTCCCCAGTCCGCTTCCCGTTACGCTAACCGGGCGCACCCCACCAAAAAAAAGATTTTTTATTTTTTATTTTTTTTGCCCCATGGAGCCCTTTTAAAGCCTCCACATCAAACCTATGGGGTCAGGAAGGATCTACTATGCCCCCTTATGGTCATTTGCCCCTTCGCTTTGGCCTCCTCTTGTCTCTCGATCCTACCGAGAGACAAGATGGCGGCCGCTCCGTACTGTTTGGAATGTTTACAGACACCGGAGAGCCAATCAGCTTCGCTTCGCAAAGCTCCGTAACGCGAAAAGTACGCGAAACGGAGCGCTACCCGGGACACTGTCACAGATATATATCTTTTTTTGAACGTTATTTTCTCAAAATCCACTGCAGCACATATATTGAGACCCAGCAAAGGCACATCGGGCTACCGGTCCCTACAATTTTGCCAAGTTTCATGCAAATCCATTCACCCGTTCGATTTTTTTTTTTTTGCCCCGCGGGGCCCTTTTAAAACCTCCACATCAAACCTAGGGGGTCAGGGAGGATCTACTATGCCCCCTTATGGTCATTTGCCCCTTCGCTTTGGCCTCCTCTTGTCTCTCGATCCTACCGAGAGACAAGATGGCGGCCGCTACGGACTGTTTGGAATGTTTACAGACGCGGGAGAACCAATCAGCTTCGCTTCGCAAAGCTCCGTAACGCAAAAAGTACGCGAAGCGGAGCGCTGCCAGGTGCGCTGTTACAGATATATATCTTTTTTTGAACGTTAATTTCTCAAAATCCACTGGAGCACATATATTGAGACCTAGCAAAGGCACATCGGGCTAACAGTCCCTACAATTTTGCCAAGTTTCGTGCAAATCCATTCAGCCGTTCGGGCTAAAAGTGAGGCCAACCGCCCTATGGAAATTAACATGGGAAAAACGCGTTTTGGGACCCCCCTTTTTTCTCGGCCCCCCCTTGACAAACCCCCCCCCAAATTTTCAGGGGCTGCTCAGAAACAAAATGTTCAATTTTCCTGAAAATTTTAGCCAATTCCGTCCACAAACACCAAAGTTATTAGACATAGAATTTTCAAAAATCCCATAGGGAAAAAATCCTAACTATATATACCTACTGGCGACCGCCAGTAGGTAATATATATATATATATATATATATATATATATATATTCACTGAAAAAACCATAGGTTATAGACCATATATAGTTAGGAATTAGCATTTAAAAAACCTTATTTTACTCACACAAAACCATTGAAATTCCATATATAGTTAGTTGCACTAACTATATATCGCGCACCTGCAATCCACTGCTGATGATGTCACATATTACATCATTCATGACATGGTCAGTGACATCACTGATGACATCACTGATGACATCTCAAATGACATCACTGATGACATCACTGATGACATCTCATTTGACATCAATGACCACATCACTGATGATATCATTCATGTGACAATACAATGCATCTCCTCACATTTTAATATAACCTCTGTTTCACCCAGTGTTAAATACAGAATATAATTTTTGAAACCATTGACACACCAATACTAGTTACTACATACGCACTCACTGATTCCTACGTCTACACACACCTTCACTCATTCACCCATACTATCATTCATACATACAATCACTCATCTTTACAACACTATCATATGCACTCATACACCTATACAGACACTCACAGTCTGCCACTCATCCATGGAGTTACTCACACACCTAGTCAGTCCTGTAAAGAATCAATGACACTTCCATTTTCTTGTCTATACAGTTAAACATAGAGCACCTTACATTTTCAAACATATACTAACACATACTTACCTTGTTATACAATCATTGATACAAGTACACATTGATCTGCACAGAGTCACACACCTCCCAGCCAGCCACACACACACTCAGTCTCCCATACAAATACTTGGACAATCAATCAGTAACCCATATAGTTAATTATATAGCTACTGATCAAAACATGCAGCAGTTTACAGAACAACAGACATAATGATGCACAAATTAAGACACTTTAGTCACTAACCCATGCACTCAGTGAGACACATTTAATCACTCACTCATGCATTCAGTCATGCACCTACTAAATCCTTTGTCCAGACACTTATACTTCCACTCATTCTTCAATATGTAAGACACATTTTAACTTTACAGAAACATACAGTCACTGGATGTTGTCATCAGTGATGTCATCAGTGATGTCATTTGAGATGTCATCAGTGATGTCATCAGTGATGTCACTGACCATGTCATGAATGATGTAATATGTGACATCATCAGCAGTGGATTGCAGGTGCGCGATATATAGTTAGTGCAACTAACTATATATGGAATTTCAATGGTTTTGTGTGAGTAAAATAAGGTTTTTTAAATGCTAATTCCTAACTATATATGGTCTATAACCTATGGTTTTTTCAGTGAATTTTCAAGGTTTTGTAAATGCTAATTCCTAACTATATATGGTCTATAACCTATGGTTTTTTCAGTGAATTTCAATGGTTTTTTAATAGCAAATATCATAAGCTGTCGAATGTCAAGTACGTGGTAAGTGAAAACATTTTCGTGTTTATGCACACTGATCTGCTTTGAATGGTGCCCCCCCCCCCCTCATTTCTATTAGGAGTACTCTCTCTTTGCAGATAGTGAAAGGTAGTTAACGCAGGTCTTTGCCCCCATTGTAATCCGTCGTGCCTGCTTCTCTCTCCATTTGATTCATTGTTATCCAAGTATTTACTGTTTTAGAATTAGTTCTCTTTGGTTCATTCTCTATTTACAAACAAACACAGAGTCGCAATACTCTGTTTAGTCTTTGCAGATAACGAAAAATCGTGTAAAAAAAAAGAAAAGGAATCGAGCAAAATCAGTAGGCCACTAATAGGATCTCTTTTTGACCTCGCTAAAATAGAAACATTAGGAACAACCCCTCATGACAAATACAAAACTAGTGAGATGAACTGAACTCCACACAATGATGGCTGCAAAACAGCTCGGCTCCGCCACCCACCCCGCCCAAAATAACGATAAAGAACGGCTGCCATGATTGGTTGCGGAATGACCACGACGGAGCTACGAAATGGTGCTGCTCTCATGCTAACCCCAGCTTCAGTCTGAAACATCCAGAAACACTGTAGACTACCAATTCGATCAGTTCCGGTAGCGCCCCAATGTAACCCGGTAGAGAAGAACTAGCCCTCCCCTCTTTGACTGATGGTTCTTGTTGCCTGTCCCTTCTGTTGTCATTTAACAGAACTATTTAGCCTGCTGAAAGGGGTTGTGTTCCGACCGCTGGTTGGTGGAGACATTTTGACTATATTCTGTACCTGCGTTGTCGCGTAATGCGTCATATGATGCGCCGCGTTAGCGCATCCGGAAGTCATCCGGGGCGCGCAGCGCGTAACGTAAGCATAACAAGTCATGTGACTTGTTAATAAAACTTTTCATTGGTTCATTTTACTTTTCTTATTGTAATGATGAAAGGCTTGGTCATATGACCTAAAAATTACGCTTTTCATTACTTCCGAACATTATTTTTTCTTAAATATATGTTATAATGTTCCAGGCTAATGTACTTTCCCGGAAATTTTACAACTGTCCTGCAAGTAAAATATATTCTTTTTTCGAGAAAAAGAGCGTTTCTTCGTCCCATGACGGAGCCGTTGAGCAAAAGAGGGTCGACCTGCTGTCTTAGTCGCCGATACGCCTGAATATGAGATTCTTATCGATCACTTTATGTTGCAGGAGTAGAAAACACAACAGCCCTTGACCATTTATCTTTACTGCGTTCCTTCGTATTATACCTTTTACCCTTCATGTAATTGGTCTGCTTTATTTCACTTGCCTTTTAATGATTCTAAAACAGTGACTATTATTAAAAACTTTACCAATGTATATACTACTACCATGTTTTCTTTTAAAAACCTTTATTGTGAAAATTTCATTATAAAATACGAGCCTATAACCACGTGGGCCGGCCACGGAGCAAACTGTAATCGTATATGATGAATAGACATTTACACTGTAGAGGAACGTAAAGGGGGGGCCATTAGGTTGCAAGAACTAAGGTGTCTAACAGTTACGGAATCGGTGGACGTACATTTTATAATTAAAATACGACAGGGCCAGTTACAATAAAATTATCTAGATATACATTTGCGGGCAAGTACCATGGGTGACGTTAATTCGAACTTTCAACAGTACAGTAATCAATAACACATCAGAACTTAATATCAATAGGGATGTCGAAATATTCAATCAATTCTCGTCCCCGCCCGCCATGTGCTTCAAAACTGCATACGTATCTCGTGATTTCAAGGTTCTGCAACCAGTACACAACAAGGACTTACGAGTCCCATTTATTCTGGCGCCATTTTGGGCGAGGACGGGCAGGTCCAGGATATAGTCAAAATGTCTCTACCAACCATCGACTATGATGATGTTCATATGCTGTATTTATTAGAGTAACACTCATCTGTCCACATGAAATTAATTTGCCACAATCTAAACATGTCATTTTAATCTTTCCAAAGTTCTTCTAAATATTTGGGACCGTTTCCCTTGCCTCTGAAGCTCTCAGTGCCACTTCTTTGATGAATGTACTAGCAGGTCACGAGTTCTCCTCCAAATCTCTCTTTTATGCAGCACTATAATTAATTGGTGCCACCTCTCCATATGACGATGCATGGTATAGTTACCACAACTATATTTTTTTTCGGTTCCTCTGGAGAGTTCATCGTGGCAGATGAAGCGTGTAACGTACCGGGCATTTACCTTTTTTTGCATGTACAGGAAAGGAAAAAAAAATCGAGCGTCCGAGTTCTAAGGTGTCCCAGGGCCATTTTAGTGGACCAGGCCCAAATCCAAAGAACAGGCCGCCATTTTGAGAGTCCTGTTGCAGCCGCCTGTCGCTGTAGCATCAAGAGCAGCCGAAACTCAGCTGAATGGCAACTGAAACGGTAAAGGGGCGCCCCACTACAGCAGACGAGCCAGGCCCAAATCCAAAGAACAGCTATCTCACAGGCTAATGGGGCGACCCACGCCGAGTTTCAGCATTGTAGGATGACCACACAAGTACAGCAACTTGCTAGACATCACCTCGGTGCCATCCGGATCTCGGCGCCCCACTGCAGATGAAGTGCCTCTCAACTATGAAACCACCACGGTGACATCCGGATCTTGGCGCGTTGTGCTGCCTTCGGCCTATTCGCACATCGGTCCGCTACTGACGCCATCTCACAGGCTAATGGGGCGACCCACGCCGAGTTTCAGCATTGTAGGATGACCACACCAGTACAGCAACTTGCTAGACATCACCTCGGTGCCATCCGGATCTCGGCGCCCCACTGCAGATGAAGTGCCTCTCAACTATGAAACCACCACGGTGACATCCGGATCTTGGCGCGTTGTGCTGCCTTCGGCCTATTCGCACATCGGTCCGCTACTGACGCCATCTCACAGGCTAATGGGGCGACCCACGCCGAGTTTCAGCATTGTAGGATGACCACACCAGTACAGCAACTTGCTAGACATCACCTCGGTGCCATCCGGATCTCGGCGCCCCACTGCAGATGAAGTGCCTCTCAACTATGAAACCACCACGGTGACATCCGGATCTTGGCGCGTTGTGCTGCCTTCGGCCTATTCGCACATCGGTCCGCTACTGACGCCATCTCACAGGCTAATGGGGTGACCCACGCCGAGTTTCAGCATTGTAGGATGACCACACCAACTTGCTAGACATCACCTCAGTGCCATCCGAATCTTGGCATCTCAACGCCTAGTGGTATCTTCCATACAAAAAATATTGTTACGCTGCCTTTGGCCCCATTCGCACATCAGTCCGCAACTTAGACATCACCTCGGTGCCATCCGGATCTTGGCATCTCAGCGCCTTGTGGTGTCAGTCAGAAAATATTGTTGTGCTGCCTTCGGCCTATTCGCACATCGGTCCGCTACTGACGCCATCTCACAGGCCAACGGGGCGCCCCACGCCGACTTTCAGCATTGTAGGATGGCCACACCAGTGCGGCAACTTGCTACACACCACCTCGGTGCCATCCGGATCTTGGCATCTCAGCGCCTTGTGGTGTCTTCTACACCGGAAATATAGTAGAAAATATTGTTGCGCTGCCTTTGGCCCCATTCACACATCAGTCCGCTACTGACACCATCTCACAGGCCAACGGGGCGCCCCACGCCGACTTTCAACATTGTAGGATGGCCACAGAAGTGCGACAACTTACTAGACACCACCTCGGTGCCATCCGGATCTTGGCGCGTTGTGCTGCCTTCGGCCTATTCGCACATCGGTCCGCTACTGACGCAAACTCACAGGCCAACGGGGCGCCCCACGCCGACTTTCTGCATTGTAGGATGGCCACACCAGTGCGGCAACTTCCTACACACCACCTCGGTGCCATCCGGATCTTGGCGCGTAGTGAAGCTGCAGCAGCTGCAAATAAGCTTCAGACAGTGTTACAACCGCTGCTCAGAACTCCCAACTATGACACCACCTCGGTGCCATCCGGATCTTGGCGCGTTGTATTGCCTTCGGCCTATTCGCAAATCGGTCCGCTACTGACGCCGCCTCACGTGCCAACGTATTTTCTCCGCATTTTATACCCTATGCCGCATAACAGGTCATGTGACTTGTTTATAAAACTTTTCATTGGTTCATTTTACTTTTGGTTTCCTAATGATGGAAGGCTTGATCATATGACCTAAAAACAACACTTTTCATTGGATGAAAACTTTTTTTTTCCCCCAAACGATGAAAGCCCCACCTTGTTTCTGGATGTTTCAGACTGAAGCTGGCGTCAGCATGAAAGCACCACCATCTCGTAGCTCAGTCGTGGTCATTCCGCGAGCAATCATGGCAGCCGCTCCCCACCAGAAGCCTGCAGGAGTCGGAGCCCCCAAAACTTTTGATGAATTCTCAAGGCGGAGGGGACGCTTTCGAGAATGGGGTCCAAGACCTAGCAGACAAGCGTCCGATTTCCAAGGTGTCCCAGGGCCATTTCAGTGGACCAGGCCCAAAAAGGAAACAGCCTGCCGCCATTTTGAGAGTCCTGTGACAGCCGCCTATCGCTGCACCGCAAGAGTGGGCGCAACTCAGCTGAATGGCGGATTTTGACACAGTGGACCAAAAGCGGACGGAATGGCAACTGAAACGGTAAAGGGGCGCCCCACTAAAACAGATGAGACTCCACCTGGAGAGGCCCGTTCACGCCGCCTCCCCCGGGGCGCTCCACGCCGTTATTCGGAGCAGCATTGTAGGATACCAAAACCAGTGCGGCAACTTACTGGACATCACCTTGGTGCCATCGTTCTGCTGCCTTGGAACTATTCGCACAACAGTTTGCTACTGATGACCCACCCCCCGCGACGCCCCACGCCGTTATTTGCTGGGTGGCAACTTACTAGACATCACTTTCGTGTCATCTAGATTTCGGCGCGTTCTGCTGCCTTGGAACTATTCGCACAACAGTTTGCTACTGATCACCCACCCCCCGCGACGCCCCACGCCGGAAATCTGGACGTTGTGCTGCGTTGGGACTATTCGCACAGCCGACCGCTACTTCGTTGTTTTTCTCTAAAAATGTTTATATGTTATTACTATTTTTGTTTTCTTGTATATATTTATAAATTATTAAAGTTTTATAATCTTACTACTTTGTCGGAGTGCTATATATTTTTAATGTGACACATAATTGTAAAAACTTTGATGTACAAAGAGTCATCCCTGGAATCTTCCGCTTCACGCTCGGTCCCCTCCCCAATCACAATACAGGATGGTTTTCAGATAATAGCAACGCTTCTGCTGTGACGGATCTCATCGAGTGTGGGCCTTGATCTACTATAACTCCTTTGAAGACGGGTGATTCTTTACAGCTGTGGCCATAAACTACATCTGCAGGGCTAGCTGATAGCCTAGGACCGGCCTGGACAATCGGACACAGAGGAAAAGGAGTGTCAGAGGGTGCGGTAGTGAATAGGGCGAAAGGGAGGTGTCGGGCGGGCACAGAGTGTGATTCTCAGGGAAGAACAGCGCAGATGGGGGGAGGTTTATTACCCATGCATAAAACAGAGAGCGGGGGTGACCACTGCCTGGGGGAGATGCTTGCGAGGGTGGGGAGCCATGCTAAGGATCGACAGCGTGCACAGAGTGGATCTGGTCAAGGCATCTAAAATGGCTGCCGTGCACGACAAAAGTGTGGCATTTGAAAAAAGACAAGATGGCGCACACAATGTTTTTCAACAATTCCTGATTTCCTTCGAATCGAACGTTAACAGACGTTGGGGCATATTACCAAAGTTAAGCGATATTTATCCCTAACGATGCATTGCAAAGATTTTTTTACCGTCAGAAATTATCGCAGATAAACCTTGCTATTATCAAGGTTTATCGCAAATACGATAAAAAACGAGCGCAATGCATTAATATCGCTGAAAACTCCGCGATATTCATGCATTACCGAGCTAATGCTCTTAGCCATGTTATCCACCTCCCATTGGATAACATGGCTAAGAACTGCTCAGGGCAGCTGTTACTTTTTGGAGATATTCGCGCTTATCTCGAATATTTCCAAAAGTTGATAATAGGAGATAGCGATGTTAGCGACTGTTTCCAGTCGCTAACATCTTGGCATGCCCACTTTGCATGTCATTAGTGATAAATATCACTCACATGCAAAGTGGGACCCAAGATGGTCGCTATCTCCTACTAGCCGTCGCTAACTGGTGTTAGCAACAGCTAGGTAATACACATATAATTTTATCTCCGCGAAGCGGAGCGCTGTTACAGATATATATCTTGTTTTTGAACGTTAATTTCTCAAAATGCACTGAAGCACATATATTGAGACATAGCAAAGGCACATCGGGCTACCAGTCCCTAATATTTTACCAAGTTTCGTGCAAATCCATTCAGCCGTTCGATTATTATTATTATATTTTTTTTTTGCCCCGCGGGGCCCTTTTAAAACCTCCACATCAAACCTAGGGGGTCAGCGAGGATCTACTATGCCCCCTTATGGTCATCAGCCGTTCGATTATTATTATTATTTTTTTTTTTTGCCCCGCGGGGCCCTTTTAAAACCTCCACATCAAACCTAGGGGGTCAGCGAGGATCTACTATGCCCCCTTATGGTCATTTGCCCCTTCGCTTTGGCCTCCTCTTGTCTCTCGATCCTACCGAGAGACAAGATGGCGGCCGCTACGTACTGTTTGGAATGTTTACAGACACCGGAGAGCCAATCAGCTTCGCTTCGCAAAGCTCCGTAACGCGAAAAGTACGCGAAGCGGTGCGCTGTTACAGATATATATCTTTTTTTGAACGTTAATTTCTCAAAATCCACTGAAGCACATATATTGAGACCTAGCAAAGGCACATCGGGCTACCAGTCCCTACAATTTTGCCAAGTTTCGTGCAAATCCATTCAGCCGTTCGATTATTATTCTTATTATTTTTTTTTGCCCCGCGGGGCCCTTTTAAAACCTCCACATCAAACCTAGGGGGTCAGCGAGGATCTACTATGCCCCCTTATAGTTATTTCCCCCTTTGTTTTGACCTCCTCTTGTCTCTCGATCCTACCGAGAGACAAGATGGCGGCCGCTACGGACTGTTTGGAATGTTGACAGACGCCGGAGAACCAATCAGCTTCGCTTCACAAAGCTCCGTTGCGCGAAAAGTCCGCGAACCAGAGCGCTAACCGGTCCGCTGTTACAGATATATATCTTTTTTTAAACGTTAATTTCTCAAAATCCACTGGAGCACATATATTGAGACCTACAAAAGGCACATCGGGCTACCAGTCCCTACAATTTTGACAAGTTTCGTGCAAATCCATTCAGCCGTTCGGGCTAAAAGTGAGGCCAACCGCCCTATGGAAAACTCAATGTTAAAAACACGTTTTGGGACCCCCCTTTTTTCTCGGCCCCCACTGGACGAACCCCCCCCAAATTTTCAAGGGCTGCTCAGAAACAAAATGTGCCATTTTCCTGAAAATTTCAGCCGATTCCGTCCACAAACGCCAAAGTTATTAGACATAGAATTTTCAAAAAACCCATAGAGAAAAAATCCTAACTATATATACCTACTGGCGACCGCCAGTAGGTAATATATATATATATATACACTGAAAAAACCATAGGTTTCACACCAGTTATAGTTAGCTGAACATTTTACTCATACAAGACCATTGAAATTCCCACGTTATAGTTAGTTGGACTCACTATAACTCGCGCGCCCACAATCCACTGCTGATGATGTCACATATTACATCATTCATGACATGGTCAGTGACATCACTGATGACATCACTGATGACATCTCAAATGACATCACTGATGACATCACTGATGACATCTCAAATGACATCACTGATGACATCACTGATGACATCATCCATTTGATAATACGATGCACCTCCTAACACTCTAATCTAACCTTTGATACAACCAGTGCTAAATACAAACTACCATTCTTGAAATTATTGACACAGCAATACCAGTAACTACATACGCACTCACTGATTCCTAGGTCTACACACACATTCACTCATTCACCCATACAATCACTCATACATACAGACACTCATCAATACAACACTATCATATGCACTCATACACCTATACAGACACTCACACACTGCCACTCATCCATGGAGTTACTCACACACCTAGTCAGTCATGCAAAGAATCAATCACACTCCCATTTCCTCATCTATACAGTTATACAGACAACACCTCAATTATATAAACATATACTAACACATACTGTGGCTCTCATGTATAGTCGTTTATATCCCATATAGCCACTCATATAGCTATTGATCAACAGATGCAGCAGCTTACACAACAACAGACATACTGATGCACACATTCACATAGTTTAGTCACTAACCCATGCATTCAGTAAGACACATTTAATCACTCACTCACTCATACAGTCAGTTACGCACCAACTAAATCCTTCATCCAGACACGTATACACCCACTCATTCTTGAATATGTAAAACATATTTAAACTTCACAGAAACACACAGTTACTGGATGATGTCATCAGTGATGTCATCAGTGATATCATTTGAGATGTCATCAGTGATGTCATTTGAGATGTCATCAGTGATGTCATCAGTGATGTCACTCAAGTCAAAAGGCTTTATTTCGATAAAAACTTATCATAAAAGCTTCACAGTAAAAAACACACAATTTCATTTTTAAAAAGAAAAAGGGAGATACAGAAATTTACAGGAATTTGATTACATTTAACCGTAAAATCTTAATTTTCAGGTAAAAGAAGCATATCATAAATTAATTAAAAGAGAATTAAACATTTCCTTTAAGCCTTTTGCTTCTAATGCACCAGGCCCATGATAAGAATCTAGAAAGGACACAGACATACAGTGGGCGAGAGTCCGACATTAAAATGCATAGTGCCTCAATGTGATGCCTAGTCCCTAACAAGCGGCACAATTGCTTAAGCCATCTTCTTCTTGGTTGGGCATACTCCTGACACTCAAACAGAAAGTGTGCCACTGACTCTTGTCTAGATATACAAGCGGGGCAATACTCTGTAGTCTGTGCTGGCGGTTTCCACCGAGATGTAAAAGCATGCAGAGGAAGAGTCCCAGTCCTGAATTTAAAATTAAGGGACCTATCAAATGGTCTCTCGATGATATCTAAGTAGAGTTCCCGAATTGGCAAGTCCTTGAATTTCAAAAAGTCCTCCGTAAGTCTGCCCAATGTACAGTTAGTGCTCCGTTGAGTCAAAATCCAGTTCCAATACAGACTCTTGAGTGTTGCCTTTGGGGAAGAAGACCTATTTGCCCAGGCTTCACTTAAACCCAAGTTACACAGGAGGACTTTCATATCTCTCAACCACTTTATTCTGTGCCACCCCGGTAATGACATTATTTCAGAGAGCCCCTTTGCATATTTGGCGAGCTCCGGGACTCGCCACAACCGGGCCCATAAAAGTAAGGGTCAGCACTTTGCCAAATCCCCAATAGGGCAGCAACCTAAATCAAGCATTAATGGGACCATAGGAGTACCCTGGGGAAGTGACATAATGGCCCTACAAAACTTCCTCTCAGATCTTGACAATTCGCTGGTGTTACATGAGCCCCATAGCTCTGCCCCATAAAGAGCAGAAATAACTCCCCTTGCTGCATAAATTTCAACAACAGGGGCTATAGGTCTAGTAGCACAGGAGCGCTGCTCCTTCAGGAGAGCCCCTATTACCCTCTTGTGGGCTAGCAGCATTTTATCTAAGTGAGGAGCCCACTGCATATTGTGCGACAAACAGATGCCTAGGTAATCAAATACATCCACCCTCCCCAAAGGTACAGCATTCAACTTTGGGGGACGCACAGATTTTTTGGGGGATTCATCACGAGATATTTCGTTTTGTCGGTATTGATTACCATGCCCCGTTCTGCACAAAAAGACTGGAAATTATTGAGGAGTTTTTGAAGATCCATTGGGGATTTAGATAGCAAGAGCGTTTCGTCCGCAAAGAGAAGGGTGGTGATACGCTCCCCCGCCAGGGATGGTTCATCTGAGGGATCTTTCAACAGATGCTCAACCACGCCGTTGATATACAAAGAGAAAAGGGTGGGAGCTAAAACACATCCCTGGCGAACCCCTCTCTCTACCGGGATACTGCTGGTTTTCTCTCCCTCTGTACCCCATCTAATCTGGGCAAAGCTATTCTCATGAAGCCTTACGAGTAGCAATAAAATGTAATGTGGTATCCTCATATCCGTAAGGACTCTCCAAAGAGTCTCCCTAGGTACAAGGTCAAAGGCAGTCTTTAAGTCGATAAAAGCGAGATAAAGACTGCCTTTGCCTATGACCACCACCTTCCAATACACTAACATCAATCTAAAGGCTTGTTCTATTGTGCCGGTGCCTACTCTAAATCCTGCCTGGTAATCAGACAGGATGTTGTTTTACACTGATCCATTGCAGTATTCTAACCAACAGCACCTTGCCGACTACCTTTTGGGTTATGTCCAACAAGCTTATGGGTCTATAGTTCGACGGGTCGTCCCTTGCTCCTTTTTTAAAAATAGGGACGACCTCCGCCCCTTTCCAGGATGTGGGAATCGGTGCACCCCTGCAGATGGCAATAAGCAGGCAGTGAATAAATTTCCCCCATTTCGGGATATCTGAACGAAGCAGGTCCCCCGGAATGCCATCTAGACCGGCCGCCTTTTGGGGCATAATGGTACTAATGGCATACTCTACTTCTTTTATTGAGAAGTCAGGGTCTACAAGATCTACCTCCCAGTCCTTTTGAGACATGATAGTACCAGTAGCATACTCTACTCTTTTTGTTGGAAAGTCGGGATTTATTAGAGCCACCTCCCAGCCCTGTTCATCCTTGGGTCTATCTGTGGTGTTATTTCCGGATTGGTGAGTATACAATTTGGAAAAGTGGTTAACCCACACTTGGCTAGTGATGCAAACATATACTAACACATACTTATTCTCTTATACAATCACTGATACAAGTACACATTGATCCATACAGCCACTCACACAATCAGTGGCTCTCATGTATAGTCGTTTATATATGCCAACTCTCACATGCACTGTGTTTTACATATGTACTTACTTGGGCATGTAGCACTGAGATATCCATTCACTCACCAACACAGCCATGCACACAGTCAACTGCCCAAACAGCTGTTTCCACATGCACTCTTGAACCCATACACCTGGTGAATCAACTGCTCAGACATCTATGAAAAGAGATACACACCTCTCAGCCACCCACACACACACTCAGACTCACATACAAATACTTTGGCAACCAATCAATATCCCATATAGCCACTCATATAGCTATTGATCAACAGATGCAGCAGCTTACACAACAACAGACATACTGATGCACACATTCACACAGTTTAGTCACTAACCCATGCATTCAGTAAGACACATTTAATCACTCACTCATACAGTCATTTACGCGCCAACTAAATCCTGCATCCAGACACGTATACACCCACTCATTCTTGAATATGTAAAACATATTTAAACTTCACAGAAACACACAGTTACTGGATGATGTCATCAGTGATGTCATCAGTGATATCATTTGAGATGTCATCAGTGATGTCATCAGTGATGTCATTTGAGATGTCATCAGTGATGTCATCAGTGATGTCACTGACCATGTCATGAATGATGTAATATGTGACATCATCAGCAGTGGATTGTGGGCGCGCGAGTTATAGTGAGTCCAACTAACTATAACGTGGGAATTTCAATGGTTTTGTATGAGTAAAATGTTCAGCTAACTATAACTGGTGTGAAACCTATGGTTTTTTCAGTGAATTTCAAAGGTTTTTTAAATGCTAATTCCTAACTATAACGAGTGTCAAACCTATGGTTTTTACCGGGAGATTTACATGTTTTTTTAAATGCTAATTCCTAACTATAACGAGTGTCAAACCTATGGTTTTTTCAGTGAATTTCAAAGGTTTTTTAAATGCTAATTCCTAACTATAACGAGTGTCAAACCTATGGTTTTTTAAGTGAATTATTACGTTTTTTTAATAGGTAATTGTTATAGCTATAAATTATTATATTTTTTTCTAATTATTGCAATATTCTATATTTTTATAATATTACATTTTGAATGTATTTTTCCTGTTTCTTTTTTGTATATTTAAACCCTGGAGCGCTCAGGGAGCGCGTACCGGTAAGCGCAGCCGTACACGTAGCGTGAGCGCTATTCCCACGATCGAAAAAAATATATGTATGTATTTAAAGTAAATAATAATGCAAGACATTCAGTGGCTTACTCACAAAAGTTGTATTTTTGATTTTTAATCACCGTATTTTGACTTTTAAACACATTTCCGAAAATCGAGCAACACGTCATTCATTTGATCCGCGTAAGCTTCCAGAGAGTCCTCTTCAGACTCTGATCAGGAATTCCTACCTGAGGACACCCCCAGAGAAAAGTGAAAGAGCACTTTATTTGGAAGTTCTTTAGTGTCCCAGAGGGGCAAAAAAAAGTTAATGCAGCAAAAGTCACCTGCAAGATATGTGACACAACTTTGTCACGTGGGGATCCCACCCGGAAATATAGTTTTGGGAATGCCAACTTGATCCGGCATGTACAGAGGAGGCACCCAAATAATTTCGCAAGGGAGAGCACGAGGGACCTGGCATGCAATCCCTCAAGAGATGGCCCCTCGACTTCCACTGGAGCATCAACATCGTCGGTGAGAGGAAGACCAGTGGACTTGATACCTAATATTCAGCCTGTTTTTTCTGACATAACAATTTGTTGTAAGCAGTGTGACGAACTGCTTTGTAATAGAGAGCAGAGTATTCTACTAATTGTTCGAAAAAGGGAAGAACACCGCTGCGTCCCTCATCCCTAATTTTTCCCCTTTTTTTTTGCTCCTGTTGAGCAGTTTGGCATTCCCTAGTTTTGTTTTTGTTCTGAAAAAAATACCCCAAAAAATTAAAAACGTTCGGAAAAAGTACAAAATAAAAAATAAAAAATAAAAAAAAACAGTTTGTTTTAGAACTACCTTCAATTCTCCAAAAAGAGCTATATTCTTTACATATTCTAAAGGAGTGAGTGAAGTGGAGTACAGTGAGAGAGGAAAGAAAAATGAGTGAGGGAGCAAAGGAAGGGACGAGAGGGGAAGAGAAGTGAAGTAGGGGGACTGAAAGAAGGTGAGTGTGGGAGGTGAGTGAGGGGAAGAGGAGTGAACTTTGGGAATGAGGATAAGTGAGGAAAGCGGAGTAAGGGAACGGGGGTGAGGAAGGGTAAGAGAAGAGCAGTGAGGTTGAGGAAAGAGTGGTGATAGAGGGTGGATAAAGGCAAGTGAGCATGAGAAAAGGGTAGTGAGGGAGTGAGGAGACAGAGGGAGTGAAGGAAAGAGTGAGAGAAGAGGACTGAGTGAGGGAGCATAGAAAGATAAGTGAGGAAGTATAGATGAGTTGTAGGGAGTAAGCGTGACAGAAGAGGAGTGAGAGAGTGAGGGGGCAGAGGTAGTGAAGCTAAGAGAGAGGGAGTGAGGGAAGGAGAATGAGGATGTGACAGGACAGAGGTAGTGAGAGAAAGAGTGAGTGAAGTAGAGTAAGGTGAGTGATGAAAGGGGAATGAGTGAGTGAGCGCAGGAAGGGAATAGAGGGGAAGAGGACTGAAGCATAGATACTGAGAGAAGGTGAGAGGGGGATGAAAGTAAAGGGAAAAGGAGAGAAAGATAGGGAATGAGGGGTAGTGAGGGAACCAGACTAAGAGAACGGGAGTGAAAGAACGGCGGAGAGCATGGGTAAAGAGGGTAGATAAAAGTGAGTAAGGGTAAGACAAAGGGAGTGAGGAAGTGAGGGGATAGAGTTACTGAAGGATAGAGTGACAGAAAGGGAGTGAGTGAGGGAGCAAAGAAAGATAAGTGAGGGAGTGTGGCTGAGTTATAGGGAGTGAGCGTGACAGAAGAGGGGTGAGAGACTAAGAGGACGGAGAGAATGGGGGTAAGAGAGAGAGAGTGAGGGAAGGAGAGTGAGGAAGTAAGAGGACAGAGGGAGTGAGAGAAGGAGTTAGTGAAGTGGAGTAAGGAGAGTAAGGGAAGGGAAAAGAGTGAAGGAGCGAAGGAAGGGAAGAGAGAGGAAGGAAAGTAAAGCAGAAGGTCTGAAAGAAGGTGAATGTGGGAGAGGAGTGAGGAAAAGGGGAGTAAACATGGGGATTGAGAATAAGTGAGGGAAGCGCAGTAAGGGAACGGGGGTGTGGGTGGGTGAGAGAAGAGTAGTGAGGTTAAGGAAAAGAGTGTTGAGAAAGTACATTTTGTATGTCAAACTTACTATATAAGTAATGTAAACTTAATTACATATTTTCAGTACATTTAATATCTGTGAAAGAGAAAAAGTAAGTTATAATATTTACAATATATATTTCACAATACAAGAGACAAAGCAGGAGATTAAAAGTCATAAAAGGATAGTAAGAGATAAAGTAGGAGTGAAGGATACAGAAAGGAAAACAAAGGAATGGTGAAGGCCGGAGAGAGTGAAGAAGAAATAGAGGGAGAGCAAATTACTAAGAGGATAATGAGATGGATACATTCAGTGACAGAGAAGAAGAGAAGGAGAGAGAAATGAAGTGAAGGTGAGTAAGATACTAAAGGAATGTGCATTAGGAAAACTAAAGGAAGAAAGGGGAGTAAAGAAAGGGGAGCGAGTGACAGGGAAGCAGGAGTGAGTGAGGGTGGATTCATGACAATGAGGGATGGAAGGTGAGTGAGGGTGAATGTAGGGACGTAAGACAGTGAGGGGACAATGGGAGTGAGGGTAACAGAGAGGGAGTGAGGGAAGACAAGTGAGAATATGAGAGAACAGAGGGAGTGAGAGGAAGAGTGAGTAAAGGGGAGTAAGGTGAGTGAGGGAAGGGGAATGACTGAGGGAGCAAAGGAAAGAAAGAAGGGGAAGAGGAGTCAAACAAAGGGACTGGGAAAAGGTGAGTGCGTGAGGAGAGAAAGAGGAAGGGGAGTTAAGGATGATAAATGAGGATAACTGACGGAACCGGAGTAAGGAAACAAGGGTGAGTACATTTACAGATGAGGGGAATAGAGTCTTCCTCTTGAATTTGAGACTCTGCATTGGTACCTACTAGTAGGTACAAAAAACACCCACATAACACAACAGCTCTTTTCAGAGCTACCCTACCTCTAAGCACTCTACATTCTTTTTACTCTAATTTTTTACACTGACGCGTTTCAGACTCCCGTGATCCTTTGTTCCAGGCCCACCAGGGCAGGATATTAATTAGAAGGGATTTGTCAGTTGGAGTGCTCACGGAACGAACTTTGTTTGTCATGCTGCCTCTGAAGAAAGAGTGTTAACTCTGAAACGCGTCAGGCAAGGTGTGTGTTGATTAAATTACTTGTGCTGCACGAAGGTTGTCCCAGTGCTTTTGAAAATCTTGTTGGGAGTGCTATCCAAAAGGGCAACTTGTGAAACTCAATGTATTACGGCCTGCCAGGTCGTGGATATGCCCCTTTGCAGATATGAAATGCAAATCCAGTGACATTCTGCATGAGTGACGCTTTGGAGCAACAAGCGGCGCTTTATGTTTGGAACAATCTTTTGGTGTTTGTGCAAGCAATGCTAACAAAAGGAAAATATGTACTTTATATTTCAACAGGTTCTGTGTCCGGACCCACTTGGGATTTAAATATGACTCCAACTCCCGTGATTCTTTGTTTCCAGGCCCACCAGGGCAGGATATTAATTAGAAGGGATTTGTCAGTTGGAGTGCTCACGGAACAAACTTTGTTTGTCATGCTGCCTCTGAAGAAAGAGTGTTATCTCTGAAACGCGTCAGGCAAGGCGTGTGTTGATTAAATTACTTGTGCTGCACGAAGGTTGTCCCAGTACTTTTGAAAATCTTGTTGGGAGTGCTATCCAAAAGGGCAACTTGTGAAACTCAATGTATTGCGGCCTGCCAGGTCGGGGATATGCACCTTTGCAGATATGAAATGCAAATCCAGTGACATTCTGCGTGAGTGACGCTTTAGAGCAACAAGCGGCGCTTTATGTTTGAACAATCTTTTGGTGTTTGTGCAAGCAATGCTAACAAAAGGAAAATATGTACTTTATATTTCAACAGGTTCTGTGTCCGGACCCACTTGGGATTTAAATATGACTCCAACTCCCGTGATTCTTTGTTTCCAGGCCCACCAGGGCAGGATATTAATTAGAAGGGATTTGTCAGTTGGAGTGCTCACGGAACGAACGTTGTTTGTCATGCTGCCTCTGAAGAAAGAGTGTTAACTCTGAAATGCGTCAGGCAAGGCGTGTGTTGATTAAATTACTTGTGCTGCACGAAGGTTGTCCCAGTGCTTTTGAAATCTTGTTGGGAGTGCTATCCAAAAGGGCAACTTGTGAAACTCAATATATATATATATATACATATATATATATATATATATATATATATATATATATATATATATATATATATATATATATTCACTGAAAAAACCATAGGTTATAGACCATATATAGTTAGGAATTAGCATTTACAAAACCTTGAAAATTCACTGAAAAAACCATAGGTTATACACCATATATAGTTAGGAATTAGCATTTAAAAAACCTTATTTTACTCACACAAAACCATTGAAATTCCATATATAGTTAGTTGCACTAACTATATATCGCGCACCCGCAATCCACTGCTGATCATGTCACATATTACATCATTCATGACATGGTCAGTGACATCACTGATGACATCACTGATGACATCTCAAATGACATCACTGATGAGATCACTGATGACATCATCCAGTGACTGTGTGTTTCTGTAAAGTTTAAATATGTTTTACATATTGAAGAATGAGTAGATGTATAAGTGTCTGGACGAAGGATTTAGTAGGTGCATGACTGAATGTATGAGTGAGTGATTAAATGTGTCTCACTGAGTGCATGGGTTAGTGAGTAAACTGTCTTAATTTGTGCATCATTATGTCTGTTGTTCTGTAAACTGCTGCATGTGTTGATCAGTAGCTATATGATTAACTATATGGGTTATTGATTGATTGTCCAAGTATTTGTATAGGAGACTGAGTGTGTGTGTGGCTGGCTGGGAGGTGTGTGACTCTGTGCAGATCAATGTGTACTTGTATCAATGATTGTATAAGAAAGTAAGTATGTGTTAGTATATGTTTGAAAATGTAAGGTGCTCTATGTTTAACTGTATAGACAAGAAAATGGAAGTGTGATTGATTCTTTACAGGACTGACTAGGTGTGTGAGTAACTCCATGGATGAGTGGCAGAGTGTAAGTGTCTGTATCGGTGTATGAGTGCATATGATAGTGTTGTAAAGATGAGTGATTGTATGTATGAATGATTGTATGGGTGAATGAGTGAATGTGTGTGTAGACGTAGGAATCAGTGAGTACGTATGTAGTAACTAGTATTGGTGTGTCAATGGTTTCAAAAATTATACTCTGTATTTAACACTGGGTGAAACAGAGGTTATATTAAAACGTGAGGAGAGGCATTGTATTGTCACATGAATGATATCATCAGTGATGTGGTCATTGATGTCAAAAGAGATGTCATCAGTGATCTCATCAGTGATGTCATTTGAGATGTCATCAGTGATGTCATCAGTGATGTCACTGACCATGTCATGAATGATGTAATATGTGACATGATCAGCAGTGGATTGCGGGTGCGCGATATATAGTTAGTGCAACTAACTATATATGGAATTTCAATGGTTTTGTGTGAGTAAAATAAGGTTTTTTAAATGCTAATTCCTAACTATATATGGTGTATAACCTATGGTTTTTTCAGTGAATTTTCAAGGTTTTGTAAATGCTAATTCCTAACTATATATGGTCTATAACCTATGGTTTTTTCAGTGAATTTCAATGGTTTTTTAATAGCAAATATCATAAGCTGTCGAATGTCAAGTACGTGGTAAGTGAAAACATTTTCGTGTTTATGCACACTGATCTGCTTTGAATGGTGCCCCCCCCCCCTCATTTCTATTAGGAGTACTCTCTCTTTGCAGATAGTGAAAGGTAGTTAACGCAGGCCTTTGCCCCCGTTGTAATCCGTCGTGCCTGCTTCTCTCTCCATTTGATTGATTGTTATCCAAGTATTTACTGTTTTAGAATTAGTTCTCTTTGGTTCATTCTCTATTTACAAACAAACACAGAGTCGCAATACTCTGTTTAGTCTTTGCAGATAACGAAAAATCGTGTAAAAAAAAAGAAAAGGAATCGAGCAAAATCAGTAGGCCACTAATGGGATCTCTTTTTGACCTCGCTAAAATAGAAACATTAGGAACAACCCCTCATGACAAATACAAAACTAGTGAGATGAACTGAACTCCACACAATGATGGCTGCAAAACAGCTCGGCTCCGCCACCCACCCCGCCCAAAATAACGATAAAGAGCGGCTGCCATCATTGGTTGCGGAATGGCCACAACGGAGCTACGAAATGGTGCTGCTCTCATGCTAACCCCAGCTTCGGTCTGAAACATCCAGAAACACTGTAGACTACCAATTCGATCAGTTCCGGTAGCGCCCCAATGTAACCCGGTAGAGAAGAACTAGCCCTCCCCTCTTTGACTGATGGTTCTTGTTGCCTGTCCTTTCTGTTGTCATTTAACAGAACTATTTAGCCTGCTGAAAGGGGTTGTTTTTCGACCGCTGGTTGGTGGAGACATTTTGACTATATTCTGGACCTGCGTTGTCGCGTAATGCGTCATATGACGCGCCGCGTTAGCGCATCCGGAAGTCATCCGGGGCGCGCAGCGCGTAACGTAAGCATAACAAGTCATGTGACTTGTTAATAAAACTTTTCATTGGTTCATTTTACTTTTCTTATTCTAATGATGAAAGCCTTGGTCATATCACCTAAAAATTACGCTTTTAATTACTTCCGAACATTATTTTCTCTTAAATATATGTTATAATGTTCCAGGCTAATGTACTTTCCCGGAAATTTTACAACTGTCCTGCAAGTAAAATATATTCTTTTTTCGAGAAAAAGAGCGTTTCTTCGTTCTATGACGGAGCCGTTGAGCAAAACAGGGTCGACCTGCTGTCTTAGTCGCCGATACGCCTGAATATGAGATTCTTATCGATCACTTTATGTTGCAGGAATAGAAAACACAACAGCCCTTGACCATTTATCTTTACTGCGTTCCTTCGTATTATACCTTTTACCCTTCATGTAATTGGTCTGCTTTATTTCACTTGCCTTTTAATGATTCTAAAACAGTGACTATTATTAAAAACTTTACCAATGTATACACTACTACCATGTTTTCTTTTAAAAACCTTTATTGTGAAAATTTCATTATACAAATACGAGCCTATAACCACGTGGGCCTGCCACAGAGCAAACTGTAATCGTATATGATGAATAGACATTTACACTGTAGAGGAACGTAACGGGCGGGCCATTAGGTTGCAAAAACTAAGGTGTCTAACAGTTACGGAATCGGTGGACGTACATTTTATAATTAAAATACGACAGGGCCAGTTACAATAAAATTATCTAGATATACATTTGCGGGCAAGTACCATGGGTGACGTTAATTCGAATTTTCAACAGTACAGTAATCAATAACACATCAGAACTTAATATCAATAGGGATGTCGAAATATTCAATCAATTCTCGTCCCCGCCCGCCATGTGCTTCAAAACTGCATACGTATCTCGTGATTTCAAGGTTCTGCAACCAGTACACAACAAGGAGTTACGAGTCCCATTTATTCCGGCGCCATTTTGGGCGAGGACGGGCAGGTCCAGGATATAGTCAAAATGTCTCTACCAACCATCGACTATGATGATGTTCATATGCTGTATTTATTAGAGTAACACTCATCTGCCCACATGAAATTAATTTACCACAATCTAAACATGTCATTTTAATCTTTCCAAAGTTCTTCTAAATATTTGGGACCGTTTCCCTTGCCTCTGAAGCTCTCAGTGCCACTTCTTTGATGAATGTACTAGCAGGTCAGGGGTTCTCCTCCAAATCTCTCTTTTATGCAGCACTATAATTAATTGGTGCCACCTCTCCATATGACGATGCATGGTATAGTTACCACAACTATATATTTTTTCGGTTCCTCTGGAGAGTTCATCGTGGCAGATGAAGCGTGTAACATACCGGGCATTTACCTTTTTTTGCATGTACAGGAAAGGGAAAAAAAATCGAGCGTTCGAGTTCTTAGGTGTCCCAGGGCCATTTTAGTGGACCAGGCCCAAATCCAAAGAACAGCTATCTCACAGGCTAATGGGGCGACCCACGCCGAGTTTCAGCATTGTAGGATGACCACACAAGTACAGCAACTTGCTAGACATCACCTCGGTGCCATCCGGATCTCGGCGCCCCACTGCAGATGAAGTGCCTCTCAACTATGAAACCACCACGGTGACATCCGGATCTTGGCGCGTTGTGCTGCCTTCGGCCTATTCGCACATCGGTCCGCTACTGACGCCATCTCACAGGCTAATGGGGTGACCCACGCCGAGTTTCAGCATTGTAGGATGACCACAACAACTTGCTAGACATCACCTCGGTGCCATCCGAATCTTGGCATCTCAACGCCTAGTGGTATCTTCCATACAGAAAATATTGTTACGCTGCCTTTGGCCCCATTCGCACATCAGTCCGCAACTTAGACATCACCTCGATGCCATCCGGATCTTGGCATCTCAGCGCCTTGTGGTGTCAGTCAGAAAATATTGTTGCGCTGCCTTTGGCCCCATTCGCACATCAGTCTGCTACTGACACCATCTCACAGGCCAATAGGGCGCCCCACGCCGACTTTTACCATTGTACGATGGCCACACCAGTGGCACAACTTCCTAGACATCACCTCGGTGCCATCCGAATCTTGGCATCTCAACGCCTAGTGGTATCTTCCATACAGAAAATCTTGTTACGCTACCTTTGGCCCCATTCGCACATCGGTCCGCAACTTAGACATCACCTCGGTGCCATCCGGATCTTGGCATCTCAGCGCCTTGTGGTGTATTCTCTTCAGAAAATATTGTTGAGCTGCCTTTGGCCCCATTCGCACATCCGTCCGCAACTTACACATCACCTCGGTGCCATCCGGATCTTGGCATCTCAGCGCCTTGTGGTGTCTTCTACTCTGAAAATATAGTAGAAAATATTGTTGCGCTTCCTTTGGCCCCATTCACACATCAGTCCGCTACTGACACCATCTCACAGGCCAACGGGGCGCCCCACGCCGACTTTCAGCATTGTAGGATGGCCACACCAGTGCGGCAACTTACTAGACACCACCTCGGTGCCATCCGGATCTTGGCGCGTTGTGCTGCCTTCGGCCTATTCGCACATCGGTCCGCTACTGACGCAAACTCACAGGCCAACGGGGCGCCCCACGCCGACTTTCAGCATTGTTGGATGGCCACACCAGTGCGACAACTTACTAGACACCACCTCGGTGCCATCCGGATCTTGGCGCGTTGTGCTGCCTTCGGCCTATTCGCACATCGGTCCGCTACTGACGCAAACTCACAGGCCAACGGGGCGCCCCACGCCGACTTTCAGCATTGTAGGATGGCCACACCAGTGCTGCAACTTGCTGGACACCACCTCGGTGCCATCCAGATCTTGGCGCGTTGTGTTGCCTTCGGCCTATTTGCACATCGGTCCGCTACTGACGCCGCCTCACGTGCCAACGTATTTTCTCCTAATTTTACACCCTATGCCGCATAACAGGTCATGTGACTTGTTTATAAAACTTTTCATTGGTTCATTTTACTTTTGGTTTCCTAATGATGGAAGGCTTGATCATGTGACCTAAAAACAACACTTTTCATAGGATGAAAACTTTTTTTTTTCCCCAAACGATGAAAGCCCCACCTTGTTTCTGGATGTTTCAGACTGAAGCTGGCGTCAGCATGAAAGCACCACCATCTCGTAGCTCAGTCGTGGTCATTCCGCGAGCAATCATGGCAGCCGCTCCCCACCAGAAGCCTGCAGGAGTCGGAGCCCCCAAAACTTTTGATGAATTCTCAAGGCGGAGGGGACGCTTTCGAGAATGAGGTCCAAGACCTAGCAGACAAGCGTCCGATTTCCAAAGTGTCCCAGGGCCATTTCAGTGGACCAGGCCCAAAAAGGAAACAGCCTGCCACCATTTTGAGAGTCCTGTGACAGCCGCCTATCGCTGCACCGCAAGAGTGGGCGCAACTCAGCTGAATTGCGGCTTTTGACACAGTGGACCAAAAACGGACGGAATGGCAACTGAAACGGTAAAGGGGCGCCCCACTACAACAGATGACACTCCACCTGGAGAGGCCCGTTCACGCCGCCTCCCCCGGGGCGCTCCACGCCGTTATTCGGAGCAGCATTGTAGGATACCAAAACCAGTGCGGCAACTTACTGGACATCACCTTGGTGCCATCGTTCTGCTGCCTTGGAACTATTCGCGCAACAGTTTGCTACTGATGACCCACCCCCCGCGACGCCCCATGCCGTTATTTGCTGGGTGGCAACTTACTAGACATCACTTTCGTGTCATCTAGATTTCAACGCGTTCTGCTGCCTTGGAACTATTCGCACAACAGTTTGCTACTGATGACCCACCCCCCGCGACGCCCCACGCCGGAAATCTGGACGTTGTGCTGCGTTGGGACTATTCGCACAGCCGACCGCTACTTCGTTGTTTTTCCCTAAAAATGTTTATATGTTATTACTATTTTTGTTTTCTTGTATATATTTATAAATTATTAAAGTTTTATAATCTTACTACTTTGTCGGAGTGCTATATATTTTTAATGTGACACATAATTGTAAAAACTTTGATGTACAAACAGTCATCCCTGGAATCTTCCGCTTCAGGCTCGGTCCCCTCCCCAATCACAATACAGGATGGTTTTCAGATAATAGCAACGCTTCTGCTGTGACGAATCTCATCGAGTGTGGGCCTTGATCTACTATAACTCCTTTGAAGAGGGGTGATTCTTTACAGCTGTGGCCATAAACTACATCTGCAGGGCTAGCTGATACCCTAGGACCAGCCTGGACAATCGGACACAGAGGAAAAGGAGTGTCAGAGGGTGCGGTAGTGAATAGGGCGAAAGGGAGGTGTCGGGCGGGCACAGGGTGTGATTCTCAGGGAACAGCAGCGCAGATGGGGGAGGTTTATTACCCATGCATAAGACAGAGAGCGGGGGTGACCACTGCCTGGGGGAGATGTTTGCGAGGGTGGGGAGCCATGCTAAGGATCGACAGCGTGCACAGAGTGGGTCTGGTCAAGGCATCTAAAATGGCTGCCGTGCACGACAAAAGTGTGGCATTTGAAAAAAGACAAGATGGCGCAGACAATGTTTTTCAACACTTCCTGATTTCCTTCGAATCGAACGTTAACAGACGTTGGGGCATATTACCAAAGTTAAGCGATATTTATCCCTAACGATGCTTAGCAACGATTTTTTTACCGTCAGAAATTATCGCAGATAAACCTTGCTATTATCAAGGTTTATCGGAAATACGATAAAAAACGACCGCAATGCATTAATATCGCTGAAAACTCAGCGATATTCATGCATTACCGAGCTAATGCTCTTAGCCATGTTATCCACCTCCCATTGGATAACATGGCTAAGAACTGCTCAGGGCAGGTGGTAGCTTTTAGAGATATTCGCCCTTATCTCGAATATTTCCAAAAGTTGATAATAGGAGATAGCGATGTTAGCGACTGTTTCCAGTCGCTAACATCTTGGCATGCCCACTTTGCATGTCATTAGTGATAAATATCACTCACATGCAAAGTGGGGCCCAAGATGGTCGCTATCTTCTACTAGCCGTCGCTAACTGGTGTTAGCAACAGCTAGGTAATACACATATAATTTTATCTCCGCGAAGCGGAGCGCTGTTACAGATATATATCTTGTTTCTGAACGTTAATTTCTCAAAATGCACTGAAGCACATATATTGAGACCTAGCAAAGGCACATCGGGCTACCAGTCCCTACAATTTTGCCAAGTTTCGTGCAAATCCATTCAGCTGTTCGATCCTACCGAGAGACAAGATGGCGGCCGCTACGGACTGTTTGGAATGTTTACAGACACCGGAGAGCCAATCAGCTTCGCTTCGCAAAGCTCCGTAACGCGAAAAGTACGCGAAGCGGTGCGCTGTTACAGATATATACCTTTTTTTGAACGTTAATTTCTCAAAATCCACTGGAGCACATATATTGAGATCTAGCAAAGGCACATCGGGCAACCAGTCCCTACAATTTTGCCAAGTTTCGTGCAAATCCATTCACCTGTTCGATTATTATTATTTTTATTTTTTTTTGCCCCGCGGGGCCCTTTTAAAACCTCCACATCAAACCTAGGGGGTGAGCGACAATGTACTATGCCCCCTTATGGTCATTTGCCCCTTCGCTTCGGCCTCCTCTTGTCTCTCGATCCTACCGAGAGACAAGATGGCGGCCGCTACGGACTGTTTGGAATGTTGACAGACGCCGGAGAACCAATCAGCTTCGCTTCACAAAGCTCCGTTGCGCGAAAAGTCCGCGAACCAGTGCGCTGCCCGGTCCGCTGTTACAGATATATATCTTTTTTTAAACGTTAATTTCTCAAAATCCACTGGAGCACATATATTGAGACCTACAAAAGGCACATCGGGCTACCAGTCCCTACAATTTTGCCAAGTTTCGTGCAAATCCATTCAGCCGTTCGGGCTAAAAGTGTGGCCAACCGCCCTATGGAAAACTCAATGTTAAAAACACGTTTTGGGACCCCCCTTTTTTCTCGGCCCCCCCTTGACGAACCCCCCCCAAATTTTCAAGGGCTGCTCAGAAACAAAATGTGCCATTTTCCTGAAAATTTCAGCCAATTCCGTCCACAAACGCCAAAGTTATTAGACATAGAATTTTCAAAAAACCCATAGAGAAAAAATCCTAACTATATATACCTACTGGCGACCGCCAGTAGGTAATATTGAGTCAAAACTCCCAAATGCTTGTAGAAAGACAGAATATATATATATTCACTGAAAAAAACATAGGTTTCAGGCACATTATAGTTAGAAATTAGCATTTTAAAAACCTTAGAAATTCACTGAAAAAAACATAGGTTTCAGGGGCATTATAGTTAGTTGGACATTTCACTCTTACAAAACCATAGAAATTCCCCCGTTATTATTAGTTCAGCCAACTATAACTCGCGCCCCCGCAATGCACTGCTGATGACGTCCCCTATTACATCACTGATGGCATGGTCAGTGACATCACTCATGACACTCATGACATAACTGATGACATCTCAAATGACATCACTTGGGATATCATCCAGTGAATTTGTGTTTTTGTGAAATGTAAATATTTTTTATATATGTATATGTCAAGGTTGATGGGAGAATAAGTGGGTATATAAGTGTCTAAATGGATGATTTTTTTGTGTGAAACTGATTGTATAACACTGATTAAGTGTACCTTAGGGAATACATGGGTTAGTGAGTAATCTTTAAATGTGTAAATATCTGTGTCAGTCTCTCACTTTGTTTATAAATGGCAGCATGGGTTGCTGAAAAGCTACATGATTGTCTATTTGGGTTATTTTATTTTTTTTTAGTATCAGTATCTGAGTGTCTGTGTGGTTTGTTGGGGGTATTACTTTGTGCATAGATGCATGAATGAGTGAGTCACTGTTTGTATGTGTTTAAGACAGCATGTGTGCCGGACTGTATGGGTGGATGAGTGTGTGCATGGGTTTGTTGGTGAGTGAATGACTGTCTCAGTAGTGTCTTTATGAGTAACTACATATGTTTTAAACTAGTATATGTGAGTATTGGTGCATGTAAGTGAGTATATGTGAGAGTGAGAGATTGGAAGAGTACCTGGATAAATGAGTATGTGTTTCTATAAGTGATTGTTTAAGAGAGTAAGTATGTGTTAGTTTCTGTAGAAGTAAGTGCGGTGGTGTGTGTATAACTGTATACAGCAAGTAAATGGATGTTTGATACTTTCTTTGTATGTGTGACTATATGAATGAGTAACTCTATGGATGAGTGGCGGTGTGTACGTGTATGCATAGGTGTATGAGTACATATGATGAGTGAGTGCATGTCTGAGTTACTGTATAGGACTTTGGTGAATGAGTAGATTTGTGTGTAGATCTTGGAATTAGTGAATGGGTATGTTATAACTAGTATTGGTGTGTCCATTGTTTTGAAAATGGTATTTTGTATTTTAGAGTGTGTGTATCAAAGGTTTTATTAAGGTGAGAGGAGGTCTGCCACTCTATCACAAGGATGATGTCATCAGTGATGTGTTCAGTGATGTCATTTGAGATGTCATCAGTGATGTCATGAGTGATGTCACTGACCATGTCATGAGTGATGTAATATTTGACGTCATCAGCAGTGCATTGCGGGGCCGCGAGTTATAGTTAGCTGAACTAACTATGACGGGGGAATTTCTATGGTTTTGTATGAGTGAAATGTCCAACTAACTATAACGCCCCTGAAACCTATGTTTTTTCAGTGAATTTCTACGTTTTTTTTAAATGGTCATTTCTAACTATAACGTGCCTGATACCTATGTTTTTTTCAGTGAATTTCAATGGTTTTTTAAATACTAATTTCTAACTATAACGTGCCTAAAACCTATGTTTTTTTCAGTGAATTTCAAAGGTTTTTCAAATGCTAGTTTCTAGCTATGCCTACAGAGGTAGGACATATGAAGAAAGAAGAAAAAACGCACAGAAAGAAGCCAAAGAAATGCAGAAAGAAGCAACAGAAGTCCACAAAGACGAAGAAAAGTGCAGGAAGAAGCAAGACATGTGCAGAACGAACCAAAAGAGGAGCAGAAAGAGGCCTTGTTGCAAAATCATCCTGTGCCCACAACTTTTTCAGATAGGTACTGGTGGTAACTGACTCTGACTAACCAGGCCTAGAGCCAGTGCTATGGTAAAAGACACTTCGAATACAGTGAAAATACCTACATACACTAGGGAACACTATGCATTTGGGTGCCCCTATGATTAGCATGGGTAAACAGTCATAATATCGATTCCAAAATATAGAATGGACATAATATCGAAGTAAAAATATAGAATGAACAAAATATCGAATGGACACAATATAGTGGTTAAACATATCGAATTTAAGGTAAGTAATATCGATTTTCAAAATATAGAAGTCAAAATATCGAAGTATACAATATAGGCATTAAATATATCGATTTTTTAATAATATACATTTTTTTAAAGTGTTTTGTATGTTAGTATATGTGTGAAAAGTGTATATTAATTTTTGTAATGTATGTTTAATGTATTTTAAGTAATGAATTTTATGTTATTTAATTTTTGCATAATTTAATTCTGTAGCAGGTTGTGGGTTTATAGGGGAATATGGTGGGAAGTAATTTAATTATATTAAATTAAATATTAATTTTTAGCAATTATTATTAATTTTTAATTACATTTTGCTTTTTAGTTCTGTTGCGGGTTGTGGGTTTATTGGGGAATAGGGTGGGAAGTAATTTAATTGTAATTAATTAAATATTTTTATTTATTTATTGGTATTCATTTTGAATTTATTGTTATTTTTTAATTGGTAATTAATTTTTATTAATTGCCAATTAATTTGTATTATTTGATTAATTGTTAATTATGTTAATTTTCTAAATTTATTTTCTGTAGCGGGTTGTGGGTTTATAGGGAAATAGGGTGGGAAGTAATTTAACTGTAATTAAGTCAATAATTTTTTTCATTTATTGGTAATGATTTTAAATTTAATTGGTAATTAATTTCTATTAATTGGCAATTAATTTTTATTAATTGGTAATTATTTTGTATTAATTAAATATTTGATAATTATGATAATTGTATTAATGTATTTTCTGTAGCGGGATGTGGGTTTATAGGGGAATAGGGTGGGAAGTAATGTAATTGTAATTAATTACATATTAAAAATACTTTTTGTGGATTGATAATTAATTTACTGTTAATTTTTAATTGGTATACATTTTAATTATTAATTTTTTTGTTATTGAAAATTAATTAGTTGTTAAAAATTGATGAATAGGTTATTAATTTTTTATAACTAATATGTAGTTGTATTTCTAGTTAATTATTACATAATATTAAATTGGTTATTAATTTCAATTAATGTTTATTGGTATTGATATTTAATTTATTTTTAATGATATATTAAATCATTACTTTCCCTACTGTTGCACTATCTGGAGTGGTAATAGTAATTTTCACACTTCCGCTATCCAACGCATTCCCTACTGTTGCACTCTCTGGAGTGGGAATAGTATTTTTTACCCCTACGCTATCCAACGCTTTCCCTACTGTTGCACTCTCTGGAGTGGGAATAGTAATTTTTACCCCTACGCTATCCAATGCTTTCCCTACTGTTGCACGCTCTGGAATTGGAATAGTAATTTTTACCCTCCCGCTATCCAACGCTTTCCCTACTGTTGCACTCTCTGGAGTGGGAATAGTAATTTTTACCCTTATGCTATCCAACGCTTTCCCTACTGTTGCACTCACTGGAGTGGGAATAGTATTTTTTACCCCTACGCTATCCAACGCTTTCCCTACTGTTGCACTCTCTGGAGTGGGAATAGTAATTTTTACCCCTACGCTATCCAACGCTTTCCCTACTGTTGCACTCTCTGGCGTGGGAATAGTATTTTTTACCCTCCCGCTATCCAACGCTTTCCCTACTGTTGCACTCTCTGGAGTGGGAATAGTAATTTTTACCCTTACGCTATCCAACGCTTTCCCTACTGTTGCACTCACTGGAGTGGGAATAGTATTTTTTACCCCTGCTCTATCCAACGCTTTCCCTACTGTTGCACTCTCTGGAGTGGGAATAGTAATTTTTACCCCTACGCTATCCAACGCTTTCCCTACTGTTGCACTCTCTAGAGTGGGAATAGTATTTTTTACCCCTACGCTATCCAACGCTTTCCCTACTGTTGCACTCACTGGAGTGGGAATAGTATTTTTTACCCCTACGCTATCCAACGCTTTCCCTACTGTTGCACTCTCTGGAGTGGGAATAGTAATTTTTACCCTTATGCTATCCAACGCTTTCCCTACTGTTGCACTCACTGGAGTGGGAATAGTATTTTTTACCCCTACGCTATCCAACGCTTTCCCTACTGTTGCACTCTCTGGAGTGGGAATAGTAATTTTTACCCCTACGCTATCCAACGCTTTCCCTACTGTTGCACTCTCTGGCGTGGGAATAGTATTTTTTACCCTCCCGCTATCCAACGCTTTCCCTACTGTTGCACTCTCTGGAGTGGGAATAGTAATTTTTACCCTTACGCTATCCAACGCTTTCCCTACTGTTGCACTCACTGGAGTGGGAATAGTATTTTTTACCCCTACTCTATCCAACGCTTTCCCTACTGTTGCACTCTCTGGAGTGGGAATAGTAATTTTTACCCCTACGCTATCCAACGCTTTCCCTACTGTTGCACTCTCTAGAGTGGGAATAGTATTTTTTACCCCTACGCTATCCAACGCTTTCCCTACTGTTGCACTCACTGGAGTGGGAATAGTATTTTTTACCCCTACGCTATCCAACGCTTTCCCTACTGTTGCACTCTCTGGAGTGGGAATAGTAATTTTTACCCCTACGCTATCCAACGCTTTCCCTACTGTTGCACTCTCTGGCGTGGGAATAGTATTTTTTACCCTCCCGCTATCCAACGCTTTCCCTACTGTTGCACTCTCTGGAGTGGGAATAGTAATTTTTACCCTTACGCTATCCAACGCTTTCCCTACTGTTGCACTCACTGGAGTGGGAATAGTATTTTTTACCCCTACGCTATCCAACGCTTTCCCTACTGTTGCACTCTCTGGAGTGGGAATAGTAATTTTTACCCCTACGCTATCCAACGCTTTCCCTACTGTTGCACTCTCTAGAGTGGGAATAGTATTTTTTACCCCTACGCTATCCAACGCTTTCCCTACTGTTGCACTCACTGGAGTGGGAATAGTATTTTTTACCCCTACGCTATCCAACGCTTTCCCTACTGTTGCACTCTCTGGAGTGGGAATAGTAATTTTTACCCTTATGCTATCCAACGCTTTCCCTACTGTTGCACTCACTGGAGTGGGAATAGTATTTTTTACCCCTACGCTATCCAACGCTTTCCCTACTGTTGCACTCTCTGGAGTGGGAATAGTAATTTTTACCCCTACGCTATCCAACGCTTTCCCTACTGTTGCACTCTCTGGCGTGGGAATAGTATTTTTTACCCTCCCGCTATCCAACGCTTTCCCTACTGTTGCACTCTCTGGAGTGGGAATAGTAATTTTTACCCTTACGCTATCCAACGCTTTCCCTACTGTTGCACTCACTGGAGTGGGAATAGTATTTTTTACCCCTACTCTATCCAACGCTTTCCCTACTGTTGCACTCTCTGGAGTGGGAATAGTAATTTTTACCCCTACGCTATCCAACGCTTTCCCTACTGTTGCACTCTCTAGAGTGGGAATAGTATTTTTTACCCCTACGCTATCCAACGCTTTCCCTACTGTTGCACTCACTGGAGTGGGAATAGTATTTTTTACCCCTACGCTATCCAACGCTTTCCCTACTGTTGCACTCACTGGAGTGGTAATATTAAATGTTACCCTCTTGCTATCCTACGGTAAAATATTGTACATTTTTTATTAATAACTTAAATTAATTATATCTTAATTTTAAGGTTATTTGAGTATTTTAAGTATGTTTTAGGTAATTATATTTATTATTTCATTAATTTTAAATTACTTTTAAGACATTTAAAAAATTTCGATATTTTGACTGACTATATTTTTTACAGACTATACTCGATATTTTTGTACTTACCTGTTTGTAGATAGGAATTCGATATTTTGGCATTCTATATTTTGGTGACTATATTTTGGTAAGTCTATATTTTGTCATTCTATATTATATTAGTGATCCATTAGCATGATCTACTCTGTAAGGCCTTAGTACATAATAGGGCAGGGGGATTAAAACTACCTCTTAAAACGCACTCCGGGGTGTGTTTGCACATTGGGGAAGGGAGGGGGGCCTGAGGTGGCATATGTACAAACACGCCCTGTGGCCGTTTTAAGTTGGGAGATTAAGTCCCCTTTAATCCTGACGTCCATGGGGTCCAACTAGCCAACCATGCACTTCCAGTAAGTGCCACAGAGTTGCGTTGCAGAGAGGTGTAAAAAGGGGCATGACCTAGACCACCTCTCTGCAACTCAGCGCAGTGGCGCTTACTGGAAGCACCTGGTGGGCTCGTTGGCCTCCAGGGGCCCTCATGATTGAAAGGGAATTACTTCCCCAACTTTAAATGTGCCACAGGGCGTGTTTTCACACATGGTACCTCAGGCCCCGTCCCCTCCCTTCACCACTGTGCAAACGCACCCGTGGCGCATTTAAAGTTGGGGGATTAAGTCCCCTTAAATCTTGAGGGTCCCTGTGGGCCAAGTAGCCTACCAGGTACCTCCAGTAAGCGCCACAGATCTACATTGCAGAGAGGTGTATAAAGGGACGTGGCCTGGACCACCTCTCTGCAAAGCAGCGCAGTTGGCACTTACTGGAAGCACCTTGTGGGCTAGTTGGCCCCAGGAGCCCTAAGGATTGAAAGGGAATTAATTTCCCAACTTTTAACGCACCACAGGGCGTGTTTGCACACATGTCACCTCAGGCCCCGCCCCCTCCCTTCACCACTGTGCAAACACGCCCCGTGGCACGTTTTAAGTTGGGGGATTAAGTCCCCTTGAATGCTGAGGGTCCCTGGGGTCCAACTAGCCCATCAGGTACCTCCAGTTAGCGCCACAGAGCTGTGTTGCAGAGAGGTGTAAAAAGGGGCGTGGCCTGGACCACCTCTCTGCAACACAGGCCTCTGGTGCTTTTATGAGGTAATTGATGGGGTAGTTGGCCCCCAGGGGCCCTCAGGATTGAAGGGGAATTAATTCCCCAACTTAAAACATGCCACAGGGCGTGGCCTGGACCACCTCTCTGCAACGCAGCTCTGTGGCGCTTACTGGAGGTACCTGGTGGGCTAATTGGCCCCAAGGGACCCCCAGTATTGAAGGGGAATTAATTCCCCATTGTAAAACGCGCCAAAGGGCGCGTTTGCAGACTGCTGCTGTAAGGGGGCGGGGCGTCCGGCAGATCCTGTTTAAAAAAAATATTAATTCTGAAGGGGGGCTGTGTGGCCCCCCTTCTTTTTACTTTTTTTGGGCCCTTGGGACCTCATTCCCCAAGGCCTTACCCATATTAAAAAAAATAATAATAAAACGGGGAGGGGGCCGAATGGGCCCCCCTCCCATGGCCAGTTCCAGCCCCGGGGACCTCATCCCCCAGGGCATGGCCACATAAATTAATTTTTTTTCTTATGGAGGGGGCTGCGTGGCCCGCCTCCTGAGGCCTCTATTGTCGTCGGAACCCGATTCCTCGGGGCCAGCGTTTATTTATTTATTTATTTTAAAAATGTGCGGAGGGGGGCCGCGTGGCCTAGGGGGTCAGAGTATTTCTACCCTGCCCCCTTTTCTTGTTTTGCACGTTTCTTTTTCTCTTTTCTTGTGCCTTGGTTCTACCGAGGCACAAGATGGCTGCCAACACTTCCTGGCTTGAAGTGTCTACAGCAAATTAGAATACAGCTCGTGATCAACAGGGTGCGCGGATCGCCCGTGCCACTATATATCAATATTTTATTTTTTGATCTTCTCAGCAACTACTGAATGGATTTACACCACTTGAGAGAAAAAGTTCTTTCTGAGGCAAGGGCTACCTTTATGCCAAATTTGGTGTAATTCCGTTCAGCAGTTCGAGCTGTAGCCGTATCTAAAGTTTGCTATGGGAAATGCATTTATTGACCTATTTTTTTAAAATTTCTCAAGCACTACTGAACGGATTTACACCATTTAACAAACAGAGCTCTTTCTGAACCAAGGGCTACCTTTTCGCCAAATTTGGTGTAAATCCGTTCAGCAGTTCAGGCTGTAGCCGTGTCTAAAGTTTCCTATGGGAATTAACATGGAGAAAACATGTTTTGGGACCCCCCTTTCTTCTCGGCCCCCGCTTACCGAATCACCCCAAAATTTTAATCTTAGGAGGGGACTAGAACGCCTCACTGGTTTCGAAAAATTTGGGAAGATTTGTCAACCGGCGCCAAAGTTATTAGAAAAAGAAATAATGCTTTTCCTATGGAAACTAGGTCCTATCTATAACTACCTACTGGCAACCGCCAGTAGGTAATATATATATATATATATCTGTATATATTTTTAACAGCGCAAACTCTACCACAAGGTATCGGAGCATGTTACACAAACAACATTTGCATATTTACCCACAGATGGTGTTGAGCCTTACCAGGTGCTCAACGCACATTAGGCTTAATGGGATTCAGCTACCCACTACCCCCCCGTTGTGTGTTGCAGCCCGGGATGAGACAGCTTCCCGGCACACACACAGTCGCACCCGAGCACTTCACAGGACTTTAAAAGACCATTTGCTTGTTAATGAGGCTTTGTTGTTTTTCAGCCCTCCTAGAGCCCCTACATATCCACTCTGCCTATTGCCTGAAAAATTACCCCCCCCCGAATTTTTTCCTAGCCCCCCCCAAAATGTGGCTTTAATTGCACCTCTGAGCCTTCCTCACATACACAAGATCAGCATTTAAAATGATTGTACTGCTTTGGAACGCACAATTAATATGCAATCTTAAACAGCGCCAGCCATCCTGTTTCCAAATGCTGCAGTCCAGTGTAATAGTTTGGTGCGTTGGGTTTGTGCGCCACAAGTATGCTTCCAGGGGAGGACACTCAAATATCTTACTCTTTCGCAGAACCTACTTTAAATCACTTTCAGCAGTGTTTTCAATTGCCCCTGCAAGAGGGCAGAGGACATTCTCTCAAGTGTCTGCCTAACACTCACAGGGGTTTCAGAATAGAGGCCTTGGAAGAGGCTTGTTTTTATAGGAGTTCAGGATACCATAATTCGGAAGTGGCTGGGCGTGCACGCACACACAACACCAACCTAACTCACTGCCATGCATGATGTGAGCCTACCAGTCAGTTAATGCAGGTGAGTCATTAGTGCCTGGCTGCTCCACCTTCCGCTGCTGATTGCAAGCATGTCCTTTTGCTTTAGGTGTTGCTGGGAAATCAGGGACCAGAGTTTTTGCTTGTGCACCAAGTGAGGAATCTTACCTTTGTGTTGGTACGTCATTGGAACTTATTACTTTATCGTTGTATCACTGACTGGTGCAGTTACTCAAAGCAACATTTTTTGTATTCATCATTTCAATTCCTTTACAGGCAGACTTGTCCTATCTGGGGATGAATTGCATTTCCACTGTTTATTAAATATAATTTTATTTTTTTAATGTTTTTTATGTAATGCATTATTTAAACATGGACAACCAACCTTGGGAGTGTGGCCGTTCACAAGTGGCACATGAAGTAAAAGTAGATGTTATAGCACCAAAGAAAATGTGCTACATGGCTAAACGCTTATTAGGTCCCAAAGGCGGACCAGTCGGCTATGCCAATGCTTGTTTCATAATACATTGGCCCCAAGCACCTTCTTAGCTTACCACGGACATAGCATTAGTCAAAAATATGATGTGCTCCTGTCCACAGTTATCAGGGCTTGTATCAGCCAATGTTCTTATAATGCAAATACCGCCACATAAACTCCATATATATTTCTCGAAATATTTCATTACTGTTTTCAAGCCTTAAAGTATGAAAAATGTTGATTCGCTATTTGAGATTAAATAACCGAGGATTGCTTGTTTTTATATTTTGACCGTTTGTCCTGTACATCGATTGCCCGTGGAAAGTGGGATTTCCTAATGCCAGGAAAATTACACCACTTCTGCATACTTTCACGCCGCGGGGTTTTGACTTCTCGCACCTCATGGTGGACTTTGATGGAGCCTGGTGGGAGTACAAGATGCAATGATGCGATAACTCAGTCTGGACTCCTGCTTTTCAGCTCAGACTGCAATGCCCATCAGCGTGTAGTTTAATCTCAAACTGAAATGCTCCACGCAGAGGTGAAAATAATGTGCGTTTCCAGCTCTATCCACCTGCAGCTCAGTTTTGAGGATGATAGACGATTTATGAAAGGAATACAGTTGCTCCCCCTATGCCCTCGTGACAGGGGTTCCAGTGCCTCACCTTTCAGAGACTTGCATAAAACAAAAGGAAGTGAAAGGGAGGTCGGCTGCTCCCCATTGGGTTGTCCACACTGAAGCACCTGTGTCAGAGAGGAGAGAGGTCGACTCGGGGTCGAGTAAACAATGTTCTTCAGGAAGATGAGGGGAAAGGAAAACTCAAGAGCGACGCCTGAGAGAACAAGCATTTGCAATGCATAAGGTCTCGCATTAGGAAAGTTTGAGCTATTGGTATTGTAAATGACACATTTTTTATATATGTGTTGGTTTTGAAAATAGCAAAAATAATAGCTTTGTCATTTACAATGCCAATAGTTATAACTTGTGACACCTGTAGCATTTGTAATGCAATATGTGTTGTATTCACGTGACTTAGATGTATTGATATTACAAATAACAATGGCTTTGAATTTTTTTAAATAATTAATACTTAAATAAAAGTTATTGTAATTTATAATGGCAATAGCTTAAACTTTTGTAAATAACTTTTGTGAAGAATATGTTCAGTGTATTTTATTGTGACGAAAATCCAAGAACAGAAGTGAAATACTAACCTCTTTTTGTGACATTTGTAATAAAGCTTGAAACATTGAGAGATCATATTTGACCCAGTTGTTGGTAAATGGTTGCACAGATTGATGCTGTGGTGGAGCTGAGAGATGTTGTGGTGGCGACTAGTGATGCTGTGGCATTCAATGATCCTGTGGTAGCGCATAGTGATGTTGTTGTGCCCCTTAGTGATGCTGTGGTGATGCGATAGATAGAGTGAGTGGGATAGATAGATAGAGTGAGGGCGATAGATAGATAGAGGGAGGGCGATAGATAGAGGGCGATAGAGAGATTGAGTGAGCGAGATAGATAGATAGATAGATAGATAGATAGATAGATAGATAGATAGATAGATAGATAGATAGATAGATAGGAGTGAGGGCGATAGATAGCTAGACAGATAGATAGAGTGATGGCGATCAGTATCTAAATAAATAGATAGAATGAGGGCGATAGATCGATAGAAAGATAGATAGAGTGAGGGCGATAGATAGCTACTGTGAGGGCGATAGATAGATTGATAGATAGATAGAGTGAGGGCGATAGATAGATAGAGTTAGGGCGATAGATAGATAGAGTGAGGGCGATAGATAGAGTGAGGGCGATAGATAGAGTGAGGGCGATAGATAGAGTGAGGGCGATAGATAGAGTGAGGGCGATAGATAGAGTGAGGGCGATAGATAGAGTGAGGGCGATAGATAGAGTGAGGGCGATAGATAGAGTGAGGGCGATAGAAAGAGTGAGGGCGATAGAAAGAGTGAGGGCGATAGATAGAGTGAGGGCGATAGATAGAGTGAGGGCGATAAGATAGAGTGAGGGCGATAAGATAGAGTGAGGGCGATAAGATAGAGTGAGGGCGATAGATAGATAGAGTGAGGGCGATAGATAGATAGAGTGAGGGCGATAGATAGATAGAGTGAGGGCGATAGATAGATAGAGTGAGGGCGATAGATAGATAGATAGAGTGAGGGCGATAGATAGACAGATAGAGTGAGGGCGATAGATAGACAGATAGAGTGAGGGCGATTAGATAGATAGATAGATAGAGTGAGGGCGATTAGATAGATAGACTGAGGCCGATAGATAGAGTGAGGGCGATAGATCGATAGACAGATAGAGTGAGGGCGATAGATCGATAGACAGATAGAGTGAGGGCGATAGATCGATAGACAGAGTGAGGGCGATAGATCGATAGACAGAGTGAGGGCGATAGATCGATAGACAGATAGAGTGAGGGCGATAGATAGATAGATAGTTGTGTGTGTGGTTGTGTGTGGTTGTGGTTGTGTGTGCGTGGTTGTGTGTGCGTGGTTGTGTGTGCGTGGTTGTGTGTGTGTGGTTGTGTGTGTTATGCTTTGTTTTTCTATGTTTTGTTATGCTATGTTTTGTTGTGTTTGGTATGCTATGTTTTGCTAGGCTATGATATGTTTTGTTTTGTTATGCTATGCTATGTTTTGTTTTGCTATTCTATGCTTTGTTTTGGTTTGCTATGCTATGTTTTTTTGCTATCCTATGCTTTGTTTTGTTATGCTATGCAATGCTTTGTTGTGTTTGTTATGCTATGCTTTGTTATGCTATGCTATGTTGTGTTGTGTTGTGTTTTGCTATGCTATGCTTTGTTTTGCTATGCTATGTTTTGTTATGCTATGTTTTGTTATGCTATGTTTTGTTATGCTATGCTTTGTTATGCTTTGTTATGCTATGCTATGTTTTGCTATGCTATGCTTTGTTTTGCTATGCTATGTTTTGTTGTGTTTGATATGCTATGTTTTGCTATGCTATTATATGTTTTGCTATGCTATGTTTTGTTATGCCATGTTTCGTTATGCCATGTTTTGTTATGCCATGTTTTGTTATGCCATGTTTTGTTAGGCTATGTTTTGTTTTGCTATCCTATGCTTTGTTTTGTTATGCTATGCTCTGTTTAGTTTTGCTATCCTATGCTATGTTGTGTTTTGTTATGCTATGCTATGTTGTGTTTTGTTATGCTATGCTATGTTGTGTTTTGTTATGCTATGCTATGCTATGTTTTGTTATGCTATGTTTTGTTATGCTATGCTATGCTTTGTTATGCTATGCTATGCTTTGTTATGCTTTGTTATGCTATGCTATGTTTTGCTATGCTATACTTTGTTTTGCTATGCTATGTTTTGTTGTGTTTGATATGCTATGTTTTGCTATGCTATTATATGTTTTGCTATGCTATGTTTTGTTATGCCATGTTTTGTTATGCCATGTTTTGTTATGCCATGTTTTGTTAGGCTATGTTTTGTTAGGCTATGTTTTGTTAGGCTATGTTTTGTTTTGCTATCCTATGCTTTGTTTTGTTATCCTATGCTATGTTGTGTTTTGTTATGCTATGCTATGTTGTGTTTTGTTATGCTATGCTGTGTTTTGTTATGCTATGCTGTGTTTTGTTATGCTATGTTTTGTTATGCTATGCTATGTTTTGTTATGCTATTTTTTGTTATGCTATTTTTGTTATGCTATTTTTTGTTATGCTATGTTTTGTTGTGCTTGGTTATGCTGTGCTAGGTTGTGCTGTGCTTGGTTGTGCTGTGCTTGGTTGTGCTGTGCTTGGTTGTGCTTGGTTGTGCTGTGCTTGGTTGTGCTGTGCTTGGTTGTGCTGTGCTTGGTTGTGCTGTGTTTGGTTGTGCTGTGCTTTGCTGTGCTGTGCTTTGCTGTGCTGTGTTTTGCTGTGCTGTGTTTTGCCATGCTGTGTTTTGCTGTGCTGTGTTTTGCTGTGCTGTGTTTTGCTGTGTTGTGCTGTGCTGTGTTGTGCTTTGTTTTGCTGTGCTGTGCTGTGCTGTGTTGTGCTTTGTTTTGCTGTGCTGTGCTGTGTTGTGCTTTGTTTTGCTGTGCTGTGCTGTGTTGTGCTTTGTTTTGCTGTGCTGTGTTGTGCTGTGCTGTGTTGTGCTTTGTTTTGCTGTGCTGTGTTGTGCTGTGCTGTGTTGTGCTTTGTTTTGTTGTGCTGTGATGTGTTTTGCTGTGTTTTGCTGTGTTTTGTTTTGCTGTTCTGTGTTTTGCTGTGCTGTGTTTTGCTGTGCTGTGTTGTGCTGTGTTGTGCTGTGCTGTGCTTTGCTGTGCTGTGTTTTGCTGTGTTTTGCTGTGCTGTCCTGTGCTGTGCTGTGTTTTGCTGTGCTGTGCTGTGCTGTGTTGTGTTTTGCTGTGCTGTGTTGTGTTGTGCTGTGCTGTGCTTTGCTGTGCTGTGCTTTGCTGTGCTGTGTTGTGCTGTGCTGTGCTGTGTTTTGCTGTGCTGTGTTGTGTTTTGCTGTGCTGTGTTTTGCTGTGCTGTGTTGTGTTGTGTTTTGCTGTGCTGTGTTGTGTTTTGCTGTGCTGTGTTGTGTTGTGTTTTGCTGTGCTGTGCTGTGTTTTGCTGTGCTGTGCTGTGTTTTGCTGTGCTGTGTTTTGCTGTGCTGTGCTTTGCTGTGCTGTGTTTTGCTGTGTTTTGCTGTGCTGTGCTGTCCTGTGCTGTGCTGTGTTTTGCTGTGCTGTGCTGTGTTGTGTTGTGTTTTGCTGTGCTGTGTTGTGCTGTGTTTTGCTGTGCTGTGTTGTGCTGTGCTGTGTTGTGTTTTGCAGTGCTGTGCTGTGTTGTGTTTTGCTGTGCTGTGTTTTGCTGTGCTGTGTTGTGTTTTGCTGTGCTGTGCTGTGCTGTGTTGTGTTGTGTTGTGTTTTGTTGTGCTGTGTTGTGTTTTGCTGTGCTGTGTTGTGTTGTGTTTTGCTGTGCTGGTAAGGGTATGTGAGGGTGTGTGTGAGGGGGTGTGAAGGTGAGGAGGTGTGTGAGGGTGAGGAGGTGTGTGAGGGTGAGGAGGTGTGTGAGGGGTGAGGGGGTGAGGGCGTGAGGGTTGTGTTGTGTTGTGTTTTGCTGGGTTGTGTTGTGCTGTGTTTTGCTGTGCTGTGTTGTGTTGTGTTTTGCTGTGCTGTGCTGTGCTGTGTTGTGCTGTGCTGTGTTTTGCTGTGCTGTGCTGTGTTGTGCTGTGCTGTGCTGTGTTGTGCTGTGCTGTGTTGTGTTTTGCTGTGCTGTGCTGTGTTGTGTTTTGCTGTGCTGTGCTGTGCTGTGTTTTGCTGTGCTGTGCTGTGTTGTGTTTTGCTGTGCTGTGTTGTGTTGTGTTTTGCTGTGCTGGTAAGGGTATGTGAGGGTGTGTGTGAGGGGGTGTGAAGGTGAGGAGGTGTGTGAGGGTGAGGAGGTGTGTGAGGGTGAGGAGGTATGTGAGGGGTGAGGGGGTGAGGGCGTGAGGGTTGTGTTGTGTTGTGTTGTGTTTTGCTGTGTTGTGTTGTGCTGTGCTGTGTTTTGCTGTGCTGTGCTGTGTTGTGTTTTGCTGTGCTGTGCTGTGTTGTGTTGTGCTGTGCTGTGCTGTGTTTTGCTGTGCTGTGCTGTGTTGTGCTGTGCTGTGTTGTGCTGTGCTGTGTTGTGCTGTGCTGTGCTGTGTTGTGTTGTGCTGTGCTGTGTTGTGCTGTGCTGTGTTGTGTTTTGCTGTGCTGTGCTGTGTTTTGCTGTGCTGTGTTGTGTTTTGCTGTGCTGTGTTGTGTTGTGTTTTGCTGTGCTGTGTTGTGTTTTGCTGTGCTGTGTTGTGTTGTGTTTTGCTGTGCTGGTAAGGGTATGTGAGGGTGTGTGTGAGGGGGTGTGAGGGTGAGGAGGTGTGTGAGGGTGAGGAGGTGTGTGAGGGGTGAGGGGGTGAGGGCGTGAGGGTGAGTGTCTCCAATGAATGTCACTGCTTCGCCTTCTTTGAAAATGTTCAGTGCTGCAAATAGAGCATGCCGCCCTAATTATCACAGCATGAGGCCCCAAAGTGATAATTATCACAGCATGCAGAGAGCCGCCCCACGCTGCTGGAGCACTCAACTGCACATTAATTATAGTTGAGTGCTCCAGCAGCCTGGGGCGCCTGTTGACATGCTGTGATAAGTGGGTCTCATGCTGTGATAATTGTTGCGGCGCCTGAGGAAGTGGAGACTCCTGCTGGGATAATTGGTCTTGTGGCGCCTCAGGAAGTAGAGTTTCATGCTGGGATAATTGGTCTGGCGGGCCTGCAGCGCCTGACGTCCAACAAACGTGCACAAGCTGCTCAACCTTGAAGCGCGTTCACAGACCTGGGTCGGCTCGTGCCCAGGTCTGTATCGGGCTCGTTCACAGCTGTTACTCCCTTGACAGGGTGGAAGGTGACTATAGTCTCGCTGGCGGGAGCGCTTCGCGCTCCAACGCCAGCTCGACCTAATAAAAAATGCAACAATAATACAATACAACCAATACATGCTACTTTGTTAGAACCAAATTGTATTAGTAACTCTCATAAAGACATATTGATTTACTAAAACATTTTTGGGGATAAAATGTGTTGAGGAGATCTGAAGTGCATTAGAGATGTGTAACACAAAATAGAAAGGTAATACAATTTGAATGATGCTTTCAGTGTGAATTATTATTTACTTTAATTATGCGGTCCCTAAGCCATGCTAAGGTCAATCTGCAATGGTTAATCTCCAGGTGAAGCTATCTTTGCACATATACTTACCCCCATGTCTGGGTGTAAATCTCCATCTATATGTAAATCATCAACATCAGGTGGAGAAACGCCTTGTAGTAGTAGAAGGTATCCCCACCCGCTTACATGATGGGGTGGGACACATAGGACTCAAAAAGTAAAGTTACTGCAAGTATGTTTAGGGGCTTATTTTAGGAGTACATTTGCCAAAGGAGGTTTGCTTTGCATTTAAAGTTATTGTAGAAGTAATAAAAGTACTACTGTACTGGTATCTGACAAATCTTCAGTACTGGTTCCAACATCATTCAAACAGACACAACTTCTTTGGGTTTACCATCAACTCTGCCCTCTTGGTCTGGCAGGCCTTCTCTCAGATTTACAATCCCTACACTCAGCCACTTGTAGAAGTAGCATGAATTCTTCTCCTTCCTAAATATCCAACTCCTACAAACACTGTGAGCCCCTTCAATATCAGATCAGATCTGCTGGGGGAATAAAGTAACAGCACATCTTCAGGTTGGTTCTCTAGGAGAAGGTGGCCGCTCCTGCCTCTGGGGAACTCGTTCTCTTTGGAACAGCAGGAGCAGCATGGAAACAAGCCAGGAGTATACATTTCTAACAATTTGGAGATTTAAACATAATCGTCTTGGTGTAGGTGGCCACATGCCCTTCAACTTGTTGTAGTTGCTCATATCATTAACACCAAAGTGTTTTCAAGGAACAACATACTTATATTTCAACACGTTCTGTTAATAAATTGAACAGAATATAAATACTTTTTTGGGGGGGTTTGGTTTAGGTTTTAGATTAATGCTTTAGTCAACGCAACAACCTTGCCCATTGAATGTGAAAAAATTCATGAAAGCTTCTGGAATCAGAATATTGTGTGTTTTTAAGGATTGGACTCTGGACTATTCGATGAATGTCCTTTACTGTAATTTTCACTACTTAAGGATAAATGTGTGCACTTTCTTGGTACTGCGTATTATTCCTTTGTTATAGGGTCCTCATGCCAGAAGAGCCACACAATATGAGGACTTGGCACTGCAGCCATAAAGGGATGTATGACGTTACAACGCATGCTTTTACATCGTATGCTTTTACAACGTGGTTTTTACAACGCATACCATTACAACGCATAGCGCTTTGGGGTGCTGGATAGTGAATAGTTTAATTTACTATTCCAACTCCAGTCCCCGTGGACACTAGGGAAGGTGTTGGATAGTAAATAAAATCTATTCCCTATCCTAGAGCGCCCCCAAGAGCAATGCGTTGTAATGGTTTGCGTTGTAAAAGTTGCGATGTAAAAGCACTGCGTGGTAAAAGTTGCGTTGTAAAGGATGTTTCCCACCATAAAGAAGCACTCCACCATTAAAGATGAGGAGCCACTGCACAAGTGTCAAAGCTCTGATATTTGAAATGTTATGGAAGTATGATGAGCATCTGGCCAAATGAGCCTCTGATGTGCAGGGGCAGTTCCCTCCAGGGGCTCCTGGACACAGTCCTTTCACCTGTGAGACACCATATAAATCACTAAACCTCTTCCCATGCTTGTAATAATTCAATTTAGCAATGTTCATGCAAACATGGCTTACATGTGTACATGTTTACATGAACTCCTCAGTGCACAGGTCAGCCTTCTCTCTCAGCCTTTTTCCCAGGCTTTGATTACAGGAGGAGGAGGTGGTGGCTGATGTGTATGAGCAAAGATCCAGCTGTAATGGTGTTTTGAAACACATTACTCTGAAGATGGGTGTCTAGATTGCACGTGATGGGTGTAACTCAACTATGATCCCATGAGATAGGCACAATCCGTTTTATTTAGTAGACAAACTGCGCACACCTCGGCTGTACAGTGTATTGGCTAAAATGTGGCTGTCAGGGCACACATTAGTGTATACCTGAAGCCAATGAGAAGTCCCGCAGAGCAGCAGGATCCCCAGCACTGTCCCAAGTTCTTATTGGGCTGTACTTCCAGTCCTATCAAGAAGCTGGGTGAGGGATTTAGATGGGTCTTCCCCTTTACAAACCTGGCCTTGCTACTCTGTCTGGCTCCTCGTTAGAAATAATGGCTTGCTGGTGCCAATGTCTACTACCTGATTCCTTCTCCGCTACCGCCATGGAGCCTCTGAGTGGCTAGCAAAGGAAAGAATAATTAGATGTTTTTTTGTGCATGTGTGAGTGAAAGTGTGTTTGTGAGTGATTGAGAAAGATTGAGATTGAGAGAGAATGTTTTAGTTTCATGTTTTTGAGAGTGTCAATGAGAGTGAAAGAGTGAGAATCAATGAGTGAGAATGAGCATGAATGAATGAAAGTGAGTGAGTGAGTAAAACAGTATGAGTGACTTTGAATGGATGATTGAGGAGGAGATTGTGAGAGTAAGCGAGGTGAGTCAGGGGTGCCTCTATCAATGGTGCAGATGCACCAGAGAACAGAGGCCCTGGCGCAACTCCACCTACTGTATTAGAAAGCAGAAAAACTGTACCACAAGAGTTCAAATCAGCACAGACACTCTCTGCTCAAGATAAACTAAGCATAAATCTTGTGGCCAAGACCCCAGAACTTTAGAACTCACTGGAATCAAGGAACCTGCCAAGAAGAAGAGCTGGAAGAACTGCCAGGAGGAGTACTGCCCCTTAGCTATGTTGTTGCCTTGTTAGGGTGGCCTGCAGTCGCTGCTTCTGCATTGGGCAGTGAAAGGACTGGACTACACTTTCTTTACTTGTTGCTGAGTATCTAAATGGCCTTGAAATAGAGATTGCCTCCTGCTCTTTAAGTGTCAGAGATAGCAAAGTCTTAACTTACCTCTGGGTACCGCCTCTGGAACCGTGGATTTCAGTTGCCAAAGAGGGGAAAGCAGCTGACCCCCACAGTGCTGCTCGCTCCGTGTCCTGAATGCACAGCAGAAGGAATTGCCGCACTTCGCACTGAAACCCTTTCATCGACGACGATGACTATTAGCGCCTTTGAGCCGCTGCTTGCGCTACACCTCACTTCACTACGCAGCCCTGGTCTCACTGAAGAAGGGGATGACGACACAGACCTCGACACCCATGACCACACTGTGGTTTGGGGGCACCGCTCGTAAGTCACATGACCCACCATCCCATCCCACACCAAATTCTGGGCCAACTGACACCTGCTCCCATCAACCGGCACTCTCTCTTGCACTGTGACCTGTCAGCACTGCCACGAGCACCACCTTATTCCGCACGGCAGCCCTAGTCTCACTGTTGCTGCTGGACGACTGTCACCAAGCCGTTGCCGGCACCGCGACTTGAGGGCACCACAAGCTGCACTGATACGCTTCACATTGCAACCCAGTGGTTGCCACGACTGGCCCACACCGATGGGGTTGGTCGTAACCAAAGGTACTGTTTACGAGTCTGCTGACACTATTGCTGGCCTGCACCAATGCAGTCGTCCAAAACTGTTGGCTTCAGTGGTTTTCAGGACTGCGGTAGCCCTGGACGGAGCTAGCAGCGTCAAGGAACTGCACTTTAAAGTCATTCTTGCAAAGTGCATATTTTTGCTTACTGTATGTTGGTCTTTTATTGTTTTGGTCTTGTTTGTACAGATAAATATTGGTTATTTTTTCTAAAACTGGCATGGTGTCGTATTGTAGTGTTTTCACTGTATTGCTGTTGGTTATGTGCAAATGCTTCACACACCGCCTATATGATAAGCCTGACTGCTTGAGCCAAGCTACCAAGGGGGTGAGCAGGTGTTATTTCAGTATTGTATCTCCTTTATCCTGACAAGAAGAAAGGATCCCTATTTGGATACAGGTGTAAATCTTTGCCAACTAGAGACCCCATTTGTAATAGTTACCATCGACTTTGAGCCAATGGTAATAGCATTTCGTAAGTGCTCAATTCGCATTTATGAAATGCTTTGTGCATGTGCTTTAGGAATCGCTGATAGGTAATCCTTGTTGAAATTTGTGATTTCTACCAGGTAGGAATCGCAAATTGCGAGCAGTTTTTGGCCTTTGTACATATGAAAAGGCGGATTTGCATTACTCAATGAGCCAAAATTGTGATTTTGCCTGTTAAGAAGTGCAAAAAGTTTGCTTACATCTAGCCCTTATTGTAATATTGTGAGACTTTGAACCGGAAATAGTGTGATGTGGGACACCTTTATCAGTAATGTGCTGTGTTCAAAATGTAATGTTCAACAATACCGGGCATGGCAAAGCCAATCTACAACATGCAGATGACACATGATAGTCTGCTAAGAAATAGAAGAGGAAATACATAGGATGCAGGCACAATTATTAACCACTCATATGAGGTAAGGTGTACCTTCCAGATGTCCAGCAATGGAAATCCTTCCTACTTGACTGCAGGCTCCACTTTTTAGGACCCTAGAGCTTGTAGGTTCTTGCCATGCTCAAAACGCAGACTCAGTATCATGGTGCAGAAATCACAGCAGGCCCAAGGCTTCAATCAGCACAGCAGTTATCTCTTCGTTAGGCAGCCAATAATGCAGAAGTCGGTACCACACTCAATGTTACTATACTTTCCCTTCACTCATCTGCATGCTTGCGGGTCCAGCATGGGCTTCAAGGATGAACAGACTAGAATGTAAATATAGGGTTGTATGAAACACCTCCTAAACTGGCCCAATGTATTCTACTCTCCAGTTTATATCAACATGATGTAAGCAAAACTCCATGATATGGTCTGTGTATAAACTATTCGGGTTTGGTAACTTCCATATGTCTTGTGAGTCAGTTTGCCCAGCATGCCGTCCGGTGAATACAGAGAATGGTATAATTGGTCCCTTTATTGTGAAGTGTGACATATTGTAAAATCCTCCTCCCACAATTCTAACCTGGTGAAGGGATTCAATAAAAGTGAGAAAGAGCAGATGGCCCAAAAAGAACTCCTTTGACCTCCAAATATGAAATCAAGCCTTTCAATATCAATATCAACATTTTGTTTCCTGTTATCAGCTATAAGCCATACAACATAAATATATCAAAAAGCTTAAAACATTTGATCGCAATGCAATTATGGATTTTACAACTGACACAAATAAATCTTAAATCACCAACATTTAAACCCATACAGAAAAACAATTTCATAAGATTATCTCTTTGTACAAAAGGAGCATACTATAAGAGTGTCCCGATCATATACTTCAAAAAACACTTTTTCCCTGTCGGTGCTTATGCTACATTCAAAATTTACTTTACCAAAGGTACAAGAGTCACCCGTTAAGTTGTTATGGTGAACTCGCTAAACATTTAGGCAGAAGATAAACCAATGGACTAAGGCATCAAATTTTAGGTTACTGTAAACATTGACATCACTTCAAAGAATTGTAATTAAAAAACTTTTTATTCAAAAGTTGAACCTGGGACCTCCCTAGCGGTTACAATCTAATTCACAATTAAAAAAGAGTTTTCATACACTTGATAAAAGCATTAACAACAGTTTTAAAACAATATAAAAACACAAAAGTCGACGCGGCGTTTCGGTGTGCATTCGTTTCCACCTTCATCAGGACATAACAATTCTTTATTTCAATCTTATTCAATCTAGTAGGCTATATCTTTTCATTTTCATAGTCCTTGATCACCTTCACTATTCCACTTCCTTGTTTTGAAGAAGTCAAAGCCTTATTTAAAGGGACTGCACTCCTTGATGTGTGTTGGAGCCACCGTGCTATTGTTTGTTGATAAAAAAACACGATTATATTTCTGTAGGTTTATTCTTAGTTTCTTCAATACTCAGTTTCAATAAGGAGATGGTCTATTTCTCAATTTAGACTGCGATCTCTCCTATCGGGTTGACGGCCTCCCTGCTCCAACGATCACTCCGGAGTGATCGTTGGAGCAGGGAGGCCGTCAACCCGTCAACCCGTCAACCCGTCAACCCGTCAACCCGTCAACCCGTCAACCCGTCAACCCGTCAACCCGAAGTGGGTCAGGACTCCCTCCACATCAAAGGAGCTTCGCTATCCAACACTTTCCCTACTGTTGCACTCACTTGAGTGGGAATAGTAATTTTTACCCCGACGCTATCCAACACTTTCCCTACTGTTGTACTCACTGGAGTAGAAAGAGTAATTTTATCCCCTCCACTATTCAATATTTTCTCTACTGTTTTAGTTAATGTAGTTTATAATATATTTTAAAAAGATTCAAAATATTCTACTTTTTTAATTTGTATATATATTTTTTATATATTTTTATTTATATAATTAGTGTATGTGAATATATATGTATTTATAATTTTTAATATGTTTTTAACAATTTATAAATTATTAAAATAATTATTTTAGCAATTATTCATAAGGCTCAGCTAGGATGTACTATATCCCCCCTTAATATTGTCAAATCTGAGGCCTTCACCTTTACAATTTCTCTCTCTGCGACATGCTCTTTCTCAGGGGGACTGATTTACAGACCCCCGGGACCATGTACGCAGTTTCTAGAATCAGCCCGGACCTGCTGGCAAGTATGATCATAGAGAAAAGTACCTTTACAGTGATCCTAATGACTCTTCAGCCAGGAGATGCCTAGCTGACATGGAAGCCTTACCGCTTTCACAACTGGTCAGCCCATCATGAGAAAGGCCATCTCTTAGACCCCATTTTCTCAAATGACCTGAGACTGAAGGTACTAGATCCTATATGGATGCCGTGGACTGACCTTGCCTGATTTCACTGCACCTCCGGATACCTTTGGTAGGTGAACCAAAAAAGAACATACAGTAGTGGGACGAAAATGCCCTAGGATAGTTCCTGAGGCCTGGATCTGTGATCTGGAGTCCTCTATGCCTCCGGACACAAAAGATCTTGAAGAGGCCCATGGCAACTGGCTAACATGGATCAATAGTTCTAAAAAGATCCTATTAAATAGCTTTACAGATCTATCACAAGAGCATTAATAAAGCACAGGCTTCTTTTTATGAAGAAAAAATAGCAAAATCTTCCAACTCCTCTAAGGAGCTTTTTAAAATTGTTAAATCACTCACTACTGTAGACCAAGTCTCAAACAGCCCCCAATACTCCAATGAAAGGTGCAATAGGTTGGCCACTTTCTTTAAAAGCAAAGTGGAAACAATCTACAATTCTCTCCACCCTAATCCTATGATGACCTTATGAGCTACACAAAGCCCATATAACAAGTCACAAAGTGAGCACAAGGAATCATCCCACTCATCCGCACCTGCTCTTATGTCCAGCCCGCTGGTAAAGACAGATCATATATCTTCCCTATTACAGAAAATCAAGTCATGATCCCCACTAGACCCAGCCCCACCGCACATCCTTCCCCAAGGTGGAAAACCCGTTCTCACCCAACTATGCAATCTAATTAATATCTCTTAACCCCTGCTGCAAAAAAACACATTTGGACATCGTGATTTATTAAATTACTGCCCAATATCGCTATTGCCTATAGTGGGCAAGTTTGCAGAAAAACATGTGAACACCACGATCTCTACCTTTCTTGAAAACAATAACGTCATTCACCAGACACATATGGGGTTCAGACCCAAACACAGCATTGAGTCAGCCCTGTTGGTGGTCACTGAAAAACTCAAATCTATCCTTGACCAAGGTAGAACTGCGGCTGTGGTACTCTTAGATTTGAGTGCCGCATTTGATACGGTAGATCACTCAGTGCTGACTCAAAGACTGGAAAATGTTGGAATTAGTGGAACAGTGAAGAAATAGGTTGTGTCATTCCTGAGTGACAGGACCTTTCAATGTATGGAGGCCGACTTTAAGTCAGACTCTCTCTTAGCACCATGGGGAGTCCCTCTGGGATCCTCCCTGAGTCTGACTCTTTTTAATATTTATCTTAGTCCTTTGGCCCATATAACCCAGGAATTTGGTATTGCCATTGTGTCATATGCAACGACACGCAACTAGGGTTCTCAGTTTCAGACTCTCTCAACTCAGACCACCGACAACTTGTCCCTTGCCTAGAAAAAATTGGATCATGGATGGCAGACTGTAGACTCAAGTTAGTCTACATATTTTTGTTCAGTTCACATATATTTTAAAACCGCCTTCAAACTTCTGGGAAAGATAAATATCAAACAGTATACCGGGATGGGTTTATAAAATCCTTTCCTCTAATGTTTGAGAGTAATAACGTTCCTTAATCATTTCCACACCATTTGGGCATATTAAGCTGGGTTTTTCCCAAAAATGCTCTGACTGCAGTCATGATACGATTTTCTTAACATCTCACAGCCAACTAGCTGTGCCCTGGCCACCATCGGACCTCAACTCCAGGACAGTTTTGAGATAGACTCCCGCATTGGAATTTCTTAGTAGTCTGACCCATTACAGTATTGGTCTTAAAGCAGCCATACGAGAGACTGGGGTAATGCCTAGCTCCAGATAAAGTGGCACTTGGGGTGTCCCTGGACCGAGCTTCAACAACGTCCTTAAAAAGTTTTTTAAATAACTTGCAACTGACTAAGGTTGCCATAACCCAAAAGTTTTGCCCCATAGAGGGCAGCTGCCACCGCTTTTTGTGCCTTATTTCCAAGATTTTGCCAAAGGACAGTCCCGTATTCCTTTCTGTTGGGCTTCCCTATGCCAAAAGAAGAGGGCAGGAATGCAATTCCAGTGCTTTCCCCCTGCGCTGGTGCACAATGGGCTGCCCTGCGCCAACACAGGTACTTTTGCGCCATGGTGCAAGGGTGCCTGTGTTGTAGGGATGATTGTATTCATGCAGGAAGGGAAACCATCCTGCACAAAAATAAACACCAGAGGCTTTTTCTTCTTTCTATGTGTGCTGGAAAAACGAGGAGAAATAAAGCTATTTCTCCTCGTTGCACCTCCCTTACGCCTCTTCTCGGGAGCATACGTTTTTGGAGTTGACTCAGAGTTATGATTCCACGTAAATCTGGGGCAATGTCAAAAATCCGAGGGTTTTGCTGGGAACGGCCACAGCAAAACCCATTGTATGCCCTTTTAAAGCAGAAAACGGAATTCAAGGGAACACTATTTATAAGGCTGCACCAAGTCCCACTAAGTGGCTTAGGGCTGGATGTAGGTAATTCTATTTTACCACTTCTTAAATACCGAATTTTACCGATTCGGTATTTAAGAAGTGGTAAAATAGAGGGGGGGGTATGTAGGTGTTTCAGAATCTGTAAATACCGAATCGTTAAGATTCGGTATTTACCGATTCTGTAAATACCGATTCGGTAATGCCCATTGATTCCTATGGGCCTTGAAGCCCATAGGAATCAATGGGCAATACCGAATCGGTATTTACCGATTCGGTAAATACCGATTTCAGCAAGGGTGTAGGGGGTGTCACTTTGACACCCTCTAGCACCCCAAAGACGGGCATGTGTGCCATGTGGCACACAGACATGCCCTAAGGGCATGTCTGTCTGTCACATGGCTAGGTGTGCATGCACACATGTGCATGCACACCTGGTTTCGGTATTTTACCATCCAATTGGATTGGGTGGTAAAATACCGAATCTGTAAGGCTTCAGGGACTCTGAAGAGTCCCACCTACATCTGGCCGTTACCGAATCGGTAAAAATACCGATTCGGTATTTTACAGAATCGGTAAATTTACCGATTCGGTAAATTTACCGAATCTGTAAAAATGGCCCCCTACATACCAAATACCCATTTACCGGTCGGTAAATGGCCTCCTACATCTGGCCCTTAGTGCTCTCTGGTAAATATGGAGCAGACCCTTGCGCCACCGGAGCATCACAAAAAGTGATGACCTGGTGGCTCAACCTCATTGTAAATTAGGCCATTTGTTTCTAAATCAGCAGGATTACACTCAATTGGCAGCCTGCTTTCTGTTTGAAAGTAATCAGGGTCTTTGAAGTTTGAATTAAGGTGATGCCTGTTCTGGTCCTTTAAGCTGACTTCCGAAGCATACACCAGAATAGTTATAGAAGGAAACACACACTATCACTTTATTGTTAGCCTTGAATATCATCTTCAAAGGAGAGTAGGCCTTTAGTGGCATGGCCTTACTTTTCTTGAAAGTCCATCTAGCAGATTGTGAATGGCATTCTATGTCATAGATAACAGAACTGTATCATCAGCAAACAGAAGGAGCGGGACCCTTTTGCCAGTGACGTTTTGGGACATCAAGGGCGATTTTCAGCAAATACTCAACTGTGTCATTTACAAACAAACAAAAAAGAATTGAGTCTAACAGACAGCCATGTCCTACTTAATTTCAAATAGTTCAGTACATCACCTGACAGACCATATCGCATTCTGGCCATATTGCTGTTAAGTAAACTTTCTATAGCCTGCAACGTAGCATTATAAATACCCAAGGTCCAAAATGGAAAGCCACATTTCTCAAGATTGACGAGATCAAAAGCTGACTTCAGGTCAATGAATGTGAGGTACAGTGAGGAATTCCTAACTATTGTATATTTATAACAGATTAAAGATAAGCGAAATGCTTGGACAGTTATTCCAATTTGCGGCTTGAAGCCAGCTTGCACCTCAGACAGGACATTTGTGGCATCAACCAAATCTTGGACACAATTTAACAAACCTTTCCTAGAATTTTTCCGTCCCCATCTAAGTAGTGATATTGGCTTGTAGTACAGCGGGGTACTACGGCTGCCTTTCTTGTGAAGGGAAATTATGATAGCTGAGCGCCAGAAAGATGGGAGGTTATTGGCTGTTGGGGCCGCATTCAAGACTCTTGTAAGGACATCAACACAAAACCCAGTGTTTGCTTAATACAGGCCACTCCAAGTAAAATCAGGGCCAGGTGTCTTGGTCATTTCTGTGCCTTGAAGCTTTCTTGTCACGTCTGGCAACATATTGTTCAAAGTGTAACTTACTTTGTATCAGTCTCTCACTCATTTTAGGTTGGTTACATCTACTACTAGCCTCTAATTTATACAGCCCCCTAAAGAAATCAAATCCTTACACTGAAGATGTATGAAAGCATAGAGCACTGCCTTCTCATAATCGTGGGATTGAATAAAATAAAGTCATTCTGTTTTTAGTTTTTTTGCGTTACTGTCCTAACTCTATAAAATGTCTAGAAATCATCCCAATGGCAGCCACCAGGCCAGAAGTATTAATTTGTGCACATTCCAATTTTAGGAGAGGGGCAGCTGGACGAAAAAGACTCCCAGCTGCGTGTGTGCCAAACATGAACATGTGAAGAAAAAAATAAGACCAGAACGATTTTTGTTTTATGTTGTTTAATCGTACGCATGTAAATTGTTTATTTGATATGTGCGTGTGTAGAGTTGAAGAACTAGTTTTAAAAAGTTATGCAGAGAATGGCTTGAAATATATTTCGTTATATTTTAATACAAGCTATTGTTACATTTATTCTTAAATTTAAAATAGGGTTTAATAACTAAATAAGAAAATGCGTACTGCTTTGACATATTTGTTAACATTACATTATATTTAATCACATTTGTAACTATTTTAAATAATTTAATTTCATTCGACATTATTTCTCATTGGATTTTAAATCAATTCCCTACTTCCATGTTATGTGCAAGGTTGTTGCAGTACTAGTGGTTGACCATGTATGGTGCTGGACGTACAATGATCTTTTTTAACCCGTTTGACGCTCATGACTTGCACAGCTCGTCATCAGGCGCGCGGCCCCACTCCCCACCGCACCGTGGGCGAATTAGCCCCGCGGGGAAATGGTTAATACTAACGTACACTTAGATTTGATAATCAAAATAATAGTAAATTTACCAAAAGAACAATTTACTCATAACTGTAAGTTACCTCTGTAAAACAGTCTGGAAGGGATTCACACATACAAGAAACAGTGTACCACTCATTTTCTAGGTGTTTATTAATTCCAAACAAAACCAGCAAAAGAAGGAACATGTACATTTCCAAACAAGAGTTGTACACAAAGGATCATTGCTTGAAAATGAGAACACTTGGAGTACAACAAGCACAGAAAATGTATGCTCTGTCCAGCAGTCCCCTCAACACCCATTCCTTTCAAGGCTGCATGCATGTCATATGCCAGCAGTCCCTGAAATAGCCCACAAAGCAAAAAGAGGAGGCTGTATGCTGACGGTGTTACCAACACAAAGTGGCCGTGGTTTGCTATTCCATCTGTCATGCATCAGGAAGTGGAAGATAACTTCGCAAAAGAAGTTTCAAACAAAGAATACAGTATGAAAATAAATGACATTTAAAATGCTAGTAGCCATAATGATTCAAGCACACTATAATGGGTAGAGGAAAACACAAGGTTTAGCCTCTCAGACAAGAACTTAATTCCGACAATACGAGAGTTCTCCACCATCCCAACCACACCAAAAGCTTAAATATTCTTCTTTGCAATGCTTCAGCAGGACTATGGAACAGTTGCAACACATTTGTACAGATTTCGGACACTATCCTAACAGAGTCTAGATCTCCTATTTTTGACTTAGGCATGACTTGGAAGTTCTCTCAATCAGCTGTATCTCCTGGTCCCACCTGATTGCTTGGTCCAGCAACTCGACCACGTGTCATCCAACTAAAATATATCCAAGTGGTAACTACACCACATTCCAATGCATGGTGGTTGAAACTAAAACAACTACTATAACACCAACTAAATTTGATATTTTCTGTTACTCACTGGTACTCCGTCATACCTTCATTAAACAACTGTTGGAACTAACTAATGTTTTTCACTAATATCCTCTTTGTCTTTCTCCATGTAACAGTGACATAAGTCAACTTTGTATGACACTTGGTATGTAGAAGGTCCTAAACTGGACTGTGCGATTGAGAATAAAGGGGATCCAATGAGAAATCCTTGAATTGAAGCACAGTTAGATTATGATTGGAGATGCTCGGAAAAATCTTATAAGAGAATGCACAGAGTAGTTGAACAATTCGCAATACCCACTAGCATAGGGAATTGAAGTGACACAAAGGTATGGTGCAATGAAAAGAGCCTTATCACACCACCAAAATCAGACAATCTCGGTCAGTGAATATAGGAGAATGGGTGCCTGCCTAACTGGTGCGCAAACAGAATACTAGAACTGCTTGGCCAAGTAGCCATACTGAAAAATACAGAGGAGGGCAGCGCTAAATCAAAAACAAACCAAATAATATGCACTTGTGCTGCTATAATTATGATTTAGTACGTGCCCGCTGTTAGATAGTGGTTTATTAATTTGGGAGGGGTGACCCTGCCAACTTAAAAAAACACACTCTTTTTAGATTACAAGGCACTCCAATAAAAAAATGTTCAAGTCCTGGAGGCTATGTGGTAGAATTTTTTTACAAAGATATGTGTGATCGGTTCAAACAGTACCAAACAACATATAAGTCAGTAACACAACAATAAGAAATACCTGAACCAATTTAGAAAAATCTGAAAGCATATGATAAGCAAAACAAGGCAAAAAAAAGGTGATCCACAGATATAATAAAACATTCGTTTTTTAAAAACTAAAGTGGTGTGGCAAAACTCCAAGAAGTACAAAGTACCAATCAAATTTGCAGTTGATTGGGATGTAGGAGCCTAATTCACAACAGTAAACTTACACTTTTGTGTAAGATTACTACTTTTAGGTATTCACAAAGGTAAACTTAGACCAAAAGTTTACGACTTTTAGTAATTCACAAAAGCAAATGATGAGTAGTATCTTTACATCCGCACTTGGGCGGAATCTCTGCCCTGAGCACGGATACTTCACTCCGTGTTCGGACATTAAAATACTACTCATAAATGCCTTTTATGAATAATAAAAGTCGTAAACTTAGGCTTTTCGTCTAAGTTTACCTCTGTGAAAAAAAAGTAGTAAACTTACACAGAAGTGTAGGTTTACCTTTGTGAAAAGGGGCCAAGGTGCGATCTCAGGCCAATTGCAATGTAGTGTGGATTTAGTAACACCTGTTAAATTTTTATATTGGGACTTTGTTACTTTTTCAGTCCTCGAGATTTGAAGCAGAGCATGGTATGGTGTTTAAATATGCAAGGCTCCATGAAAACCAGCTATGTCAAATTTGGTTTCAGCTGAATCCTTCAGTTTTGCCACAGAAAGTTTTTGGCAGATCAATCCTAGATTATGTTGCAGCATTGGCTGCTCTGGTGCTCGCCACAGTCCAAAGTGTTACTTTTGTTCATAGTTACTTTTTAGCTTCACAAAATCCTCAATAGGGATCAACAAGGCAAGATAACTAAAGTTTAAGATCCTGCGGGAGGCAATTTTTATGTTTACCAAGAAGTTCTAGCTGACGAACTAAGAAATCAAGCCCTGTGAGATCGCAATCTCCCTGGGAGAGCTTCAGCTCCTCGTCCTGTCATTCAGAGCATGAAAAAATGTCAATACTATTTTCTTATATTACTAGAAACGTTGCGCCTGGTCTTCTCTACACACCCAAGATCTTAGGTAAGGCTCCTAACCTTGAGGTTTCTCTCCAGGCAAAGCTCCCACAGGGTGCAATACAATACATTCACAACTAGTCGTCAGGCTCTCCCTAACAGAGTCTAGCGCCTCTTAAGTCATTTCCCTCCATAAGGCAGTGAGGGGAGCCCAGTCTACTGGCTCTTGAAGAGCAATTCCAGTCCCTGGGTTCAAGTGGAGGGTATGAGACAACACAGGCTTCTTCATAGACAGATCAGACAGTATTCTTCCTTTTTTGATGTGTCTTCTGTTCTGAGGAACAGATGATGTTTGGAAGAACTAGCAGTGAGGATCCATTTTTATCCTGTGCACTAGTCAGTATATAGAGTCATTCTAAGTCCAATCCCTGCACAGTTCCCATCTAAACTCACCCCATGTCAGTATTCTTTGTCCTTCTTGAATGTGAACCTTCCCACAGCCATGTATTTAGAATGGGGAAGACGGGATCGCCGAGCCCCTGTAAAATGATGAACAATCCAATTTTACAGTTTTAGGAGGAGGTTTTCCACCAGGTCTGGGCATATACTGGTGTCTGACAGTGGTCTCTTGATGAAAGGCTTCTGTCATGTGCTTGAGCTTGCTTGGGGCATTTTAATATTTAAAGACAGACCTCTGATGTGGTCTTTTGTGATTATATCTGTTTCAGTTAACCCTCACATGAACCTGTCCCTGTAATAATAAGAATCCAGTAACTGGCCCTTTTCAGTCTTCCTAGCTTCATATCAGGCTTCCGTCTTTGTCCTCCAGAGACATGGGGAAATCATTATTTTCTTTGGAGGAGTGGCATGGGTGACAGCTGGGAATGTCCTGCTTGGGTGGCATATTGTCATCAGCATCACAAGTGCACTTCCAGGTCGCCGAATGTGGGGAAATTGCTTCCAGGTCAAAAATAGTAGAAAAGGCAGAGGAATAGTTCAAGAGGGTTTTGGGGGGCAGCCGAGCCACGAGGTCTGCCCCCGGGCTGTTTTGGGAGGGGGAGGGAGCGAGACATGGGCGCGGCCATTTTGCCGTTTTGGGCTGCTTTTGGGAAGATCCCCCAGAAAGGCAGGAAGTTAGCGGTTAGGCAGAGACAGGAGCAGAAGGTGGTGGGGGGGGCGGGGCACGAAGGAGGGCGGTTTGGGCGCCAAAGCAGGCGCGGTGCCGGGGGGCAAGAAATCTCAAAAGAGAGTAGGGCCCCCTGACAGGGGGCAGGTAGGGGGTACAGGGCGGGGGGGAGGAGGAGGAGCCCATCACCGGTCAGACAGGGGGACAACTTGGAGGGGGGGAGGGGCAGGCAGGAGACAAGGCCGGAGAGTAGAAGGGGGCACAGGGGGAGTGAGGCAAGGCAGTGGAGGGGGGGTGTCAAGGGGGCAGAGGGTAGGAGATTTGGGGGGGTGGAGGGGTGGAGAGAAGAGCTGAGTGGGAGCGGTTGGGTCTCCCCAATATTGATAGACACGGTGGAGGGCGACCAGGACTGGGAGGGCCTGGACATCTTTGATTCATGGGTAGAGGGGTTGAGAGAGGCCCAGGGTGAGACAGGGGGCAGGCCAGTGAGGGGGGAGGGGACGGCGCCCCGGGTGGGGCCGGCAGAGGGGCAAGGTACAAGGGAGGTTGCAGAGGTCTCCCCGGGGGTGGGGGGGATTGGGGAACTGGCATGGAGCGATGAGAAGGAGGGGGGAGAGGTCGTGGGGTCGCGGGACAGGCGGCCGGAAGGCGGGGGGCGGCGCAGTGGCAGGGACCCAGTACATCAGCAGTACCGTTTTTATTGCAGGGGACTGCTCAGCGCATGGCTCCAGACTTGGCCAGGCTTGGTGCGGGGGAACGGCACCAAGGTGAAGTGAGGGCCGTGTTTCTTGCAACAGGCCCGGAGACAGCGAGGGACCACAACATGGCTGGCACACGAAGGCCCCTGGCGGGCTCGCTGGTCCATCACCCCACAGGGCCCCCACGGCTTGGGGTCCAGCGGGGGATGGAGAGCAGCATGGAGGAGGACTGTTTTGTATGGTCGGGTGGTAGAGGAGGGGAGCGGGCAGCGGGTAGGGTGCAGTCGGCGCCCCCGCTGGCTCGCCAGGTATATAGGTGGGGCGGGGTAGAGCTCCGTGAAGGTGATGAGGGGAGTTTGGAGGAAGGAGAGTTACGGGACGGTGAGGGCGGACGGGGGTCCATTAATGGTGTGAGCTCTTTCTTGCAGGTGTCACGGGGCCTGGGTGCAGCTACGGCCCGGAACAAAACAGGGACTGGCCGGCGAAGGAGCGGAGAGGTGTGGAGCGACAAGGGGAGGCGCTGGTGCCAGGTAAAAGCAATGCGACGCGCACGGTGTCCGTGGGGGTGGGGGATGGGGGAGAGGGGGGGGGTAACCGGTTGTGCAAAGGCAAGTATGTGACGGATAAGGGTGTGGGTTCGGAAGAGGTGGTGTTGGCGCCGGCGGAGAAAGGTGCACCGGGAGCGGCAGGGCCGGCGGCCGGGGAGACGGCGGGGGAGGCGGCGTCGGTTGGCAGTGGGGAGAAGGTGGAGAGTAAGGAGCTGAAGATAAAGCGGCTCCCTTATATGGGGGTCACGAAGCCGTTGGGGGCGCATTTAATGGCTTCCACCAAAGAGAGGATATGGAAAGGGGAGTATGTTGAGCTGTTGAAATTGCTACACCGCGAGGTCAGATCGAAAGAAGGGTCAAAGGAAGGGGAATATGAGCTGCAGAAGCGGCCGAGGGTGCCTTTGAAGGTTGAGAATTGGACAGCGGCGTTTTTAATTTTCGCGAGTGTATACTGCGAGAAAATCCCTGAGCGGTCGGTGTCCATGTTCAAGTACATGGACGTTATACGGAAGGCGCAGATCACAGGGGGGGTTACGCATGGGCGCAGTACGACGAGGAGTTTCGGGCTCGAATGGCGTGGGATCCGGAGGCCAAGTAGGTGTAACTGGACTGCGACCTCTGGCAGCACACGATGGGGTTGGCGGGGTCAGGGAAGGCCATCTTTACCGCCAGCGGTTTGCCGATAGTGTACCAGCCCTTTCAGGGGCGCCCCACCCATGGGGGGTGGGAACAGGGGCCAGGAGCCAACCCGGTGCGGCGGGCGCCTGCTGGGATTTTTACCGAGGAACGTGTGCCAGGGAGCATTGCCGTTTTAAGCACAAATGCTCGGGCTGCGGTAGGTACGGACACCCCGTGGTCCGTTGCTGGGGCCCCACCCATCCGCAGGGGGGAGCCCAGGCGCCGGGAGGAGGCGCGCATCCCGAAGTCGCCCCACAGGCGGGCAGCGGGCGAGGGGGTAGGGGCTCTGGGACTCAGGGCTCGTACTCCGGTTAAGTTGGAACAATTGGCAGTGGCCCTGCGTACTTACCCGGACGTGGGGGCCGCCGAGTGCTTGCGAGACGGTTTCCGGGTGGGGTTTCAGTTAGGTTATGCAGGGCCGCGGCAGAGGCGTTGGGCGGACAATCTGCGGTCCGCAAGGGAACATCCGGAGGTGGTGCAGAGCAAATTGGACAGGGAGGTACAAGAGGGGTGCATGGCAGGGCCGTTTTCGGATTGGCCATTGGAGCATTTGATAGTGTCCCCCATTGGGGTGGTGCCCAAGAAGGAGGCAGGGCATTTTCGCCTCATCCAACATTTATCTTGGCCGGAAGGGGGGTCGGTGAACGACTTCATTGATGAGGAGGAAGCCAAGGTGTCGTACTCCTCGGTGGAGGCGGCCATGGTTTTGGTGGTAGAGGCAGGCCCCGGTGCGAAAATGGCTAAGTGCGATATCAAATCGGCTTTCCGGTTGTTGCCGGTTCACCCAGACGACTGGTGCCTACTGGAAATCCAGTTTCGCGGCCGCTGGTATGTGGACAAGGCGCTGCTGATGGGCTGTTCGATGTCTTGTGCCCTTTTTGAATGTTTTAGCACGTTCCTCCAATGGTTTTTTACGGAACGCACGGGTCACCAGGGAGTTACCCACTACCTGGATGACTTTTTCTTGGTCAGGGCCCCAGACTCCACGGACTGCCAGGTGGCGCTGGACAGGTTTCAGGAGCTCATGGAGGACCTAGGTGTGCCCTTGGCACCTGAAAAGACAGTGGGACCAGGCACGGCGCTGTCGTTTATGGGCATTGAGCTTGACTCAGTGCGGATGGAGGCACGGTTGCCGGAGGACAAAAAGAGGCAGATGTTGGGATTGCTGGAAGTGATGGTGGCGAAGCACAAGGTGGCAGTCCTGGACATTCAGGTGCTGTTGGGTCACCTGAATTTTGCGTGCAGAGTGGTGCGAGTGGGGAGGACATTCTGTAAGCGTTTGGGTAGGGCGCTGGCGGGCAACAGGCCTTCACACCACCGCGTGCGTTTGTCGGCGGGCGTGCGGGAGGATCTGCGGATGTGGCGGTTTTTCTTGAACCAGTTCAACGGTGTGGCCTTACAGCGGGACGTGGACATGGTTTGGGAGGTGCAGATTTTCTCAGATGCGGCGGGCAGTGACGGTTTTGGTTTGTACTGGAACGGGAAATGGTGTGCGGAGAGTTGGCCCCGAGAGTGGCACGGAGGGGGCCGGAGCATTGCATTTCTGGAGCTTTTTCCTTTGGTGGTGGCGATTTGGCTGTGGGGGGAGGTGCTCGCACACCGGCGGGTGACTTTCCATGTGGACAATATGGCTGTGGTACAGGTGGCAAGGGACGAACAAGTGTTGAAGCTGTTGCGTGTGTTTGTGCTGGGCTGCTTGCGACATGACATTGCTTTTCGCGCGGTGCACGTCCCGGGAATTGACAATGACATTGCGGATGCCTTGTCTCGTTCGCAGTGGGGGAGATTCCGTGGGTTGGCCGAGGATGCAGAGCGGGACCCGACGCCCATGCCAACTCAGCTGTGGCGAGTGGGCAACACCGGATGTTACAGCTGGTTCTAGGATCGTTGGCAGAATCGACCAGGGCAATGTATGTGGCGGCATTGGGGGAGTTTTTGGTGTCCGGGGCGCGTTGGAGGGCTCCGGGAGCTGCGAGGCGGGAGGATGTGGTGCGATTTATGCTCTCGTTGATAGACAAGGGTCTCCGGAGGGTGACCATCGCAGGCAAGTTGGCGGGGATATCCTTCATGGGTAAGCTGTGTTGGGGCTACGCACCCTCCGCGGGGGAGCTCGGGTCAAGGATGTTGGAGGGCCGGGAGTGCGGGCGGGCAGGGGTGTTGCGGCGGCCTTTGTCGGAGGACCTGTTACAGAGAGTTCTGGAGGTGTTGCATTTGGTGTGTGTGGATGAGCGGGAAAGGTACTTGTTTACGACTCTGATGGTGTGGATGTTTGCGGGGGCGTTTCGGGTGTCTGAAATGGTGGGCGGGAGAACGGTCCAGGGTCTGGGTTGGGCAGAGGTACATTTGGAGCACCGGGAAGTGCGCATTTGGCTGTGGCAGCCGAAAACGGACCAGCGTTGGGTGGGGGACTGGGTGGCGTTGCAGGAGAGGGGGGGACTGGCTTGCCCGGTGCGCTGGGGGTGGGCCTGGAACGGCGTTCGGCCGGGGGACGGTTTGGTGTTCCAGCACGCCGATGGATCGAAGGCGACGGGGCCGCAGTTGCTGGGGGTGATGAGGAAAGCTCTGGGCAGGTTAGGGGTTGATGGAAGACAGTATGGCACTCACTCGTTCAGAATTGGGGCGGCGTCGGAAGCGCATCGGCGAGGTTGCGGGCGGGTGGCCATCATGCGCCTGGGGAGGTGGTCCTCGGCTTGCTACCGGCGGTATGTGCGTAGCTCTGAGTTGGCTTAAGTGCGCTCTGAATGTTGGGGGGGACACTTTTACTTACATTTGTTTTTCGTTTCAGGTTCGGTGGCGGGTCCTGCGGCACAGGGAATGCTAATTTGGATTGTGGGACATTCATTTGTGAAGAGAGCGAAATTGCAGGCCCAGGATAGCTATTTCGGGGAGAACCTGGGCTTTAATACTGCGCTGTTTCAGGTGGTGTGGCTGGGGAGGGGGGCATGCGTTGGAAAGAACTTATGTCTTCTTTGAACGGTATGGTGCAGGGGGGGCGGTGCCCGGATGTTTTGGTTCTCCACTTGGGGGAAAACTACATGGTGCGGGAGACTGGCCTGGTTTTAATGAGGGCGATGCGGCGGGATTTGGCAGAATTGCGGAGAAGTTGGGCTGGTGTTCGGTGGTCTGGACAGAGCTGGTTCCGCGGAGGGTTTGGTGCGGGGCGAGCCGGCCACAGGCGGTGGACAAAGCGCGCAAGAAGATAAATGTAGAAACGGTGCATTTCTGTCGGCATCTGGGGTTTGCGAGGATCTGGCACAGGGACATTCACTATGATGCACCGGAAATGTTCAGGGGTGATGGGGTACACCTCTCGAGGATCGGGATGGACTTGTACCTGTTGGAGCTAACGGAGGTCTTGGCCCGTTTGTTAGGAGTGCGCCGGGAATAGGAGTCTGGTTACAGTTGTGAGCTGTTTCGCGGTGCAGGCCGGAGTGGGGGTGGGGGGGCAGGGAAAGGGGGAGGAGGTGTATTCACCTGCATCCACCTTTCCCTGGGTGGCGGAGTTTGGTTGGAATGTTGGCCAAGTTTGGCTGGAGGTCGGTATTTTGGTGTTAAGTTTGGGGACTTGGGGAACGGGAGCGGGGAAAGGGGTGAACAGTTGGGGGTTACATTAGAGGGTAGTTTGGTTACAGTTGCAATAGGACAGATAGGAATGTAGGTATTCTGAGGTCATTGGATTTAAGAGGTAGGGGAGAAATGTGGTTATTCATGGGATATAATGCTGTTTATATATTGTTATGTTGCGGAGTGGAGGGATATTATCATGTGGGATCGTAGGGGTGGAGGGAGAAAAACAAAAAGGGGGTCAGGTAACTCGATGTTTAGAGAGGTTTTAGTTTTGTAAGGCGGTTAGCCAGTTGGTAAAAAATGGGATGTGCACCTGTTTCAATAAAGCGTCCTTTTACACACACAAAATGGTAGTCGGTTAGTGCTTGCCTCCCTCTCTCCCTCCCAAGAGAGGTTTGGGGGGCAGTCGAGCCGCGAGGTCTGCCCCCCGGGCTGTTTTGGGAGGGGGAGGGAGCGAGACATGGGCGCGGCCATTTTGCCGTTTTGGGCTGCTTTTGGGTATAGCCCAAAAGCAGCCCAAATTACATGTTTTACAGCCCAACGATAAAAGGGGCTTCCCGCGTGACCCAGCCACCATTTTAGGTATTGAAACCTGGTGGCTGGGAGCGGAGCGAGGTGTTTTTGTCCCACCCTCCCTCCCTGGTTTTTCTGGTTTTTAGGGGTGGCTTTTCCATCGGGTACCCTTTTTGGGGCAATGGAATAATTTTAGGAAGGCGGTAGCATTGGGACAGGTTCACAGGGCAAGGTTAATTTGTATGTTGTTGCTGGAAGCAGGTGCAGGCGGAGTTTGGTTGGAATGTTGGCCAAGTTTGGCTAGAGGTCGGTATTTTGGTATTAAGTTTGGGGACTTGGGGAACGGGAGCGGGGAAAGGGGTAAACAGTTGGGGGTTACATTAGAGGGTAGTTTGGTTACAGTTGCAATAGGACAGATAGGAATGTAGGTATTCTGAGGTCATTGGATTTAAGAGGAAGGGGAGAAATGTGGTTATTCATGGGATATAATGCTGTTTATATATTGTTATGTTCCGGGGTGGAGGGATATTATCATGTGGGATCGTAGGGGTGGAGGGAGAAAAACAAAAAGGGGGTCAGGTAACTCGATGTTTAGAGAGGTTCTAGTTTTGTAAGGCGGTTAGCCAGTTGGTAAAAAATGTGATGTGCACCTGTTTCAATAAAGCGGCCTTTTACACACACAAAATGGTAGTCGGTTAGTGCTTGCCCCCTCTCTCCCTCCCAAGCTGTGCCTGGCAATGTCATATATTATGTTCAGCTTACCACTGCTTTTTGAGACCTTGACCACACAGTTTTGAGTTGATCACCTTTTCTATTAGTTCCCCATCCAGTTATCCATAAAGAGTAGGTAGGTTTGGGAAGAATAATACCTGCCTTCCTTTAGTCTCAACAATATTTCAGTTTCTGGTTCTCCTACCCTGCTCTTCTGAGTCCTATGAGAATAGCGTTGGAGTCATTGTGTTACTTCATCATTGGCAGCCTGCTTATGTGTATCGCTCTTTGCTGGTTTTGTGGTAAGACATGATTCCTGGCTGTGCCTGCCTACTATATAATGAGTATGAATGACAACTGATCCTAGAATTATCTTATCACAATTTTATGTATATTTCCTTATTAGGTATGCCTATAAACAAGAACACATACCCATTGCCAAATTCTGCTAGATCCATTACCAGTTTCTGTAAAGAAGATGTCTCTGTTGTAGTGTTTTGCTTTCTATGTTTCCGCTCTTCCTCTTCCCGTCTTCCTATGATGTATAACAGTGTTCTCCCATAATGACATTGCTTACATAAAAAACGAAAATTATGTTTATCAGCATAATTTTGATGAAGTTACCCTTGAATCTGACCATGATAAGCATGAGTCCAGAAGCACTGGGAAATCTGCTCTTCGTCCTTGCTTTGGAGGAAAAACAAGTAGGAAAAGCAAGGACCGAGTGCAGACTTTCTCGTGCTTCTGGCGTCGGTGCTTGTCATTGTGCAGAGCTGATTGATATACCTATTTTGGACTGTTTTTATTGGTTCCTGACCCGGCGGCTTACTTGTTCTTGAAGTTCTCAGACTTTATGAACCGGGAAGCTCAGGACTTCCACTTTCCTCCAAACTCTGGACAGAAAGAAGACTTTCCCTTATTTGGTCTTGGAGCTATGTATGGTGCTGAGCTGATTAATATATCTACTTTGGACCGTTTCTTTGTTTTTTCGACCAGGTGTTTTGCCTATTCTTGATGCATCACATATTCCTGGCATCTGACCCTAGGACATAGCTGCTTGCAATTATTTTATACCACTATTGGAGTGATTGATCTGTCCGTTTTACAGTCATTTGAACACACATTGACCATCTTCATTTGCCACAGATTTAATGGCCTCTCATTTTTTTAGATGAACTTGCTTTTGCCCTGTAGAAGTCCATTGTATTGGACGAAACACATTGGCTGGTCTACCCTACATGTTGCATGATATGTTTATTCAATAAAAAAGAGGACTTGAAGAACAAAACTTTGGTACAGATGTTGTAATTGTTACATTATTGATGTGGTGGTGCACTGATTGCTCTTTTATGTTGAACAACAACATCAGATTTTTGAAAGTTATATTTCTGTATTGGATATAAAAAAAATCACAACTCAACTGAATTTTTACTATTTAAAAGATACATATAAGCAAGTTTGTAGCATGTTCCTGGCTTAAATAGAGAAGCACAGCACCAATGCTAAAAGGCTTTATTTAACAAGTTCAAATCTTGTTCCATGCAATTTTTTTTATCAGAGGCACTAATATTTGTGTGACAATATTTTTGAGTTGATTTTTCTCCTGAAAATAAATTTGAGTAGATTTTTCACCTGAAAACACCATTCAAGCTATTCTTTTCTCAAATCCATTTTCATGGGAAATATTTGCCTTACAGACTTCTCCATGTTCTTTGTGGAGACGTTATGGAGGGAAATCATCCCTCATACTTTGTTTGCAGTCTCAATCTTTTAATTTGCTAAATGTTTGGGGAAAGGTAAGTAAGTTCTGTTTAGTAATTTGCAAAGTATTTGACAATTTTGAGAGGGCAGTAATGGCCTGGAGTTTGGACTGTGGGATACAGGGCAGGTTACATGTAGGGACTGGGGGCTATGAGAATAAGGGCAATTAGAATTTTAGTGTGGTGGTGGCTGTTCTTTTTTCTTTGCTTTAATAGATTTGTGAGTGTACAGCGATCTTTTGCAGGTTGGGGTCTAGTCTATTGTTGACTATTTATGTTTTTCTCACTCATTTTATTGTTGTTTGCACATTCTAATTACTGCTGTGTCAGAGATATGTTAGAAGCCTGTAGGGTGCCTTGAATTCATGTCAGATGTAGGTTACCTTTTTTATCTGTATGTGCCTTTGCACCTTATTCTTGTACTCTTGTGTGTGTGTGTGTGTGTGTGTGTCAATGGGTGTGGGAGGGGCTGTGTGAGTGTGTGAATGGGTGTGTGAGTAGGTGTGTGAATGTGTGGTTGGTGTGTCAGTGACTGTGTGGGTCTGTGATGGTGTATGTGAGTGTGTGAATGTGTATGTGAGTGGGTGTAGGGCCGTGTGAATGTGTGAATGGACTGTGTGAGTGTGTGGGTGGGTGTGTTTGTGAGCTTAGAGACAGAGATGGTTGATTAATGTGTTTTTTTGTAATTTTTCATTGTTGTGGCTGAGGTAATTGATGCCTAGGACAATTTGTTTTTGGAGCATTTTAAATATTAATATATTTTTTTGCCAGTTTTTATTTTGCTATGCCGTTATAATTCTTCTATTTTAATTGTTTTTTAAATTCTCACAGATACTTTACTAGTGGCTATGTGCCTGGAGATTGTGCGATGAAACACGTGTTGGCTGATCTGAAAGAAAGGAATGAAAGAAAGAGAAGATTTCTGAAACGGTGTTTATAATTTGTGTATTGTTATTTATTATTACTCTACAGACGTGTGCTGAGGATTTTATGAATTTCTATGTTGGCTTTGGCCACAACTTTTGGGGAGGTTGGTGGTTCTCCTCACCTTACAGCCCTGTAACTCAATACTATCCTCAACTGATATATGTGCGATTGTTCCTAAGGCGCCGTAAAACCTATAACTATACCACTGTCTATTAAATGTGAGCCTGTAGATTGGCCTAGTAATAGGGGCTCAATGGCAGGCAGCCATTTCCTCTTTGTTCTCCATGCCTATTCTTTATATGTCATGTTGTTAGAACGTGGGTCTCTAGTTGGTTGAGGTATGCACCCTGTCCAAGCAGGGAGCAGAATCCTGGCCAGCGTAAGCTAATTTCACACTAAAAGATAACCTGTTCTCAACCAGTGGTAGCTTGGCACAGAGCAGTCAGGCTCATCTAAAGTGTCAATGTGTAAAGTATTCATGCAACACACACACAGTAACACAATAAAAAAAAACACAAAAACTCCACACAGGTTAAGATAAATAGAGAATATTTATATGAGTGAATCAAGACCATACCGACAAAAATAAAATAAATCAGACTGGAGTTATGATTGTTTAAATAATAATCAAAAAGTAGTGCTTAGAATCAAATGCGCTCAGGGGTTACTTGAGGTCGTACTAGACTGGGGTGAATCCAAAGTTCAGGCTGACCACGATGTAGAGCAAGCCGGCTACAAAACGAACACAGTGCCTGCTGAAAAAGTAACTTGGATAGCCCGTGAGGTGTTGTCGAAGACTCAATTCATCGGTTCCAAATCATTCAGTCGGGCTGATGCATCGTCATCGAGCCTCACAGTCAGGGCCTACGTATTTGTCAAAACCCTTGTGATGCAGGTGCTGCATCACCGCCGAACCTCGCAGTTGGGTCCTGCATCATTGTTGAGCCACACACTGATGTCCTCGGATTGGCACTGTGTCAGCATCTAAGGGCACTGTGTTGGTTCTGCAGGGCGCAAAGTGGTCAATGCATCGGTTCTGATGGTTATGAACGGCAGGAATCACCTTTCAAGTGTCCAGGACTGGAATAGCACCACTTGGCAGAGCGGGAATCACAGATGGCAGAGTCCTGGTGCTGTTGCAGAGCTGCAGAAAGTCTTTAATGACCCTGAGATTTCATAAAAGGGGGCAAGCCAGCAAGCTCTTGAAGTCAGTCTGGGTTCAAGTGAAATTGGTCCAGTCCTTGTCCTTAGCAGGGCAGAGAACAGCAGGAAGCAGAACAGATTAGCAAAGCAGAAGGCAGTTCCTTCAGAGCAGCAGCCAGACAGAGTGGCAATCCTTTTCAGATAGAAGTCCCTACTTTTGGCAGAGTTCTTCACTGATTCAGTAGCGTACTGTTTTGTAGGTTCGCAGCACCAGTACCTATACTCAGATGTGCCTTTGAAGTGGGAGTGACTTCAAAGCAGGTGCTTGAAGTCCACGGGTCCCCTTTCATCCCATCCCTCGCTGCCAAGCTGTCTTTGGGGGATAATAAGCCCTTTTTGTGAGAACAGGACGCTGCCTGTTCAAGTGTAATTATCAGCTACCCCTCATTCTTCCTGCCCAGGAAGAGCAGTTAGAATGCAGATGAATGCAAATATATTCCCTGTCCTGTCACATCACCCTTCCTGTGTTTGTAGCAGGCCCAGACTGGCCATAGCGGGCACTGGGCAATCCCCCAGTGCGCCGCACAGGTGGTGGCCAGTTTTGGGCCCCTGGGGGCCGTTTTTGTTACAGGGCCGTTTATGCAGCATAGCTGCAAAATCAACCCTGTACTAAAATCGTCCGAAAACCGGCCCCGGCAAAGAGCTCGGCGGCAGATCCAACCCCCCCCCCCACCCGAGTGGGGAGGGGGGCTGGCCGAGCACTTTGACAGGGCCGGTTGTGGTTCCCAGTCTGGCCCTGGTTTGTGGATATCTAAAGGGAATGCACAAAGTATAGTTGTCACCCACCATAGACGTTTATTGGAGACATGCTGCAAGGCACATAGAGCAGTAAGAGCAGGGAAGTGTCCACTTTCTAAACTATATAAAGGCAAAACAAACCAGCAAATAAATCCAAGGATAGTGCAATATTGCACCCGGATTAAAAAGCAGGTTCTGACAGCTCCTTTGGTGTTTCACTTTCTTGAAAAGAAACACTCAGAAAAAGACTAAGGGGGTCATTATGATGGCGTGCGGATCGCCACCGGATCGCCACCGCCCGACCGGTGGTGGCGATCCGCACGCCAATACTCCCCACCCGACTGCCATTTACCCCTGCCATATTACTATGGCGGGGGTACCGCGGCCGGACGGAAAGACCGGCTGCTGCTTTTCTGCGGGCAGGCAATCGTCATGATTGCCTGCTGAGCGGAAAAGGGCCACAATATGGTGGAGGTGCCTTGCAGGTGGGCAAGCCTTTCCATGGCGGAGACTCTGCCATGAAAGGCATGCGGAGAATGACATTGGGGGCCAGTTGGGGGCCCCAGGGGGCTGGGGGTGGGTGGCTGACCTGAGGGGTACCTATGGTCCTCCCCTTCATTGCCATACAAAAGGTGGCAGGCACCGTGTGGTGCCTGTCACTTTGTGCATTGCAATGCACAACATGCACCTTTAACATTGCAGCGGGTGCTGTTTACAGCACCGCCCTCCGCAATGTTAAAGGCAAGACTGCGCCCGCCAGTGTGGTGGGTGCGTCCTATTTTGCCTTGCGGGACCGCTGTACCTCTGGCGGTCGGTCCCGTTTTCCGATACGGTGGTGGGCGGACTCATCGCAATGGGGCCCTTTGTATGGACAGTTCTATCTGCACACAAACAACCGTCACAGGGTTACAATGTTGAGACTATATTACTGCAAAAAGAGGTATATTTAATTTTGAAATGCAACTGTACCAAGAAAGGGTTAAATGAAATGTCAGAGTTAAATAAAACTACAAAATAGCAACACATCTCTCTGAAAAAGAAATAATGAATTAAAAGAGTGCTCCAGCGGATGACATGGAACATTTCGAACTACATCACCCAGAAACCAATAAACAAAGCACTTCCTGTCCAAAAGGAGAAAAAGACGTGCTGCAAACTGGAAAAGCAGACACGACGGAATCAGCAGGCAGCAAAAGTGAGCCCCAGAGGAATCCAATCTCTTGTGCAAATTTAAAGTAAGTGCATGCATGCAGGTCATACATCTAGAAGGCCCCTTTAGCCCCAATAAACGATGCACAAATGATGTTCCTCTCTTCCGTTCCAGATTCAATGTGAAAGCGCGTCACTGAGGGCTCATCAGGCCTCTAACAGAACAGAACAGAACTCGCACACAATGTTACAATTTCGAGTAAGTGTTTGAGACCTGCCTTTCATTCTTCTCTTTTTTAAACAACCGGCTTCAGTCGGAATACCACTACTGAGACACATTGTTGATTTCTACTATTGCAGAACCAAAGCATAAAGCGAGCAGACATTTCTGGTCTAACAAGAAGGTCACAGTGACGTCCGCTGCGTCACAAATAAGATCGGACCTAAAGCAACCATTTAAATGAGTTAAAACAAAATTCCGTCTCCATTTAAATGGTTTAGTGATATAGTATAAACACACGAACATAGAACATTGGAAAAAAGAGTTTCCCTGGATCTTATGAACGCCAAACGCTCGTCTTTGGGCTCTCTTGCAACTGCAAGTTCACCTGCCCAGCAACTCTCAACTAACTGTTCCCTACCTCTACCCCTAACTGCTGCTGGTACGTTCACAGTCCCGAACGCTGTCGATTTATCAGTGACTCAATCAGATTCCGATCCGTCATATGTTGATCTTGAGGCCACTCCTGACTTAGAAGCCTGCCAACCATCTGATAAGTTAGAGTTGAGTGTAGACAGTCATCCCTACGTACCAGATACAGGAGAGGTTCCTGTATTGTCTGACCCAGGGAATAGGGCTACTATTACAACTAAGGATGTGCCTAAGATTAAGGAAAAACCCAAAGTCAAAGTTAGGAATCATAACCTGGTCTCACCCACCCCTAACTCTGTTTCAGGCATACCCTGTTGGGTCGAAATTATGGTAATAGACCTAAAATCGGATCTTGAAGCTACAATAGCGGCTCAAATCAAGCCCTTAATATCTAAACTTGATAGACTGACGTCGCTAATTAACTCGAAATGGGCCAATAAGACAAGTGGGAATGGGTCTATACAGACGCATGGGGCACCAAAAGAAGTACCTCTCAAAAATGTACCCTGTACCAAGCCCTCAAAAGACCCTCCTATCAAGGCCAATACTTCATTAGTTAGTAAGGCATCAGCAATACAGCATTCGATCCAAACAGGGAGTAAATCTGTTGCACCCTCACCTACCCCTAGTGCGGTTGGTTCCGCTTCAGCTATACAAACATCCGCTGGACTAACTAAAGCGGGCAATCAACAAGCTAAGGGTCCCAACGGGTTGGCCACTAATTCGACACTATCTCCTTCCTCAAACAAGCCTCAAGAATCTAAGACAAAGCAGGCTCGCTTTAAGACAATTAGCCTGCCGCCGGAAGTTTCTCCCTTTGTGGTTGTCCTGACGGGTGTTCCGCCACTGAAGGAGGGAGCAAGAGAAACCTTTGTTGAATTAAGAAACAAATGTGCCCAGTGGCTCCAGCTGCACAAACCCCTACCCACCCATATGAGCGGTGAAATTCTTTCTGTACGTAGAGGTTATTGGGTGGGCAGGAATACCAAGACTATAGCAGGAGATGTCAATACTGTTAACTTTAGGGACACAGGGGCAGCGAATTATATATGTAACACACCTAGTAGCGGACCTGCCACTCAAATCAATCCACTTCCCTTGTCCTACTTCTTACCCATGCCCCCAAGACAAAATCTCCCCAGGTCTACCTTCCCAATTAATAGAGGGTATACACACGCTCCACAACATACCTCTTATCAGTGGCAGCAACCTTCACAACCTCCACAACCCCCACAACATATTACTTACCAGTGGCAACAACCTCTACAACCTCCACAACCCCCACAACATATTACCCACCAGTGGCAGCAACCTCTACAACCCCCACAACATATCACTCATCAGTGGCAGCAACCTTGGCAAGGGCTGCCCCCTCCTTTTGACCCCTTTCTTTCACAGTTTGCCCATCAAAATAGATTTTGTGCGTTAGATGAGGTTGACTGACTCAATTCCATGGAAGCTTCCGCCTTAAACCTTGATACCAATAGGGGTGAGGAGGAGGCTTCCTCAGCCACCTCTCATCTTCCCTGTCCCAACCTTCCAATTGTGGCAGCTATCAAACCAATACCTCATGCCCCAGACAGGGACTGTGCAGGTTCGATCACCCCTAAAACTACTATCAAAACTAGAGGTGAACCAACTAAGGGTGAAATAAAAATTCTTAGTTGGAACCTTGCGGGGATCACTAGGAAATTAGGTTTGCCCGAGTGGAACGATCTGGTCGAAGCTCATAAGATCTGTGTATTCCAGGAGACCTGGAGCACCGAGCCACTGTACCGGGTTGGTTTTGTCACTTTTTTTGTCCCAGCTGAAAAACCCAAGCAAGGGAAGGGGCGTCCCTCAGGGGGGCTCATCATTTGGGCAAGCATCTCACTTAACTGCCGACTAACCCTTAAGCGGATAGATAACCCAGATATTCTTGGTATCTCTCTGTCTAGTCATCGTGGTGGTCTGACCTTAGATCTCTACGATGTCTATGCTAGAGGTACCAGAAATGGGTGCAACTCACCTGTAATATCCGACCTTGAGGCCCAACTTAGGGACTATAAAGAACCTGATCACATCCTAATAGCAGGAGATTTTAATTGCACATACGAGCCACTTCCCCTGGATGGAATCCCTGATCTAGGAGAAGAAGATAGTAGATGGGGTATTCCCACACTCTCTATCCCTCCTATCAAGCGCTGGACTCGTAGTGCAATACAGTTAAATGCATTGACTCTGGAGTTTGGACTAAGAGCCACTAATGGTCGCACATCTTCTGACCGGATGGGTGCCCCAACGTTCAACAGAGTTGGTCATACCTCGAGGATCGACTATATTCTGTTGGACCGGGGGCTCTGGAGTTCGGTCATCGATATGGTCATTATACCGACCATAGAGAGTGACCACAACTCACTTTCTTTATCTATTATGAATCCTTGGTCTACTGGAGTGCCATCAGTACCATCTAGCTGTCCACATGGGGTCACTGTTTCCTCCTGTGGAAGACGCCTTAAGTGGAATAAAATCTCGAGCAATGTTCATAAACTCTCCACTATTGAAGAGGTCCTCAAAGCCTCACAAGTGGAGATTAGTTCTATAGACCCACCCATGAATTGAATTGAATTTAAAATTACTTATAAGAGCGCACATACACCAGCTGCTTCTTGGCGCTACCACTAACAGACTACTGAGAAAGGAAAGAAACAGGGGGCCGGGGGGGTTATTCAAATGATTGCTTAAATAGGTGGGCCTTAAGTTGTTTCCGAAAATGTTGGTAGACAGTGAGGGATCGAATTCCCAGAGGCAGAGAGTTCCACAGGGACGGGGCCAGGGTGGCGAATTTAGATCCTCCCCACTTCTTCCTCCGGAACCGTGGAACCGTAAGAAGGGCCTGGGAGGACGAGCGGAGCTCTCTACCCGGAACATACTGGGTAATCTCTGAGGAAATGAAGGCTGGGGCTAAGCCTTGACGGGCGAGAAAGGTAATGGAGGCGATCTTAAATTGAACTCGGGCCTGCACGGGCAGCCAATGTAGGGACTTCAGGAGGGGGGTGGAATGATGAAATTTCGGGAGATTAAAGACCAGGCGGGCCGCCTGGTTCTGGATGAGTTGGAGACGCCGTAAACTATATGCAGGGATACCCGCATATAGGGCGTTCCCGTAGTCCAGGCGGGATACCACCATGGCCAAAATGATAAGCTTGAGGGCAGAAAATGAAAAAAAACGGGACACCCTGCGTATAGTACGCAGTGCAAGAAAAGAGGCAGAAACCACAGAGCTGACCTGGGAGTGAAGGGACAGTTGAGAATTGACTTTAATGCCAAGGGTTTTAACTGAGGTAACAGGAGTGGGAGAGGGACCAAGAGAGGGGGGCCAAAACAAAGGGGCCCAGGGGCTGGATTGAACCACCTGTCAACACCAACTCGGTCTTATCGGGGTTGAGTTTAAGGTGGTTGTGGTTCATCCAGTCCCTGATGTGAAGCATGATAGATTGAAAGTTAAGAGCAGAGGAAGAAGAAGAGGACAGGTCAAAGACAAGCTGGAGGTCGTCCGCGTAATTAAACACGGCGACCTCCATTTGTTGCAGAGAAAAAATAAGGGGGGCAATGTAAAGATTAAATAAGAGGGGGGAAAGGGAGGAGCCCTGTGGGACCCCGCACTGAACTTTCCGGACGTCCGCTATAAAATCACCCAGGCGAACAGCCTGGGTGCGGTCCCTCAGGAAGGAGGAAAGCCAGACCAAGGCCGTCCCCCCGACCCCCGCCGCCCTGACACGGGAAAGTAAGATGGTATGATCCACCGTGTCAAAAGCGGCTGAGAGGTCGAGGAGCACCAAGGCCTGGCGTTGGTTGGTATCCATACCCTCCCTGAGGCTGTCCAAGACAGAGATGACCACGGACTCCGTAGAGTGTGCGGGGCGAAAGCCGGCCTGACGGGGGGCAAGGGCTCCGTGCGTCTCCACAAAGGTACTCAGTGCGCAGGTGACATGGCGCTCGAGTACCTTTGCCAGAAATGGCAAGAGGGAAATGGGACGAAAATTAGCGGGCACAGAGGGGTCCAAGCCGGGCTTTTTCAGGATGGGCACAATCACCGCCGATTTCAGGGGGTCAGGTACCACACCCTGGGCAAGTGAACTGTTTAAGAGATGAAGTGGAGGGTCAGGACATGAGGAAAAAATGTGACGAAGAACATGAGCGGGACAAGGATCACGTGGGGAACCAGACTTAACCAGGGGGACCAAAGTGGACAAGGTTTCACGAGTCATGAGAGGGAACGAAGTGAATTCAGCCTTAGGAGGGGGACACTGGGGGTCAACAAAAGAGGGAGAAGGAGGGGGAATGTTGGCCTTAATGGTCGCAATTTTATGGATGAAATAATTGTTAAGGGAACAGCAGAGTTCCTCGGATGGGGCAGGCTTAAGAGTGGACCTGTCCGAGAACGCCAGATTGTGGACAATGGCAAATATTTCTTTGGACTGATTTTCAGCAGCCAATATTTTGGAGGAAAAATAGATGGTTTTGGCCTCCAAGATGTCTTTTTTGTACTTGGCCAGGATGGTAACATACTCCAAACGTACAGTGGGGCTATAGTTTCTCCTCCAGGCTCGCTCGGCGCGTCGAACCGCTAACTTGGTGGCCTTAAGCTCTTTACTGAACCAACGGTTAGCGTCTTTGTCGCGCTTAGAGGTAATACGTTTGAGCGGTGCCACAGCGTCACAACCTGAAGACAGCCACTGTTCTATGGCCTTGACCTGTGAAAAGGTGGATAAGCCCTTTAGTGAAGGGGGGGAGGCAGCGAGTGAGGCAGAGAGATCATCCAGATTGGCTCGGCCCCAAGCTCGAACCCAGATGTTTTTAGGGCGGGGGAGTTTGACAAGGGAGTGCACAGGAAGGGAAAATGAGACAAGGTAATGGTCAGACCAAGTGCAAGGGGAAACTGAAAGAAGGTCCACCGGGCAGTTAAGGGACCAAATCTGGTCGAGTACGTGACCCTTAATGTGGGTGGGAGAGTGAACATGTGAAATGAAACTGAAAGATCGAAGGGATTCAGAAAACTCCTTCGACGAGGAGCATTCAGCGGGGTCAGAGGGCCAAAAATTAAAATCACCAAGGAGTAAAATAGAAGAATTATTAACAGTGATGGTGGCCAGAACTTCCAGAAAATCATGAAGGAACAACAAAGGAGATTTGGGAGGACGATAAATGAGAAAACAGGTCAAGGGAGGAGTAGTGGCGGTGGTGCGAATGACCAAGTATTCAGAGGTTGAAATGGCGGGCAAAGACAGGATTTGAAAAGGGAGGTCAGTGCGGGCGATAACCGCTACACCGCCTCCAGTTCTGTTAGTAGGACGGTCTGCTCGCAGGGCATAATATTGGGCCGGTAGAGTGGCTAAAAGGGCAGGAAGAGAGTCATCACCAAACCAGGTCTCCGTCAGGAAGAGAAGGTCTGGTGCATGAAGGTCCAACAGGACCGAGAGTTCGTGCGCATGAGCGACGGCAGATCTAGTATTGAGGTACAGTGCTTTGAGGGATTTGGAAGCTGTCGATGGGTTCGTATCGTCAACAGAACATGAGGAGTCAGCTGTAGATAGGGAAATCAAAGGAGCAGTAACAGAGCAAAGGCCAAGACGGGAAATATGAGAGTAGATAGAGGCTGGGATAGACCATGGTCCCTGGAGGTGGTAGAGCTGGTCAGGGGTATAGGCAGTGTGGGGGGCAGAGTGACGTAGCCCTGGTCCCGGACTGTCGCGGACGGGCGCAGACGGGCTTGCCTTTGGCGCGCCTTCGGCGCGCCATCGTCGCGCCCGCTGCGCCCGTCCGCTGCGCGTCCGGCCCAAACACATATTTTTATACCAGGATCCAAGGGAAAAAAGGGGAGGAGGAGGGGGCGTGGCCTACAAGATGGGCGGGGCTTACTCGCCCGCGAAGGATGTCAACAGCGAGGGAGGACTCCCCAAGGCAGCGCCCAAGTCGGCTGTCAGGGAGCTCCCGAGGAGGCAGGGGGGAATGCCAATATTCCTGTCAAGTTTAAAATCACACAGGTAAATCACAATACAATATTAAAACAAATTCAGACAGCGCTCCTGGCTTTCCGCCTCAGGAGTAGTTAGGAGGGCGCGCTAGTGATCAGCGCGCGCTTTTGAGCCGGTAGGAGGGGGCGTGGCCTACAAGATGGGCGGGGCTTACTCGCCCGCGAAGGATGTCAACAGCGAGGGAGGACTCCCCAAGTCCCCAAGGCAGCGCCCAAGTCGGCTGTCAGGGAGCTCCCGAGGAGGCAGGGGGGAATGCCAATATTCCTGTCAAGTTTAAAATCACACAGGTAAATCACAATACAATATTAAAACAAATTCAGACAGCGCTCCTGGCTTTCCGCCTCAGGAGTAGTTAGGCCATGGCAGTAGATAGGGTAACATCTATATATGAAGCAGCCATAAAAGCTATAGGGGAAGTTTTTTGGGTAAAGGGGACTGCAGGGAAAACTATGCCCCAGAATAAAACTAAAGGGAAACATGACTGGTACTCTGCATCATGCAGGAAAGCCAAGACAAGGCTAATTGAGGCTGTCAAGGGCAAGTTCCAACCCCTAATACAGATAGCCAGGCAAGAACATAAGAGATCATTGGGGCTAGCAAAAAGGGAGTGGGAAGATGCTTATTGGTCAACTCTTAAAGAAGCTAGCTCTAAAAAAGACTCAAAATGGTTTTGGGATACCATAAGAGCTCGCAACAGGCCAGATAGCGACCTGATAACCTGCAATATCCCAAGTCAGGCGTGGGTCAAACATTTCTCCAAACTTTACACCCGTCATGGTGATTCTGATGGGGGAGGGGTGGTCTCACCATTGCTCCCTCAAATTTATGATATCCGGCCTACTGACTTTGATTTCACGATCAAGGAAGTGGAATATGCATTAAGCACTATTATTCCACAAAAAGCGGCTGGCCCGGATGGCATTCCTGGCGACCTCTTAAAGTCTGACAGCGTAAAATGGGGGAAACTGATTCATTCTTTGCTTGCTGCCATCTGCAAAGGTGCCCCTATTCCCTCATCGTGGAAAGGGGCTGAGGTGGTCCCTATCCATAAAAAAGGCTCCAGGGACGATCCATCAAACTACAGGCCGATCAGCTTGTTAGACATTAGCCAAAAAGTAGTCGGCAAGGTCCTGCTGGTCAGAATTCTAAACTGGGTAGAAGAAAACAAAATTCTTTCTGACTATCAGGCAGGTTTTAGAGTGGGCACTGGGACGATTGAGCAAGCCTTCAGACTCATGATGGTGTACTGGAAGGTCGTGGTCATAGGCAAGGGCAGTCTTTATCTCGCGTTCATCGATTTAAAGACTGCCTTTGACCTTGTACCTAGGGAATCTTTATGGAGTGTACTGGCCGATATGGGGTTGCCCCACTATCTGCTATCCCTACTTGTCAGGCTGCACCACAATAGTTTTGCCCAGGTTAGGTGGGGCCCTGGGGGGGAGAAAACGGGTAGTATCCCGGTTGAGAGAGGTGTCCGCCAGGGATGTGTCCTAGCCCCCACCCTTTTTTCTCTTTACATCAATGGGGTGGTTGAGCACCTTCGGAAACATCCTTCAGATGAACCATCCCTGGCCGGCGAACGTATACCAACCCTCCTCTTCGCGGATGATACGCTTTTAAATTCTAAATCCCCGATGGGCCTCCAGAGACTTTTGGACAATTTTCAATCCTTTTGCACCAAACGAGGTCTGGTAATAAATACAAGTAAAACTAAGTACCTTGTGCTGAATCCTCCTAAACAACAAGTTCGCTCTCCCACTCTGAATGCCGTGCTCCTGGAAAGGGTAGAGGTTTTTGACTATCTTGGGATACGCCTCTCGCACAAAATGGAATGGACCCCACACTTGGACAAAATGTTGCTAACTCACAAGAGGATTACAGGAGCCCTTTTGAAAGAGCAACAATCCTGTATAATAAGACCAATAGCTACAGTCCTCGAGATTTACTCAGCTAAAGGTGTTAGCTCTGCCCTTTATGGGGCCGAACTTTGGGGCTCATCCATTACTGACGCTTTGCCGAGATCAGAAAATAAATTTTGTAGAGCAATTATGTCCCTTCCACAGGGCACCCCTACACTCCCCCTAATGCTGGACCTAGGCTGCCGCCAAATTGATGATGTTGCAAAATTCCGTCCATTATTGTTATGGGCACGTATTTGGCGTGTGGAAGAACTTAGCGGATATGCCCAAGGACTAGCTGAAATTATGTCATCACCAAGTTGGCACAAAATCAAATGGCTGAGAGACATGAAGATCTTGCTAACAAAACTGGGCCTAAACGAAGCATGGTCGAATAGAACTTCACCCTCGAAGCTAGTCCTTAAAAAGCTCTATTGGGACTGGATCCTTTTTCAGAGGAACACTAGTACCACCTTGGGTAGGCTCACGGAGGACTTTCTGAGGTTCAAAGATCGACCCAAACGGGAATTGTATCTCGATATTATTCAAAAACCTTTTGATAGGGCCCTGTACTTCAGATTCAGAATAGGAACCCTTCCTCTTAATTCTTTCACCTCATGATGGAAATCTCGTATGGAAATGACAGAGCTCTGCCCAGCATGCCTCGCCAAACCAGAGACATTGGCACATTTTATGTTTGAGTGCAGCGAGTATGCAACACCAAGGAGGGTCTGGCTTAAAAACTTATGTCCACAGTTGGGTACTAGGAGTCATGAGGCAGCAATTAGGATACTCATATCTGACAGCCGTGTGTCCTATGTTTGTGCTTTAGCCAAATTTTTATCATGGGCTTGGTCCATTCGAGCCAAAAGGCTAAAATTGACTGTTTAATCCCATTTTACAATGTATCAATCCAATGAACTGCCTTTTGACCTGATTCGCTAATCTGTAAAAATTTAATGAACTAATAGGCTAGTATCATTTGTGTAAATCCTTTTTAAATATTTATTGTAAAATCTACTGTCCTTTTTTTGTTGTTAAGCAATCCTTTCTAAATAGGTCAAATTTTTTGTTTCAAGTTTATGTCTGTTTTTTAAAACTGTACCATTGTGATTTTCTGTGCTGCTTTTATGATAATTTCTTTTATCGAAATAAAGCCTTTTGACTTTGACTTTGAACATTGTCTGTTCATTATTTCAGAATGCTCAAAAAGTGACAGCATCTCCAAAAACTGGAATTCTTACAAAAAACTCATCTTTCAAGTCAGGACTACCCTTTACCAACATAATCCAGGTACTAGAATTTGATCCACTAAAGAACACGCAGTGATAGAGAGAAGGGACACAAAATACTGAATATTATTTTTTTTCTTTATTTATTCCATATTACATAGTGTTATTGCCCTGAAGATAATCCCTTTACTGTAGAAGAATGGCACAACAAGATCCACAATGCCACTGTAGTGGCTATGCCCACTGGGGCGGGGTTTTGAATTTAAATGCCGTGCTGATGCCTCACAAGTCTGGTACCTCTGAAGAAATGCCTCCGGCATGAAAAACGTCAGGTTGGACCTTATTCCTGTTTTGCAGCGTCTCCTCCCCACTGTGTGTTCCTCTATTAAAGAATGTTGGTTAATGACTCACCTGTCGTGCGGCCCCTTCATAGCAGGCATATTTATATATCCTACTAATTATAATTAGGACCAAAGTCTCCATGGGAAAATAGTTTTTTGTTTTGCCAATAGCTTTGGCACCGCTTGGCAGTTCGGGCTGGACTGTTCCCATGAGGCACAGGGTCAAGACTGATTTGCATATGGCCAGGTCTAAACTGGGGTGGCATGGTGAGCAAACAAATGATGGATTTAACCCAGATCTCTTGACTGGGGGTGAATGTTTAGATTTTTTTCTGCATTCCGTCCACCAATTGTCTGTCTACCGCTTGGCGAATCTCCATGAATTTTTCACAATATTCCCCCTTTTTGGCCCAGCTGCTCTGTTGAATGTTTCAGAGTGATTTGTGAAGCGGGGGCAGAGAAAAAAGGGGGATCTCAGAATGTGTTTCCCCAGTATTATGTCTATGGTGATTTTTCATCTTTTGAACATGACTACAGCCCAAAATGCTGAAATGAGTTACACCAAATCGGGCAGAAAGCTAGATGTTGGTCTAGAAAGTGTGCTTTTGTGATTTATTGTAAATGTGTTTGGTAGTTTCAGAGAAATTAAAGGTAAACAAATTGATAACTGGGGACGCAAGTCTTTGCAGTGTTCTTGAGGATCCAACCAAAATTTGATTGCCTGCCAAAACTTCAACATGGAAGTGTTGACAGCCATATTGGAACTCGTTTAGAGCCGAGTAGGGTCCCACAGGGACCCTGTCACAGTTTAAAAGCTTTTTTTATTTTACTGCTGACTCGAGGGTGGATCTGTGAGTCCGGTGGAAAATGTTTATAAAAAGTTGTGTGGGCTACTGGGCTTCTTTTTTCTAAAGCCCCCGGGTGGGCCAAATCCCAGGGGCCTGGTAATAATAAAGGCGGGGACATAAGTGCCCCCTCTTAAGGGTAAATTAAACCTCAGGGACCCCCACCTCCCCAGGATGTTTTTTTATCATTTATTATATGGGTGCCCACACTGCAACCCCCATGCCCCAGGGACTACCACCTCTCTGGGGCTTTGAAAATAATAATGCCGGGGGCTGCACGAACACCCCACAGCCCTTCGGGCCACCACCTCCCCTTGGCTATAACCGTCTTCTCCCTGTTTTTTTTTTAATGAGTGCAGGGCCCGCATGGACCCCCCGCAGCCCCAGGGACTGCCACCTCCGTGGGGCTTTTCACAAACAGGTGGCGACACGGCTCCGCAGCCCCCTGAGTGGTGATGGTGATGACAGAGGCCCGATGTGCCCTTTAAGTGTATATAATCCCCTATATAGTCATACCTAGTGCCAGGGGGCACAGTGTATATTTGCGATTGCGTTCTAATGTGTTTTATGAGTAATAAAAAGGCTATTTTTTATATGACCTTGTGTGGAGTTTCTTTGGTGGTGTGCCTAGTGTGTCACGTCTGTGTGAGTGTGTTGTGCAATGCTTTACACATTGCCTCTGGGATAAGCCTGACTGCTCTGCCAAGCTACCAAGGTGTGTAACTCCCTTGCCCTGACTAGAGTGGGGTTTTTTGCCTTGCTTAGACCCTTGACCTAGCCAACCAGAAATTCCATTTCTAACATTGGTTGTCAGTGGTGAGGATAGAACTTGCGTTTGCTCAGTTCCACAGTGATGCATGGTTGCACTACAAACTCTGCATTTAGACAAAATCACATGTTTAGGGATTTTATCTCCTATGTCTTTTACTTTCTCCTAAAAGTGTCATTTTGAATTGTGTACCATTGCTTCAGCAAAGATGCCTAGGTCTCTTGTTTTGCACTGTGGGTTGTTTATCTTGGCAGGATGGGGTTAATCTATAATGGAATGACCTTTGGGAGTACACTGAGGAGGAGATAATGAGTTTCTGCAGGGAAAGGGGGATGCCAATAGAAGGCAACTTCTGCAGAAAACTGTTCCACTTTGAAGCAGCCCACAGGGGAGTAGTCCTAGAGCCCTGGGGGACCTTACCGATTACCCCTCAGCATACCTAAGTGGTGGTTTTGTGGGGGGGACTGGCGAGTCTGAAGAGGAGGGAGAAAATGACAGGGGAGGGACGCCAGTAGATAGTGAGGAATCCATAGAGAGGGAGCCCCTTGCTGGGTCTAGTGCCAAGGGCAGTGCCCCATCCCTTCCCCTGTCCCCAGAGGAGTGGGTGTATAGAAGGGAAGAAAGAGACCATCAACTGGCGTTGGAAAGGCTAAGGTTGGAGCTAACATAGCTGGGTGTGGAGGAGAAAGAGCTTGAGACTGAGAGGGTCTTAGCGCAGGAGAGGATGATGGAGGCAGAGAGATGGCCGTCACCAGGGAAAAGCTAACTCTTGAGGATATGTCCCCTGAGTATAGTTTTAGTGGTCTGGAATCACCAGTGAAGGTGGGGTCCAGTGGTGGCAGTAAAAGTGAGTTCAGTGTAGGTTGTTCCACTCCCAGATCCCAGAACATGGTACCTAGTTCCCAGGAAGGGTACAGGTTGAGGCTCCCTGACAGTAGGAAACTGTCTCACCAGGCTTGGTGGTAGTTTGTGGAGGAATATTGTGATGCACTGGAAGGTTGGGTGATTGGTAGCACGGCAAACAATTTTGAAGGACTGCTCCATCAGATTGTCAGAGAGCACATGTTCCATTGTTGTTTTCCAGGGTTACACCAACTGCTGTTGGAGTGTGAGTTCTCTGATCCCAGGGAGGTTGTACGGGAGGCAGACCTCTGGGTGAGTGTCAGAGGGTCTTAGAAGGTATTGGAAAGAGACCCTAAGAGGAGTGGCTGAGGTATTTCCCAGCCCAGGGTGGTGGGAACAGTTATTAGTAGCCCAGATAGGTCCTGGTGTAGTGGGAGGGGTGTAGGGACTCATGAGCTGTCTCCGCTGAGAACGAGTGAGAATGGGATGTGTCCCAAGGTGCCCGAAACCCAGTCCCTGGGCCTGGAGTGTTCCTTTGGGGATTACCAGGTGGGGAGCCTAGGCTGTATTTGTAGGACATCCATTGGAGAAGTGTGGCTCAATGGTTAGAGTGGCAGACCCTGATGCAGAGGTCTGGCCGGGGACCAGAGTTCAATTCCTGCCTCGGCTGGTCTCGGCGGATCTTGGGATCATAATCGTCGGACCTGATTTCTCGCCTCGGTGCCTACTCTAAGCGTGGGTCCCACGCTGCAACTCTGGACAATAGCTTGCTTAGTCCCCACAACGGCCCCCAACAGTGCTAGGGATGCCTGGTTGCACCCTGGGGATGCCCAGGAGTGGACATTTCATGGGGAAAAACCAGGAAGGGTTCCCTAGCGGTATGAGTACAGCGCCAGGACACTCCAGAGTATCAGTGCGCTTTACAAATACGCCTACATTTACATTTACATTTACATTGAGGGGGGATCTGCTAGTATCAGGATAACTTGGAGCATCTGTAAGCGGACCTTCATCAGTTCTGGTGTCTGGCGGTGCCACTCCTGAGTGGAGGGTGCAGTAGTCCAGGTGGAGGGGTGAGAGGGGAATGCAGTCCCCAGTGGGAGAACCAGTGGGCCAGGGGTCAGCCATAAGGGCTGAGCCTCCTAGGAGTCACCATGGTGACACCACTTCTTTTTTAGGGGGTCTTCACACACTCTCAGATGGGCAGGGGTCAGACGATCAGCGCCAGGCAGACTGTCACGCAACACATGAGGTATATGTTATCCTTGGGGAGCCTTCATGCTCCCCCGGATGTCCTGGTGTGTCAGGCAGGTGCTCAGCCGCAGGGTGTAGTCCCTAGGTTGGGAGACCAGTTTCAGGTTCTGTCTGACCTGGAGGGAAGGACATCTGTAACCAGTGTCCTTAATGGTTTGTCTTCTAGGCGTACCACTCCAGGTGGGAGGGTGCAAAACTCTGGAAGGGGGTGCAGAAGGAGGGAGTTTTTGCCTCTGGCCCCGGTTCAACTTGAGGGTTTAGATCTTAGGTTGCTAGACCAGTTGCAGGGCAGAAGCCCTGAACTGGTGGGAGAATTGTGTGGGAGGACTGATTCCAGCGCCCTGACAGTTTTGTGTTCTGAGGCTGCCTCTCCTAGGAGCAGAGCGCAGGACCCCAGAAGGAGGGGTAGGGGAAGGAGAGCCTCACCTGTGACTCCTTGTCAGCCTGAAGGTGCAGACCTTGGGTTGAGGGATCAGTGCCAGTTTAGAACTGCACGGATAAGAGGTAGAGTGGAGAATGGATGCTATGTACCAGGGGTTACTGCCTCCCGCTCTGTGAGATGGAAAGGTCATGAAACATCTCGATGGTCTAGGGCCCGGTACTGGCTACGGACAGCTAGGGAGTCCCACTGGGGTAGCTTAGTTAGTCCTGGAAGCTTAGACAGAGGGAACCACATGGGTTCAGATTGGGGTAGAACTGGAGTGTGCCCCTGCAGTTGGGGGCCCACGTTCCTGTTCTATCTCCCCAAGCAGGGAAGCCCAGCAAGGTATTGATTGGTCTACCCTGGCTTTAGGCTGGAAGAGTGTTGCGTTGGACTTGGCTCTTTTTGCAGGGTCATCCCTGAACTTTTTGCCTTCCTCCTGGTATTTTTTCTGACCTGTTGTTGGTGGTGTTAGGACTCTGGGCACTTTATCGCTGCTGTCCAGTGTAAAGTGCATGTGCTCTCTATGGCTAAACATGGTAAGATTGGTCTACACCTATTTGGCATATTTAAATTACCTGCCAGTCCCTTGTAAAGTGTTATCTAAGATAACCAGGGCCAGAAAATTAAATGCTACTGGTGGGCTTTCACCACTGCTTGCGCCACCCACCAAAGTAGCCTTTCAAACCTGTCTCAGGCTTCTGCCATTGCAGAGCCTGAGCACGCAGTTTACTGCCGCTGTGATGTGGCACATAGAGTGGTTGCCAAATCCGTGACTCCCCTTTTACTACATATCAGTAAGCATGAGCCAAAAATCCGTTACGCTGGCGAAATTTGCGAATTTTCAGCAATTTCGCGATCCGCGAATCTCACGAAATTGCCCAAAATTCGCAAATTTGCGAGCCGGCGGATTTTTTTTTTATGGCCAGCTCACTCAAGGGTTCCCTGTGCCCTTCGGCGCGATGGCATAGTAAGTGGTAACACACACATGGTCACTGGAGACAACTCTTCTCGCACTTTATGCAGCTGTAGTGTAGGAAAAGCACTATACATTTACCCAACGGGGTAGCACTTACTGATTAGCCAGTAGAAAGTACTCCAGTTGAGTAGAGGTATCGCACAAAACGATGGCGTCTTCTTGGAAAAATATGAAGGGCAGGGTTCATTCTGGCACGATGCTCCTGTCACAAAAATTAAACCTCAACAGGAAGCACTTACAGATATAAATAAAGCAGGTGCCCGAGTTAAAGCTCAAGTTCAGTAACGCATTCATCAGACCAAAAACAATCGTGAGCTTTGACGAGGCTGGTCAGGTGTGCTTTCTCCCCATATCTACCATCGAAAATTAGCTGTGATGCTGGATAGAGGCCTCTCAGATTTCGTACGAATTTGCAGATCGCAGATCCGCAAAATTCGGCCATACTTACATATCAGTCACCCCTTAGGTAGACCCTACCTAACCCTATGGGCAGGGTGCAATGTAAGCAAAAGGTAGGACATGTGCCTCAACTGTGTGGCATGTCCTGGTAGTGACAAACAGCCATTTTGGTTTCCCACTACTGGCAGGCTGCCCTCTCATAGGAATGCATTGAGATTCCCTGATAAGTGTTTCAGTAGCAATTCCTGATCTGAGAAGAGTGGCGTGATCATGTTTCGTATGTTTGGAATAGTGGATAGTGAATAGGCCCATCTGCATTTGGAGTAGTGCGAGGAGAAGCACCTGGGCCTGAATAGGACTGTGCCTGCCCTCCACAATACTGGCACTGCCCCCCTGTGGTGTGTCTGGGGCCAGAGCCTACACTAACAAAGGAGGATGTTGTGCACTTGTTAAGTGCCCCCCAGAACTGGTTTGGACCAAGCAAAGAGCCCTGTGCCAGGGGAAGAACAAAGACCTAGCTTGTATAAGTATTGGGGCTGTGACCCCATGCAAGTGTGTGCTGTTGGTGCTTACTTTGGAACTACTGGGCCCAGGAGGATTCACCATCTGGGGCTCCCTACTTATGGGAGTGAAACTGATGCCCTGTTGAAGATCCCCGGTGTGCTGGCATGCCTGGACTGACTAAACTGAAAGGAGATACTGCCCGCAGCTTGTGGTGAAGCGCTCTGGATGCAGGTAGGATGCTGAAGAGCCCTGGGACTTTGTGATTCTTGCCCTTGTTGGTTTGTCAAGGCTGAGAAGTACCAGTGCCTGTTTGGCACTGTGTTGTTGCCCTCGTACCTTTGAAAGACAGTGCGTGGTGAGTGCTAGGTTCTTGACCCTATGCAAGGATCTCAGCCACAGCACGTGGAAAGTGTTGTGGTTCCCTACTGGCATTGCTAGGAGCGGTGTCGCAGATCGCACTCGGGGAGTGCTGTAATGCCAAGTGCCCGAGAGTAGGCTCGCTGCATGTTGCCTGGAAGTTGCAGAGACTTTCTCTGTAAAGCAGGAAGTCAGGCGAGTAGAGGTTGGCCTGGGGCATGGCTGGCAGGAAAAATGCAGCCCAGGAGCCGGAAGTCAGGCAAGCTTGGGACCAATGGTGGCATACTGGGCAGTTGTGTTTATGTTCATGAGGGGCATGATGTGTTGTAGAAATGTTGCACTGTTACTACCTACAATGTATGCCTAATCTCTGTATGCGCAATGTTTTATGCTACTGTGATGACGGTCATACCCCATGATTTATGCATCCTGTGTTTATGCTACTTACAGTGGCTACCAGTAGTTACTGGTTGTTTTCCATTTCATTTCAATCTTTATTTCGATCTATTTAGATCATAAAAGAAATGCAAACAGTTTACAATCAATTTAAAATAATACCCAATGAAACAAGAATTAAAAAGCATTACGATAAGCCTGTTAAAATCGATTACTGTATGTTACATTTAAAAATCATCAGTGCAGTTCATTTATCCCGAATCTACCTCAGACTTGATGTGGCGGGTGCGGGTTTGCCACATCGCTGTTAAACATTTTGCCACCGCAACACAATCGGGGTGAAAGATCCATCTTTAAAATTCTGTAAGCTGGGAGGTATTGACTGAAACCTAAATTTTTAAGAAGAGGGACACGCCAATATTTCCTAGATCTTTGATAAGCATTGCAGAAAAATATCATGTGCAGGTAGTTTTCCTGGTGGTATGAGCATGACGGGCACTGTTCTCTAGTCAATGACTGGGCCCAGCGGTTAGTAAATGCCCTAATAGGGAGTGTACCGTAATGCCACTGCATAAATAGTTTTCTGGTCAGAACGGGAGTAACACCATTGAGCACCTGCTCTAGATAGTATAAATCTTTAGATTTAATGAACAGATTTGTAAGGGACCCCTCCCGTGTGCTCCCCGTTAAGGCCAGTAACTTCAGCTCATAAAAATCCCTCGAGAGGAGTGTGCGTGGGATCCTACTGCATGCATTTCCTGGATCTAACCATAATTCTGGTCTTCCTAGGCTCTCACATGTTTATTTTATATATCTCAGCCATGGGATTTGTGTTGCATTGGGCAGGCGTAGGATCTCTTGGAGCTCAGTCCTGTAGTTCATAAGTTCTGGCGTGCTCCAGATACGGCGCCAAAAGGTTATTGGTCTTAGTCCCAGCTCTTCCGTGATTGGTCTAAGACCCAGGTCCAGTCTCATCAGGAGGAGCGGGGTGCTTGCTGGTAAGGCCGCCAACTGTCTGATGAATTTATTTTCGGTAGTAAGCAAGTTTTGGGCAGGAATGTGACCCCACAGTTCCCCTCCATATAAAACTGCCCCTCTTGCCTGCATTTTATAAATTTGAAGCACAGGACCAAAAGGTTTATAGGTCGACCTACTTGCCATCCTGCAAATGCCACCCATTAACTGGACCAATTTCATATTATCCTTGGTCCGGTGCGTGTCCAATGTCATATCCTGGTTGATAGTTACCCCCAGGTATTCAAAAGTGAGAACCCTCTCGAGTCTTAGTGCACCTATGGTAGGGTTGGGGCGTGTTGAGGGGGGGGTTGAGAATCATGAATTTGGTTTTTAAGGCATTGATCTCAAGCCCCCGCTCCACACAAAAAACTGAAAACCCATCCAGGACCCGTTGTATTCCCATGGGGGACTTGGACAGCAGCAGGGTGTCGTCCGCGAACATAATAGCGGGCACCCTGCTGCCGTTTACCTTGGGAGCGTCAATGTCACCCATCCTGGTCAGATGGGCGATTAACCCGTTGACAAAGATGCAGAACAGGGTCGGCGCAAGCACACAACCCTGTCTCACCCCCCTGTCAACGGGGAACCTTCCAGAAAGTGCCCCATTTCTGCCGCACCTGACACGTGCAAAATTTCCCTGGTGTAATCTTATCAGAATGGTCAGGATGTCAGCCGGAATACCCAGCTCCGCCAATACGGTCCATAGTCTATCTCTTGGTACTAAGTCGAAGGCGGTTCGCAAGTCCACAAATACCGTGTACAAGCTGCCGCCCTCGATTGCCGCGGTCTTCCAGAACAGAAGATTCAGACGGAAGATCTGGTCCATAGTTGAGACCCCTCTTCTGAATCCCGCCTGGTAGGGACTAAGAATGTTAAATTACTCTATCCAATTTTGGAGGCGATCTAGTATCAGCCTACCAAATAATTTCTGGGGTACATCTATGAGGCTGATGGGCCTGTAGTTGGCTGGGAGCAGAGGTGATCCCTTCTTAAATATGGGAACAATCTCTGCGCCCAGCCAAGTACAGGGGACCTTCATACCCCTCAGGACAGCATTGAATATCAGCACCAAGTAGGGGGCCCATACATCAGGCTCCTGTTTGAATAAGTCGCCCGGCAAGCCATCCAATCCCGGCGCTTTGCCTGATGCCAGCCCTGCAATGGCTGCTCGTACCTCCTTCTCTGTGAAGGGATCCCCTTCCACTAATACGCTGGGGATAGGTGGAGGGTCATTGGGGACCTCGTCAGCAACCCTGTAAAGGGAGTGGAAGTGATCTTGCCAGGTCTTGGCTGAGATATTAGGTTCAATAGCCGAGACTAGCTCCTCGGACCCCGTGTTGACAATACGCCAAAATTTACGAGAGTCCCTGCTAGCTAGTAATGTAGTGAGGTTTGCCCATGTTTCCTGTTCCCATTCACTTTTGGCATGGGTGATCAGGCGCTTATAGTCCCTTCTCCTGTCCTGTATCTCAGGTCTATCTGTACCTTCCTTAATCGAGGTCAGGAGATCTATGTTGGCCTTGCGGCACACCTGATTGTACCAAGTGGGGCGGTTGTAACAACCACCCCCACTCTTTCCTGTGGAAAAAAGAACTTCGGCCACGGACTTGAAGAGGTCCTCATGCGCCAACCACAATTTCTTGTATGTGCCCTGGGAGGTGGGGTGCTCCATTATTGCACACACCTTTTCAAGAGTAGGAATGAGCCGGGCGTAGAGCCCAGAAACCTTCTCTGGATTTGAGGCTAGCTTCTCCCACCTCACTCTCCGTCTATTGTTTGTCAGCGCCAGCCCTGGGGAAGCGTCGTCTGCCACAGCCCCTCTATCTTCTAGGCCGGGAAGGGCGTATTCCAGTTCGAGCGCATTGTGGTCGCTGTCTTCCCTAAGTATCACCCGGAAATCAGTGATATGCGACCACAGAGAGAGTTGGACCAGAATATAGTCCAATCTGGACTCCCTGCCCTCTCTATTATATGTACATTTGGGGGGGATATCTGAGCTTATACGCCCATTGCAAGCCCGCACGCCGTGTTTCAGAGTTAGGGCGGTAATTTGGACAGCTAGAGGAGTCCAGGCTCTTGGGGGGGAGCTACCGAAGGGGGTACCAACCACGCGACATCCTCCTCCTGGGATAATCCATCCAGTAGACCTAAGAGGGGCTCAAAGTGACAGTTAATATCACCTCCTACCAAAAAGGGTGTGCCCTGTGGGATGTCACTGAGAAAGACTGAGAGTTCCTCGATGGTATGTGACTCTTGTGTGATGTTTACGGGCCTGGAATATACATTTACCACGACCAGTCTACTCAAGTTTGGCCACTCCAACAAAACACCAAGGATATCCTCTGAAGCTGAGGGGAGAAGTGTGGCCTCACAGCCCAGGTCGACAGCCACCCAGGTAGCGAGACCTCCTGACGGACGCCCCTTACCCCCCCACTTCGCTGAAATTGAGAATACCGCGAAACCTGTGCGGGAGACAACCTCTCTTGCCCAGGTTTCTTGGAACAGGCATATGTCTTTGGCCTCAATAAACGAACTCCAGTCCAGGCAATTCAGTTTATTCTCAAGGCCAGCCACGTTCCAGGACAATATCTTGAAAAAGGGTAGTCTAGGATTCAAGATAGGAAGAGGAGGTGTGACCGTGTCAGTTAGACTCGTCAATGGTTTAGCGATATGCGGTCGTTCCCCTAGTTCGACTATGGGTTCCTTCATGCTGGATGGGGGTCCTTTAGTGTTTGGGTGAGCCACTTTACTATTGTTTTGCTCCTCCCAATGATCCTGCTCCAAGGGTTTGGCAAGGCGTACAGTAGGGGGGGTAGTATTTCCTTCTTTGGGGCCCCTTTGTAAATCGCCAGCCTCCCCCCTCCTGCCCCAGTTCTGTCAATCCACCATATCCAGACAGCTATACCTATTAAATGTTGGAAAATAGTCAGGCTGCTGGAATCTGGGATGGTGGAAATCACCTCTTTCTCTATTGCCCCAGCCTCTCCCCCACCTAGGGATTGTGTCCCAACCCTCCTCCTCGCGTGGATTAAACAATGGTGGGTAGAAAAAGGATACGGGTAGGGACTGGATAGATGTCCCCTGCTCAGGGTGCGATAAACTGCATATGTGGGAAACAGTCCTAGGATCCCTGAAGTTAATTAGGACACAATCTCCATTGATTGATTTCCTTGTGTTACCCAACCATGGGACTCTCCTTACCATAAGAACCTCACTCGATATTCCATAAGGTAGAGGTCTATTTATGGTAAGCCAGTTAGCCACCTTATTTTTCAGAGCAGAGAGAGATTCTCTAGAATCGGATTTCAACTCTGGTACACCGGCCAGAATGACTGTGTACGGGCTCGCCTCTGGCGGTAGGTTCATTGGCCTAGGTTTTTTTGTGATAGCATGTGCTTCCTGCGTGCCTCTAGCTTTCTTTTCTGGGTGGCTAGATATAGAAGTACGATCAGTCGCCTGAGGGGTAGCAGTATGTGATATAGGCGGCTGCGTTTGCGATATCTTGGGAGCTAAACCAGCATCCTTCGTTATGGGCGCTGGTATAACTTTCTTATTCCTATGCTCTGCCCCGCCTCTAACTACATTGTTATTTATTTTAAAAGTGTCAGCAAGCTGGACAGTTGCTCTTTCTATAGTCACTAGCCTGGCTTCAATCTTTAGTAGGCGTGCTTCTAAAAGGCTTAATAATGTCTTGAAAAGTGCGTCAATGTTGGAGAGAGTAAGGTCATTGACGTCTGTATTTACCCTGGGAGGTGGAATTGTCGTATCTGTTATCTGCGGAGGAGGATTATCAGTAATTGGTACCGAGATTTTATCCAATGATGTGGGTCCTTTTTTGCATGGTCCTTGTCTATTACCCTCCACTGTGCAGTTGTGCTTTGCGATTTTAGCCTTACGCCCCCCAAGATTTTGTACCCCTTTTTTCCTTTTTGGTATGGCTCCTTCCCTTTCCCCCTGCATTGGGCAGCCAACACTATCGTTGATGTCATCCGAGTTAGCCGTGGTGACAATAGGTAGGAGGAGGGTGGGCTGCGCATGAGTCTGGGGTAGGGGTAAAAGACTAAACTCATCGGGGGTACTAATATCATTGTCAATGTTACAAAAGGTAGAATTGGTTAAGTTAGATAGAGCTAGCGTCCCACTACCCACATTTTCCCTGTTGTCTGAAACAATGCGCTCCAGTCTATTTTCCGGAGTCTTTGCGTGCGCTATGGGACCCATAGAGGATCTTCTAACCCATTCTATTTCTTGGAATATGCGACTTTCAAGTATCGTAATTTCATCAATCAAAAGAGACCCTGCTTTAGCAAAATAAGTGTCCAAAGTACCTTTTGCTGCTCCAGCGGCCAGCGTGCTCTTGCTCCTTGTTTCTCTGGTCGCCATAGTTCGCGAATTTAAACTGTAATCATAAAACTCAGAGATAACAGCGAGATGCAAGGGGGATAGCCCGGTCCCGGTCTCGACCGTTCTCGAATGGCCTCAAACGGCCCGCCCTTTGCCCGGGCTTCGCCCCGTGCTCCGACCCGCGCACGTCCCGCGTGCGCGTTGGCAGGCCCAATTAAATAGGGGGAGGTGGAGGCAGGAAGAGGACCAGCTGTGGGAGATTGAACACCGCGCTCCCTGCTGGTCCTCGCAGTCCCGCTTGGATCCGGGGTCAGTCTCCTCCTCTGCCCACAGAGTCAGAAGGTCAGCTACCCCCTCACGAGCGGTTCCCGCGGAGCGGGGCCGCGAGGAGTCGCCTCAGTCCTGAGAAGGAAAGTTCATGGAAAATAGCAGTCCCGCAGGTCCACACAGCACTCCCTGGACACACAACACCAAGTAGGTGGGTTCCTCACGCCAGTTAGTAGAGCCTGGAGGCGGGGCGGGAAGAGGACCAGCTGCGGGAGATTGAACACCGCGCTCCCTGCTGGTCCTCGCAGTCCCGCTGGGATCCGGGGTCAGTCTCCTCCTTTGCCCGCAGAGTCAGAAGGTCAGCTACCCCCTCACGAGCGACACCCACGGAGCGGGGGCCGCGAGAAGTCGCCTCAGTCCTGAGAAGGAAAGTTTGTGGAAAACAGCAGTCCCGCAGGTCCACACAGCACTCCCTGGACACACAACACCTGTGAGTGGTGATGGTGATGACAGAGGCCCGATTGGCCCTTTAAGTGTATATAATCCCTTATAAAGTCATACCTAGTGCCATGTGGCACTGTGTATATTAGTGATTGCATTCTAATGTGTTTTATGAGTAATACAAAGGCTATTTTGTATATAACCTTGTGTGGAGTTACTTTTGTGGTGTGCTTATTGTGTCGCTGCTGTGTAAGTGTGTTGCGCAAATGCTTTACACATTGCCTCTGGGATACGCCTGACTGCTCTGCCAAGCTACGAAGGGGGTGAGCAGGAGTTATCTTCAGTGTGTAACTTCCTTGCCCTGACTAGAGTGGTGGGTCTGCCTTGCTTAGGCACTTGCCTTAGCCAACCAGATATCCCATTTCTAACAACTATGTATAAGGGTCATTCCTTCCATCATCCTAGACTGACATGACACAGCAAGGTATGTCGCCAAGGGGTACCACTTTGTGTATATATACACCATATCTTCCTGAAATAGTCAGAGGAGAAAAGTTCTTCCATGCCGACACATTGACTCAAGACGCTGAGGGTCCTGAATGCAGACACTCCAGCTCACAATGGTCTGACATCCCTTGCGGGTTGTCCATCTCGAGCCCAAGCCGGGTTCCCACAGTCTCTCACTTCAGGTAATGGGTTTGACTTTATCCTAGAGAGATTCTTGGCTTAGACACTCACATACATGCTAGGTACACTTAGGTACATCTAGTTAGGGTCGCATCGTAGGAGTACACATTATACTGTCATGTGTTTTATATACTTGCCTGTATTCATTGTTTTAGCATGATGGTAAAAATCTACCATCCTTTTACTCTGTTAGTGCTTCTAATCATTTATATTTTTTACTGTCTAACAGTTGTCTCAACACACCTACATTACACAAGAATCACGCTGGCTCAATAAATGCTTATTGAAAAATGTCTCACCGTTTATTCTGTATATCTCTCTGAGACAAAGTGAGCACGAGTGACTGAGTGAAAAGTAGTACACTTTTTCCACGATCCCTGATGGGACAGGGTTGTCATGTTCGATAGTTGCCAAGATTGTTTCTCTCTTTGGTAAGAGGGGTTTCTAGTAGCACTGTGTGCTAGCTGGTAAACAGGCTAACATATCCGATAGGGGTGTCAAGAATCAGTCTGACACCAACCCTATAGTGTATGTTGTCTAAGCGCATAGATCTTATAAAGGTTTACAGGAACTACACGACATGGCGCCGCCAACGTTGGTTTGGTACTTATTTAACAGTAAAATCTGAATAGTTGAGTCGTGCTATTCTCAGAGACCCCTACTCACATTTTTACAGAGACGTCTTGAGTGGCAATGAAACTATCCGCCACAGCTGAGTAGGCATATCCTATGTATTGGCTGTAGATTTATCCAACCTTATCTCAGTTTCCTTGAAACTCTTCCCTGAGAAACTTTTTTAACAGTCACTGAAGAGAACGCCACTGTGCGTTCACAGCGTGCGGTAGTTGATGAATAATTTGAAGGGAAAATTAACATCTCAGAAAATGTCAGAAATGCCCTTACTCAAAAGATAACAGACTACGGAGTCACAGCTAGGGGTGGGACAGTAACCTTCATGAACGAGGCTCACGAGTCATATAGAACAGAGGTATTCTATTCATGGGTTAAATTCCCACTAGCAGATGCACTGACAAATACTTCATTATTACACTGAAGATGAAACACTAGAGAGGAATACTGCCCGTGTGAGGACAATGAAAATCTGCTCACTTAAAAATAAACTGGTTTAAAGGCGCACTCCCCCATACAAGAGACAATGTAAGACTAGGTCAGCTTGGAAGAGACAGGGCCACTTGGCCTGTCCTTGTAGCTTACACACAGCATCCAGACATTGATACAATGGCAGTAGCAGACTTACGTACACTTCACAAAGAAATAATAAAACTTTACAGAAACTTGACACAGTTTGTGATAAGGACACTCACTCTTCAGCCAACAAGAGCTACACAAACAAATCAAGTTCAGAGTTCTACAACTAAAATTACACCACAAATGCTATACGCAACTATGGGTAAAATGCTCTCTAAACATGAGCAAATGCCATTCTGGTTAGCTAAAAAAATAACACAGTTAGAGGCAGTATTTCCACACACAAGCCCTCAAGAAAAAGACAGAATACTAACAATCTGCTTGCCAATGGGGATTGCTCCCCAAATGAGGATTTTACCACTGGGGGTACAGTTTTTGCTGGCAAAGAGATTGTGCAGCATTTTAGGAAACACAAATTACCATCAACGGCTAGTTGATGGTAATTTGCTAAAACTTTGAATAATGCACAAAAGTGCATTTCTCAAAGTACAATGTGGCTCACACATATGCCCTTAGGTCATATGTGTGTTCCACATGAGCACACATGTCAAATTTGGGGGTGCATCAGGGTGGCCTTTAAGGCCCCCTAACACCCTTCAAATTGCATTATCAATTTGCTAGTATCTATTTAGTACTTGCAAATTGTGAATGGCTTCCCATTCATTCCTATGTGCCTCTAGGCCCGGAGGAATGAATGTAAAGGCATTCCTAAGTTGCGAATCAAAATTTGCGATTCACAATTATGGAATGTTTAGGAATCGCAAATATTTTTTGCAAAACCAACTTGCATAGGCAATTGCGATTCCTTAATAGTGATTCCTTAATAATCGCTATTAAGGAATTGCATTTGCCTAGCTTGATGCATGTGCCCCAAAGTCTTTTGACATTTCTACAGCATAGTCTTTGAGCATAGGATTAGCACAGTGCTATCCATGCCAAGCTGTGAAATGCCCAAGACATTTGACCACTCCAAGCACAGTATTACAGCTCTGGATTGGTAAAATACCATCCAAGCCAACCTGTATAGTGTCGCAGGGATTCTGCTCCTACACAGAACTGTGCACAGAGACCCAGGACCTCAGTGAATTGTGGTGTACGAAAAACTCACCTTGGTGCCTAGAAACCCTAACCAGCTAGCATCAGTGTCACATTAGCTTTTCGTCCTATAGCAAAGCAAATATAGGTGGAAAGCAGCTCCATTATATAGCACTCTCAACACCAGCGACACTCTAAATTTGCTCACCTCAAATGTCTGCTTTTCTATCAAAAATTTTCAGTGTAGGATTAGCACAGTGCCACACACACCAAGATAGAAAGGGACAAAGTATTTTGCCATTTCTACAGCAAAGTCTTTAAGCATAGGATTAGCACAGTGCTATACATGCCGAGCTGTGAAATTGTCAAAGCCTTTTACCACTCCAGGCATAGTATTACAGTTCTGGATTGGTATAATACCATCCAAGCCAACCTGAAATGAATAAAAGCAACCCCTGACACATGTTTCGCTCTGATTAGAGCTCTTTAGAGAGGTAAAGCGTTGTCCAGACACAAGGGAGCACCCAGTATAAGTCAAAACAAAACCCTTTCAGGCATAGAGTGACGCATAAATGATACAAAAAAAGAAGCAGAGAACACTGGGTAGTTCTCAAGTTTAGGTGGAAAGCAGCTCCAGTATAGTGTCGCAGGGATTCTGCTCCTACACAGAACTGTGCACAGAGACCCAGGACCTCAGTGAATTGTGGTGTACCAAAAACTCATCTTGGTGCCTAGAAACCCTAACCAGCTAGCATCAGTGTCACATTAGCTCTTCGTCCTATAGCAAAGCATCCAATGATTAGACAACCCAGAACATGCAACTTAGGTTATACTCAGGAATGGTGGGAAGCAAGAACAGTCTATCGTTATACTCTCATACCATTCCACAACACGAGTAAAAAAGAGACATGGATAGGTTAAAATATTTATTTTAACGATGTGCTCTAAGATGCAGTATGTTTGCTAACATAAGCAGGCATATGATAAGAAATATTATCATCAGCATTGTTACAATTCCATAAAACACAAAAGGAGAAATCATTTTACAATGATGGTGAAAATAGGTCCTATAGCGCCTAGTTCATCACCCTCCCTAGGTAGGAACTATGTTTTATAAACTATAGAGGGTCTCTTAGGCTTGTTTTTGGGGACCCCATACCTCTAAGATCAGCAGGGATAAATCACATCAGGATCTGCAAAAGGTCTTTCTCTTTGGAAACCGAAATTCTTCCAAGTGTCTGAAATCATGCTTACAGTGTGATATTAAACGCGCCAGAATCACGTTGGCTTGCAGCTGCATATATGTTATGGCTAGAATGTGAGCCGATCAGCTTGAACAACAGCTACTTTGTTATGATTACCTTGTAGGCTTTAGAACTCAGTGTGCAGACTAGAGTCACGATGTAATGTATAGGGATGCCAAAAAGAAGCCTAACTTACAACAACAGTTATATGCAGTGTTGTGTGCAAAAGCGGTAAAAAGGTAAAATGGCGTTTAAACTTCTAATAAGCCTATGCTAACTTAACAATGTGTGCAGCAAAACCCAGCCCACACTACACCCTCCCTTCATCGGAGAATGGACAATACTGTGGGCAATTTTTAGAACGCAGAGTTCAAGTTCAAATGAGACTGAAGCAAGTTCAAAATTTTGCCAAAGTGAATGATTGGGAGTAAAATGCGAATTAGTAACCATAAAAAAATTGTTTTAAATCCAACAGGGCTGTATAGTGTCAAAACACATGTAACTTGAAAAGTCATAGAAAAAATGAAGGAAAACATTTATCAGTTCATTACGTGTCTATGAAGCAGAAAAAAAATTAAAACTTCAATCCAACGGCGTATAGGCACAGTACGTTGCAACCGCCTCCAATAGGAAGTCGTTGTTATCGTCAGTGAACATTTCAGCCAACCAGTTAAGTAATGGAAAAGAGCATACATGTTCCTCAACAGCCGGAGCCTCTAGCACCATCAGAGGACAACTCGGGGTTTCTTCAAGGTTACTGCGTGCCAGAAAGTCATTGGCTGCAGTCCAAATGTTCCAATTGTCCAGGACCCCATGAGCCGCTGCGCAGGCCATAATCCCGACTCCAGAACAGTCTAGTTCATGAGCAACTAAGGGACTCATTAGTTGATCATAATCCGGGTTAGGAGACACCGTGTTACAGAGACACAAGTCCAGGGCCCATTAAAATCTGCAATCCAGGCAGTGGAAAACTGGCTGCACACATATAAAGTAAGAGAACCGGAAAGATAAACCATACGCCACACTCAGAGTTGCCAGAGGAAGCGATCCATAGAATTCAAGCATCTGGTTACGAAGCTGGAGCAGCCGGGGCAGAGCGTCATGGGGTACAGAATGTGCTACCATTTTGGAATAAGCAAATTAACAGCAGTACACCGTCACGCAAAGCGAGAATTAATGGGAAACTGCCAAAGATTCTGGAAAAAATAGAATGAAGAAATGCCGGTATCACACCAAATATAGCTTTGAATGAAGTCACAAGGCCAGAACTTACTACTTTAGAAAAGTGTGCCAAGCCCGTGGTCGAGGAGGCATTAAAGATAGTGTGAATTAACGCACCAAAATGCAGGGGGAGATCTGCATTTAATAAAGCAGGTACCTCAGTACGAGTATTAGCAACATGAAGGACAAATGTTTCACGCGCAGATGTAAGAGTGACTTCTTCTTGAGACAAAAGGGGCCTTATTCGACTCATCTTGTTGAACTCTGCTTTCAAGGTCAGAATGGAAGGCCAGATGGATACATCAAGCTTCCCATGCAGAGGAGGAAACAGTACATATTTATAACAGACTACACGCTGGAAAACAGTCACCACGTACGGAATTCCTGCTAGCATACCACAGCAATCTTCATTATTTAATAATAAATAACTACAGTTTGCTAACAACGTGAACGTCGGTGTAATTGCCGGAGCTGGTTTACCTTTTAAAATGCACGCTATATTCGGTGCTTCCTGGTTGCAAGAACCGTGCAATTGTACATTCCTTCAGACCAATGAGTGATCGGGTGTGGATTTGCAATCTTCACCTTTTAAATAAACTTCCTTATCCTCCCTCAGACACCTATAGCTGAACGGAATAGACCAAACTTCATGGAGATATGCGCTACCTAATTGCTCATATCTGCCTATGGCATAGTGTTTCATGCACGCTTCAAATTTAAACAGCAAAAAAGGTAGAGTAATTAACCCATGAATAAGCCAAACTGCTGAATTGGTTTCCGCCACAGAAAATGGTAAGGGTTCTAAGTTTTCAATATGCAACAGTGAAAAGGTGGCACCTTTCATTGACATACATTGTTGTTTAACAGTCAGATTAAATGGCAAAAATAATGAAGAAGTGTTCATGTAGTCCCAAGGCACTTTCCCAGCCTTTAACGTTTGTAAAGTCCATGCAAACTGCATAATAAAATGCAATTGATTTTGACAATTGTACAAAACTAAGACTTCATCTTGTACAATATCAACAACAGAAGAAACAATATTATCTAATTGTAAATGTGAGAAGAAAGTGTGTTAATGCTATTATTTACAACTGCAAGCACTTTTTCTAAATTAGGTTGATCAATAGCACGTAACCTAAAAGCAGCTTCAATTTGGGTCAACTTACAAACTGCATAGATCCATCTCTTGGACCTGCCTTTTGCAGGACCTCTGACAAAGTCATTCAAGTCAACGGCGTCAGTCAATTTAGACAAATGGATTTTAACTGACGCTAAGGTGGAGTGTTTGAGCCAGGACTGACACAGCTTGCCAGCAGAATAGGTAGTGACAGAATGGTCAGTCTCAAAAGGGGGGTCTACCCTAACTTGTGTATAGCCAGGGGCTAAACCCAGAAAATTATGCTGACATGAATCTGCACTTTTTGCCATAACAGCCAGTTTTCGGGATCTAAACTGGAAATGTTAAAGGACGTATTCTGTAACAGTGCTTGTAAATCACTAAGGGACTTACTGGTATGATTATTCCAATTGGAGTATTCTCCCAAGCCAGGAATAGAAGGAGCATTTCATTTTTTAGACGTAGCCAATCCAAAGCATGTGGTCTGTGAAATAGTCTAATTCAAAAACAACATATGGTTTGGGATGAGACATGCACAATGCAAAGCCTCAGTGCCTTGCACTTGCCAATGCTTAGAACTCCAAACAGATTTAAGACCAATGGTATCTTTCCACAGCTCACAGCCTCCTGTGGCCAACTGGTCTATAAATGACTTTGAATACAATAATTTAGTGTGGGTAAGTCTAACCTTGGAAGAGGACTTTTCAGTCAACTTAAAATTAAATGCCTCGGGGTAGGTTTGATTAAAATCAGAAAAATATGAAAACTTTTTTTAAAGAGTTTTGGAGCTGCCTTCAACAGGAGCGGGGCAATGTTGCCACTTTTTGTAATTAACCACACTCCTAAATGTGTTTGCTTTGTGCAGGAAGTGATTTCCATAGTGTTGAAAACAAAACAAATCACCATAATTAGCAGAATCTAAATACAAATCTTCAGCATCAAAGGCAGCATACTATTTCAAATCTGAAAATAGAGCCTCTACGGCTTGGATGTCCCAATCATCAGAGCGAATATTTTGTTCAACCACATCCCCCATTGAAATACACAGTACATTAGGGACATTAATAACCTCAGTGGGACCGTGGATTTGAAATTTCACATCATCCCATACTATCCCATCCAGGACAGGCCAAGCAGTGATATTCACGAAAGGCTGGTCCCTCTTCATTCTGTGCGAAGAGGAGTGGGGTGCCAAAGTTCAATCAATTAGCCTAATTGTAGTTCTTTCTTGAACATAGTGTCTATTCACAAAACAGAAAAAAATACACCACAAATCCAATGGACATGAACAAAAAAAATTGAAAAAAGCACCAGCCAAATGTAAGTCCATGGGGGAATTAAAAAATGTTTTTTAAACCAAACAGCAAAGATCAAAACTTTTGAAGGGGACTTTGATGTGGTAGAGTCAGTGTCAAATGAAAAACTTGATTGATTGGCTACACAGTTCTCTAAATCAGGCATGGATAAGTCTGTGGGATAAGTGTACTCAGTAACATCAAGTGGATCACCAGCCGGTGTAGTCAATAAAGGATTCGTAATTGTAGTCATCTCAATGGCAACATCAGGTCCGGCAGCAGGTGTCGGAGCCAAAACAGACTTTTGCATCATAGCTGGACAAGAGACCACAGGTGTCATATTAAGACGTATCGGCAACTCTGTGTAGTTTGACATTGTCAATAGAGATGTACCTGTTTTCCTTTCGACCAGGAAGTGGAGGTAAAATGACTTTTCTTGCACCCTGCATGCCAAGCACAGGACCCTGGTCCAAATAGAAGGTACCACATGCAAAAATTCCCACAAAGACACGCAAATCTCTTACGACAGTTCGAGAATCAGCACTTCTTTGTGGCTACAACCACACAAAGCGTGTGCATGAATCAACTGCAACTAAGATGTACTTATACGCAGTATCAGAGGAGAAAGGACTGCAGTGGTCTAAATAAACACACGCAAGTGGTTTATTAGCTATGTACAACTGTGACTGGGGCAGGCGTGTAACAGTAGAAGGTTTAATCTGCCACAATGAAGGATATAATCACGCGTTTATTTATAAATCCCCGCCACCAGTAACGCTGTTGTAGGAGAGAAACAGTAGCTGACACGCCGGCATGCGCTGAGGCCATCCCCTTGTGTGCCGCTGTAATCAAAGTCTGCCTGCGGTCCGTGTTGGGAATCAAACTGTCACCAACCTCGTTAATTCTCACATATGGAACTTTATCAGGACTTAAATGATAAGAATACTTAGAAGGGAAACCGTTCGGGAAATTACCTCCCTTCTCTGTCGCGGCAATAGCTGCCAAGATGTCATCATCAATCTTAGTTTTGGAACATGTAACTGCTACTACTGAATATGCTGCAACTGCCTTCTTGGTGGCTTCATCGGCAAGACTGTTGCCAACAGCGTGAACTCCTACACGCTGGTGACCAAGAGTATGAATTACAAACAGGAGTGGAAGCCGTTCTTTAAGCTCAGCCACTCGAACCCAGATCATTTTATGTTTTATTGTGCAACCTTTGGAGTCACGATAATCATTTTGAGTCCAAAAGGTTAAATTGTCATTGCATGATTGAACACAGTAGTAAGAGTAAGAGTCACTTCCAATAAGAGTAGTCACACTGGGATCTGCATACTCCACATCAGAGCATGAAGCTCTGCCAATTGGGCAGTACAGTCCCCTAATGTCTGTGTATGTATGACATCGGACTTGAATTCACCATCCACCATAGTACCGACCACTATTGTGCAGGCCAAAGAATATGCGTGCTTTGAACTCGTAGCCGCTTGCGCTCTACCGTCAGTGTAAATGATACAATGGAAATCCTCTAATGGCCACATGGTCAGAGGAGCTGGATGAACAAATTCATATTGCAAAAACTCCTGAGTCTGCAGAGAGGAATCAAAAATGAACGTGAATCCAGAGCTGTCAAGGACGTGGCCCATTGTATCCACTGTGGGTGCAAAGCCTTCGAATTAGGTACACAGGCTTTCGTCACTGCCTTCAAGTCAGGATACTGAGTAACAACCAAAATGTGCTTTCACTGGGACAGTGCACATTCCTTAAGAATTGCCATTTGCACTGCTGTCAAAACTTTTTCCACAGTGGAAAACGCAACTCAGCCGACGTGTACAAGTGTGACTTGTAGGCGATATTGACTATGTCACCCTCATTAAAAGTGAGGTATGTGAAACCCACTGCCCCTGGTACGATTCTTAACACCAGGTTGGTTTGGTTATCACAAGAATTTAGATTCAAGTAGATCAGCCTACAAAGATGACAAGATGGCTGAATGTGCGGGCAGCCAGCACGATTTGAAGAAAGGAGGTTTTATCAAAGCGTAAAGAGGCTTGATACGCTGGGCATAATCTGGAATGTAAGTACACCCGAAATTTAAAAAGCCCAGTAAAGATTGTAGTTTTTTCAGAGTTGTGGGAGCACGCAGTTGTGTGCATTTCTCCAGGAAGTGAGGAGATAAACCTCGACCTTCATTGTTGAGCTCGTAGCCCAGGAACAACACTGTGTACTTTGCAATGTGACTTTTCGCAAAGTTGAATTTATAGCCAAAATCCGCAAAACTGCAAATTGTGCGGTCAACACGTCACAGATGCGGACATAATTCGTCGTCTGTGAGAAAGATGTCATCCACATCTGAACATGCATCTGCATCGAGTCCCTCCAAAAGAGAGACTATGTGGGCGGCAAAGATGCCTGGACTGTTTTTATAGCCCATAGCCAAACAACAAAATTGGCGATTTTGCCACCACTGGTAAAAGCTGTCCATTGACTACTAATAGGGGACAGATTGTGGGCAAAGAAGCCATTGGATATGTCAAGTGTGGTTTTAAACCTTTTGCGCATAAGACTATCCACAAGAGCAGAACTGTGAGTATTCTGTACCGCACACGTACAACAATGGGAGTTCAGGTGCCGGTAATCCAACACCAAACGGTATGAGCCATCCGGCTTGGTCACAGTAAAAAGAAGGTTATTCATTGGAGACACATGTTTCAATTACACCTTGATATTCCAATTGCTCAAGGATTTCTGCTACAGGAGCTTTCTCTCCATGTTGCATGGGGTATTGGGTTGAGGCTGTGGCATGGAACGTAAGGGAATATCATGTCTGGGGGAAAATTTGTCCCAACCACAGTGAGTACGGTACAACGCCGGTGCAAGCACCTTAGCCCAATTTTCTGCAAAATGCATGGCCTGCTCCTTCGGCACTGTGTGCGCGAAACTAGGCAGGATTAGCTCCTCCCCTTGCGGAGCTGCCAAATCAAAAGTGGGGGGGCAGTCGACCTCCGCCAACAAAATGTCATAGGTTGTAGTAAGATTTTCTCAAAATTCCCCTTTTATGGTACGTTGTATGTCACCTTCAATTAAAAGGACAATTTCAAAAAGTCTCTCAGGGGGTGCCACTCTAGTGTCAGCTGTCTCAACTACAACACATTTGTCAGTCGCTGTCACCTTCAGTAGTGGACGCAGGGCCTCTTGTACTATGGTAATCTCCAGCATGCTGTCCAACAGCGTCAGCGCCCATGTCCGATTCCAAAGCTGCGTTCTCACTATCTGTAGAATATCTTGCTGTTACAGCATCAACTTTCTTCTTCTGAAACTGGGGTCTCTGATGTGGAGAGTCGTCCTTATTGCCTTTACTGTCAGTCTTGCGGGATGGCTCTTGCTTCATACCCCTCCCCCTGCCGCTGTCTCCTCCACCGGTGGGTGAGACCAATGAATCCTGCAAAGAGCGAGGAAAACGTTGATCAGGAACCTGAAAACGATCAGTTGGCTGAATCGTAGCGCGGTCACGCAATTCATAAGTGCGCTCTGTAGACACAGGTATTGGCGAGCCAGAACGGGACCCCTGCTTCTGTTGCTTTTTCCCCTGGTTTTTATTTTCAGTCCAAGTCTGTTTCTGACATGAGGGGCGATCAACCATCTTTGTCAGACTTCGCCGCCTGTGTTTGCTTTTGCGCTGTCTTGGCAAAAGGCTTAACACCTAAACTATTACGGCCAATGGTCTTATAAGCCGCCGTGATAATTCTCGGTAACTGACGGGGTTTCTCTGCATCGGGGACATCGCCCAAAGCATTAGACACCTGAAAGCTTACCGCATCTCCCTTAATGTTAGCAAGGACAAGATCAGAAACTACGTCAAACACTCAAACGTCAAACGAGTCTAATTCCCAATTCAACAGCCGCCTCCTGTCCGTGCTCATCCTGAACACGCTTAATGATGGAGGGTAGGACAGACATTGACGGGGTGCCGAAGCATCTCATATATACCGCCGCAAAAATCATACCCCATGTGGTACAGTCAGTCACTTCAGGTACTAAGTCTTTCTGCAAACTAATTGTAAGAATCCAGTGTTTCTCCACAGGAGTCGTGTTAGGAAACACTACCTCCAGTTGGTCAAATTTCTCGGCAAGCCAAAAAGTTAGTTAGTTAGTTATTAAATTTGTAATGCACGACAGCTACCCAACAAAGGGTTTCCTGGCGCAGAAAGCAGAACAAGGCGAGATAGAACGAGAATGTTTTTTATCAAACAACCAAGCTTTTAGTGACTTGCGAAAAGTGATAGAGTTTTTCTCATTTCGGAGAGCGATGGGGAGGGAATTCCAGAGTGAGGGCCCTAAGTGTGAGAAGGATTTGCCACCCATCCGGGCTAGTTTGAATTTAGGGATGACAAAACCTCCTTGAGTGGCTGATCAAAGATTACGAGAAGGGATATATGGCTTAGCCAGGGCAAGTAGACAACTAGGGGCATTTCTGGATTTAATTTTATGCATATAGGTAAGCGCCTTGAATTTTATTCGACTCTCAATTTTCAGCCAGTTTAGTTTGCGTCGATGAGTTGAAATAGGCAAGGTCTTGGGGACTCTACATGGGAGCCTAACTGCTGCATTCTGTGATATCTGCAGTCTGTGGATTACCGATTTGTTTGCTCCCACATAAAGCACATTGCCATAGTCAAGCCTTGATGTAATTAAGGCGTTGACTACAGTTTTTCTGGTCGCTTCTGGTAGCTTCCAACACATTTTTCACAGCCATTTGATGATGGTGAAGTGGGTGGCTGCGACTTTGACTGACTGGGGGTGCATACTAAGGGCCTCATCTATTATGATGCCTAAGTTACGCACATTTCATCTTTATCTTGGGGACGCTTGCCCATAACCGCATTAACCATAACTTGACTAAACTTCAACCCGTTCGGCCCAACTGGATGCGCCGCAATACCAGGGCCCCCACCTGGGATGTTGCGGGAAATGTAATGAAAAAAAAGCCCTTTTAACTGCTACTGCAGAAGTATAAAGGGACCTCAATTCAAGTAAGGGACATTCCCCTGCACGCGGTGCGGGGTAAATCCAGCCAAAACAGGCCAAGAAGCAACTGGAATGGACAAAGGACCCAATCTAATCACAGTGAGAGGGTGGGGAAGGGCGCCATCAAACCAAACGCGGTGCTGCCAAGCACAAATTGGAACCTACTGTGTCCTATAAGGAGTGTACTCCGCAGGCAAAGCAGTGGGAGTGTACCTATGAAACACATTAGTATCTGCATTAGCGTAACCCATGAGTAAAAGAGCCCAAACGGGTAAGCTGCGTCAGCTCTCGTAACAGAAACGACTGCCATGCCTTCTAAGGCAACGTTGAAACCCTGCAAATGATTGCGAACAGCCAATCGACTGTGCTGTGGGATATCAACGGCCGCCATAAGGACACAGAAAGATAATAGTACAATGCAAAGAAATAAAGCACAACTATGTAGTAATTCAAAAAGAAACCATTTTTATATTATCAAGCTTGAACAGACCTATGTAACTATAAGTAGGTTTATCCGTCACCACTGTCAACCGGAAACTATAGTGACGGGTTCGTGGAGTGATATAAGCACTACTCGAGCGTCTCACAATAAGACCACAATGTTATGTGCGCCATGTTGCAGGGATTCTGCTCCTACACAGAACTGTACACAGAGAGACCCAGAACCTCAGTGAATTGTGGTGTACCAAAAAACTCACCTTAGTGCCTAGAAACTTTAACCAGCTAGCATAAGTGTCACATTAGCTCTTCGTCCTATAACAAAGCAACCAATCATTAGACAACCCAAAACATGCGACTTAGGTTATACTCAGGAATGGTGGGAAGCAAGAACACTCGTTATATTCTCATACCAGTCCACAACAGGACCCAGGAAGGTTAAAATATTTATTTTAACGACGTGCTCCAAGATGCAGTATCTTTGCTAACATAAGCAGGCATATGATTAGAAATAATATGATCAGCATTTAAACAATTCTTGTTTGGGGTACCCCATACCTCTAAGATCAGTAGGGATGAATCACATCAGGATCTGCAAAAGCTCTTTCTCTCTGGAAACAGACATTTTTCCAAGAGTTTGAAATCATGCTTACAGTGTGATATTAAAGGTGCCCCTTGACCCTACCAGGTAGGTCGCTCCCCCCGCTGCAGCTCCTCCAGCGCTTGTGCCCTGCAACCTTGGTTCCGCTGCCGATTCCTGGGTGCCGGTTTTCCTCACCCCCCAGCCCACTGCTCGCTGTTCCTGCCGCTGCTGTCCCTGCGGCCCGCGCCCATTCGCTAACCCCTGCCTCCCGCCTCCCAGCTGCTCCTCCCTCCCAGATCCCCTTCAAATGGCAGCAGCTGCGGGGCCGAAGGCGCGCATAAGGCAAGCCCGTCTGCGCCCGTCCGCGCCTGGACCGCGCCCAGCGCGAGAACCCCTGGACCCCGAGAATGCCACAACACCGGACTCCACTATGATGCCAGCAGCCTCCACGCACTCAACGCCGGCCGAAACAACACCTGCTTCCAGGCCACCCTGAAACAGACCCACGGACCCTTCTCCTGCCGCACCTGCAGCTTCACCTGCGACAGAACCACCAAACCTCCAAGGACTGGACCCAACCACCTCTGCTGCATACTCCTCAACACCTGCTCCGCACACAAACACGCCGTCGAGCTCTGGGATCTGCTCGACACCTCCGCCCCAGTCGTGGCCTTCCTGACCGAGACCTGGTGGAATGACTCCTCTGGACCAACCACCGCTGCACCATTTCACCTTCAAGAAACCAACCACGCACCACCGCACCCAACAGCTGCCTCGCCACTGCTGCAGCAAAGTCACCGAAGACCGGCTGATCACCACCCTAGCCCAGAACCCACCCAATGACCCCGCTAACCCAGACACCGCAGCCCGCAACCTCAGACAGTGGATCGACGACTGTGCCAACACCCTCGCCCCGCTCAAGAAACCCTCCAACAACCACACCAGCAAGAGAGCCACCTGGTTCACCGACGTGCTCCAGACCTCCAAACGCGCATGCCAGAAACTGGTGAAAATATGGCTCCATGAACGCACACCGGACAACCACGCAGCCCACAAGGACACCACCCGCAAACATCACCACCTCATCAGATTAGCCAAGAGATCCTCCTTCAAAGACCGCTTGGATAACAACGCACACGTGAGCAAAGAGCTCTTCAGCATCATAAAGGAACTCTCCAACTGCAGCGCCAACGACATCCCACCCTCACAAGATGTGTGTGACTCACTAGCCATTTTCTTCCTCCCCAAGATCGCGGACATCTACAACAGCTTCAACACCATGACTACCCCGACTACGCCAGACTCCACCTCCCCTGTGAACACCACCAACACCATCGGCCTAACCTCCTGGTCCAACGTCAATGATGACAAGACACGCAAGGCCATGAACTCCATCCACTCAGGATCTCCGTCAGACCCATGCCCACACCACGTATTCAACAAAGCAGACGCAGCCATCGTACTCCAACTGCGGAAGGTCATCAACATCTCCTTCGAAACAGCGACAATTTTGGAAAGCTGGAAGCATGCCGAAATCAACGCCCTCCTCAAGAAGCCCAAGGCGGACCCCAAGGATCTCAATAACTTCCGGCCCATCTTCCGTTCCCAGCAAAGGTCATTGAGAAAATCGTCAGCAGACAATTGACCTGCCACCTGGAAGACAACAACATCTTGGACCCGTCCCAGTCCGGATTCAGACGAAACCACAGCACTGAGACAGCCCTCATTGCAGCCACAGACAACATCAGGTGCCAAATAGACAACGGCAAAACATCAGCCCTCATCCTCCTGGACGGGGTGCCATCGCACTCTAAAGACACGCCTCCTACAAGCCGGAATCCAAGAGAAGACCCTTGACTGGACCATGTCCTTCCTCTCCGGCAGAACCCAGAGCGTCTGCCTCCCACCCTTCCGATCCGAAGCCACCAACATAATCTGCGGCGTCCCCCAGGGCTCATCCCTCAGCCCGACGCTGTTCAACAACTCATGGCCCCCCTCGCACAAGTGGCCCGCCATCACGACCTCAACATCATCTCCTACGCCGACGACACCCAGCTCAACCACTCTCTCACCAAAGACCGACACACCGCCAAAACCAACCTCCACGGGGGAATGAAGGCCATAGCCGACTGGATGAGGAACAGCCGTCTGAAGCTGAACTCGGACAAGATGGAGGTACTCATCCTCGGACCCACCCCCTCAGCCTGGGACGGCTCCTGGTGGCCGAACACACTGGGAACAGCACCAACACCCACCGACCATACACGCAACCTAGGATTCATCCTCGACTCCTTACTCACCATGTCTAAGCAGGTCAACGCCGTCTCCTCCTCCTGCTACAACACCCTCCGCATGCTCCGCAGGATCTACAAGTGGATCCTGACTGAAACAAGAAGAACGGTGACACAGGCCCTCGTCAGCAGAAGACTGGACTATGGCAATGCACTCTACGCAGAAATCCCAGCCAAACACCTATGACGACTACAACGCATCCAAAACGCCTCCGCCCGACTGATCGTCAACGTCCCCTGCCGCAGCCACATCACCCCCCACCTGAGAGACCTCCTCGTCGACAAGAGGATTACCTTCAAGCTCCTCACCCATGCACACAAAGCACTCCACAACGCCGGACCAGCCTATCTGAACAGCAGACTCGGCTTCTACACCCCCACCCGCCAGCTCCGCTCCGACAGCCTCGCTCTGGCCGCTGTCCCCCGCATCCAACGAACGACCTCGGTGGCAGATCCTTCTCCTACCTCGCCGCGAAGACCTGGAACACCCTCCCTACCCACATACGGCAGACCCAAGACCTACTCGCCTTTAGAAGACTCCTCAAGACCTGGCTCTTCAAGCAGTAGCAGCACCCCCCTCCCCTTAGCACCTTGAGACCCTCACAGGTAAGTAGCGCGCTCTACAAGTACTCTGATTGATTGATTGATTGATTGTTTGATTGATCACGTTGGCTTGCAGCTGCATATATGTTATGGCTAGAATGTGAGCCGATCAGCTCGAACAACAGCTACTTTGTTATGATGACCTTGTAGGCTTAATAATTCAGTTATGATGACTAGAGTCACAATGTAAGTCTAGGAATGCTGAAAACAAGCCATTCTCATGTGAAGCATTTCACGCAGCCTAACTTACAACAATAGTTATATGCAGTGTTGTGTGCAAAAGCTGCAAAAAGGTAAAATGGCGCTTAAACTTCTAATAAGCCTATGCTAACTTAACAATGTGTGCAACAAAGCCCAGCCCACACTACAATAGAGCACTCACCACACCAGCAACACTCTAAATTTGCTCATCTCAAGTGTCTGCTTTTCTATCAAAGTTTTCAAGCATAGTATTAGCACAGTGCCATCCACACTGAGATAGAAAGGGATAAAGTATTTTGCCATTTCTACAGCAAAGTCTTAAAGCATAGGATTAGCACAGTACTATCCATGCCGAGCTGTGAAATGGTCAAAGCCTTTTACCACTCCAGGCACAGTATTACAGCTCTGGATTGGTAAAATACCATCCAAGCCAACCTGAAATTAATAAAAGCTACCCCTGACACATGTTTTGCTCTCATTAGAGCTCTACAGAGAGGTGTAGGTTAGTCCAGATACACGGTAGCATCCAGTATAAGTCAAAACTAAAATGTAGGAATGAGTAAATATCATGTTTGTTGTGATTTTGATTGGTTTTATGAAGTTTCAATGGTGTCTCACAACATGTTGGTTCGTATTTCCAGATTAGCGTAAAATACATAACTCCAATGTTTTACCAACAGACTTAAAAAAGTAAGATTATATTAAATAGGAAAGGTTTGAATTATTAAAAGATTTTAAGGAACTGCAATACCTATGCACACCATCAAGACACGTATTTCCGGCATCATGTAGATGACGCGACGCCGCCTTTTTTATTTGCATTCATTATATGTATAGTTAAAGACTTTTTGACTTTAGTTTAAAGGAAAAGGTATAGTTATAGAAAGATGAAAAAGTATATATAATATGTAAGAAACGTTAGTATAAATTAAAATTTAATAGCTTTTAAGGAATAGTGCCACAGATGTGATGGAGCCGCAAAGGGGTCGTGCATCCCATCTGGCCCAAAAATAAAAATAAAATAAAAGGATGTAATAGGTTAAACAGCCTTCCATCATGCCCATATTGTCTTCTCTATTTGAGTGTGGCTTTAAATAATCACAGTTATTCAGGGAGCCTCCATTGTGGAGTGTAATTGGTGTTTTTTGGTTTTTCAAAAGAGTATGGCAGCTTCAAGAGACTAGCAACAGCAGGAGGAAGAAAATATGGAGGAGCAAGAGGAAGAACCCCAAAAGAAAAAGAAAGAAAAAGCAGTTTGGAAGTTTTTCTCAATTCCAGAGGGACAGAAAAAAGTAAACCCACGGAAGGTCACATGCATGGATCAGACAAAAAGTTCCCGTGTGGTACATCATCAGTGTACAAGCACTTAAGAACCATGCACAGCACTTGGCTTTCCAGATCTGAACTACAGCGAATGAAGGAGCAGGAAGGAGAGCAAACTGGAGGAGATGGTCAGGCTGGAAGATCAAGTCAAGGAAGCAAAGTTCTGAGCATGTCTTTTATTTTGCCTGACTATGCTAAGGCTGGAATGTTCTGTCCTAAGTGCAAAAGTGTATTAAGTGTTGGGAAGCAAGCTCTTTGGAACATGTTGGAGACAACCAACAATCATTGTTGATAATTTCTTTTTGCCTGTTTAAGCACAGCTTTTTTGTGCTTATTTTTGTTTTAGTTTTGAAAAAAACAAACACCCAAAATCTTCAAAATGGTTATAAAAATACAAAGAAAGTCAACGACTGGTGAAATATTTGGTGTGATGCTGAGAAGCTGCGGATATAATTATTTTGGTTTTCTATATAAGTCTGCAGATCCTAAATTTTTCAAAAAAGTGAGACTTAAGGTTCTACGGGATTTGGCTGAAGTATGGTATAAGATAAGAAGACTATTGAAATTGCCTTATTTTAGTTATATGGCCCCAATAAGGGACTCTCCTGGATCTCCAATTTGGACAGAAGATGCTTTGGCTTTTCAGTTAAAAAAAGAGGACGCATTGCAAAGATGGAAAGATTTATTCCAGGAGGGTATATTAGTGCCTTGGGGCCTCTGTCAACAATTGTGGGGTCAGGTTTTCTCGAGATATAAGTACTTGCAAATTCAGAGTTGGGCAAACGATCTAGAAAATATAATTGGGAGTCAAAATGATTTTGAGTTGAAGCTGGGGATAGGGACATTCAAAAAGGAAGTTGCCACATGGTACTGGATGATACTGGAAATGGAAGATGGACCATTTTTGTTGCCGGAGGTCCTGTGGAAGGAGTGCTTGCCGAAGATCGCGACAGAGAACCAATGGCAAGTAACAATGTCTATGCTCTACAGTATTGTGAAACCTGCAAATTTAAGGCGAAATCTTTTGTTTACTATTCATAGGGCATATTGGTCCCCTCGGAGATTATCTAAATTCAAAACTGGTGGAGTTGTGGGTTGTCCGAAATGCAAGACCCCAAATGTGGATGATCTTCACATGTTCGTCTTTTGTCCAAACATAAGACAATTCTGGCTGGATGTAAGTAATTGCCTATCTCAAGCTCTGAATCTGCGAATTGAGGTAAGCCCTGAATTAATAATAACGGGGAGATTGGACCTTGAAAGTATATGCATCAATGATAATGTAAAACTTACCTTTTATGCCATTTTACTAGCTCGTAGAGAGATATGTTAATTATGGGTCTCACCACTTAGCCCCAATTTAATGGACTGGATATTAGCTATGAGATATACGGCTAAGCTTGACACTTCAGATCACACCAAGAGAAAGCACAGATTTTGGGTACCCTTTCTTTCATGTTTTGGTTAAATATCATTTGATTTGATATGATTTTCGATGATTAAGCCCCCGCCTATCTCGCTGGTTTTCAATATGGGATTTCAGGTCGGTAAATAGAGTGTGAGGTGGACACACCTGGTGAGTTAACCGATTGATTGGATGACTCAAAATAGGTGGAGTTTATGCCTCGCTACTCTAACCAGCTTATGAGATAAAAAGCCCAGTGGTGCGCCAAGTTAGAAGAAATGGGTGGCGAGACGGCGAATGAGGAAAAAAAAAAAAATACAAAGAAAGTATACCATTCTTTTTTAAAAAAAAAAAGGTTCTTCTAGGATCAGCTATTCTGGTTAAAAATAGATACATTACATGTTAAATGTATGTTTGTAGTAGTGTGCATATATTGTGTTGTACCTCCTCTTGTGTGAGTTAGTGTATATGTAATTGTGTATTTGAACAACTGTATTTGTATTGAATGTGTGTGCATGTGATTGTATGGATGTGTGGCCGGATGTATGAATTGCGGCATAAGTAAGTGACTGACAGTGAAATTAGGAATATGTATGAGTAAGAGAGTGTATGATCATTTGAATGGATAGATGAATGAATGTTAGTGTTTGTATAAATAATTGAGAGGCTGTCTAAGTACTTGCATGACTGAGTGAAAAGTGCATAAGTGACTATATTTATGAGTGAATGGTGTATTAGCGCATGTATGTGTAAATGCCAGAGTGTGTGCAAGATGCATAACAGAATGAGTGAGTGTAAAAGAATATGCTGTAGAAGTCAGTGAGTGGATGTGATAGTAGTTGTATGTGTTTCATTGGTGTTGAATGAACTGAATGTGTGATTCACTTGGTATGTGAGTGAGTGTTTGAGTGAATAAGTGTGTACATAGGTAACTGTTTGGGTGAGTATGTGAATGGGTGTTAGTGGTTGTATTAGTGAGAGTGTGGGTGTATAAGTGGCTGTATGGGTGTCTGAATTGCTATGTGAGTTATTATGTAAGGGAATGAGTGGTTGTGTAAATGTACTGTATGGGTGAGTGACTTGTGTCTGAGTGGCTGACTGTGAGTGAGTGGGTGACTGTTCTAATGAGAGTATGGTTAAGTGAGTTAATGTGTGAATGGTTGTACTGGAGAGTATGTATGAATTGATGCATAGATGAGTGAGCAGATGGGTGAGAACTTGCTTGGAAGTATGAATAGGTATGTTAGTGGTTATGTGGGTGTGTAAGTGAAGGTGTGAATGGTTGTATGAGTGGGTGAGTGGATATGTTGCAAAGCTATTTGGGTGAGTAGGTAGGTGTGTGAGTGTCTGTATAGGTGAATAACTGAATGTGTCAGTAGCTATATAAGTGAGTGTATGGCTGTGTGAGTGGCAAATTGTGTGATTGACTAGTTGCTTGAGTAACTAAATGGTCAAGTAACTGCTTATGTTACTGGTTGCTTGGATAAGTAAGTGGATATATGAGTTGGTCTATGGATGAGTAAATACATTTATGAGCTGTTGTATTGATCTGCCAATGTGTATGTGAGTGGTTCTGTTGGTATGTAACTGGGTGTATGGCAGGTTGTATAGGGGTGTGAGTAGGTGCATGAATGGTCCTATGGATAGTGTTATTAGTCAAGTCATCCGTTCGGTCATTTGAGGTGACATCATTGATGTTATCAGTGATGTCAATGGCAATGTCATGAGCGATGTAATATGTGAAAATATATGTATAAGAGAGTATATGTGCCTGAAAGTGTGGATGTAGTTTATTGAAATTACTAACTAGATGCTTTAGCTTTTATACAGAAAGGAGTGTATTCTACTGTCTATCTATTTACTAAATTACACTTTAAACACATAGGACTGAAGCTTACAATGGTGCTTCAGTGATGACTTATATGTGGGAGAACTTCCAGTAGATTTTTGCAAAGATAATTTAAAAAGCAATCTGACCTAACAGTAGAACTGTATACACAAGCTCAAATATATTAGGCCTACAACTTGTTAAAAGGCTACTTCTCTGCATGCTTGAGTTGGTAGTGTCAGTTATTTACTAGAAATATGAATGAGTGTCCCAATCCATATGTAGGGGTCTGTTTCAATATGTAAGAAAGTTTGTTGGTATATCACTGGTTCTCTTTGTAACTGTATGGCTCTGCAAATGTATATGTTTGGGGTGGCATGGCTGGCCTTTGAGTGTGTTAGGTACTATTGGGTTACATAGGTGAGTGTGCCACTGCCTCCTTTTGCACTAGATACATACGATTTCCGTTTGTGCATGGGAGTGAATGTTTGCATGGTTGTCACAGTTTCAGCGGGTGTTAGTGCGTGTACCCTTTTGTATGTGCTTACATGAGATCGAAATAAGAGTGAAAGGCTGGATACATAACTCAGCATATGGCCTGGAAGTGTGACTGTAGATTAGTAAAACTATTTACTACAAGAGCTAGCTTCTCAGCACATAGCACTGTGCAGAATGGCCACCTACAGACTACGTTAGGAGTGAGTTATAAATAGTAGAACAGCAGGTATGGCAGAGACATGTTGAAAGGGCTACTTCTCGGGATGGGTGACTTGGTAGTGTATATCCTTTACTGGATATTGGAATGAGTGTCTCAGTCCCTCTCTGGGGGGGGGTGCCTCTATATGTAAGTCTGTTGGTACATCAACTACTCTCTTTGTGACTTTATGGCTCTGTAAATGCATATGTCAGGGGCGGTACGGCTTGCCTCTTGGGTGTGTTAGTTACTATTGGGTTTTTAAAATGAGTGAATAACAGCATCCATCAGTGCTAGGCACATAAGAGTTGTGTCTCTGCATGTGAGGGAATGTTTGTATAGTTGTCAGACTGTGTTAGGAGGTTTATTAGTGGCTCTCCTCTTTTGTATGTGCTTACATGAAATTCCAACCAGGGTGAAACACTGGATGTATAACTCAGCATAGGGGCCAGCAAGTGTGCATATAGCTCACTGAAACATCTAACTACATGTGTCAGCTTTTATGCTCATGAAGCATACCGTATGGCCTAGCTACAGGCTACTTTAGGGGTGAGTTATATATGGTTGAACTGCAGGTTAACGCTTATCAAGGGGTTTTCAATGCGAAGTCCACCTAACAGAAGAACTGGATGCACAGCCACAATTATACCAGGCCTGAGACACGTTTAAAGGGCTACTTCTCTGGATGGGTGACTTGGTAGTGTCAGTCTGTTTACCAGATATCTAAATGAGTGTCCCAGTCTCTATCTGGGGGCGTGTTTGCATCTGTAAGTTAGTTTTTTAGTACATCGCTGGCTTTCTTTGTGATTGTAGGGCTCTGTAAATGTATGTGTCAGGGGCGGTATGGATTGCCTCTTGGATGTGTATGATACTATTGGGATTTTTAAGTTACTGTGTCACTGCCTCTATTACTTCTTTGGATGGGTTACTTGGTAGTGTCAGTTCTTTACTAGATACTTGAATGAGTGTCTCAGTCCCTGTGTGGGGATGTGTTTCCATATGTAAGTAAGTTTGTTGGTACTTATCTGGCTCTCTGTAACTATATGGTTCTGTAAATGAATATGTAATGGATTGTATGGATTGCCTCGATGGTGTGTTAGTTACTATTGGATTATTTAAGTGAGTGTGTCACTGCCTCTATAAGAGCCAGGTACATATGAGTTGTGTCTGTGACTGACTATTTAGGGAGGTGTTTTCTATCTAAGTAAGTTTGTTGGTACATTACTTGGTCTTTGTTTTTGAATGGATCTAAAAATGTGTAGGTAAGGGGTGGCATGGATTGTCTCCTGTGTAAAAAACATTTTTTGATACCCCCTTGGACTTACATTTGGCTGGTCCTTTTTTCAGTTTACCTTTTTATGTCAATTGGTTTTGTGTTTTATTTTTTTCGAATTATGAATGGACACTATGTCGAGGAGAGAACTTGCATTACTCATTTAAATGGAACTTTGGCCCCACTTTCCTCTTCACATTCTACACACAGATTAAAAAGAGACTTGACTTTGGTTAACATCACAGCATGGCCTGTCCTTGATGGAATCGTGTGGGATGCAGTTCGGTTTCAGATTCATGGCCCAACGGAAGTCGTTAATGTCCCTAATGTACTTAGAGTGAATATGGGGGATGTAGTGAAACAAAACATTCGTTCTGATGACTGGGATGTCAAAGCTGTAGAAAGTTTATTTTCTGATTTGCAATACTATGCTGCATTTGATGCTGAGGATTTATATTTAGAATCTGCTAATTATGGTGAATTATTCTGTTACCAACATTATGGCAATCACTTCTTACACAAAACATCATCCAGAAGGGATGCTGTTAACTTTACTCAGTGGGAACATTGCCCAGCGCCTCATCAGGGGAGTTCTGAAACATTTCTGAGAAAGTATACTTACTTCACTGACTTTAATCAGTCCAATCCCGAGTCCTTTTATTTTAAGTTTCGAAAAATGCCAATGTCCAAGGTTAGACTTACCGATACTAAATTGTTGTATTCCAAGTCCTTCCTTGATCAATTAGTTACTGGAGGCTATGAGTTATGGAAGGATACGATAGACCTTAAATCAGTTTGGGGTTCAAAGGCCTGGCAGGTACAAGGCACTGAGGCTTTGCACCGTGCATGTCTCATCCCGAATCATATGCTGTTTCTGAATGAAACAATTTCCCAGACCACATGCTTTGGATTGGCTACTTCTAAAAAATTGAACGCTCCTTCTTTCCCGGAGTTAGAGGAATATGATGGTTGGAGTAATTTTACTCAGTTATCCATTAGAGAATTACAGACTCTACTTCTTAATTCCTCCTTTAACATTTCCAGTGTGAATCCTAAGGGTTGGCTGCTTTGGCACCGTAGTGCTGATTCTTGCCAACATAGATTTTTGAATTTAACTGACGATTTTAAAACTGTTAGATCTGATCCCCGTTTTGACTTAGGTCATACTGTCACATCGTATTCTGTAGGCAAATTGTGTCAAAACTGGCTGAAACATTCAACTTTACCTGCGGTTAAGAATCACCTTTCTAAACTAAATGCAGACGTGGACTTGAATGATTTCATTAAAGGCCCGGCTAGTGGCAGGTCGAAAAGGTGGTTATATGGGGTTTACAATGAAATTTGGAAGCTATCACAGATTGAGGCTGCTACACGCCTTAGGGCCATTGATCAAGCAAATCTTGAGAAAGTGCTTGCAGTTGTTGACAATAGCATTAATGTGCTTTCCTCTAGAATTTACACATTGGATAATATTGTGTCGTCAGTCGTCGATATTATACATGATGAAGTGTCAGTATTATACCATGGTCAAAATCAATTACGATCAATCATGCAGTTTGCATGGACCCTTCAAACACTGAAAATGGGTAAAGTTCCCTGGGGGTACATGAACGTTTCTTCTTTATTTGCACCGTTTAATTTGACTGACAAACAACGCTTACTTTCAATGCGTGATGCTTCCTTTTCTATGTTACATATTGAAAGGTTAGAATCTTTACCTTTTTCCGTGGCTGAAGCCACTGCTGCAACGTGGCTTATCCACGGTTTAATAACGCTGCCTTTTGCTTTATATAAGTTTTCAAATTGCATGAAATATGTACCCATAGGTCGTTATGAACCTTTAGGTAGCGGTTTCCTTCATGAAGTCTGGTCACTCCCATACACATACAGATGTTTTAAGGATGACCAGGAAGTTTATCTGACAGGGGAGGAGTGCACTGAGACGCCAGATCATTCTTTAATGTGTAGACATATACAGTTACACGGTTCATGCAACAAGGACCGACCCAATATGGCTTGCGTTTTACAGGGCACGCCAGTTCCTGCTATCATCCCCACGTTTAAATTATTAGAGAATGGTAGTTATTTAATGCTCAATAATGAGGACTGTTGTGGGTTAATTAAAGGTATTCCTTTCATAGTAACAGTAAGTGAGCGGGTTTTTTGCTGCAGAAATGTGCTTTATCCTCCCACACGTGAACATAAGGAGTCTTCCATCTGGCCACAGATACCGACCTTGGGAGCAGAATTCAGCGGCATGGCAAGAATAAGGGCTCTTTTGTCCCAGAAAGAGGTGGCCTTGAGCTCGGCCCGTGAAACTTTCGTGCTTCACATTGCAAACACCCGTACAGAGGTTCAGGCTCTTTTGAATACTGATTTGCCTTTGCATTTCGGAGCGATGGTTCGAACTATCTTTAACGCATCCTCCACAAAAGGCCTTGCACATTTTTTTAAAGTTGTTAGCAGTGGTCTCGTGACTTCCTTTGAAAAGATTTTTGGAGTCATCCCTGCTTTCTTCCATTCTATTTTTTCATCCTTGTTTGGAGGGTTCCCTTTTTTACTTGCATTAGCAGCTGGCGCGCTAGTGGTTTTTTGTCTCTTTAAATATGGATGTCCATCCTGTGCAAGACCCCGCGCAACAGCTACTGACGCGGTTTCGCAACCGCATGCTTGAATATTATGGCACACTGCCGTTGGCGACATTGAGCACGGCATATGGATTATCTTTTCGATTCTCCTACTTCACCTGTGTCCAGCCTGTATTTCACTGCCTGACCTGTGATTTCCAGTGGGCCATTGATTTGTGTCTCTGCGGACCGGTTTCTCCTGACGTCGATTTTAATCAACTGATGAGTCCTATCATTGCTCACGAGTTGGTTTGTTCTGACGAGAGGATTATGGCCTTAGCAGTGGCGCATGGACTAATTGGTCCCTGGGATGTGTTGTCGGCAGCACGGAATTTCTTGGAACTGAGTTTTCTTGAAAACCCACCGAGCTGTCCTCTGATGGTTATAGAGGATCCGGTGCTGGAGGACCACGTATGTTCCTTTCATCTTTTAAATTGGATGGCTGAACTGTTTTCGGATGAGGACAGTGACTTCATATTGGAGGCTGTTGCTACTTATTTTTCATATACAGTTTTGTCATAGACACTGCTTCGAATTGACTTGCTGATTTATAGCATTTCGTTGACTTATTTGTCATGAATTTTTAATTTTTCTTGCCTATTGGCTTGAGCCACATTATATTTTTGGGCTATTTTTTAGCATTACCTTTTTGATCTTAAGTTTCAATTCATGCTCGTTTACTGTTGAGTTCTGCTCTCATGAGATGGCACTTCTGTTATCATATTTAGTCCGTTCTCGGATCATGGGGGGGTGTCATATAGCTCCTGTATATCCTTATATCGTGTTTAAGTTAGCATAGGTACATTTGAGGTTTAAACGCCATTTTTCTTTCTTGCAACTTCTGCACACGACACTTAATTGTTGACTTAGCTTTCAACCTAGTAGTTTGCCGTGGTGTATGTGAGAATAATATGTTATTGCTCTGATATCAGCTTTGCTTAGTAAACTATGTCTGCACGAAGAGTGCTGAAGTTTCAGGAACAACACGATATGGAATTGTTATGAGGTCTGATCTCCACGCCTTCATAGTCATAACACAAGTGCAGACTTTGCCAACTCTGGCTTCAGGCGGGATTGATATTGCTTTGCACGAGGCACATAGAACACACTTGATGCGGTGCACATGCAGAGAGAGCTGGTGTATGCTGATGTGATTCCTTCATGCTAGGACACTAAGGTATGGGCCCGCCCTGAAACAACCCAAAGAGACCTTCTTAGCTAATAATATAATATATGTGTTAGGGAGGGTGAGATATAAGTGTTGTTAACTCTTATTCATTACAGTATGTTAACATGCTGTCACCATTCGCTTTTTATGTCTTAGTAACTATGCTGATAATTTTGCTACTGATAATAAGTATACTTGTATTATCTAAGATACTGCGCCTGAGAAGACGGCATTAGTAAATAAACATTTCAAATGCACATGTGTCTTCTTTACTCCATGTTCTGGTTTGTAATGATAATATAACGAAAGAGTGTTCATGAGTCCCACGTACCCTGAGGTACTGTAAGTTCATGTTCTGGTTTGTCTAAACATTGGGAGTTTGATATGTCCAATGAGACACTGTAGCTAGCTCGGTAAGGGGTGAGTTGGTTGCTAAGGTGAGTTTTGGGACACCCTAATTTGCCGAGGTTCCACTCCTCTGTGCACAGTTCTGTGTGAGAACAGAAACCCTGCGACACCTGGATATGTAAGTACTGGGTTAACTGAGTGTGCCACTGACTCCATCAGTGCTATGCACATATGAGTTCTGTCTTTGCATGAGATTGAATGTTTAGATACTTTTGAGAGTGTGTTAGGGGGTGCATTAGTGAGTCTCCCATGTTGTATGTACTTATAAGAGATTGTAATCAGGGTGAAAGCCTTGATGTATAACTGTGTATTTGGGTCTGTCAGTGTGCAAGTAGCTCACTGAAATCTCTAAGGACATTTCTTAGACTTTATGTAAGGATGGGTGGTGAACTCCACTCTGACAGAGGAGATTGCAGAGTTTTGCCAACTCCATGCCCCCGGAGAGTTTAGCAAAAACTCTGATTCCGCAACGTAGCTGAGTTTTCCCCCACTGCCCATGCCCACCACAGCACTGCAGTATATATGTATAACCTGGAAAGTTCACACATGAGATTTGCACAAGTCAGTCAAAAGAGTGCAATCTATATATACAATTTGAGCCCTGAAGCAGATGATGAACACAGCACACTAAAGTCACATGCAGTTGAGGGATAGCACCTAGAAAACACCTCGGTAATTGTACAGCAGCGCCACAGAGGGAAGCAAAATGAGCTGGAAATCTATACAGCACCCTCTATAAACACAATATAGGTAGAGACATTGAAACACCATCAAGCTGCCACACCATAGAGCATCCTACCTTAAAGAGAAACATGCTGCACCTACCAGCAAGGGAGAATTGAAAACCTTACGTTCCACCAACACCCTCTGACGGAAGAATCCATCTACAGAAACCTAAGCTTTGGAACAGAGCACCCCGCAGCAACATGAGCGTAGGAATCAAAGCTCCCTCCGGTAAAATGAGCCGGGAAGGCCCAAAGAACCAGGCAGCAAGTGCTGAAAACATACATCAGCAAACAGGATGAGCAAGCAGAGCACACATCACCCTGCAGTGAAACCTGAGCACCTACCAGCAAAAGGAAACAATACTGGCAAAATGGTAAATGCAAACCAGCCACTACAGCACTTTAGTGTGAAGCTGTATATAAAGCAACACCACTGCACCCCTAGTTCAGGGTAATGCAGTACTGCTGCACCACTAGTGCCAATGTCTTTGCCAATGAGACCAGCAGCAAGTTGCACTTACAGTAAACATTACCACACCGGTAACCAACAGCATAGACAAGAGACTGAATGAGGGTGATGCATGCTCCAGGGAAGGACCGGTAGAAGCTAGGTGTCCTCTACAGCTGCTGGGGGAGGGTGGGTCACTGTAACTGTCTGCGGGCGGGATCACATTAATTTGGTCCACATCACACTGGGAGGAAGAAAGGGGTAAAAAGGAACCTCTGGCCAGACACACACTCACTGGGGAGGCGCGGCGAAACAGCAGATCAGTGTTTCCATCCCTCAAAGCTCTGCCCAGGGTGCAGGAAATTTATAGGAGGGCAGCAGGCCCTTTTCAGGCAGCAGAGACATCTCAGGGTGCCCAAGCTGCACAACCCCTGCTCGTAGGTGGACGGAGCAGGTTATAGACATCAGTAGAGCGAGGGGCGGGTGGAACTCACCGGCTGAGCTCTTGCGCTCGCTGTCACCTCCTCGATCGGGGATTTCTTTTGCAATTTTTAAAAGGTGAAGTCATTAAACAGCATCCCTAGCTGGTGCTTCCTGCATGACATCTGCGCATGTGTGAGACACAGCAACCTGACACACAACACGGTGTGGTTTCTCAGGTCATTATCAGCCTGATTCATCATTCTCCCGTTTTGCGAGCCCCTAATAGCGATTCATAAGGAATCGCTATTAAGGACTTGCAAAACGGGATTCATGTAGGAATTGCTAAATAAATAGCGATTCCTACACATTCCTTATTTGCGATTAGCAAATTGCTAATCGCAAATAAGGAATAACTCCCCATTCATTCCTATGGGCCAAAAGGCCCATAGGAATGAATGGGGAGTATTCCTTATTTGCGATTAGCAATTAGCCAATCGCAAATAAGATAGCGATTTAAAGGGTGCCAGTGGTGTCCAAAGGACACCCTGTAGCACCCCTTAAATGCAAATTGAAACAGGTGTTGCGCACACACATGTCCAAAGGACATGTGTGTGTGCAACATGCAACTTAGAAAAATGCTTTTAAAGTTTTCGCTATTTCGCTATTTACCACGAGGTTTGACCTCGCGGTAAATAGCGGACCGAAATTGCGAATTCGCAATTTTTAAATGGATGATGAATTGCATTTAAGGAATCTCAAATAGAGATTCCTTAAATGTAATTCCTCGCAAAATAGCGAAATCGCTATTACCGATTTTTGCATTTGGGATGATGAATCCCAAATGCAAAAATAGCGCTCGCAAAGGGCCAGATTCTCAGAATCTGGCCCTTTGCGAGCCGATTTCGGCTTGATGAATCAGGCTGTATGTCTCACACATGAGCAGATGCCATGCAGGAGGCGTCGATCGGTCCACTACTCACACTTACTGTTCCTGTCACTGCCAGAGTGTTGTCTGGATGTCCACATGCCAGCTGCTGAGCACTGTGGATACACAGATTTGAATTGTTACAAGGTAAGGAAGGACCGAGGGGCTAGAGATGGTTTTAATGACTGCATCTTGCAGAAATTACTAAATAAATTCCATAATTAGGGCGGAGCAGAACTCTGCGGAATTCCATTGAGTTTTTGTGCAACTCCATGGAATCCCGCAGAGTGCAACTCTGGGAACTCCGCCCACCCTTAATTTTATGTAGGAAGGAGCATACCCTATGGAGTAGTTACAGGTTGTCTTAAAAGGGAGTTATAAATGTTAGAATAGCAGGTAAAGCTTCTGAAGGTTTTTTAAATGTCAAGTCGGCCTAGCAGTAGAACTGGATTCACAGCCTTAAGTGTACCAGGCTTTAAACATGTCAGGTATTTACTAGATATCTGAATGAGTGCCTCAGTTCTGTTGTGGGGGTGTGTTTCCATATGTAAGTAAGTAAAATAGAAATTATATTTTGTTACTTCTTAGAATGCTGAACTTTCATCACTATTAAAAAGAAAAAGACAGAAAAAAGATAGTAGTATATGATCTTTAGAAATACAGTATTTTTACAATACATATGTCTTACACTATATCACTATATTGCAATGCAATAAAATTATTATTTTCCCTTTTTTACTGTTCTCCGCTTTCATACTACTTTACCATACATGGTAGTCTGTATGTAGCTTAATCTTCGAACAGTGGGGAAAAACTATTTTATGGATTGTAGGAAATAAACAGAACTGCACAGTACATCATTGTAAATATGGGTTACTATGCTTGTACTCATACAATCCGCTAATTAGTTGCTTGTTTTACTTAGACTTAGTCTACTACTTAAAACAAATGCATCTCAAGACATTTTCTATTGTTATTATTATATCTGGTACAGAACTATGAAACACTGTATAGTATACTTGAATTTTCAACATTATTTTTCGAAATATCACTCCTAGCAGGCTGATTGATGTCTAAAATACTGGTGGCAATCAAAAAACAGTGTACTGGGGTGCACAGCAGTATTTCAATAAAGTTCATACAAGTTTAAAGGTGCCACATAAGCAACGTCAGGTGTCCCTCGGCGTTTAAGTAATCAAAACACAATGTGAGTTCAGTGAACCACTGGTCCCATCCTTATGTGCACACAATATATTTTCCTATAAATGCAGGAATTTCAAACTTTTTCATCGGTAGTTCATATTGTTTTTATTTTCTTTCTGCTTCATAAATCAATGATTATTTATATTTGCGCATTGTGGCTCTTTTTCTCAGAGCATACTGATATCTCTTAATTCAAATACATCAACATCCAATGCATTTCGGGGCCATTCTGTGCCCCTTCATCAGGGATACTGCGTCAAAAAGGAGAGAAAGGTACCGTGTAAGTGTAATAGGTATCAGTGGGATATACTGGTCATGGGACAAAGTTGGAGTGTCTTATTATCGGGTCACCCTTAATGAAAGCCATGTTACCAGTGTGGGTGTTGACAGAAAACGGGAAAAAGAAAAGCGTCTTACTTGTATTTGAAGATTGCGGTTGTATAAGTCTAAAGGGGAAAAATATGCATGGCGGGTTATTTCCTAATATTGGCAGATTACGCGTGCATGTTTACATGCAGTCAATCGTTCTTAAAACCATTAGGAGGAAACTGACCTGAGATAGAGGTTTAGGCGCTCTGCCTGACGGCATTCCTTACTTCCGCGCTGGTGCAGTCTAACTGCCGGTGCCGATGTTTGTTAAGGGGATCACGTGATCTTGGTCTCGTGGTCATGGGAAGTGAAAAAAGACTTCGTGATAGAATAGCGGTGTCGCGTTCTAGTGTACTATGTGTCACGTGTATGGCTTGTATACTGTGATAAACGTGAGGAATTGGGGAATAATACATAGTGAGAATGTGACAACTATAAGAATAAAATTAAAAACGAACATATGTGTAGAGATGTCAGAATTAAATCAGACATGTTAGAAACAATATTAAATAAGTGTGTTAACATGCTGATATCTAACTGTTAAATCACAGTACATTAGCACAGGAGAATTATATTTGCTCAGCCAAGCAATTTCATTAAAGATAACAGGAAAGTTCTATTCTGTCATTAAGCCCGCATGGCTTCTGGGTACAGAGTCTGTAAATCCAGGTGTTCTCACATTGGAGAAGGAATTTGGTGTTGTCACGTCCTTCAATTCTCGATACAGTTTCAAGAATAATAAATTTTAATTGTGAAATGTTGTGGTTCGCTTCCACGAAATGCATGGCTATGGATGATTTTATTGATTTCAGTCGGATGTTTGATTTATGCTCTGTGAGTCTTGTTTTGATTTTTCGTTCGGTTTTGCCGATGTATAATTTCCCACATGGGCATTTTAAGGCGTAGATGACATTACTCGAGTCACATGTTGCATTGACCTTGAGCTTGATGTTATGACCTTTCATTGGATGGTTGATGCTGTTGCCTTTGATAATCGAGTTGCAGTTTCCGCAGTTCATACACGGTTTAGTACCTGTGAATTTCTGTTTTTTTGTGGGTTTGAATCGGATGAGTTCACCCAAATTCTGGGCTCTAGAGAATGCAAATAGGGGTGGGTCTTTGAAAATGTGTCCAAAGTCCGGTTCTAGGTTCAACAGTGGCCAGTGTTGGTTGATAATTTGTTTAAATCTCCTTGTGGCTGTAGAATATTTTGAGACCACCACTGTTCTGGTTTGTTGCTTCTTCTCAGTTGTGATTAGAAGTTTAGATCGTTCAATTTTGGCAATTTTATCTTTGGACTGTTCGATGACATTTTGAGGATATCCTCGTTGTATGAATTTGGTGGCCACTTCCTCAATGCGTTCTTTGGATCTATTGGGGTCTGATGTGATCCTTTTGGCTCGTGCCATTTGGGAATATGGTAAGTGCTGCTTAAGATTAGGTTCATGGAAACTCGTGAAATGCAACATGTTATTCCGGTCTGTTGGTTTGGTGAACAGGTCTGTTTCGAACTTGTTGTGGTTTCTGGTGATTTTTACATCAAGAAAATTCACTGTAGTTTTCGAGGTTTGCCATGTGAGTTGGATCCGTTCGTCGATCTGGTTGAATTTTTCCAGTTGTTGTACTAATTCAATTTCAGATGCTTTCCAGACGATAAAAATGTCGTCAATATATCTGGTTAGGAGCAGTAGATTTTTTGTCCATTCTTCGTTCGCGAAGATGTGCGTTTCCTCGTATTGTTGCATGAAGATATTGGCGTATACTGGCGCCGCAGAATTGCCCATTGCCATGCCTATCAGTTGTTGGTACCAACAGTTGTTATATTTGTAGTAACTCTGGTATAATACGAACATCATCAGTTCCATCAAGAATATTTGGAAGTCAGTTTCTAGATCTGTTTTCAGGAGCGCTTGCTCAATAGCTTCTATCCCCAGTGAATGGGGTATGGAAGTATATAAGGCTCGGACGTCAGCAGTGCATAGGATGAGGTGGTCTTGTGGGTCAATCTTAAGCTCATTGAGCTTTGAAATGAAGTGTGTGGTATCCCTAGTATATGTCCGCATTGATTGTACCGTGGGTTGTAAATATTTGTCCAGGAGTTGGCCAATTGGTTCGTGTAAACTTCCACACGTGGAGACTATAGGTCTCATAGGGGGGTCTCTTAGATCCTTGTGGATTTTTGGTACCATCCTAAGTGTAGGACTCTTGGGGTTGGTTTTAATCAAGAAGTTTTTAGTCCTGTCATTGATTGTACCTGCTTCATGTGCTTTATCCAAGATGTTCTGCAGAGTCTTCATGTACTCCGCTGTTGGGTTGTTATCCAATCTCATATAGGTTGTAGTATCCAGGATATGCTCCATGGTCTTCCGTTCGTACATTTCTCTATCCATGATGGCTAGTGCACCCCCTTTGTCCGCTTTGGTACATATGATTTGATCGTTTTGGGATAGTTTTCTGAGGGTGTCCCTGTCTTTCTGTGTCATGTTCCTATGGCACTTTTGGCCATGTTTGATATTTGCTAAATCCTTTTTCACTCTATTCTCAAATAAGTCCAAGGTCTTGTGGCTTATTGGTGATTGAAAGGTGCTGTGTGGTCTTAGCCCTAACAATTGGTCTTTGTCTTTGATAGGTTGTTCCGGTAATACATTTTCAAAAAAATGGCGTAAACGTAATTTACGCATCAATTTGAACAGGCTGACCTCCAGTTCCAGGTTTGTCGTGTTAGTTGTTGGCACAAAGGATGTGCCTTTCTGTAATAACCTCTTTTCATGGTTAGTCATTTGATATGCACTGATGTTAATCACGAGTTCTTCATTTTCTATGTTTTCTTGGTAGTTTTCTTGTCCTTGATGATGCCCGTTGCACTTCTCGTGATGGGTGGTTCTTTCTCTTTTTCTCTTTCTTTTGTTCTGTCCTCTCCGGGGTCTCCTTTTTGTGCCTGGCCCTGTTCTAAAAAAGGATTCGGTTCTGTTTGGAAACTTGTGGTTGGTTGTTGTGCTGTGTTAGTGTCAGCATCTCCATGAGTTGTAGTAGTTCTTTTGGGTCTTTGTGTGCTGTCACTGTCAGAGGATGAAGTTTCCGTTTGAGAGGTAGGTGGTCTATTTCTCCTTTTCTGAGCGTAAATCTCCGCCCAGGTATAGACTTCTCCTAGTCGGTAGTCTGTAGTATCTCTTTTATATTTACGTATCTTACGTTCGTTTATCTCATTAGAATGTTTTTTGATTTGTGTTTGAACGTCTTCTAACATTGTTTTTAGTTCATCCTCCGATAGCATTTTGGAAAGTTCATTGGATGTTTCTTCAATTTCGGTAGTCAGTTCCTCAAGTATTCCAGACAGTTCTTCGATAATGAGTAGAATTAAATCCAGAGAGCATTTGTTTAAAATTTCATACCATCTTTCCTGAAATTTCTTGGAGTTTTTACAGAGTGATGGTTTCAAGGCTATTCTGAGGCCCCTAGGTATGCGCTGTTACGGTGATATTTAACCAGTGTACTGGCATGTAGTTGTTGGTTGATACGTCTATTACTCAGATATAAAAGTTGTCTTATACATTGCTCTTTTGAGCGCGTATTGGTCTCCTGTGTGGTCTCTTCCCTAATTAGTGCATAGATTCGGTCGGCTTCATCCGATTTGAATGCAAATGTAGAGGCACGAGCCTCAGTGCTTTTCGCAATTTCTTCATAATTGTGTTGCATTTTTGTGCGTGCTAGCCCAGTTGGTGTGGACACGAATTAGTAACAATCAAAAAACAGTGTACTGGGGTGCACAGCAGTATTTCAATAAAGTTCATACAAGTTTAAAGGTGCCACATAAGCAACGTCAGGTGTCCCTCGGCGTTTAAGTAATCAAAACACAATGTGAGTTCAGTGAACCACTGGTCCCATCCTTATGTGCACACAATATATTTTCCTATAAATGCAGGAATTTCAAACTTTTTCATCGGTAGTTCATATTGTTTTTATTTTCTTTCTGCTTCATAAATCAATGATTATTTATATTTGCGCATTGTGGCTCTTTTTCTCAGAGCATACTGATATCTCTTAATTCAAATACATCAACATCCAATGCATTTCGGGGCCATTCTGTGCCCCTTCATCAGGGATACTGCGTCAAAAAGGAGAGAAAGGTACCGTGTAAGTGTAATAGGTATCAGTGGGATATACTGGTCATGGGACAAAGTTGGAGTGTCTTATTATCGGGTCACCCTTAATGAAAGCCATGTTACCAGTGTGGGTGTTGACAGAAAACGGGAAAAAGAAAAGCGTCTTACTTGTATTTGAAGATTGCGGTTGTATAAGTCTAAAGGGGAAAAATATGCATGGCGGGTTATTTCCTAATATTGGCAGATTACGCGTGCATGTTTACATGCAGTCAATCGTTCTTAAAACCATTAGGAGGAAACTGACCTGAGATAGAGGTTTAGGCGCTCTGCCTGACGGCATTCCTTACTTCCGCGCTGGTGCAGTCTAACTGCCGGTGCCGATGTTTGTTAAGGGGATCACGTGATCTTGGTCTCGTGGTCATGGGAAGTGAAAAAAGACTTCGTGATAGAATAGCGGTGTCGCGTTCTAGTGTACTATGTGTCACGTGTATGGCTTGTATACTGTGATAAACGTGAGGAATTGGGGAATAATACATAGTGAGAATGTGACAACTATAAGAATAAAATTAAAAACGAACATATGTGTAGAGATGTCAGAATTAAATCAGACATGTTAGAAACAATATTAAATAAGTGTGTTAACATGCTGATATCTAACTGTTAAATCACAGTACATTAGCACAGGAGAATTATATTTGCTCAGCCAAGCAATTTCATTAAAGATAACAGGAAAGTTCTATTCTGTCATTAAGCCCGCATGGCTTCTGGGTACAGAGTCTGTAAATCCAGGTGTTCTCACATTGGAGAAGGAATTTGGTGTTGTCACGTCCTTCAATTCTCGATACAGTTTCAAGAATAATAAATTTTAATTGTGAAATGTTGTGGTTCGCTTCCACGAAATGCATGGCTATGGATGATTTTATTGATTTCAGTCGGATGTTTGATTTATGCTCTGTGAGTCTTGTTTTGATTTTTCGTTCGGTTTTGCCGATGTATAATTTCCCACATGGGCATTTTAAGGCGTAGATGACATTACTCGAGTCACATGTTGCATTGACCTTGAGCTTGATGTTATGACCTTTCATTGGATGGTTGATGCTGTTGCCTTTGATAATCGAGTTGCAGTTTCCGCAGTTCATACACGGTTTAGTACCTGTGAATTTCTGTTTTTTTGTGGGTTTGAATCGGATGAGTTCACCCAAATTCTGGGCTCTAGAGAATGCAAATAGGGGTGGGTCTTTGAAAATGTGTCCAAAGTCCGGTTCTAGGTTCAACAGTGGCCAGTGTTGGTTGATAATTTGTTTAAATCTCCTTGTGGCTGTAGAATATTTTGAGACCACCACTGTTCTGGTTTGTTGCTTCTTCTCAGTTGTGATTAGAAGTTTAGATCGTTCAATTTTGGCAATTTTATCTTTGGACTGTTCGATGACATTTTGAGGATATCCTCGTTGTATGAATTTGGTGGCCACTTCCTCAATGCGTTCTTTGGATCTATTGGGGTCTGATGTGATCCTTTTGGCTCGTGCCATTTGGGAATATGGTAAGTGCTGCTTAAGATTAGGTTCATGGAAACTCGTGAAATGCAACATGTTATTCCGGTCTGTTGGTTTGGTGAACAGGTCTGTTTCGAACTTGTTGTGGTTTCTGGTGATTTTTACATCAAGAAAATTCACTGTAGTTTTCGAGGTTTGCCATGTGAGTTGGATCCGTTCGTCGATCTGGTTGAATTTTTCCAGTTGTTGTACTAATTCAATTTCAGATGCTTTCCAGACGATAAAAATGTCGTCAATATATCTGGTTAGGAGCAGTAGATTTTTTGTCCATTCTTCGTTCGCGAAGATGTGCGTTTCCTCGTATTGTTGCATGAAGATATTGGCGTATACTGGCGCCGCAGAATTGCCCATTGCCATGCCTATCAGTTGTTGGTACCAACAGTTGTTATATTTGTAGTAACTCTGGTATAATACGAACATCATCAGTTCCATCAAGAATATTTGGAAGTCAGTTTCTAGATCTGTTTTCAGGAGCGCTTGCTCAATAGCTTCTATCCCCAGTGAATGGGGTATGGAAGTATATAAGACTCGGACGTCAGCAGTGCATAGGATGAGGTGGTCTTGTGGGTCAATCTTAAGCTCATTGAGCTTTGAAATGAAGTGTGTGGTATCCCTAGTATATGTCCGCATTGATTGTACCGTGGGTTGTAAATATTTGTCCAGGAGTTGGCCAATTGGTTCTTGATGGAACTGATGATGTTCGTATTATACCAGAGAGACTCACAGAGCATAAATCAAACATCCGACTGAAATCAATAAAATCATCCATAGCCATGCATTTCGTGGAAGCGAACCACAACATTTCACAATTAAAATTTATTATTCTTGAAACTGTATCGAGAATTGAAGGACGTGACAACACCAAATTCCTTCTCCAATGTGAGAACACCTGGATTTACAGACTCTGTACCCAGAAGCCATGCGGGCTTAATGACAGAATAGAACTTTCCTGTTATCTTTAATGAAATTGCTTGGCTGAGCAAATATAATTCTCCTGTGCTAATGTACTGTGATTTAACAGTTAGATATCAGCATGTTAACACACTTATTTAATATTGTTTCTAACATGTCTGATTTAATTCTGACATCTCTACACATATGTTCGTTTTTAATTTTATTCTTATAGTTGTCACATTCTCACTATGTATTATTCCCCAATTCCTCACGTTTATCACAGTATACAAGCCATACACGTGACACATAGTACACTAGAACGCGACACCGCTATTCTATCACGAAGTCTTTTTTAACTTCCCATGACCACAAGACCAAGATCACGTGATCCCCTTAACAAACATCGGCACCGGCAGTTAGACTGCACCAGCGCGGAAGTAAGGAATGCCGTCAGGCAGAGCGCCTAAACCTCTATCTCAGGTCAGTTTCCTCCTAATGGTTTTAAGAACGATTGACTGCATGTAAACATGCACGCGTAATCTGCCAATATTAGGAAATAACCCGCCATGCATATTTTTCCCCTTTAGACTTATACAACCGCAATCTTCAAATACAAGTAAGACGCTTTTCTTTTTCCCGTTTTCTGTCAACACCCACACTGGTAACATGGCTTTCATTAAGGGTGACCCGATAATAAGACACTCCAACTTTGTCCCATGACCAGTATATCCCACTGATACCTATTACACTTACATGGTACCTTTCTCTCCTTTTTGACGCAGTATCCCTGATGAAGGGGCACAGAATGGCCCCGAAATGCATTGGATGTTGATGTATTTGAATTAAGAGATATCAGTATGCTCTGAGAAAAAGAGCCACAATGCGCAAATATAAATAATCATTGATTTATGAAGCAGAAAGAAAATAAAAACAATATGAACTACCGATGAAAAAGTTTGAAATTCCTGCATTTATCGGAAAATATATTGTGTGCACATAAGGATGGGACCAGTGGTTCACTGAACTCACATTGTGTTTTGATTACTTAAACGCCGAGGGACACCTGACGTTGCTTATGTGGCACCTTTAAACTTGTATGAACTTTATTGAAATACTGCTGTGCACCCCAGTACACTGTTTTTTGATTGTTACTAATTCGTGTCCACACCAACTGGGCTAGCACGCACAAAAATGCAACACAATTATGAAGAAATTGCGAAAAGCACTGAGGCTCGTGCCTCTACATTTGCATTCAAATCGGATGAAGCCGACCGAATCTATGCACTAATTAGGGAAGAGACCACACAGGAGACCAATACGCGCTCAAAAGAGCAATGTATAAGACAACTTTTATATCTGAGTAAGAGACGTATCAACCAACAACTACATGCCAGTACACTGGTTAAATATCACCGTAACCAGCGCATACCTAGGGGCCTCAGAATAGCCTTGAAACCATCACTCTGTAAAAACTCCAAGAAATTTCAGGAAAGATGGTATGAAATTTTAAACAAATGCTCTCTGGATTTAATTCTACTCATTATCGAAGAACTGTCTGGAATACTTGAGGAACTGACTACCGAAATTGAAGAAACATCCAATGAACTTTCCAAAATGCTATCGGAGGATGAACTAAAAACAATGTTAGAAGACGTTCAAACACAAATCAAAAAACATTCTAATGAGATAAACGAACGTAAGATACGTAAATATAAAAGAGATACTACAGACTACCGACTAGGAGAAGTCTATACCTGGGCGGAGATTTACGCTCAGAAATGGAGAAATAGACCACCTACCTCTCAAACGGAAACTTCATCCTCTGACAGTGACAGCACACAAAGACCCAAAAGAACTACTACAACTCATGGAGATGCTGACACTAACACAGCACAACAACCAACCACAAGTTTCCAAACAGAACCGAATCCTTTTTTAGAACAGGGCCAGGCACAAAAAGGAGACCCCGGAGAGGACAGAACAAAAGAAAGAGAAAAAGAGAAAGAACCACCCATCACGAGAAGTGCAACGGGCATCATCAAGGACAAGAAAACTACCAAGAAAACATAGAAAATGAAGAACTCGTGATTAACATCAGTGCATATCAAATGACTAACCATGAAAAGAGGTTATTACAGAAAGGCACATCCTTTGTGCCAACAACTAACACGACAAACCTGGAACTGGAGGTCAGCCTGTTCAAATTGATGCGTAAATTACGTTTACGCCATTTTTTTGAAAATGTATTACCGGAACAACCTATCAAAGACAAAGACCAATTGTTAGGGCTAAGACCACACAGCACCTTTCAATCACCAATAAGCCACAAGACCTTGGACTTATTTGAGAATAGAGTGAAAAAGGATTTAGCAAATATCAAACATGGCCAAAAGTGCCATAGGAACATGACACAGAAAGACAGGGACACCCTCAGAAAACTATCCCAAAACGATCAAATCATATGTACCAAAGCGGACAAAGGGGGTGCACTAGTCATCATGGATAGAGAAATGTATGAACGGAAGACCATGGAGCATATCCTGGATACTACAACCTATATGAGATTGGATAACAACCCAACAGCGGAGTACATGAAGACTCTGCAGAACATCTTGGATAAAGCACATGAAGCAGGTACAATCAATGACAGGACTAAAAACTTCTTGATTAAAACCAACCCCAAGAGTCCTACACTTAGGATGGTACCAAAAATCCACAAGGATCTAAGAGACCCCCCTATGAGACCTATAGTCTCCACGTGTGGAAGTTTACACGAACCAATTGGCCAACTCCTGGACAAATATTTACAACCCACGGTACAATCAATGCGGACATATACTAGGGATACCACACACTTCATTTCAAAGCTCAATGAGCTTAAGATTGACCCACAAGACCACCTCATCCTATGCACTGCTGACGTCCGAGCCTTATATACTTCCATACCCCATTCACTGGGGATAGAAGCTATTGAGCAAGCGCTCCTGAAAACAGATCTAGAAACTGACTTCCAAATATTCTTGATGGAACTGATGATGTTCGTATTATACCAGAGTTACTACAAATATAACAACTGTTGGTACCAACAACTGATAGGCATGGCAATGGGCAATTCTGCGGCGCCAGTATACGCCAATATCTTCATGCAACAATACGAGGAAACGCACATCTTCGCGAACGAAGAATGGACAAAAAATCTACTGCTCCTAACCAGATATATTGACGACATTTTTATCGTCTGGAAAGCATCTGAAATTGAATTAGTACAACAACTGGAAAAATTCAACCAGATCGACGAACGGATCCAACTCACATGGCAAACCTCGAAAACTACAGTGAATTTTCTTGATGTAAAAATCACCAGAAACCACAACAAGTTCGAAACAGACCTGTTCACCAAACCAACAGACCGGAATAACATGTTGCATTTCACGAGTTTCCATGAACCTAATCTTAAGCAGCACTTACCATATTCCCAAATGGCACGAGCCAAAAGGATCACATCAGACCCCAATAGATCCAAAGAACGCATTGAGGAAGTGGCCACCAAATTCATACAACGAGGATATCCTCAAAATGTCATCGAACAGTCCAAAGATAAAATTGCCAAAATTGAACGATCTAAACTTCTAATCACAACTGAGAAGAAGCAACAAACCAGAACAGTGGTGGTCTCAAAATATTCTACAGCCACAAGGAGATTTAAACAAATTATCAACCAACACTGGCCACTGTTGAACCTAGAACCGGACTTTGGACACATTTTCAAAGACCCACCCCTATTTGCATTCTCTAGAGCCCAGAATTTGGGTGAACTCATCCGATTCAAACCCACAAAAAAACAGAAATTCACAGGTACTAAACCGTGTATGAACTGCGGAAACTGCAACTCGATTATCAAAGGCAACAGCATCAACCATCCAATGAAAGGTCATAACATCAAGCTCAAGGTCAATGCAACATGTGACTCGAGTAATGTCATCTACGCCTTAAAATGCCCATGTGAGAAATTATACATCGGCAAAACCGAACGAAAAATCAAAACAAGACTCACAGAGCATAAATCAAACATCCGACTGAAATCAATAAAATCATCCATAGCCATGCATTTCGTGGAAGCGAACCACAACATTTCACAATTAAAATTTATTATTCTTGAAACTGTATCGAGAATTGAAGGACGTGACAACACCAAATTCCTTCTCCAATGTGAGAACACCTGGATTTACAGACTCTGTACCCAGAAGCCATGCGGGCTTAATGACAGAATAGAACTTTCCTGTTATCTTTAATGAAATTGCTTGGCTGAGCAAATATAATTCTCCTGTGCTAATGTACTGTGATTTAACAGTTAGATATCAGCATGTTAACACACTTATTTAATATTGTTTCTAACATGTCTGATTTAATTCTGAAGTCTCTACACATATGTTCGTTTTTAATTTTATTCTTATAGTTGTCACATTCTCACTATGTATTATTCCCCAATTCCTCACGTTTATCACAGTATACGAGCCATACACGTGACACATAGTACACTAGAACGCGACACCGCTATTCTATCACGAAGTCTTTTTTCACTTCCCATGACCACGAGACCAAGATCACGTGAACCCCTTAACAAACATCGGCACCGGCAGTTAGACTGCACCAGCGCGGAAGTAAGGAATGCCGTCAGGCAGAGCGCCTAAACCTCTATCTCAGGTCAGTTTCCTCCTAATGGTTTTAAGAACGATTGACTGCATGTAAACATGCACGCGTAATCTGCCAATATTAGGAAATAACCCGCCATGCATATTTTTCCCCTTTAGACTTATACAACCGCAATCTTCAAATACAAGTAAGACGCTTTTCTTTTTCCCGTTTTCTGTCAACACCCACACTGGTAACATGGCTTTCATTAAGGGTGACCCGATAATAAGACACTCCAACTTTGTCCCATGACCAGTATATCCCACTGATACCTATTACACTTACACGGTACCTTTCTCTCCTTTTTGACGCAGTATCCCTGATGAAGGGGCACAGAATGGCCCCGAAATGCATTGGATGTTGATGTATTTGAATTAAGAGATATCAGTATGCTCTGAGAAAAAGAGCCACAATGCGCAAATATAAATAATCATTGATTTATGAAGCAGAAAGAAAATAAAAACAATATGAACTACCGATGAAAAAGTTTGAAATTCCTGCATTTATAGGAAAATATATTGTGTGCACATAAGGATGGGACCAGTGGTTCACTGAACTCACATTGTGTTTTTAAAATACTGGTGGTCCATGCTGATCAAATGCAATACATTATTTTTAATAGAAATAGCATATAGTACTTTTTTGTACTTCAAAATATACTTTACAATTAAGTTGAAGGTTGCTTTAATTCCATTGTGTGCTTCTACTTTTACACTTTAATTAGACACTGTTATCTCTACATGTTATATGAACTCCTTTGCACAAGATAAAAGAACTGTTTTATTGTGGATGACTTTTAAGGGCATCACCCCCAATAGCCTGAATGAAGCCCTTAGAAATTTGGTTGAAAAAACAAGAGATAAGAATTGTATAGTTTGAATGGTAGTTTAGCTTTTAATTGAAGGTTGCCTCATTGCAATTCATCCATCCACTACCAGTCTTTAAATAAACAGATGTTATATTAAGCCCTTCATTAAGATGATAGCCACTGTTGTGCAAATTCTCCTAGAAATCGATATTTGATCTGCTTTGAAGTTCGTAGTTTCAGTTTCCAACTTAGATCCATCTGTTCAACATCATCGCAGCATTAATATGAAATATTTTTCACTTTACTCTATATGCAATGCAGACATCATATCTGATCTACAATTTGGACTTGTCATATTTTAGTTTGAATCTTTAATCAATCTGTCAAAAGACACTTTTACAATCTGGTAGTGTTAAGTATAAGACTTGCTCAGCACTTATTTCAATAGTAGATCTAAATAAGCAATCTTCACAATCATGGTTCTATTTGTAGCTTAGCCCAAATAAGTCCTCTATATTTACAAGTCCTTCTTCTAAAACCGTAAGCGTAACCATTATACATTTCTGTGCATCTTGCTGAATGTTGAAACTAAATCTTTCTGATCTACTGCACGTATCCAAAAGATCTCAAATGCTTGAAGCAGAATGTATTATAGATCTGTCACTGAGTGAATGTTGGAGTAAATGTACAGTAGAGAACAAAACCTTTTTTCATGTGTTTGTTCAATGCTAATAATACGATATGGTAAATTTAATACAACATTTAGAACCATCTTTGCATAGCAGTTTATACCTGAACTGTTTTCCAACTGGTATCCTACAATATTTCCTTCATTTCCTCTCTTTTTTTATCATCTTGTACATTTTCCTTGTTTCCTTTCTTTTCTCTGACTTCGGTGGACTCTTTTCTATACTTTTGTTTTGAACATATGATCCATTTCTCGTAAATTGGATGTTGACCTAAGTGAGGAGCATATAGACTTCTTAATCGATTGTACTCTCTTACACAACTTCCATCAGCACTAAATGTTTTATCATCAAATGCAAGCCGGACAATGTTCTTACTCGAGATAATGAAACATATGACATTCCTTCTTTAAATACACTACGACTGATGTTCACAAAACCTCTATCTACATGTAAAACTTGAGATTTGTGGATAGTTACAGCATACACTAGAGATAGTGCCCAATTTGGTTTATGCTATCAATCTAATCAAATTTTATAGCTAAGAATTCTACCTGTCCCCGGTTTGGAAAAATAACAAAATCAATAACTTTACCCATAACACCATTAACTAACCCTTCCTCTATATTTAAGTTACATCACAAAAACACCCAACAGTTGTTACACATGAGTAAACATTTTTCTAAACCTGTAGTCTTTGATGCGGATTCTTCCAAAGAATCCAATTTTGCTTGAAGTTTTTCAGTCGTTAGTATTATTACTCCCTGGTGTTCCATTTTATCGATAGCTGTAATCTCCAAAATATGCAGATTTTCCAATTTCAGTAAGTCTTCATTAAAGTTGTAACACTCTTGTTGTGTAGGCATTAAACAAAGTATACATTTAGTCATAGTGTTTTTATTGTATGATTATTTAAAATCTTTACAATCTTTACAAGCATTAAGAAATGTACGTCCACAAAATTTAAAATACAAGTTTAAAAATTGTCATTAAGTCTAATGATTATCTAACAATAGTCTTTACGGTTTGTCATGTGCCTCATTCAACGATATTGAGTCCAATTATTTTGCTTTTGTCTTTGTAAATTCATTTGCCTGTTCCTTTTCTTGTATCTGTTTTAGTGCCTTGGACATGAACTTAATTCCTCGACATGTAAGAATGGGGGAAACGCCGCTTAGCCACCGTATAACCTCCTGTCTGCAGGTCCGGATTTTCAGTGTGTTGAAAAGTCCCCGAAGATGTCTTATTTATAGGCCTTGCAGTGTAGGACATACACATAATATGTGGGCACTGTTTCGTTCTTGTCTCCACATAGTCTGCAGTTGGCACTGTCTATTTTGCGTTTCCAGGAAGGCATTAAGTCTTTTGTAAAGTGCGAGCCCATACGGTACGATATATAAGTTTTTTTTAAATATTGACAGTAGTGTTGGGCTAAAAAAGCTTGCGGTTTTTGGGTGGAATATGTGTTGATTACTGTCCAGGCGTGTCTCCGTTTGCTTAGGGTTTTTTTGTCTATAAGCAAGGAGATCTTTTTTGCTGATCCATTTGCAATTTTGCAAAACTGCTTGTGGTCAATGTTTTTGTTCCACACCTCGTGGAGTCCAAGGGTTGACAAGCTCTGGTTAAGGAATTCTCCCCAATGGTTGGTGTTCGACTTGGTTATTTGGAAGTTTATATCCTCCCAGCACATTTTATCCCAGGAGTCACCTGGTGCGAGACGGAGCTTGTGACAAAGTTTTACGAATGTAGAATTTGACCTAATTGCTTGATTTTGTAAACCAAATTCTAACCGAACTTGGGCTGCTGATGCTCCTTTTGGCAACCCAAACACCACTTTATATATTTTGTTTTGTAAGCTGTTTAAGATTGATGATTCGCTCCCAAGCCATCCAATTAGACCATAAGACAAGATTGGAATAATCTGGGCGGCCATGACTTTTAGTAAGTGGGTGTAGTTTGGGCCGCCCACTGTCTTGTGCAATTGTCTACATGCATAAATTAGTGATTGCGCTTTTCCTCTTAGTACCTGGATGTGCTTATTTTTTTTGATACCGCTCTCGATGGTCATCCCCAGATATTTGTACGAATCCTGTTCTTCGAGTGGAGATTTGTTGATTGTCCATGTATATTTAAGTTTCTTTCCCTCCGTGATTCGCAGCACTTTAGTTTTGTTTTTATTCAACTCCAGGTTTTCCTCTGATAGGTACGTAACCAGCGTGTTCACTAGGCGTTGCAGCCCGACTGGTGTTTTGCTAAGTAAGACAATATCGTCGGCATACTGCATTATGGGAACGGGAGCGTTTCCTAGTTTTGGTGCGTGGCTTTCTATTACCTCAATTTTTCTTCCAATATCAGCAAGATATAAATTAAAGAGGCTTGGAGCAAGGACGCAGCCTTGTTTAAGTCCGTCCTGTGTTTCGATTTTGTTGGTCAGGCTGCGACCGTTTCCTTGTTTAACCCTGGCCCATGTGTCACTGTATAGTGTAGATATTGCATTTATTAGGTATTCCGGCATCTTCCACTCACTTAGCTTGCTCCACAGCCTGGGCCTGCTAACATGGTCGAAAGCTGATTTTATATCGACGAAACAGGCATATAGGTTCTGTTTTCTTTTTTTAGCCTTGTCTGTTATTAAGCAAAGGCTGACCAGATTGGTTGTTGTCCCCATCCCTGTTCTGAATCCGTTTTGAAACCTTGGGATTATTTTCCTTAAGGTTTCCCAGTCCTGCAGCTCTTTCAATAGGCAAGATGCATACAACTTGGCTTCAACATCTATTAAGGAAATTAAACGGTAGTTTCCAGGCTCTTTCCGGTCCCCTTTCTTGTAAATTGGGTGGATGATGTTTCCTCTCCAAGTTTCCGGGAGCGTTCCTTTTTTTAAGATGTCGTTAAAAAGTGTGGATAGGAGGTTGGCCCAGAAGTCCGTGTCTGATTTATAGACTGCGGTTGGAATGCCGTTTGGCCCCGGGGCCCCCTCTGCTTTTAATTTCTGTATTAGTCTTTTTATTTGTGCGTGTGTTATCTTTGGTTCTTCTTGGGTAGGGTTTGATTCTGTTATGACAATATCGTGTGGATTTAAACTAGAGTCCTCGTCCTCCATTGGTCTCCATTGTTCTTTTTTTCGGGTTATTTGGGGTTCTTTTTTTAAATAAAGATCTTTCACATGTGTCTCCCATTCCGTGTTGCTGATCCCGGGGTCCTGTTGTAGTGTGGGTCCCATGTTTATTTCGTTTATAATTGCCCAGAACTCTCTGGGGGATGCTTTTTTTGTCGAGATCAGTAGCTTTGTCCATACTTGTTCTTTGTATTGACCTTTAGCTGCCCACAGTTTTTTTCGGTATTCCTTTCTCATGATTCTAAGGTCTGCGATGTTTGTGTGTTGGCTCTTTACTGCCAATCGCTGGGCTCTGGCTAATTTCTTTTTTTCTTGTTTTAAGTCCTTGTTAAACCAGGGCACTGGTTTTCTTGTGTGGTCTTTGTTTCTTCTCGGGTGGGCAGAGTGGTTTTCCATTAGTACCTCTAATAGATTTTCCCAAGTTTTTATTGTCTCGCCGTTGTCAAAACTCCCGTGTTGGCGCATGAAAGTGGTGGCCGTGATCATAATGTTTTGAGTGTCCTCGCCCCTCCATTTCAATTTCCGTAGGTTAAATTTCTCTGTTTCTTGAATTAGTTGTCTCATTCTCTCGGCTATAGGGACAATGATGTCAAGCCTGAGAATTTGCGGAAAGTGGTCACTTTCAGGACGCTGAGCTATTGTGTAGTCCACAATTGTAGTTGTTAGATTCGTTGATACCAGTGTGAAGTCCAGTACTGATTTAACACTGCCGCTCGCATAGGTGATGCACGGTTTGTTACTCTTTAGTATTGTTAGGCCCATTTTTTCTATGTTCCTTCGAATGTTTTGGGTGGTTGCAACTGCTGCCCTTTTTACTCTATGCGAACTTGACGTATTTGTGGTAAGTAAGTTTTGATTAAAGTCTCCTGAGATTATCATGGAGCTTTGTTTATTTGTTTTTTGTAAAGCTTTGATAAGGGTTAAAAATGTTTCCAGTTATCCGTTTTAGTTTTCTGATCTGGATGTATGTAAATGTTTAATATTAGCAGTTGTTGCGGAGGCTGTATTGTTATTTTTATTGCTTGTACCCAGTTTAGTCCAAGGTCCATTGTTTCTTGGGTCCAGTTGTATTTCTGAGAGATGAAGATTGATAAACCACCACGAGGGTGACCGTATTTGGCGTGTTTTTCTGCAAGTATGTGATAATCCGAGAAACCCAGAATTCCTAATTGTGTTAAATTCCATGTTTCTTGCAAGAGTATTATGTCTGAGTTGTCAAAAAAAGTTAGAGTTTCGTGATCCTGCTCTAGAGAGTTAAAACCGTGCACATTCCAAGAACATAGTTTAATTTGGTCTCCTGGTGTTGTGTCATTTTGTCTGCCGGTTGCATATTTTCTGGATACGTTTGCGTTATTAGTTCTAGGAGCTCTTTTCGTTTAGTGCGGTTGGGATCCAAGACCAGTCTTGGTTACTACCGTGAACCCGATAAGTAAGTGTCTGATTTTTCTGTGTAGTTTTTATTACTATTCCTTTCTCTGGGGAGGTTGCTCGAGCTGAGTATAAACACCATTTTGTTTGGGGCCTTTGGGGCTCCTTGTATTTTTTATTATCCGAGCTGTTATATAGGGGATAAGGATATTTCGGTTGTTTGTGTTGAATTATTTTAATTCCCCAGTTCTTGAATGTTTCTTTGTGTGCATAGATTTGTGCTGCTATCTCTTTCGATTTCCAAGCAGTAACTGAGTTTTCTATTCCTGGCCTTGCTCTGTTATGCTGAAACTCTACTACTTCCATATCTTGGGAAACAATTCCCTTAAGTGCTGGAATTTCCTTGATCAATTTTAAGATGTTTCCTCGATTGAGGATGTCGTGTTTTCCCAATGTTTCAAACTCTGGAATAAATGTAACTATTGGTTCGATTTCATCTGGTATTACTCTTGTATTGTCTGTTTCTGGATTTGAAATATTTTTCGTACTGGTAGGCCTAGTTTTAGAATCGCTTTCTGTTACGGTGGCAGGTGGCATTTCCATTCCAGTTACAGTTTGCATCCCAAACCTAATTCCTGTACCTTGAACTATTTGCGCATGTTCGTTGAGATCTTGCTTTGTTGTAACACTTCTACCTATTGCATTGATCGTGATCTTTAATGCTTTTAGGTTATGGTCACGTTGAGTCGTTAATTGTTCTCCTACAGGCAAGCTTGCATTTTTCCTCAGGGGCTTTTTTTCCTTGTTACTTGTTTCCTCTACCTCTTTTGGATGAAGTGGTGAAAAAGTTGGATGTAGATTACTACTGATGGTGTAGATGACCTTGTCTTTATCCCTGGCCTGTGGGACATTGTCTACATCAGATCGTATTCGAGGGGTGTCCTTGAAGTTACGTCTGGATTTAATTTTGTCTACTGTTAGTTGTTTTGGTTTTGTCGGCCCATGAGGGGCCTTTGATTCTAATTTTTGTGATTCTTCCATCTTTGCGGAGTTCTCAAAGGAAAAGCTTACCCTTTCCGGGTCTTGTTGGTCCTGCAAAATGGCTGAGTTATTGAGCCTGTCCCTTGGTTTTTCAGGGTCTTGGCTTTGTCTCTTTCTGAACATTGGGAAGATGTGATCCGGAACGCAGATGAGTTTTTTCTTTTGTTTGGGCCGGGCCTTCCTCGCGCTTTTTCGTTGGCGTTTTGTAAGTTTGTCCTGTTGTTCGGTCGAGTGCGTTGGCGAACCTTCGTTAATTTGCTATTCTTGGCTTTCCAACGACCCTTTGTCTGGACCTTTGACTGTTTTCTTCTCTCCCCTGTTGGGGGATTGGTCCTGAATGTGGCTTCCGGATTGGCCTATTAGAGTTCCTTCCTTTTGTGTGTCGATCACGTGTTCCCAATTTCTGTTTTGTTCGCTGGAGGATTTGACTGCTCCCAGTATGTCGGTTAGAATCTCGGGGAGGGCTGCCAGTTTTTCAATTATGCTGCCGCATTTGCACCGACTAGTTTTTGTGTTGTTATTTATTTGTGATCCATTTCCTCTGTTTGAGTTATTTCTACTTCTGATCACACTGTTAACCCCGTTTTCCTTCTTGGGTAGTGCTGTTAATATTGTGTCTACTTTTGCGCTTATTTTAGAAATATGCTCAGCTATGATGTTTATCAAATCTATTTGTACTTCCATTTTGTCCGACTGGAAGTTTAAAGCCTTTATTGCTTGGTCCAATGTACTGATTAGGGATTTCCCTCAGTTTTGGTTATATTGAGGACCTGCTCTGTTTCCTAAATTCGCGCTTGACTGTTCGTTCCTACTTGTTGATGAGATTAGGATGGGGTCCGTCTGGCCTTGGATTTTTGCTTCGCTTCTGACAGTAGTGGTATCGTCGATCAAAATAATTCGGCCGTTGTCGTGATCCTTTGTGTTTCGTGGAGTAGAGGCCTTTTGCTCATGTGTATGCCCCTTTGAGGACGGGGATTCGGTTGTCGAATGATCAAAGTCTAGTGCTCTTTTTGTTTTCTTCTTAGTAATACTGATCAGCTTTCTTGTGTTATTACTTGAGACGGGTTTTTCGGGCTCTTTCTCCTGGTCGGGTTTTTGTCTTAGTGTGACTCCCGTAGCCACTCCTTCTACTGGTTTCTTGATATTTGTGTGTTCTTTGTAACTAATGTTTTGTAAACCTGATTGTGCAAAAAGATTTTCCAGTGATTCTAGGTCTTGTGTTGATGACAGGTAGTTTTTGGAGTTCTTTTGTTCCTTTGTTTCATGAATGCGTGAACAAGCAGTGGGTATGTTATCGCCTTCTTGACTGACGCCCATTTTCTCAGATGGACTGAGTGCGTTGTGTACTTGGACCTGGACTGTTTCTGTCTGTTTATACTTGTGTTCAGGATTGCCTTGTACGTTTTCCTGTGTACTTTGATTTATTTGCATTCTATCCTTGGTATAAACCTTTGATGCTGTGAGCGTTTTTGATATCTCAGGAAGTATTGGGCTTGGGAGGTTTTGTGACTCTGCTGTAGCTGAGAAGATCGCCGATACCGGGTCTTTCAAGTAAAAGAATTTGTTTATTTTATGCTGGCCGTATTTGCGTGTCTCGAGGATTCTCCGATATTGCCACCAACTTAACCAGTGTAGACCCTAATTTCCCCTGGTTATCCCTTTCCGTTGTTCTCTCATTATCTCCGTCTGATGCTGAAGATAAAAACTCTTTGGGGGTTAGTTTCTGGTTGGGTTTTTTTTTGTGCTTTTTGCTGGGATTGGTATGCCTCTTTGTGCCAGATCTCATTTTGTCTTGCTTTGCTCCCTGGTGATGCCCTTTTTTGGTTATTTTTCGAGCTGACAGGGATTTGGGGGTCAGTGAGGTGGGTACGATGGTGGGTGCAGTGATGCGATGGTAGGTACGCTGCTGTTGTCGTACTACGCTCAGTGCACGGGGTTCAGCACTTGACGTGCACACCCCCTCCCACCCCTGACTCCCCTCCTTTCCACGCCTGTGAGCTGCTCCCCTCTGCCGTCGTTTATGGACAGGTGTGGCTGGTCTTTATTTTTTTTTTTTTTTTTGTGTTTGTGAAATTTCTGGGATTAAGGTCTGTCCCCCTTTTTTGATTAGCTCACTCCTTTAGGGACTCCGTAGTAGGCTACACCGTACCGTACCACAGGACTCACCTGCCGTTGGGGATACAGCGTGGCAGTGTCAGTGTCCCTGATAGTAGATGGTGGTGGTGGTGGTGGCAGGCGGCAGGACGGCGTTATCGCACTGCTTTCACTGCTCTCCCTAGCGCTCACACCGCCCGCCTGCCTGCCCGCTCACCTTTTCCGCCTTTGCCGGCTGCAGGCTGTCCTTTAATTCTGCCTTCAGCTGCGTCCGCGTCCGAGACGGCCGCCTCCCCCGGGGCTCCCCACCAGCTTTACTCTCCAGACCGGTCCCGCTTCTGGGCTCGCAGGTTTGTGCCTGGACTTGCGGACTTGCAGGCTTGTTTCTCCGCTCCGCTCCGGACCGGAATACCAGCGGTCCGGCTGAACGGCTCACGGCTCCAAGAAATCGTCCAAAAGCCTCACCGCTCCTCTCTCCGACCGCCGCAGCTGCAGCCACAGCCGAGGAAAAACGCCGACAGGAAGCTTGAACGGAGGGTTAGCTCTCTGGCGCCCTCACCTGTTCACAACAAACCTTGTGAGACTCATCTGCAACTAACACCAAAGTATACATTTGTGTTCTGCTTTGCAATTATATATTTGTAGTGCTGCTATGTTTTGAGGAGTAAACAGTTTCTTGATTAGTCAACTTTTCAAAGCTTGCTGAGTGACTTTTGACAAAACTCCTATTCTTATGCCATATTCCATATCAGATGCTTATCGCATATTTTTTTGCTAGTTCTTTGTATTCAAAATTTAGCCAAATATTTACATTGCAAATGCTTCCAAAATAATTCCTTGTTATATTATGGAGGAGAGTCTTGAAATTGGGCTGTCCTTAAACAGGAGTGAGTTGCAGTAGGTACCCGAAGACAAATGTTTTCTTCCAAAGAGCAAGTCATACTCTGCTTTTAAAATCTGTTGCATTCTTAAGTGTACAAAGGCAAGCCTTATGTTTGAAACCATTCTTACCCCATCAATGATTAGGAGCTTCAGTTTCTTCAGTACTCTTGATACTTCATGTCACTTCGTAAGTCCTCAGGATCGGTTGATGCAAAAAGGGTTCCACCTCTTGATCTACCACAGCCTGACTGCCGTTATGGCACAGGTCAATAGGAGGATCAAGTGAGGGAGGGAAAGGAAGGGAACTGCAAGGAGGGAGATCTGCAACGACAAAACACAGATATCACTAAGTTGGGGAACACCTACTGAACCTAATACTAAATCAATAATGCTGCCCCTTATAATACCTGCAAAGAAAAAAAGAACCAGGACCTACAACCATACAAGCAGGGTGGATTGTTGTGCCCACTGGATGTGTTGAATGAAGAGAAGAGACTGCATAGAAAGAGACAAGAAATCGACAAATGGAGTATTAACCACAACGTCTTCTGAGTGCCATGGGAAGAGTATAGTAATGAAGGTCATCCTACATACCCATTGTTATCATGGTGCAAGTCTGTACAGAAAACCTAAGTGTCCACAATCCAGGAAGGTTCATTCACAATCCCACTGCTAAGGACGAAACGCTAAACCTTGATTCAGTTAATAACCACTGACATTTGTAGGCGCATGTCTGTAAGTACCTGAATGAAGACCTGAAGTTCGATTGGTACGGTATAATACCTGAGAGCACCTTCGCAGGAACCGTTTCTTAATACTCTAACCGTCCTCTGCATGAACTCTGAGCCCAGAGTTCACCAACAGAGGACCCAGTGCTAAGCGGCGGCCGATAATTCCGCCCGATATTCAAGAATCAGTAAAACGTCCTCCGCATGAGTGCATGAAAAGCAGCTCTGTGGAGAAATTGGATCCGATGTGCTCTGCAGAAGCGGGCTATGATGCCGTTCAAAGGCAGGGAACGTCCTCCGCACGAGCGCCCGGAAAGCAACTCAGCCAACGGAGGACAAAATCAGGGGGGACTTCTTTGTACAGCGCGGAGACATCAGTTGCCGATTTGCAGCCAAGAAGCGTCCTCCGCACGAGCACCGGGACTGAGAGCTCACCAATGGAGGACGCACTGTACTGCAGTAACCACTACAAACAAAGCCACAAGGAAACCTCAGCAAAACCTGCGAGGGCAAACAAAGATCCAAGGAAGCAGGTACACCTCAGTGAAAGTAACCTAGAACGGCCGAATACACAGAGGTCTGGATAGAGGAATATCCGACGCTCTTCCTGGTTGCCCATGTGTTCTTATGGTCGGGACTCCTCGTATCTCCCGGTAACTGGGCTTCCTGGGAAACGTAGTTCGGGACCGGATTGTAGCCTTTGCTGTATTAGGCCCGTCTCTTAGTGTTAAGTTGCGCTCGAGGAAGTCGCGTCTGACACTTCATGACAAGCTTCTCCAAAGAATTTCTGTAATTCCAGTTTATTATCATTTTTAACAGGTAGGATAAGTAGTTGATGTTAAGTAATTCCTTGGATGTTGTCTGCAGCTAATCCAGTCGGTGCTGTTACTACACAGGATACATTAGATTTGTAGTGCTGTATAGGTAACTGGTGAGAACTTTATTTAGGAAACTTTTTGCTGTTCCACCTTGAGAACTGATGTAAATAGAATAGGTTTAAAGAATGAACGTTGACATTAATTCTCCTCGTGAACGAATCTATGTAGATTTCCTTTTTTATTCCCACAAGTATTTCTTTTTGTTTAGTGTTTAGTTCTCCTTCTAACTGTTCAAAATCAATAGTGTCCTGTCTCGCTTGTTCCATTGCAGTTTCCACCACATTCATGGCTATTGCTGCTTCATTCTGAATAATTGGATGTCCAAGAGGATCTTGACTCAATGGTTCAGAACTTTCGCTACCTTGTGAACCTTCTGTAGTTATTTCAGCTGCTATGATTTTTTCTTGTTCAATCTCATCATTTAATATTTTCAAATAGATAGGAAACAAGGCTTGAAAAAATGCAGAAGTGCTAAAAAGAAAATTTCTCTCTGTTTGGTAATTGAGTTGTCTATGGTTAATAAAATTTCCTTTGGCATGTTTGGCTAAACATCCATCACATCCAACTACTGTGTACTTTTCTTCTTCTATGTTTTCTGTTACATTTTTTATATATCTGTAGTATTGAAGTACTTCACAGAGGCACATATTTTCCAGATGTGGATTCCTTCTTGGATAGGATGTATCCCACATATTTGTTTTGACAATATCAGTACTTTCTCGGTCAAACGTGCTAAGTATTGGATTTCTGTAAAATACTTCAACACTCTGTTCCGTGTAATGGCTTTAAATAGTCTTCCCCAAATGATTCCTCTCAACTTTGAATACAAACTGGCAAAGCTCAACTGATCTGAACACTCATATGATCATATCTCTCTATGTGAAAGCGTATTCAAGCTGAAGCTGTACAATTTTTAGCTAGGACTCTTTTCTGCAGAAATCTCCACCCACATCTCTTTCATATTTGTTTTCTCTGATTTTGTGATATATGATGTGGCTTAATGAGCAACAGTGATCAAATTGTGTACAATGAACTGAATATCCATGTACGCATTCCACATTTTCAAAATGACTGGATTATAGTCATTAATATACTTTAAAGTTTCTTTTTCTCCTTAGTTTGTACATGTTTTTGGGTGATTTCTGAATTATTGTTGATAAGAAGCTGTTTACACTCCCTTCTGAAATGACAGGTTGTGGCAATCCAAAACAATACATTGTATAAAATGTTCCTTATTTTCCACATCTATGTGTTTGAAATCGTAAAACGTGATGTCTCAAAGCATTTTTAGCACCATCTTTGGGGAGTGCACATGTGACCTACTGTTCGATGAAAGATAGGACAACCTCATCCCTCTCTGTCCCAAATGTTAGTGCATCCTTTATCCATAACTTTAAAAAAACACAGTTGATGGACAGAATGTAGAACAATGTCAAACATTCACCCCAGTACAAGGATCTGGGCCTTAATCCATCGTTTTTTTGCACTCCACACCACCCTGGGTTAGACACTGGCTATATGCAAATCAGCTCTGACCCTGTGCCTCATGGGAACAGTCCAGTCCGAACTACCAAGCCATGTCTTTCCCAGACCGGAATCAAGCATCCAAGGACCGGTTTCTGGCTATCAGCCTTCATTCAGCCTGGATAGCTTGACTCCAGTGGTGTGGAGAGCCTGGGACTCACGTCTGAGTCACACAGCATCAATCCACCATTTCCCTGTACACTGAGGGCTCCTGATAGAATTCCCAATCTGCTCCTTGCTCCCCTGCAGTTTTCCCAGAGGATCCAGATATCCGGTGAGGCCTCATGGCCTGTGGCTGTCCTTCGCCACCACGAGCTGCAGGGAGCTGGGCAGCCTTGTGGCTCCTTTGCCTCAGTGCTGCTCCAGCGATGCCTGAGGAGCCCTCTCTTCTGGGATTGGAGTTGCTGGAGGGGACACATGCCAGTGGGAGACCCGGATGAGGTACTTAGGGCCAGGAAGGCCCGATTGTGGATGAGGCACCCTGGGCCACTGCTGGTTTGACTGGACTCCAAGGTCGACACAGGCCTGTGAGGTGCTGCAACTTGCTAGGCATTCCTCTCAGATGCTGCAAAGTTGCCCATTGGTAGCCCTGTGCCCGAGGACCCAGAGACTGATGGGGAGCCCCTGCTTGATGCATCGCCTCCTTACTCTGCCTACATTTCATGCCTGGAGCCCCCTTGCCACACTGTCATTTGTTGAGCTGAGGACATGGCCCCAGTTGAGTGGAGGCCCTTCCCTGCAGCACTGCAGTGAGATTGCACACCATGGCTGCAATCTACCTGGATGTGCTCTGCTTGCGCGCCAGATGAGGCCATAACGTTTTTGGCTGCGTGAGTGAGACTCCCTGGGGTAAGCTTTACAACTACCCCCTTATTGTGTGCTGAAACCATCACCCTACTTCTTGGTGAGGCCTGTGCTCCACACTGCCTGAGATCCACTGGGTGACCTGTGCCACATGGGATAACAGCACCAGCACAGCTGAATCCGCTGAGTGGCCTGCGACCACCCATACTGCACAGTTTCCCTCTCTGCTGCCCTCAGCATCTTCCTTAGCAGCTGTTGAACCACTGATTGGGAGTGGCCAGGTCTCCTTGTGGATGCAGTTCTGGGACCCAGGAGCCTGTAACTGCAGTAGCGCTTTTACCCCCTTTTTTGTGCATACCCCTTTGCTGTGAAGTGAGCTGGCGTAAGGCTCATTTTAGTGACCATTGATTCTGCTTCCCCCCACGTGGGTGACTCCTGCTTCATGGACTTACAAAGGCTGGCTGCTGCTGCTTGAGAGGTGCTCCCCTTAACATTGTTCCCTATTTGTCCCAGCCAAGCACCCTACTCAACCCTCACTGTCAGACTCAGTTGTTACCCACCTGAGTTTGGGCATCGTCCCTTTTTTTGTTGTTGGTGGCTGAAGTATAGACCTACCTGACATCGTCACTACAGTTCCACCTTACGCTGCCCTGAAACAATGGGTAAGGACAGAACCACCCGTTCAACACCTACACAGATGAGTATGGACAAGTATACAACTAACTCTTCCAGCGACCCTATTGGTTCCGGAGACTGCGATAGTGCCACCTCCTCCACAAATGATCTCACTGTGATATTACAACCGACCAGAAGTTCGCAGGCGGTGGTGAAGACCAAGATTGGGGAGGTGATAAAGCATATGTAGGCTGTGGGGTTTTAGGTTTAAACCTACAATAACTGATAAAACCCCACTGAAAGAGAAATAGCCCTCACCAGTGAAAACATATAAACACTGAAAAAACACCTGCACAACCACAAACTAAATGCCATTCAAAGAAAGGAAAAAGAGAGTAAAAGAGTCATTTATTTTCTTCCTGACGGGGCCAATACAATGTAACATTGTTATACAAGCTAGCAGTAACAAAGCCTGGGCTAACATTATTCTGCTTGAGTTTTGTTGTTTAGGGATGCCACTAAAATATTGTTTCTTCTTCCTTTAGCTTTTTTCAGTTTTGTGGTCTTTGGTCTAAAGATGCAGGGGTTAGAAGCATGTGTTAGGTCTCCTTTAATTAGTTTATAAACTGTAGAGAATCAGGAAATATCAAAATCTTAATTTATATTTTGGCTGCATTTGATTCTTTCACTGTTAGGTAAAATGGCTTGTTTCATAAGAAGCTTTCTTGATATGTGTAATCTCATTTACCCACCGAGAATGGGTAAAAACCCTTAATACATCAGCCCACAGATTCTAGTGGGTCTGTATTGACAGTAGGTGAATTGCCAACACCTCAGGATTTAAACATTTAATGCAAGGTATAGTGACAAGTATATGTATAAAGAGTGCAATCACCAAGCATCAAGGATAATAATGAAAACCTGACAACAGACTTTTGGAAAACATGGAACGCAGTGTCACTTGGAATGCTCTGCAAAAAACGTTCTTTCCAAAATCAACAAAGATTGGAGTGATATTGTTTGTATTTGCAGTGATTCAGCTACATATATGAAAAAGTTGTGTGATGACCTGTCAAAAGTGATACCTGAGCTGAAGTGATTCCCTGTAGGTGATCCTAGCCACTTGTAAGATGGTATGCTGAAAACATCTTTGCAATCTTCAGAGTTAATGAGGGATGCTATTGACTTTTTAGTCCATTCTGGTGTACTGTTTCCTTATGCACAGGAACTAAAACGCAAAGATTTATAATTTTGTGCTTTGTGTGGCATCAAAAAAGAGACATCTCAACTGGGTCCCTTAGCTGATGGTTCTCACTCCAAGGGGCTATGAATGCTATATTATCCATGTGGCAACCGTTTACAGAATGTTTACTGAGTGATGGTGCCAAAGGCAAGAAATGTGAGGTTCTTTGGTCGCATAAACATAGTGATGTGAAAAAAGTGCACTCTACTGCATTATTAGATTTTTACAGGAAAACATAACTTCTGTAGTGGACACAATAAAAAAAACTAGAGCTTGAAAAAAGCCTTGTCTATCAAGTGTTCAGCATAATTGGTAAAGATGTGAAACCTCTCCTTGAGAGTAGGCTGGGCGACACCTTTAGTGACTTTGGCACACCAACCAGTATTGGCAGTGAAAGCTATGTCAGTGGCCAGGGTTAACAAATTGTGTACTGGCTGTTTTGGAGTTGCCCGTCTCCAGTGCCAATGTTGAGAGGGTCTTTTCACAGAAGTTTACATGGGAAGGAAAGGGCACGCGCACATGACCAAAGACTCACTGAAGAAGTATTGTATGGTGTATTACAATAAGTTTAATTTGCAAAACTCTATTTGGACCTCATATACACTATACGTACATTATCTATATATCATGTTCTATAAGTGCAGAAAACAAGCAATAATAAAAGCAAAACATTCCATAAACACCGGAAAAAAACTTTTTCTGTTGTTTTTAGTGGCGCGAAAATGTGTAATCACTGATAACAACTGTTTGTTAAGGTATTGAAAACACTGAAAAAACCCCACCAGAATTTACCAAAAAAAGAAACTGAAAACAGGAAAGCCTAAGCATATGGCACTACTGCACCAGGATGTCTGTAACGCCACAGCGTGAATCACAGAAGCTGAATCCCGGATCTCCTTGGCTGAAGACGATATTTCAACTCTCAGGACCCAGGTCTCCACTTTGCTCACTGGAATGGCAGGGCTTCACAGACATGCCAACGATGTGGGAAATGGCTGTCGGTGCAATAATGTCCACCTAAATGAAGTCCCGGAAAAGGCTGGAGGGTGTCAATCCACAGTAGATGGCAGACTACATGGAACTCCGGATTAAATCCTGGATGTTTACCGACCATCTCTCCTTGTCATTGAGAGAGCTAACTGAGACTTGATCCTTAGACCCCCACCAGGAGCTCCTCCCCTACCCACAATAGCTCACATTCTTAACTACTGGGATAGGGATGCCGTTCTCAGTGAGGTTCGACAACTTCCTGACCTCTGTTGCAGAGACAGTAATGTTCTTCTTTTCCCGGATTACATTGTGAGGTCCAACAATAAAGGCGCTCCTACGCAGAGGTTAAACAAAAACTGAGGATTATCTGGCTTCGATATTGTTTGCTATTTCCAGCTCGGCTCTGTGTTATCCAGCTCAAGAAGTCACATTTATTTGATACTCCTGATTCTGCCTGTCAGTGGCTCATGGATGATAGCCTACCTCCATCTCGCAGCATCGGAGAGCACCCTGGGATCACAAGTGTTGTCTAAACCTCATAGACGGAGGGGATGTAGAATTGGTCAGTCGCTCTCACCCATGAGAGTCCCCTAAGAGCAGCACAGTCCCCTTTCTGACACTTCAAATCCTGCCTCCGGAGCAGAGGTTGAAAGAGTGGAGACTGATGGACAAACGGCCTCACTCCCTGATTCAGCTATTCTTCACACTGGCTCTGATTTATCCCGCAGCCCTGTCATTGACTGGCTTTGACCTCTACTGGCTGAACACCCTCCTGATCTAGGGCTTGTCCTGTTTGCCTCCCAGCTATGTTTAGTTGATTAATTGCATAGCCCTTGGAACCCCCTGTGGCTTTAAAATGATGGCTGCTGTCTTCGGTCGTCCCAACCTCTGGCTCTTCCTCTGCAGTGGAGGACAACAATACAGGGGCAGAGAGACTAATGGCCTCCTCATCGATCCAGCTGATTTCTGCGTTGATTCTGATCTGTCCCACAGCTCTGCAATTTGATTGGGCTTGACTGTATTGGCTACACAAACTCTTCATTTAGATGTAGTTTTATTCATTTTTCTGCCATGTTGTTTATCTATTTCTCTACTCACCTCCCAGGTTTGCTTTGCTCCCAGGGGTTTTCTATTTGCTTGTAGGACAGCAGCTACTGTGTTAACGACTTCTACTACAATTATTGGGGTTTCCCCCCTTGAAGTACTCATCATGTTGCGTTTATTGCTTTTTATAATGTACCTTTTTTACAGGGTGACAGATGCGTCTAGGGTATAAGTGTGGGGAGGAGTGGGAGTTGGGGGCTGGGGTTTCGTTGCAAAATGTTGTTTGATGTACTTGTTAACAATTCTCTTTCCCTTTTAAGCTTTGGCAAATACATTTGCTTCACTTCTGAACACAGTCCTAGGGTAACACCCACTGCAAAACACCACTAACACATTCTTCATTGAACCAACAGTCCCGGTGGGGCCCGCTCTTGGGTTGTCCACCATCCATTCCTCACAATAATTTCCACCTCCCATATATATGTTCTTTTAAGTCATGGAACAGTGATGGCCTACTAGACCGAGTGAAACAAGCAGCAGTTTTTACCTTCCTCAACCAGCACCGTCCTGAGGTCAAGTTGCTACAAGAGACCCACCTCCTGGGGAAACGCAGTCCCTTTTGGTCGGTTAAGAGTTACAACGGAGTCTTCCACACTGGGAAATTTTGGGGAGCCAGGGGGATTGCTGTCCATCTGTGCCATTCCTTTCCTCTTGTAGTCACTCACGTGATACGTGATCTGCATGGATGTTTTGTGGCCTTGGAAGGCACATTGAAGTGATGGGAGGTCTTGGTATGTGTATATGTGCCGTGCACTTCTTTGCCCTCCTGTCTTTGGGAATTCATCCTTTCCCTCATTCCTTCTGAAGGGGCTTACAGTAATAGGGGGCAATTTAAAAGCAGTGCCTGACCATGAACTAGATAGTACTGGAACCCTCAATGCCTTACAACGGATCAGTGCTCATCGACTCACTGATTGGACTACTGCTCTTGGTCTCTGTGATGCGTGGAGATCCTGACACCCCGACACTGGCAATTCACACATACATTGGCAGTTTACCACTCTCACTTTCAAATAAATCTTTTTTTTCTACCCACCCTGAATTGCCAATTATTGACTCAGATCCAAATTTTGCCCGGCGGAATTTCAGACCACTCTCCTTTTCTCATTCATCATGGATACCCATCAATGGAACTGCATCCCCTATGGCATCTAAATGCCTTGTATCACCAGGATACGAAGTTTGTACACTCACTCGGGTCTGAACTCCGTGCTTATTTCCACAATTAGAAAGACTTGGTTATGAAGAACTGGGATTTCAAGTACCCAGCGGCGCAAGGGACACGCCCAAGGTCCTCTGGGTTCCCTTGCCTTGGTATACAGAGACACTGGATACTTCTATGTGGCGTCAGAGATCAAATTTATTAGCTGCAGCCAGTAGCAGAAATCCCAGTAATACAACACGGTGTACAACTCAAGAAACTGCTCAATTTTACTAAGGCGAGACATCCCTATTTATACACAAAAAGGTACATTTAAAATGCACGCCCCTGCACCAAAATTCAACCAATAGAAAATACATGACATCACACAGCATCATACAGTAAAGCTCATTTTACAGTGTTCCAACCCACAAGTTAATATTTAGGCATATCTAAATAATCATCTGGAAGGGCTGAACAAACCCTTAATTGAAAGCGTAACCCATGAAATGAAGAAACAGTAAAGAAAAGTAGTTTCAGATAATGTGCAAGATAACAGAAATGTAAAGAAACTTAAAAGTTAACAAATGTCTTGAGTTGATAACGATCTTGCAGGGAAATTGGCTTGGCAGGGTCAATTTCTAGGTGAAAGGCCAGCTTCTGAAATTAACTCCAGTGCACGAACAAAACCTTAGTTAATGTGTATATGACCCAAAAAAGGTCAGACTGCTTTGCTCGCAGACTAACTTCTGAGACCTAGTAAAAGGCAACACCAGATGGCATTCACGACACATGGCAAAAACCCATGTTTAGAAAAGAAAGTCGTAAGGAAAGAAACAATTTAGATATTGTTTAGGATAAGATATGTGCAAGGAAACTAAAGGTTAACGAGGTCCTGAACAGTGATTGAAAAACTCAGACAACGAAAGGTTAACGAGGTCCTGAACAGTGATTGAAAAACTCAGACAACGATCAGCTAGTGAAACTGGTTTTTGCAAAAGGTCAGTTTCAGGTGAAAAGGGTTACTCTCTCTGCAGTTCATTCAGAGTCAGAAAAACCCAAGTTAATATATGCACGAACTCAGAAGGGCAGACCACTTGTTCGTTGGGCCTACTTCACAGGCCTACGTGAGGGCAAGACTAAAATGGAGTCAGGTTTGAGAATTACAGAACCACAGACCCTCCTTTTGCCATTACGTAGGCAATAACCTAAACTCATGTCAATCTGAATCTAGGTCTATATCTATTCTCATCAGGTCATCAAGGTGTTGCTGTAACATCATCTTATTATCCTTCACTTCTCTCGGGACGGGTCTTCTCACACAGATTGTAGCACAAAGACTACAAATGGCGGGACCACACTGGATGCAAAGGCAACAAGAGAAGTGAATAGCCAAAACCATACCAAGGAACGTCAAGATCTTCCATCCCCATGTGGACAGTAGTCCCCAAAACCATCCTGTCAATGACCAATCTCCTTCGTCTACGTGAATAGACTCAGAGATCTTGTGCAATCTAGAGATGGCCTGGTACACTGTCGAGGCATTATCTGGTATGTATATACAGCAACTGGATCCGATCAATTTGCATACTCCTCCTCGATCTGCAAGTATAATATCTAAAACCATACGGTTCTGCAAAGTCATAAGGCGGTCCGCTTGAAGCTCCGCTGTAATATTACTCAACGCTCCAGCTGTTTTGTTAATGGTAGCTTCAACTACGCGGACAAGCTGTCGAATATGCCTACTATTCATCATAGGACCCCAAAAGGGCAGGAAACCCTTAAAGAAGTCTCCTACTTCCTGTGCAGCAGTATCTTCCTGATCGAAGACACCTCTACTATATCTTGTTCTATGATAGTCTGAGGAGGCAGTATATGTCGGGGGAAGCAGAAACGCCACATAACACATTCCTGAAAAATCAGGTGGCAACCAAGTGTAGGCTCTGTCGTGACAAACAAAATATGTACCTTTAGCTGGCACAAACGGTGGAGAAGTTCTGGATGCATAAACGTAGGTGTGATCACAAACACTTTTACCTAACTGAGCTCTCGGATTCCGACCATTACCCTGTAAGCAAAATTGACCTCGATGTGGCACAATCCAAATAGGAGGAGACCTTTTTCGTCTATCCTTCTCTGTCAACTTAGCACTGTATCCAGTCACATTCCAACCAATGTAAGGCAGCACCTCATCCTTAGGGATAGCCTTGTACGCATCAATATCTCTGATCATATCGGCTATTCCCTTTATCAAGGCACTATTGCTCGGATTGTCTTTCATGGAACGTAAAGGATATACCTCATTGGCATAGATGAACATAGTCTGGACAGCCCATGCAGAACCATTAAAACTAAAGGGCAAAACTAAATATGGCATGCCTCTATCTGTTGTATGAGGCATAAGACCATACACCCAACAATTAGTGGTATTGACTACTAACTGATGCTGATGCAACAGCTGAATAAACGAATTGTTGACAAACTCTGATCTCCTTATCTGTTCGTGTTCAGGGAAAGTATGAAATTGGTGCGAAGAAACAGTAGTAAAGGAAAGCATAGGTTGAGAAGTTGGTGCAGACATCAATTGTGTAGAAGGAACAAACCAGAATATAGTAGCTAATAGAATACATAAAAGTATTAAAATAGATAAAGCTATACCACACTTGGAGAACAACATTCTATAATATTGGTTTTTCATCTCTTGCCTTTTATCGTCATTCCTCAATACAATCTTCATTTTCTAATGTTGCTCACGCAATCTTGACAGAGTACTTCAGCTGTGATTATTAGCAGGTCGTAGGGACACCGCAAGTCCTGCAGACCTATTGCCACTACTCAGGTCACAAACTCAACCGCTGGTACTCCTACGTGACCCTGCACCTGGCAAATGGTAACCAATCAAAAATGTAACAGAAAACCATAATACAATTTCAGAAAAAGCAAGAGAAAAAGAAAAACAAAAGTCACATGCAAAATACTCGAAGAAATTGTCTCTTTTTGATCTCAGTGTGGAAAAAAATAATGGTCAAAGTCTCTTTATTTATTCCAAGATCGAAGGTTGTAATGTAATTTAGTCGGCACAGTTTAGTCCGTAAACAAAAGTTCAGGTTCGGTAGTGTCCAATCTCAAACGTGGGGGAACAGCTTCTTGCTACACATTGTCATTTTCCAGTTCAGATTGAGTCCATTCAAGCTGTGCGTCACTAAAAGGGACAAACCTAGGGACACGTTCTCCTTCAAAATCTCCCACACTCTCTCTAACCCAAGTGTCGTACGGCAAAGGCAGGGGTACGCGCTTCGTATGGGCAGCGTGCACCCAATTCTTTTTTCCAAACACCTTAACAGCAGTCCGAGTAGCCAAAAGAATTTGGTGGGGGCCAGTCCAACGAGGCTGTAGGTTCTTTGTTCGTTGGAAGTTACGCACAAGCACCCATTGTCCTGGATTGAGGGTATGGCCTGGGTCCACAGATGATGATGGGAGCTGGTTGGAGACCTGTTGATGAAGGACACGCAGTTTAACAGTCAAATCGTGCAAGTAGTCAATTAGCATAGGATGTTCGATGTCGCTATATTCCTTAGGTCTAGGGACACCCCAAACATTGGCAGGACGCCCAAACACAATCTCATATGGGCTAAGTCCCACACGAGAATGCACTGTTGTCCTTGTCGACATAAGAGCCAACGGCAAAGCGTCGGGCCATGTAAGGCCAGTGCTTGCTTGCACTTTCGCTAACTTAAGCTTCAATGTCCCATTATAACCCTTAACCAAACCCGCTGACTGTGGGTGATTCGCAGCATGAAATTTCTGCTTGATGCCCAAGCCCGCACACACTTTCTTCATTATCTGACCCACAAACTCACTTCCATTGTCAGACCATACAATCCGTGGCATTCCATACCTAGGGAAAAATTCTTTGAGCAAAACCTTGGCAGTAGACAAGGCAGTATTATCCTTTAGGGGGTAGGCCTCTATCCATCTGGAAAAGGCACAAACAACCACAAGGACATACTTCAAGTTATTACATCTTTCCATGTGTATGTAATCTATTTGTAGAACCTCGAACGGATACGTTGGAGGAGCAAAATGACCTGCAGGAGTTGGAGTTCCCTTGCCAGGATTATGCATCAAACACACCATACAATTCTTGACCAGATTCTCTGCACATTTGGGAATTCCACTATTCTGCCATACCGGAGCCAACAACTTGCATATCCCTTTTGAACTAATGTGAGCCAATCCATGGGCCATTGTAACCACTGGGAGCACATATGCATCAGGCAACAACCATCGCTGGTGTTCTGACAACTCAACCCAACAACCTGTCGAATCCAACATACCCGTAGTTTCTCTCCAAACACTCACTTCTTTCTCAGTCGCTTCAGCCTGAATCGTTTTCACACTTTCTATTGTGTCTTCACACATTCCACCAGCCATAACCCAATTAGCTGGGCCTGCAACATACATACCGCTCATCATGTCTTTCGCCGTTTCCTTCGCAACTTCATCTGCAAATGCATTCCCTCGACCAACATCGTCCACAACTTTCTTATGCGCACTACACTTCACAATTGCAATCTGCTTTGGGAGAGTGAGAGATTCCAAAAGTTCATTCACCAACTGCCCATGCTGTATTTTTGTCCCATGCGAAGTAAGGAACCCATGCTCTCTCCACAAACGCCCAAAACTATGGGCAACTCCAACCGCATACTGACTATCGGTGTAAACATTCACTCGCTTTCCTTCTGACAACACACACGCTCTAGTCAGTGCAATCAACTCTGCTGCTTGCGCAGAGTTCTATGGTATGCGTGCTGTCTCAACAACTGTATGTAAAGTTGTAATAGCATACGCTGCAGTCGTTTCACCATTCGGAAGCTTAAAACACGAACCATCTACCCATAGGGTAACATCAACATCCGTAAGGGGAGTATCCCTCAGGTCGACTCTAGCTTTCGTTTCTTCCTCTGTACGAAGAAAACAATCATGCTGTTCCTGAGGATCCGTCTCTGTAGAGATCGGTAACAACGTAGCTGGATTCAGCACATTACATCGTTTGATGTGAACGTGGCTAGCCAACAGTGTCAACTCGTAACCTGAAAGACGTGCACTAGTAAGGTGCTGTGTCTTAGTCCTGTTTAATAAGGTATCCACTGAATGTGGGACCATCACAATCAACGTATTGTCCAATACCAAAGCAGCAGACTGTCGGATAGAAACAGCCGCTGCAGCTGTAGCTCTCAGACAACTCGGCAACGCCTTAGCAACTGGGTCTAACGTTGCTGAAAAATCCGCGCATGGACGCTGCTTGTCCCCAAATGGTTGTGTCAACACTGACAATGCACAACCTTCTCTCTGGTGCACGTACAATGTGAAAGGCTTACTATAGTCTGGAGTACCCAACACAGGAGCCGAACACAATGCATCGCGTAGTTCAGAAAAACTTTTCTGACATTCGTCAGACCAAGGAAGAGGATGCGGAGTATCTTTCAGAATCAATGCTAACAGAGGTTTCGCCAACAGTGAAAAATTGGGGATCCACTGTCTACAATACGATGTAATACCTAAAAAGGCACGCACTTCGTGGATGGCACATTCATTTGCGCAATTGCTTGAATTCTTTCTGGGGTCAATCTCCTTCCCTCCTTCGACAAGAGATGACCTAAGTAGGTCACTTCTTGGCGACAATATTGCAACTTTGAAGGTGACACTTTATGATGAAGGTCAGACAAATACCGCAACAAAGAAAGAGTAGCCTCTTTACAAATCTTTTCATCATCAGCAGTAACCAACAAATCATCGACGTTCTGAATAAGAGTAGCACCAACAGGTAACACAAAACCGTCAAGCTGAGTTTTCAACGCTTGACTATAGATGGAGGGACTTTCACAATAACCTTGGGGAGCTCTCTTAAACCGGAAGCTTCGGCCTCCTAATGAGAAGCCAAAAATATCCCTACTCTCCTCAGCAATAGGAATACTGAAGAAAGCATTCTTCAAATCGATGACAGAAAACCAAGCTGCCGAAGCAGGAATCAAAGTCAACAAAGCAGTGATATCAGGTACCACAGGAAACTGTGGCACGACTATCTTGTTTACCTCTCGAAGGTCGATCATAAACCGGTACACAGGTGGCTGAGAAGCATCAGTACGTTTAAGAACAGGCAAAACAGGACTGTTACACACATTACCTCTCGTTTCCTCAACTACACCCTTCTCAACCAGATCATAAACAATCGCTAAAAGAGCTCTCTCACTATCGTTCAAAATCTTGTATTGGGGAATACGAGGTAGCCTAGCATTCGACTTAAGAGTAACAACATACGGAGGAATCTGCAAAAGACCAACATCATTTGGACCTGTAGTCCAAAGTGTATCAGGAAGCGAACGCAATTCCAGTGGCAAACAATCCTTAGACAAATACATTGGGGAAATCACTTTCTTACCAAGGGTAAGTTGTACTCCCGAAGGAGAACAATGCAATGTTGCATACAATCTTTTCAGCAAGTCCAAACCCAACAGATTCTCACCACAACCAGTCGTTAAAATAAGTGGAGCTTCCAATTCACAAGGGCCAATCGAAAGGGACAAAGGACTAGAAACCGGATTACGAACTGGGGCGCCTGAAAATCCTACTGAAACATTGGTCAAGCCAGACAAAGGTGCGCCAGGAAGTTTAGAGTGCATAATAGAACTCTTCATCGCACCAGTATCCAAAAGAAAAGGTTATACCACACCTGATGTAATCACTTCAACATAAGGTCCACTCTGGTCTACTGGAACTGACACTACTCCCTCACTTTGTCCTTGGCTGTCCTAGTTATCATTATAACCAGAACACTCACCTTCGACATAGTAATCCTCAACATAATACTGGGCAGACTGACCACTCGGAACATTCTGTCTGTCAAAATAATTAGCAGAATTCTGTAGGGAAGAGGAACGCTCATTCTGGGGAAACACTCCACGTCCCCTACCCCTAGGAGCTTGCTGAAAACTACCACGACCTCTCTGACCAGATACACCATTCGCACGCTGTAACAAAGCCGGGCAACTATTCTTGTAATGACCTTCCCCTCTGCAATAAGCACACTGATTAGGGCCAGGAAAGAATCGCTGAACATAAGGCTCAGGCTTCTGTAACAATCTCTGAAATTGTGAAGGTTGCTGAAACTGAGGCTGATTCTGACGAGGCGGATAAGCTTGCTGCAAAAGAAGTTTCGTCTTTAACTCTTTCGTTTTCTTCTCCACTTTATCCTTCTCATCTTTATCCCTATTCTCATAATATTGTGCAGTAGCCAATATCTGGGCCGACGAAGAGACAGCCCATGAACTCTCAGAGTCCTTTAACTTATTAGAAAGTTCGGGAAGCAAATTAAAGATAAATTTATCCACAAACAACCATTGACCACCCTCCGTACTCATATCCTGACCACTATGATCAATAAACGTCTCTTCAAACCTAGTGAATAAATCAGATACACTCTCGTCTTTCTTCTGCTTACATGCTGCTAACTTATCCCAATTCACTCGTAAAGCGGGCATCATCGTTTACATCAGATTAATAATTCTACCAGGTAATTCTGAAACTAGAGGTTCAGGTTTAGCACCTCCCTCCTGTCTACCATCTGCGGCAACAATATTCGCCCAGGTATCACCGAATTCAGCAGCATGATTCTCATGACGAATCTTCGCCCACAAAGGTTGGGGGACTACATTACCCATCAACATATCGATGTCAGCTAAATTCATAATACACGCTTCAACTGTCTGGGACAACTCCTTGTAATAACCAGCAGGATTCTTACGAGGGTCAGGTAAGGTCTGCTTAAGAGCCAAGACCTCTGCTCTCTTCCAAGGGACATGTACCCATATTCGCTGAAAATGCTGCAGAATAACTGGATTAGCGTTTGGGTCCCCTTCCTTCCAAATTGGGGGGACTTCTCTCATTGGATACTGTCTCGCTTTTCTTCTAACAGAACAATCAGGTTCATACAATGTCTGAGGCGGAAGGCTAGATCTAAAAGCCAGTATCGTCTCTACGGCATCTGTAATATCAGATTCTACTATCATCCCTTTAGCAAAATACGACTGAACATCAAGTAATTCCTGCGGGATAAAACCCAAATCATTATCTTCCCATTCCTGACGCAAAAACATACACATCACATTAAAAACATACCTTTGCTTAGGCGGCTCCCACTGAAAGAAAACATCCATAACCGCTGGCAAACTATACCTTGAGGCATTTATAATCCATTTACGAGCCAACAAATCCAACACAGCCCATTCCTCAGAACCAGGAAGCTGACTACGACTCTCCTTACGCTCCGAAACAGGGGTCATATTCAGTGACCCAAACAATGGTGACAACAAATTAGAAACGGTTTCTGTCATTCGTTTTCGAACAGAAGGAGAAGAAGCAGACATAAGAACAGGAGAATAAGTATTTTGAGGCAAAGAAGGTGTAGGGACAAGAACAGTAGAAATCGAAGATGCAGAAGCAGAAGGCAAAGGAGTTTGAGCAAAGCTGGTATCAAGGCTGGCGACCCTAGAATGGGTTGCGCAGGAGGAGGCAAAACCATCTGTGGAGCACCGGGTGGCTGAACAACAGCAGGAGGTTGAACAACAAAGGGTGGAACAACCGGGGGTAATAGAGGCGCAGTAGCACCCTGCACATAGGGAGGTGGCAATCTCAGTAAATGAGAGATCAAAGGATCTTTTTCAAGGTCTTCAATCACTTTTGGAGGAGAAGACGGCAAGGCCGGATACCATTTATCTATGGCCATACAACGCTGTCTATCTAAAACTTCACTTGCACGCTCCTCTCCATCTTCCTTAAACTGTCTAGCAGCTTGTAATACTGACATATTCTTATCTTTCCTATCTCTCTTTGCTTGTTTAATTTCTCTCTGTTTGGCTTCCTTACGCCAAAGGCGGAAAGAGTCAAACATTGCCGGCCGGGCTTTCTTCTTAAATAGCTTAACTTCTAGATTGTCTAAAATCTCTGTTTCAAAACTACCATGTGGGGGCCATTGCAAAACACCATCAGTTTTAGTGTAGTGGACCCATACTTCATTATAAATAATAGGGCCCACTCCGTGTTTTGAATAGAGGTCATAAGTCGGAGTTCCAACCGGAGGTATCGGACATGAATCCTCCAATCGGGAATCCCTGTTACTACCACAAACAAACCAATTACCAAATTTACCAACACCAGGCATCTTGCTCACTAGTCTGGTTTCAAACTTCAAAGGGAATCAAAAAATGATACACTCGTAAATATACAAGCCCTTCGGCTTTGGGTACTGCAGCAACCAAATCAAAACCAAGGAATCAAACAAAGTCGTGGGAGCGACCCACTTATACTTAACCAAATATCTGTTACGCCACCAGAAGACCGTCTATCGTCTCGCTTTATGAACATCAATCGGAGGGTCCAAGGCAAGGCGACAGTCAGGGCAGCAGTCCTTCGTAGCCGTTGGAAAGCGGGAAGCCTCGCAGAAAAGACCTTCGTTCCACGTCGACATGCAGGGGTCGATGAAGTGGGGGCCCTCCTCCAGAGTTTCCTCACGTGGCTCCTCGCAATCTTCGGGCTTGGACCGGTACCACTGAAGTCGTCCCATGTTGGCCGCGCCAACTGAAGAACTGGGATTTCAAGTACCCAGCGGCGCCAGGGACACGCCCAAAGTCCTCTGGGTTCCCTTGCCTTGGTATACAGAGACACTGAATACTTCTAGGTGGCGTCAGAGATCAAATTTATTAGCTGCAGCCAGTAGCAGAAATCACAGTAATACAACACGGTGTACAACTCAAGAAACTGCTCAATTTTCCTAAGGCGAGACATCCCTATTTATACACAAAAAGGTACATTTGAAATGCACGCCCCTGCACCAAAATTCAACCAATAGAAAATACATGACATCACACAGCATCATACAGTAAAGCTCATTTTACAGTGTCCCAACCCACAAGTTAATATTTAGGCATATCTAAATAATATTTTGGAAGGGCCGAACAAACCCTTAATTGAAAGCGTAACCCATGAAATGAAGAAACAGTAAAGAAAAGTAGTTTCAGATAATGTGCAAGATAACAGAAACGTAAAGAACTTAAAAGTTAACAAATGAATTGAATGGTGATTGGGAAAAGTGGATAACGATCTTGCAGGGAAATTGGCTTGGCAGGGTCAATTTCTAGGTGAAAGGCCAGCTTCTGAAATGAACTCCAGTGCACGAACAAAACCTTAGTTAATGTATATATGACCCAAAAAAGGTCAGACTGCTTTGCTCGCAGACTAACTTCTGAGGCCTAGTAAAAGGCAACACCAGATGGCAGTCACGACACATGGCAAAAACCCATGTTTAGAAAAGAAAGTCTTAAGGAAAGAAACAATTTAGATATTGTTTAGGATAAGATATGTGCAAGGAAACTAAAGGTTAACGACGTCCTCAACAGTGATTGAAAAACTCAGACAACGATCAGCTAGTGAAACTGGTTTTTGCAAAAGGTCAGTTTCAGGTGAAAAGGGTTACTCTCTCTGCAGTTCATTCAGAGTCAGAAAAACCCAAGTTAATATATGCACGAACTCAGAAGGGCAGACCACTTGTTCGTTGGGCCTACTTCACAGGCCTACGTGAGGGCAAGACTAAAATGGAGTCAGGTTTGAGAATTAAAGAACCACAGTTACTTGAGTGGGAACCCTATGGGCTGCCAGTAAGGCGACACTACGGGGCTCTGCCAAAAGTTATATTGGAGCCCAGGAGCGCAATTGCTCTGCTCTTGTTACCCAGTTTGAAGCCCATGCACTCCACATGGAGCTGCAGTTAGAGTCTAATCCACAGGCAGATCTTTCTTGCCAATTAGGTCTCATCCACATTCGTCTGCATTCCCTTGAAGCAGCCAAACACTTCTGGCGGGCCACAATGGCTAAGATTTAAGGCTGGGGGGACAAAACTGGGAAAATACTTTATTGGTTGGTCTCCTTTCAACAAGCCAACAGGATCGTCTCTTAGGCTCTGGATGATTCTGGTCATTCCTGAGAATCTTTTACTGAGATAGCCCAAACTTTTGCCCAATATTATTGCACATTATAGTCAAGACTAGTGGAAGTGAGGAGGCCTTCCAGGACATTTAACCGAACTTGAAGGTTTAACTGTGTTGGAGTACTTACCCTATTACAGTCAGATTTGATTTGTGATAGCTTCTTGTGGCTGACGTGAGAAAGATTAGGTGGTCTGACTTTGGCCTTTTGGTTTGTAGGCCGCCAGGTCTACTTGCTGCCTTATTAGATCATTAAGGGCTCCATTGTCACACACGTTAGCAATAACATTTCATGTCTCTGAGACAAATTGCGTCCTGCTCCTTTTTGCATGTCTCTGCTCCTAGATTTCAATCGACGGTTATCCTTATCTGCCACATGTGAATAGTGCTAAATAACTGTGTTTAATTTCAATACAGAGGTGCTTATGTCTGTGTCAGTGATTGCCCATGGTGTGGCTGGGTGTGGTTGTTTTTGATGTTTTCTCTTCGTTCATCTGTACCTGTCCATTATGAGAGTGATGGGCAAGTATTTCGTTACAAAAAAGCACAATGTCCCCAGATTAGAACTCACTTCTAATTTATGCAACATAGGTTAGTTTTTGATGGTAAAGCAAACAGAGCCACAAAAACAAAGATATGTAACCTTGACAAACGACCAAAGACCAAAGTCCTTTCCATCACTGGCATGAACGAGAAAACCCATGCTGACGTTTAAAATGCTTGTCGGTGGTTTAATTCCTGCTATAGTATCCAGAAGCATTGATTCTCCACTGTAGCAAATAGTTAGCACAGTTTTGCATGTATGCTAGCTTAGTATTGGAATCTCTTAACTCATCCAACCCCGAAAGGAGCCCCCATACCGTTTAGAAAACTGCAGGTTTTTTCCTGAGTCCTTTGTGGCTTGCGGTTCTTCATCAGCCTATACCACAAGAAATAATGTGGTGTTTCTACCACCGGAAAATGTTTGCACAAAGGCAAAATTGTAGAAAAACGGACTGTGAAATCATAGCCAATGCATGAACTACTTAATTATTATTTTATGTGTTAGAAATTGTAACAGAATTCCTGAATCACAAATATTTCCATTAAAAACATTATGTTGCTCTTTGTTTCCTGTGTATGTAATACAAATGGAAACACACAGATTTTGGTCAGAAATCAAATAGCTAATTTACATTGTGGAGAGAATATATTTTGTCTACTTCGCATTAAATAAACAGCAACCACAGGGCCAGACGTACCAAGGTTTCATACAACGCAGGGCAGCAAGCAAAGTTGCAAGAGCTGCATTGAGTGAAGCGGAGAGGGCAGAAATGTGCCATATCTACTAAGATATGCCGCACTTCTGCTCTCTTCTGCACTGGCACACTGTGTGCAGCCTAGTGGCAATGCAGGCAGCCTAGCTCAAGGGTACCTGCATTACGAGCAGAATTGTTTTTGTGCAGAAACTGGTGCCTTCCTACACTAAAACAATCCATAAAGACATTTTTCTATGTGTGATGCAGAATGCATCACACATAGAACAAGCATTTGCAATGCAATGGGTCTCGCAGTTTTAGAGCTATTGGCCTTGTAAATGGCAATGTGTTTTATCTTTGTCTTTTGGTTTGGAGTGTAGTGCATGCATGAATAGAGACACAGCTGCAGCACTGCATAGATGAGTATTACGGACGGGACCAGAGAAGCACCTGCATCGCTGTGTAGAGGACTCAGAAAGAGGGATTGCCGATGGGAACAGAGAAGCAGCTAGCAGCCCTCTCTAGAGGACTTGAATGAGGAATTACTAACAGGACCAAAGATGCAGCTGCAGCACTGCCTAGAGGATTTAGGATGGGGGAGTTGCTGACGGGACCAGAGGAGCAGCTAGTAACACTGCCTAGAGGACTAAGAATGAGGAATCACCATTTGGAACAGAGACACAGCTGCAGCACTGCCTAGAGGACTTAAAATGTGGGAATTTCTGACAAGACCAGAGTAGCATCTAGCAACAATGTCTGGAAGGCTTAGAAGGAGCAATTACAGACAGGACCAGAGTAGCAGCTAGCAGCACATGTCCAGAGGACTAAGAATGCGGAATTACCACTGTGACCACAGAATCAGCTAGCAGCACTGGCTAGAGGACTAAGAATGAAGAAGTGTTGTCCTCAAATATATAACACTCTGTGTTAATGCATATAGTCAGAAAATAATTCCTATAATAATGTATGGGGAAAAGCCAAGTTGTCTAGAATGTTGATAAATTAAAATGTGCACGTTGGAAAGAAGGATTCGGGTCATCTAATTCAACAGATATGGCAAAACTGAGAGAGAGATGTCTTCTAGGCTGAGGTGTTCTAGCACACTAATTAAATAAACATATTTTTTGTCCTAAAAATGAATAATCAAAAATTTTAATAATTAAAATTCGAGGGTTACTTGGTGTCTTTCAGATACTGAGCAGACCCTCCAGGATTTTGCGATTTCTAATCGGCACTTCGGTTAAAATGCTGCGATTTTTACAAAAGTGCCGCAAAATCGGCATTTTTGTGAAAATGCGTGATTTTTACAAAAGTACCCGTGAAATCGGCACTTAAATGTCCTCGCTTTCTCTAGGAAAAGCGTTTTCCTCATTTTAGAAATTTACAAAAAATGTCTTTCACAACAATATCGGAGCAAGATCGTGCAGCATCATAGACCCCCCAAAAACCAAAGAGTTACTTTAGCAGCACCTGCACTGTGCATCAGGAAAGCTACTGCCCTAAACATTTTAAAACCGGAATTCAAATGTTTTCTAGAAAGAAAGTACATTTTATTTTACGTGAACTAAGAAGGCTCCACTTACCAATCAAACTCAGCACATAGCGGAAACTTACAGACTTGCTTTTCTTACTCCCATGTATCCTATGTATGGAATGGCTATTTTTTATTTCTGCTTTTGTAAGGGCTACCAAAGGCGCTGTAATTCTGAATGTTTGTGAAATTCCAGTCCCACATGATGACACTTGCTATTTTGTCATCAGACCCTAACTGCCCAATTTTCCACCGGGCGTTTCCCCGGCAGGCTAGAGCCATTGGAGGCCGGTTGTTATGGCAGGGGGGCTCTGTGGGCGCCTTGGCCACTTACTCCTGTTTTCACAGGTAATTGCAGCAGGCACAGGTGGCCTTCAGGACAGAGAGCGAGAAGAGAGAGAAAGAGATAGATAGAAATAGAGGGAGATGTGAGAGGTGAAGAAAGCCGAGCTAGGATTTGCCAGGACTGATTTTGTATTTTAGTCTATCCCTGTTTTTGACCAATTCATCACTTTGGGATACATGTATGAATAGTGGAAATAGTGATTGCCTAATTGCGATTTTCTGTGAATTGCAATTAGGTAATCACTATTCCTAATGTGTGATTACCTAATTGCCAATTCATAGTGTGCTGCAAATTGATCTACCTGATGAATATTAATGAGATAGGTTGCAATTTGCAACACACTGGGAATCACTAAAATCACAGGGATGGTGGCCTGCTGGGGTTAGCAGACCACCATATCCGTGATTGCTTTTAAATAAAGCAATATTTGTTTTTGTATGCAGCCCAATCTCCTTATAGGAAAAAGGGTTGCATTTTAAAAAGCAAAACTAAACGTTTTGTTTTCCTTTTTTTAGAGCAGGCAGTGGTTCGTGGGTCCACTGCCTGCTCTGAAAAAAGTTTTAACTACCATTCCCAAAGAGGAACATGTCCCTAGGGGACACTTTCTCATTTGCGAATGGGTTATCCTCTACTTGAAGTAGATGGTAGACTGCAAATTTTTCATGACCGCATTTCAGTTCAAAACATTCTTAAACACCCAGCCTCAAGTTTACCTGACTGCAAGCGCAGCCAAACACATCTTCCCAGTGAACTCTTCTCCAAGTGCATCCAGTCCAGAGTACCCTGAACCATAAGTGATACCAACCCAAGCACATCCAACTCCCAAGTGTACCCAACCACAAGCACTCTCAATTGCATACTCAGAGTGAACCCAACACAAAAGCATCTAGTGCCAAGAACCCTTAAGCTCAAGTGCATTCAATCCCAAGTGCATCCAACTATCACAGACCCAAGTGCATCCAACCACAGTCAAACCCAAGAGCACCAAACCCAAGTTCCCCCAACCGAAAAGTGCATCGAAACTCAAGCGCACCAAACCCCAAGTGCACCCAGACAAAAAAGCACACATCTCAGAGGGCACCCAGCATCAATCACATCTAGCCACATGCACACCTTCCTCAGGTACACTCAGCTCTCAGGACATGCCCAGTGTGTGGCGGGCCCAAAAAACATAATGCCCCCGAGGCCCGCCGCACACTGGGCACACGGCTGGCCCAAAACCATTTTTGTTTTTAAATGCTAGAAGGGGCCCACCGCATGCCCAGTGTGCGGCGGGCTCCGGAGGCATAAATTGCAAAATAAAGTGCCGCAAAATACCACAAAACTTCCATATTTGTGCCTCTAAATTTCCATATTTGTGCCGCCAAATTAGGTAATCCATGCTGCTATATCCTGGGGGGTCTCACTGAGTTCCATATGTTAAGTTGAAGTAATGCTGATGATTATATCCCCAAGTACCACTTTATATTTCAGCTGGACAGATTTTGAAAGTTGTAACATGCTTATGTGCATTAAAATGTCATAAAATATGGCATGGATGGTCAATTGGGTAAAACAGACAGGAGCACCTAAATACAAGACTATGTAGGTTACGACAAAGAGGCACCAGGACAATTTTGTGAACCCGTGAATCAGTAGAGCTTGTGAAATGTTAAGGAGGAATGACTGAACCCCCAGGAAGAAGAGTACTTTGGCATTAAATGAAAGTGTGAAAGGAAAGGTGGATCCGGTGCTGCACAAGGTAACAAAAGTACACTGCCCTCTGAAGTAAAAAGCACACTGACCTCCTTTCCTAGTTTTTATTCAGTCAGGTGACTCAGCTTTGCCTATTTTAACAAACATATTTTTATGCTACATGCAACATACGCAAGACATTCTGAAAGAACTCAAAATATGATATTTGCGTTATCAGCTATAAAGTACTGGGAAGAGACAACCTCTTCACATGATACAGAGCACATTACAAAGTCTCTTAAGTTGCAAAACCCATGACTTATCTGTGTCCCACTTCACAGAAAGACTTATATATCTCCTAAGAGTCACACAAAATTAGATTGAGAGCAAGATATAGGCAATGTTGCTTTCTCACTGACTTACATTTGAATGCTATAGGAAAAAGATAAAATAAACATGAACTAACAAATGTTGAAAAAGAGTCTGCTGGTCCCTCTTAAACATATCAAAGTCACCCCATCAATGCCAAAGGTTCGGGACATGGTTGTCCTTGAGCCTACAGGTCTATTGGTGAAAGTACGAAAAGCTCGGGAGCTCTCGAGCACCAGCCGCATCCTCACCCTTGGTCCGAAACCCCTGAAACTCTCACTTTCGTTCAACGGTGGCAGGCTCACAGAAGAAACAGAGACCGCCTCCTACAATGGAACTACTGGTGAACATTTGCCCATCTCAACAGCAGTGTTCAGAAAGAGAGCACTGCGTTGGTTGGTTCAGAAACCTGTCAATGAAACAATAAAGAAACAAACATAGTAAAACCCTACACCAGTGGCGTAACAAAACTTGAGGGGGCCCCCCTGCGAAATACATGAAGGGGGCCCTCTGGCCGCCCGGCCCGCCACCTACCACTTTGCCCCACTGCCCACAAAACTGGTATATTTTTACTTGAAACCTCCAACATGGGGGCTGCGGGGGCCTGTGTTACGCCCCTGCAGCGTCCAGCTCCTCTTCCCGGGTCCAGTGTCTCTTTTCAGTGTAAGGGATCTCTGTCTATACCTCACTGTGCCGCAGTATCCAGCTCCTCTTCCCAGGTCTCATGTCTCTTTTGAGTGTAAGGGATCTCTGTCTATACCTCACCGTGCCGCAGTGTCCAGCTCCTCTTCCTGTATCTCATTTCTCATTTGAGTGTAAAGGATTTCTGTCTATACCTCATTGTGCTGCAGATCCAAGCTCCTCTTCCCAGGTCTCAAGTCTCTTTTGAGTGTAAGGGATCTCTGTCTATACCTCACGTGCAGCAGTGTCCAGCTTCTATACCTCACCGTTCCACAGTGCCCAGCTCCTCTTCCTGTGTCTCATTTCTCATTTGAGTGTAAAGGATTTCTGTCTATACCTCACCGCGCCACAGTGTCCAGCTCCTCTTCCCGGGTCTCGTGTCTCTTTTGAGTGTAAGGGATCCTAGTCTATAACTCATGGTGCCGCAGTGTCCAGCTTCTATAACTCACTGTGCCGCAGTGTCCAGCTTCTATAACTCACTGTGCCGCAGTGTCCAGCTTCTATAGCTCACCGTGCCGCAGTGTCCAGCTTCTATAACTCACTGTGCCGCAGTGTCCAGCTCCTCTTTCCAGGTCTCAAGTCTCTTTTGAGTGTAAGGGATCTCTGTCTATACCTCACCGCGCCACAGTGTCCAGCTCCTCTTCCCGGGTCTCTTGTCTCTTTTGAGTGTAAAGGATCTCTGGGTATAACTCCCCATGCAGCAGTGTCCAGCTCCTCCTCCCAGATCTCGTGTCTCTTTTGAGTGTAAGGGATCCTAGTCTATAACTCATGGTGCCGCAGTGTCCAGCTTCTATAAATCACTGTGCTGCAGTGTCCAGCTTCTATAACTCACTGTGCCACAGTGTCCAGCTTCTATAACTCACTGTGCTGTAGTGTCCAGCTTCTATAGCTCACCGTGCCGCAGTGTCCAGCTTTTATAACTCACTGTGCCGCAGTGTCCAGCTTCTATAACTCACTGTGCCACAGTGTCCAGCTTCTATAGCTCACCGTGCCGCAGTGTCCAGCTTCTATAACTCACTGTGCCGCAGTGTCCAGCTTCTATAAGTCACTGTGCTGTAGTGTCCAGCTTCTATAGCTCACCGTGCTGCAGTGTCCAGCTTCTATACCACACTGTGCCGCAGTATCCAGCTTCTATGGCTTACCGTGCCGCAGTGGTCCTGCTCCTCTTCCCAGGTCTCATGTCTCTTGTGAGTGTTTAGGGATCTCTGTCTATAACTCAATATGTCTTGCTAGAGACCATGCATGCCCTGTCTTCGGCAAGTCCTAAAAATGTGTAGACCATAGTCATATATTACACCCCAGTCCCGTCCTCTGCCTTGAACATTTTGTTAGCTCATCCCAGCTTCACTGTCTGTTTACAACCACCTGACAACATCTCCAGGGACATTGGACAACTTTGCACTATATACATCTACGAGCAGGGTTAGTGGAATTATGTGCTTCTGCAGTTAGAGTGTTTTTGTATGATTATGGATTTGCCACATAATCCAACATCTGCTGCATAATTTGCAAATTTTAACAGAAATGTGTTTCTAACTGAAACAGAACAGAGGTTACTTAGAATGCAGCGACGTGTTGCAGCACGATAAAAGGCTCTTCTCGATGGTTGACTGGTCCCCTTTCAGTAGCTTGTTGCTGTATTTGAGTTTTAAAGTGGTACTGATGGGGTGAAACGTTTGCTAAGACAGTGTTAACGGGGTACAAATGACAAAATCATGAAGTAATAATGTCATGAAATGTGCTGTATTACGCATAATTTACCTTCTTTCCCCCACACAATTTAGTCAACATTGCAGATAGTTTGGGCCTCTCCTGCCACATAATTCTAGTGGTACAAAAGGGGGTGGTGATGGACGGAGCATCTGAAGCAATCAAACACTCACACCCAGTCAAAAGATCTGGGTTTGATCCATCACCGTTCTTTAGCCCACTCTGCCACCCCAGTTCAGACATGGCTATATGCAAATCAGTCTGACCCTGTGCCTCATGGGAACAGTCCAGCCCGAACTGCCAAGCCATGCCTTCCCTGGACCGGAAACAAGCTTCCGAGGACCGGTTTCTGGCATTACAGCCGTCTTCAGCCCGGCTTGCTTGAATCCACTGGCAAAGTGAGCAAGGGACTCACGTCTGAGCATACCCTGCCATACTTATGGCGGCCAAAGCGGTACAAAAGGGGGTACATAATTCTAGTGGCCTTGTCCATCAGTGATACTGACACGTTGCTTTGAGTCCATCACAAAACATTAGCAGGTAACAAACTGATGTCACTTGTAAGGTTGCCCACTTACAGCTGTAGGATTGGAAATAGGTCTGGAAAGACATCCTTTCATCGCAACTTGAATGCAAATTAATTTACACACTCCCTACAGCTATGCTAAGAACAGGAAACCCCACAATTTAAATTTAGACCGGGAAACATTAATACTAAAGACATAGAGACATATACACAACACAGGAATCTGCTGCACTGGCAGCCAGACAGGGAATCTTACAGGGCCGGCTTGGCCATTGTTTTGTTTTTGGATTTTCCTAATGGGCTGCAGGCTACATGACTCCTTTCAGAGCAGGATGAGTTGCCATGACATGTTCGAAAAATGTTGGGTCCACTTAGCCTTTCATCCTTCTGAGGTCAATAAAATCAGTACCATTGAGTTGGGAACAGTGCCAAGATACCCTGGTAGGGGTGAACGTGCGCTTTACAAATACATGTGTTATGTTATGTTACAAGGGGGCAGATGAAAATGGGAAGGCACCCGATCTGGTGTGTAACCACATGATGTAAGAGTATAAATGATGTCAGCGTACTACCAGTAAGCACTGGCAAATCCAATCGATCTGGAATTATCCCCGGGTATTTTGGCTTTGCCTATACTGTTTATTTCTTCAGGAGTTTTTGTAAAACGTTGTTGCTGGGAAAGCAGCCTAGCCCTGATTAATATAAAAAATATTGCCTAAAAGAACTTGGACATATATGTTTAAGGAAAGAAGTTTATTTTAAGACAATGGTTGGAGCAGCAGAAAAAAGGAGCCCCAGGCACTTATTCACCCTCCCCGCCATTTCAGTGATTAAACCAAGGAAAACCCAAACCATGCCAGTTTTGCAAAGAGAAAGTGAAATGAAAACAGTCCACTGGAGGGTGCAAATATTAACACCCTCTTCTAATTGTGAGGTAATCCAGGTAAAACCAGAGTTTGAATGCTAAGGAAACGTCCTCGTTGGTGTGATGTTTTTGGGCATTGATTCTTGCATGAACCCCCTCGAGGATGGCCCCCCTCAGAGTGTGGCTGGTCCTAGGAAAAAATGTAATTTCTGCTAAGAGAAATAAACGAATGCACGTGCTAGCAGCCCACGTCCCGCTAAACCCAAGGGAACCCCCTTATTTGGCACAAATATCGCTGGTTTTATTTTTAACCACAAATCTCAAGACATTCATTTAATTGCATCCTAATGTCCCCGATAACATATTATGATGACCTCAGATCTGCTGGAAATTAATTTACCACATACTTGGAGGAACTGAAAAACATGAAAAATTACATTGAGTAAAATTAACTATGCAACAAGAGAGTAGGAAAAACATCCCAGCCGGTTCTCTGTGGTGTTATCGACAGACTTGGGTGGCCTCTGGTTAAAGAACTCAAGCTGCTGAAATCGGTAATAAGACGCCTTTTTTTCAGAACAGCTTCCTAAATCGTGTTTCACAATGGCGAGCAATATTTCCCTTAGAATAAGCGCCAGCAAGATATAAACACAAGGTCAGAGAAATAGAGTCGCCGCCCCCGGGACAAACTGCCGGCCCACTCATTCAGAGAGGCGCTCGGCTTGATATGTGAGATATTTAAGCATTGAGGGCCTGTTATTGGGTGTAGAGTTCGTAACAGCTGTGCCATTTAGGAAGTGATCCCCTCTCCATAAGGGACTAGGGGCCTCATTTATGAGAAATGACGCATTGCTGCGTGAAAGCAGCGATGCGTCACTTCTCAGTGCGCACTCCTTGCGACATTCCTGATGCGTCATATTTAATGTATGACGCATCATGTCGCAAGGAGTTACAGATACGTCAGTATTTCTGACGTATCTGTAAGCGCAAAAGTGACGCATTGCTGGAGTGTGTCAAAAAAGTGACGCAACTCCAGCAATGTATCCTTTCACATGGGGCAAGCCCGATGTAAAAGGGCCTGCGTCACAGCAGGCGCAAGATTTTGACGCAACGGCGTCCTAAAAGTGACGCAGTGAAATCTCATAAATTTCACTGCGTCACTTCTATGACCCTTCCTTGCGCCAATACGCCCCCTTTGCATACATTATACCTTGCGCAGGTATAATGTGGCGCATGGGTTTACAAAGTGACGCATCTACCTAGATGCGTCACTTTGTAAATATGGCGCAACAAGGCGCATTTTTTACACCACTGGTGCGTCACAAAAAGTGACGCACCGGCGGCGTAAAAGTGAGGCACGGCCTCATAAATGAGGCCCTAGGACCGCAATTTTAAATATGGCTTCACTCACCGCATCAGTGCTCAGGACCCACCAGCCTGCCGCTTCAAGTGCAGTTACACTGCGCATGAACCTTCCAGTTCAGCCCCTGCTCCACCCCGAGGTTGAAGACCACTAAGCTGTGTGCGTGCGCTGCGCACGGCGCACGCAGCATTTCATTTATTTGAGGAGACTGTTTTAAACTAAGTCCTAGCATGGTGCATGGATCATGCTGTAAATTACTGTACTGTGTGGCATGCGCCGAGGGGCCCCCCAGGACCTCGGGGCCCCCCCCCGCAACGCGTGGGCTGCGAGGGCCTGTGTTACGCCCCTACCCTACACTGACTCCTTCCAACAATACAGGACCTGATTATGATGTTGGTTGCGGTCCACCCAACATCTGACATTGCATTTTGCCTGCCGCATTAGGATGCAGCGGGCAGAGGCATTGGGCGGAGGGAATGTCTGCTTCGCTTCCGACAGGCTCAAGGAGCTAGTTGGAGCATCGGAAAAACGTTGTGGAAAGCCTATAATCGGATGCACGGGATGAGAGTGCAATCTGCTACTGCTACAATTGTAATTAATCTACTGACACTGTGCCATTTCGGGAACATTTGAGACTCGTGTGTATATTTTTCTCTAAAGGGCTTTTAACAATTTTAAAACAGTACTTTGCCTGCTTAGTGTAGTGCTGTTAGCACTCTAGTTTACTGAGGCATGCATCCCCACATCCGCAGGCCAGGCGTGGCCTGCGGGGAGGTAATAAAAGGAAGGCGTGCGCTCGGGCACGTCACTTCCGACTGTGACACCAGTGTGAGCCTCAGTGGTGTGTGCTGCGCGTCCCCACCCCTGCGCTAGCACAGCGTGGCCTGGTGCCCAGCTTGGCACAACTCTACATTGGCGACGAGCGGAGGGGGCCCAACCCTCGTCCGTGCACCTGATTCCGGCGGAGCGGTCCGCTCCCCGCCGCGGCGGTGACCGTGTGGCTTCGGGCTGGCTCTTGCCCTGGGAGCCCCCCCCTGAGGTGCTGCTGCCACTGTTTTGTCGGCCCTCTGGGGCACAACACCGACCTCCTGGCTGCCCCCCGGCGTGGGCGCGAGCCTCCGGCTGCCTCCCGCTGCGTCCCGACCTGTATTTGCGACGCATTGCCGGACCTCACGCATCTCGCGTGGTCCGCGGAGCCGAAGCCCTGCCAAACCTCACGCATTTCGCGTGAGAGTGAGAAAACGCCTTGCCGAACCTCACGCATCTCGCGTGCAACGCGTTTTGGGTGTGCTGTGTTCCGGAGGGGAGTGACGTCGCCTGGAAGGACTGCTGCTTTCACCTGAGGGCCCCGGAGATTCGCCCAGAGCGGGTTTTGACCCTCCAACACCCGGCCAGAAGCGGCGCACGTGACGCAGGACGCAGCCGAGACACGTGGTGAGCGGACGGAGCGGATCATCGCCCAGGTACACGTGGGTGCGACGCAGCAACGCAAAGACTGTCCAGGCCTGGAAACGCCCTGCCCTAGCCGGGAGTCGACATTATGGGGGACGAAGACCCTGCAGCGCCCGTGATAAATATCCCTTTCCAGCATGCCGCAACGGGGGTTCTCCCGCCATTCAGTGAGGCAAGTGACCCGGCCACGGCGTCGCCCGATGGAAAATCTGGCTGGAGAGACTTGAAAATTATTTTGTGGTTACGCGTGAAACGGACGATGCAGTGAAAAGATCCTTACTACTCCACTACGCAGGGGACGAGATCTTCAGGCTCTTCAAACATCTCCCCAACACGGGTGCGGCGGCTAGCTACGCGGCCGCAGTGGCCGCCCTCAACGGACATTTTGATCCCCAACTAAACGTGGATTTCGAGGTCTTCAAACTGGGACAGGCACGTCAACGAGACGGAGAGACCATGGACCAATTCCACACGCGAGTCAGGGAACTGGCCAGCTCCACCGACGAGGATCAACCCAGAGCTATTAGGAGGCAACTGATTCAGGGATGCAGGGATAAGACACTGAGGGGCCAGATTCTCCGAAAACCTGGAATAACCCTGGAGAATATCCTCATCTTGGCCAGATCCCACGAGCTTTCAGATGCCAGAGCGGCGGCCATGGAACAAGCCCTACATAAGACCCCGATCAAAGTGGAAAATGTCAAGACAGAACGCGCGGACGCGGTGCGGCCTCGGACACGTGGTCAGGCGCCGAAAGGATTTAGGAAGAAATCACCTCAAGCCCGTTGTGGATACTGCGGCCATGAACCACACGCAGCCAAGGACTGCCCGGCCCAGGGACAGACGTGTGGGAACTGTGGGATCCCGAACCATTTTGCGGCTGTCTGCCGCAGGAAGAACCAGTCTAGGAACCCCAAGAAGTCGTGGACACCCACCAAAGCGGTCCGCCAACTGTCACTAGCTACAGCTGACCCGGGCCCAGAGAGGTCAGAGAGACACCTGCCCACGGTCTGCGACGACTCTGATTCGGAAGACGAGGAGGCGTATGTCGTCTCGTTTGCCCGGGAACTCAAGCAGCGACGGCGGCCGCAGCCCACATGTGTGGTGCAAATGGGACAGAACGAGGTGAAGGCGATCATCGACACGGGGGCCACCGTGAATGTGATGGGACTCCAGCAATTCAACAAGTTACGCCCCCGCCCAGAGGTCCTACCGTCCAAAACGAGGATCTTCGCATATGGCGCGGACACGCCTCTACCCCTTAAGGGGAAGATTGTGATACCGGTTCGGGCAGATGAGGAGGAGGTAACGGCAACCATTCACATCATCAACCGGGAGGCTGATACTCTCCTGAGTAGTCACACGGCAGAGGATCTGAAATTGATAGCTTTCGCCAACCGGATCCGAGCCCACCAAGTGGACGAGCTGTTGGAGCGGTTCCCCGAGTTGTTCAGGGGACTAGGGTGCATCAAATGCGACCCCATCAAACTCCACATCGATAAATCAGTCTCCCCCACGGCCTTGCGCCACCGCCGGATACCATTCCACCTCCGACCCCTAGTGGAGAAAGAACTGGAGAAGTTGGAGAATCTTGGGGTAATCGAAAAAGTGACGGGACCCACCCCCTGGGTGTCGCCCATGGTAATAGTCGAAAAACCCAAGCAGCCGGGCGAAATTCGGCTATGCATCGATATGCGGCTACCCAACACAGCCATCCGGAGGGAGAGGCACCTGAGGCCTACCATGGACGACATAGTGGCCGACGTGAATGGATCCAAATGGTTCTCCAAAATTGACCTCAATGCAGGATATCATCAGCTGCCCCTTGCGGAGGAGAGCCGATTCATTACCACATTCAGTACCCACCTCGGCCTACGGCGCTACAAACGCCTCAACTTCGGCATATCATCGGCGGCCGAGGTGTTCCAAAACACCATTAGAGAACTCCTATCAGGACTGCCAGGAGTCATCAACGTCAGCGATGACATCCTAATACACTCATCCACCGCATCTGACCATTATAAGCACCTGCGAAACGTCCTGAAGAGACTGAGTGAACACGGAGCGACACTCCACAAGGACAAATGTCAATTCTTCCAATCATCGATTGAATTCTTTGGCTACATATTCAATCAGGAGGGGATCCAGGTCGACCCAAGAAAATCCAAGTCTATAAAGGACGCACCAGCGCCCAAATCGCCAACGGAGGTGAGGAGTTTCCTTGGGATGGCCACATACTGTGGCCGATTTATACCGGGCCTAGCCACCAAGAGCGAGCCATTACGGACTCTCACCAAATCAGACGCTGTATGGCAGTGGGGCACCAAAGAAGAGGAAGCATTCCGGAGCATCAAGGAGGCCTTACTGGAAAACGCGACACTGTCCTACTTCGATCCAGGGAAGCGCACCGAGGTCATCGTCGACGCCAGCCCGGTAGGCCTGGGAGCAGTCCTGACCCAAGAACACGAGCCCGGACAATGGACGGCCTTAGCATTTGCCAGCAAGGCCCTGACCCCCACCGAGACCAGGTACGCCCAAATAGAGCGAGAAGCCTTAGCGATTAAATGGGCCTGCAGCCATTTTCACCTTTATCTCCAGGGCCACCCATTCACTATGGTTACAGATCACCAACCTCTGGTACACCTCTTCAAGGGCACAGCTCCACATCCACCACCACGCATTGAAAGATGGGTGATCCAACTACAGTCGTACGGGATGGAGGTGGTACACCGGCCAGGAGCCAAGAACCCGGCGGATTACCTGTCACGCCATCCATCTCCCCAGGAACCGCCCTCCACCGATGACGACTGCGAGGAGTATGCCCGGTGGGTAGCACTCACATCATGCCCCCTGTGTATGACCATCGACGAGATCAAGGAAGCGGCTGCTGACGACAATCCGTACATGCGATCAATACAGGCCATTCAGGAAGGCACATGGGCCAACTACCTACACCCTCCCGATACCTGGACGGCAATAGACAAGGAGACCCTCACGAAATTCTGGCACGTCCGTCATGAACTCAGTGCCACAGATGATGGCGTGCTACTAAGGGGGACACGACTGGTAATACCGCAACGTCTTCGAAATCGGGCTACCCAGCTGGCCCATGGCGGCCACCAAGGCACCACGAAGATGAAGGCCCGCATGCGGGAGAAGGTGTGGTTTCCCGAGCTGGAGACCATGGTCGAGGACTACGTGAAAAACTGCCTATCCTGCCAACTGACCAGTGCTCCAGAGAGGCCGGCCCCAATCATCACGGAGGAGGCCTGCACGACGCCATGGACCAAAATAAGTGTGGATTTTGGGAGTTTCCCAGGAGAGGGACACACGCTAGTGGCCATTGACTCGTACTCAAAGTACCCTTTGGTTGAAAGGATCAATTCCACGGCTTTCTCGCATGTAGGACCCGCCTTAGAGAAAATGTTCTCCATGTTTGGCTATCCAGAGGAACTGAAAAGTGACAACGGTCCACCTTTCCAGGGAGCGGAATTCGCCACCTTCCTGAAGGCCAGAGGCATCAAGCACCGACGCATAACACCCCAATGGCCGCAAGCAAATGGAGAGGCCGAAAGGTTCATGCGAACTCTAAATAAGACATTCCGCATAGCAATGGCAGAACAGGCAGACCCTGAACAGAGATTACATGATTTCCTACGGGAATATAGAGGGACTCCTCACTGCACTACACAGAGAAGCCCTTGGGCACTCATGTTCCAAGGACACCGCAGAGATCTCCTCCCCACTGCCCCGGGGACAACACCAATCCCGAATGACACAGAGGGGACCCAGGAACGGAGAAGGCAAAATAATTGGCGAACAAGCCAGCGCCGGAGGGCGACCACGCGACGGCTGCGCCAGGGAGATCAAGTGGTCATACGGAACCGACGTCCTGGAGGAAAATTCCAAACGCCCTATGAACCGGGACCGTGGACTGTGACGGCCACGAAGGGAACCATGGTGACCGCACGTAAGGAGGGAGAAGAAGTATCGAGGAACACCTCGTGGTTCAAAGTAGTGGCCCCGGGGATAACCAACAATTCGGAAGCGCTGGAAAGCGCGGAGACAATGCCCAAGACTCTGACCCAAGAGGATGGAAGCAACTCGCCGGCAGGGACACAAGAAGGTTTGCCGGAGTTAGAAGACGGACCTCCAACATCGCAAACCCCCGCCAGGAACACCCCACACCATCGGGAACCTGAGCGAAGTCAGAACCTGCGATACAACCTACGGCCCAATCCACCCCCAAGTCAGAAGCTAAAAGACTATGCCTGTCAGCTGAGCCCCTGAATCCGTCAACAAGGGACACGCAAGTACAGCATGTTGTTTTGCTTGAAACCATGAGAGACTGGTTATCCCATTTTGAGACAATATGTAATGAAGATATAAAAGTTTGTGAAGTTGGATAGGGATGTAGTGCTGTTAGCACTCTAGTTTACTGAGGCATGCATCCCCACATCCGCAGGCCAGGCGTGGCCTGCGGGGAGGTAATAAAAGGAAGGCGTGCGCTCGGGCACGTCACTTCCGACTGTGACACCAGTGTGAGCCTCAGTGGTGTGTGCTGCGCGTCCCCACCCCTGCGCTAGCACAGCGTTGCCTGGTGCCCAGCTTGGCACAACTCTACACTTAGGACTTGAAACTTACTTGTTGTGGCTATTCTCCCCGGTCCACCGCAACAGCGTCGTTTGTGTGGAGGGAGTATACGCCCACATCCGGTTTTCAGAGGTTAGCGTTTGAGCGGCCTGGCCTCCATGAAACCGGATGTGCACCAGAACGCGCAGCGGACGCGCGTTGTGGAAAGCCTATAATCGGATGCATGGGGTGAGAGTGCAATCTGCTGCTGCTACAATTGTAATTAATCTACTGACACTGTGCCATTTCGGGAACATTTGAGACTCGTGTGTACATTTTTAACTAAGGGGCTTTTAACAATTTTAAAACAGTGCTTTGCCTGCTTAGGACTTGAAACTTACCTGTTGTGCCTATTCTCCCCGGTCCACCACAACAGCGTCATTTGTGTGGAGGGAGTATACGCCCCAATCCGGTTTTCGGAGGTTAGCGTTTGAGCAGCCTTGCCTCCATAAAACCGGATGTGCACCAGACCGCGCAACGGGCGCGCCGGCGGAGCGCCGAAGGCGTGCCAAAGGCAAGCCCGTCTGCGCCCGTCAGCGTCCCGGAGGCGGACAGGACAGGAATCGCTGCTGGTTTTGTTGTAAACCATGAAATCCAATCAGGTATGATGGAGCTGAACACAAAAAGTATATGCCCCGTATAATTGTTATAATTGCATAGAACTAACTGGGGATAACAGAACCATTGAGTGCAGCATGTGCAATTGGACCTGCTCTACATACCCAGTAAATGAACCCGGGCCCATGTTAAATGCGAAGGAAGGAGATGTTAGGAGACAGGAGGACATCAGTATCTTACTGCTCAATGTTTGATCCTTAAACAAAAATGCCCAGCATATCTCTGACCTGATACTAGAGTCCAGGCCAGATATACTGTTTCTAACTGAAACCTGGCTCTCAGATACCTCTAACCCCACTCTGGCAACCGCAGTACCCATAGGTTACTTGATTCTGAGGAAGGACCGCACAACTGGGAAGGGCGGGGGCATTGCAATGATTATTAAAAACGACATCTCGGCTAAAATGATCCCTATGGGCGAAATTGATGGTGCAGATAGTTTTGGTTTTCACTGCACAATATCCGCCCACCAATCATTGCGGGTGTTCTTATCTATAGACCGCCGGGGCATACAGGACCATTTTTGAGGGGAATTATCAATACTATAGCACCACTTGCCCTTAGATTTAACCAATTTCTGGCCCTAGGAGATTTTAATGTCCACATGGACAATTTAGAGAGATCGGAGGGAACTGCACTATGTGAGGCTCTAAAGTCCCTGAACTTACTACCCCTCATAAGTAGACCCACTCACGAGAAGGGAAACACACTGAACCAAGTCTTCTCTAACACCCTTGCCCAAGCTGAGGAGCCCATTCCTCTTGTCTGGACTGATCATTCTCTGCTAAAATTTAAGATTATTAAAATTAGGAAGCCAGCACACACCATTGAAAACCCTCCTTCTCAAATTGAGAGCACTTCACAAAATAACATTGGAGGCCCTTAGCTCTGTGCTGTGGGCGCATCCTCTCGTTAGTAGCAACAAATTAGAGCTGGATGCTGGCAATTTGGAAAACTGGATAAAACAAGGTGTGGAGGCCTTGGCTCCCGAGACCTTACGCCCCCGACGGACAACACATCGCTCTGCCCCTTTATTTAATGAAACCCTGCGCAATTGCAAAAGTGCCTGTAAAAAGTTGGAAAGGGTGTGGAGGAAAAGCTTTAGCAGTGAGAGCAAAACACTATATAAAAAAGAATTAAAAAGTTACCACCACAAAATTCTGGCTGAAAAGAAACGGTTTTTTGAAGCTCAGATTGAGGTATCGGCCAATAAAACCAAGTAAATTTTCAAAATTGTTAAACACTTCACATCACCCTTAGCAATAAAGATGAAGCCCAGGTTCCGAACAGTGTCTTTTGGGGATGGGCAGGATCCAAGTTCCGGAGGCCACCACTCTTGGGACCAGATGGATTTGGCCGCACCGAAAAGCATTATTTCGGATTTGCCTGCATTGAGCATTAGGAAATTATTGGTCATCCAACTCTTTATTTCTAACATACAATTCCTGAATCTCACTTTAGTCTCTGCTGGATCAGAGCCAAGGGTTATAAGAATTTGGGTATCGTCGGCGTACGACAATGTGTCGAAGCCGAAGTCCCTAATTATTTTGGCCAGTGGTGATACGCAGACGTTGAATAAGGTAGGGCTTAAAATTGAGCCCTGGGGAACTCCCTTGTCGTTATCAATAGCTTCTGAAGAGAAAGGTCCTGATTTGACCCTAGAGCTACGGCCTGTGAGATAGCTTTGGATCCAGCCTAGGGCTTGGCCTTCGACACCCATCCCAGCCAGTCGTTTTAATAGGACTCTGTGGGATATGGTGTCGAAGGCCGCCGAAAGGTCTAGCAGGATGAGAATGGCCGACTGTTTGGAGTCCAGTGCCAACCGGATATTGTCAACCACCTCTATCAATGTAGTCTCAGTGCTATGGGAGGCTCTGAATCCTGACTGTGAGGAATCTAATAGCGAGTGTCTTTCAAGGAATTTTACCAGTTTTGCATTGATGATAGATTCCATTGATTTACCAAAGAGTGGTAGTAAAGATATGGGACGATAGTTCGTCGGTTGCTTGGGGTCTGCGTTATTTTTCTTAAGGATTGGCCTCACAATGGCTTCTTTCCAGGGGGTAGGGAACAGGGCACAAGTTAGGGATATATTAAATATAGAGTTCAATGTGGGAGACAGGGCAGGTGCTACTTTAGCTAAAATTGGGGCGGACGCTGGGTCTTTTGATGACAAGCTGTCCATGGTTCCCCATACGAACAAATTAGTACGTACCTGCATAGGTCTCATGAGGAACCTATGGAAAATATTCAAATGGCTGCCCTTGCTCTATCGTAAACCATTGATTCAAGGCTTAATTACTAGCTGCCTTGACTATGGCAACGCACTCCTTCCTGATGCAAACGAGGGCACACTAAGTAAATTGCAGACGCTCCAAAATACAGCAGCCAGACTGACTCTCGACCTACCCCCACGCACCCATTCTGCCCCTTGCCTGAAGAAACTGCACTGGCTTCCAGTCAGAAAGCGCATAAGGTTCAAGATCTGTTGCCTAGTGCATAAATCATTAAATGGACAAGGCCCGAAATATTTAAAAAACAAACTTCAGGAATACTGCCCGGAAAGAACATTACGATCTTCAAACAAATATCTCTTAAAGATACCAAGAGTCCGTACTGTCAGAAATGGAGACAGGAGTTTCTCGAAGGTGGGCCCCTTGGCATGGAACTCCCTGCCTACGGCTTTAAGATCCAATCAGAATCATAAAATCTTTCGGAGAGAACTCAAAACACTACTATTTAAGGAAACAGCATAACAACTCCTCTCTCTCGCATCTCCTATGTCCTCTACCAGCGCTGTGAGACCTAATGGTGAAATCTGCGCTTTATAAAAATAAATACATACATACATACATTAGCAATAGCCTCCAAATGCGAAGCCTCTGAAGCCTGGACACACCAAATAGCATATTTCTTTCATAAGGAAATAGTCGATATACAAGCATCTCTTGATTCTTCCTCCAGCTCACTGGTCAACCCTCAGGTTGCTTGTGCCAATCCGTCACCTAATGCCACCTTTCTCCAGTTTCCCCCGATCACTTTAGCGCAATCTCTTATGATTATGAAGAAATTAACACCCATTTTGCTCCTGCATTTCCTCGCTAAATTTATTGAAAAGTATGTGAACTCTGCCACTACCGAATTCATTGAGATAAACAACCTCCTCCATTCGAGTCAATCAGGATTCTGTGCCAATTTTAGCATGGAATCGGCCCTCCTTGAGATATCGGATTCCATCAAAGTGACTCTTGACTCAGGTGGGAGACCGGCCCTAATACTGCTAGATCTATCGGCCGCTTTTGACACCGTGCCCCATGAGAGACTCCTACAGAGATTGAAAGACTGCGGAGTGGGGGGCACAGTGTTGAAATGGTTCTCCTCCTTTTTGAAAGATCGAAGGCAGGAAGTCTGGAACCCGCCTTTTTCCTCCTTTATGCCTCCTATGAAGGTGGGTGTATATCAGGGTTCGATCTTGAGTCCACTACTGTTTAATCAATACATGGCTCCCCTCGCCCCCTTGGTTGAAGAGGCTGGAAGCACTATTAAATCCTATGCTGATGACACCCAGCTGTTGTTTACCTGCAAAAAGGGAGAGGTTTTTGATGGGGACAAAATCAAGAACTGCCTGAGAAAGGTCTTTTCCTGGTTTAGTCAAAACCAGCTCCAGTGCAACTCTGCTAAATCTTTTGGAGCTCTGGACCCAGAAGTCTGGAGGCAGTGGTGGACGTCTGATATGTCCCCCTCTCAGACCTCCGTGGGAGTAGCTAAAAATTTAGGGGTAAAACTGCACAACTCACTGGACATGAAGACCCAAGTTCAATCAGTGGCTGGCACCTGCTATGGAACCCTGAAAATGCTCCAAAAATGTGTACCTCTTTTGACTCTCTCCCATAGAAGGACAGTGGTCCAGGCCCTTATCACCTCAAGGCTGGACTACGCGAATGTCCTCTCCCAGAATGCCTACTGAGTAAACTCCAGGTTGTGCAGAACGCAGCCGCTAGAGCCATTCTCATGTTGGGCCCTAGAGCCCACATTTCCCCCATCTCAAGAACTTACATTGGCTCCCTATTCGCCGCAGAATTCAGTTCAAAGCCCTGACATTGGCTTTTAAAGCCTTGCATGGCAATGGGGCACATTACATTAGGAGAAGACTGAGCTTTTACTCACCTAGTAGAGCTTTAAGATCATCTCATCAACATCTGATGAGTGTGCCTAAATTCGATCGCTCCCATAGAGGAGGTCGCTCTTTTCAAGTTCAGGTTGCACACCTATGGAATAAACTCCCAACAGCATTCAGGCAATTGTCCGACATTTGGCTTTTCAGGAAACAACTTAAAAATGGCTGTTTCAGCAGTAATCTTCTCCCGTTCGTCTGTTGAGTTCGCTTTCTTCTTCCTACTATCGCTCTGTTTCCGTAAGCACCGGGACCTTCTACTGAGCAGCTGTGCGCTCTACAAATACACGAAAGCATAACATAACATAATCCCATAATAACGATGAAGCCAGCCTTGGATAGCACTGTCGGGATTTTGATGTCACTTTCCAACAGCCTTTCGATGTTGGCCTTTCCGACATGGAAAGGCTGTTGGAAAGTGACTTTGGGGGATTCCAGAAAGGACCCTTTCCCCTCCTGGCCACCCACACCCACAGACCATGCACGTAACCTTGGCTTCATCCTAGACTCCTCTCTCTCGATGACCAGACAAGTCAACCCAGTCTCATCCTCCTGCTTCAACGTACTTCGCATTCTCAAAAAGATCTTCCGCTGGATCCCCCTCGAGACAAGAAAGACTGTCACCCACGCACTGGTCACGAGTCGACTGGATTACGGTAACACACTATATGCCGGAATCACAGCAAAATTACAGAAAAAACTCCAACGCATCCAAAACGCATCAGCCAGACTCATATTAGACATCCCTCGCCAAGATCACATCTCCGGACACCTAAAAGACCTCCACTGGCTTCCCGTCAACAAAAGAATTACATTCCGCCTTCTCACCCACGCACACAAGGCCCTCTACAATCTAGGACCCGAATGCCTCAACACTCGACTGTCCTTCTACATACCCACCCGCCAACTAAGATCGTCCAATCAAGCCCTCGCCGCAGTCCCGCGCATCCGAAAATCCACCATGGGCGGCAGATCCTTCTCCTTCCTTGCTGCCAAGACCTGGAACTCACTCCCCAATCACCTCCGCCTTACTCAAAACCACATCTCCTTCAGAAAAAAACTTAAAACCTGGCTATTCGACAAATAATGAACCCCTTTCCCAAGCGCCTTGAGACCCTCAGGGTGAGTAGTGCGCTATATAAATGCCTGAACTTGAACTTGAACTTGAACACTATGGTGGCCTGGCCACCTATGGTGCCCCACTAAACATCCCTGCACCATGTAGCAGGCACCACATTGTGTCTGCCACACGATGCAGGGATGTTTAAAATTATCCATTTCTCAATGGCAGCTGGTGCTACAGGCCTTTTCTGCCCACCACACAATTTGCCATTGAAAAACTGATGTTCATCCAAATTGTGTGGTCAGAATCGTGACCTATGGTCGGGTAGTTTCCAATGCACAATGGTGTCGGGAGGATGCAAGTCCGCCCAACATCATAATCAAGCCCATAGTATTGTTTGAGAGCACGTAAAACAAGAAACACAATTGAAAACATGCATTGCAAAACAAGAAACACCATTGAAAACACACATTTGAAATACAGTAAGTCTTGATAGTAAACATAAAAATGGGTGCCTTGCTGAAACATAAAGCATGGTGCCCATGCTGCAGACATAAAAGTGGACGCCCTGCTGAAACACAAAGCGCGGCACCAGTCTATATGTAACTAAATGTTATGTGAATGGCAGCCCTTAACGCAGAATCCATGGTGATAAAAAAACATGAAAGCTGGTGCCGTGTTATACCATGAAGTGCGGCGTCCGTGTACAAAATAGTCATGTGCGCCGTTTGGTGAATTTCTAACAGGAAATAAAACAGGTAGTCCCTATAGGAAGAGAGAACCACCTATTGTGTAAGCAAACTGTAGTTGGCCGGTGCCCCTCGGCATAAACCGAAAATTATGTATCTGGAGCACAAACCAATAAAGAGCCAGGAATCAAGAGCAACGCAGGAGTTAACCAATGGAAAGCAGCAGGCGTGATTAAACTCCATAGAGTTATTACAGCAGGTCTTCCAGACAGCGCATGTGCTGTCTAGGCTCTACCTAAAAAGGAGGTAACGAGGAGAACTGGAGATACTTCTCCTTGTTACGCCTGGGTCTGGGAGGCACATCATTTTGGCGCAATCCCAGCAGAACTGCCCTTAGCAAAAATCCACGGATGGATGGATGGGAACTCCCATGCTCCACCCATGGAATGACTCCCCAATGCAAGGTAACACCAGGCACAAAGAGAATGAGACAGTCTGCTTGGTGATGGCCCCCCAACTGAGGTGCACATAATGGCAATGAGTGGGCAAGAGATAAGGTTACTGGGACTCCTATCTATATAATATATCCAACGTAATAAAAATACAATATGATATAACAAAACAAAATATACTATCATCATATGTTACAACAAAATGAAAAATGTGGTGCCTGATTCACGAAGGTAACTTATGTGTAGTAAAGTTATGAGTGCAGAGTCTCTGCTCTCAGGGCAGAGTCTCCAAACTCGGGCAGAATCTCCACATTGTGCACTGCAGTGCACAGTGGGGAAAATCTTCAGAGAGTGCAGAAACTCTGCCCCTAGTTTGGAGGTTCCACACTGAGTGCTGAGACTCCACACTTATAACTTTACTAAACCTAAATTACCTTTGGGAATCGATCCCCCACAGACTACCATCAACACATGCTTTGGATTTAATCTGAGGGAGTTGTTGACCCACAGCCATGTAATTGGCTGGGTGAAGAAAATATCAGTGCTGCCTCACCTGGTCATTTCAATGCCTTCTCACCGGTACCCATGGTGCCAATGTAGATTTCTCCCTGGATTGAATGCACTTATCAAGCAACATCCACTCCAGGGCAAGAATGAACCATATGCCAGGCATCTACTGGTTCCACATGGACCATGATGGTGTTGTGTCTTCACACCAACATGTTCTCAGTAGGCCAATGTGAGCCACTGTTGTATAATCCAGTTACCTAGCAGCCCATTGAATGACGATCTGTGCTCAGCAATCTACTGAAATGGATGTCTTCATCCATGCCTAAATGATGGTGAGTGAGCCAAGTGATGGGATCAAGTGTAAATTGGCAAAAAAATATTTTCACTCACATCAGACTGCAACTACTGTAATATATAATTTGTCTGTGTGGTTCTTTATCACATCCAGAATTTTACAGTCACACCCTTTTTTAAATTGGTTGGGAAATACAACTATGGTTTGGAAGACATAGCAACCAGTTGTATATAATTTGGTTACTGTTTAAAGAGGGTGTAACCTTACTCAAGCAGCAACCACAATCTTCGTCTGGGTGAAGTCACAAGCAAACCCTAAATTAACCTGTGCTTAACCCTATTGTAGCTTTGCACAAAAGTTGTCAGGGTGCAATGCGTAAAGTATTTATGCAGCACTACAAACAGTAATAAAGTGATAAACAACGCAAGAAAAATCCCACACCAATTTAGAAAATAGTAGAATCTGAGATATGCAATTTTAAATATTTATGTGAATATCACATTAAGCATCAACAGTTATCTGTACATGCTAGACTCAGAAAAAGTCAAAAGTTCAGGTTGACGATGATGGACTTCCTACAGGGACCCAGTTAGGCCCACTGAACAAAGTGCCTTAAATTCTGGTAGTGGAGCAATGCGAAGTCCCATGTCAACGGTGAGTAACACTGCTGCATTTCCTAGGAGCTGTGAGATACAATGCAAGGTCCTGTGTCGAGGATGTGTTGTGCACCGGCTGGTTCCAAAGAAGCTGCGGGGCTTGCGATGCAGGGTCCTGAGTTGTCGATGGGAAGGCTTGCGTCAAGGATGCTTCATGCAGCTATGGTTCCTGGGAGGCTGCGTGCAGGGATGCAAAAACCTGCGCCGGGGATGCATCATACAGCAGTTCAGATGTGGAGTTTGGCGAGGCAATGCGTCATGCAGAGGCTCTGATGTGGAGTTTTTGAAAGGTGATGTGTCACGATGTGTGTTGATGTGTCACAATTTATTGGTTCTGCTGCCTATATCAAAAAAGGAGGGGAGAGAGGTAAACAGTACCAAACCCTTCTCCTCCCATCACAAGTAAGCACACATCAAAAGGGTTCCACAACTATAATTAGTATTGCCTCTTGTCTGTACAGAGATCTCACTGGGAAAATCAGGACCCCCACTGACTTTGAGATGTGGGATGCTTCATCATCTGGCTTCACACACCCTGGACACAACAGAGTCCAAGGTGGACTGTACCACACGAGTATGGGTGTGAGGGTTTTGTTAAGTTATACTTCTCATCAAAAAGAAATGTAGTAATATAAGGTTAAAACTACCTAGAGCTATCCTAACCTATTATTTATTAGAGGATGCCATGATAGGATTCAAAAACAAATAGGGTGCTGAAACCAGGGAAATTAGTAACCCTGTTATATCATTATGGTCAACATGTTTCAGCCGTCCTAAATATGCCTTACAAGGTCAGCGGCCTTCTTCAGGACCTAATGTCTCTGGTTAATTAGTTAACAAATCCACCCACTAGGAGGCACTGCACTGTCCACCCATCTGTTCTCTACGAAACCCAGTGGGACTGGCTATTAACCCCTTCATTTTAATACCATTGAATGTGTAAGATAATTAGTCCTAATAAATGTACTCTGAAGAACAATGCTCTGGGTACAATAGGAACATTGACTAACCCAGGGAACACAGGGGAGCATCGCTCTTTTGTTACACCTATTCCAAGAGTCAGAACCCAGCTATATTATCAAAGAGTTACCACCACCGGTGCCATCTTGGTTTTAAAATGTAAGGTTTAATAGGCAGTCCCATTGGGTTTCATAGATGACAGAAGGGGTAAACAGTCAGAATATCGAGTTTTTATAGTCAACTTGCACCAATATTGAGTGCAAAATATTGGGATACAAAAATATTGAGTGTCAGAATATCTTGGTAAAGAATATCAAGTCTAAGGTAAGTAACATCGTTTTTAACAATATCGAAGTCATTAATATTGTTTTAAAAGATATCAAAGTCATTAGTATAGTTAGTTAAAATATGGTTGTTAAAAATATTGTTTTTTTAGTTAGTGTTATGTATTTTAGTATGTATTTCAAATGCATGTGTTCTATTTTTTTCTTAAAGTATTGCATTTGTTTTTTAATATATGTATTATGTTTTTAGGAGTTATTAATTTTATTTTAAGTAAATTTTGCGTTTTAGTTCTGTAGTGGGTTGTGGATTTATAGGGGAATAGGGTGGGTAGTTATTTAATTATAATTAATTAATTAATCATTTGTATTAATTAATATTTTATATTGTTAATTGTGGTAATTAATTTATTATACATTATTTATTAATTGGTTGTTAATTAATATTAATTATTATTAATTAATTCGTGATTATATTAACTGTTTCCGTTTTTTAGGAGCAGGTTGTGGGTTGATAGGGGAGTACGGTGGGAAGTAATTTAATTATAATTTATTAATTAATATTTTTATTAATTTATATTTATGTATTTAATATTTCTTCGTGGTAATTGTGGTAATTAATTTATTATTTATTAATTATTAATTGTTTGTTAATTATGATTAATTAATTGGTAATCATGTTAATTGTGTCATTGTTTAAGTAGCAGGTAGTGGGTTGATAGGGGAGTAAGGTGGGCAGTAATTTAATTACAATTAGTTAATTAATATTTGTATTTAATATTTATATATTTAATATTTTATATTATTAATTGTGCTAATTAATTTATTATTAATTATTTATTAATTCGTTTTTAAGTATTATTAATGATTTGGTCATTGTGTTAAATGTGTCATTGTTTTAGGAGTGGGTTGTAAGTTGATAGAGGAGTAGGGTGGAAAGTGATATAATGTTAATACTTTTTAAAATATTTGTAATATAATATTTATTTGATGTTATTTTATAGTGTTAATTGAGTGAATTAATTTATTATCAATTGTTTTTATTTTGCATGTTAATTGTTATCAATCAATTAATTAATTGTTAATTAATTATGTAAATTGTGTCATGTTTTACACAATTAGTAGAGTAATTTATTGGGAAATATGGTGAAAGGTAAATTATTCATAATTATTTAATTATTTGTTAATTAATGCTAATTAATTAATTAAATACTAAATATGCTAATTGTGTAATAATTTTGATGTGTGAGTTGTGGTGTTTATAGTTGTAAATGTTGGGAAGAATTTTCTTATATTAATTATTAATTTGTTGTTAATTGTTATTAATTTATGAATGTAAAATTAGTTATGGAAATTGGGTAAATAGTTTTAGGTGTGTGTTTTGGTGTTTATTGGGGTAGATGGTGGAAAGTAATTTAGTTTAAATAAATTAATCATTAGTTGATCATTAATATTCATTTATTAATTGATAAATATTTTTGGTAATTGTTTTGTTTTTATTTTGTTTGGGGATTTAGGTGCAATAGCTGTAATCTTAGGTGTTATCCCCTCCACTATCCAACCCTTTCCCTACTGTTGCACTCATTGGAGTGGGAATAGTAATGTATTCCCCTCCGCTATCCAACACTTTACCTACTCTTGCACTCTCTGGAGTGGGAATAGTAATTTTTATCCCTCCGCTACCCAACACTGTCCCTACTTTTGCACTCGCTGGAGTGGGAATGGTCATTTTTACCCCTCCGCTAGCCAACACTTTCCCTAAAGTTGCACTTGCTGGAGTGAGAATAGTTATTTTTACCCCTCCACTATCCAACATTTTCCCTACTGTTGCACTCCCTGGAGTGGGAATAGTCATTTTATCCCCTCCGCTATCCAACACTTTCCCTACTGTTGCTCTCGCTGGAATGGGAATAGTAATTTTTACCCCTACGCTATCCAACACTTTCCCTACTGTTGCACTCGCTGGAGTGGGAATAGTAATTTTTACCCCTACGCTATCCACCACTTTCCCTACTGTTGCAATCGCTGGAGTGGGAATAGTAATTTTTACCCCTCCGCTATCGAACACTTTCCCTCCTGTTGCACCCCCTGGAGTGGGAATAGTCATTTTATCCCCAAAGCTATCCAACACTTTCCCTACTGTTACACTTATTAGAGTGGGAATAGTAAATTATTCCCCTCAGCTATCCAACACTTTCCCTACTGTTGCACTCGCAGGAGTGGGAATAGTTATTTTTATCTGTCCGCTATCCAACATTTTCCCTACTGTTACACTTATTGGAGTGGGAATAGTAAATTATTCCCCTCTGCTATCCAACACTTTCCCTACTGTTGCACTCGCAGGAGTGGGAATAGTTATTTTTATCTGTCCGCTATCCAACATTTTCTCTACTGTTGCACTTGCTGGAGTGGGAATAGTAAATTATTCCCCTCCGCTATACAACACTTTCCCTACTGTTGCACTCCCTGGAGTGGGAATAGTAATTTTTACCCCTACGCTATCCAACACTCTCCCTAATGGTGCACTAGCTGGAGTGGGAATAGTAAATTATTCCCCTCCGCTATCCTACACTTTCCCTACTGTTATATTCATTGGATTGGGAATATTAAATTATTCCCCTCCACTATCCAACACTTTACCTATTGTTGCACTCATTGGAGTGGAAATAGCAATTTATTCACCTCCGCTAACCACACTTTCCCTACTATTGCACTTAATGTTGTGTAAAATGTAGTTATAGAAATAAATACATATTTTAATAATTTAATTTATAATATATATTTTTTATGTTATAGTTGTATGTGTGTATGTTTAATTTATATTTACATTACGTTTATTACTAATAATTGTTAACATTTTCTAATAATTCTAAATATTTTTTTTTACGTTTTATGTATTATTTAATTTATTTTACATTATTTTCCATACATTTAAAAAAACCAATATTTTTTACTTTGATATTTTTAACAATTATATATTTTTCTAGATATTTTAGTACTTACAATTTAGAAGATAGAATGTCGATTCTTTTACATCAATATTTATGTCCCGATATTTTCGGAACACAATATTTTGTCAGTGATTCGACAGAAGGATGGACGGTGCACTACCTCCTAATGGGAAGTTTTGTTAACTAATTGACCAGACTTCAGGTTCTGAAGTAGGCTTTTGACCTTGTTAGGCATAATTAGGATGGTTGAAACATGTTACCATGTATTATGTTTGTCCTATAGCAAAGGTACCAATGATTAGACAACCCAGAACATGCGACTTAGGTTACTCTCAGGAATGGTGGGAATCAAGAACACTCTTTCTTTTGTTACTCTCATACAAGTCCACAACTTGGGTAAAAAGAGACACAATAAAGTTTAAAATGTTTATTTTAACGACGTGCTCCAAGATGCAGTATTTTTTCGAACATAAACAGGCATATGATTAAAAATAATAAGATCAGCATTGTTACAGTCCCATAAAACACATAAGGAGAAATCGTATTATAATGATAGTGGAAACAGGTCCCATAGTGCCTTGTATGCCACCCTCCCTAGCTAGGAACTATGTTTTATAAAATATAGAAGGTCTCTTAGGCTTGAATAGGGGACCCCATACCTTTAAGATCAGCAGAGGTGTATCACATCAGGATCTGCAAAAGCTCTCTGTCTCTCTGGAAACGGATTTTCTCCAAGTGTCTAAAATCATGTATGCAGTGCACTATTAAAGGCGCCAGAATTTCAGTTAGCTGCAGCTGCGTGCATGTTGTGTCTAAGCGTGAGCTGATCAGCCCAAATAACAGCTAACATTGTTATGATAACCTTTGAGGCTTCAGAACTCACTGTGTAGACTAAGGTCGCGATGTAAGTCTAGGGATGTTGAAAACAAGCCATTCTCATGTGAAGAGATTCACGAAGTCAAACTTACAACAACAGCCACATGCAGTGTCATGTGCAAAAGCGGCAAAAAGGCGAAATGGCTTAAACTTCTAATAAGATTAGGCTAACATAGCAATGTGTGCAAGAAAGGCCCTGTCTTCACTACACTCTCCCTTGATTGGAAAACGCACAAAAAATAGGAGGCACTTTTGAAACGCAGAGTTCAAGTTCGAATGAGACAGAACCAAGTTCAAAATTTAGCTAAACTGGACAATTGGGAGTAAAATTCTGAATTAGTAACCATAAAATGTGTAAAACCCAGCAGGGGTTGTATAGTGTCTAACACATGTAATGTGTAGAAAGAAAAAATTAATAAAAAACATGAGTCCAGTACGTGTCTATGAAGTAGAAAAAATTTCACTTCAATCCAACAGTGTATAGGCACAGTACGTTGCAACTGCCTCCAATAGGCAGTCGTTGTTATCATCATAAAACATTTCAGCCATCCAATTCACCAATGGAAAAGAACACACATGTTCTTCGACAGCTGGAGCCTCTAGCACAGAGGTCTTGAAACTTTTGTAGGTTGCGCCCCCGCTCAATATTTTTAGCTGTTGGACCCCCCACCACCTGACAGAAATTTCTGGAATTTTGTACACTACATAATTGACCGCCGCGCGCATATCCTGGGCCATATCCAGCAAATAATGTTCAACACAATAAGAGCGTTTAGTAAAGTGCAGGTTTGTGAGTGGGTGTGCTGGAATGACAGGTTATTCCACAGCTCAAACAACCATTTTCCTAGATGAAATGTGCACAAATAGTTTTTACGAGGATGCTTTGTTTTACACATGCAGAACAAACAAAAATGCCAGAAAGATATTATTTTTTCGTTTTTTATTCCCACTCAGTCGAATTGTACTGGAGGGTTGTCTATTTTATTTTATTTTTTAAATTTTTTGAAAAACATTCATCACTTTAAAAGTATGTCATCAGATAGACAGTTATCAAGCAGTGATAAAATTACATAAAAACAACAGATGTGCAATAATGTGCAACAATAAACTGTACAAGTGCTCGAAGAAAATATGTGTCAATTGATGCAGGCAACACAGAACAATACACAAAAATATATACCTAACGATACATTCTCATTAGGAACCAGTCCTTGCTATTGGGTACAGAAGACAAGCGGGCCTCAGATTGCAGAGAACTGCCTGCCTGTCTTACTTGAGCCAAGGATCAGAAAACTAATTGAGGGGTTGCACAACTAGGGGACACACAGTGTGGATTTAAACAGCCCTAGTGGCACCCTTATTATTTTTCCAAGGCTCAGGGTCAACGCGTTTCGAACCAACACGTGAGTATGGGTTCTCCTCAGGACACGGACTGGACGGAAGCCAAAACTGAAAATAATAATAAAACGAGGTGGTATAAGTGTTGTGACCAATAAAGAAACTACGTTGCATATTACAGACTCGTGACTCTTTTTGTCAAAGAGTGTTTGAAAGGTACCTGGATAGTGACACGGTGTGCCACTCGTGGGTAGTTGCAATGTCGCTCGAGTAGGAGTGGCTCGATTGGAGGTAGCAGTGCAATCGGCGGTCTCTCATATATCGTATTTCTATAACCGGACAGAGGTAAACATCAGAGAGGTCTAATGTGACATGATTTGGAAGGTGTAAACAATGTGCACAGGGGCCTACCTTCGTACAAAAGCGTGTTTTCTGCGAAGGATGGTCATGCAGCGATCCCCTGGTATTTAACGGGGCCAGTCTGGGCTGGAGCCGCCCTGAGGGGAAGATTGGAATACTCGTTAAACCTCAGAATTAAATTGTTACGCCAGAGACAATAGGTGCTATGTGCTCGGTGCGGCTGGAACACTCACCGTGAAGGTGGCGGCCAGCACAGAAGCCCAGGGGTCTCTCTTATGGCGTCTACTCGTGTTGTTCGAAGTAATGTAGTTGCACCTGAAAGAATCAAGGGCCAGAGTTTTCAGAAACATGTACCCTCCTGGTTCATGAAAAGGCGCTTCACGCAGGGAGAAGGGGGACTGGCACTTACCAAATGGTGACGAGCAGTCGGAGCGATCTGTTCGTTTCACTCGACAGCGGCGTTCAGCTTGGGAACGCCGCGCGCACTGGATTCCGAGTTAAAGGGACAGCGCTAGGTCACGTGAGTGACCGGGGGAGCTGGGACATGTAGTCCACTGTGCCCTAGAGTTAAACCTCAGAGTTTGACCTCAACGTTCCAACGCGGAAAGCCAGGTGAGGGGCTCGGGAGGACCTTGCTCTGCGACACTCCTATTTTTTGACAAGTGACATGCTGGAACACAGCGAGACACGCCAGAACCGAACAAATCACGGACAGCATCGCCAGTAGAGAATGGATTGGAGGGCACAGAGAATTTACAGATTGTTTATTTCGGACAGATCGTTCAATCCAGAGTGGGCTGTGTCAAATTTAAGTATTAGGTATGCTTCCCTCTGAGACAGCCGGAGATCAGGATCGCCTCCTCCCCCTGCTTTGATCGCTGAGAGCACAGTCCATTTTAATTCGTCCACTTTGTGATTTTGCTGCTGGAAATGAGCCACCAACGGAGCAGTAAGAATTTTGTTGTTAATTCTGGACCGGTGTTGAATGATCCGTTGTCTGACTTCTTGAGTTGTTTTGCCAATGTACACCTTTTGGCAGGGACATTGGATGGCATACACCAAGTACTTGGTTTTACAATTGGTGTGTTCTTCATGCCGCCAGAATTTCTTTCCATCAGAAAACAGAGATCCTTCGACTGTGAGGTTGCACACTGAACAGGTGCCGCATTTTCTGTGACCTTTCACAGGGGTGGCACCAAAAATAGTGCTCTGATTGTCACGCTTCTTGTGGGGTCTTGTAGATGTGATCAGCTGTCCTATGCTGCGATTCTTTTTTAGTGCAAACAGAGGGGATCCCACATCCGGGAGGACTTCTTCAACTAAGTGCCAAGCATTACGGATGATTTTCTGTAACGGGTGTGTATGGGGTCCGAATGTAGATACACACACCATCCGCTGAGTGGGTGGCTTAGATCTTTTTTCTAGCAGATGCTCTCTTGGTGCCCACCTAGCTCTCTTCATGGAGTGTTTTAGGAGCTTTCTAGGATAGCCTCTGTCATGTAATTTTTTGACCAAGGCTTGGCCGTGGATGTCGAAGTCTTGAATTCTTGAACAATTCCTTCTGACCCTGAGAAATTGTCCATAGGGAAGGTTGTTCTTCAGGCTCCGAGGATGGTAGCTTTTGAAATGCAGGGCGTTGTTTTTGTCCGTTTTCTTTTGGTATAGGGAGCATACCAGCCCATCCGCTGTTGCTTTGACTTCTACGTCCAAAAATGGTAATGATTTGGAATCATACGTGAGGCTGAACTTGATGTCACGGCTCCGGTTATTCAGCCAAACATGAAACGATTCCAATGATTCAATGGATCCGTTCCAGATGCACCAGACGTCATCTATGTATCGCAGCCACTGCTGGATATGTGACTTGTACGGATTATTGTTGTAGATGAACATCTCTTCATATTGCCCCATATAAAGAATCGCCATTTCAGGGGCAAACGGACAGCCCATTGCTGATCCTTTGATCTGAGAAAAAGCAAATCCTCGAATGAAAAGTAATTTCTTTTCAACGCAAGTCCGGCGAAGGCTAGAAGTAACTCAGTGGGGACCCGATGTGGTCTTGGCCTTTTTTCCAAATATATTTCCAGAACATCGAGTCCATCTTGCTGCGGGATTTGCGTGTACAACGACGCAACATCCATCGTCACCATCAATTGCTGGGAAGGATCGAAGTGTAGCATTTCTACTTTGTTAATGAAGTCCATTGTGTCTCGCAGGTATGATGGTACTTGGACTACCAGGGGTTTGAGGAAGATGTCCACGAATTGGGAAATAGGCTACAGGACGGAGTCACACCCCGACACTATGGGGCGGCCAGGAGGTGTCTTAAGAAGTACAGGTGTGGCACCCTGGGATACTTCTTGATTAAATACTCCGCTTCTTTGGGGCCAAGTATTTCTTTCTCTCTGGCATCATTGACCAATTGCTTGACTTCCTGTGATATTTGGCTTGTAGGATCCTGTGTGATGGGACGGTACCATTCTCGATTGTGTACGTGGCTTCTTCCTTCCGTTCTGTACAGCTCCTTGGACCAGAGGACCACTGCACCCCCCTTGTCAGCAGGTCTGATAATAGCGTCCTGTTGATTCTTCAACTCACGGATTGCTTCTTTTTGTTCCTTGGTAAGATTCGATGGTACATAAGGACGTTTCTTCTCCAGGACGTTCAGTGATGACATAGCTGCGCGTTCGAAGGCGATGATGTTTTTAGAGGTGTTGTGATTGGGGGGGCAGAAAGATGACTTGTTCCTCAGTCCCGAAGCTTCAGTTTGGAGTTGATCAGGAGAGTCCCAGAAGAACCATCTGAGACGAACCTTCCTGAAGAATTCCATCATTTCTAATTTGATTTTTGTGAAGTCCATAAATGTACCTGGTACAAAGGAAAGTCCCAGTTCCAGGACCTCCTTTTCAGCATTGGATAACACTTTATTGGAAAGGTTGATGATGGAAGATTTGGTTAGGACTTGTAATGTTGTTTCCGTGTTGTCATTTCCCATTCGGGCTTGAACCTGGTTCTCTTCTGTTGCTGGCCCTGTCCTAAAAAAGGTCTTTTTTGAGTGTTTCTATTGGAAGAGCCTTCACCCGCGTCCGAATCTCCAGTGGATTCAGAAGAGGATGTCTCTGAGAATGTTGAAAACTTCTTCCTAGATCTGCCTTGGTAGGAGTTCAGAAACCTGGTGGAGTCTTGACGCGTGTAGAAATCGTCTTTGAGGTACGGATAAACCGCCTCAAGACTGAAATTCTTCAGATCTTTTTCGAACTTGGTTGTCTTAAAATTGATGGCATGATCTTTAAAAGTTGCCAATTCTTTTTCTATCTTTTCCAACAATTGTTTGGCTTCTGTATCCGTGTGATTGTCTTTGATAGCTTGAAGCTGTTCCTCAATTTCCTCCTCTTCTTTTTTGCAGATTCTCTGTGCCGTCTCAATGGTATGAACCATCAGATCTCTGCTGCACTTAGTGCTAATGCAGCAGAACCCCTTTCTGTATACTGGGTCATCAGTAAATATGACAGGAACGTTTTTTATCTGTAGGCCCCAGGGGATAACCCCGGCTTTTAGACTGGCAAGTAAAAAGTGTCCGTGTAGTTCGGTTCTCACGTGTTTCTTTTGTAATCTTATAAGTTTGTCTGAGACATTCAGCTGTTTTGCTGTATTACTCAATTTGACTGATGAAAAGAGTGTGGAGTCTGTAAGAAGTTTCTGAATGTGATCCTCACTGAAGGACAACGTATCTCTCTCAGACATACTGGTTACTCAGGGTCCAATGGGCCTGAGTCCAATCAATGGAATAAATTTACACACCGCTTTTATGTGTGAGAACCTTGCGAGCGAGCGCCCGCTCAACAAACGAGACGAAAGGGAAAGGTTAGGGTCCTGTGTCTGTACTGGCTTGGACCACTCAAATATGAGTCAAAAATACTTGGCTCAAGTAAGACAGGCAGGCAGTTCTCTGCAATCTGAGGCCCGCTTGTCTTCTGTGCCCAATACCAAGGACTGGTTCCTAATGAGAATGTATCGTTAGGTATATATTTTTGTGTATTGTTCTGTGTTGCCTGCATCAATTGACACATATTTTCTTCGAGCACTTGTACAGTTTATTGTTGCACATTATTGCACATCTGTTGTTTTTATGTAATTTTTTCACTGCTTGATAACTGTCTATCTGATGACATACTTTTAAAGTGATGAATGTTTTTCTAAAAATTTAAAAAATAAAATAAAATAGACAAACCTCCAGAACAATATGACTGAGTGGGAATAAAAAACAAAAAAATAATATCTGTCTGGCATTTTTGTTTGTTCTGCATATTTGAGTGGTCCATGCCAGTACAGACACAGGACCCTAACCTTTCCCTTTCGTCTCGTTTGTTGAGCGGGTGCTCGCTCGCAAGGTTCTCACACATAAATGCGGTGTGTAAATTTATTCCATTGATTGGACTCAGGCCCATTGGGCCCTGAGTAACCAGTATGTCTGAGAGAGATACGTTGTCCTTCAGTGAGGATCACATTCAGAAACCTCTTTCAGACTCCACACTCTTTTCATCAGTCAAATTGAGTAATACAGCAAAACAGCTGAATGTCTCAGACAAACTTATAAGATTACAAAAGAAACACGTGAGAACCGAACTACACAGACACTTTTTACTTGCCAGTCTAAAAGCCGGGGTTATCTCCTGGGGCCTACAGATAAAAAACGTTCCTGTCATATTTACTGATGACCCAGTATACAGAAAGGGGTTCAGCTGCATTAGCACTAAGTGCAGCAGAGATCTGATGGTTCATACCATTGAGACGGCACAGAGAATCTGCAAAAAAGAAGAGAAGGAAATTGAGGAACAGCTTCAAGCTATCAAAGACAATCACACGGATACAGAAGCCAAACAATTGTTGGAAAAGATAGAAAAAGAATTGGCAACTTTTAAAGATCATACCATCAATTTTAAGACAACCAAGTTCGAAAAAGATCTGAAGAATTTCAGTCTTGAGGCGGTTTATCCGTACCTCAAAGACGATTTCTACACGCGTCAAGACTCCACCAGGTTTCTGAACTCCTACCAAGGCAGATCTAGGAAGAAGTTTTCAACATTCTCCGAGACATCCTCTTCTGAATCCACTGGAGATTCGGACGCGGGTGAAGGCCCTTCCAATAGAAACACTCAAAAAAGACCTTTTTTAGGACAGGGCCAGCAACAGAAGAGAACCAGGTTCAAGCCCGAATGGGAAATGACAACACGGAAACAACATTACAAGTCCTAACCAAATCTTCCATCATCAACCTTTCCAATAAAGTGTTATCCAATGCTGAAAAGGAGGTCCTGGAACTGGGACTTTCCTTTGTACCAGGTACATTTATGGACTTCACAAAAATCAAATTAGAAATGATGGAATTCTTCAGGAAGGTTCGTCTCAGATGGTTCTTCCGGGACTCTCCTGATCAACTCCAAACTGAAGCTTCGGGACTGAGGAACAAGTCATCTTTCTGCCCCCCCAATCACAACACCTCGAAAAACATCATCGCCTTCGAACGCGCAGTTATGTCATCACTGAACGTCCTGGAGAAGAAACGTCCTTATGTACCATCGAATCTTACCAAGGAACAAAAAGAAGCAATCCGTGAGTTGAAGAATCAACAGGACGCTATCATCAGACCTGCTGACAAGGGTGGTGCAGTGGTCCTCTGGTCCAAGGAGCTGTACAGAACGGAAGGAAGAAGCCACGTATACAATCGAGAATGGTACCGTCCCATCACACAGGATCCTACAAGCCAAATATCACAGAAAGTCAAGCAATTGGTCAATGATGCCAGAGAGAAAGAAATACTTGGCCCCAAAGAAGCGGAGTATTTAATCAAGAAGTATCCCAGGGTGCCACACCTGTACTTCTTACCTAAAGTGCATAAAGATTCTAAGACACCTCCTGGCCGCCCCATAGTGTCGGGGTGTGACTCCGTCCTGGAGCCTATTTCCCAATTCGTGGACATCTTCCTCAAACCGCTGGTAGTCCAAGTACCATCATACCTGCGAGACACAATGGACTTCATTAACAAAGTAGAAATGCTACACTTCGATCCTTCCCAGCAATTGATGGTGACGATGGATGTTGCGTCGTTGTACACGCAAATCCCGCAGCAAGATGGACTTGATGTTCTGGAAATATATTTGGAAAAAAGGCCAAGACCACATCGGGTCCCCACTGAGTTACTTCTAGCCTTCGCCGGACTTGCGTTGAAAAGAAATTACTTTTCATTCGAGGATGAGCTTTTTCTGCAGATCAAAGGATCAGCAATGGGCTGTCCGTTTGCCCCTGAAATGGCGATTCTTTATATGGGGCAATATGCAGAGATGTTCATCTACAACAATAATCCGTACAAGTCACATATCCAGCAGTGGCTGCGATACATAGATGACGTCTGGTGCATCTGGAACGGATCCATTGAATCATTGGAATCGTTTCATGTTTGGCTGAATAACCGGAGCCCTGACATCAAGTTCAGCCTCACGTATGATTCCAAATCATTACCATTTTTGGACGTAGAAGTCAAAGCAACAGCGGATGGGCTGGCATGCTCCCTATACTAAAAGAAAACGGACAAAAACAACGCCCTGCATTTCAAAAGCTACCATCCTCGGAGCCTGAAGAACAACCTTCCCTATGGACAATTTCTCAGGGTCAGAAGGAATTGTTCAAGAATTCAAGACTTCGACATCCACGGCCAAGCCTTGGTCAAAAAATTACATGACAGAGGCTATCCTAGAAAGCTCCTAAAACACTCCATGAAGAGAGCTAGGTGGACACCAAGAGAGCATCTGCTAGAAAAAAGATCTAAGCCACCCACTCAGCGGATGGTGTGTGTATCTACATTCGGACCCCATACACACCCGTTACAGAAAATCATCCGTAATGCTTGGCACTTAGTTGAAGAAGTCCTCCCGGATGTGGGATCCCCTCTGTTTGCACTAAAAAAGAATCGCAGCATAGGACAGCTGATCACATCTACAAGACCCCAAAAGAAGCGTGACACTCAGAGCACTATTTTTGGTGCCACCCCTGTGAAAGGTCACAGAAAATGCGGCACCTGTTCAGTGTGCAACCTCACAGTCGAAGGATCTCTGTTTTCTGATGGAAAGAAATTCTGGCGGCATGAAGAACACACCAATTGTAAAACCAAGTACGTGGTGTATGCCATCCAATGTCCCTGCCAAAAGGTGTACATTGGCAAAACAACTCAGGAAGTCAGACAACGGATCATTCAACACCGGTCCAGAATTAACAACAAAATTCTTACTGCTCCGTTGGTGGCTCATTTCCAGCAGCAAAATCACAAAGTGGACGAATTAAAATGGACTGTGCTCTCAGCGATCAAAGCAGGGGGGGGGGGGCGATCATGATCTCCGGCTGTCTCAGAGGGAAGCATACCTAATACTTAAATTTGACACAGCCCACTCTGGATTGAACGATCTGTCCGAAATAAACAATCTGTAAATTCTCTGTGCCCTCCAATCCATTCTCTACTGGCGATGCTGTCCGTGATTTGTTCGGTTCTGGCGTGTCTCGCTGTGTTCCAGCATGTCACTTGTCAAAAAATAGGAGTGTCGCAGTGCAAGGTCCTCCCAAGCCCCTCACCTGGCTTTCTGCGTTGGAACGTTGAGGTCAAACTCTGAGGTTTAACTCTAGGGCACAGTGGACTTCATGTCCCTGCTCCCCCGGTCACTCACGTGACCTAGCGCTGTCCCTTTAACTCGGAATCCAGTGCGCGCGGCGTTCCCAAGCTGAACGCCGCTGTCGAGTGAAACGAACAGATCGCTCCGACTGCTCGTCACCATTTGGTAAGTGCCAGTCCCCCTTCTCCCTGCGTGAAGCGCCTTTTCATGAACCAGGAGGGTACATGTTTCTGAAAACTCTGGCCCTTGATTCTTTCAGGTGCAACTACATTGCTTCGAACAACACGAGTAGACGCCATAAGAGAGACCCCTGGGCTTCTGTGCTGGCCGCCACCTTCACGGTGAGTGTTCCAGCCGCACCGAGCACATAGCACCTATTGTCTCCGGCGTAACCATTTAATTCTGAGGTTTAACGAGTATTCCAATCTTCCCCTCAGGGCGGCTCCAGCCCAGACTGGCCCCGTTAAATACCAGGGGATCGCTGCATGACCATCCTTCGCAGAAAACACGCTTTTGTACGAAGGTAGGCCCCTGTGCACATTGTTTACACCTTCCAAATCATGTCACATTAGACCTCTCTGAGGTTTACCTCTGTCCGGTTATAGAAATACGATATATGAGAGACCGCCGATTGCACTGCTACCTCCAATCGAGCCACTCCTACTCGAGCGACATTGCAACTACCCACGAATGGCACACTGTGTCACTATCCAGGTACCTTTCAAACACTCTTTGACGAAAAGAGTCACGAGTCTGTAATATGCAACGTAGTTTCTTTATTGGTCACAACACTTATACCACCTCGTTTTATTATTATTTTCAGTTTTGGCTTCCGTCCAGTCCGTGTCCTGAGGAGAACCCATACTCACGTGTTGGTTCGAAACGCGTTGACCCTGAGCCTTGGAAAAATAATAAGGGTGCCACTAGGGCTGTTTAAATCCACACTGTGTTTTCACTAGTTGTGCAACCCCTCAATTAGTTTTCTGATCCTTGGCTCAAGTAAGACAGGCAGGCAGTTCTCTGCAATCTGAGGCCCGCTTGTCTTCTGTACCCAATAGCAAGGACTGGTTCCTAATGAAAATATATCGTTAGGTATATATTTTTGTGTATTGTTCTGTGTTGCCTGCATCAATTGACACATATTTTCTTCGAGCACTTGTACAGTTTATTGTTGCACATTATTGCACATCTGTTGTTTTTATGTAATTTTTTCACTGCTTGATAACTGTCTATCTGATGACATACTTTTAAAGTGATGAATGTTTTTCTAAAAATTTAAAAGATAAAATAAAATAGACAACCCTCCAGTACAATTCGACTGAGTGGGAATAAAAAACGAAAAAATAATATCTGTCTGGCATTTTTGTTTGTTCTGCATATTTGAGTGGTCCAAGCCAGTACAGACACAGGACCCTAACCTTTCCCTTTCGTCTCGTTTGTTTTACACATGACATTGATTAATAACACCACCAACATAAATGTGATGGGTGTGCCTGTTTTTCGCCCCAGACGGTCAATCTGTGGATGGATTTTTGCTACTGCCTTCCTCAGGTTGTGCTCCACATCCAGGGGCAGATCTACAAGGAAGTGCCGCAGCGTGGCACCTCAAGCACTTTGGCTGCGGCACTTCCGAAGCCCAGGGATGCAACATATTTACAAGGATATGACGCATATCTGTGCTTCCCCCTGTGCTGGCGCACAAACTGCAGCCATGCGCTGGCGTAGGCATCCTTGTACCATGGTGCAAGGATATCTGCATAATGGGGAGATGGGGAGATTGTTTTTGTGCAGGAAGGGGCACCTTCCTCCACATAAACAATCACTACAGGCATTTCCTTTTTTCAATACATGCTGTAGAATGCAACACACATTAAAAGAGGAAAAAACGAGGAGAAATGAAAACATTTCTCCGGGTTGCGCCTCGCTAAGCCACCTCTAGCGTGGCGTAGCATTCAGATGCATTTCCAGATTTCCGATTCCTCGTAAATCTGCAGATGTGTCTTGTTCCATGGGCGTTGCGTGGGAACACCCACAGCAATACCCATGGAACAATCCTTCAACACAAAGTGCTCAGGATCGAGGCTGCCTCCCGTGGGGCGAGTGGGCAACAGCTGAAGAATTCATTAAGGGCTGCATTGCTGTTGATGAGTTCTGCTGCCAGCATGGTAAGAAATACCCCTGGCCGCCAAGCTACCGTCCCAGGCAGGCCCACCACCGCCTGGGCGGCAGCGCAGTCTCTCAGAATGCGGTTGCCGAGACCCCTCACTGAGCAGCTGAGCCAGCCCGAGAGAGTCTGATTCAGGTGGGCGGTCACAACAAAGAGAGGGGAGCAAGGTAGAAGGTGTCGCGTGACGTGCAGCTGCTCTCGCGCTGCAATTTCCTTTCAAGTAAGCGCGTGCCTAACGCTAGAGTTAGATAGGGGCATATAATAAGAGTACTTGCTGGTCATGAAGTTTCAATTGATCTGTGCTCCGGGCTTGCCTTCTGACCTTTTCCAAGTTCCACACACACACGAGTCACACCCACACTTGCAGCCACAAACAGATTTGTACATAGCGGCCAACAGTGACACACACACACACACACAACATGCATGGCACGACACCTTTCTCAGGCCGCCTGGTTTAAGGTGATTTCTCTATGCGGGCCTAAACGCTCACTTGACACTGTTTTACTAATGCCACTACACATGATCTTCCTCTTCCACATAATTTCCCACTGGCTCGAGGCTGGCGGCCGTGCCGGCTGTGACCAAGTGTGTGCCTCACAGGGCCTTAGGCTGCCTTGCCCAGAAGCCTGGGGTGCGTGCTGCAGTCTGCCGCCATTACTTTTCATTTCACCTTGGGCCTGCCAACAGCTCCAAATATCTTTTTACTCTGGCGATAATAGGCAATTAAATCCAGCGCTAACAAGAGGCTGGTGGGTGTCTCTTGAAAGTGGTGCCCATGTTTGTGAGGCAGCTGGTAGCTGGACGTATGCGTGTGGTACATGAAAGCTAACTAAATTGATTTGTCCCTGGTTTGTCACTAGAGACACTGTACATTCCTAGGGAGCCCCCGTGGGAAGCCCCGAGCGCCGGGACACCTAGTGGGACACTGCGCCGCACAGGACCGGCCACGCATGACCAGCTGACACGGCCTGGTATGACGCTCCCTGGGCGGACCCCAAAACTGTTTTTAGCTACTACGGAGCTAGAGCAACCTTGGCCGATGCCCGGTGGAGCTGTCCTATACAGCAATAGAGGAGTCTGGCCCCTTGGCCGTCACCTAACCAGCCGGTCATCTGGCAGTGTTTTCCTTTCCTCCCCGTTTGTGTCTCCTTCCCTCGCCCTCCACCTCCCTCTGTGATTCTTTTATTCATACTGATAATACTATGTAACCCGTAACTCGCTGATTCAACTGATGTAGATAACAAAACTGTTTTTACCTACCACAGAGCCTGAGTGTAAGGATCTGTTACAAAAAAAGAGCCTGTCCCCTCTCCTTGCAATGATGATTGTTATTAGATTTGTTGCATGGTGACATTTAACAATTGTTTGTGCATGATAATGAATCACTTATAAAGACCACAGTACTGCACAATCTGTTATTGGGTTATTGGCTTTACCAAGGTTTGTTTGCCGAGTTCAAGTGTCCATGGAATCCTTTGTTCGCATGACTAATGAAGCGCTGCACGTTTTGCAACTGAAACCCTTCCAACGTGCAGCGCGTGTGAGCCCCACCCCTTGTTGCCTATGAAAGAAACCTCGGAGCGCTAGCAATCGCTTGTGCTCGTCGGACTATTCCTACTCACCTGGAGATCCCGCGTATTGATTCCTGCAGCTGTGTTCGTCCTCCGGTTGCTCGTTCCCTCGTCCCAGGCTCTTCTCCTCTTCGGGCAGCATCTCCTTCTCGGCTCCGGGTCCGGCTCCAACTTCTTCCCCCGCATTTCCGGAATTCCTGATTTCCGGTCCCTAGTGAAAGCGGAGCGACCTGCAATACAAAAAGACAAAGGTTAGCGCTCTATTGACTCAACAGCATTCAAGTAAGTACATTTAACAATCTTTTGGCAATGACTATTTCGAGAAGGAATTTCAAGGTTAAAAGGCACAGACAATCTTTTTGGTGCATCAAAGAATATTTGGGGCATTTTATTTATTTCTTTGCTGAGGCTCTGGTTATGAGAGACTTCTTTCCTTTTGAAGATATATGATCAAACCCAATGTGAGACATTATTATTATGCTCCAGTTCTGTCAAGATCAAGATGGATTCTAGCCCTCAATACTTGAGAGACTTTCATGCTCATGTTTTTTATGTAAAGTATGGTATTGTTTCAGTCCTTCTTACAGGGATTTGAGAGTTTATGGACATAGTACATCATTGCAAAAGCATTCTGGGACATTATTTTGATTATACAAGATAATTGAGAAGTGAGTCACGAAACATGGTTCTCACATATGTTGTATACTTAGATTTAATACAATAGATACAAGAGTTAATGGTAATTCTTTCTTTAAGTAGGATATCGCTTCCTTCTCAAGAGAACTATCTGGTGAACAGTACAGACCAGAACATAGAGGTACATGCATGACTATAATGCGCTTGTGTTACGTTTTAGAATAGGAAGGACACATTCTTGTACAAGAGGCAAGGTGTAGTAATACTTCATGTTGTTTACTTCTTTTGAAAGGTAACACAGCAAGTAGAACTCACCTCCAGTAGACGCTACGAGGGGAGCAGTATTTATCAATCTTTTATTATTTTATCCACTTCCCCCTTCCCTTGAGCTTCTTTTTTTTGCGCACTGTGTATGTTCAGTGCAGTAAGAACAGAGGCTTAAGGGTTGGTACAAACTGTCTTCGGGTCTTTTCGGCAGAACTACCTGGATGTTCAGGTAAGCAAGGATCCAACACTGAGCAACCTAGGCCCAGTGGAGCTATCCTATGCAGCAATGGAGGAGTCTGGCCCCTTGGCCATCACCTACCCAGCCGGTCATCTGACATTGTTTTTCCTCGTCTCCCCATTTGTGTCTCCTTCTCTTCCCCTTCGATGGAACGATGGCGGCGCCCCTTGGGTGCATACTAAAACTGTTTGTACCCTCCGATGAGACCGAGCAACCTTGGCCGATGCCCAGTGGAGCTGTCCTATGCAGCAATAGAGGAGTCTGACCCCTTGTCCGTCACCTACCCAGCCAGTCATCTGACTTTTTTTTGTCCTTGTCTCCATGTTTTGGTGTCTCTTGCCCTCCCTGTTTGATGGAACTATGACGATGCCCCCTGGGCGGACCCCTAAACTGTTTTTACCTACCGCAGAGCCCGAGCAACCTTGGACGATGCCCGGTGAAGCTGTCCTATACAGCTATAGAGGAGTCTGGCCCCTTGGCCTACACCTACCCAGCCGGTCATCTGACATTGTTTTTCCGCATCTCCCTGTTCGTGTCTCCTTCCCTCCCCCTCCTCCCCCTCCTCCTCCCCCTGTGATTCTTTGATTCAAATTGATGTAACTATGTAGCATGTAACACGCTGATTCAAATGATATAACTATGTATCCTGTAACTCACTGATCCTCATGTAAAGTGCTCTGATACCTCTCGGTCTAGCCAGCGCTATATAAAACTTTGAAAGTAAATACAAAAATAAAAAATAAATAAATTAATTTGAAGTGCTTCAAAACTGTACAATTTAATGGAGAATGCAGGAGTTTATTCTGTACATTAACCAATTCATGCTGGGCAGGCTCAGGTTGAATGGGCCATTCCTTGAAGCACTTGGAAACAACTGTTTTAAGTGTTGAGAGAGACGTGTTTATAAAATTATAAACACTACAGTGCCCTAGCTGCATGTTATGCCTAAGACTTCTCTGCGCCTCAGCCTCGGGCATAATGCATTTCTGGTACTTGGCAGCAGTTTTAAGATTTTCTTGATACACAAATTTAATTTAATTTAATATGTTTCCTAGTCTTCATGGCTTGATTTTGTTCGCGAGAAAGTGTCACTCATACATGTTGAAATGTCACTAATAATTACCCTGAAATTATGAAAATGTCACACATAGCAATCAGAAACCTTGGCAGCTATGCAGGAAGGGGTTAATTCATAGAGCTGAAATGCTTCATTTGCAGTGAGAGGCAGGATGTCTCCTCTACTATAATATCGAATGAGGATCAGGCCATGTTGTTCGTTTACCTTCGGTTTTAGCAGAGGAGACTTCCTGCCTACTCACTGCAGCTAAAGCATTTCAGCTCCATGAATTAACCCCTTCCTGGGACGGTTAACATAATAAAGCATGGGCACTTCGTGCCCCATCGATTTCCCCTCCCTCCTCCCTCCAGCCATACCAGAGTTCTCTAAGACGCAGGGAACCAAAGTAAAATTAGAGTGGAGTGTGCTCTCCCCCTAGGATGGTGTTGAGGCGTGCCCCACAGTTTGAAGAACCCTGCTCTAGCACCATCAGAGGACAACTCGGGTGTTCTTCGAGATAACTGCATGCCAGAATGTCATGGGCTGCAGTCCATATATTCCAATTACCTAGGACTCCATGGGCCGCTGCGCAGGCCATTATTCCAATACCAAAACAGACTAACTCATGAGCAACTAAGGGACTCATTAGTAGATCATAATCCAGGTTAGGTGACACCGTGTTGCAGAGACACAAATCGAGAGCCCATTCAAAACCGTAATCCAGGGAATGGAAGGCCGGCTGCATGCATGTAAAATACGAGAACCGGAAAGATAATCCATACGCTACACTCAAGGTAGCCAGAGGTAGCGCTCCATAGCAATCAAGCATCCGGTTACGAAGCTGGAGCACCAAGGCAGGTTGTCGTGGGGTACAGATTGTGCAGCTATTTTTGAGCAAACAAATTAACAGCAGTATACTGGTAGCCAATGCAAGAATCAATGGTAAACCGCTGAAGAGGCTGGAAAAATACAATGAAAAAACACCGGTATCACACCAAATATAGGGGCTCATTAGGATGGTGGACGGAAGGACGTCCGCCGTCCTGGAGTAGGCGGAAAAAGCCCTTTTCCGACCGCCTGCCGCGGACAGTCCGACCGCCATATTAGGATGGGAAAAACTGTCAAAACTCCGTACGCGGCGGAAGAGAACGCACCGCCGCGGAATTACACCCGACCCCGCGGCGGACGTAACCAATCCAGAGACACCGCCGTATGGAATGACGTCTCCGACCGTGTCCCAAATCACGATGGCTGAAAACACACATAAAACCGCTGCGGAAAAACAACCTGCCTGAACACGGCGGATTCCCCACAGCTAACAAACCACACATTGCGAAGATACCCACCACAAGCAGCTCGCCCACATGGACCCAGCGCAACACGCTTTTCCGATACTCTTCGCGATCCTCCACCAGCAAGTCATGGACCATCATCAACGACGACGCATGTACGCTACACACCATTTACTTCCGGAAGGGGAGTACCTGGCAGGGCTGTGACGTTGGGAGGGGGAGTGTCATGTCACAGGAAATACATTGACGAACGCACCAAAATATACACAATTGAAGTACACAACCAGGAATGACAGCGACAAACCACCAAACATGATACATTAGCTTTATTCAACATAATAGGTGCACAATATCAGAAAATCCAAGAGCATGGGCATTGTGCCCAACAGAGCAGGTACATAATTGGCAGCATATGAGAGGGCAGAATGCAGTATCAGAACAGCAAGAGGGCAGTGTGGACAACACAGCAGGTACATCATTGGCAGCACGTGAGAGGGCAGAATGCAGTATCAGAACAGCAACAGGGCATTGTGGACAACACAGCAGGTACATCATTGGCAGCATATGAGAGGGCAGAATGCAGTATCAGAACAGCAACAGGGCAGTGTGGACAACACAGCAGGTACATCATTGGCTGCACATGAGAGGGCAGAATGCAGTATCAGAACAGCAACAGGGCAGTGTGCCCAACAGAGCAGGTACATCATTGGCAGCACGTGAGAGGGCAGAATGCAGTATCAGAACAGCAACAGGGCATTGTGGACAACAGAGCAGGTCCATCAGAGGCAGCACGTGAGAGGGGCTAAGTGCATCAACAGTCCATTGCACTGAACAGGTCCATCAGAGGCAGCACGTGAGAGGGGCTAAGTGCATCAACAGTCCATGGCACAGAGCAGGTCCATCAGAGGCAGCACGTGAGAGGGCAGAATGCAGTATCAGAACAGCAACAGGGCAGTGTGGACAACACAGCAGGTACATCATTGGCTGCACGTGAGAGGGCAGAATGCAGTATCAGAACAGCAACAGGGCATTGTGGACAACTGAGCAGGTCCATCAGAGGCAGCACGTGAGAGGGGCTAAGTGCATCAACAGTCCATTTCACTGAACAGGTCCATCAGAGGCAGCACGTGAGAGGGGCTAAGTGCATCAACAGTCCATTGCACTGAACAGGTCCATCAGAGCCAGCACGTGAGAGGGGCTAAGTGCATCAACAGTCCATGGCACAGAGCAGGTACATCATTGGCAGCACATGAGAGGGCAGAATGCAGTATCAGAACAGCAACAGGGCAGTGTGGACAACACAGCAGGTACATCATTGGCAGCACGTGAGAGGGCAGAATGCAGTATCAGAACAGCAACAGGGCATTGTGCCCAACAGAGCAGGTACATCATTGGCAGCATATGAGAGGGCAGAATGCAGTATCAGAACAGCAACAGGGCAGTGTGGACAACACAGCAGGTACATCATTGGCAGCACGTGAGAGGGCAGAATGCAGTATCAGAACAGCAACAGGGCATTGTGCCCAACAGAGCAGGTACATCATTGGCAGCATATGAGAGGGCAGAATGCAGTATCAGAACAGCAACAGGGCAGTGTGGACAACACAGCAGGTACATCATTGGCAGCACGTGAGAGGGCAGAATGCAGTATCAGAACAGCAACCCGGCATTGTGGCCAACACAGCAGGTACATCATTGGCAGCATATGAGAGGGCAGAATGCAGTATCAGAACAGCAACAGGGCAGTGTGGACAACACAGCAGGTACATCATTGGCAGCATATGAGAGGGCAGAATGCAGTATCAGAACAGCAACAGGGCAGTGTGGACAACACAGCAGGTACATCATTGGCAGCATATGAGAGGGCAGAATGCAGTATCAGAACAGCAACAGGGCAGTGTGGACAACACAGCAGGTACATCATTGGCTGCACGTGAGAGGGCAGAATGCAGTATCAGAACAGCAACAGGGCAGTGTGCCCAACAGAGCAGGTACATCATTGGCAGCACGTGAGAGGGCAGAATGCAGTATCAGAACAGCAACAGGGCATTGTGGACAACAGAGCAGGTCCATCAGAGGCAGCACCTGAGAGGGGCTAAGTGCATCAACAGTCCATGGCACAGAGCAGGTACATCATTGGCAGCACGTGAGAGGGCAGAATGCAGTATCAGAACAGCAACAGGGCAGTGTGGACAACACAGCAGGTACATCATTGGCAGCACGTGAGAGGGCAGAATGCAGTATCAGAACAGCAACAGGGCATTGTGCCCAACAGAGCAGGTACATCATTGGCAGCATATGAGAGGGCAGAATGCAGTATCAGAACAGCAACAGGGCAGTGTGGACAACACAGCAGGTACATCATTGGCAGCACGTGAGAGGGCAGAATGCAGTATCAGAACAGCAACAGGGCAGTGTGGCCAACACAGCAGGTACATCATTGGTAGCATATGAGAGGGCAGAATGCAGTATCAGAACAGCAACAGGGCAGTGTGGACAACACAGCAGGTACATCATTGGCTAGCCAAGTACGTGTGTCAAGTGACCCGTCGCAAGGAGACTAATAAAACATAGGTGGTTACATACGTTAATCTACACACAAACTTAAATGAGATGTGACTGATGGCAACTAGACCTCACACCACAGAATCTGGTGGACTGCTTGAAGAACTCGCCGCGGACACACCGCCAGCACCAGCAACAGGAGTGTGAGACACAGCCACCGATCTACTGACTGACACATGAGCCATAGACCCAGACACACTGCCAGCACCAGCAACAGGAATTCGAGACACAGCCACAGATCTACTGACTGACACATGAGCCCTAGACCCAGACATGCCGCCAGCACCAGAAACAGGAGTGTGAGACACAGCCACAGCTGTGGTGACTGACACATGTGCCATAGACCCAGACACACCGCCAGCACCAGCAACAGGAGTGTGAGACACAGCCACCGATCTACTGACTGACACATGTGCCATAGACCCAGACACACCGCCAGCACCAGCAACAGGAGTGTGAGACACAGCCACCGATCTACTGACTGACACATGTGCCATAGACCCAGAAACACCGCCAGCACCAGCAACAGGAGTGTGAGACACAGCTACCGATCTACTGACTGACACATGTGCCATAGACCCAGACACACCACCAACACCAGCAACAGGAGTGTGAGACACAGCCACCGATCTACTGACTGACACCTGTGCCATAGACCCAGACACACTGGCCGGACATGTCCCTGTACACTGACCAACAAATACCATGCCTGTACCTGACACATGTGAGTGAACAGCAGCTGAGCCACTAGGACCACTGGAATGTTGAGCCACAGGGCTGTATGGGCCAGGAGGCAGGGTGGCTCTGGGAGCTGGGGACAGCTGTACTGGAGCGACATTGGGGTGTTCAGGTCTCACTGGTGTGTGTCTCCATTTCTTTGTGAAACGTAGGGGCACCCCGGACATGCCTGGACTGGTAAGTGGAGTGGCATCACCAGACATCAAAGGTGTATCATGTGCTTGTGGTGGTCTGCTCTCTGGGGACGTGCTGGACCCTGCCTGCCATTTGCTGTGGGCCTGCCTTCTGCCCCTGCATCATGTGTAATGGGGGATGCATCAACAGTGTACTCCTTCCTCTGCTTTAGCGGGCAGTGGATGGGAGTAGAGGTATGGGGGGACTCCACCGCTGATACATGTGTTGTACGTTCCTCAAACATCGTCCTCAGTGCAGCCAGGGGTGAAATATGCCTGTCCTTGATGGTGCTCGTGTCCATGGGAGAACCCTTGGCCATGGGATGTGCCTTGGACGTCGGAGGTGTCCTGTCCCTGGAATGGCCCTGATCCCTTTCTGGTGCCCTGTCCCTGGGTGCAGACATGTCCATTGTAGTGTCCCTCTCCTTTGAAGCTACCCTGCTCTTGGGAGGTTCCCTTACCTTGGTACTGTCTTTGTCCTTGGGAGTGTCCCTGCTCTTGGGAGGTGCCCTTTCCTTGGTACTGTCCTTGTCCTTGGGAGTGTCCCTGCTCTTGGGAGGTGCCCTTTCCTTGGTACTGTCCTTGTCCTTGGGAGTGTCCCTGCTCTTGGGAGGTGCCCTTTCATTGGTACTGTCCTTGTCCTTGGGTGTGTCCCTGCTCTTGGGAGGTGCCCTTTCCTTGGTACGGTCCTTGGGAGTGTCCCTGCTCTTGGGAGGTGCCCTTTCCTTGTTACTGTCCTTGTCCTTAGGAGTGTCCCTGCTCTTGGGAGTGTCCCTGCTCTTGGGAGGTGCCCTTTCCTTGGTACTGTCCTTGTCCTTGGTACTGTCCTTGTCCTTGGGAGTGTCCCTGCTCTTGGGAGTGTCTCTGCTCTTGGGAGGTGGCCTTGGCTTGGGAGTCACGTTGGTGGGGGATGGCTGTGTAGCATGTGAATCCATTTCCATACACACCCCTACATGATCCTGTCTGTCAACTCCAGTGTTGGACACGTCGTCTTCGGATAAAGAGATCACAGGCTTAGGGGAGGGTGTCTGTGCCCTCCGTGCCCTGCCTTGCTGCCTGTGGCTGCTCCTAGTGTAATGACCAGAATAAGAGGCCTGGTCTGAAGACTCACTCTCCCCTGTAACATCAAGTGGTGTGGATGGTTGTACAGAAGTAGCACCCTGTCTATGCGACTGTACAATGGCAGAGGACACAGTGTTTGCCAATGACTGAACTGTTCTGTGGAGACCAGCAACATCGCCATGCATCCCCTCCATGAATGCCACCACCTGCCCCAACTTCCTATCGTGGTCTTGGAATGCATTGATCATGTTGGTCTGCCCTACACACAGCTGTCGCAGCAGATCAACAGCCTCTGCACAAAGTGCACTTTGTGTCACTGGGGCAGGGGTGGCGGTTCCTGCACCGAAGGCAACTCTGCTCCCCCTCCTCTGGCGAGCACGAGCAGTACATGTTGCAGTGGGTGGCAGTGTGGGCCCTGTGTGCTGTGTCCCGACTGAAGGTGTCGATTGCCCACTCCCTGTCTGTGCCAACAGTGCGGACTCACCAACACTTTCTGAGGATGAGGGCGATGGTGTTTCCACATGCGAGTCCTCAGGGACGGTCCTGTCCCCCTCTCCAGGGCTGCCCCCTTCAGTGTCAGTCTGCGTGTGCGTGACCTTTGATTCGGAAGCATTGCTACCACTCATCTCCGTCGTCTGTGGGTCAGTGCCCTCTGCCAAAGCTGAAATAGAGAGAAACGCGGTGTGAGTAAGTGCCACACTCACGTACTGAAGGACAACAGATCTAGGATTCCATTACATACATTGTACATGTAGCACACATCCTGCACACGTCCCACCCCTACTATCTGCACACATGTCATGCCATGGGACCACAGACCTCAACGGCATGTCCTGGAACCCTCAACTTCCGAGCAAGTGGGCTGTCCACCTGGCGGACATGGATGCCAACGCCTACTCCGCTAATGGCACCAGCATGGTATTTCAGATAAACAGACGCACCACGGAAGCTACTACTGTGTCCCAGCAGCAATACATGCATTGCAGGCCCAAGTAACATACACATACAATCTGTTTACCGCTAGTGTGCTGTTGTTCCCCACTCAGCTGGGCGGACAGGTCAGGATGCGTCACAGCAATGATACGGTGCATAAGAGGGGTCATGGTGCGGCGGGCCATACGTGTAGATCTTGGAATCATCCCCAGTGTCATCTCCGCCACATTCTTGCTAAGCCTGGAGATGTCGTCCCAGCGCTTGTGGCAGTGTGTGTGTCGTCTATTGAACCCCTCCACTGCCCGTACATCACGTGCTATCGTCCTCCACACGGCCTTGCGAACGTGCAGCTTTACCTGCCATGATGGGAGACAAGAGGGTAACGTAAGTGGACAGTATGACATGCACAAACATCGCAGTAACACGATTGGACATGCAGCCATGCTCAGCACTACACATGTAAAGGTCCCACAGCACACCGCCAGGCCTGCAGAAGACAGGAGCCACTGAACACCTCATGACCAACAACATGTACACCACTGTACTTACCACCTGTCCGGGTGCACCGTAGAGCCGTTGGTAGTTGCTGAGCACACCGTCCACAAGGACATCCAGCTCCGCTGCGGTGAAGGGACGCGACCGGGTCTCTCGCACTCCCTGCATGGCAAGGTCCTGGACAGTGGCACAACAGCAGCAGCCGTTGGTCAGTGCAGCAGCAGCAGGTCGAGGTGATGGTCACAGGCAGCAGCCGTTGGTCAGCTCAGCAGCAGCAGGTCGAGGTGATGGTCAAAGGCAGCAGCCGTTGGTCAGCTCAGCAGCAGCAGGTCGAGGTGATGGTCACAGGCAGCAGCCGTTAGTCAGCTCAGCAGCAGCAGGTCGAGGTGATGGTCGCAGGCAGCAGCCGTTGGTCAGCTCAGGAGCAGCAGGTCGAGGTGATGGTCACAGGCAGCAGCCGTTGGTTATCTGAGCAGCAGCAGGTCGAGGTGATGGTCACAGGCAGCACTGGATCAAAGCAGTGAATGTGTGCTTGTGAAAGTCACACATATATAGGGCCCAGAGCCCATGTCAGTGGCACACGTGGCCAGCTATTGGTTCCCCCTGGTAGCCTCATTCGAAAAGGCCCAATGACAGGCCCTGGTGTGGCGGTGCACTGTTTCCGCCATTGTCGATGGCGCATACGCGCCCCGCGTTCCCTCTTCCCATTGGCTGCCTGTGCACGTGCCGTCACGGACACACATCGGCAAGCGCAAGTGCGCAATTCCGCGACGGTTGCATCATTTGCAACAATGTTCAATCAGTGGCGCCACCATGGCGGTGCACGCCTTCCGCGGGGGAGGTGCTGGACAACACATACTTGTAATTATGGATATCGAAATGGTAGGTCATGACCCCACTTACAGTCACGTTGCATCATCCACCGTACACCGGCCGTGGCAGGCCCGGTGCACAACCGCCGTGCCAGGCATGTCACCCACCGCCGGCCCAGGCCGGTCACCGACCGCCGGGCCAGGCTGGTCACCCACCGCCGGGCCAGGCCGGTCACCCACCGGCGGCCCTGGCCCGGTGCACAACCGCCGTGCCAGGCATGTCACCCACCGCCGGCCCAGGCCCGTCACCCACCGCCGTCCCAGGCCCGTCACCCAAGGCGGGTGACCGGCCTGGGCCGGCGGTGGGTGACATGCCTGGCACGGCGGTTGTGCACGGGCCAGGGCCGGCGGTGGGTGACCGGCCTGGGCCGGCAGTGGGTGACATGCCTGGCACGGCGGTTGTGCACCGGGCCAGGGCCGGCGGTGGGTGACCGGCATGGCCCGGCGGTGGGTGACATGCCTGGCCCGGCGGTTGTGCACCGGGCCTGGCCCGGCGGTGGGTGACCGGCCTGGCCCGGCGGTGGGTGACCGGCCTGGCCCGGCGGTGGGTGACCGGCCTGGGTCGGCGGTGGGTGACCGGCCTGGGCCGGCGGAGGGTGACATGCCTGGCACGGCGGTTGTGCACCGGGCCTGGCCCGGCGGTGGGTGACCGGCCTGGCCCGGCGGTGGGTGACCGGCCTGGGCCGGCGGTGGGTGACCGGCCTGGGCCGGCGGTGGGTGACATGCCTGGCACCGCGGTTGTGCACCGGGCCTGCCACGGCCGGTGTACGGTGGATGATGCAACGTGACTGTAAGGGGGGTCATGACCTACCATTTCGATATCCATAATTACAAGTATGTGTTGGCCAGCACCTCCCCCGCGGAAGGCGTGCACCGCCATGGTGGCGCACTGATTGAACATTGTTGCAAATGATGCAACCGTCGCTGAAGTGCGCACCTGCGGTTGCCGATGTGTGACCGTGACGGTCCGTGCACATGCAGCCAATGGGAAGAGGGAACGCGGGCCGCGTATGCCCATTTGGAAATCGCGGAAGCAGTGCACCGCCATGGCGGCGCCAATGATGTTGTTATTTGGACCGCTGCACCGTGCTGTATAGTCCGCTATTGCGTTGTGAGGGTTGTGACCGTGCTGGCGACACTACATATGTAATGCACTATATCATGTGTGTTGATACTATGCCCATTGATGTGCACACAATGTGCTACACATGTGCATGTCGACGTGTTGATGTCTTGTATTTCCCTACACACGTTTCAAATACTTCACATCTACACTGTACATCAGGCCTGTCTCGCCACAGTCAGAATCTGTTGACAGTGTGTAGTTAATGTGTGCTAATAACAATGGTGGGGGTACACATGCATTCTGTGTATGCGTATGAGTGTTGCCTGTTGTTTGACCATGCATGTAATGAGCGTATGCTCACCATTGTCAGTGTTGTCATTGGTGCATGATGACATGGAGTGTGTGTAGCAGAATCGTTTAGTGTTTGCACGTGCATGTGTGTCTGTGATGAGGCTTGTACACATTTGGGTCCTTACACATGTCTTGTTGGCAGTAATGTTGACATGAGACTAAGTTGCATTGTACATGTTGACACACTTCATGTTGCTAGTGGCTGCACATTGTTCATAGGGCACTCCGTATTGTCGTTACTTTCTGAGATGTCACACATATGACTATTGTCCACAACATTTATCTTCTTGCTAGTGTTGGCTTACATGTGATGGAGTTGCACAGCCATGCATTGTTTGTAAGTTGACTTATATTACATCTACTCCCACACAGCAGGGCTCCAAATGTCCATCGCCCATACACTGTGCTGGAGGATATGGTTGACGAGGAGGTGATCAGGAAATTCCGGCTAGATCGACGTAGATTGATGGAGCTTGTAGACCAATTGTCTCCTCATCTGCAGCCACGAAGGACGTATCCTGGTTCCATTACACCCACAGCTAAGGTGATGGTGGCACTACACTTTTTTGCTACTGGCACCTTTCAGTACACAGTTGGACATGTCAGGGGGGTGTCACAGTCCATGTTCAGCATGGTACTTCGGGATGTTCTAAAAGCCATGATGCTGTACAAGGATGACTACATCCATTTCCAACGGCCGGCAGAGTTGGCAGCTGTCAAAGCAGACTTCTATGCACTGGGTCAGATACCACACGTAGTGGGTTCCATTGATGGCACACATATCGCTCTCATTCCACCACAGGCACGTGAGCCGGTATATAGGAATCGCAAGCACTTTCATTCGCTCAATTTGCAGGTGGTGTGCCTGGCCGACAACATCATCTCCCATGTATGTGCAAGATTTCCAGGCTCCGCACATGCGGAACAGCATTGTCCCCCAACTGATGGCAAATCTGCGTCCAGGACACGCGTGGCTTGTTGGTGAGTATGCTGTGGGGACATTTGTGATTTCTGTGTGGCATGGGGTACCCACCAATTCTGGTTGTGATATTTGTGTCTGTGATCCCCCTACATAGGCGACTCGGCGTACCCAAACCGGCCCTGGCTCCTGAGTCCCATACGTAATCCTACTACAGCGGGTGAAATGCGCTACAATGATGCCCATGGAAGGACACGTAGAGTGGTGGAACGTACTTTTGGACTGCTAAAGTCCAGGTTTCGGTGCCTGGATAAGACCGGAGGGGCCCTGCCTTACTCACCAGGCAAAGTATGCAGGTTTGTGATTGCCTGCTGCATGCTCCACAACCTGGCAGTGCGCAATAACATTGAACTGATCTTGGACCCTGAAGACCAACAAGTTCCTCGGCCTCCCATCCCACCCATGTCGACTGATGAGGATAGTGGTGAGGAGGAAGGTGTGGACCAGAGGCGTCAGCTCATTGATCGCTATTTCCCTTGAATGTGAGTGACTACCTCCTGTGCCGGTTGACAATGCGTTATGTATGTTTGCTGGTGGTGTGTGGATGTGGTGTTCATCAGCTGCCTGTTCTTGTATGTTATGTTTGCATGTATGTGTGTTTATTTCTCTGGACATGCAAGTCTCCATGATGTGTATCCTCTCATCCACTGAATTTGTGATGGGTGTGGTTTGTGGAATTTTGCACTGCTGTGTGTTGTGATGGGTGTGATTCACTTACCTGACGTGTGTTTGCTGTCTCTGATTTTCCCTAGGTCACTCCCACAGCGGCAGGATTCTGTACGCCATGGTTCCCTGCACCTGGTCAGGTCTGTTTCTGAGACAATCATGTGAATAAACATGGAGGCAACACATCATTGAGTGTGTAAGTGAAATTTATTTACAGGTTGTGCATTGGTGCTGGTGGATATATACAAGTAAGTGTTGGGTGGGGGAGTGTGAGTTGAAGGTCATGGTAGATGAAATGTCCGTGCTGACACCACATTGGGTGATGTCCCGCTAGTCCAGCAGACCTGTGCCAATACTTGGCGTAGTGGGACAGGATAGTTTGCGGGTGGATGGCAGCCTCAGGCAGTGTAACAGTCATTGTCGGCCCCTCTTTGAGCGTGTAGATGGAGCATCCCCACTGCTCTCAGCTCCATCCAGCCTCGGACGGCCCCTCCGTCTTGGAGGCGCTACGGAGTCAGCTTGTGGGGCAGGTTGCTCAGGGGCCACATCCATGTCCAGGGGCACAGGTGGCGGTAGCGGTGGTGTTGCAGACCGTGGCGGCTGGACACTTGGTTGAGGGGGGGCGGGGGGGTGTTGCGGTCTAACCATACCCTCCACAATGATGTGTGCTGGCCCAGGAGGTCCACTATTTGGCCAAGGTGGCTGTCAATGGACCGCAACACATTGGTGTTATCAACCGAGTCCTGGTGGGCACGATCAGCGTGTCCCTGCCCACGCTCATAGAAAGCCTGGACTCTGCCGAGGGCTTCCAGTGTCTCAGCGGCAGGATGGGGTGGGTGTCCTTCCCCAGCTCGCCGGTGTGAGGTACTCCTGCTTGTGGGATGTTGTCTCGGCTCTCTCCTTTCCCGTCCACTCTCCCTGCTTGCCTGGGATGTTGATGGCCCTGCGTCTTGCGGTGGATCAGGCAGGGTGGCACAGGCAGGAGTGGTGGTAATGGTGGTGGTGGAGGTGGTGGTGGTGGTGGGTCTACAGCTCACTGTGGCAGGTGTTGCAGGAGTGACACAGGCCACGGTTGTTGAGGCAGGGATTTCCAGTGAGCCAGATGGCCCTGGCTGTGTGCATTGGCCCGCTCCCTCCACCGCACCGGAGCTGGCTGTGGCATCATCACAAGAGAGTCCTGGATGTGAGTGAGGAGAGTGTGGCGGCGGGTTGCTGGTTTCACCAGTCAAATTGCGATCACCTGTGGGAAAAGATTTTGATGATCAATACTTTGGACATGACATGTTTTGATTTACATGCATTACTTTTCAGTGTCCTCTCGCACACACCCCACCCTCCACCACCCTCCCTGTGGACATGGGGGCCTGTTAGGAGTTGTAGTGCAGGTCTCTCACACACCCCACCCTCCACCACCCTCCCTGTGGACATGGGGGCCTGTTGGGAGTTGTAGTTGTGACCTCTCTCACACACCCCACCCACCACCACCCTCCCTGTGGACATGGGGGCCTGTTGGGAGTTGTAGTGCTGGTCTCTCACCCACCCCACCCACCACCACCCTCCCTGTGGACATGGGGGCCTGTTGGGAGTTGTAGTTGTGACCTCTCTCACACACCCACCCACCACCACCCTCCCTGTGGACATGGGGGCCTGTTGGGAGTTGTAGTGCTGGTCTCTCACACACCCCACCCACCACCACCCTCCCTGTGGACATGGGGGCCTGTTAGGAGTTGTAGTGCTGGTCTCTCACACACCCCACCCACCACCACCCTCCCTGTGGACATGGGGGCCTGTTGGGAGTTGTAGTTGTGACCTCTCACACACACCCCACCCACCACCACCCTCCATGTGGACATTGGGGCCTGTTGGGAGTTGTAGTGCTGGTCTCTCACACACCCCACCCTCCACCATCCTCCCTGTGGACATGGGGGCCTGTTGGGAGTTGTAGTGCTGGTCTCTCACACACCCCACCCACCACCACCCTCCCTGTGAACATTCAGGCCTGTTGGGAGTTGTAGTGCTGGTCTCTCACACACCCCACCCACCACCACCCTCCCTGTGGACAAGGGGGCCTGTTGGGAGTTGTAGTTGTGACCTCTCTCACACACCCCACCCACCACCACCCTCCCTGTGGACATGGGGGCCTGTTGGGAGTTGTAGTGCTGGTCTCTCACACACCCCACCCACCACCACCCTCCCTGTAGACATGGGGGCCTGTTGGGAGTTGTCATGCTGGTCTCTCACACACCCCACCCACCACCACCCTCCCTGTGGACATGGGGGCCCGTTGGGAGTTGTAGTGCTGGTCTCTCACACACCCCACCCACCACCACCCTCCCTGTGGACATGGGGGCCTGTTGGGAGTTGTAGTTGTGACCTCTCTCACACACCCCACCCACCACCACCCTCCCTGTGGACATGGGGGCCTGTTGGGAGTTGTAGTGCTGGTCTCTCACACACCCCACCCACCACCACCCTCCCTGTGGACATGGGTGCCTGTTGGGAGTTGTAGTTGTGACCTCTCTCACACACCCCACCCACCACCACCCTCCCTGTGGACATGGGGGCCTGTTGGGAGTTGTAGTGCTGGTCTCTCACACACCCCACCCACCACCACCCTCCCTGTGGACATGGGGGCCTGTTGGGAGTTGTAGTGCTGGTCTCTCACACACCCCACCCACCACCACCCTCCCTGTGAACATGGAGGCCTGTTGGGAGTTGTAGTGCTGGTCTCTCACACACCCCACCCACCACCACCCTCCCTGTGGACAAGGGGGCCTGTTGGGAGTTGTAGTTGTGACCTCTCTCACACACCCCACCCACCACCACCCTCCCTGTGGACATGGGGGCCTGTTGGGAGTTGTAGTGCTGGTCTCTCACACACCCCACCCACCACCACCCTCCCTGTAGACATGGGGGCCTGTTGGGAGTTGTCATGCTGGTCTCTCACACACCCCACCCACCACCACCCTCCCTGTGGACATGGGGGCCCGTTGGGAGTTGTAGTGCTGGTCTCTCACACACCCCACCCACCACCACCCTCCCTGTGGACATGGGGGCCTGTTGGGAGTTGTAGTTGTGACCTCTCTCACACACCCCACCCACCACCACCCTCCCTGTGGACATGGGGGCCTGTTGGGAGTTGTAGTGCTGGTCTCTCACACACCCCACCCACCACCACCCTCCCTGTGGACATGGGGGCCTGTTGGGAGTTGTAGTTGTGACCTCTCTCACACACCCCACCCACCACCACCCTCCCTGTGGACATGGGGGCCTGTTGGGAGTTGTAGTGCTGGTCTCTCACACACCCCACCCTCCACCACCCTCCCTGTGGACATGGGGGCCTGTTGGGAGTTGTAGTGCTGGTCTCTCACACACCCCACCCACCACCACCCTCCCTGTGGACATGGGGCCTGTTGGGAGTTGTCGTGCTGGTCTCTCACACACCCCAACCACCACCACCCTCCCTGTGGACATGGGGGCCTGTTGGGAGTTGTAGTGCTGGTCTCTCACACACCCCACCCACCACCACCCTCCCTGTGGACATGGGGGCCTGTTGGGAGTTGTAGTGCTGGTCTCTCACACACCCCACCCACCACCACCCTCCCTGTGGACATGGGGGCCTGTTGGGAGTTCTAGTTGTGACCTCTCTCACACACCCCACCCACCACCACCCTCCCTGTGGACAGGGGGGCCTGTTGGGAGTTGTAGTGCTGGTCTCTCACACACCCCACCCACCACCACCCTCCTTGTAGACATGGGGGCCTGTTGGGAGTCGTCGTGCTGGTCTCTCACACACCCCACCCACCACTACCCTCCCTGTGGACATGGGGGCCTGTTGGGAGTTGTAGTGCTGGTCTCTCACACACCCCACCCACCACCACCCTCCCTGTGGACATGGGGGCCTGTTGTGAGTTGTAGTGCTGGTCTCTCACACACCCTCCCACCACCACCCTCCCTGTGGACATGGGGGCCTATTGGGAGTTGTAGTTGTGACCTCTCTCACACACCCCACCCACCACCACCCTCCCTGTGGACATGGGGGCCTGATGGGAGTTGTAGTGCTGGTCTCTCACACACCCCACCCACCACCACCCTCCCTGTGGACATGGGGGCCTGTTGGGAGTTGTAGTGCTGGTCTCTCACACACCCCACCCACCACCACCCTCCCTGTGAACATGGGGGCCTGTTGGGAGTTGTAGTGCTGGTCTCTCACACACCCCACCCACCACCACCCCCCCTGTGGACATGGGGGCCTGTTTGGAGTTGTAGTGCTGGTCTCTCACACACCCCACCCTCCACCACCCTCCCTGTGGACATGGGGGTCTGTTGGGAGTTGTAGTGCTGGTCTCTCACACACCCCACCCACCACCACCCTCCCTGTGGACATGGGGGCCTGGTGGGAGTTGTAGTGCTGGTCTCTCACACACCCCACCCACCACCACCCTCCCTGTGGACATGGGGGGTGCTGTTGGGAGTTGTAGTGCTGGTCTCTCACACACCCCACCCACTACCACCCTCCCTGTGGACATGGGGGCCTGTTGGGAGTCGTTTACATTTTGGTGAGTATGTAGCCCACATGCATGGGTTGGAGCCTGGGAGCTTTTTCTTCTCAGTTGTGTGAGGCAAGCCATGTCTATGTGCTTGTGGTGCTTGGTTTGTACTTACCAGCCTCTTCTCCTTCCTCAATTCCTTCCAGGCTCTCTGGGTGCAGTATGCCCAGCACCTTTTCCTCCCAATCAGTATAGGGTATGGGCTCCGGGGTTGTGCCGCCGCCAGTGTGATGTGCTCGCAGAGGGTTTTTAGCACGGATGCCTTTGACCCTGGTTTTTAGGTCATGCCACTGCCTCTGGATCTCGTGCTTTGTCCTTGGCACGGTCCCTGACGCATTCACACGAGTTACTATCCTGTCCCACATGTGATTTTTCTGGGCCACGGTGGTCTGCTGGACTAGTGTCCCGAATAAGTGGGGTTCAACACGGATGATTTCATCCACCATGACCTTCAACTCTGTCTCCGTGAATTTGTTTTTTTTTTTGGGTGCCATGGTGTGTGGTGCTCAAGGTGTGGGTTGATTGTTTTGGGAGGTGCAGGTGTGTGGTGTGTAGGAATGGTGTGGTGGGTGTTAGTGTGGTGGGTGCGTTTGGGTGGTGGTTGTATGTGTGCAATTTGTCTCTGCTGTCAGTCGTCTCGGCCCTCTTGCTAGCAGCTATGCTGTGATGCAAAGGATTGTGGTAGTGGGTGGGAGTAATTTTATAGTCTGTGTCGTGGTTGTGTTAGGTGCTAGGTGGGTGTGTTGACTAGTGTGGAAAAGTAGGTGCTTGGGGGGGTTGTCATTGTGGCATGTGATTGGTGTGGGTGTTTCAGGTGGGTGGGTGTCCTGTGTAGTGTGTTTTGTATTTACTTACGTCTGCCATTTGTAAATTGGTTTGACGGTAGGGATGGTGTCCGTGTTGTCCTTCTCCTGGGATGCTGGGTTTCTCGTTGCATTGCTTCCGCAGCGGTCGTGGATGGAGGTGAGTTCCGTGGGACTGGCGGCGTGATCCTAATCGCGGGAACGGAGCATCCGCAGGTATTGCTGTGGCTGTGCCTGTTCCCGCGGTCATGTTCGTCCGCGGCGGACGGAGTTTCTTAGGTTCCGTCTGCTTGCGGCGGTCTCAGGTGTACTCCGTCCGCCGCGGACGGGGTTTGATGTACTCCGACTGCCGTGGACGGAGTTTCATGGCATTATTATCCTAATCGCAACGGCGGTTTCTCCGCGGAGCGGTCGGGAGTATCTTGGCTGCGTCCTTGGCGGACGGAACCCGTTTCCGTCCGCCATCCTAATCGACCCCATAGTTTGGAATGAGGTAACAAGGCCAGAACTTACAATTTTAAAAAAGTGCGAAAAGCCCGAGGTCGACGAGGCATTGAAGAAAGTGTGAATCAAAGCACCAAAATGCAGGGGGAGATCTGTATTTAAAAGAGCATGCACCTTGGTGCGAGTGTTTGCCACGTGAAGGACAAATGTTTCACACGAAGATGTAAGGGTGACTTATTTTTGAGACAAAGGAGCCCTCATTCGACTCATCTTGTCTAACTCTGCTTTCAAGGTTGGAGTGGAAGGCCAGATGGATACATCGAGCTTGCCATGTGGAGGAACAGTCACAATGTACGGAATGCCTGCCAGCATCCCACAGCAATCTTCATTATTTAAAAGCAAATAACTACAGTTTGCTAGCAACGTGAAAGTCAGGGTTATGGCCGGGACAGGATTTCCTTTAAAAATGTACGCTAAATTTGGTGCGTCAGAATTACAAGAGCCGTGCAATTGGATGTTCCTGCAAACTAATGAGTGATCAGGTGTTGAAGTGCAATACTCAGCCTTCGAATAAACTTCTGTACCCTCCCTCAGGCACCTATAGGTGAATGGCAGAGACTAAACTTCATGGAGCTAGGCACTTCCCTAAGGTTCATATCTGCCTACGGCATAGTTCTTCATACATGAATCGAATCTGAACAAGGGAAAAGGCAACATTATCAACCCATTAATGAGCCATACAGCTGAATTGTATTCGGCCACAGAAAATGGTAAAGGTTCCAATTTTCCAATATGCAACAGTGAATACGTAGCATCTTTCACCTTACCAGCCTTCAAGTCCAAGCAAATTGCATAATGAACGCAATTGATTTTGACCATAATACAAAACAGACACTTCATCCTGTACGATATCAACAACAGATGACACAATATTATCCAATGTGTAAATTCAGGAAGAAAGGGTGTTAATGCTGTTATAAACAACTGCAAGCACTTTTTCTAAATTTTTAATTTTAGGGATTAAGGCAACGATGTTTGCACCACCATTTAAGTACCCAGACTAATTCCAAAATGAAGGTGCTAGAAACAGGAATGTAATCCCTATACAAACCCAACAAGGAAGATAGGGAAACCCTTCTTCCTTGACAAACTACACTTTTTTAAAGAAATGAACAGCACCCTTCAGAGTAAGAAACACAGTGTTTGACGAACGATGTCTCAGTATTTGTTTAAGACACATATAACATTGTCATGCTTGTTTTCCCACTGAATATATACACAAAAAAGACTTTAAATCTTCAATTTTCTTTCTTTTATTCAGTTTTTCAATTTCTTTTAAAACAATCGCTGATAGCCACAGAGCCAACGCGTTTCGTCCGTTACCGGACTTCTTCAGGGCTGAATAGACGTGTAATAATCAAATTTGTGAATGCTGCATGGTTTCCCAGAGGTTTGCAGAGGACCGGTTGCTACGCTTGTCGTTGCGTTTTTGCTGGCTTACCTTGGCCAATTTAAAATTATTGCTACACCATATGACGTCACTTTGAACCATCATAAATCGATAGATAAGAAAGGACTCTCCTTGACCTTTTATGATCTTTCTTTGGGAAACCATGCAGCATTCACAAATTTGATTATTACTCGTCTATTCAGCCCTGAAGAAGTCCGGTAACGGACGAAACGCGTTGGCTCTGTGGCTATCAGCGATTGTTTTAAAAGAAATTGAAAAACTGAATAAAAGAAAGAAAATTGAAGATTTAAAGTCTTTTTTGTGTATATATTCAGTGGGAAAACAAGCATGACAATGTTATATGTGTCTTAAACAAATACTGAGACATCGTTCGTCAAACACTGTGTTTCTTACTCTGAAGGGTGCTGTTCATTTCTTTAAAAAAGTGTACTTTTTCTAAATTTGCCTGGTCAATTGCATGTAATCTTGAAGCTGCTTCTATTTGAGATAGTTTTCAAAGTTCGTTGCAAACAACTTACAAACCATAAATAAATCTTTTCGACCTGCAGGGCCTTTAACAAAATCATTTAGATCGACATCTTCTGTCAATTTGGACAAATGGAGTTTAACTGACGCTAAGGTGGAATGTTTGAGCCAACTTTGACATAAGTTTCCTACCGAATATGGTCACTTTCAAAACGGGATCCATCCTAACCTGTGTATATCCAGGGGCCAGACCCAGAAAACGATGTTGACATAAATCTGAACAATTTTTGCCATAACAACCAACCTTGGGGATCAAAACTGGAAATGGTAAAAGAGGAATTTAGTACAGCAAACAGCAAAAATAGAAATTTTCGATGGGGACTTTGATGTTGTAGAGCCAGTGGCAAATGAAAAACGTGATTGGTCAACTGCACTTGCTTGCAAATGAGGCATTGACAAATCTTTGGGGTAAGTATACTCAGTATCAACAAGAGAATCAACAGCCGGTGAACTCAGTAAAGGATTATTAACTGTAGGCATCTCGATTTCAACGTCAGGCCTGGTGTTAATCGCCAGAAACAAAACAGAATTTCTCAGCATTGCTGGACAAGAGACCGCTGGAGTCATACTAAGAAGAATCAGCCACTCGCTGTAATTTGACACTGTCAATGGAGATGTACCTGTTTTCCTTGCAACCAGGAAGTGGAGGTAAAATTACTGTTCTTGTGCCGTGCATGCCAAGTACAGGAACTGGTGCTTAATATGAGGGGCCGAACTCCTTCTTGTTCTCCACCTTTTCACGGATCAGATCACCAACTCGGGTAGCCAGCCAACTACCGGAATCTGAAGAGCAGCATCAGATGTGGAGGGCAAGTGTTCCTTTGCAAGACTGTCTCTGGTCTTTTGTAGGTTTTGTAAAACAGCAGAATGTTCATCTACGTAAAAGGATGCGGCAGAACCGCCATGTCTAGACCCTCAAGGTCCGGAACAAACATCTTTTACGCCAAAGAGCATTTCGTATGGGGTTGGCCCACCCAGAGACCTTCCAGGGAGATTATTTAGTGCACTTTGCACGCTATAGAGATGGGCTAGCCAGTTCTGGCCTGTACCTAAAACCTTAGCTGTCAAGGATTGCTTTAAGTCACGGTTCATTCACTCCACCACACTATTGCCCTCAGGCCTATATGAAGACGAAAATTTGACTTGGACCCCCCAATGAACACATGGCATCCTTGTACACCTTAGAGGCGAACGCTGGACCCTGGTCCGAATAAAAGGTACCACATGCAAAAATTCCCACAAAGACATGCAAATCCCCGATGACAGTGCGGGCATCAGCACTCCTTTGTGGCCACATCCAAACATAGCACGTGCAAGAATCAACTGCAACTAAGGTGTACTTATACACAGTATCTGAGGAGAAAGGACTGCAGTGATCTAAATAAACACACCCAAGTGGTTTATTAGATATGTACAACTGTGTCTGGCGCACAGCAGTAGAAGGCTTAATCTGCTGGCATATGTCACAATGAAGGATATAATCACAAGTCTGTTTGTACAATCCACGCCACCAGTAATGCTGTTGAAGGAGAGATACAGTACCTGACACGCCGGCATGAGCCAAGGCCATGCCCTCATGAGGTGCTGTTATCAAAGATTGCATGCGGTCCGCGTTGGGAATCAACCTGTCACAACGTCGTTAATTCTCACATAGGGAACATTATCAGGACTTAAATGATAAGTGTATTTAGAAGGGAAACCTCTAGGATAATTACCTCCCTTCTTTGTTGTGACAATAGCTGCCAAGATGTCATCATCAATCTTACTTTTGGAATGTGTAACTGCTGCTACTAAATACGTTACAACTGCGGTCTTGGCTGCTTCATCAGCAAGATAGTTATCAACAGCGTGTACCCCCACGCGTTGGTGACCAAGAGTATGAATTACAAACACGAGAGGGAGACGTTATTTAGGTTCTGCGACTCAAACCCATAGCCTTTTGAGCTTAATCGTGCTACCTTGGGAATCACAATAGTCATTTTGAGTGCCAAAAAATAAATTGTCGTTTTAAGACTGCACACAGTAGTAAGAGTCACTTACAAAAGGAGTAGTCACACAAGGATTAGTGTACTCCAGTGCAAGCACCAGAGCACGGAGCTCTGCCTATTGGGCGGTACAGTCCCCTAATGTCTGTGTATGCACAACATCGGACTTTAACTCACCATTCACCATATTACCAACCACTATTGCGCAGGCCGCTGAATATGCATGCTTTGAATCCGTCGCCTCTTGCGCCGAACCGTCAGTGTAAATGATACAATGGAAATCCTCCAGCGGGTGCATGGTCAGAGGAGCAGGATGAACAAATTCATACTGCAAGTACTCTTGAGTCTGCAAAGAGGAATAAAAAATTAACCTGACATCCGGAGACGTCAAGGACGTGGCCCATTGTATCCACCGAGGATGCAAAGCTTTTCAATTGGGTACACTGGCTTTGGTCACTGCCTCCAGGGCAGGATACGGTGTAATAACCAACATGCGTTTCCCCTGTGACTGTGCCCGTTCCTTCAGAATCTCTATCTGCAGTCAAAATCTTCTCAACAGTGGAAAACCAAATCTCAGCCGAAGTGTACAAGTGTGACTTGTAAGCAATAGGGACTGTGTCACCCTCATTATAAGTCAGGTACGTGATACCAACTGCGCCTGGCACAATTCTTATCACCAGGTTGGTATGGTTGTCACGAGTTAGTAAGTATTTAGATTCAAGAAGATCGGACTGCAAAGATTGCAAAATTGCAGAATGTTCAGGCAGCCAGCAAGATTTGGTAAAAGTAGGTAGTACCAAGGCGTAAAGAGACTTGATACGCTGGGCATAATCGGGAATATAAGTGCGCCCAAAGTTAAAAAAAACAGTAAAGATTGTAGTTTTTTCAGAGTCGTAGAAACGCCCAACTTTGCGCCTTTCTCCAAAAAGTGAGGTGCCAAACCTCAACCTTCATTGTTGAGCTCATAGCCCCGAAACAACACTGTATCCTCTGCTATGTGTGATTTCGCAAAGTTAAATTTGTAACCGAAGTCCGCAAACATACAAATGATGCGCGCAACGCGACACAGATACGGCCACAATTCGTCGTCTGTGAGGTAAATGTCATCAACATACGAGCATGCATCAGGGTCGAGTCTCTCCAAAAGAGAGACAATGCAGGCAGCAAAGATGCCTGGACTGTTCTTATAGCCCATATCTAATCTTCGGAACTGTTTTTGTTTACCGCCACAGGTGAAACTGTCCATTGACTACTAACACTGGACAGTTTATGGCTAAAAAAGCCATTGGATATGTCAAGTGTGGTCTTAAATCTTTTACGCATGAGACTATCCACAAGGGCAGAACTGTGAGTATTCTGTACCGCGCAGATCCGACAATGGGAGTCAAAGTGCCAGTAATCCAATACCAAACGGTACGAGCCATCAGGCTTGGCCACAGTAAAAAGAGGCTTATTCATCGGAGACACACACGTTTCAATTACACCTTGATATTCCAATTGTTCAAGAATTTCTGCTATGGGAGCTTTCGCTTCAAGTCGCGTAGGATATTGGGGTTGAGGCTGTGGCATGGACCGCAAAGGTATCTCATGTCTGGGGGATAATTTGTCCCACCCACATTGAGTACGATACACTGACCGTGCAAGCACCTTAGCCCACTCTTCTGCAAAATGCAAGGCCTGCTCCTTCGGCACAGTGTGTGTGAAAGCAGGGAGGATCACCTCCTCCCCTTGTGGAGTGGCCAGTGTGAAAGCTGGGGGCCAATCTGCCTCTGCTAACAAAATGTCATAAGTAAGATTTTCCCAAAATACCCCTTTTATAGTACGTTGTATGTCACCTTTAATTAAAAGGACTATTTCATAGAGTCTTTCAGGGGGAGCCACTCTAGTGTCAGCTGTCTCAACAGCAACGTACGTGTCAGTTGCTGTCACCTTCAGAAATGGACGCAATGCTTACCGCACTACTGTAATTTCCGCCGCGCTGTCTAGCAGCGTCAGCGCCCATGTCGGGTTCCGAAGCTGTGTTCTCACTATCCGTGGCATACCTCGCTGTTAAAGCGGCAACTTTCTTCTTCTGAAACTGGGGTCAATGACGTTGAAAGTCGTCTTGCTTGCCTTTACCATCAGTCTTGCGGGGCTGCTCACAGCTTTGTTGGGCACCCCGACCTTTCCGCCATCTCCTCCACTGGTTGGTGAGACCGATGTATCCTGCAAAGAGCGAGAACGTTGATAAGGAACCTGAAAACGATCAGGTGACTTTATATTAGCGCAGTTGCGCAAATTATATGTGCGCTCAGTAGACAAAGGTATTGGTGAAAAACGACTTGACCCCTGTTTCTGTTGCTTTTTCCCCTGTTTTCTTTTTTATACCAATTCTGCTTTGGAAAATTGGGGCGGTCATCTTTATCAGAATTCGCCACCTTAGTTTGGTTCTGTGCTGCTGTCTTAGCAAAATGCTTAACACCCAAACTATAGCGGCCAATGGTCTTATAAGCCTACGCAATTATTTTTGGTAACTGTCTGCGTGTATCTGCATCATGGACATCCCACAGAGCATTAGACACCTGGAAGTTTACTGCATCTCCCTTGACATTAGCAAGGGCCAGGTCGGAAACAACCTCAAACGCTCCAACGAGTCTCATTCACAATTCAACAGCCGCCTCTGCTCTGTGTTCATCCTGGACACGCTTAATGACGGAGGGTAGAACAGCCATGGATGGAGTGCCAAAACACTTAGTATAGACCGTCGCAAATATCTTACCCCAGGTTTCACAATGAGGTACCTCCAGTATTAAAGTCTTTCTGCACACTAATAGTAAGATTTCTGTGTTTCTCAACAGGAGTCGTATTAGGAAATACTGCTTCCAGCTGGTCAAATTTCTCAGCAAGCCAAAAAGGCAAATCACTCTTATCCTGGGGCCACTTGCCCATGACGGGATTCATTTTCATCCCGGCTTGTCCAGCTGATTGTGCCGCACCACCAGGTGGCCCCACCTGTACATTGCGGGAGACGTATTGCACAAGAGTCCGATGCACTCCAACGAGGGAGGCAACAAGTGCTCGTAACTTATCGACAGTAACTTGCAGATAACGCAGATGTGGTGTGTAACCAGCCAAAACCAGCCATGTGGGTCTGGGAATAGACAAAGGGCCCAACCGAACCGGCGTTACTGATTGGGGAAGGGCACCATTAAACCAAACTCGATGCTGCCAAGCTGAAATAGGAATCTCCAGTGTCCTATATGGTGTGCAGTTCAGAGGCACTGCCGTGGGAGTGTAAACGTGATACAGACCAGAATCTGCATTGACTGCCGGAAAGGTAACCCATGAGTAGAAAAGCTCAAACGGGTATGCCGCTTCAGCACACCACAAAAACTACTGCCATGCCATCCACAGTGACGCCATACATCTGCAAATGATTGTGGACGGCCACCCTACTATGCTGAGGGATCTCAACAGCAGCCATAAGGACACAGTAGAGAAGAAGAACAAAGAAAATGTAGCGTAGCACTAACGGGTAGTAACTCAAAGTACGAACCTTTTTCAATTATCAAGCTTGAAAAAACCTATGTAACTATAGGTAGGTTAATCCATCACCACTGTCAACCGGAAACAATAGTGAGGGTGTCTTGGACTGATATAAGCACTACTCGAGAGTCTCCGAATAAGACCATGCGCTATGTTGCAGGGATTCTGCTCAGACACAGAATGTTGCACAGAGACCCAGGACCTCAGTGAATTGTGGTGGACTAAAAAACTCACCTCAGTGCCTAGAACCCCTAACTGACTAGCATCAGTGTCACATTAGCTCTTCGTTCTATAGCAAAGGTACCAATGATTAGACAACCAAGAACATGCGACTTAGGTTACTCTCAGGAATGGTGGTAATCAAGAACACTCATCTGTTTGTTATTCTCATACCAGTCCACAACATGGGTAAAAAGAGACACAATACAGTTTAAAATGTTTATTTTAATGACGTGCTCTAAGATGCAGTATTTTTGCGAACATAAGCAGGCATATGATTAAAAATAATACGATCAGCATTGTTACAAATCCACAAAACACAAAAGGAGAAATCATATTATAATGATAGTGGAAACAGATCCTATAGTGCCTTGTATGCCACCCTCCCTAGCAAGGAACTATGGGCTAGATGTAGGTAATTTGGATTTACCGATTCATAAATACTGAATTTTACCGATTCTGTATTTATGAATCGGTAAATCCAAAGTAGGTAAAAAATCGGTAAAAAATACCCAATCGGTAATATTCGGTATTTACCGAATCGGTATTTGCCGATTCGGTAATTGCCATTGATTCCTATGGGCCTTGAGGCCCATAGGAATCAATGTCAATTCCCGAATCGGTAAATACCGATTCAGTAAAATTACCGAATTGTCAAGGGGGACAGGGTGTCACTTTGACACCCTGTTGCACCCCTGATTGTGGCTTGTGTGCCATGTACATACATGCTCTTAGGGCATGTATGTGTGCCACATGGCAGAGGTGTACATGCACAGATGTGCATGTATACAGGAATTCGTTATTTACCATGAAATAGTATGTCATGGTAAATAACGAATTCTTAAGGGCCTGTGGCACTGTTTTCAGTGCCACCTACATCTAGATTTACCGATTCAGTAAATTTACCGATTCGGTATTTTACCAAATCGGTAAAATTACCGAATCGGTGCATTTACCGAATCGTTAAATTTAAGGCCCCCTACATCTTAAACACCAAATACCGGTCGGTAACGGACGAAATTCGGTAATTTCGGCCGTTACCGACCGGTATTGGGCCACCTACATCTGGCCCTATGTTTTATAAAATATAGAAGGTGATCTAGGCTTGAATAGGCGACCCCATACCTCCAAGATCAGCAGAGGTGTATCACATCAGGATCTGCAAAAGCTCTCTGTATCTCTAGAAACAGATTTTCTCCAAGTGTCTAAAATCATGTATGCAGTGCAATATTAAAGGCGCCAGAATTTCAGTTAACAGCTAACATTGTTATGATAACCTTGGAGGCTTCAGAACTCACTGCGCAGACTAAGGTTGCAATGTAAGTCTAGGGATGTTGAAAATAAGCCATTCTCATGTGAAGATATTCACGAAGTCAAACTTACAACAACAGCTACATGCAGTGTTGTGTGCAAAGGCGGCAAAAAGGCAAAATGGTGTTTAAACTTCCAATAAGCCTAGGCTAACATAGCAATGTGTGAAGCAAGGCCCTGCCTTTACTATAGCTCTCGATTACATTGCTACAAAGGTGTCATGTCTTTCAATCCAAGCATCCCATTTCTTAGTGCAAGGAGTATTTGACACTCACTGTTAAGTCAGTTAAGAACTCCTTAGCCTGACCTTCCCTTTCAACTCAATGTGCAAAGAGGGTTTCTTATTCTTCATTTGTTATTTGCTTCTGGCATATTCCCAGGATTGGACATCCTACAGCCATTCTAGAGAGAAGTACATGTCATTTACCAAATGGTTTTATTGAAATAACCCACACTGTTCCTCCCCACTGTAGAATGTGATCCGGGATATTTCTCTGTCTTACTTTTCAGGATTAAAAAGCCTGAAGTATAATCATTCCTGTGCCCACCAGTGGTAGTTCTACCCAGGACAGTTTCCGAGGGAACTTAATCCTCCTTGAATTTTCACATTCTTGGATCCCGATATCAGGATCCTCTGGGCTGTGTCTTACTATCACTTTATATATTATAAATGTTACCCCTACCTTTACGGCAAAGTGTGCCCTATGTGTTTTCCAGGTTCACTTGGTTAACAGGATGGGTCTATAATCTGTAAGGAGTTCTTACCTACAAATAAAAAGACACAATTGGGGGCGCTAGGTGGCGTATGAGCGGAATGGCCGTCCTTAAGTGAGGCTTCCGCAGCTTGTGCCGTTATCCTACAAGTAATCCTGCCCAGGTGGCAATGGCTGCCAAATAAACATTGATTTGCTGTGCCCAAGACATTGGGAGCTAGCAGTGCTTGTTTGACTTATGACCGGTGCTGTTCAGCGCTGTACCTGGTGGTTGCTGCTTCCGCCGCCGAGAGGTCCTGTTCTGCTCAGAGCTGTGGCTGGGCGTGGAACGCTATGCACGGACCGTGGTCCCGACGTGGCTGCTGGGCCTTCACACTGAAATTGTCCGGAGAAGAGGTGCGGTGAGTGTTGCCCTGTCGCTTCGGGGCCTAACGTCTGACTCGAGCAGTTGCTGCGCGGAAGGCGTTTACGGCTGAGGGTGATGGCCGCCTAATCCCCATGTGGCGGACCTCGAGTTAGTCCCCTGGGGTGAAGTGCCATTTTAAATCAAGTCGCGCGGGTGAAAGATTGGCCATAAGCGGCGGCGCTCGTCGTTTGTACCCTGCGAGGCTCAGCACAAATCACACGCAACGGATGCTACTATTGAAGTAGGGATTGAAATAACCAAAATTCTGATAAGGTCTGAGCCCTGTTGAAACCCCATGCGCATCCTCACAGCCTGCTGCACAATTCACTACAGTCAGGCCATGGTGACGGACACTAAAGTGTAATGCGCTTAAAGCATTTTATCTGCACAATGGCGCAAGGAAAATATGCTCAGCAGCACGAGAGCTGACTCATTGGAAGAAGTGAACGAAGGCTCGCAACGTTTAGCTGGTAATTATTGACAGTGGGAGAGACCTGCAGCATCATCACGGTCTCTGATGGCTAATCCCTAACCAGTTACACTGGTGCACAGTCACTCCTAGTGTCTCCTGCCTCATGGAGCACTGACACACCGAGACCTGGAAAGTGCCACCACTCTGTAGAAACCCTAGCAGTGAGGGAAGATAATAAATTGTGTATTCAACTGTGTCAGGTGCTCAGGCACCCCCTATCCAGAGACAAGTACTAAACACAAGACTGTTGAGCGCTTATAATGGGGAAATCTGACGCTAGACAGCCATGGCTCACCTTCAACGCTCAAAAAAAAGTGCCCGCCTGCAGTAGACGGAGGTAGAGGGTGGCGCTGAGATGTTAGTGCAAGAAACACCTCCTTCTCAGGGCGAGGATATGAAAGCAATCTTTCTGGAGGTCAGTCAGGGCCTTGCAGCCATCGTTGACAAAATAGATGCCATGACTACACGCATGGACACTATTGTCCATAAAATAGATGGCCATGAAGAGCGCATCAAGTAGACAGAACGCCGCATCTCTGATGCTGAAGACGCCACCTCTCACATTTAAAACTCTGTGTCGTAAATGGACAAACTACTGAAAATAATTGCTGCAAAGAATGAGGATATCGAAGCGAGAAGCAGATGGAACAATATTCGAGTCCTAGGCATTCCAGAAAGTACAAATACGGGCAAAATGTAAGAATACATAGAGAGGATGCTACTGGCAGTGGTGGGGTTGAAATCTCTCTCCCCTCACTTCATAGTCGAATGGGCTCATCGTTCCTTGGTCCCGAAACCTCCACCTGGAAGTATGCCTCGACCCTTTATCGCACGCCTTCTTCATTACAGGGACCGTGACGTTGCCCTTAAGTTGGCTCGGGAAAAGAAAGAGCTACATTTTGAGGGAGTACCATTCACCATATATCCTGATTTCACGGCAGCTGAGCCGGAGGAGCGGCGTAGGTTTCTTCCTGTTGAACAGAAGCTACGACAAGCCTAAATAGACTATGCCCTAATGTATCCAGCCCATCTTCGAGTTACTCATCAAGGTAAGTAGATGTTCTACTGAAACATCTAAAGCGCCATCATGCTGCAACTGTCACCCAGAATGGCTCGCCTAGATCGTCTTCACCAAATATGAAATGATCGTTCATTTGTGAGGGAGTCGCACACACATTACATGGACTTGAGGCGCTGTGCTGATGTGATGCCACGGCGCTACTGCATCATGATCCCATTCTCATGGGATACCCGACTATGTTGGCCAGATACGCCACATGATGGGTAAAATGAGATAAATGTAACCGGGCACCCTCATTCCCTTGCAGGGGTCGAAGTTTCCATCTTGTTAACCCTTTGACGGTGAGGGACACCTGTGAGCTGCCTAGTAGTTCCCCCCTTATGGAAGATCCCCCTTTTTTCTTTAATTTGAATAGCTCGCATAGTATTGTGCTGTTTGTTGTTGGACTTTTGTTTTAGGGAATAGGGAGGAGTAGACACGTCTGGCATGTTTGGGATGCTTCAGTGGGTGGGGGAGGTTGAGGTGCTTGTTGGTAAGACTTTGATTACGTATACACTACAGCAAAACAGACAAAATTGTGTATATCTTCTTGTTCTCTATGCAAAAGGTACAGACATACACTTTTATTATTTTCACACCAATGGGGAGTATGGCTGATTCGTTAACTAAGCAACCTTTATGGATAATATCTTGAAACGTCCGAGTGCTAGGTGACGTGTGGATATGCCGACAGATACTAGCCTACTTAGATTGTCATCAGATAAATATTGTCATGCTCCAAGAAACCCACATTAACCCGCAGCAGACTACCACTTTGGCCAGTAAATTTGCAGAATATAGGATCTTTTCCTCATATTCCTCCTATGCAAGAGGCACTGCTATTCTTGTTAAAAAATTAACACCTTTTACACTAGCCGGTACGATCATAGATCAGTATGGGAGGTACACAATTGCATGGGGACGCCTGGGCTTGGACTTGGTCACTTTGATATGTTACTATGGTCCCAATTTCAACATTCCTAACTTTTTTACTGGCCTCTGGGGAAAGATTATGGGCATAGGCTCTACCCATATAATATGGGGGGGAGACTTTAATGTGGCCCTTAATCCTGCAGTAGATAGGTCCAACACTACTTCACATCACTATAAAAAATCTCATGCAGTGCTACAGGGGATACTGGAGGAAGGTGGCTTAATCGATGCCTGGCGCCATCTTTACCCAGGCGCAAGGTAGGGTACACACTTTACAACACAGGCTGCAACTTGGGCTGGGTTTGATTATTGCCTACTGTTCGGTGGCCTGGGGCCATATCTACGAGACGTCGCACATTTAGCTAGGACCTTCTCTGACCACTCCCCCGTGAAACACATGCTTACACCTCCAGGTTATAATGTACCGCGATGCAACTGGAAACTACAGCCTTCAGCATTATTAGATGCGGTCTTCCATAGCAAACTGGGTGAGAAAATCCAAGATTTTTTTCAAAGAAATAAGGGCTCCGTAGACAGTGTGGAAACTTTATGGGAGGCCTTTAAGGCCACGATCAGAGGGTTCTGCATCTCTTAAAGCTTTGGAGTGTTTCGAGATATACAGGGCACAATACGGAAACTGGAGAAGGACCTCAAAACACTAGAGACACAACTTGCTGCAGGGGGTGGAGGACAAACGCAACATGAATTCCGTGAGAAACTGTCAGAGTATACTGATACCGCAGCCCGCAAGACAAAATTCAGGGGGAAATACTGGATAGCTCGCAGATATGGAGAGGGTGAGTGAATTGGGAAAGCACTAGCTGAGGTGATAAAGCGTCTGCATTTCTCTAACTATGTATTGGAAGTCTTAGGACCTGGAGAGGTGGTGCACCGAGACACAGCTGACATACTTGCAACATTTACCTCACACTACTCCACATTGTACACCTCACAAAGAAGAGACTATTTTGAGCTCGACAGTTTCCTGGGTGACATAGTGCTCAGATGGTTCGATGATTCACAGCAGGAGTTTTTATGTGCCCCTTTTAAGATCGACAAAATCCAGGAGGCGATAATGCTGATGAAATCCGGAAAGGCACCTGGTCTGGACAGCATTTCTCCCAAATTTTACAAAGCCTATATAGACTTGATGACCCCAATTGTGAAAGAGATTTATGAGGACTCCCTGGAGAATGGCACACTTCCCCCTTCCATGAGAGAGGCACTTATTACTTCCCTTCTGAAGCCTGGTAAGTCCCCAGTTTCATGTGATTCATATAGAACACTATCGCTCATAAATTGTGACTCAAAAATATTGGCCAAATTCATTGCTAACCGATTAGCCCTCAATGGACAAACTTGTCTTCCCTGATCAATCGGGCTTCATTCCTGGGCATGCCACTACACACAATCACTGCCCCCTCTTTTCCATTCTCCAGAACATAGCTCCTGAACTGCCACTGGCTGCAGCGTTTTTAGATGCCACTAAGGCGTTTGATTCAGTGGAATGGGACTATCTCCTTGGAGTACAACAGTGCATGGGCTTTCCCCCCTATTCCTGTCCTCAATACGGTCGCTCTATATGTGTCCCATATGTGTTATGAAACGGGCATTTATTGTCTGCATTCCCCATCTTGAGAGGCACCCAGCAAGGATGCCCATTCTCCCGCCTAATATTCATCCTCGCGATCGAACCCATAGCGTCTAACCTGCGGCAGCACCACCAGGATAAAACACTCCAATGTAAGTTATGCCACATTCTGATTTCCCTCTATGTGGATGATATTACCCTTTATGCAAGAGACCCTCAGCAAAATATGAATCCCTTGCTGCTGGAATTCATTATTTTTGGGAAACTCTCTGGGGTTCATACCAACTCGGGGAAGTCACAAATATTCCCTTTAACGCCCGCGGTCACTAGATTCCCCCTGGATTTCCCGCTGGAGAGGTGCGATACCGACTTGCCTTTTCCAGGGCATCGAGTCTCAGGAGACAGGGAAGAATTAATATGCCTCAATTATGGTACCACTATGGACCGGCTCACAAACAGCGTCACTCGTTGGATCTCCCTGCCGCTCTCGCTTGCAGGCAGAGCTTCCTTAATGAAAATGGTAGTGCTTCCGCAACTCTTGTATTTATTCATGAATATACCTTATAATCCTGGTCGATAATTTTTCAAGACACTCCGCTCAGAAATAATAAGATTGTTCTGGGGAGGTAAACAGCCTCGACTACACTGGTAGATACTCGCGAGACCCTACGCGCAAGGAGGGTTCGATATTCCAGACTTCGAATTATATTATACATGTGCACAAGCTCATTATGCCTATTATTGGATTCATCCCCCTAGGTACATGCCACAGGTGGCGGTGGAGCACTGGCTAGCTGACCCCATCCCCTTGGATGGGATGCTGCACGCACCCATCTGTACGCGCGACATAGCACCCACGACGGGCACGGTTGATGAATGGCATTGTATCTTAGGTCTCCTTAAATCTCCCATGGTGTACTCACCGTTGTTACCCCTGTCCTATCATTCACGGATGCCTCTACTTCAAGAAAAGGGATTTCTCAAATTATGTGAGCGCGCTAACATTACCAAAGGGGGAGATCTCTTTCATAATGGTACATTTAGCTCATCTGACCACATTTTACACGAGATGCAACCCTCCTCTCTCGACATCTTTTTATATGTTCGTCTCCGCTAGAGTGCAGTCCCCTGATGGCTCTGTTGGGTTATACCGAGCAGGTCCCCAAGTTATACTGTCGATACCTTACCATATCTCCGTTACGTGCTAAGTGTAGAGTAGCTTGCAGATGGGGTAGGGGACGAGCCCCAAAATTCAAGGAGTGGCTTGATGACTTAACATACTGCCAGGAACAGCTGACTACATATCCTGAAACACTTGCGCGCTTCGAGGCCCAAGGATATCTGGAACCCTCTCCAGAGTTATCATCTGGCATGAAATGCGGAGGTCATATCTGATACCCCGTCTAAGATGGGATCATAATGTTGACTTTGTCATACATTTTTTTTTTAATTGTATACTGATATAGGGAATGCGTCATGACTTGACCCTTTCTCCCCTCCTTCTTAACAAACTCAGCACCACTGTTTCGAAATGTGCCCTGAGATAACAATGTGCTATCATTGAATGAACCTCTTGTAAATACTGCTGTCACTTTTTCTATTAATTCCGAAATGAATGTCATGTTTACTGTATTGCAGCTTATCTACCCAAAGACCAATCATAATGTGCTATGTGTCATGAGGCTGTACAAATGAGGACTTGATTTGTTGTAACATGATATTGCACTGTCCATGACTTATTCTTTACACTTATCTCCTTTTTTTATGAGACAAGTATGATGAATATGTAACCCTTTTTAATGTCTGTCATTATATACTAAAGACTGTAATGTATGCCATATCTCACTAAAATCAACAAATACATGTTTATTTTATTTTTTTGCAGGGCTGATTGATTTTGTGTAAGAAGGAACACCTTCCTGTACAAAATCAATTCAGGTGATTTCATCTTTCTGCATTCTGCAGCACACATAGAAAAAGGAAAAAACGAGGAGAAATGAAAACATTTCTCCTTGTTGCCTCTCAGTACCGCCACCCCTGGGGTGGTGTTAGATTCTGACGCATTTCAAGATTTAAAATTTCATGTAAATCTGGGAATGCTTCAGATTCCATGGGAGTTGTGTGGGAAAACCTCCAGCAACATCCATGGTACGCCCCTTTCACCTAGTGTTCTGTGTAAAAGGTGCACATATTTGCAAGGCAGTGGCTTTAAGTGGCCTTGTAAATATGCACGGACAAAAAAGTGACGTTTCTGTGGTGCAAAAGTGCTCATAAATGAGGCCCTGAGTGCGTAGTCTAAACTTCTAAGGGCCTTGCTTCGCCTTCATGATTTTACATCGGACTCTTTTTCTCCTGCCCTTTCAATATATATGGCTGGCAAAGAGCCATACAGATACTCCACACAATGTCAGCCAAAAGGCAAAGGAGTATTCAACTTAGCGCTGTAGACAGAACATGCTCATTTTACAATGGCAAGTGTACATTTTAAAATGTTCACTGTTTTTCCCATCTTTCTAAGTAGTCAAGTCAAATATACTTTTATTTGATTTCATTAAAAAAATAATAAAAGGGCAGAGAAACCACCATAGATAAAAACATGAATAAAATATACATTTTTGAATTCGAAGAATCGGGAAAAGACATGGAAAAATGTTTCTTCAATGTACTAATCTGTATGTGCTTAAGTAGGGTACAGGCTTGTGCCGAACTGTCGAAGGAAATTCTTTGTTTATCCCTCCTGAAGTAAAACATTGAGACCTCTGTCCGGCTGGACAAGTCCTATCAATATAGAATCGATTGTGTCTATATTTATTGTTCTCGTAAATTAATTTCAAGAATTTCAAGACGTTTATGGCACTGCCGTACAGTGGGATTGATGAGCCTCTGAGGCAATGACTCCCTGCTGCACTACAAGTTCTCACTTGTTCCTTCCGGAACACCTCCCAAAGGACCCTTTTGCGTGTTTCTGCTAGGGCAGGGCAGATGCATTTTAGATGCAGTAGGGATTCATCCCCTACCCTGCATAGGCTGCATTACTTTGATTGCCATGAGTGTTTCCATTTCGGGGTTAGGTCCTTGGATGGATATGACCCAAGCCGTAATAATGTGAAGAAGTGTTTTTTCTGGTGAGAAAAATGATCTAGCAAATAAGGTTGGGGTTGCATCCTTTGCTATGTTTGTATCACGGTCCAGGCATGGGATATTTTTGCTAGAGCTGTTTTGTCTAATAATAATGAGTACTGTTTTTTCGCTTTTTTGACCGCAGATTGAAAACCGAGGTAGGTAGGAGCACTAATCCAGCCTCCCTTAGCTGCAAAGCCGAGAACGTAGCCTTCAGAACTTTGAAGATTAAACTATTAAGCCTGGCTTGGTTTTCAATCTCTACCCAACAATAGTGAGCAATTGTGTTGTCCTCTGCGTCCCTCATCTTTTACTATTTTAAAAGAACTTCTTAAGGTCCCAGACTCCGGACCTAGAACCCCGCCAGATCCCAAAGCAGATGAGGTAAAATGCCGCAAACTGGCAATCTTCTTCGAGGAGAAGATCCAGAAAATCTTGGCATCTATTCCATCGACCAACTTGAGTGAGGAAAAAGAAATTAATATCACTCGCACTTCCCCCCGTGTAACTTCCTGGGGACCAGTGACGGTCGAAGAGGTCGAAAGCACACTAGATACCATCAAAAGCGGATCTCCTAGGGACCCCGCTCCACTACGCATCCTCAAGAAAGTAGCACTGACCATCGTCCCTCCCCTTACCCATCTCATTAATGCCTCACTACAACAGGGAGTCGTTCCCTCCAGCTGGAAGGCTGCAGTTGTCAAGGCGCTATTAAAAAAACCCTCCCTGGACCCCTCGGACTTGGCCAATTACAGGCCAATCTCCCTTCTTCCCGGAACCAGTAAGATTGCGGAAAAGCTTGTGAATAAAAAACTCTCACAATATTTGGAAAGCAACAATCTGCTAAAAAATTCGCAGACTGGATTCCGCCCAGGGCAGGGCACTGACATCGCCCTTCTTGCAGCGGTGGAGGAGGCCAGAGCACTTCTGGACGCAGGGGGATCAGTGGCAGTGATCCTCCTGGACCTCGGTGCAGCCTTCGACACCGTCAACCATCAGCTCCTTATTCACCGACTCAGGAATATCGGGGTGGAGGGAACTGCGCTTACCTGGCTCACCTCTTTCTTGAGCCAACGCTCTTATCAGATCTGGGAGAATGACACCCGCTCCCCCGAAGCACCCCTCCAATGCGGCGTGCCTCAGGGTTCTTCCCTGAGCCTGACATTATTTAATATCTACATGTCCCCATTGGAGGAGGTTGTCATCCCGTTTGGAGTGAGTGTCGTCAGCTACGCTGATGACACTCAATTAGTGGTGTCTCTATCTCACCCAAGTCAAGAACCAGCGGACTTATATAACTGTCTCACGCAAATACAAGGATGGATGAACAGCTCATCTTTGAAACTTAACGGTTCAAAGACAGACATTCTCCTCCTTGGCAAGAAGGGGCTGTCCCTTTCACAGAACATCTGGCCCCCCTGCCTGGGTGCGCCTCCTGACCTGAAGTCCGAGATTAAAAGCCTCGGCATTTGGCTATAAAAAGATCTGTCTTTTAAGACACAAGCCAAAAAAGTTGCCGGGATGTGCTTTGGTCGGGAAACAACCTTTACAACGCAACTATTACAACGCAGTGCTATTACAATGCATTTTTTACAACGCAAAAACTATTACAACGCATGTTATTACAACGCACGTTATTACAACGCAAATACTATTACAACGCATGTTATTACAACGTAAATTTATTAATTTTAAAATATTAATTTTTAAAAATAAAAATGTTGTTTATGTATTAAATATATTTAATTTTAAATTGCTAAAATGTTAAAATGAATATAATTACAAGCATTAATACTTAGTTATTTATTTTGAGTAATAAATATTTAATTATTTAAATTTAATGTTGGTGTTAATTAATAGTATAAAAATTTAATTCCTATGTATTACAAATATATTTTAAATTTGTAATAATTAAACTATTTATTTAAATTACAATAATTAATACTCAGGTATCTTTTTAGAAAAAGTAATTGTTTTCAATAATGTTGGTGTTAATTAATAGTATAAAAATGTAATTCCTATGTACTACAAATATATTTTAATTTTGCAATAATTAAACTATTTATTTAATTACAATAATTAATACTCAGGTATCTTTTTAGAAAAAGTAATTGTTTTCAATATATAATATATTTATTTTTTTATTTATTGGATAAATGTTATCATAATAAATTTAAAAAAGAAATACTCAGGTATTTATTTTCTGTAAAAAATATTTAATTATTTAAATGTAATGTTGGTGTAAAAGTTAGATAAATGTTAATAAAATAATAAATTAATTTCTATGTATTAAATATATATTTTAACATTTTAATTATAAAACAATTTATTTTTTCAATTAATTAATTATTATATTAATAATACTCATGTATTATTTATTACAAGTGTAAGTATTCTATATTTTATATTTATATTTTAATATTTTATTATTTAATTATATTCTTGGATTAATGTAACACAAATTAATACTTAGGTTTTTAAAAAAATAATAATATTGTTTTAACTTAATGAAGTGATTAATGATTTAATAAAGGTTATTAATTTAAAAGATTTATAATTTACTTTATATAATTATATTAAGTTCAAAATTATTATTAAAAAATATATTTATTTACAAAATAATTATTGAAAATATATATATATTTTTTAAAACTATACACATATAATTAATACAATTTAAGGCTTTTTTCCCACGGTTTAACATTGATTTCAATGGGAGGTTTAGTCCTTCTTTTATTGCAATGACCGCTCCATAGTAATCTAACGCAATGGATTAGTAAGGACGAAAAAGAACAGAAGGAGGAGAGAGAAAATGAAAACAAGACCAGCATACAGGGAAGTGAAGAAAAACATTATTTATCGTAGTGAATAAAATAGTTAAAGAGTAAAAATAATGAAGTAAAAAAGTATAAAGACAATGACGTCCTTTTCAAATTTGTTTTATTTTTGTTAAAAAAATATATTAAAAAAATTTCAATTTTTATTAATATACTTCATATTTTTTAATAATTTAATAACATCAAATAACATGTGAAATAAAATAATATATTTTATTAAATAATGTATAATAAGTAGTCCTTTGTTTATCTTGTTACATTTTGATGACGTATTTACGTTGACATCGACGTTAGCGGCCATTTTGGATAGCATCGATTGCTGGAAGCAGCTGGAAGCTGATCTGCGCTCAGGTAGGAAACTTTATAAAGTTATTTTTTAAGTAAAAAACTTTATTGAACATATATATTGTAATGAAAGATTAAGGAGAGGTTGCGATACTTGTTAAATGATGTTTAAACTTTGTTTTCAGTATGTCGCCGAACATATTACTTGCATATGTCTACGTCGGGTTATGTAACAAAAAATGTAATGGATACAGAGTCAAAATAAGTATATATGTTTGATTTATTGAAAACATTTTGAACGTTTAATTGTTTGAATAAACTTAGATATGTTTATTGATTGATAAGTTGAAGCGGAGAAATAGGATAGTTTGTTTGTTTGTTTTTTCTAAAATGATTGCTTTGCAGAAGGTGTTTGATAAGTAAAACTGTTTATTTCGAATTGTACGAAAAAAAAGGAGTCATTTTTTTTGGATTTGTGTTTTTTTTCCTTTCAAAGCTTTACATTTTTGTATATTGTATTTTTCGTTTCGAGGCAGTGATTTGATGTATTGCTTTAAAGACATTTTTTTGAATTGTTTAGGAAAATATAAGTTTTGGAATGTGATACTATATGATTTAGATAGTGAGAAGAATAATAGTTAGGATGTGATATATGATAACAAATAAATATCCAGGTTGGAATTGTAAAAAAATTTAAAAATATATTTTACCGATAAATGCTTAAGGTTTAAGGATTTGTGTGACAAAGACGTATTTCTTTAGAAAGACGTCCTTTTTTGGTTAAAATTAAAAAAATGATTAAATAATATACCGTATATGTAATACGTTAGCAAAAAGGATGGAATTTTATGCCATTTGATTATTTAGTTAATTATGAGATACAAAGCATTACTGCAAATAACTAAAATAAGTTCAGGTCATATTAAAAATTATGACAAATAATGTCATATAAGTATTTTGTTAATCACAGTTTTTAGGATATCAACCGTTTGATTATTAAAGCATCACTTTGGAAAAAATAAGTGGTGAGAAAGGATAGAATATTGGAATCTTCGCGTTCAAAATGTTTTCACAACAAATATATTAGATATTGAATGCAATGGATATCATCATAACTTTGGAAAAATAAGGATATAAATAATTTTTGTACGATTTAAAGGGTCTTTTCAATAGGAAACATATTCCAGTGAAATTACCTTCTCTGCAAAAAAGAGGAATTAAAAAAAAAAAATTAATAAAGGTAATGGAACCCGACAAAAAATTGAAAAAAAAATGTAAACAAAAATGGCAATTAAATGACATTTGTTAAAAATTTTTCGGTCAAAGCAGGAAAGTAAAATAGTGAAAAATGATTAGAAATGTAATATGTTAGCAACATTTTCCAGGTAGTCTAATGCCACAGTCAACGAAAATTGTTGAAGTACTCCCAATAGTCTCTCAGACATTTCCTTAGCTTGCTTAGAAGGTCGTGGATTTAGGCTACCTGTTAATGCTTGGGCAAGTCTCATTTCTTGAAAACTTTGCTCCTTCTTCAAAGTTTTCAAAAAAGAGTAGAAATTTGGATGATGTTTACCAATTGTATGACTGAAGGAGTTATGCCATCCCTCTATGGCATTGTTTGTTTTAGCACCTCCTTCTAAGCAGGTTGAGTAGCAGTTCCACCACTCCACATGGAAACGTGGTTTCCTCCTGCGACCCGATCGGCTTAGATGCCCAATCCATGTGTCCTCAAAGTAATTTAACAAGGGAGCCAATTTTTCTTCATTTTCGACATAACATTCAGATTCAGAAATTGCAGTGTAGTACTCGTCTACACTTTCAGGAGGTACAAAACAAAGTGCTGTTAATTTTTTTAATTCAAATTGCAGTTTACTATCTGAGCAGTAATCTGTAACCAGGGATGTTTTTTGTAACTTACGCCAATATGCCTGGGAAAAGTGAAAAAAACACCCCTGAATTTGGGTATCCACGTACAATTTGTTGATCACATTGATCATAGTCAATTCAAAATCAATAATGATTTTCCGAGGACTTTTGCCAGATGTTTTGTCTTTAATCACTGTTAAAAATTCAGTGTAGGTTGCAGATTGCTTATCTGGTAGTAAACTGTACACTAAGGGAACTACATTTTTGTTAATTTGTGCATGAATGCTGTAAATTTGAGTGAATGGATGGGGTGTACATTTAAACGTTCCATCCATCATCCAAATTTCAGTATTCTCTAACTTAAAAAGGTTGCGGGGAGTACTAAAAATTAAAATACGTTTCAGAGGGTTTTGGTTGTCATAGAGTAAGAAAGGTTCATTAGAGAAAGACAGAGTAAGGTCATGAGGAATAGTTATGTCAGCAAAAGTTTGAGGGGTAACTGTGTGTGTGTTACTTGCCTGCTTTTTACGTTGGATAATTCTACGCAAATTGGGTATAATAGGCATATTACAAGCAATATGACCAGGGACATGCTGTGCAACCTCTCTTAATATTGAGCCAGGAGTTTCATTGGAGGTGGATGCAATATCCTTCATCTCGTTAATTGTTTGACGTATTTCAATCTCCATTGCAGAGGCAGAGTGGTTATGGTCAGTGGTATTTACTACGATGTCACCAATAGTAACCGCTCTGCCGCTGCAACGGGAAGAATAATATTTCACACACCTCCAATGTTTCCTTGGTTCACTTAATCTTTCATTACAATATATATATATCCACAATGCTGCAGAAGTCTGTTCCCTTTCCTGGATTTAATATAGGATGCTGTGGCCTGGCTTGACATTATCTGTTGAAAAAAAAAAAAAGAAGAAAATTATTATGTTTTATATATATATATATATATATATGTTTTATTTCTTAGAAAAGGATACATTTTTTATGTTTAAATTAAATCTCTGAGTTAATATAGTAAGTGCTACACTTACACTATCCAGCACTTATCCTACTGATGCACTTTCTAAGAGTTGGAATATTAATTGGAACCCCTACACTATCCAGCATTTACCCTACTGATGCAATTTCTAGGAGTTGGAATAGTAATTGGAACCCCTACACTATCCAGCACTTACCCTACTGATGCACTTTCTTGGAGTTGGAATAGTAATTAGAATCCCTACACTATCCAGCACTTATCTTACTGATGCACTTTCCTGGAGTTGGAATAGTAACTGGCATCCCTTCAGTATCATGCACTTATTCTACTGATGCACTTTCCTGGAGTTGGAATAGTAACTGGCATCCCTACACTATCCAGCACTTACTCTACTGAGGCACTTTCCTGGAGTTAGAATAGTAAGTGGCACCCCTACACTATCCAGCACTTACCCTACTGATGCACTTTCCTGGAGTTGGAATAGTAACTGGCACCCCTACACTATCCAGCACTTACCCTACTGATGCACTTTCCTGGAGTTAGAATGGTAACTGGCATCCCTACATTTTCCAGCACTTACCATACTGATGCACTTTCCTGGAGTTAGAATAGTAAGTGGTACCACTACACTATCCAGCACTTACCCTACTGATGCACTTTCCAGGAGTTGGATTAGTAATTGGAACCCCTACACTATCCAGCACTTACTCTACTGATGCACTTTCCAGGAGTTAGAATAGTAATTGGAACCCCTACACTATCCAGCACTTACCATACTGATGCACTTTCTGGGAGTTGAAATATTAAGTGGCACCGCTAAACTATCCAGCACTTACCCTACTGAGGCACTTTCCTGGAGTTGGAATATTAAGTGGCACCTCTTCACTATCATGCACTTACCATATTGATGCACTTTCCTGGAGTTGGAATAGTAACTGGCACCCCTACACATTAAGTGGTACTCCTACACTATCCAGCACTTACCTTACTGATGCACTTTCTTGGAGTTGGAATAGTAATTGGAACCCCTACACTATCCAGCACTTACCATACTGATGCACTTTCTGGGAGTTGAAATATTAAGTGGCACCTCTAAACTATCCAGCACTTACCCTACTGAGGCACTTTCCTGGAGTTGGAATATTAAGTGGTACTCCTACACTATCCAGCACTTACCTTACTGATGCACTTTCTTGGAGTTGGAATAGTAATTGGGACCCCTACACTATCCAGCACTTACCATACTGATGCACTTTCTGGGAGTTGAAATATTAAGTGGCAACCCTAAACTATCCAGCACTTACTCTACTGAGGCACTTTCCTGGAGTTGGAATATTAACTGGCACCTCTTCACTATCATGCACTTACCATATTGATGCACTTTCCTGGAGTTGGAATAGTAACTGGCACCCCTACACTATCCTGCACTTACTCTACTGATGCACTTTCCTGGAGTTAGAATAGTAAGTGGCACCCCTACACTATCCAGCACTTACCCTACTGAAGCACTTTCATGGAGTTGGAATAGTAAGTGGCATCCCTACACTATCCAGCACTTACTCTACTGATGCACTTTCCTGGAGTTAGAATAGTAAGTGGCACCCCTACACTATCCAGCACTTACCCTACTGAAGCACTTTCATGGAGTTGGAATAGTAAGTGGCATCCCCACACTTTCCAGCACTTACCCTACTGAGGCACTTTCTGGGAGTTAGGATATTAATGGTAATATTAATCGTGTTAATAAAATTAAAATGTTAAAATTAAGTTGATTAAATGTTCAATATAAACATTCATTACTTCATATTAAGTACTTACATGAATATCCGTGAATAAACGCTATAAAGTTGGATACTGCTGATATGTAGTTCAAGAGGTCAGAGAGTCACCAGTTGACGTCTGCTTACTCTGGGAGTTGATAATCAACTGAATGTAAAATGGTGTCTTGCTTCTATTTATATGTTTTACTCAATAGCATAATTAATTTTTTAATTTACACCGTTACACTTCTAATTTTATAGTAAGAATTATAATGTGGAAACGTTTAATTTAAAATGTTTGGTTATGAAGTGTTGTTTTGAGAATTTCATTCCGTTCTTGGCATCCATTTTGAGACTTGTGTTTATCTTTAAGGTCAAGGAAATAGTTGATGGACTTCTTTGTTAAAAAAAGTACTTAAAATGGCGGATTTATATAAGCAATATCTTTTCGTTGAAATGAAATCTTTATTTTTCATTTTCTTAATTAAGTTTCTATGTTTTAAAGGCCGTTTTAAATCAAAGATAATATTTCGTTCAGTAAAATTGGCGAATTTTTATAAATGCGAGTACTAATTTTGTTACTCGAGTATTAATTTTGTTACTCGAGTATTAATTTTTTAAAAATCAGTAATTTCTGACTATTTCCGTGCAGTTTATCTTCACATTTTAAAACACTTCCCCACCCAAAACCCCTAATTTCCCTGCATCCCGTTACAGATTTTATATATCAAAAAAAATATATTTTAATGCGTTGTAAAAGTATGCGTTGTAAGAGTATTCGTTGTAATAGTACTTTTCTATTACTTACTATATATCGCGTTGTAATAGTAGTCGTTGTAAAATATTGCGTTGTAGTATACAACGCGTTGTAAAAAATGCGTTGTAAAAGCATACGTTGTAAAAGTATGCGTTGTAACGCCGTACATCGGCTTTGGTCTCCTCAAGTCGATCAGGAAAATTCTGCCTCTACTTCCTTCCACCTCCCAAAAACTGTTAATCCAAGGCCTTATTTTATCAAGGTTGGATTACAGTAATATCATCTACCTAGGCGCCCCTGAGGCAACCCTGAACACATTACAAAGGATCCAGAATTCTGCCGCTCGGATCCTCACCAATACCCCGGCTAGAGCTTCGGCCAAACCAGCCTTGAAGCTCCTCCACTGGCTACCAGTGAGAGAGCGAGTGAAGTTCAAGGCCTTATGTCTAGCTCACAGACTTCTACAAGACAAAGGCCCACCTATTTTAAGGAAATTTATCAGACCTTACAAAGGCCCAAGACCCTTACGATCCGATCAGGAATATCTCATCACCATTCCTAGAGTCAAGAGGGCGCATACGGGAGGAAGGCGCTTCTCTGTCCATACTGCTCGCTTCTGGAACTCGTTACCCCGCGACCTCAGAACAGAACTAGATTATCTTCGATTCAGGAAGCGGCTGAAAACTCACCTCTTTCCCTAATCTGACTCCCACCCCCCCTTGTCCCACTGCCCCTCAGATGTACGGATCTTAGCGCTGGGATACTCACGGGTGACTACGCGCTTTATAAATTTAATAATAATAATAATAATAATAGTATTTGACTAGTGCGCCTTGTCTGTCTGATATCTGGTTTCTTAGGCCGTATTCTAGCTGAATTTGAGCTTGCGGGATGTAACTGGGGATTGCAAACAATTTCTTTAAAGGATTGACTGTGCTATGTTAGTAGATGGCTGGTAGAGCAGCCTGTGAGCTTATTTTTTAAGATTTTAAAGGCGAACAGCATCTGTTTAGATTTGATGCTACCTTGGTCCAGGTGTGTCTTGAAGTTGAGATTGTGGTCAATTTGAAAGCCTAGATATTTATACGAATCCATCTCAGTCAGAGGTCGCTTGCACAAGGTTCTTTCACTGCTTTAAGATGTTTGACAAAGCACATCACCTTCGTTTTTTGGTGATTGTTGATCAATTGAACCGAGGTGATTTATGCTCCTAGTTCGGTGATTAGTCTTTGCAAACTAACCGGTGTTTGCGCTAGGCCAACGATATCATCAGCGTATTGAAGGCTGGGTATAGGAATGTTGCCAAGTTTTGGAGGATCGGATTGAATCAACCGAAGGTGCTCATCCAGGTCAGCGATGTAAATGTTGAAAAGGCAAGGCGCCAGCCCACACCCTTGTTTTAACCCGTTTAGAATTGTGATCTTGTCAGTTATGCTGAGCCCGTATCCTTTCCTGATCTGCATCCACGTCTGAGAAAACAGGTTGATTATAGCCTCCAACAACTTGGCCGGAACCCCCACTTGTGCATTTTTGCCCATAGCCTGGCTCTTGAGACTTTGTCAAAGGCCGCTTTAAGATAGATGAAGCATGCATACAGTGGCCTTGATTTTACAAGAGCTTGGTTGGCTAGGAGGGTGACAGCAGAAATGTCCGTAAGAGTGCCCATTCCAGCCCTAAATCCGGTTTGCGTACAGGTTCGAAGCTTATATCTTTGCCTCCACGTCGATTAACCTGCTCAGTCTATATTTTGAGCGGTCTGAGAGAGGATCCAACTTGTATATTGGGCTTAGAATACTTCACCTCCAGGAGTTGGGGATCGTGTTGGAGGCTAAAACATCCAAGAAAAGAGGAGTCAGATGGTTCGCCCACAGTTGTGGATTTTGCCAGAACAAGGCATTTTGGAGGTCGTTGGGCCCTAGGGCACCCCGGATCTTAAGTTTTTAGGACTTGCTCATTAAGGATCCGCAGGGAAAAGTCTGGTAAATCAGAGGTGGAATCGTATTTTACTAGATCTCTGGCAGCGGCTCAGTTCCTTGTAAAAACACGATGGTTTTGCTAATGATGTTATGTTAAAAGAAAAATGTCTAATGCACATTTTTTAGATACATTAACAAAATGTGTCCAGTCAGAACAAATAAGGGTGTAGAATTACTTGAGCTTTTTACCAGTTATGTGTTCCATGTCTACAAGGGGAAAAAAAGTGCTGGAACAAAGCTGCAAGATGCACAAACAAGGATTAATTAAGCATGGTGAACATGGTTGCTGCAGGATGTTGCCGCTCTTTTGTTCAGGATAAACTCCTTCACCCAAGTCATTTCCTGAAGTATGTGAAAAATACCATTCCACCAATCATGACTAGCAATAGTTGTAAGATCAAGTGCCTCCCACAGGGGCTGGGAGTAATTAGAAATCCATTTACCTCGCTGTGGTTTCTGTTTTTCAGCTACATGCTATGAGTTTTTTTTTAATTTAATAAGTCTCCAAGTAGCTTTTTCAGAGAAAAGGGAGTACACCACAGTCCCCTTAATGGATGAATCACCATATTTTGAGCCGTAGGTTCCACCGTGAAGCATTTCTTTCATTACAGCAGTACCTTCAATTTGGATTCAACATTTTGCAAAGCCATGCTGAGCTACACTTCAATAAATCAAGCAAGTTGTCCTGCTGAAGTCACAAATGCACATGAAATGAAATTAGCCACAGGCCCTGTGCTATTTGTTTGCTACCTGGAACAAATGTCCTAGCCTGTGCACCCTAATACAATGCCCTCTTGGGTCATGTAACACTCATATTGCGTTAACAGATGCTTGCAGTTCATGGGAGACCAAAAAACATAATCCAGTAACGGTGGCAAGGAACTAGTTAAGTCCTGCTCTCTATCCAGGTAGGTCCTCTCTAGTTGACTCAGAACTGAAAACAGCATTAGGGTGCATTTTGGTTATTTATGCTCGCTGGGGACGCCAGCATTAGGGTGCATTTTGACTGATTATGCTCACAGGGGACACTGTATGATCTTCTAAGAGGAGCACAATCCGTACATAGTACTGAGCCAAACTTTAGCACTGGGCCAAACTCACAAACGTTTTGCTGTGACTAACTTTTTTACTATGGCTTTCTTAATGCTGAAATTCGGTGTAGGCCTTGACTGCTGCTTGCTTACTATTGGAGTTCAGGAGTAAGACATGAGTGCTACAACACTACGGGTCTGCTGTACTATCCCATGGTACCTACTAGGAATTTGCAAATTGCACACAGACTGGTTTGCAAACGGGGATGTCATTATTGATGCTCACCATTTCCTAATATGTTACAGTGTAAAATATTAGGAAAAGCACCCTAAACTCAATATGTATTGCACCTTATTTTTATATATTAGCACCCTGTGGGCCTACAAAGCACCATTTAGGTATGACCTATGACTAGATAAAACAAGCATGGCAAATGCACTCTCCCTTGCTATGTACTCACTGCAAAACTAAAGGGGATAATGGACGGAGTGTTGAACAATGCAAGCACTCACCCCCAGTCAACTGATCTTGGTTTAATCCATCATCATTCTTTAGCTCCCTCCACCACCCCAGTTCAGACATGGCCATATGTAAATCAGTCTGACCCTGTGCCTCATGGGAACAGTCCAGCCCGATTTGCCAAGCCATGTCTTCCCTGGACCGGAAACAAGCATCCTGGGGCCGGTTTCTGACTAATCAGCCGTCATCAGCCAGGCTAGCTTGAATCCAGTGACAAAGTGAGCAAGGGACTCACGTCTGAGCATACCCTGCCAACTTAGGGCGAGCAAAGCAACACCAAAGGGAATGATGGACGGTGTGTTGAACAATGCAAGCACTCACCCTCAGTCAACTGATCTGGGTTTAATCCTTCATCGTTCTTTAGCTCACTCCCCCACCCCAGTTCAGACATGGCCATATGCAAATCAGTCTGACCCTGTGCCTCATGGGAACAGTCCAGCCCGAACTGCCAAGCCATGTCTTCCCTGGACGGGAAAAAAGCATCCTGGGACCGGTTTCTGACTAATCAGCCGTCATCAGCCAGGCTAGCTTGAATCCAGTGACAAAGTGAGCAAGGGACTCACGTCTGAGCATACACTGCCAACTTAGGGCGAACAAAGTAAAACCAAAGGGGATGATGGACGGAGTGTTGAACAATGCAAGCACTCACCCGGAGTCAACTGATCTGGGTGTAATCCATCATTATTCTTTAGCTCACTCCGCCACCCCAGTTCACACATGGCCATATGCAAACCAGTCTGACCCTGTGCCTCTTGGGAACAGTCCAGCCCGAACTGCCAAGCCATGTCTTCCCTGGACCGGAAACAAGCATCATGGGACCGGTTTCTGGCTTATCAGCCGTCATCAGCCAGGCTAGCTTGAATCCAGTGACAAAGTGAGCAAGGGACTCACGTCTGAGCATACACTGCCAACTTAGGGCGAACAAAGTAAAACCAAAGGGGATGATGGACGGAGTGTTGAACAATGCAAGCACTCACCCCCAGTCAACTGATCTGGGTGTAATCCATCATCATTCTTTAGTTCACTCCGCCACCCCAGTTCAGACATGGCCATATGCAAACCAGTCTGACCCTGTGCCTCATGGGAACAGTCCAGCCCGAACTGTCAAGCCATGTCTTCCCTGGACCGGAAACAAGCATCCTGGGACCGGTTTCTGGCTAATCAGCCGTCATCAGCCAGGCTAGCTTGAATACAGTGGCAAAGTGAGCAAGGGATTCACGTCTGAGCATACCCTGCCAACTTAGGGCGTACAAAGCAAAACCAGGGAAGACATAGCTTGGCAGTTCGGGCTGGACTGTTCCCATGAGGCACAGGGTCAGACTGATTTGCATATGGCCATGTCTGAACTGGGGTGGGGGAGTGAGCTAAAGAATGATGATGGATTAAACCCAGATCAGTTGACTGAGGGTGAGTGTTTGATTTGCTCAAACGCTCCATCCATCATCCCCTTTGGTATCGCTTTGTTCGCCCTAAATTGGCAGGGTATGACCAGATGTAGGTCCCTCGCTCACTTTGCCACTGGAATCAAGCTAGCCTGGCTGATGACGGCTGATTAGCCAGAAACCGGTCCCAGGATGATTGTTTCCGGTCCAGGGAAGACATGGCTTGGTAGTTCGGGCTGGACTGTTCCCATGAGGCACAGGGTCAGATTGATTTGCATATGACCATGTCTGAACTGGGGTGGTGGAGTGAGCTAAAGAATGATGATTGATTAAACCCACATCAGTTGACTTTTGGTGAGTGTTTGATTTGCTCAAACGCTCCGTCCATCATCCCTCATCATCCCCTTCGGTATGGATGTATTCACTGCAGTGCATTTAAGCTGCAGCATAGCTAGAGCTCCTGGCAGACATACATTTTTGCCATACCTATGAATGGTGTAAATAAACAGTACAGCCAACTTACAAGGGACGTACAGCAAAGTGAAATAGCCCAAATAGGGATTTACAATGAACAGAACATGTATTGGAGGGGAAGCACTGGCACTGTAACAGCATTTAAGGGTGCCAAATCCTATGCTCCAACACAAATAGTATGCTGAAAAGGGGTAAACTTCTGGACTGACCAGGCAGAAAAGGCAGACATCCCATGTCCATTAACGACACAGGTGTTTCTTTAAAAATAAATGTTTCCGGTTTAAGAACACATCAAAATGGATCCCGCACTGATCCTCTGGAGGCTAGGCTATTCAATTCATAAAGGAGAAAGTGTCCAAAGTAATCACCACACACTTAGCAAATCGGTTCCCACTTGGTCTTGAGGGGCCATACATCTTCAATGGTTTGTGACTGCAATGTCACAATCCATTGGTACATTCCTTTACAACTCGCAAAGAGGAGTTGAATGTTCATTTCACAGCTGTCTTGTTTGCGATTTTTAAAAAGTCCGAAAACGCTTGTAACAAGTCAGAAAAACCTTTCTCCTTGTTCAAGGGAATTTGTACAGGGTGAAAAGGTGCTAACAATCCTAAACCCTGTTTCACAGTCTTTGCAATCACGAAGCATTAATGAATTACAGTTTGGCAGAGAAGGTACTCATTTGCAAAGGCAAAAGAGCACACTTTCTGACAAACTGAAGGTCTCACTATGTCAACAGCAGAGACTACATACACCTCTGACAGCCTAATGGAGTAAGGGCCATTGAAGGTTTTGCCATTTGTTTCCCGTCCTATTTAGAGTGGGCAGACAAATGACACATTTTCACTCAAAATGACCCCAGGCCAAAAGAGAAAATTCTTAAGGTGAGGGGATCATTGTTTCTTTAATTTTCAAAAACAAAATCCTGCTTTGGGATTTCATTTTTGAAAAATAAAAAGGTTGAAAGTTTGACATTCGGCTTTGTCGTGTTGACAGAGCCATCCATAAAAACTTTCAATGCATTAATAGGAACCACTGTGATGACTGTTCCTGGAAATGCAAGAGATGTCATCTGGACCGACAGACATCACTAAATTTGGTGGGCAGAGTACCATCGCCAATGCAACAGTACATGTTCATTCATCAAACTTCAAATCAGGCTCTTTGTCACAAAATGTATGTGAATCAGGCCCATTGTCTCAAAAATTGATGAATGTTATCTCTCTATTATATAGAGAACACATTGCCTTTCATTATTAACTGCAAGGTTACAGTGCCCTTAGTGTCTCTGTTGACACAATGAACTACAGCAATGTCAGTGGTTTAATGAAATCACTGTATGTCAAAATGGCAGTATAGGTTGTTGTTCATAAAATTCCCTTTTTTAATGTTTTCAGCGTGTGCCATAAAGATAAGTGCTTATTTCAAAGGGAACAATTTGGATGAACAGTATTAACTAAAAGGGCAAATTATCTGTAGCAAATACTAGTTAGTAATCCCTCTACCACCAAGCACAAAGAGGAGAGGAAAAAAGACAAGACTAAAAGATCAGACCACTGAAGGACCCAATGCAGCCTTTCAGCATATTCTCAGTGGGATAGGATAGGTGGCAGATCAGGCCTTGGTGGTTGGGGTGTTGGTGGGTGAAGTATACATAATGTAAGTTCTGCTCCCATTGTTGCAGGGATTCTGCTCAGTCACAGAACTGTGCACAGAGACTCAGGACCTCAGTGAATTAGGGTGTACCAAAAACTCACCTTAGTACCCAAAATCCTCTACCAGACTATCATCAGTGTCTCATTAGCTCTTCCTCCTATAGCAAAGCAACCAATGATTAGACAACCCAGAAAATGCGCCTTAGGTTATACTCAGGAATGGTGGGAATCAAGAACACTCTTTTGTTATCCTCTCATACCAGTCCAGAACAGGGAGTAAAGGGGGACACGAGCAAGTTTAAAATGTTTATTTTAATGCCGTGATCTCATGTGCAGCATCTTAGCTAATACAAGCAGACATATAATAAGAAATACGATTGTCAGCACAGTTACTATTCCATAAAATACAAAGGGAGAAAGCATGTTATATTGCTAAATGGAAACAAGGTAAATATATACCTATATTTCACCCTCCCTTGCTAGTAGGTTATTTTATAACTAAAGAAGTTCTCTTAGGCTTGCATAGGTGACTCTATACCTCAGAGATTAGCAGGAGTGAATCACATCGAGTTCAGCACAAGCTCTCAGCATACAAATTTTCTCCAAGTGTGTTCTATCATGCCTACACAGTGTATTATTAAAGGCGCCAGTATCTGAGTTGGCCACAGCTGCATACATGTTATGGCTAGAAAGTGCGCTGATCAGTTCTAACAAAAGCAACAGTGTTGATATAACATTGAAGGCCTCGGCACTCACTGTTCAGACTAAGCTTACAAAGCAATTCTAGGAATGTCAAAAAACAAATTATTCTCATGTGAAGCAATACACTCAGCCTAACGCGAAACAATATCTAACGTGTGTGCCGTGTGCAAAAGAAAGCAAAACGTAAACTGGCGTTTAACCTTCTAATAAGCTCATGCTAACTTAATACTGTATGAATGTAAGGCTCAGCCCCACTACACCCACCCTTGATCGGAGCACGGATTAGAAACACTTGCAAAGCAAGAACGCAGAGTTCAAGTTCGAGAGATAGAATCAAGTTCAAATTTGCCATAATGGAAAAAATGGGAGCAAACTCCATATTAGTAATCACTTTTGGGAACATTAAAGCCAATAGGCACAAAAAAAGAGTAAAAAAATCTGATGTCCAACATGTGACTTCAGTCATGAATAAGAGATAGTATGAAATACACCTCACTCCAGTAGTGTATACAGACGTCTTAACTTTTCTCTGCACTTCGATGTCATCGAAAAAAACCGGAATAGCCCTGTTACGTGCATTTAATAGTATTTCCAAGCAGCTAAAAGCCCTTTTTCCAATCCCCTTCTGACAATCATTAAGGCCAAGTTACTCCCAACAATAGGCCACGGCAGTGTGCTACATTATGGCAGAAGTGCACAGCTTCTTGACAAGATTCAAATTAGAGTCTATAAGCGGGTATTCAGTTTACCACCCAATGCCTCACCTGCGCAGGTCCGACTGGAGTTTGGACTACAATCTCAAGAACTGCAAAAAAAGTATGAGACCATCAAATTCTGGTATGACATATGGATGAACAGGGAAACAGAAATCAACCTTGCCACATGGGAAGCTATGCTAAATAATCCCAACTTTCAATATGCCAAGTATTTGAAACTGTCCCTCGAGACCACCGAACTTGCATGTTTGTGGCAAACCAAGCTACCGGTACCATCATTTAAGCTGGTTGTTAAAAAAGCTGCAAAGAGGCACTCGCTGGCCAACGATACGTCGATTTTCAGTCACCGAGCACATGCCTGGATGTTAATTCAATCATACAGTATGCTCGAACCCGCAGCCTATCTGGGGTTTTCTTTTTCGGCATATGTCAAATCGAAATACCTCAGTTTAAGGATGGGTAATCTGCCGACAAATGCAGATAAACCGGACTGGAGGAAACCTGACACCAAGGAGTGTGATCTATGTGGCAACGCAAAACAAGACTTTATCCATCTACTCTGCACCTGTCCTGCACTGGATCAGAAACGACGGCACTGGCTAAAGGCAAAATTTATTGAACATGGAATACATACCTGTCGTTCCGCTGTTATGAAAGTCCTGTGTGCAGCAGATCCACAATTTATCTGCAGATCAGTTAATTTTGTCATGAAGTTTGAGAGTAAAAGGGGTGTCACTGCACAAAGCTGAAAATTGAGATCATGCGGTTAATCTGAGAGTAAATAACTCCTACTTTTCACTGACATGCTAGAAATTGCACCCGCCTTTCTTGCTTGCCAGTCAGTGAATACAGTGGAGGAAGATGAGTCAAACTCGTCGTTCGACAACTAGTTAATGGACATTATAAAATCAAATTGATTAGGCACTGAATATTCTTTGATAAAAAATTTGTTTATTAATGTTGCTATGAATGCATACTGACCAGTTCTAAACCGATGCTATTAATTTATTTTCATTTTTTTAACAATTTGTAATGGTTTTTATTAACTATACAATAAAGTTTTTACTTATCAGTAGTGTATATGCACAGTACGTTGGAACAGCCTCCAAACAGGAAGTCATTGTTCTCATCGGAAAACATTTCAGCCATCCAATTTAGTAACGGGAATGAACATACATGTTCCTCAAGAACCGGAGCCTCTAGCAACATCAGAGGACAACTCGGATTTACTTCAATATAACTGCGCGCCAGGAATTCATGCGCCGCTGCAAAAATATTCCAACGTCCCAGGACTCCATGCATCGCTGCAAAGGCCATAATCCCGCCACCAGAACAAAGCCACTCATGAGCAACTAAGGGACTCATCAGTTGATAATAATCTGTGTTGGGAGACACGGTACTGCAGAGACACAAATCCAGAGCCCATTCAAAATCGTAGCTTAGGCAATGAAAGACAGGCTGGACGCATGTGAAAAAGGAAAATGTAAATGATAATCCATAAGCTGCACTCAATGTAGCCAGAGGCAGCGCTCCATAGTAATCAAGCATTTGGTTGCGGAGCAGCAACAGCCGGGGCAAATCATCTTGTGGCAACCAAAGCCAGCATCAAGGGAAATCCACCAAAGAGGCTGGAGAAAATCGAATGAAAAAATGCCGGGAACACACCGAATATAGTTTGGAAAGAAGTCACAAGGCCACTACTAACAATTTTCAAAAGTGATCCAGGCCCGTGGAAGGATTAAAGATAGTGTGAATTAACTCCCCGAAATACAGGGGCAGATCCGTATTTAATAAAGCATGCACTTCTGTGCAGGTGTTTGCCACGTGAAGGACAAATGTTTCACAGGCTGATGTAAGGGCGATTTCTTTCTGGGACAAAAGAGCTCTTATTCAACTCATCTTGTTGAACTCTGCTTTCAACGTCCGAATCGACGGCCAGATGGAAACATCCAGCTTCCCATGTGGAGGAGGAAACATTACGTTTTTACAACAAACTACACGTTGGGAGACCATAACGATGTTAAGAATTCCAGCCAGCATCCCACAACAATCTTCATTATTTAAAAGTAAATAACTACCGTTTGCTAGTAATGTGAATGTGGGTGTGATAGCAGGTGTCGGTGTACCTTTTAAGACGCAGGCCAAATTAGGTGCATTCTGATTACACAAGACATGCAATTGGATATTCCAACACACTAATGAGTGATCAGGTATCGTTGTGCAATCTTCACCATTCGAATATACCTCTTTTCCCTCCCTCAGGCACCTATAGGTAAATGGTAGTGACCAAGCTTCAAGGAGATAAGCGGTGCCCAGAGGTTCATACCTGCCTATAGCATTTTATTTCATGCAAGCTTCGAACTTGAACAAAGGAAAAGGTAATGTTATTAGCCCATGTACGAGCCACAAAGCAGAATTTGTCACAGAAAATGGCAAAGGTTCTAACTTTTCAATATGTAACATAGAAAAAGTCTCATCTTTCATAGACATAAATTGCTGTTTGTCAGTCAAACTAAAAGGGGCAAATAATGAGGACGTGTTCATGTAGTCCCAAGGCACTTTCCCTGCCTTCAACGTTTGCAAAGTCCATGCAAACTGCATAATAGAACGTAATTGATTTTGAACATGGCAAAAACAGACACATCTTCTTGCACAATATCAACAACAGACGTAACAATATTATCTAATGTGTAAATGCGGGAAGAAAGCGTGTTAATGCTGTTATCTACAACTGCCAGCACTTTTTCTAAATTTGCTTTATCTATAGCTCTTAAACGGGAAGCAGCCTCAATCTGGGACAATTTCCAAACTTCGTTGTAAATAGCATAGTCCATCTTTTGGATCTGCCGGACGTAGGGCCCTTGACAAAGTCATTCAGATCAACATCGTCAGTCAATTTAGACAAATGCAGCTTAACTGGCGCTAAAGTGGAGTGTTTGAGACAATTCTGACACAGCTTGCCTACAGAATAGGTAGTTACAGAATTTTCACTCTCAAAACGGGGATCCACCCTAACCTGTGTGTTTCCACGGGCTAAACCCAGAAAACGATGTTGGCAGGAATCTGCACTTCTGTGCCACAACAACCAACCCTTCAGGTCCAAACTGGATACGTTAAAAGTAGAATTCAGCAACAGGGTCTGTAAATCCCTGATATAACTACTGGTATTATTATCCCAACCGGGGTACTCTTCCAATTTTGGAAAAGCAGGAGCATTAAATTTTTTAGTAGTAGCCAATCCAAAGCAGGTGGTTTGTGAAATAGTAGAATTCAAAAACAACATATGGCTTGGCATGAGACATGCACAATGCAAAGCCTCAGTGCCTTGCACTTGCCAGCTTTTAGAACCCCAAATAGATTTAAGATAAATAGTATCTTTCCACAGTTCATAGCCCCCAATAGCCAATTGGTCAAGAAAGGAATTGGAATATAATAATTTTGTGTGGGTAAGTCTAACTTTGGAAGAGAACTTTTCAGTCATCTTAAAATAAAATGCATTAGGATTCGACTGATTAAAATCAGTAAAGTAAGTGAATCTTTTTAAAACAGAAGTTGAACTGCCTTCCACAGGAGCGGGGCAATGTTCCTATTGCCTATAATTAACTATATTCCTTCTTGTGTTTGCCTTATGCTGGTAGTGATTGCCATGGTGTTGATAACAGAACAAATCACCATAATTAGCTGAATCTAAGTATAAACCCTCAGCATCAAAAGCAGCATAATATTTCAAATCTGAAAACAAAGCCTCTACGGCTTGAACATCCCAATCATCAGAGCGTATATTTTGTTTAACCACCTCCCCCATAGAAACTCTTAGTACATTTGGGACATTTATAACCTCTGTGGGACCGTGAATTTGAAATTTAACAGCATCCCATACAATCCCATGTAAGACGGGCCAAGCAGTAATGTTTACAAAACTCAGGTCCCTCTTCAATCTGTGTGATGAGGAATTGGGTGGTGGGGTGGCAAGGTTCCATTAATCTGTCGAATAGCAGTCCTCTCTTCAACGTAGTGTCTTTTTACAAGACGGAAAAAATACACCACAAATCCAATTGACATAAACAAAAAAATTGAAAAAAGTACCCACCAAACGTAAGTCCAAGGTGGTATCAAAAAATGTTTTTTTAAACCAAGTTGCAAAAACAGAACAGAAAGTTTTTTTTTAAAGATTAATTTATTTAAAGAGTTTTATATAGCGCTAACTAGACCCGGGGGAATCAGAGCGCTTTACATGAGATTCAACAATGTTACAGAGTTACATTCAGTTTCAATTACATTAGTTACAGACAAAAACATTTAAGGAGCATAGAAGACTCGGAAATGCAGTGGAAGAAGGGAAAGGGGTATGGTAAAAGGGGTAGGAGGGAGATATGACGGAGACGAAAGGGAAAGTCTGCCTAATGTCCGGCTGGGTAGGTGAGGGCCGAGGGGAAAGTCCGCAGCCCATCTCCTCTATAGCTATCCAGTAGCTCCATCGGGCATCGGCCAAATGGCTAGATCTCCACGGAAAAACATTTAAAGAGCATAAAAAATGAGATGAAAGGAGCGTAGAGGGGTAGGGGTTATGGTAAAGAGGTGAGAGGGAGGTATGATAAAGAGACAAATTAAGACTGTCCAAAGTCCGTCTGGGTAGGTGAAGGTCGAGGGGGAAGTCCACAACCCATCTCCTCTATAGCTATCACATAGCTCCACCGGGCATCGGCCAGAATAGCTAGGTCTCCGCGATCGGAGGTAATTTCAGCTGGTTCTACGTCTTGATGGGGGAAAGGTGAAGGTCAGTTCGATGTCCAGTTTTTGTCCTAGAGTAATAGCACAACATGGTGTGGACCACTGTGGCAGCCATCTTGTGGTGAGGCAAGGGAATTCTGACCATGATGTTACATTCAGGCCGGTCCCCAAAATTCCAAGGGACCAAACTAGGCACCAGCAAGTCCTCCAAGCTCTCATCGTGAACACTAGAGGCCACCCTCTGCTCCCCACTACCCGAATCCAAAGCACATCCGCTGTATGTACGAGGAATCCTGTGCTCAGGTGTTTGATTGGCCCCCCAAGATTTATGTGGTATTGCGGGGTTGTGCTCCGGAGCTCTAAGCTCTTGTGGCCATCTACATTAGGCTCCTCCCACTGAAATGGTATGCGGAAGTAACTCTATGACCAACAATGCTGTGTCACCAAAACAAATGGCAGTAAAGACCCTCAGATAATGCAGGCTATCTGGTGGATAGGTTCAGTTAACAGCGGTTGGAGACTGACTCGGGTGGTAATAAATTGCAGTGGGCACCGGAACAATGCAAAACAGGCTGCAGTTACGAGTGAACCTAGGCGCCATATTAGAGTCAGGCCACACGCAGTGAGAGGACGCCTGTTCACAAAACAAGTTGTACATGAGAATGCTCTGTGTCCCCCATCGGTTGCCACTTTAAAAGTCAGTGATAAGTTGCATAAATCAACGGCAAGACTCTCTAGGTGCAGGTTGAGGCGTACGTAGTATTCCATCAAACCGCCGCCATCTTAAGGTCAGGCTGCAACAATAACTTCCCTCGCAACTTCAAGGGTCGTTCGAACTACTGCAAACGGGATTTTACCTTAACAGAGGTAAATTTTAGATATATTTTAACTTATAACTAGGAACCCAATTTGAACGGGATTGCCCGATCACGTGGACTCGGTGTTAGAGATTTGGGTATTAAGGGTGCAGTAGTAGCGGGAGCAGCGCTCTAAGGGTCCGGGTCCGGAAGTTGCACTCTCGTCGCGGGAGCAGAAGGTCGATTTCCACAGTCCGCGGGTGAGTTCGCACCAGGGGTGCAGTGCGGACCGGCCCCCCCCAGGAACAGGAGCAGTGGCGGGAGGCTTTTGTGTGCCGCGAAACCAGCGGAGCGCAGCTCGTCAGGCAGGTAAGCAAGGGTCCAAATAAGGACCCTTGCTTCTAGTCAGGGTAAACCCTCTGAGATAACCCCTGCTCACCCCCTTGGTAGCTTGGCACGAGCAGTCAAGGCTTATCAAAGGCAATGTGTAAAGTATTTGTACCAACACACACTGTAACACAGTGAAAACACCACAAACTGACTCCACAACAGTTTAGAAAAATAAAGGTATTTAATCAAAACTACACAAGACCAAAACGACAAAAATCCAACATACACAGTTCAAGAATATGTTTGCAAAACAGTTCTTAAAGTTGCGATAAAATAATCCGCAGTTGCGTGAAAAGTTTACGGTTGTGTCACGTTTAGCCAACAGTACCTTTAAATGCGACTAAGTTCCAAAACAGAAACTGGTGCGGTTCGATATGGTAGAGTTAGTGTCAAATCAAAATTTGGCCTCAGTGGCCAAACAAGTTTGCAAATCGGGCATCGATAAGTCTGTGGGGTAAATATACTCAGTATCATCAAGGTGAGCTTCAGAAGGGGTATTCAATAAAGGACTTGAAACTGCAGGCATCTCGAAGGCAACATCAGGCCTGTTGTTAGGAGCCGGAGCCAAAACAGAATTTCTCAGTATCGATGGACAGGAGACCGCAGGTGTCATACTAAGAAGAATCGGCCACTCTGTGTAATTTGACATTGTCAATGGAGATGCACCTTTTTTCCTTTCAACCTGGAAGTGGAGGTAAAATGACTGTTCTTGTGCCCTGCACGCCAAGTACAGGAACTGGAGCTCGATATGAGGGGCCAAATTCTTTCTTGTTCTCGATCTTCTCTTGGACCAGTTCTCCAACTTGGGGTAGCCAGCCAACTACCGGAATCTGCAACGCAGCTTCAGATGTGGAGGGCAAATGTTCCTTTGTAAGACTGTCTCTCGTCTCTTGTAGAGTCTGTAAAACATTACAATGTTCATCTACGTCAAAGGGGGCAGCAGCCGCCGCCTGATCTAGACCTTCAAGGTCCGGGACAAACATTTTGATACCAAAGAGCATCTCGCATGGGGTCTGCCCATCCAGAGATCTTCTAGGGAGATTATTAAGTGCACGCTGTACGCTATTGCGATGGGCCAGCCAGTTCCTGCCGGTACCTATAGCCCTAGCTGTCAATTATTGCTTTAAGTCACGGTTCATCAGCTCCACAACACTATTACCCTCAGGTCAGCATGGAGACGAAAATTTGACTTGGACCCCCAATGAACTCATGGCATCCTTGTACGCCTTAGAGGCGAACGCTGGGCCCTGGTCTGAATGGAAGGTGCCACATGCAAAAATTCCCACAAAGACACGCAAATCTTTTATGACAGTTCGTGAATCAGCACTTCGGTGGGGCCACACCCATACAAAGCACGTGCAAGAATCAACTGCAACTAAGATGTACTTATACGCAGTATCAGAGGAAAAGGGACCGCAGTGATCCAAATAAACACAAACAAGTGGTTTATTGGACATGTACAACTGTGTTTGTGGTGGACAGCAGCAGACGAAGGCTTGATCTGCTGTCAAATGTCATATTGAAGTACATAATCACGCGTCTGTTTATAGAGTCCCTGTCACCAAAAGCGAAGTTGTAGCTTAGATACAGAAGCCGAAACGCCCGCATGTGCAGACGCAACACCTTTATGGGCAGCTGTAATCAGCGCTGACCTGCGGTCCTTGTTGGGAATCAATCTGTAACCAACGCCTGGAATTTTCACATCAGGAAGTTTATCAGGACTTAAAGGATAAGAATACTTTGAACGAAATCCAGTAGGATATTTACTTCCCTTCTCAGTAGCGGCAATTGCTGCCAAGATGTCATCATCAATCTTACTTTTGGAACGTGCAACTACTGCAACCAAATATGTCGAAACTGCTGTTTTTGCGGCCTCATCGGCCAGGCTATTGCCAACAGCGTGAACTCCCACACGCTGATGACCAAGAGTATGAATAACATAGACGAGTGGCAGTTGCTCTTTAAGTTCAGCCACTCGAACCTAGATCATTTCGTGTTTTATTGTGCTACCTTTGGAGTCACAATAGTCGTTCTGAGTCCAAAGGAACAGATTTTTATTGTCAGACTGGACACAGTAGTAAGAGTCACTCACAATAGGAGTAGTCACACTAGGGTCTGTGTACTCCGATGCAAGCATCAGAGCGCGGGGCTCCGCTAACTGGGCGGTACAGTCCCCTAATGTCTGTGTATGCACAACATCGGACTTGAATTCTCTATCCACCATGGTACCAACCACAATAGCGCAAGCAGAGACATATGCGTGCTTAGATCCATGTGCAACTTGCGCAGAACCGTCAGTGTAAATGATACAATGGAAATCCTCCAAAGGGCGCATAGTCAAAGGGGCAGGATGAACAAATTCATACTGCAAGAACTCCTGCGACCTTAAGGAGGCTTCAAAAATGAACGGGACATCCGTAGACGTCAATGATGTTGCCCATTGTATCCACCGTGGGTGCAAAGCTTTAGAATTAGGTATACTGGCTTTCGTCACTGCCTCCAAGGCAGGATACGGGTTAACAACCAACTTGTGTTTTCCCTGCGACAGTGGGTGTTCCTTCAGAATCGCCATTTTCACTTTTTACACAGTGGAAAACCGCATTTCAGCCGAAGTGTACAAATGTGATTTATAAGCGATAGGTACTGTGTCATCTTCATTAAAAGTAAGGTATGTGGAACCTACCGCCCCAGGGACGATTCTTATCACCAGGTTGGTGTGGTTATCACGAGTCAGTAAAAATTTAGATTCTAGCTGATCAGCCTGCAAGGATTGCAAAATGGCTGAATGTTCAGGCAGCCAGCACGATTTGGTAAAAGTTGGTTGTGTCAAAGCGTATAATGGCTTGATACGCTGGGCATATTCGGGAATATCAGTACACCCGAAATTCAAAAATCCCAGCAAGGATTGCAATTTTTTCAGTGGTGTAGGAGCGCGCAGTTGTGCGCATTTCTTCAAGAAGTGAGGAGCCGATCCTCGACCTTCATTGTTGAGCTCATTGCCCAGGAACAACACTGTGTACTCTGCAATGTGAGACTTTGCAAAGTTAAATTATATCTCGTCGTCTGTGAGATAAATGTCATCCACATACGAACACGCATCTGGGTCGATTCTCTCTAAAAGAGAAACTATACAGGCAGCAAACACACCCGGACTATTCTTATAGCCCATTGCTAAATGTTTACATTTTCTCTGTGTGCCACCACTGGTATTAGTGGTCCATTGACTACTCAACTCGGAAAGATTGTGGGCAAAAAAACTATTGGATATGTCAAGTGTGGTTTTAAACCTTTTACGCACAAGACCATCCACTAGGGCAGAGCCGTGGGTATTCTGTACTGCACAGGTACGGTAATGTGAGTTTAGATGCCGGTAATCCAATACCAAACGGTAAGGACCATCAGGTTTGGTCACAGTAAAAAGCGGGTTCTTCATCGGAGACACAGAAGTTTCAATCATACCTTGATACTCCAATTGTTCAAGGATTTCTGCGACTGAAGCTTTTGCTTCACGCCGCATGGGATATTGGGGTTGAAGCTGGGGCATAGACCACAATGGAATCTCATGTTGGGGGGAGAATTTATCCCAACCACCGTGAGTACGGTACAAAGCATGCGCAAGGAAATGAGCCCACTCTTCTGCAAAATTCAGCGCATGCTCCTTTGACACTGTGTGCGCGAAACTAGGGCTAACTACCGCTAACAAAATGTCATACGTAGTTGTAAGATTTTCCCAAATTACCCCTTTTATGGTACGTTGTATGTCACCTTCAATTAAAAGGTTAATTTCAAAAAGCCTATCAGGGGGAGCTACTCTAGTATCAGCTGTCTCAACAACAACAAATTTGTCAGTCGCTGTCACCTTCAGTAGTTGACGCAGGGCCTCTCGAACAATGGTAATCTCCGCCGCACTGTCCAACAGCGTTAGCGCCCATGTCTGATTCCGAAGCTGCGTTCTCACTATCTGTGGCATATCTCGCTGTTAAAGCGGCAACCTTCTTTTTCTGAAACTGGTCATAAGAGTGCTCAGTAGACGCCGGCACTGGTGATGCGGGACTCCTGTTTCTGTTTTTGTTTTCCCTGTTTCTTGTTTTTGTTCCAATTTTTCTTTGGAGCTGTGGGTTGATAGTCTTTTTCAGACTTCGACCCCTGAGTCTGTTTTTTATCTTTAGTAGAAAAGGGCTTGACACCTAAACCATTATGGCCTAAGGTCTTATAAGCCGCTGTAATAATTCTCGGTAACTGTCGGGGTTTACCGGCATCGGGGACTTCGCGCAAGGCATTAGACACCTGGAAGTTTTCTGCATCTCCCTTGATATTAGAAAGGACGAGATCAGAAACTACTTCAAATGAGCCAACGAGTCTCATTCCGAATTCAACCGCAGCCTCAGGTCCGTGTTCATCTTGAACACGTTTAATGACCGTCGGCAGGACAGCCATTGACGGAGTGCCGGAGGACCCCGTGTACACCGCTGCAAAGAATCTACCCCATGACTCGCTGTCACCGGCTTCCGGTACCAAGTCCTTGGGCCAACTAATTGTAAGAATTCTGTGTTTGTCTACATGACTCAAATTAGGAAAAACAGCTTCCAGCTGGTCAAATTTCTCGGCAAGCCAGAAAGGCATATCATCCTTATCCTGTGGACGCTTGCCCATAACCACATTAACCATGACGGGACTAAGCTTCATCCCGCTCGGTCCTGCTGGGAGCGCCGCAACACCAGGGGCCCGCTCTGGAAATTGCGTGTAATATATTGAACCAAGGCCCTAATAACTCCAATAGCGGAGGTATACAGGGGCCTCAATTCAGCAACGGGGACCATTCCCAAATGAGGATGCGGGGTAAATCCAGCCAAAACAGGCCAAGAAGCACCTGGAATGGACAAAGGACCTAATCTAATCGCGGTTAAACTGTGGGGAAGGGTGCCAATAAACCAAACGTGGTGCTGCCGTGCAGAAATCGGAAATTCCTGTGTCCTCTAAGAAACATATTCCCCGGGCATGGCTGTGTGAGTATAAGTGTAAACACCTGAGTATCCTCATTCACTGCAGGAAAAGTCACCCATGAGTGGAAAATCTCAAACAGGTAAGCCACCTCAGCACTCACTACTAAAATAACCGCCATGCCCTCCAAGGCGACGTTATAAGCCTGTAAATGATTGCAGACCGCAATGCGACTATGCTGTGGTATGTCAACGTGACCCATAATGACACAGGCAGGATAGGTACAATGCAAAACTATGTAGCACAACTGGGTAGTAATTCAAATGAAAACCGTTTTGAAAGATTCAAGCTTGAAAAGACCTATGTAAACATGGTCAGCGACTGGCTGCCGCCCCCCCCCCCATCCGACACCCAACACCCAGAAACATGAACATGAGGCCTGGTTATCTTTGGAAGGCGGGGGCTAGTCCCCCGGCCGTATTTATTAAGATATGAAATTAAAAAATATTTTAATTGCATGGTCAACAATTTTTATACAAAAATCAGCAGGACATTAGATACAATATCGTCAACAAGTTTGAGAGGCTAACCTTAACAAAACTCTAATACATGTTGTTTCCTAACCGAATCTAACATCCTCATCTTGATTTCTGTACATTTCTGGCCATATGGCAAGGTCGCTAACCGGTGTCAGGTCCTACAAGCTGCGCCTCACCTAGAGATGTGCACATGCGCAGCCGCGCCCGGTAATTACCCGGTCTACGCCGTGAACTCCATTTACCCACTAAAGGAGGGCCCTTACTCTGCGCCATCCGGTGACGTCATGAGTATGCGCGCGCGGGGTGGCTACCAGCCTAAGGAAAGCGTGACTACTCCAACCCGTGCCCCTTTGAAGCATCCATTACCTTGCCCCTGGAGTTCTAGGAGTGGCCAATGGCCCCTCCCCCTGGGCGGGAACCTCCATAGGATGATGCCCGCCCCTCAGACCTTAAAATAGGTGCTCACCGGTCATGACCTTACCGCATGCCCCATACCTAATAAATACGACGACCTATGGGAAAAAATACTAAAGGACAACTACACTGGCTAAATCATAACACGCATCAACGTATAGCTACCAAGGGAGAAAAAGGCCTAAACACAATTGGCATCAAAACATATTTCAGCACATTTCACTAAAAGAGGGAAAAAATTCCTAAACAAAGTATCATCAGCAAAATATACAATCCATATAAAGTTCAATTACGCATCGAAAACATGGTAACAACATCCTAGCAAAATTACACCTAAACCACACTAGTAAAGCATCAACTTTTTTGTTCCAGGGATGGTGGGTGGGAAAACAAAGAAGCCCCGAGCGCGGGGCACAACACGCTGTGGGGGAGCGTCCAGGGACAAGGGGGTCTCCCGGGCGCTCCCCGCCTCTTTATTCCCAAGGGGCCGGGCGGGGTGGCGACGCCCCCCGCCCAACCCCTCCAGCAGCACGCCCCCCCTGACCCGGACATCCTACCCTGGTATCCGGGTCAGGGAGGCCGTCGGCCAATCGGTGGCGGGTCGCGCCCCTGAGGGCCCGCCCCACCACCGAGAGGCACTAAGGGGGAGGCGGTCGCCGCGCCGCCATGCGGGCGGGGGGGCCAAGGGCCCCCCCTTTTCACATGGTCAGCGACTGGCTGCCGCCCCCCCCCCCATCCGACACCCAACACCCAGAAACATGAACATGAGGCCTGGTTATCTTTGGAAGGCGGGGGCTAGTCCCCCGGCCGTATTTATTAAGATATGAAATTAAAAAATATTTTAATTGCATGGTCAACAATTTTTATACAAAAATCAGCAGGACATTAGATACAATATTGTCAACAAGTTTGAGAGGCTAACCTTAACAAAACTCTAATACATGTTGTTTCCTAACCGAATCTAACATCCTCATCTTGATTTCTGTACATTTCTGGCCATATGGCAAGGTCGCTAACCGGTGTCAGGTCCTACAAGCTGCGCCTCACCTAGAGATGTGCGCATGCGCAGCCGCGCCCGGTAATTACCCGGTCTACGCCGTGAACTCCATTTACCCACTAAAGGAGGGCCCTTACTCTGCGCCATCCGGTGACGTCATGAGTATGCGCGCGCGGGGTGGCTACCAGCCTAAGGAAAGCGTGACTACTCCAACCCGCGCCCCTTTGAAGCATCCATTACCTTGCCCCTGGAGTTCTAGGAGTGGCCAATGGCCCCTCCCCCTGGGCGGGAACCTCCATAGGATGATGCCCGCCCCCTCAGACCTTAAAAATAGGTGCTCACCGGTCATGACCTTACCGCCACAGGCCAGCATTGTTAACCGACGATCTGGCCTCCCCCCCATCTAGACCCAATTCATGAGCGCGCTTGTTTGGCAAATCCCTCCAACCAGGCCCAGAGATTGTTAGACCACAAGACATTCCCCACCTCATTCAAGTGAACTCCATCCCCCTGGTAGTACTGTTCGCCCCAGATACACCCATGTGGAATCGTCTGCAACAGGGGGGCTCGAAAAACAGCTTGTCCAACTGTGTGTTGATCCTCTTTACCGAGCGATTCAACGCCCTGACCGAATCCCCCCCTCGCCACTGCCATCGAGGTATGAGTTGCGACCATACTACCATGCAACCCGGGCAGGTCCTGGCCACCCACCCCGCCGTTGAGATAATCTCTTCAATCAGAATGCGTCTCCCCAGTTTGGCCAAATCATTCTCCCCCAGGTGAAGTATCACCACTGACGGGGGGACGTGCCGTCGCGCTAATAGCCCCTGGAAGAAGTCCCTAAACTGGTTGAGACATAAACCCCCTCTCCCGAAGAACGAGATGTCAAACCCCTGTTGCGCAGCCCTTTTCTTACGGTCTCCTGTAAGAAAAACACATTTGGCCCGTCTCACATAGGAGTGACCCACAATCCAAACCATTTTCCTGTTTTGATCCCGATGGTTGTTCCGCGATGATGTAGGTCGTTGCTGCCCGATGGCAAGTTCCTCCCCTGCGTAACAGGTCTGAGAAACTGCAAGAAAACGGAAACAAACCAGGCGTGAGTACCATTTTGTCACAACATGTCAATCCGTACATATCGTTTGTAACATTCTGAGGACCATCTCCCAATTTTCTTCACCTTCTCCACTGGGAGGCCCCTTGCCACTGCCTCAGTTGCTGCCCCAATTCTAAAGGAGTGAGTGCCAAATTCTTTGGGATCAAGACCTGCTTGTCTGATAGTCAGCCCCAATACTCTCCTGAACTGGTACCTAGTCAGGGGCGTACCGTCGGCGTGACACAACAGTGCACCTCCCACCGCGCCCCCCCGCCGCCCATGGAACACTTCCACATGCCCCACTGGGCAGCAAGGATTGGCGAGGGCCCGGTGGAGCACTATGGTGTGACCCCGTGACTCCTGGTCAGTCTTTGATTTCTGAATGGTCACCCACATGGTGTCCTCCTTGATCCTTACACAAGCCCCTTGTAGGCCGCCCTGTAGATCAGTCTTGGACCCTGCCACCAACTCGCCAATTCTCAGTGCCCCATAGAATGCCAAGGAAAATGCAGCTTTGAAAAGAAGTACCTCCCACTCCGAGCTACAGACACTGTCCAGTGCGACCAGTAAAGCCGTCAGCCGTGCTAGCCCGATGGGTCTTCTCCTATCTGCTTGGTGACCTTGTAAACGGCGCCAACCCCTGAAGGCCTTGCGCACCATAAAGGTGTTAGTAGGATCTCGCATGCCCCTGGTTTGAGCAAAGAAGGATACTGCCGCCCTATGCCTGTTCGCAGCTGCTACTGAACGTCCTTCTCTATGCATCCATTCTAAATAGGCTGCAAAGCCGTCCTCCTGCGCCCATAGCACCTCCCAATGCTGACCCAAGAAAGCACAATAAGACAAAAACGCCCCTTCGTAAGCCGTCTTGGTCCTGGGGGCTAAGCTAGCAACCACGAGGTCCTGTAATCTGGGGCACCAATCTGCCAAAGTACCGCTGGGAAGTGCGCTGGCGAGGGGTCTGCTGTAGGAAGATGTTCCCTGAAAACCTGCATTTTAAAGCGAGAGAGGGAGTCAGCTGCATGATTGAGAATGCCAGGGACATGCTTGGCCTTGAAAACTACATTCCATTTTAGGCACTGCAACACAATCTCTTTTATCAGGCGCAGTATAAAAGGACATCGTGCCCCTTGTTGGTTTATACATTCCACTACTGTCATGTTGTCTGACCAAAACACCACTGATTGATTACATAGGTGTTCGGGCCAGACCTTCAATGCCACCCATTTTGGGAACAGTTCCAGGAAGCCAATGTTAGCGGTCAGACCCTATGTTCTCCATACTTCCGGCCAACGCTGGGCGACCCACCTGTTCCCCAGGATGGCGCCAAAGCCCACACTACCAGCAGCGTCTGTCCATAGACCCAACTCTGCTGATGTTGCGGGAGGACCGGGCCACACTACCCTGCAATTGAAATCCTCCAGGAATGCCATCCATATAAGCATATCCTGGCGAATCTCAGACGACATCCTAGTGCAGTGATGTTTCTCCCGTAGTCCTTTCATTGCTTGGGCAATGGAGCGTGAGAAAGGGCGTGCCATAGGGATGACCCGTAGCGCGAAGTTCAGTTGCCCTACCACTTCCTGTAATTGTTGCAAGGTAACCTTGTCTTTGCGTAAGCATAGACGTAGCGCTGTTCTGAATTTGTCCACTTTGTCCCTGGGCAATCTGAAACATCCCTCCACTGAATCAATCTCAATGCCAAGAAATTCCAAGCAGGTGGCCGGGCCAACAGTCTTCCCTGGCGCAAGCGGGACCCCAAAAGCCCGCATGAGCACGCAAAATTCCTGCAATGCCCAAGCACACTCCTGAGAGCCCGCCGTACCCAAGAAAAGAAAATCATCTAAATAATGCATGACTTGCTGATGGCCCGTCGCTTGTCTCATGACCCATTCCAGGAAAGTGCTAAACATCTCAAAGTATGCACATGATATAGAACAGCCCATGGGCATGCATTTATCCATGTAAAACTTGTCCCCAAACGTAAAACCTAAGAGATGATGATCAGCCGGGTGAACTGGGAGGAGACGGAAAGCTGATTCAATGTCTGACTTCGCCATCATCGCCCCCGGCCCCATGGCTTGCAACAAGTTAACCGCCTGGTCGAAAGAGGCGTACTTAACGCTACAAATACCCTCCTCAATGGCATCATTCAATGATGCGCCTCTAGGTGCTGACAGGTTGTGGATAGATCTGAAATGACCATTCTCTTTTTTGGGAACTACTCCTAGTGGTGAACACACAATATTGGGGACAGGCACCTCGGTGAAAGGGCCAGCTATCCTGCCTAGAGATAATTCCTTTTCAATGTTTGCTGCCACCACAGCTGGGTTGTGTTTCACCGATAATTGGTTCTTGCAGTGTGCGCTGCCTGTGTATCCCCCCGCCGGGATCCTAAAGCCTTGGGAGAAACCTTCCTGGAGTAAGGTGGCCGTTGTGTGGTCCGGGTATCTATTTAACCATGGGATCATTGCTAACACATCTACCGGCGTGGGGGTACCCAACTGGTTTGTGTTACACTGGCTTTCCCCTTCCCCTCTGACCCGTGTTCCCGTGCTTAGACCTGCAGGATGTTTCTGGGTGTGAGGGGTGACCACAGGACGAACATGCATGTCTAAACCTACAGGTGCCCGGGGCCCTTGTGCAGGTGCGCCTATTAAAGTCCCAGCACACCCCTTTTTTCTCTGACCCGCCGGCCCTAAACTTCCCGGGTACCTCACTCGCATGGGGGGACCGAAAGGGCTGTTGGGGTCTCGCGGAGAACACCCTGACCGCACTGGTGGACTGAGGGGGGGGTGAGTTATCTGAAAACTGCTTATGCCATGACATTGAGTCAACCGTATCCCATGCCAATGATGGATTAAATTCTAATGCTTTCCTGAAATTTATATCGTACCCTTTCCACGCATCCCCAGAGTACTGTTCACTCCATCCCACAATCCAGCTCTGGTAGCATGCCAATGGCACCTGGACATTAGGAGGTAGTTCGGCCTTGATAGCCGTGAATACTGCGAAAGCCCTGATCCAGTTGAGCAGCGTTTCCTCCACCCTAAATCTAGAACACTGTGCCCTCCATTCACTTGGATGCATCCACTCTTTCAGTGTCTTTGCATGCTCCATTTCCCTATTATCCAGTAACAATGAAAAAATATACACATATTTATCTGCCCAAATCATCTCCTTCACAGTCTGTGACACATGTTGTGCTAAATTCTCACTCCTGGAAGGTATAGAACCATCCCCCAAGAGAGGCAGAGCCACCTCCTTACCATTTGCGGGCACCTGGGCCGGCTGCCCACTAGCTCCATTCGGCTGGGCAAGACTGGAACCTGTAAGGGAAGAAGATGAGGGCACTGCAACACTGTCGGCCACTGCTGCCGATTTAATCTTTTCCACGAACCTTGCCGCCTCTGCCGCATGATCTGCAGAAGTCGGAAAAGCCCCCCCTTCTGTAGCCACGGCATCAAGGCCGTTATCTGAGACACCAATTCAGGGGGCATTGAATCTAGGTTACATGCTGGGACAGCAGGTGCCACTGGGGTTATGCCCAGTGGTACTGGCGTAGTAGGCAAGGCGGGTGCCGGTTGCGGCAAGCCTGTAACCGGGATCGGGGCCACCGGTGAGGGGGCAGGCCCTGCTGCTCGGGGCCCCGGCGGTATGGCAGGAGCCGGCGCCGCGGGAGCTGGAATTACCGGGGTCGGTGTAATAGGGGGTGGGACGACCGCTAAAGGTGTGATAGGTACCGGGACTACCGGCCCAGGGGCAGGTGCAGCATACCTGGGTTTCTTGGGCTTGGACTTCTTAGGCGGGGTAACAACATCCCCCCTTGGCAATGGTGCCGCCCTCTGGCGAATAGGCCTACCCGATGGGCCAGGGGCATCATCAAACCTCTCATTCATCCGTGCCTCCAATTCATCAACCTTCCCCAGCCGTTTATTAATTTCGCCCATTTCCCGCATCATGGCCCGCATCATAACCTCCATCTTGGACCCACCTTTACCACCTCGCAATCCTGGCATGTTAAAAAACCCAAAAAACAAAAACAAAAAAAAAAAAAAAAAACAGCTGCCTACTCTCCTATTGTCACAACTGGCCAAACTTGTGCACCTTTACCAGATGGAGGATCTCCAGGGGGCTTTCAGCACCATGCAACGGCAACCGCAACACCACCGGCTTGTCCGGTTATGTAAGGGGTGAGTAAACCTAGTGTAGACCCACCCGGCGGCTACCAGGAGCAATGAAATGCTAGCCCCCGCTCTCCTCTTACCGATAAGTCCTGCGTGCACCCCGCCAGTGTTGGATCAGCCACAACGCCTTACGTCCCCTTCTGTGAGCGAATTGCACCAATAATGTCGTTAAATGCCTGGAATAGAGGATTGTATCAATACCGTGGGATATAAACAGGAGTAGATTTAGTAACACCAAGATTGAATTTAGTGGAGGCTTGCACCCCCCCTGTTAACCTTTTTTTGTGATGTGCAAAAACACCAAATTCGTTGGGTCATCAAATTGCAAAGTAACACTCACTCAACCAGGAACAGTTATGATACAATAAATAACCCCTTCTTTGTAATGTCGATTCACTGATTCACCCACAATTGCCCACTTTCATTGAGGGTCTCCCATCCAGGTCCTGCCCTGGTCGACCCGCTTCACTTCTTCCCCCTGTAAACTGCACCAAACTCGATCGTGACCCTTAGCGCGGAGAAAACAAAGCGCAAATGGGGTGTCTTCTAACAACAGACGGTAATCCTTCCCGCGCCGCTGTGAAGGCGGGAAATCCCTCGTACCGCCCAAACAAAGCGCCGGTCTCTTCTAAACTAAAATACCGGCTGGCTCCCAGGTCCCCGATACGGCGCCCACACCCGTAAAATACCTCTTCAAGCGCCGGTCTCTTCTAAACTGAAATACCGGCTGGCTCCCAGGTCCCCGATGCGGCGCCCCCGCCCGCAAAATACCTCTTCGCGGATCGACTAAAATTTCTCTCCGACCCGCTCCCTAGCCGCTCCGATTCACGATTCTCCGATTCACGGTGCCCGTTAGCTCCAGTGCGGTGAATGGACTCCGCTCGCGATGCTGCCCAGAAGCGCGTGTAACTCGGCGGCCCTGGATCGTGAAACCTGAAAAAACAAAAGCGAGAAAATTTTAAAAAACAAAGAAGCCCCGAGCGCGGGGCACAACACGCTGTGGGGGAGCGTCCAGGGACAAGGGGGTCTCCCGGGCGCTCCCCGCCTCTTTATTCCCAAGGGGCCGGGCGGGGTGGCGACGCCCCCGCCCAACCCCTCCAGCAGCACGCCCCCCCTGACCCGGACATCCTATCCTGGTATCCGGGTCAGGGAGGCCGTCGGCTAATCGGTGGCGGGTCGTGCCCCTGAGGGCCCGCCCCACCACCGAGAGGCACTAAGGGGGAGGCGGTCGCCACGCCGCCATGCGGGCGGGGGGCCAAGGGCCCCCCCTTTTCATATAGTTAGGTTTATCCGTCACCACTGTCAACCAGAAACAATAGTGAAGAGGTTAAGGACTGATATAAGCACTACTCAAGCGTCATGAAATAAGACCACCAAACGTTGGGCACCATGTTGCAGGGATTCTGCTCAGTCACAGAACTGTGCACAGAGACTCAGGACCTCAGTGAATTGGGTTTACCAAAACCTCACCTTAGTACCCAAAATCCCCTACCAGACTAGCATCAGTGTCTCATTAGCTCTTCGTCCTATAGCAAAGTCACCAATGATTAGACACCCCAGAACATGCGACTTAGGATACCTCTGGTAAGGTGGGAAACATAAGCACTCTTTCGTTATACTCTCATACCAGTCTAGAACAGGGAGTAAAGGGAGACACGAGCAAGTTTAAAATGTTTATTTTAACGCCGTGATCTTATGTGCAGCATCTTAGCTAACAAAAGCAGACATATAATAAAAAAAAAGATTGTCAGCATAGTTACTATTCCATAAAATACAAAGGGAGAAAGCATGTTATAATGCTAAATGGAAACAGGATAAATATTTACCCATATTTCACCCTCCCTTGCTAGTAGGTTATTTTAAAACTAAAGAAGGTCACTTAGACTTGCATAGGCGACCCCATACCTCAGAGATTAGCAGGAGTGAATCACATCGAGTTCGGCACAAGCTCTCAGCATATAAATGTTCTCCAAGTGTGTTCGATCATGCCTACACAGTGTATTATTAAAGGCGCCAGTACCTGAGTTGGCCGCAGCTGCATACATGTTATGGCTAGAACGTGCGCTGATCAGTTTGAACAAAAGCAACAGTGTTGATATAACCTTGAAGGCCTTGGCACTGACTGTTCAGACTAAGCTTACAAAGCAAGCCTAGCAATGTCGAAAAACAAGTTATTCTCATGTGAAGCAAAACACTCAGCCTAACGCGAAACAATATCTAACGTATGTGCAGTGTGCAAAAGAAAGCAAAAGGTAAAATGTAGTTTAAACTTCTAATAAGCTCATGCTAACTTAACACTGTATGAATGCAAGGCTCAGCCCCACTACACCATATGGCGCATGCTTCCATTTCCTGTTGATCATAAATAGTGGCTGGAGGAAGGGGGCATTGCTTTGCAATGATAATGTTGTACGGGTGTCTACCTCATTTCACTCATGTATACCTTTTTTGTTTTCCCTAGTGACCTCATGTTAGTATTACAAAGTTGTGCTAAAGTAATTTCTGTTTATTTCTGTAGCTAGATTATTTTCATCCTTCTATCTCTTTTGACTGCAGTTAGTTTCTTTAGGGCAGCTGGGGTCAGTCCACATAGCTCTAGTGCTTGTAACAACAGCTCCTTAAACAGACATTTGTGGGCAATGGTTTCTCTTATCTATTGCATAAAATATGCCAACAGCATTTTATGGTATTATGGTATATCTCTGATTGTATTTTTATTGTTTCAGCAGATCCACCAGAGTCCTTATTTTGCCTACATCTATGGGGATGGTGCAATATCTCTCCAGTGTGGCTTCAGATCTGGGATGATACTGTCTTCAATATTTAACACATTGCTGCTATGTCTCTCCCTTACCACTTCCTTCCTCATTCAACACCCATTTGGGATCTGTTTTCATCTCTCCAATCTCTCCAAAGACTTTCTGTGGGCATGTCTGTGATTCATTTTAAAATCTATGGTGTATCCTTTGTGTAGCCGACTGACAAAAGTAAAAGTTAATAGATTTGTGAAAAACACAAGAATGACAAAGTGATGCGGTAGGTTGTTGAAAACAATAAACTTTTTGTTTCATTGTGATGAAAGTTCAACACATACGCATAGGAAAGATCTTTTCTTTTCATTTCACGTAGGTTATTTTGGTTTAAATTAAACACTATATTGCATGATTAATTAAAATCCTTTGCAATATTTTCTTGAAATAACATCAGATTCAGGTTTTCGTATCTGCTAAAAAAAACTACATGTTTAAAACAGAAGAAATAAAGGAGATTAAAATGAAAGAGGAAAAAAAGTGCTAAAAATAACTGGATTTACATGTGGCAAGGGGTGGTGCAGTCTTTTAAAGTGCGTGTTTATGCAAAATAGGGAAAGCCAAGGATGTACCGCCGTTGGAATAGGAAGGTGTGAAAAGTTTGATTGGAATAAGTTTGAACACTACCTACACGCCTCTGTAACCTGACCCAGTGATGTCAACCAGTCATGTTTGATGATCCCAGCTGAGAGGGGGTTGCCGTCAAGATGGAACAGTCAGTTGGGGGGGGGGGGGGTTACAAGGCCAACTTCACTGCTCTGCCCTTTGCCTAGAAGGTCCTGGGCCTCTATCTTCTTTTGAGAAGCAGTGGATGAATTTGACCAAAGCAGAGTTTAACATGATGTTAGACGGACAAGGGCTTGAGTAAAATCGGGCTTTCCCACTGACCTTATTTTTTGCCAGTTCGATAGGTGATTAGCCAGAGTTCCTTCCTTTGACCCCCTAAGTTTATGGAAGCTCATTGCAAAGAACGCCTTACGTGCCAGTGCCTGTCTGCATATACAAAACTCTAGTCTCATTTGAGCAGGTTAAGTGTGGGAGGGAAGTTGGAAAACTATTCTATAAAGCTTCGTGATCACAAGTATTGTGCTCTACCGTGCTTTGATTGCCTCACTCCAGTTTGTTAAGTTCAGATTAACCTTGGCCTGGGCTACTGGAAGGATAGGTAGTAAATGTGGGACCTTTTAATTTTGTGTAAATAGATCTAAGGGCGAACAATAGTGCAGTGCCCTTCTTTTTTATTTCGTTCAGCTGACTCCTGTAACTGCTGTTGTCATTAAAGTGGACTCCTAGATACTTGAAGATTTTAGTTGCTTTGAGTTTTTCCTGCTGGAGAAACCACATCTGTTTTTGTGTTCCAGGACCTCAAATCGCAAAGATTTTGTTTTTTTTTATTGATTAGCAGTCCATTCCTAGTTGAGAATATGGCAGTTGCATCCTGAAGACGTTGTAAGACAATCTTTTTTTTACTGACAAGGACTAGATCATCTGCATACACAGTCGTGACAGACATGGCTCGCGTGTGGCAGGGTGGGCGTTGGGTAGGAGAGCGGGAAGTTGCGTAGGGGGAATGGAGGATCAGAAATAAAAAAATATATATATTTACCTCGAGGCTGAGTCCTGCGTCTTCTCTGCTCCTTCTCTCCTGCTTTCCTGCTCTCCTGCTTTCCTGCTCTCCTGCCTCTGACAGGAACAGGACACAGGCAGTCAGGCTCCCTCCCCTAAGCCAATCCCAATGCTGCGATGCACAGCACTCAGCCAGGGGCTGCAGGAGTGGGCATGGTCTCCATGCAGGCTGTAATGCAGCCTGCATGGGGAACAGGGAAGTGTGCATGACTGGTTTCAGGCTCCATCGAGGGCCGACCAAACAATCATTGTGCACTTAGGAGTGGGCAAACCACTCCTCTCCTGCCCTGCTTGGAGAGCAGAGCAGCCCCATCCACCTGCCCGCCTCAAAGCAGCAGGACATGAAACATAAAATGGCAATAACTCTAAGTTATTGACATTTAATGTTTCTCACGGCTTAAAAGTTGTGGGGCAGCGCTCCTCTGCCATTGCGGAGGAGCCGCCCCAGTGCATACCGTAAGTTTGAAAGGCAGAAACTGCCCAGTTTGGAGGGATGAGAATTTATTGTGTTTAGGGCTAAAGATAGATTGGAAAGCAATATGTTGAAAAGAGATGGTGTAAGAACATAACTTTGCTTAAGGCCTTGCGTAGTGGTTATGGGCAATGACAAGCACAATCAATATCTGATTTTTTTTCAAACCCATGTATCGTGATGTAGCAACTGCAGGGCCCTGAGCAAAGTATCATGGATATTAAGGAGAGTGGGTTTCTGCCAAAGCTTCCCTCTATCATCTCTTTCAAATGCAGATTTATAGTCAATAAAGCCCATATAGACAGGATGATTGCTGGATTCTGCCTGATCAATCAGTAGGGAAAGTGCAATAAGATTCACAGTTGTCCCTGTGTGCTTTGTGAAGCCAGTTTGATTTGGGGGTATGATTTTATTAGTCTCGACCCATGTTTATTGTGAATCCAGGAGCACACTGGAGAAAAGCTTTGCTTCATTGTCAATTAGATCTATCATCCGATAGCTCCCGGGGATATTTTCATCCCCTCCCTTGAATATGGGAGCGAGTATCAGACTCAGAAAATGATATTTTAAGCAGTGTGATAGAAAATACAACAGAATATAGTGTGATTTTATGCTAAACTTATTAGATGAGTGGGAATTTACTATCAATCAAGAATGATGGTAGTGGTGATTATGACGATGATGATGACGATGAGTAAATACTAATATTTAAATCTTCAAGTTGCCGGTGGAAAAGCCTATTTTGCCTGCAACTGTCAGAGATGTTCACAGATATGGTAAAAGGAATGCTGAGCCAACAAAGGTGCTGGTCGATTACAAAGTTGCCATTTGTTCTTCTATTCTGGATAACGTAATGCCAGTGGAACAAATGGAACTAATTGGCTGATGAGGAATTAAGGATGAGCAGTGACATTGACTGATCAGAACTAGTTGGCTATACAGGAGCCAGACCTGTATGACGTTTCAATCATTTTGAACAAGGGTTTGTAGTTCTGCAAACAATGGAGTTATTATCATAAACTGTTTTTAGTATGAAAATGTACCTCAAACTTATGAACATGATGTATTTTGTGTAAGGGTAGGAAGCTTTTACCATGTGATATACCGCTAACAAATATTACCAAATCTTCATTGCGTGAATAGATTCTATGTTGCCACGTTTGTAAATCGTGATATATGCAATTTTTCATTACAAATAAAATTTACGCTGGTGGTAACTCCTTGGATGATGTAAGCAGAACAAAGCCCTCTAAAACAAATACATACTTAAATGAGTAGAGTCCATTTCTAGAGTAAATTAAATTTAATGTGGTCGTGTTTGCAGACAGTTTTTTACAGCCTGTCAGCTTTCAAGTGAACCTGATGAGTCATTATAGACAGTAGATATTTCTTTTTGAACTCTGCAAAATGTGATCCATCGCCTAAAGACAGAGATGCACTTGTCAGAGAGGACATGTGGAGTAAGCTCTACTGCCTGGGTCACAGAGTATTGCTCCCAGGGTGGTGTACCAGAGAGGGCCTCCTCAGGCTATTGAGCCCAAAGAACAATTCTGAAAAGGTATTAAAATATTTTCTTTAGGCACATGAATTATTGCTACTGAGGTGAATCAATTGTCTGAGAAGTGTGAGAAACTCTACATCACTGGAAGATTTCACAAAGTTCACTACATAGATGGCTGTAAAACCTGTGATTTTGTACCCAATATATTACAAAATGTCAATTGAAATTAATCATCTGGCCACCTAAAATATGTATCTAGTGGGAGTGTAGTGTAGTTCCTATATTCCCAATAGGCTCTGCGCATTGGAATAGTATATCCTGTAGTTTAGACGTAGGTCGACTAGGTCTCTACCCAATATACTAGACTTAATTGTGTATGTGCCAGCTAGCTCAGAGGTCACTAGAAACTTTCTCGAATGAACAAGAAGGGATTCATTTCTGACAACCGCTTAAAAAATGACAACTTTGTTTCCCAAGAATAAGAAATATATCTCTAGAGTCGCGGAAACAATAGATAGTTATTTCACTCAGTCAATCGTGCATGCTTCGTTTCACCAGAGGTGCAGAGAAATAGAGAGACGGGCGTTTTCAATAAAAGGTATTTATTGAACAGTCTTCTTTCTCAAGCATAATAAATGAACTGCTACAATCGTAATACTTGTTGTAAAGTACAATGCGTATAGTACGAAGAGTATTATAAAATAATACTGTAAAAGCATTATATGGTGTCTAAGCCATAAAATACATAAAATACATACATTGATAAATAATGACTAAAAGTACTCAACTGGTGCTTCTAAAATACGCCTACCCCGATGTACCTAACCTAGGTCTAGTACAAGGGAAGAAGTAAGTGGGGCGTAGCTTAAGTTTAGTATTCTTTTGCAAAGAATCTAATACAAGAATTCTCTTAGGGGCTAATCAGCTCGGTACCTTGGTTTTTAGAATGTAGGAGGCCTGGTATCTCTCTCTCTCAGGACTCAATTTCACAGAAACCCGCAAGGCTAGCCTTGAAACACTGGAGCTGGATTTCTCGGCTGGAGAAAGTACAGCGTCTCTCAGTGCGTCAGCTGGAGGGTCGGCTTCCTTCGGCACTTGCTGCAGCAGGGCGCGTCGGGCAAGTAGATAGTCAAACTGCTCCAAACCACAGTGTGTTTGTTTGGACAAGTGTGGGCATATTTATACCTTGAAGGTGCCGAGTTTGACGCAAGATTGGACATAATAACGTCATTAGAGGCTTAATTCTCTGAAAACTCTATGAGTTCTTGGATGAATTAATATTCATGCAGGGGGAAGTCCCTGACTGCTGAAGGCGGGTTTTTCCAAGAAATCGTTGTAGATTTTCGGAACTAGTGGAAGTAGCCAAGCCGTATTAGGACTACTTGAGCTATGTCTTAATATGGTTATGATTCCAATGCCTATATAAGGATACAGTACTTTATACCTATATAAGGGCATGAATCGGGAAAATTAGACTAGGGTCCTAAAACGCGATACAACAGGAGTGCTCCTAAAGCTAAAGCCATTAACAGTGTCCTGAGCTTCTTTTAGTCTCCAGTCGAGCTGCAGTACAAAATATATTTTTTATCTAGTTCACTGGTAATGTTATTATTATTAGTCGAATTTGTGTTGCGCATAGCTGACCCAGCAACGGGGCGTCCCAGCACCACCAAAGACCATAGACATGGGCCAAGGGAAAAAAATGAAAAGTTAGACAGGGAAAAGCCAGGTCTTTATGGCTTTTCAAAAAGCAAGCTGGTTCTGGATCGCTCTGATGGAAGCAGGGAGCAAATTCCAGAGTTTCGCAGCAAGCCTGCGAAAAGAACGGCCACCAGCTCTAGCTTTCAGAACTCGAGGAATGCTGACCAATGCTTGGTCAGCAGATCTAAGGGGGCGCCCGGCACGTAAAACTCTAACAAATTGGCCAGCCCTAAAGGTGCCTGTAGGGTCAGGATCCTGTGCGACACACAAAGAGACTTAAACTGAATGCGCTTTTCAAAAGGCAACCAATGAAGTTCGGGAAGCACATGGGAAACCAAGAGGATTTCGGGAAGTTCCACCAAAATGTGAGCCACTGCATTCTGTACTCTCTGCAGACACTTAATACTGGACTTATTAGCACCCAGGTAGAGGGAATTGCCATAGTCCAGTCTAGATAGAATTGTCGTCTGGACAATGTGTTGACGTACTTTGGGAGAAAAGAAACCCAACAGCGGTTTCAAGCCTCGCAAAAACCCAAAACAGACCCCTGCCACTGCTTTTGATTGAATGTCGCAAGTCAGGCCTCTGTCGAACCACATGCCCAGGTTCTTCACAGCCTCCTTGGGCACGGGGCGGGTTTAGACAATCCGGTCAACACTGCTCAGACCACAACTCCCGGTCCTTCCCGAACAGTAAGACCTCAGACTTACTTGCGTTTAACTGCAAGCAGTTTGCCGCCATCCAGTCCGCAACCACTAAAAGGTCCTCTTTAAACTTGTCCAGATTAGTGCTGCATTTCTTGGAGAAGGCGATCACCAATTGGGTGTCTTCGGCATACAACACCAGTGACAAAATTGAGCCCTGCGGCACCCCCTGATGCAAAGCAAACTCCTGCGAATGAAAAGGTGGCACAGAGACTTGAAAAGACCTCCCCTTCACAAAGGACCTAAACCAGTTCAAAGCCACATCCCTGATACCAATTTCCTGTAGATGTTTTAAAAGTATCGTGTGAGAGACGGTATCGAACATGGTGCTTAAGTCCAAAAGGACTAAGGGGGCTGAATCACCGACATCCAGACTCCTCCGGATTGCTTCCGTCACTGCCAGCAGGGCGGACTCAGTGCTGTGACGCGCTCGGTAACCATTCTGTGGAAGGGTCCAGGATGGCATTCTGCTCAATAAACTCAGAAAGAGTGGAATTCACATGTGATTCAACCAGCTTCACCAAAAAAGGCAGCTGGAAAATGGTGTGATAGTTGCCCAACTCAGCAGGATCCAGAGAAGGTTTCTTTAGCAGCGGAATAACTTTGGCATGTTTCCATGCTCCAGGTACGGATGCTGACAACAGAGAAAGGTTGACCAGAACAATATTCAGAGGAGAAATAAGAGTATTTAACTGGTGAAAATGGGTTGGTGTCAGAGGGTCGGCCAGCGAGCCCGATTTAATTTTCAAACAAAGGGATGCAAATTCCATGGGGGACAGGAGAGGAAAAGATGACAAACTGTTGCCCACCGTGAGACCTATAACCACTGGAACAGCCACCTCAGCAAACAAGGCCAAGGTAGGTAGGCCAAGGTATATCTTCTTTACCTTGTTCACAAAGTACCTCGCCAGCTCATTACACTGATGGTTCGAGGAGATGGAGAGACCCCAGTTGCACCCACGCTCTTCATGCCCTTCAGCAGAGACAAGATCGTCTTAGCGGGGTTAGTACTAGCCAAGATTTTATCGGCCACATACTCCGCTCATGCTCTCTGAATTACTTTGTGTTGCTGCTTGATAGCCGCTCGATATTTACTTTTTGCTGACACGTCGTAAGAGCGTCTCCAGGCAGGCTCAAGCTGTTTACCGCCCTTTTTGGCTATGGATAACGAATCGTTAAACCAAGGGTTGGACGGCCCGCAATTCTTCCCACCCTGTTTAGCCGGGATGCAACTATCCAAGCCAAGCATCAACCACTCATGAAAACGCGAGTTTGCCAGCTCCACGTCCGATGGCAACTGAGGCCTGTGGGTGAACAGAAAAGCAGAAAAAAGACCAATGCTCAGCTTATGCCAGGGACATTTTAAGACTGGGGCGGGACGGTTCAAGTCTGCCTTTCCCTGCAACCACAGCGAGAACAAGACCAAAAAGTGGTCTGTCCAGGCCGGCGGGACCGGCGAAAAAACCTTTAGAGAACTTAAGTTAGAGAATATGGGGTCCAGGAGGTGACCTGCCACATGCGTGCACTCAAAGACACGCTGAATGAATGAATGAATGAATGAATGAAAGGGGATTTATAACTCGCGACTTAGCCCAAGGGCATCAAGGAGCCTGACAAGTCAGGTATCAAAGTATCAGGTCTCAGATCACCGGGTCCATGGTTATAGGTAGGCCTCTCGGAAAAGCAAAGTTTTCAAATCCTTTCGGAAATGTACAAAGGATGGTTGTCCTAACAGAGCAGAGGGGAGGGAGTTCCAGAGCTTAGGAACTAGGGTGGAGAAAGCCCTGCCTCCCCATTTTGCCTTGGCAAATCTAGGAACTAGAAGAAGATTTTTGGTGGAGGACCAAAGAGCTCTGCTAGGAAGGTAAGGAACTAAGAGAGACCTGATGCCCTCAGGTCCAGAACCATAAATAGCCCCATGAGCAAAGCAAAGAAGCTTAAATACGATCCTGGACTGAACGGGCAGCCAGTGAAGGTCTTTCCTGGCCAGGGAGGCTGAGGAGAGCCTAGGAAGATTGAGGACCAACCTGGCTGCGGCATTCTGGACCATCTGTAGGCGGTGAACAAGACTCTTGTTCCTACTCGCATACAGCGCATTACAATAGTCGAGTCTTGACAAGACCAGAGCCACAGTGGCCTGCTTCCTTGCCTCAGGAGAGATATAAGATCCAATCTCTCTGAGGATCCTGATGATAGAACAACAGGTGGACACAGTCCTACTGACCTGACGGTCAAAGGAGAGAGTGGTATCAATCAGGACCCCCAGGTTCCTGGCAGAGTTGGAGGGGAGAGGGCAGTCCCCAAGAGAGTCCGGCCACCAGTCTTTGGACCAGATGTCCTGGCCACCCCCGAAGACCAAGACCTCGGTCTTTTCTCCATTAAGTTTTAGGAAGTTTTGGACCATCCAGCGGGATACTGCCTCCATGCAAGATCTAAAGTTGAGGGCAGCGTCATTCACCGACTGCGTTAGGGAGACCATGATTTGTGTGTCGTCGGCATACGACAGCACCTCAAACCCAAAAGATCTCACTACCCTGGCAAGTGGGGCCCACATAGATATTAAACAGGATGGGACTTAAAGAAGATCCCTGGGGGACCCCACATTGCACAGGTATAGAAGGGGACAGAAAATCTCCCAGTTTCACTCTCTGCTCCCTTTGATGGAGAAAGGAGGCTAGAAGACTGAGGGCGAGGCCACCCACACCTATCTCCCTGAGCCTAGAAACCAGGACGGAGGGAGACAAGTTGTCAAAGGCAGCCGTCAGGTTGAGTAGGACCACAAGAGTAATATGGCCCCTGTCGACCTTCGTGCGGATGTTGTTGGTCACCACAGTAAGGGCGGATTCAGTACTGTGGGCTAGTCGAAAGCCATGCTGGGAACTGTCCAACAGGTTCGAGTTATCCAGAAAGGTGGTAAGATGGTGATTGAGATGGGCCTCCAATATTTTGGCAGGGGCCATAAGCAGGGAAATAGGTCGACAGTTTTTCAAGACCGCGGAATCCAAAGAGGTTTTCTTCAAGAGAGGCTTAACCACTGCCAGTTTCCAGGGGAGGGGAAAAACCCCTTCAGTAATGGCAAGGTAAAGCACATCTAGAAGGGGGGGCAGAATCACCTCCCTGCAGGTTTTCAGGATTTTCAACGGACAGGGGTCCAATGGGGAACCAGATTTGATATTATCAAGGAGAAGGTTTGTATCCTCTAGGGTGAGAAGAGGAAAAGAGAGAAGGCTAGATCTGCGTTCTGCAAACTCATGCACTACAGTGGCCGTGGAAGGGGAAGGAGAAGGGTCTAATTCCTGATTGAGGAGTTCCAATGAGCTATATATATCAGCAATTTTAGCGTGGAAAAAGGAGGACATTTTATTACATAGCTCCTGAGACTCGACAATGGTATCCACCCTCTGAGGAACAGAGAGGGAATCAATGATCTTAAAGAGATCCCTGGAGGAGTTCAATGAGTTGATCAAATTAAGGAAATATATCTTTTTTTCTTCAATAATGGCTAATTTATATTCCTTTAGGAGATGTTTATGTCGTTGTTTATTTTCAGTGGGATCCAGATGGGCGCGCCAGAGCCTCTCATGCCTTCTGCAGCCCGGTCTCAGTCGTCTGAGTTTATCAGAGAACCAGGGTGCAGAAGGGCTCTTTCTAGCAGAGTAATGTTGCTTGGCGGGGGCTATAATATCTACCGCCTCAGTGATGGTGTTAAAGAGATCTGCTGCAGCTAAATTGGTGTCCTTATTAGCAGGGGGGCTGAGACTATTCATAAACGGCGCAAGTGCTTCATTGTTAATGTCCCTAAGGTTTCTTCTAAGTTCCCATTTCTTGGAGTTCGGACGGGCAGGGGCATTGTAATGGATTTTAAGCTCAATAGGCACAGCCAAATGGTCTGACCAGGCCAGATGAATAGGTGTACCAATCATTAACCTGGGATCATTGGAAAAAACACCATCTAGGATACGGCCTGCTAAATGTGTAGGACTATCCACAAGTTGAGCCAGCTGGTAAGTCTCTAGGTCATCCAGAAAACTGGTGATCTCAGCCTTCCCTCTATTCTAGAGATGGGGATTAAGGTCGCCTAAGAAGGTGAAATTCACTCCACTGCTTGCGTGTAGCATGACTCTGTTCAATAGATCTTCCCTAAACAGGCTCGCGGGACCTGGGGGGCGGCAGATGAGGAGGCCGGACACAGTAAAGTTATAGTTCAGCATGATTTTAAACAGTGCACTTTCACAGTCCGCTATGTTCTCCTTACTGAAACTGCAGGTATAAACATCCTTAACAATGACTGCAATACCGCCCCCTCTGCAACCCCTCTATTTACACTCATCACATAAATTTGTGGAAGGGCCAACCAGGGCTCCGCAACCGAGTCATGAGTGAGCCATGTCTCCGATAAGAATGAAACATCCGGAGACTCATCATCTAGAAGATCAAAGACCTTGGCATGGTGTTTGACCGGCAATCCAGACTTAGAAACGTAAAATACATGTAGTAAGCAGGACAAGGGACAGACTCCTTCAGTGGGAGTTGAAATGTGCAAAACTTACATTTAAAAAGGCCGTCCTGGGGGACCCAAGCTAATGAAGGGCAATTAATCTCTAAAGTCAGGAGCTCATCAGGCGAGTACCTGAGAGAATCCGCAGGAAAATGAGCAGGGGTTCTTGTGACTGGCGATGGTCCGGCGCGGACAGGCGCAGATGGACTGGCCTTTGGCGCGCCAGCGGCGTGCCCGCTGTGCGGTCGCAGCTGTGCCTCCATTTGAAGAGTCAGGGGAGAAAACAACTGTCCCACTGACCTGCACTCCCCCCAAGATGGCGGCCTCACTCCTGCCGTCCCGGGCAAACTGCAGCCTTTTCCCCAGCCAAGCCGCCTCACATCAGCTTGGTGCCCTCCCTGCAGTAAACAAGTGCACAGCAATCAGGTAAGTGCTAAAAATAGAAATGAATGCAGTGCTAGGCTAAAATGATTAAAATGATGCCAAAAGTAAGCGTAGGAACAGAAGAAAGCAACTATACAATTTTAACTCCCGGCTCACGCCTCAGTTGTCTGAGGTCTGCGCGGTCACAGCTGTGCCTCCATTTCAAGAGTCAGGGGAGAAAAAAACTGTCCCGCTGACCTGCACTCCCCCCAAGATGGTGGTCTCACTCCTGCCGTCCCGGGCGAACTGCAGCCTTTCCCCCAGCCAAGCCGCCTCACAACAGCTCGGTGCCCTTCCCGCAGTAAACAAGTGCACAGCAATCAGGTAAGTGCTAAAAATAGAAATGAATGCAGCGCTAGGCTAAAATGAATAAAATGATGCCAAAATTAAGCGTAGGAACAGAAGAAAGCAAATATACAATTCTAACTCCCGGCTCACGCCTTTGGAGTCTGTTTGAGTTTTATCAATATGTCACCCTATTAGAGAACAACAGACAAGTGGAACATGAATGGGAGTATTTAGCCCAAACATGGACTGATAATTGGAAGGAAACTAAATTTCGGTTTGAGGGGCTAATCTTCAGTCGTTGTAAAGGATGAGTTTAAAGTTTGTAATGTATAAACCCAGAAAAAAATGTTGTGGAATCTCCTACGCTGCAACTTGAACATTCCAAAATATTTCACTTTATGTAAATTATTAATTTAGCAATTTTGTTTTTGGGGGACCCAGGTTCAAGCTTTATTTTATAGAAATATAGATGGTTTTTGGACCTGACATCCTTGGTGTGGTTTCTCTCCACCTTTTTTGCCATATATCCTCCTGTTTTCACTGTCTTTTTTTTTGGTGCTGATTTTAGGACTCTGCACTTTACTACTGCTAACCAATGCTAAAGTGCTTGTGCTCTCTCCTTTATCACAAAAGAAAAATGATAGCCCCAGTTGCTTTAAGGTCCAAGAGGAGGGGGAAACAACAAATATAGAAGAGAAAACCTCTAAACTGACCTCTATTACTATTTAGTATGGCCTCCTAAGGCTCATTAGCAACACAACCCCAATATCAGTGTCATACAAAAAAGTTAATATGTATTTTTATTGTTGTTTTCTTCATATAAAAATATGTTATGCTTTTTTAATATATTTTGTATTTTTACTGCTATACATTACCTAAAAAAGAAATTCATCATTGTCTACACATACCTATAACAATAAGACAGACACACAGTTACCAAGATGCCAACAAAGCCTCTAACATTTCAGTGTGCAATAATCCTCCAGCTTGGAGGAGGAGCTTAGCGCGCACCCAAGATGGTCGCGTGAGCTTAGAGCTCCCGGACCTTCGCCACCTCCACCGATTATCCTGTACCCTATCCTGATTTAGATGACGGGTTCTTATTGGCGCGACCCTGCTGATCATTTATCCATTTTCGGATTTCGATTTGGACTCCGGGAGCCGAAGATATGGACTTTTGAACATTTTCGGCCTGCTCCATGGTACTGCCCCGGGCTTGATTTCTCTGCCAGCCGGGTAGTAATTGAATAACAACGGCTCATGCGAGTCTCCCTTGCCCGGTCTTCTACTTTCAGTTTCGATTCTGGTGCTTCGACCTCTTTGACTTTGCCTTGGTCGCCCTGGTTTATTGCTTTCTTTCTAACCACGCATCATTGCTTGGCGATCCGGACTTGCATTGCTCCTTGCCTGGTGGCTGACCCTCAACCTATTCTCCAAGTTGCTGCGGGCGCATCGAGTGTAGCCATTCTTACTAGGTCTCAGAATATCCTCCGGGTCGCACGACCCAAAATGGCCACCAAGTCCGAGAGAGAAAAACGCAAGACCAGACCGGCAACTCGAGGAGGTCCCGTGCAGTCTAACGTTATGGACAGATATAACCTCGCTAAGGGCTCTCCGGGCGGACTGAATAAACCCCCGGCCAATTTTGGAGACGAATCCCCGATGGGTGAAGATCTGTCGTTGAAGGACGTCATGGACGCCATTGCCGGGATGAAGGCCACACTGGGACAACAGTATGAAGCCCTGACCCACAAGTTGGACACGGTCGCAATAGATGTTACCCTGATCAGGGCAGATCTTGCGAAGACTAATGAGAAGGTCAAATCCCTCGACCTGAAGACATCTAGTCTTGTTACCGACGTCTCCGATTTACAGGCAGAGGTCGGTAACCTGCGGGCAGCCCGTGACTACTTCTCTCGACGCTTGGACGATTTGGAGGGCCGTGCTCGGCGGAACAACGTCCGTCTGGTCGGTGTCCCGGAGACGATGGAACCATCATCGGTGGACCTGGTCCTGAATCATTTAGCGCCCAAGGGCCTCAGCAAGTTTTTTGCAGTAGAACGTGCACACAGAATCCCGGGTGGCCCGCCTAAGCTGGGAGCTCCTCCGCGTCCCATCATTGCTCGGATCTTTAACTTTCGGGACAGGTAAGCGATCCTGCAAGGTTCACGTATGTCGGGCCCTGCGGCGTATGAGAACACCACAGTCAGCTTCTACCTGGACTTCACCCAGCAGGTTCAGAAGCAGCGACTTGGCTTCCAGGGGGTGAAAAAGAGACTGAGGGACAGAGACATGAAATATGCCATGCTTTTCCCGGCCCGACTACGTGTGGTCCACAATGACAGAACATTTTTCTTTGAGCATCCTGGAGTAGCTAGTGACTGGTTGGACACGCTGCCCCCGGGACGAGAGCAATCTGATCATTCTGAACACTCCGGTGGAGCAGAGGGCGGCCGGTGGAGCAGGAATAGGGAGCGTAATCGGCTCTCGGACCAACGTATTGACTTTCGGCAGTGGTTTGATGCTATGCTACTATTGCTCGCTACTGTGTTGTCTGAGTGGGGTGTGGGTGGGGTTTGGGTGAGTCTTCCTCCTCTGGGGTTCTTTTCGTAGAATAGTTGTATGTCAGGGCGACAGGCACACTGCAAGTTGGGGTGGCTTTTGAGTCTTACGCAGGGGTGCGGGGTGGGGGTATGATGTTTTGGGGGGTTGAGGGGTTACGGTTTGCGTTTCTTTGTTTTATTCAAGGCATAGTATCGATGATCTTCTGTTTTACGGCGTCGCGTCTGGTATGGGGGGGGACTTGGGGTGGCCTCTGGGATGGGGGTAGGGGACTACGAATACTGTGTTGGAACGTTAATGGGTTGGGAGACAGAATTAAGCGGGGGTAGTTTTGCAGCTGCTGCGACGTCTGTCCCCTGATGTGGTTTTGCTTCAGGAGACGCACTTGCTTGGTAATACGTGCCATGCAATGAATAGGCGTGGCTATTGTCTCATTGCGCACTCAGGTTTCACTTCTGGCTCCAGGGGGGTGGGCATTCTGGTTCAGAGCTCCCTCCCTCTAGCCGTTGACGACATTATACTGGATGATAAGGGACGATACGCCGCCATTGTGGGGTGCTGGGAGGGGAGAGTGATCACTTTGCTCTCGGTCTATATACCGCCAGGCCTCCAGACTACGACCTATACCGACCTGGGAAGAGTGATCTTGGGAGTCCCCGAGGGTCTGCTTGTAGTGGGTGGGGATTTCAACTCTGTAGTGTCTGAGATGTTTGATCGTTACCCTCCCCGTGACCTCGCGAAGTCTCAATCCTGGTTGGGGAACTTCCTGGAGGCGTTGGGATTAGCCGATTGCTGGCGCCTGCATCACCCTGGACAAATGCAATATACTTTTCACTCTGGGGCCCATGGCAGTCTTTCGAGACTGGACTACGTGTTGATGCCCTCCTCCCAGGCATCCCTCATAAGGGAGGTGAAACATCTTGCTAGGGGTATTTCGGATCATCCCCCACTGTGGATGGTTGTGGACGCACACCTGGGATCGGAGGGTAGGGTGGCCCCGATCAACCCATGGTACCTCCGTGATCCCAAAGTCAGAACGGAACTAATTAAAGCGATTGATCACTACTTTGCTGAAAATGTGGGTTCTGTGTCCTCTTCTGTCTCATTGTGGGAAGCATACAAAACTGTAATTCTGGGCCAGGCCCTCTCATCGATAGGCAACATTAAGAGATGTAAGCGGGAGGAGGTTGTCCGTCTTGAAAATGAAATCTCCGTTCTTGAGGGGGAGTTGGAATCTGAGGTCTCCCCGGAGAGGCTGCACCTTTTGGGTCTGAAACAACTTGACTATAGAGCGCTGGTGACTGAAGCTGCGAAAGAGATGGGTCGGGAACAGCAGGGACGTTTGTATGATGTGGGAGATAAGGCTGGTAAATTGCTTGCTTGGTTGGATAGGAGGGAATGTGCGAGTCGGGTGGTCCCTGTTATTGTTGATGTGAATGATGTGAGTATCACTGACCCTGCTGAAATTGTAGCCTGTTTCGCGGATTATTTTCGGGTAGTGTACTCCCCTGTGTCCGATAGACCTGAGCAGGACTCCCACTTGCTTCTACGCGATATCTCGCTGCCATGCCTGTCCGACCCTGAGAGGGATCTGCTGGAGGCTCCGCCTACGGTTGATGAAATCGCGGTCGCCATCCTCTCGATTCGCTCGGGGAAGGCCTCGGGCCCTAATGGGCTCCCCATTTAGCTTTACAAGCTCCGTCCGGATGTGCTGGCGCCGTATCTACGGTCGATGTTTTTAGAATCACTGGAGACGGGCTCTCTTCCTCCTAATCAGAGATTGGCCTCCATAGTGGTTATCCATAAGGAAGGTAAGCCACGTGACCGTTGCGACTCCTTCAGGCCTATTTCTCTGATAAATGCTGAGCCGAAGATCCTGGCCAAAGTGCTCGCCAATCGTTTGGTATCTGTCATAAGTGATCTGGTTCACCCGGACCAGTCCGGATTTATACCACACCGCAATACGGCACTTAACCTTCGGCGCCTGCATGGAGTCCTTGCGCGAGCGGAAACTTTGCGTGAACCGGCCATCTTGGCGTCTTTGGACGCCACCATGGCGTTTGATACGCTTGAGTGGCCTTATCTTTGGGCGGTTCTCTCTAAATTTGGTTTCGGACCCGCTTTTATTAGCTGGGTAAAATTGCTCTACACTGACCCTTTAGCCCAAGTAGTGGGGAATGGGCGTGTCTCGACCTCCTTTGCTCTTGATAGGGGAACGCGTCAGGGCTGCCCTTTGTCCCCACTCTTGTTTGCCCTCGCTTTGGAGCCGCTGGCGGCTTGGTTGAGATGGGAGCCATCTTTGAGGGGCATTAGATGGACTCCGGAGTTTGAGGATCGTGTATCTCTGTACGCAGACGATATACTCTTGTACCTTACGTCGCCTCGGAAGTCGTTGATCGTCCTTTTCGACGTTTTGACTTCTTTCCGTAAAAACTCCGGTCTTGTCATCAACTGGTCGAAGTCTTGTATTTATGTCCTCTCCGGCGAGGCTCCTCTCCTGCCACGTGGCTGTCCTATCTCGGTGGCGCTGGAGGGATTCGAGTACCTGGGAATCTTTATCACCTTGGACCCTGTGCTTCGATGTGAGCGCAATTTGCTGCCCCCTCTCCAGCGTCTCCGTGCTGATGTTGTAGCGTGGGGTAGGCTCCCTCTCTCTCCTCTGGGACGAGCGGCATTGTTTAAGATGATGTCGCTCCCCCGATTTATTTATGCGCTTCAAAACACGCTTGACATTGTACCAGCCGGTTACTTTCGGGAGATTGAAAGTCTACAGCGACGATTGATATGGGAAGGCCATTCTCGTATCGCCCTTTCGAAGCTAACGCTCCCTTGGTACGATGGGGGCATCGCGCTCCCGGACATCCGTCGCTACTATTGGGCCTCTCAGCTGGGGGCCATCAACCACGGCACTTACGCTCCTTCGCCGAACCCGGCCTTTGCGATGGATAAATGGCTGCTGCCTGGTGGAGATTACAACAGGGCTCTATACGCGAAATCTGCCGGCGGATCTCTTACAGGCCCCACTAAAACAGCAGTACATGTGTGGTATCATGCTACGGCGGCCACGGGATGGGCCGACAAGCCTACCCGTGCTACTCCGCTTTATGCTTCGGATAAGCTTGGCTCCCTCTGGCAGTCGAAGGGTTTTGATAGGTGGGACATGATTGGAATCAGCAGGGTCGATGATGTGTGGATCAGGGGTAGAGTCAAGACGTTTGAGGAACTGAAGGTTGAGTACGACTTGAATGATAGGGAATCCTTTCGATATGCGCAGGTCCGGCATGCGGTCCTGTCTGTTTTTCCCCTGGGTTCGGACGTTCCGGAGGCGTCCCCGCTTGAGGATGGGATACTGGATGGGCATGTCCCTGATAGCACGATCTCGCTCATATATAAAAAATTAATTTGCACCATCACAAGTGCAACCTCTAGAGACTCGGCTGGTACATATAGAAGGCAGGAATTTGATACCAGTAATAGCCTAGGTGCACCAGGCAGCAATTGAAAGGACGGGACTAATTCCCAAAAATAAACCTGGAGACGTAACTGAAGCACAAAAAGAATCCACAGTAAAATCAAATATAATTAACATTGGAGAAACCGTGGAACCTTCGGATCTAGAGGTCCTAGAGGCCCTAGAGGCTCTTATGGGGACAAGTAGAGACTGTCAAAAATCGTAACCCCTTATTGAAGGTCAAATACAGGAAGAAAACGATCCTTCACCAATAGTAAGTCGAAATGTTGGTGAATTCCGCCAAGGAAACAAGGAACAGAGCTGCGCTAATACAACATGGACTAAGGAGGAAAAAATAGATCTAATAAAATCAGCAGCAAGTTTAGCAACAAAGGAATTGCGGATCAGCAAATCGATTTACAACACAAGCGAGGCAAACCTAATCGAAATCTTGGAGTCTCTAGAAGGGAAGGGACAGGATAGGGAGCAATTCACCCCGAACCCAAAGAACATAACTCCGCAAAGAAGAGCCATTTTGGTTTCATCCACGCCACTGAACTCTCAAAGAACTCAGTATGTCAATATAACAGAATTACAGGAGGACGGCCACAGTCCTATAACAAAGAAAAAACAAATCCTGTCTTCAGCAATAACAATCTCTTCTGGAAATGGGTCAAGCCCCAGTTCGCCAGTACAGACACAACACAATGATGATGGCCATAACACGAAATGGGCTGACAATTTGATTCAAACCTTGGAACAATCAATAAAGGTATTAAATTTCCAATCTGACAAAATGGACGTCCAAATTGATCTAATAAACTTGATGGCTAGTCATATAGCTGGAATAAATAAAAAATTGGACGCATTAACAGTGTTATTAATAAAAAAAGAAATTCTAGACAAGCAGAGAGATACAAATAATCAACAAGCCAATTGCCACTGTAGCCCGATAATAGAGAAATTGGCTACATTATCGGAAATTTTAAAAGATGTTTTAGGGGCAGCTAAACAGTCATTAAAACATCAGTACCAAGAATCACTTCAAAAACCAATTGCGCAAGAGCAAACTTCCCACATATCTGAAGCCAACAATGAAGAAGCAAAAAACAAAAGCGACGCTCAATCAAAGTTAGATCTTAAGATAAACCCAATCAAACGCGAAGATCAAATTGCGTCACCACACCCAAAAACAAAGGCGGAAGTTAAAATCACAAAACGGGAAAGAAAGCGCGCAAGGAAGGCCAGGCTGAAATATAACAAACAACAAAACATAGCCCCGGTTAAATATTTTCCACTGTTTACAACAAATTTGAATCCAGAATTGAAAGTAATACCTCGATCTTTACCTGAGGCAGAAAGTGTAGAAAGGAACCAAGCTCACCTTTCACAGTCCTCCCTCGCAGACAGCCAAGACCTTAGGCACACGGCAAAATCCTTTTCTGAGTCTCAAAATAAACACAGAGACAGAAGCCCAGTTCGCATAGATAAGGCGAGTGGTCAAGGAACTCTGCTAGTGCAGCAACAGAAGAATACAACACAAGATGAGAATGAATTTGAAGAAGTAGTACACATGGAAAACCAACAATTGTTAGGACAAAGCAGCCTGAGGGGAGACAAAGTACAAAATAGTCAACATTCGGTACGGCAAGAAGCAGAGTCGCAAGAGGGGCCCAACCAAGTAGAACTCAAGCAAAATAGTTCAGAGGGAACACAGTCAACTATCCCTCATATCCCACGGAAATCAATTGCCGTAATTTTAAGGGGGAAGGATCGTCACTGCAAGCTCTTAGTTCAGGAGCAAGCGGACCCACAGAAAAAGACGTCGACCCAAAAACATACGGGCCCTCCAACTGCAAAATTAGAGGTAAAAGCAAAAAATCCTGCAGAGTACGAACAGGGAGGTAGTAAAGAACCCCTGCAAATTCTCACAGGGTTAGGGGGAAGAAACGTCGGCGTCCCACAGCTTTCTGAAAGACAAGAAGAAATAGATCCGTGTGAACTGAAGTTGTCTTTTATCCCGGAATATTCATCGAAAGGAACCCAGGACACGCTCAATAGGGGAAACCTTTTGAGACTGTTCCAGGAAATCCCCGAACTAAAAGAAATCCGTTCGCGTGATCTAATCTTAGTGGAATTTAAGGAAACACCGCGAAGGGGGGTAGAGGAGTCCCTAACAACGTGGGTGTCCAAGGACCTGGTAGACAACATTATAGCTATGAGGGGAAGATTTGAGACATGGGGAATCGGGCTTCAGGCAGTGCAACGCCCAAGGTACCCGTATCCCTTCTTAAACAACTCAAAAGAAGAGCAAAGCCCTCAAAGACATCAGGACACATGTCTACGCGGAGCACGTTCTATTTCACCAATGACATCAGTGCGAAACAATACGCACCCTAAAAGCGACAGTTCAGGCACAACAGGGGAAAGTCCTCAGGACCTCAAGGATTGGGCCTGGATCGCAAAAACACTGAATGATAAGTATCCCTAATAAAGGAACAGAAACATCGGAAACGGCAAGGGAAAATAAGGAATTAATCAACATCTCGCTTTGTTCTTGGAATGTGCACGGCTTTAGGGATATGGGCAAAGATCAAGATACAGTAACCTTCCTAAATCAACAACAAATAATCATGCTTCAGGAAACCTGGAACACCGAGGCAACCTCAATACCCGGTTTCATTGAACATCACTGCCTGGCAGAAAGACACTCAAAGTATGGCCATCCGAAAGGGGGCCTATCAACCTTCATAACTCAAAAATTGAAGTGGGAAACCGAAGATATAGCTACAGGGGTAAACTGGATCCAAGTGACCAAGGTAACCGGCAAGGACCAGACTATAATTCTCCTCCTAATAAATGTCTACATCCACCCTGAGAGAAAGAAGCAAAATGGAATATACATAACTTTAATAAAACTGCTGAAAACATTACAGAAAAGCCATTCAAACGCCCAACTGGTGATCGCTGGCGATTTCAACACCAACCTTTTGGCACCCAATCGGGAAAGAAACTGTAAAGTGTCGAATGGTGCGTCGGAATTTGTTCGCAAACTAGCAGCACTAGATCTAACAATTATGAACGGTAACTCCCCGTGGGATTCGCCTCCAGCAGTAACATACCTGAGTGGGAAAGTTGTTTCGACAATAGACTTTATCATAATGAGTTCTAAACAGCTCTCAGAAAAAACTAGTTTCAGAATAATTACACGAGCTGAAAGTGATCATCTACCGTTAATACTGAACCTTAGGAATAGAACGGTCTTCGCTCAGAGGAATAACGCCATCTCGCAACACTCAGAAACATTTAATTTGCGCAAAGTAAAATGGCGAGGAGAGGCTCCAGAACTTATTGAGAAAAAACTAAAGTCATTTAATGAAACCCATGGTAAGGCCCAAGAACGGGCTCATGTAAAACATTGGGAGCAAACGTCGAGTTCTTACTCCAAACCTTCCCGGTTATCAAGCCAAACAGGTCTTTAAAAACAGCCAAAAGGGATCCATGGTTCAATCATGACCTGAAAATGCGCAAAAGAGAGATCGCGAGAGAAGTGAGACGTCTATCCCGAGTGGGAGAAACGGATCTAAAACAGGGAAAAACAAAGCTTCAGACACTAAGGAGTGCTTATAGAAAGAAGTTGGAGAAAGCAAAAATAGAGTATAAAGAATCGATCTGGCAGCAACTACTAATAGCCAGCAAAAAACCTAGCAGCAGCGATTTCTGGGGGATCATTAATTCGTTAACAGTGGGTCCAACACTTCACCAGCAGGCAGGAATCGGTGCAGAAATCTGGTCAGACCATGTAAAGTCCTTGTTCAAACAACCCAGGAGGGACTTAGAACAACAACCCCAGTGGCAAGACCATGAACAAAAAGAGGTACAATCCGGAGCGAGTCATGCGACTCCAACGGCTAATTCAGCCCATTTAAACTCCGTCTTCGAAGAGCAAACTCCTCTGACAAATAAGAAAGACCTAAAAATTCTAATAAAGAAATTAAAGTCTGAGGGAACAGCGGGGCCAAACGGCATCCCAAATGCAGTTTTCAGGAATAACTCAGAGCTATGGTCTGAAATCCTAACACCAGTTTTCAACGAGATTTATGTAAATTCTAACATCCCAGCTTCATGGAGGGGGACTGTCATCCACCCCATATATAAAAAGGGAGATCATGGTAACCCAGCAAATTACAGATTAATCTCCTTGATTGACGTGGAAGCCAAATTATAAGCCTCGTGTTTATTGAACCACCTGCAATGTTGGATGGAGGAACAAAACATCATCCCCAACTTCCAAACAGGTTACAGGCAAGGCATGGGCACTGAATCGAACCTTGTAACCCTAGCTCTCTTGACGGAACAGGCGCAAAGAAGGAAAATCCGCCTCTTAGCCTGTTTCGTGGATATTAAATCGGCATTTGACAGAGTGAGCAGGAACCATTTATGGAACAAACTCAAAAGATGGGGTATACCAACTGCACTCCTCACCGCTATCATAACTCTGCACACTGACACCTGGGCAAGAGTCAAGCTGGGAAACTGGTCGAGTACTACCGGAAGCATTCCTACACAAAATGGTCTGAAGCAAGGCTGCGTCTTGGCCCCAAGCCTAATCTGTATTTATCGGACATTGCCCGGCACATGGATAACCCAGATTGTCACCCCCCAAAACTGGCTAGCAAGGCAGTCGCAATTCTCCAATATGCAGACGACATAGTCTTGTTAAGCCAAACCCCAGTGGGATTACAAAGATTAATAAACAACCTGGCATCCTATCTGGACTCGGAACAGCTAGAGATAAACAAAGACAAAACAAAAATTGTTTGTCTGGTTGACAGAAGGAAATTAATGTTCAAATGGAGGGTAAAGGGGGCCCAGGTGGAAGAAAAAAGTGCATATAAATACCTGGGTGTGACAATCGGGCAGGGCACAAGTCAAATGTCCCTCAAAGCAAAGTCTCAGTCCCTGATCTACGCTTGCAGATCCTTGCGCAGAAAATTGGACTGCCCTAATCATTTGCACTTGTTAAAAGTAATGGCTGCCCAAATCCAACCAAGTTTGTCATACGGTCTTGTCCCCTCGTGTGGCAAAGATTTGCATTTCTTGAATGAATTGCAGTCAAAAATCTACAAATCAGTTTTTGACTTGCCAAAATCTGCCTCGCCCGCCCAGGTACGACTGGAATTTGGGCTTATGGATCTTAAATACAGGGCTATGAGCAACTTCATTAAATTCTGCCACACCCTCTGGTTATCCGAAGAGGATACTCTAAATAGACTCTGCTGGGATGAAGTAAGGTCGCAGTACAAGCAAGAATCTCCAAATTCTTGGGGGAGTTATCTGAGCACATCCTTGGTCACTTTGGAACTCAAACCAGTTTGGGATAACAAGATGGATCGAGCATCCTTTAATAAAACCGTGAACGCCGCAAGTAAAAAGAAATCTTTATTGGAAGATAAACTTGCGCTCACAAAGAGACGGCATGGATGGACAGTCATGAATTCATACAGGTCTCTAAAGCCACAAGCCTATTTATGTGCCCATTTCAGTTCTTTTTTAAAGACGTGTTTTCTAAAGTTCAGGATGGGGGTGCACGTCGCCAAGGATTTATCCCCCTCATGGGCGACAGATTTTAACTCAGAACGTTGTCGCTTATGCGGATTCCAAAGGGAAACCTTGGCCCATTTGCTGTGTGCCTGTCCAGCCATGCTAACCCAAAGGAGACAATATCTAAAAGCGATTTTCATCAACCAGAACATTCGCTTAAGCAGACAAGCCGTAATAAGATGGCTGGAGGGCTCGTCAAGTATCTTGTCTTGCCGAGAGTCAAATTCATGAGACTAGTGAACAGCTGCTTACTGCAAGCGAAAGATCTCTAATTGATATTGCATGTAACGTATCCCCATACTTTTATTTGATGGTACACAATTTTTCATTTCTGCTGTAACTTGATTGATAATTAGTTTTAGAATGTCTTTATAATAACACAATTTTACATACTCGAAATGTACGGGAATCAGAGCATAGATGCAATCATAATTGCTTGCATAACGTCACTCTCAGCTGTTTGTCTAGATGAAGTTCATATTTTATGTACGGGGTATTGTAATGATTTGAATTAATCAAACAGTAAACTTAAACTTAATTAATACCAGGATTGACCTGCTGGATAACCTTCGAGAGTTATGGACTAGTGATGGTCTAGAACTCAATGACGAGGACTGGCAGGCTGCGATCTCTTCTCCGAAGGAGGTGGCTATCCCGGCGCGCCTCCGGTTTGTCCAGCTCAAAATTCTACATAGGGTGTATGTGACTGGTCCACGTCTGGTACGCATGGGGTTCTCGGCGGATGGATTGTGCAGGCGTGGCTGTGGTATGGTGGGCACGTTTCTCCATATTATTTGGGAATGTCCTGTTGTACTACGCTACTGGACTTGCGTGCATGATGTTATGAGTGAGGTCACGGGTGTGCAGTTAATGCCTGAAGCGCGGAGATGCTTGCTGAATGTCTGGGAGCCGAATGACTATAATCAGGCGCAGCTTCGATGGGTGACCTTGGGTAACATGATTGCCAAGAGGGACATTGCCCAGCTGTGGGGCGCTCAGAGGCCACCGACAATTCTGGTGTGGCAACAAAACATGGACTCGTGCATGTTTAGAGAAAAGACTGTTTATGTTTCCCGTGGCAGGCCCCGCAAATGGGGGAAAATCCGGACTCAATGGAGCACATACCGTGGCGATATATGTACTCCCCCCTTTCCGGAACTTAATACCGACCTGTCTTCCTCCCAACCTGATGTCTCCTCTGCAGGAATTTAGATATTTTGTTTACTTCTGGTCTCCTTCCCCCCCCCCCAATCTCACTGTATGCTCTGATGTTTGATTTACGTCGGTACCCCCCCTCCCCCCCCGGGCACCGTGGTGACGCATTTGTATCGTAATGCCTTGTTTTTGTTTTGTTTCTCTGTTTTCTTGTTCTTTGAATTCAATAAAAAGATTTAAAAAAATATATAATCCTCCAGCTTTTTAAACATGACACTTGAACAGTGAATTGACACTTGAAGAGTGACATTGCTGCAGATTCTAACAATTTCTTCATCAGTAACAGGTTTGAGGGCTAGGTAACCAACATTTCAACTCTAAAATCAAAATACAATTGATGAGTACACAAATAACCCCACACTCAACCATCAACACTTCATTCTCACCTGCCAAACCATCTCATTCACACTAACACTCATACACAAAAGAGATTCAATTATGTCAGCGATCCTGAACAGCTTAACAGAGAGAGACTATGTCATTCTTTATGATGCAAGTATCACCCATCAGATTCCTCTGGTATATATGTCTCTGGGAGGACTCCCCACATGTATAATAATGGTCAACGCACATTTCGATGGGTCATCATTTAAACCACCTTCTTCAGGACCAAAATGGAATCAGCTAAATCTCAAATAAAGTGGACGGGGTTAATCGAAGATAATTTCTTGAAATTAAGCTGTGATTCCTTACAATTAACTGAAAGTGGCCACAAAACTATTTAGGGCCCTGTATTGATGCTACTGTCAAGTTGGGTGCAGGTTCATTCCTATCTGCCCCTCAAAAAATTTGTCATGGACTGCAGCGGTAATCCGAGGTATAACGCGTATTCTATTTCAGTGCTTTGCATAGATTGGTTGGACTTCGTAGATCCAAGTATACAATGGCCCAGTATGGGTATTCGTTGTTTTATATTAAAAAAGCATAACATATTTTTATATGAGGAAAACAACAATAAAAATACATATTTTTCGAATTAACTTTGTTGTATGACACTGATATTGGAGTTGTGTTGCTAATGAGCCTCAGGAGGCCATACTAAAAAGTTATATAGGTCAGTTTAGAGGTTTAGAGGTTTTCTCTTCTATATTTGTGCTCTCTCCTTTATTCATGATGAAATTAGTTTACACCCAATTGGCACAATTAATTTACCTATAAGTCCCTTGTAAAGAGGTTTTAGATGCACCCAGGGCCTGTAAATGAAATGCTACTATTGGGTCCACAGCACTCCTTGCGCCACCCACTTAAGTAGCCTTTTAAACATGTCTCAAGCCTGCCATTATAGCCTATGTGTGCAGTTTTAAACTGCCATTTAGAACTGGCTAAATAATTCTTTCACCAGTCCCAGACCTTCCTTTAAATGCATTTTACATCACATCAAGGGTAGGCCCTAAACAGCGTGCAGTGTATTTAAAAGTTGGACATGCACTTTTAAGTTTTACTTGTCTTGATATGAAAAACACCTGTTTTTCACTACTATGATGCCTACCTCTCCAATAGGATACGATTGGATTCCCATAGAGATAATTTAATAAGTGATAACTTTCAATTGGGAGCACATCGGAATGTTTGACGTCTATGGAATTGTAATTTAAAACTCTCCTTAATGGTAAAATCTAATTTTAAGTTAAAGGAACAAATGATGGACAGAATGCTGACAATGCAAACATTCACCTCCAATCAAAAGATTTGGCTTTAATCTATTGTTCTTTTGCTTACCACACCACCCCAGTTTGGTCCCAGCCATATACAAATCAGTTGTGACCCTTCTCCTCCTGGGAACAGTCCAGCCCGAACTGCCAAGTCAGGTCCTCTCTGGATAGGTAACAAGCATCCTGGGACCAGTTTAGGGGCATCACCCCATACCAGCCAGGCTAGCTTGAATCCAGTGGCATAGTGAGCACAGCACCCTCCTCTGGGCATACCCTTCCCACTTAGGGCGACAAAAGCAAAAGGAACAAATGATGGATGGAATCTTTATTGGTAAAATCTAATTTTAAGTCTCAGACAGTGTGACAAAGCAGGAACAGGTGTTGGCAGGAGTATGGATAATTAAAGGTAAGTAAACAATTTAATAAATAAAATAAAATAAAAAAAATGTATTAAATAAAATGAATTTTGTAGCGCACCCTGCATCACATTTTGCGATGCAGGGCGCGCTACGAAATTCGTTTTATTAATTAAATTATTTACTTACCTTCAATTATCCATACTCCGGTTTTTAGCACCCTCCACCCTGCCCCTCCCCCGCCCCGCCTCTCCGCCCCACCGAAACTCCCTCCACGGGCCGTGGCTGTGGGAGGGTGATGCAATTGCAGATCACTGCTACAACATATGATGATCTGCAAGTCATGCGTTTGACTCTGGCAAGGCTGACTCAGCTTCTTATCATTCCAAGGTATGAAAAGTGCGTGCCATCAAAATAGGTTTCTAGTTATTAAGTGTTACTTGCAGCACTCGTAAATTGCACAATTTGTGCATAGGTGCTATATAAAAGTACACTATTATTACTAGATTTAGGTCACTTTTGCAATGTGTTGGTTAGGACCACTTTACAATACTGTCTACTGATGCTTTTTAAATATTCAGCCTCTGGGCACATTACAGCTGGATCGATACTACTCTAAGATGGTTCGACATATTTGGTCAAACAGCCCTTTTTATCTGGGTACCTGCCTGCCTGAAAGAAATGTTATTGTGCCAATGACAGAATTGTGTTGTGGGTAATACCTTATGCAAAAACTTGTACGATATGTCGGCATCAGAAATTTGCTATTGATCATTCACATAGTCTATTGATAGGCTTTCCTGTTTTCAGTTTCTATTTTTGGTAAATTCTGGTGGGGTTTTTTCAGTTTTTTCAATACCTTAAAAAAACTGTGGTTATCCATGGTTACAAATGTTCGTGCTATTAACAATAACAGAAACAGAAACAGTGTTTTTCCAGTGTTCATGGAATTTTTATTTAATTTTAATTATTGCTTCCTTTCTGCACTGATAGTGCATCTGTGTAGATAGTGTGTGCACAGGGTATATGAGGTCCAAATACATTTTTACTGCACCAGGATAAAGTACAACGTCAATAGCATTCTTCATTAACTCTGAAGATTGTAAAAATGCTTTCAGCATACCATCTAGCAAGTGACAAGGATCTCTTACAGGGAAGCACTTCTGCTCAGGTATCGCTTTTGAAAGACCATCATACAACTTTTTCACATACGTAGCGGAATTACTGCAAATACAAACAATATCACTCCAATTGGTATTGAACTTGGTAGGAACTTTTTTCAGCAGCATTCCAAGTGACACTGCGTTCAATGTTTACCAAACGTCTGGGGAAATGTGAGGTAGGGAGTCTCCTGAGGGGCAGATAGCCATAAAACCCTTTCTGCCTGAGTACCTGCTTGCCTGAAAGAAATGTTATCGTGCACAGCTGATTGATCTGCAAATGTAAAGGGTGCTTGGAAGCTGGTATTGGCTTTATTTGGTGGAATCACTTGAAGGTTCCTGATGACACCATTTTATTTTTTTTGGGTGGTATTGCAAGGGAGTTTCCAGCTAAGCTGTGAAGAGTTTGCTTTTAAGGAACAGTTTTGAAAAATGCACTATGTGCAGTATGGGTATTACTAATATCTATGTTTTGGATGCATTTTTTTTTATTCTTGAACCTATTAGGCGTTTTGTAGCAGCCTATCTTATATTGTGTGTAATGCGAGTAAAAATGAATGACTTACATATTCAGAGTGCCTTCTGTCACATAGTGGGACCTTGAAGCACTAAACATCCATAAGTCTTTATTGTCCACTGCACCAATCAGGATTCAACTCTGTGGCTCTCCGGTTACACACACTGCCCTCTGCAGTGCTTTAACTAATATTAGAACATTGGAATGTTGGGAGCTCCATTGAAAACAATGGAGTGCTCCGGGCTTATAATGGCTGGTATAAGCCTGGAGCTCCAACATTCCAATGATTCTTTGTTTACAGCTCTGGCTGTAAAAAAAGGCTTTAGGGACCCTGAGGGGATTCCAATCCCCTCACGCTCTCTTAAGGTTTTGTTCTTTTTTGTTGGAACATTCTGCCCTCTAGTGGCAGAATGTTCTAACAGCCTTATAACCCTTCGTAGCTGTGCTATACCGGCTATTAAAGTCCCTCTCCCTTGTTAAAGGCCCTCGCCTTCGGCTCGGGGCCTTTAACGCTGGAGAGGGCCTTTAATAGCCGGTATAGCCCTCTACAGCGGGCTATAAGGCTATAGTGGTTTCATAATGTATGAAAGCGCATTTCTCACTGATTAACTGAACCTGCATTTATTTTTTCAATTAAGCCATGCCATATTTTATATTTTGTTACTTGCAGGTGAAAGACTGAAAAAAGTTACATAATATTGCCCCTAAACTCACTCACTCCGACCCTTTGCACACAGCATCACAGTTTCCATATTTATTTTAATGCGCTTCGACCCCTGTTTATGTTGCATCCATAGGGTTAAACCGGTAAGCATAGAATCACGGATGCAAAATCAGTTTGCAATAGACATTAATAAAATGCAGCGTTATTTGCAGAAACAACGATTTGTTATTGCAACAATCTTACGAAGACCCTGCAGATTACTTTTTGCAACTTTGAGGATGTTTCTGAACGTCTCCTGGACAAACGTTTACCTCTGAATGTTATTCGTTTAAGAATAAAAGTCTGAAATGCGGTTAAGCTCACAGCTTTTGTTTCATTCGCCCTTTTATGAGCTTTGTGCCTTTAGCAGCATCCTCCGTCTGGGCAGGATGCCCGGCTTCACCGAACAGCCCTAGGTACTTGGTGTAGAAAAAAACAGTTCAAATAAAACATAAACACATTGTGTGAATCAAATCTCGCCATAATCATCCCATCTGTGGGTTGAAAACAGATCCCTCGTGTCGTGATGTAATTGTCTGCACCCACACAATGTTCAGTTTTGAGCCTGGGCCTCCCAAAGCTATTTTCATCGATTTGATATTGAATGCAGGAAACAGACCAGCAATTGCTTAAATGGAGGACGCTGATATAATGGGCAGGATGAGGTATTATTTATCCCAGCACCTTCCCCATTTGGGTCAATGCTACTTACTTTACTGCATCAAGCTAAAGCCAGAAAATATCGGAAGTTTCTAGTGAAAAATTTGAGGGCCTCATTTAGGACAATTTGATTGAGGGCAGTGCTGCACGTCACTTTCCTGCGCTACCCTGCATTGCATTGAAATGTGGTTTTGTTTGCAGGAATGGACACCTTCCTTCACAAAATCAACCAATAAGCCACCCCTGGGAGGCACACGGTTTTGACGAATTACCAGATGCTGGTGATCCCAGGCTGGCATCACCTCATTGCTTTCAGAATTTTCCTTGGATATATGAAGAATGACCTTTAGTGTGCCAATGACAGAATTGTGTTGTGGATAACACCTTACATAAATTGTATACAATATGTTGGCATCAGAAATTTCTATTGATCCTTCACATAATCTATGGGTGACCCATACGTCAGAGCCAGAGATTTGGTTTACTACCCCGAATAAAACATCCCACTTAATAAACCATGGTTTTCAAATATGGCCTCCAGTATGCCAAAAGCATAATTTTCCCATAGAGCAAGACTTGCAACTAGTATGTCAGGGCCTAAATTTTTTTCAACTGGTGCCTTCAATTATGTCAAGAATTACCTTCAATATGCCAGCAACAGCAAGTTATCTTTGGGGTCCCCATAAGTCAAGAATTTCTCGAGTATACCATAACCAGCAGCAGACTCAAATACATAAAACATGCTAACAAACACACTCACTTACACTCACTCACACTCCCTCTCAATCTCATTAATTTTCTCTCTCCCCTCAATTACTCTCACTCACACTCTCTCACCTATTCATTCTAATTTATGCTCACTCCTACTCAATTCAATTCAAATGACTTTATTTCGATTCCACAAAGGAATCATAAAAGTATACACCAATATAAAATACATGAATTGTAATAATAAACCACGATACATATTTACATATTTCGGATTTTCAATACATTAAAAAATGACCATAATCACATATATGAACATAAGATAAAGTGCTGAGTTAATTTCATCAACAGACCAACAATAACAATTTTTATAAGAATTTCCACCCATAATTTATTTCAGTATCGGTTTCTAATAACAAAAGCTGATCTGATAAAACTAAGTACGGCATTACAAATATTTGGGGTTGACAAGGACAATAAATGTTCATAGCCCTCTTTGTAATAGCGTGATCCAAAGGATAGTAGGACTGGTCTAATGAAAGTGTTTCTTGGGACCTTATACAAAGCACAGAAAAGAATAAGGTGCAGAGTACTTTGCGAAACCTTATCATTACAGGGGCAGAAAGGTAGTCTCTCACACCACCCCCCTTGTTTTGGAAAGGCAAAAAGGAAGTGTAGAGTACTAAGGCGAAACCTTGTCAAATAAAAACGCCATTGCGTATTGATGATATATGATAGATAAAAAGGCCGCAGCAATTTGCCCCTAACATACAGTGCATGCTCACTATTCCTTAAGGTACCCAAATTAGAACCATAGGCATTTTTGATAATTAACTTTGAATCCTTGCTAATCCCATCAGGGTTTTCAAACATATTACCTAACCCAATCTTATAGAAGGTATCCCTGACATATAGGAGCCATGGAATTTCCCTATAGTGGTCAAGTTTAAGGCAATCTTGTAAAATATCTTTTGTCAATTTCAATTCTTCAGATTGCCAAACTTTAGACCATAGTAGTAGTGGAGCTACATGTATAATGTCACTTACAAACTCCATACCAACCTCCCCATGACAAAAACTATTCGACGTACCCGATGGGACAGATAGTAGGCGTTTTATAAATTTATTCTCCATAATCTGTAACTTTTCACATTTTTGTGACCCCCAGACTCCAGCGCCAAAAGTTATAACGGAAACACACTTGGCTTTATACAGGGATATTATTTCTGCTATTCGCCGTTGACCTAATTTACTGGCAAAACGAAAAAGGGCTTCAATTGATTGTGTAACCTTTTGGACCCGAGCTGATATCAAAGGGTCCCAATTCAATTTCTTGTTAAATAGGTTACCCAGATAATTAAAGTTATCAACTTTCGCTATAGTTGAGTCCTTAACCATATACCTGCGGATTTTTACACTTTTCAAGCCGCAAGTCATGGCAAAGGATTTGCTGAAATTGACCCTAAGATCTAAACTTTCCATAAATGTATCAAAGGCATTCAGACAAATCTGCATGCTATTGGAAGTGAGGGTCATTAAAACAGTGTCTTCTGCGTATGACAACATTGGAATCCTTTTGCCATTAGCCTGTGGAAAGTCAGCGCCCGATTCTAACAGAAAACTTTCCAATCCATTGGTATAGACCAGAAATAAAAAAGGGGCTAAAATACATCCCCGGCGGACGCCTTCAGTGGATAATATGGGTCTAGTCTTCTCCCCACCAGGGCCATATCTAATCCTCACTGTTGTGGCAGCATGGAGCCTGCGAAGCAGGGTAACCAAAGGCTCCTCAAACCCCATAGACTCCATCATCTGCCACAACTTACCCCTGCATACAGTGTCAAAAGCACTGGACAAGTCCATGAATGCCAAGTGGATGGAATCATTCTTGGCACCCATGTACTTGCCCATAATTAGTGCCAAGTTGAGACACTGCTCAGTGGTTCCTTTACCTCTTCTGAATCCATATTGGGAGTCCACAATAACCCCTGCTGACTCTGCCCATGTTTCAAGTCGAGCCAATATCACTCTGCCCATTAACTTGCAGGACGCATCTATTAGTGATATTGGCCTGTAGCAACACGGGTCAGACTTATCACCCTTCTTAAAAATGGGTACCACAACCGCTTCTTTCCAGGAAATCGGAATGGACCCCACCGTTATTGCCTTAAAAACATTTAAGAGTAGTGGAGACCAAACCTCTGGGTTATGTTTGAAAAGATCCAAGGGTACTGCATCAGGACCTGGGGCCTTTAATGCAGCACTCTTACTCAAGGCTATCTTTACCTCTGGAAGCGTTAATGAATCACTAAGAAACTTTGCTGACTTCATATTAAAATCGCCAGCTCCCATGGTAGTAGTCAGCAATACCTCATTTGGGTTAAAGATTTTACTATAGTGAGCTACCCAGGAGTCTTCAGGTATGTGCATTTGGATGGTACCCTCTTGTCCCGTTTTTAAAAAAGGTCGGTTTATTAACTCCCAAAAGAGCCTGTTGTCCTTTAATTCAACCGCTTTTCCCAGACCTTCCCATGCCTTAATCCTTAAGTCATTTTTCCTTTTGCTGACCGCATCTCTATACCTTTTCCTAACTAATCTGACCAAATCCATATCACGTGGTACTTGGCGTAAGGCCTTTGTTAGACTTGTTTGAGCAGCAGAACATTCTTCGTCAAACCATTTGGGTCCCCTATTTTGTTTCCTCCCCCTGTCTTTACAAGGTGCGAAGCCACGTTTCCCAGTAATAATTCAAAATTCTTGATTATAAAAACTGGGTCAGATATAGGCGTCAAACAAGTTTCTATCCTATCCTTGTTTTTCTTAAAAATGTCCGCCTCTAGTTGCCTCACATCTACTTTATCCCACCTTAAGGTGACCCCCTGATTTTGACTATATTTTATCGGTTGTTCCGCAATCTGAGTTTTCTCAAAAACAGAATTAAAGCTCAAGATTAAGGGATTATGGTCACTGGCGGGATTCGCCTCAATTTTAAAATCCTTGAGAAGATGGGAGAAATCCTTAGATACCATAGCAAAATCAATTGTACTCACTCGGCCCCCTGTACCCTGAAAAGTGGGTATATTCAGTGAACCGGAAAAGCTAGATATATCCAGGATACATAAATCATTATTCAAAACAATACTATTCGGAGCCTCCCCCTGTTTTGAATGAATAAAATGAGCACTAGGCTGGTCAGTTGAGTCCACCAGACCACATACTCTAGACCCACTAAATTTACATAACACACAATTAAAATCACCCAACCATATAATAAAAAGAGGGAAAACCCTGTTAGTGACCATAACAATTTCCTCCTGTAAATTTTCAATAACTGTGGTTACATGGGGATCAAATATGTTATAATACCAATTTATAAGGAGAAGAGTTACTGGAAATAGATCCTTGATCATAAGTAGTTGGTACCAAGGAGATTCCACCACTCGCTCCACATGTATTAAGTTATATTTTACAGAAATAGCTGTCACAAGCCCACCTTTAGCTCTCCCTGCTTGTGAAGGCTCTGCAGAAACACTAAACATTTGGTAACCATCCAAACTGTGATCCATAGTACTCCATGTCTCCTGGAGGCAGATGATGTCGAAGGATTCAATGCAATCTAGCCAGGCAGGGTCCTCTAGCCTCCGCCAGAGGCCAGCTATATTCCAGGAAATTAAACGGAAGCAGCTGTCCTCTACCCGGTTGCCCTCCTTTCCCGTAATGATTTCCCATTAAGGTAAACTAAGTCACTCCCACCCACTCTTGTTTCTGTACCATTAATTGCTACATCAGCATAGGGGGAGTTTGTGCCTCTAAAGTTACAGGGGGTTTTCTCCACTCCACTGATCTAAGACAAAGTTAAAATTTACTTTGCCCGTAGATCCCATATTCACGTGGGTAACATCATCTTTATCTGGAGGATTTATATTTTGCTCATCAAGGTTTTGGGTTGTATTACTAGTCCGAAAACCCTCTACATCATTATTCCTTTTCTCCAAATCGTCCCACTGAAGAAATTCAGGGTGAATCACCGGTTCAGGCGTAACCTTCTCGACCGAAAAAGGGAATATTGACAATTTATCACGGACAAATCTTTCTTGTAAGGGGGTTGGAATCAGTCAATCATTTACGTCCATACCAGTTAAGGGATGAAACATGTTATGTAAAGGACTATTCCAAAATACCTTTGGATCAGTGGGAGGATAATTATTATCGGTTGGGATTGGATACCTATTTGAATAATTGGACGGAAAAAAGGGGATAGCATTTTTATTATAATGAGTAGGGATGGCAAAGTTCGTGATTTGATTCAAATGATAAGGGACGTCAAAACCATGTCTCCTTAGAGGTTTGTTGGAGGGCAACATCATAGTTTCCGGGTAAAAGTAGGTCAAATTTCGGGATGATACTCCTCCATTATTTCTACCCGGGAACCAGTCACTAATATAAGTGACCACCCTATGGTCCCGAAAATTTACAATGATCGAGTCACCTTCTATATCTTTAGGGCGTAAGCCCACCCAGTAGCACCTTCTTACTGAGACAATGTCTCCATTCAGGTGTAAAGGTAACGGTCTATTTATGCGTAACCAGTGGATAACTTTGTTTTTCAAACTAATGTTTGATTCCACGTTTCCCTCTGGTACGACAGGGACACCTGTTAGGATAATGACAAAATTAGACGACTCCGGGGGCAGGTCTACTATGTTTTTAGAGTTAAATTTTGCTCTAGTTGAAGAGCTTGTTTTAGTGGAGGGTAAGCTACTAGTGTGGACAGGTTTTGGTACCACTGTTTGACTCTTTTCTCTACTTGTGGCTTTTTTACTGTAGTGTCTGATATGCCTACCGATTTGTTGGAAATTCTATCAGCCGGCATATTGTTAGATCTTACAGTAGGTGTATGTTGCCTACGTTGGTTGTTAGTAGGTTGTTTAATTATAGGTCGGGTTTCAGTTGGGATAGATGGAATAGTTAAATTGGAGTTTTCTGACGGGGTAAATTCCGGCAGAAGTCGATCCAATTTTTCACCCAGCTTTTTAAGCCTCTCAGTGAGTGGAAGAATGAGAGCCTTTAAAAGACTTTCAACTGCCTCAAGAAGCCCTTCGTTAGGAAAAGATTTATGATCTGTGGCGGATTTCCCTGTTTTTCCCTCTTTCCCCACTACATCTGATGGAATTTGTTTGGGATCTGCTACCTGTGGAGCCTTCCATGGGTTTCCAACCCCATTCTTTAGCCCACCCTTCCTCCTTCTTTTCCTAACTGGGGAGCGTACTGCTCCTCCGTTCCCTTTACTTGTCTGATTGTCTTGTGCATTGCTAATTTTAGCAGTAGGTTGAGAATCAAGCAACGTGACTGCCTCAGTTTGGCTCATCGGGACTAAAGGTAGGATGTTACTAATAGGATGAGGGGCAGATTCTAAAGGTGAAGTGGTATTAAGATCTATAAGATTATTGGATGCAACCGTGGACGCATTGCCGTCACCGTCCACGGTTACCTCCAAGTCTTCTAATAGTGGCGGGCTATCTTGAAAGATTAAGGGGATATTTTCTGTATTAAACAGTTCCGCATCGGTCTCAGGGTGCGTGGTATCGTGTACTGATATGCTCATAGCAACCTTCTCAAGATTGAGAGGTGCCTGTCTCTTAAGAAGCTCAATAGAGAGGCGGCGCTCGGCCCTCCTCTCTGCTAGTGCTAACTCTCTGTCAATCTCTTTAGTGGCTCTAGCAAAATATTTATCAAGTTGGCCAAGTATAGGTACGCCTACACAATTAGGAAGAGGGTTTAGAGTAGGACTAGACATCCCTAATCAATAGTACAAAAATATAAAACAATATGGAAATAGAACAAGAGAAAGCCAGGTTAAAACACTCAATAAAAACAATTAATACTAATTTTCATACATTACTAGCAGAATTAATCAGGGGTGACGAGGACTACAGGCCCATGCAAGTGAAATAAATATATAATAAACTTAAAACCAAAGGTAGTCAGAGGGGTGGCCCAGCCCAGCCACCTTCGGCCACAGACGGCCACAGACGGCCCCGCCCTTGTCCCGGGCTTCTCCCGGTCGCTCCCGCGCAGCGGGACGGAGGAATACTCTTAAAGTGTTGGGTTAAAGGGAGGGTGTAGGCAGGGAGAGCGGCCCAGGTGCTGGCGATTTGGGCTGGTCAGCGGGCGCTCCTGGGAGTTGAAGTCCCGAGCCCGCTGCACGCTCGCAGCCCTGCCTACAGTTCTTCTTCCTAAAGCTAGCAATCCACCAGCTCCCAGCACAAAGTCAATAATCCGGCGTTGAACCCCTGCGAAGCGAGACCCGCGGAGCGGGTACCGCAAGCAGTAGCAGGGAGATTAGGTAATCCATGAACAAGGCACACACAGCAAAGCGTCCCACGAGGTAAAGGGCTGGGGTTGATTAAATAAGAAGCGATGATAGGAAGGCGTAGGCAGGGAGAGCGGCCCAGGTGCTGGCGATTTGGGCTGGTCAGCGGGCGCTCCTGGGAGTTGAAGTCCCGAGCCTGCTGCACGCTCGCAGCCCTGCCTACAGTTCTTCTTCCTAAAGCTAGCAATCCACCAGCTCCCAGCACAAAGTCAATAATCCGGCGTTTCACCCCTGCGAAGCGGGACCCGCGGAGCGGGTACCGCAAGCAGTAGCATTAGCAGGGAGATTAGGTAATCCACGAACAAGGCACACACAGCAAAGCGTCCTACTCATTTTCTCACACACAAATGTACCCATTCACTCACGCTGACTGATTCTCACGTGCACTGTCATTCACAATCACACTTAGACACACTCACTGTTTCACAATTACTGACCGTCACTAAGAACAGGTGTACATGGACTCTGACTTCAACTCCTAGGGTAACGGTGCTCTGTCCTCAAGGCTTCTGGATCCTGGTGCAACTGCACCAACTGCACCATTAATAGCAATACTGCTGACTCACTCCAGCTCTCTTTCACAGTCTGTAACTCACGCATTCATTTCAACTCACTCACACTGCTTTATTTTCTCCTTGACTCATTCTTTCACTTATTCATACTCACCGTCATACTCATTGATTGATACTCACTTTTTGACTCTCATTGACTCTCAGACACACTGAGAACCATATTTAACAAATATTTTTGCAATGCACTACAGCAAACCATCTTGTTGCGCTGCGCTGCATGAAAGGTAGACATCAGGGATACACCGTATTCAACATTATACAGTGCACTCCTGCTCTCAGCCTGCACTGGCACACAAACTACTGCCTAGTTCCAACTCAAACCTTGAACCATGGGGTTGTTTAGGAAGGATTGTTTTTGTGCAGAAAGGGGCAACATCCTGCACAAACATTATCCTCCGAGGCATTCTCCTCTTTCTATGAGTGCTGCACAATGCAGCACACATAAAAAGAGTAAAGAACATGGAGAAATAAATATATTTCTCCTTATTGCTCCTCTGGTGTGGAGGCATACAATTCTAATGCATTCCCAAGTTTACCAGGGTTAGCAAAATTGGAAAGGTGTCAGAGTGCATAGGTGGATGCGTGGGAACACCCACTCTCCACCCATAGAACGCCTTCCCTGGGCAGAGTTACGCAAGACAGAGTTTTACGGCTCTTTGCGTTTCTCTAGATTCCTCACGCCATGCAGAGCAATGAAAGGTGGCCTTGTATGGCTTGGTAAATCTTATTTTAGGTTTTGCGTCACCCTGTGTCCCCTTGCTTGGTGCAGGATGACACAATCATAATACTCACATGAAAAAGAAACCCCAAAGCCTAGCTAATATTATTAGATCGCTAGTCCTCACTGATATACAGAACCCACAAAGGTCACATAATCCCCCAGGAAGGAACACAAGGGTGTACAAAGAATTTTAAAACAGAATAAGGAAAACAACAATCATTTTTTTGGAATAGATGACCTCAAATTTATTATATCAAATCAAACAATCACAATGATATTGAGTAGATAAATATACCATTAAACAAAATACCCAGGCGCAAAAAACACACTATACAACACTCACACAGTCAGACCCAATGCAAACTGATTCATTCACTCATGCCTCGAAATCAAACATATCCAATAATTTTGCACAGTAACCTCTTGTGATGACCCCCCTCTGACACTGTAAACAGCCCTTAGTTAAACATAAAATGTAGAATGGTGGAAGAAATTGTGTCAACACAGTATTTATTTCATTACTTAGGATGGCAATTTAATGCAATTAATTTATTACAATGTTGTTGATATCGTAAATGAAGACTCAGGGGGAAGACAGGAGGAACAAAGAAACTCCAGCACCGACACGCGTTTCGGTGTGTGGCCCCGATGGTGGGTCTCACCTTCTTCGGGGTGTAATAACAGAGGGAGACGAAAAGGGAAGCACCTAGGCTTGACACAACAGTCAATGACACGTCGGAGATGTGACTGTAAAGCCCCAAAGGAAGGGTAAAACAGAGATCCTGCTGCATTACTGTAAGAGTGACATGCAGATTCTGCTGCAGTAAGGAGACTCGGCTGAATGGAGACCACCCAGAGTACAGCTCTGGATGGTTCAAGGAAACAAATGCTTCAGTACTGAAGTTGTAAGGATAATAACTGCGGGAGGCAAGGACCTATTCCCACAAGCTCCAGTATGGATGTACCTGATTTAAATCGGATGCAGATTCCACGTCCTTCTGGTCCGGACAGCAGCATTGTTTGGGGTTGCAGTATAGCCAGATCCTTTCAGGGGCCCCCTTCTGTGTGGCAGGGTGACACAACACCTGCCATATTTGGAACTGAATTAACACCTGCATCTTCACCACTCACTCATTCTCTCTCAATATCTCACTGTGAGAAATTGAGTTATTGGTTGACTGGGGTATGAGCAATTGTCAAGCATCAGCCACGTGCCCTGACAGGGTGAACCACAAGAAGTCAATAAATGAACCTTTGCTTAATACTGGGTAGCTTGGCACAAAAAGCAGTCAGGCATAACTCTATGCAGCACGCAAACAGTAGTAATGTGAAAAAACAACACAAAAAAACCCTGACTCTAACATCGACTCTAGGCTGACTGCAAAGACAATATGGAGGGGACTAGCCCTTTGTGTGAAGGCAGACCATAGCATATTCAGTTGCTAGTGGGGCTGTGTCCAGCTCCACTCTCCCTTCCATGCTGCCAGTAGATAGATGGCTCAGTCAGCTACACCTAATCCCTCTATTGTGTGACTTTCTGAGAGGAATTCACACAGTCCGTCAATTACACTGAGTCATGTGACACAGAGGAGGTTGCAGGCACCAAATGCCTAAGGTCAGGAAAATGTCTACTCGACATTACCATCAAAGAGGATTTTTTAATGACAATTTTATAGATAGCAAACATGATATGCTTTTCTGATCCTAATCAAAGGTTAAAACTTTGTTATTGGAATAAGGCAGCACAATGTTATTCTATGGGACAAGTAGGCCTCACAGTAATGAAAAAGACATTTTAGAGTTTTTTACTGCCAGGACATGTAAACCTTAATAGTACACATCCAACCTTTTAATTACAATGCACACTGACAAACGGGCTACCTACGGCCTGCCTCAGGGGTGACTTTTATGGAATAAAGGTAAGTTTAAGGCCTGGCAAGAAGGTTATATTGCCAAGTCAAATTGTTAGTTTAAAAATTCATTAAGGCGGAAATGGCAAACATGAGACATGTTTTAAGGGGGTTACTTAAGTGGGTGGCACAATATGTGCTAAAGGCCCACTAGTAGCATTTAATTTACAGTTCCTGGGTATTTGGTATACCGCTCTACAAGGCAATTAGATTTGCCAATCAGGTGTAAACCAATTTAACCATGATTAGGGGAGTGAGCACAAGCACTTTAGCACCGGTTAGCAGTGGTAAGGTGCACAGAGTCCTATGGTCCACAAAAATGAATTAAGTAAAAAATAGATGAAAGAGGACCAGGTCCAGCACTCACAAACACACTTTCATTCACCAATGCACAGAGAAACAACACCGTGTTATTTTTACATGATTGCCAATGAGGAGCCAGAAGGAGCTGTAGGGCCGGGATTAAGAGGAAGACCCTCCTGAATGCCTTTCCCAGTTTCTTGATATGACTGTAACCACAAGCGGATAAGAAGTTTGGATTGTGCTAAGGATCCTGGCCCTGCTGCACTCTGTGGCATTTATTGACCTCAGGGGTGCAATGACATGTGCCAAGACAGCCATATTTTATCGGACATACTCTGCTGTCTGAAGCAAGTGCAGTATGTCTGCTAAATAAAATGGATTGTGCCTGTATGAGCGAATTGGAATTGAACTACGCCTCTCAACAATGTTGAAAAGGCCTATGGGGCTATCAGGCAGTGTCCAATGGCGTGGTCTGTCAGGTCAGTGTGTGGGCTGTTTCTTCTGTTTGTGGGACTGTTTTAAAGTCTGGTGGGCCAGTTTTTACTAATTCATGTTCCTGGTTCCCCTCAAACATTTTCTGCAGCAAGCACAAATGCATGCAGTCTCCCAAACCTTGCTAAACACTTATAGAGCACGTCTTAATGAGTTTACACATTTGCAAATGTGGTCCTCTTTTCCAGGAATAATATTAGCTAATGGGGAGGTCACTTTTATTGGTGCCAGTGTAGTGTAGTTCCTATTATCCCAATAGGCTCTGCGCATTGGAATAATACCTTCAATAGTATAGGCCTAGACAGACGTTAACTAGGTCTACTACTGTCGATATTAGACTTAAAGTTTTGGGTTTGCCAGCTTAGCTCAGAGTTCACTAGAAACTTTCTCGAATGTTCAGGAAAGAATTAACTCCCCTGATTAGACAAGAAGGGATTTAGTTTCTGACAACCATAGAACATGACAACTTTGCTCTCCCCTAATCAAGAGTGTATCTCGAGAGTCGTGTGAACAAAAGGCAATTTATTTTACTCAGTCAGTACATGCATTCTTAGTCTCATCAGATTGTAGAGAAAAGGAAGAGACGGGCGTGTTCAATAAAAGATGTTATTTATTGATCAGTCTCTTTTCTCATACAAGAGAAATGGATCGATATTATTGCAATACTTATAGTTAAGTAAAGTGCATACATTAGAAGCAGAAGTATAAAATAATACTGTAAAAACATTGATATGGTTTCTAAGCCATATGAAGGTTTAAAATGAATAAAATAGATTACATACATATATACATTTGACTAAACGTACTCAACTGGTGTTTCTAAATACGCCTACCCCGTGTACCTGACCTAAGTCTAATGCGTGGGCGGGAATAGAAAGTTACAGTTTAAGTTAAGTTTGTTTTTGCCAAGTGACTGACTAAAGAATTCTCTGTGAGGGGTTATTCAGTTCTGTACCTGGAAGTTAGGATGAATGAGGGATGGTATCTCTCTCTCTGGTCTCGATATTCCAGGCTGCCTGCGAGGGCTACCCGGAAGCGCCGGTGCTGGATCTCTCGGCAGGAGAAAGCAGCGCGTCTCGTTCTCAGCGCGTCAGGAAGGCGGGGCTGCGCCAGCGGGGTCTGCTCTGCTCTGGGCTTCGGCAAGTATGGCTGCTCCGTCTCGTCACCACCGCGTGTGTTTGCATAGGGCAATATCGGTAATATTTATACCTTTAAGGTGCCGAGATTGACGTAAGGATGGACATAGATACGTCAATAAGGATGTCATACGACCAGGTCGTTAGCACATTCTTTTGCTGAAGTTCTCGGTGAAATCAAAACAATGGCCGCAGGGTTTTTCCCAGGTTGTCATAGGTTTCATTTGTTATGAGAACTCCGTATGCCTTATCAGGGGCTGGAGGAATATCGCTTGTCTAATTAGATCGCAAGCGTTATGACCTAATCAGATAACACGTTCCTGTGCCGTAGTGTGGCTTCGTCAGATAACGGTATCTGCATCATGGGGGTTTGCTGCCTCATGGGCTGACTGCTAGTTAACTTGTTGGTTTGTTAACCAGAATAGGGTCAGGAATAGGGGGATCGATTCAGAACCTATAGGAATACATCACACCCACTCCACGCTAACTATGGACATATTTACTAATCTAGGCATAGTAAACATAGTACAACATACTATAGGGTTTTGTGTATACCTTACCACCCCAAAATACATAAATGCATTTTGAAATTTTCAAATATACGGAAAAATTGCAGTCACATGTATTGTATGCACTCAAGCTGTAGAATAATGCTAAAGTAATTACGCATTTGTATACATTATTGCTATTTTGTATATGAAAATTTACACATGAAATGGCTCTTAATACAGAAAAAAAGTTCGAGACCACTTCATCACAGAATATAATAACAATGAACATACCAGCGGGCAGCTAATGTCTATGAAGTATCTAAAAATAGAAATCTTAGTTCTCTAAGAATAGTTCTTACTTTAAGCAGAAGATAGTGTCCCGAAAAATATGCAAAAATATTTTGGGGCTGCTGAAAAAATTGCTGTCCGTGAACTGGAGGGAAAATTGTTCATGTGACTTTATTATCAAAGTTGAAGGCCAAATTCAGGGAACGTCGTGTACGGGCTTGTTCAAAAGTCTCTTTAGGCTTTCGAAAAAGTTGTCAACAGCTTCCTGGGAGAGTTCCACTAACTCGGAAATAGGTGTAACCATGCATTCATGCGCATGATTGTCTCCATTGACATTCTGATTTGGATTGCTGACAGAAGGTCGTACCTGATCGATGCTGCTTTCATCTTGTACTTCACTACCCCTTAATCGTAGTGGTGAAGCTTCCACGAATGCCGTCATCAGGAATGGTAGCCTTTGAGGGCAGCACAAAGCGTGAGCCTTGATAGGACTCAACAATGTTTCTGCATCAATTGGCGCATCCGATTGTAGCGTCAGACAGGTGTCTAACACGCATTCTTCTCCGCATAGCAGGCACCTTAATACAGGTAAAACACATCGTTGCCACATAGGTCGAAATGATAGAAACCAAGTCATGTTCAGGTCTCTAAGCCGGGATAGTCCCAGGATTTTTGATATCCGGTCCCGGTATCCAATGGCTAGGATTGTTTCTTCCCTTGTCGCAGGTGTTTTGTCTGTGACATGGTTTGCCATAACGAAAAATAAGGACTAGGAATAGGATTCCTGCAATCAGTCCTAAAATGAGGGGAAGTCCGCCAAAAATCGAATGGACGAAGTCTGGAAAAATACCCAGTATGGCTTTGAATGGTGTTAATGCCATCGAAAATACTGTCTTAAATACCTTTGAGACCCCAATGGTATCAGAAATATTTAAGATTTCGTTCAGGATTTCTGCGAAATGTATGGGGGAATTAGTTGATAACAATGAATGTATCTCTGCAGTCGTCCTTGCGACTTGTAGATCATACGTTTCCTTTGATGACGTGAGCCTGGTAGGCGTCTGAAGAAGCACTGTTTTCATTCTGCTTAAAGTATCTATTCCAATAGAAGTAATTTTCAAGTTGGGCCATGCCCTTGCCTCCCTGTCTGGAAAGGAGCTGGGGAACAATGAGTGTCCACAGCACTTGACCTTCGTAGTCGTAGTTACGAGATAAGGAGTCCCGGGCATAAGACTACAGCATCTGCGGTCTACAATTAGAATGTAACTCCCATTATAGAGTCTTTGAAAGAATGGTTCTATCTCTGTTGCAGGTGCGCCTTGCTGGTGACATGAAAGGTTATTTGAATTCCCTTCACAGGCTCCATGCAAACTAATTCCGTTACACAGAAGTGTGCCGCTTAGTGACATCGCTCAATTATTGCCACTAAGAAACACTTTCTGTCCTTTATTACTGACACATGCATGTGGATAGGGCAGGTTCCATGTTGTTTTAATGTACCCCTTTCCCAATTTTTCGTACATGCCAGCCTGTATATATTTTTGGCAGTATTGAAACCTGAAGGTTGATATTGGAATATTAATTATCCTGTGTATTATCCATTCACTGACAGGTCGTTCTGACATTGTCACTGGTAATCTCTCAAGTTTCTCAATGCTCAGGATTGTATAATCAGCTCCCTTTTGGGCCATACTGATTTGTCTATCAGTAAGGTTAAAGATATGGAATAGTGACGTTGTGTTGATTAAACGCCAAGGCACATAACCTGAACGCAGATTTTGTAACGTCCAGCCAAGCTGTACAATAGAACGCAATTGAGACTGACCGTGTTGTAACAACAGTAAGTCTTGCGATAATATGTCGATTGCTGAAGACACAATGCTGTCCAAAGAAAAAATTCTGGAGGACAGAGTCATTAACCCATTGTCCACTACAGAAAGTGATTTTTCCAAATTAATACGGTCAATTTCCCGTATTCTCTCTGCTGTTTCAATTTGAGTAACCTTCCAGGCCTCATTGTATGCTGCATATACAGAGGCTGCTATGAAACGCTTTTGACGCTGTTTGCGTGGTCCCATAGTGAAATCACGCAAGTCAGCACCATCAGTAAGTAAAGTTAGGTGTTGCTTAATTTCTGCCAGTGTGGAGGTTTGTAGCCATTGAAGGCATAATTTGCCCACACTGTAGGTGGTTATTATCCCTGGGTGATGTCTTTGAGGATATCTAGGGTCTGGCCTGGTCATTTTGAACCCCTGTGTTTTGTTCAGGAATCTGTCTTGACAGTTATTAGTATCTGTGGGCCAGATCAACCACTTTTTCCAATCTGGATGTGTTCTGTTTTGGTTTAATACATAGTTTACGTCTATCTCTTCATCTGTAGAGCTATTGCTGAACATTGTTGGCTTTGGAATAGACGGTTTATTTAAGTCTTTAATTTTGGCTAGGCCAAGACAGGTGGTTTGTTGAACAGTGTCATTTAAAAATATAATTTGTTCTGGGATCATGCAGGCTCTAAACAAAGATTCTATACCCTGTACTTGCCAATCTTTTTTACCCCAAACACTTTTCAATTCAACATTTTTGTCCCAATAATCAAAACCAAAAGTATTCATTTGTTCGAAGAATGAATCTGAATATATCAATTTTGTGTTTGTTATCATGGTCTTTGTCCCTGTCTTATTTGACAATTTGAAATAAAATGTTTCAGCATTACTTATGTTAAAACCTGAAAAATATGAATATTTGTCGTAAACGGTTCTTGAGCTTCCTTTTGGAGGGGTTGCACAATGTTCCCATTGATTATAATTTAAAACATTTCTAGGTTGTGCAGATCTATGTAAAAAATGGTTACCATAGTGGTTATAACAGTACATACTATCATAATTTGTAGAACCCTGCAAATAATCATGTTTGGTAAATTTAGCAGACATTACTAAGTCAGACATCATATTATTAATGCTTTCGAAGTCCCAATCATCAGCAAATGAGCTCGGTTTTACAAAGTCACTCAATGAGATCTTAATTTGGTGTGGATATTTCAGGATTTTGACCGGACCATAAATTTCGTAGTCAGTGTTGTCCCATGCTACCCCACCCGGTATAGGATTGGCTGTGAAGTTGACTGAAGAAAGTTCTCTTTTCTCGACGTGTGAAGATGTGTGTGGTTTGAGGATCAAGTTGATTTTCTGACTTGCTGTGTCCATTTTAGCATATTTTCCCTCAATGAAGCGTCCCAAAGTTAGTACCATGATGAGCCAAAGTATGAGGATAAATGCACCAAAACCCACCCAAAATTCAATCCATGGAGAAATCAGATATGTTTCTTTCAGTTGTTTCAAAAGTTCTTTAGCTTTATCTTTAAAGGTTTTTGATGATGGCTGTGTCTTTGATTCACTGAAGCCTTCAGAGGAATCATCGAAGTTTATGAAGTAGCCGGATGCAGTTCTGTCAATTGTTCCAATTGTTTCAGGATTACTGTTTCTTGCATTTGCACTTGGTACTTCATTATAGATTGGTGTGTCTCTGCTAAATGTTTTTATTTGGGTTTTCAGAGGTCTAAGTTCCATTGCATTTTTGCTTGGTCCTTGTTGTTCTTCTGTAGGCGTTTTGAATGTAATGAGCCTCTTAGTTAGGACCTCTGTACTGGTATCAAACCTTGGTGTTCTGCTACTTATGGGGAGTCCACTTGGCCTACTATTTGTTATCGGCCACATGATTGTGGTTTTACCAGGTCGATGGATACAACTCGGTTCTCCTTTTTACCAGCAAGTGGCGGTAGTACAACTGATCTTGTCCCGTTGACAGGCAAGACAGGAACTGCTTTTCTGTAAGAAGGCCCAAATTCCTTCTTTACCGCGATCTTTTCTCTGACTAGATCCCCGACTTTTGGAATCCAAACAGGTCTTGCTGGGACAGGTGGTGGTTCTTCAGTGGTTGTTGGCTGCTGTTTCAACTTTATGTTGCTCAGGTCTTTTCTTGTTTTGTTTAAGTCCTGCAAAATAGCCAAACGGTCTTTGATATCAAAGCTTTTTTCTTTCACCACTGAAGTCTGACTATCAAGGTCAGAGATCAACATCCTAGTTCCAAATAATAATTTGTACGGACTGAATCCCTTCAGAGAATTTCTTGGCAAGTTATTTAGACTACGTTGGACACTTATTAGATGTTTGACCCACCCAGCTCCCGAACCTAATATCCTTTCCGTTATAGATTGCTTTATGCCTTGGTTTTTTCTTTACACCATCCCATATCCCTCAGGAAGGAAGTGAGAAGATTCCCGCTGTGCTATGCTCATTTGGCCATGTTTCCCCTCAGGCTGGAGGGCTAGAGTGAAAACAATGGTCAAACGTAGCATGCTCTTAGCGTATATGCCATTTAGACTCGCAAATCTTTGTATAACAGTCCAGACGTCAGCCGAGTGCTGGTGATCTACATTATAAGTGGAAACTAGCCTGTATATGTTAATCGCAAGCCTTGCTTTTTACTCTTGATTTTTTCTGGAGTGAAACGACGAGGTATTACACTGTTTCTCTCCCCACTGCGATTTCTGTTGCAGTTTGGGCAGTTTTTTACAAACATGGTGTGATGCAGGCTCATGCCTGGCCACCAGTACCGTGATTGTAATTCTTCCAGAGAATCTTTTAGTTTGAGGTGTCTTAGACCCTCGCCCATATGTGCGTCTGCGATTAACAAGTTTCTCCTGTCCATGTTTGGAATCACTCTATCCCCCACTCCAGGGATTCGAGCAAAAGGGACGGAGTTTGCATCAGTTATGTATGAGTATTTTACTGGAAAGCCTTTCGGGAGTGTTTCTATCGAATCCTTTTCTGAAGCGCTGGCAGCTTGTAATATTTCGCTGTCTATTTTTGTTTTTGACCGGGTGATGGCAGCTACGGAAGCCGTTTGCACAGCTGCCTTCGCGGCCTCATCAGCCAATGAATTCCCTGCAACGTGAACGCCATCACGTTGATGACTCAGTGTATGTATCACGTGAGTCTTTGGTAGTTCTTTCTGCAAAAGAACTACTTGTTCCCAGAGCATTTTATGCTTGATTGTGCCACCTTTCGCATCCTTGAAACCATTCTGAAGCCAGATCTGCAAGTATTCATTGTAAGACTGAACGCAATAATACGAATCGCACACTATGAGTGTGGGGAATTCTCGATCGGTATTTTCAAGCGCCATCTTGAACGCCAATAGTTCAGCTCGCTGAGCTGTACAATCTCCTAAAGATTGTGTTTTAGTGAGTGTTGGTTTAAATTTCCCTTCGTGCCAGCGACCTTTAACAATCGCGCACGCAGCACTGTAAGCTTGTTTACCCCCTACTGCGGGCTGTGCTGATCCGTCTGTATATATTATACAGCCGTAATGTTCTAGTGGCAGAATTTCGGTCGGCGGAGGACATTCAAATTCATATTGGAGAAATTCTTGTGTTTTTAAGTTAGGATCAAATTCGTATGCCACGTCTGTTGCAGCAAGAGAGTTAGCCCATTGTATCCATCTTGGATGGAGCGCTTTAGCATTAGGAATGCTTGCCTTTGTTACCACCTCTAGGGCTGGTATCGGTGTCACGATTATTATTCGTTTACCTTGTGCCAGGGCTCGTTCTTTTGCTATAGCTGTCTGTGTTGCAGTTAGAATTTTTTCCGTTGGGCTAAATTTCATTTCAGCCTTAGTGTACAAGTGTGATTTGAATGCAATTGGTACCTTTTCTCCCTCATTAGAGGTCAGGTATGTGAATCCGCATCTCCCTGGGATGACTCGAATCACAAGATTGCGTGTGTTATCACGTGTTTCTAATTTGTTTTAATTAGCATGTCTGTTTGTAGGGATCTCAAAATTTCTGTGTGTATTTGAGTCCAATTGGTTCTTTTAAAATCAGGTTTTATTAGATCATAAAGGGGTTTGACCCTTTCTGCGTAATTTGCAATGTATGTTCTTCCGAAATTTAGGAAGCCTAGAATTGACTGTAGATTTTTTAGTGTTCTAGGTGCTTGGAGTACGGCACATTTTTCTAGAAAATTGTCAGCCAGGCTTTTGCCTTCACTTGATAATTCATATCCTAGGAACAGGACTGTCAGATGGGCAATTCTGGATTTTTTAAAGTTGAATTTGTAACCCTCTGCAGCGAACCCAAGTATTATGATGTTCACTCTCTTCAAGTGAGTATCCAAGTCATCATCTGTTAAGTAAATGTCGTCGACATAAGATAATGCTTCGTCATCATATGTTTGTAGTAATTCTGTTACTCTCGCTGAGAATACTCCCGGGCTGTTCTTGTACCCCTGGGCTAACCGACAGAATTGTTTTTGAGTGCCATTTATTGAGAACGCAGACAAATATCTGCTCTCTGGTGCTATGTTTTGACAAAAGAATCCATTAGAGATGTCTAATGTTGTTTTGTATTTTTTGCGCACTATGTTATTCATTAGTGGAGCACTATGCGAGTTTTGCACTGCAAAAGTTTTGCAACATGAGTCAAGGTGTCGGTAATCCAAAACTAGACGGTATGAATTGTCTGGTTTGGAGACCGGAAACAAAGGGTTGTTCATTTGTGAGGTGCAAGTTTCAATCACCCCCTGGTATTCTAGCTGATCTAGTATTTCTTTTACCTGTTTTTTAGCTTCTTGCTTAATTGGGTACTGCCTTTGTGCAGTAGGTTGTGATTTTAACTGGATTTTGTGAGGAGGAGAGTCCTCATCCCATCCCACGTGATTTTTATATAAAGCAGGAGCTAGAGCTACTGCCCACTTTCTAGCAAGTGTGTATTTTTTATGAATTGGGATATGATTTGAGAAGGCAGGCATAATTATTTCTTCGCCATGAGGGCACTCCCTAACAAACTCTGGTGGCCAGTCTTTTTCAGCTAGAAGAATGTCATAGCCCTTGGAGAGATTATCCCAAAATAGTCCCCTTATTTTTCTAGTCTTATCCCCCTCTATACGTAATGTTATTTCGTATATTTTGTGAGGTTTGCTAACTCTGGTGTCTGCAGTTTCCACTTGAAGATATTCATTCGTGTCCACTGTCTCCAGATGATTCATAAGGACTTTGCGAGCTATGCTCACTTCTGCTGCGCTGTCTAGCATTGTCTGAGCCCATTCTCCGTTTTTCAGTTGTGTCCTCAGTATTCTCGGCATTGTTAACTACCTTGATACTGGCTACCTTCTTTTTTGGAAATTGTAATTTCTTTTTTAGATGAGCAGGTTCCTTGTCTTTGGACTTGGCGTGCTCTTCTCTTTGTTCTGATCGTCCTCTTCTTTCCGATTTCTGCGAGGAAGTCTGAAAAGATTGAGAGGGACGTGTATCAATGTCTTGATATCTATCAGGCTTTTTTATATTATCCCTATTTCTAAGGTTATATCTTTTCCCAGAGGGGTCACTCTGGGGTGACCTGTGTCTTTGGTTCGGAGATTTTTCTCTTCGCCTAGGAGACCTTCCTCTGGACTGGAATTTCTTTTCTTTAGGATTGGATTGTTTGTTTCCATCCCAGCTCTTTTTCTGTGATGTTGAGTTATTATTAAAAAATATTTTTTCAGGACTTTCAATCAGTTGTGGTTTTACTGGTATTCCACCTAAACTATCTCTACCTAGTTCCTCATAGGATTTTTCTATGATTCTGGCAATTTCAGCTGGTTGGTCTGCTATATCTGTCTCCTTTAACCTCTGGCGGATCGCCACGTTTGCTGCTTCTCCCTTTATGCTGGCTAATAATATAGCCGAGACCTTCTTGAAGTCTTTTAGTAATTTCATACCAAGAGTTAAAGCGGGTTCTGGACCGTATTCGTCTTGAATTTGTTTTAGCACATCTGGTATTACCGAAATGGATGGAACACCTTGCGTTTTTGTGTAAATGGAAGCAAAGACTGTACCCCAAGTGTCACAGTCCTCTATGTGTGGTGCGATTCCCATTGGAAGACAGATAGTCAGAATCCGGTGTTTTTCTAATGGGGTGGTGTCAGGAAACACCGCCTCTATTTGGGTGATTTTCTGTGCCAACCAGAAAGGTATTTGTTCCCGTTTAGCCGGTACTTTACCTAGGCAGGATTGTATGTTCTGTGGTGTAATTCTATTTGTGTTCCCCTGGTGAGGGGTCAGCTGTGGAATTTTAATCGCTGGCTGAATTGTTGAAGTCCGCATCACATACTGGACTAATTGTCTGTGTATTTTTATTAGTTGTTTTAGCTGGGTTAAAAGGTTTGCTGCAGACATCCCATCGATGTCTGGATGTGGTGTGTATCCGGCTAGGACCGGCCACGTTGCTCCTGGTCTACCTAAAGGACCGAGCCTGGTGATGTGATTATTATGTCTTAGGGCGCCATCAAATAAGAGCAGGTGCTCTTGAAATTTGAGTGGTACTTCCACCTCCTCGAAAGGAGTGTACGTTTCAGGAGGTTCCTCTATTTTGTAATAGTGGAAGTACTTTGTTACAGCATTTGCTGCTGGAAAATTTATCCATGAATAGTATACCTCTGTCTGCCGATATTCGTGTGCCTCAATTACGAATATGACTGTGCCACCTCTAGGTGTCAGTCCATTTTCTATAAGTTTTAAAGTTATAGATTTTCTTGTGTTGACCGGGATGATTATTATATCCGGGTCTGCTTCTTGCATAGCAGTATCAGCTGCTGCGAGTTCAGTTGCTAATCTAACTGTCTCTCTTTCTTCATCACTGTCTACCATTTTACCGACAGGATGGTTATTTCGTTTGTTTGCAGATCAGGTTTCTTATGGAAACGAAAGATTAGATGCACAATATTTTGGAACTGTTTTTATCCTTCAACGTTGACTAAACCAAGTACCATACATAGGAGTTTCCTCCTGCGAGGTTTGGCGGATATTACCTTTTACCCACTCCAGACGTCTTTGGAGTATTATGGGAGAAAGGGGTCTGAGTGAGAAAGCACGACTGAGTTACTTAAAATGTCTTACGTTAGTTTTATCGCCCTTTCCAAACACGTTGGGCGCCATGTAGTGTAGTTCCTATTATCCCAATAGGCTCTGCGCATTGGAATAATACCTTCAATAGTATAGGCCTAGACAGACGTTAACTAGGTCTACTACTGTCGATATTAGACTTAAAGTTTTGGGTTTGCCAGCTTAGCTCAGAGTTCACTAGAAACTTTCTCGAATGTTCAGGAAAGAATTAACTCCCCTGATTATACAAGAAGGGATTTAGTTTCTGACAACCATAGAACATGACAACTTTGCTCTCCCCTAATCAAGAGTGTATCTCGAGAGTCGTGTGAACAAAAGGCAATTTATTTTACTCAGTCAGTACATGCATTCTTAGTCTCATCAGATTGTAGAGAAAAGGAAGAGACGGGCGTGTTCAATAAAAGATGTTATTTATTGATCAGTCTCTTTTCTCATACAAGAGAAATGGATCGATATTATTGCAATACTTAGAGTTAAGTAAAGTGCATACATTAGAAGCAGAAGTATAAAATAATACTGTAAAAACATTGATATGGTTTCTAAGCCATATGAAGGTTTAAAATGAATAAAATAGATTACATACATATATACATTTGACTAAACGTACTCAACTGGTGTTTCTAAATACGCCTACCCCGTGTACCTGACCTAAGTCTAATGCGTGGGCGGGAATAGAAAGTTACAGTTTAAGTTAAGTTTGTTTTTGCCAAGTGACTGACTAAAGAATTCTCTGTGAGGGGTTATTCAGTTCTGTACCTGGAAGTTAGGATGAATGAGGGATGGTATCTCTCTCTCTGGTCTCGATATTCCAGGCTGCCTGCGAGGGCTACCCGGAAGCGCCGGTGCTGGATCTCTTGGCAGGAGAAAGCAGCGCGTCTCGTTCTCAGCGCGTCAGGAAGGCGGGGCTGCGCCAGCGGGGTCTGCTCTGCTCTGGGCTTCGGCAAGTATGGCTGCTCCGTCTCGTCACCACCGCGTGTGTTTGCATAGGGCAATATCGGTAATATTTATACCTTTAAGGTGCCGAGATTGACGTAAGGATGGACATAGATACGTCAATAAGGATGTCATACGACCAGGTCGTTAGCACATTCTTTTGCTGAAGTTCTCGGTGAAATCAAAACAATGGCCGCAGGGTTTTTCCCAGGTTGTCATAGGTTTGATTTGTTATGAGAACTCCGTATGCCTTATCAGGGGCTGGAGGAATATCGCTTGTCTAATTAGATCGCAAGCGTTATGACCTAATCAGATAACACGTTCCTGTGCCGTAGTGTGGCTTCGTCAGATAACGGTATCTGCATCATGGGGGTTTGCTGCCTCATGGGCTGACTGCTAGTTAACTTGTTGGTTTGTTAACCAGAATAGGGTCAGGAATAGGGGGATCGATTCAGAACCTATAGGAATACATCACACCAGGGGCAAGGTTGTGTCCCAGTCCACTCATGGCCCTCACATGTGCCATTTGGACATTCATCTTCAGAGTGGTGTGTTTTTGAACAACACTCTATAGAATGATTGTTGCTCAGCCCCCCCTTCTCCTCTTGTCAACAGGAGGTTGGAGCAAATGTTGAAAAACATGTTTTCTTGAACACTGCTATGTTAAATATCTAGCAGTGCAGGAAAAGCTCCCAGCATTCTTTGACACTTTACAGGTGGCAGGGCTGTGCCCTGAAGATGAACTGCCACGCATAATTTACACTACAAACCCGGAACGAACGGGCAATGGCAATGCCAATTAGTCTGGCTTGTAATTGAAAAACCAAAATACACTAAGATCATTAAAGTAGGATACGGGAAACTGGAGATATGCATTTTTAAAGTTTTAAAGCAAACGGCACCTTGAAACAGAAAACCCCCCACTAAAAACATAACAGTTGACCAGAACAGGTATTCTGGACAGACTTCTGAGCTATATTCACTTAAATATTTAAAATTGAATATCTTCTTTTTACTTATTGTTTTTTAGTTGTTTTAGTTTTAATTATTTATTACATTTTTCTCGATTTTTCTGAATTGATGATGGATTTTTCTTGTTTTGTGTTTTCAATGTATTGCTGTTTGAAGTACTGCATAAATACTTTGCACATTGTCTCTAAGTTAAGCCTGACTGCACTGCATCAAGCTACTACAGGATTGAGTACAGGTTAATTTGCGTTTTGCTTGTGGCTCACCTCGACAAGAATTGTGGTTCCTGCTTGAGTATGGTTTCACCCTCCTCAACCTGTAACTTTATTCCTCACACCAGAGTTTTTAGGAGGGGATAAGTAACAGAACATTCATTGCATACTTTTGAGCTTCGATGTGACAAAATACCTTTTGTCAGGTGTTACACAGTTTCATAATAACACACCCTTAAAAGCCTGTGGATTTTTCCATATACTGTTCACTTGTAATATGTCAGCCCCATTGCCTTAGTTGCAAATTTTTATAATAAGCATATAAGATATATTGTATCTGTCAGAAAGTGGGATATTACTTTGGGAGGGTGGGACTTCTGACAAATTAACAAACCCTCTCTGTTTAAGTCTCAACACAGTTTTCAATGAAACTCTGCTCAACCACTGATAGCGGTAGCACATGCAGAAGCCAATTCTTTTGAGAAATGTGTGTTAAGTCTAAGAAATACGATGTTAAAGTCTAGAAACAACACAACCCCAAAGAAATCCACGAGCAGGGCAACGTGAAATCAATGAAGGCCAATACAAGTACGAATCAGAGGTGAGTATATTTCATCTGACTGAAAGGGAGACTCACAGCCAACTGCCAACACTGTCAGTGTTCTAGAGCATTGATCTAGAACACTTCTTCCAAACTTCTGTATGCCCTTAATGCAAGACTACAACACAGCTCCCTACTTAAACAATCACAAACACTATTAACAATAATTTGATAAAGCAAAAAGTTCAAAATAAATATAAACAATAAATATAATAATAAATATAAACACACACACACACACATATATATATATATATATATATATATCATGAAGGGGTTTAAACGCATTTTTTGCCGATTCACGGCGATATGTACCTATGACAAGTAATGATGGTTGAATACTGTCTGCTCTGCCAATTCATGGCTTGGTCTGTTATACGGGGGAGGATTTCATGAAATATTTCCTTCCAATTGTATGTATTGCACATTCAAATATGTCGCGTAAAAATGTAAACCACATTGGTCCTATTTCTATTATGACCACCCAGAATGCAATTATAAAATGATGCCGCGAAAAACGTTCTGACGTAAACACTGACGAAGGGAACTTTCTCCCGAAACGCGTTTGTTTAAAGAATAAATTTGTGCTGTTAAGCTACCTAAATCTCGAGAGTGCTGTATTCTTCTGTCTGGCCCGGCTGGGTATTTTTCAGAGGATCTGGAGCTACTATTTGTATCGCGGGACACCGCCGCGTTTACAGCACCCGCTATTGGAGTGACTCGTGTTATTGGTGTACAGGAGCTTTATATTTTTGAACGAGTGCACCGCTGCTATTGTGGATACTGTGGGAGGATCGAAAAGACTGCAATCCGCCCCGAGACCACATCAGATTGGACAGTGAGGAAGCGCAGGCATTTACAAGCAAGGAAAAGAAATGCGGTAAGCCTGCCTCTTTATATTCAAACCTTCCAAACGATTCCAGACTGTAAAGAAACAGCGGTATAGCGAGGGAATACGCAGCAACACAGCACGAACAGAACGTGGAATCCCGGGACCGGGACACCATTTTTAAACACTACAAACATGTTTAATATGTCAGAACGAAGAGATGCGGCTGTAGATATCTTCAAAAATAAGAATCCTGACATCTCAAAACCACCGCCAAAAACCAATGTGGAAGTAACGAATCCACTAACGACCCAATTCCACAAGCTTGAAAAACTCTATGAGCGAGAGCTAAGGAAATGGTGGGAAGGGACATCTTTACAGGGATATATCGAGGTACAAAGGGTACCAAGAGGATTCCGAATTTTTACTGTCCCTGCTTATGAAAATCCGGATCCCCTCCTGCTAGAAACCTGGGCCACGCATATAGCTAATTCATGCAAAGGGATGCTTGAAATCCTAGTCCAATTTGCATGGAGCGATAGAGATAAAGTGGTAAAGGAAATCGAAGAGATGGAGGAAGAACTTTCAAAAAACCCAAACAAAGAGGAATTGGAAATACTAAGGGCAGCCATGAAGAAAAGATTACAAAAATATGAAATAAAAATCAAAACGAGAAAACAGGAAAAGTTCGACCGCGATGAATGAGACTACGCGATGGGGCGGGTCCTGACCTTCGCCAAAAAATACGACCAGCCGCGGAAAGACCTAGCCAAAAAGAATCTAATGCCAAAAACACAAGCAGAAAGCAGAGTCGAAACTTCTGACTCCGATTTAACTGCAAATGAATTGTCTGGTGATGAAATGGGAGGCCCTGCAATGACATCCACAAAAACTCCTTTTCATCAGGAATTCGATTTAATCAAGGCAAGTTGGCTAAGAGATGGGAAGAACAAACCCCCAGAAGAGGCAGGCAAACCAGGCGCGGCAGCTGGAAGTGGAAGAGGCGGCAATCAGAACAACGCAGCCCCAAGAGTGACAAGGAGTCAGAGAAGAGGGAGGTGGTAACAAACTCTGAGCACCTCACCATAGTAAACTTGTCACAAAGACCCCTAACATCTGCGGAAGAATCTGTTCTCAGATTGGGACTAACATTCTGTCCCAAAACGAACTTAGAATATACACAAACGAGGATTGATTTATATAAATTCATCCGAAAGATAAAACTACACAAATTCTTCAAGGTGAAACCGACAGCAAAAGAAATGAAACAACTAAGGAATAACAAGAAAGATACTGACCTCTTGAGCGTTAATGATTTGACTGCATGCGAAGTTCTACACAACCTTCGCGTGGAGGATCATAGTGAGGAGAGTGGAGTAACAGATACCCTCACACAGAGACTGACCAGGGTAGAAATTGATCAAGAAGCACCTGCTAGTGGGCTTAAACTACCATCTAAATTCGTCCCACAAACTGCCTTGGATGCAATTGACATTTTCTCGGATGCCGTCACTAAAGATCTGATGGATATGAGGAATAAACAGATCTCTGCAAAGAAAGCCTTTACTACCACCAGAGAGCAACAAAAGGCAATAAAAAATCTATCGGAGGACAATTCCATTGTCTGTAAACCCTCAGATAAAGGAGGTAATATTGTCATCATGTCGAGAGAACTATATGTGACTGAAGCAATGCGACAATTGAACGATGTAACTTGCTATGCTAAAACAACAAGGAAGGAATACCTGGCTAGTGTGAATACACTGCATGAGTTACTCAAGAAATGGCATGGCAAACAGATGATAGAATTGGATGAATATCTATTCCTGAAAACTGTCAATCCAATTTTATCTACTTTTTATCATTTACCAAAAATTCATAAGAACTCAGACCATCCACCAGGAAGACCTATAATCTCCTCAATAGGAGGTTTGACTGAAAAGCTTTGTAAATATTTGGACCATTATCTTTTTGAATTTGTACTTTCGTTGAAATCGTACATCAGAGATACATCGGACTTCATCCAAAAAGTGGAAGAATTGAACTGGCAACCCACATATGTACTCTTGACCTTGGACATAACAAGTCTTTATACGTGCATAGATCACGATCAGGGCATACAGGCCGTGGAATACTTCCTGAGTAAGAAACCGCTGAAAAATGCAATGCATAACAAAATGCTGATAGAATTAATCAACTTCTGTTTGCGAAATAATCTGTTTCTATTTCAGGATGATATATATAAACAACTAACTGGTACGGCAATGGGCTCCTGCTTCGCCCCCAGCTACGCAAATCTTTTCGTAGGCTGGTGGGAGGAGCAGGTAGCCTGGGCCCCTAAAAATGCCATATGGAGCAGTAAATTGATAGCCTGGAGCAGGTATATCGATGACCTGTTCCTGGTATGGGATGGGCCTGTGGCAGAGGCCAAAGAGTACATACAATTGTGGAACAAGAACAACTGCAATCTAAAATTTACAGGAGAGGTGAGCCAGGAAAAGGTCAACTATCTGGACCTTGAGGTAATAGTGAAAAATGGTAAAATCTGCACATCACTATATCGAAAGCCCACAGCGGGAAATAGCGTCTTACACGCCTCAAGCAGCCACCCAAAAAAACGTATTAACAGTATCCCCTACGGGGAACTGTTAAGATTAAAAAGCAATTGTACCCAGGATGAAGACTTTGAAAGAGCTGCGAATGAGAGCATAGAAAGATTCTCTGAGAGGGGTTATAAAGATACTCTCCTATACGATACACTAAATAAAGTAAGGAAAATGTCCCGGAAGTCCCTTTTTGAAAAGAAGGATTGCCCAGATACGAATGGAAAATTTCGCATGATCACCACTTACTCCTCAAACTCCTCAAAGTTAAGGTCTATTATGACCAAGCACTGGCAGAATTTAAAAACAGATCAGATTGTTGGACCAGACATTCCAGGGACGCCACTTATAACATTTAGGAAGGCGAGGTCCTTGAGAGATCATATAGTTCAGAGTCATCTGAAGCCAGTACTGAAAACGAAGGGCACACTGAAAGATGCTAAAGGTTTTTTCCCATGTGGGAAATGTAAAGCCTGTACAAATAGCAAACGAACCTTGGCCTACAGAGTACAAGGTTGCAAGGAAGACAGGAGAATAAACAAATTTATGTCCTGCCATACCGATCATGCAGTTTACTGTTTAATTTGTCCCTGCCAACTGAGATATGTTGGCAGTACCATTAATCCAGTAAAACTAAGGGTATTAGAGCACATGCGGGCAATCGCGAATAAAGACTTGTCTTATCCGGTTGCCCGTCATTTTGCGATCAAACATGGGAGCAATAGGGACCTTCTCAGGTTCTTTTGCTTAGACTGTGTTCCTGAAAGTCCACGAGGTGGAAATAGACTACAGACCCTCAGGAGATTAGAATCCAGGTACATTATCGATCTAGAAACTAAGGCACCTGGAGGATTAAACATGGGGGAAGAAATGGCATCACACTTAGCCTGAACCCTGTATTGTATTACTGGAGAATGATGAAACATTAATGGCAAAGGTTGGGAAACTATAAATCATGATTGGATGGAAGGATATAAAAGTTCTGTAAAAAGTTTTGTAAATGAATTTTGAAAGATGGTTATAATGCAATGAGTTTTTTGGCAAAAATGTGGGAGATGAGATATCGAGACTTCTGGGTGGGTAACATGTTATTTGTTATTTTCTGTAAATTTACAATTGTTCCTAGAGCTTTTTGCGGTCCATTGGGCTGCAATTGCCGATACACGGCAAGATTGGATGATAATGACAACAGGATATTCGAACGATTTTGTTCGTTAAATATGATGTTCTAAGGAGATGAACATCACGTCTTGGCACAATTATATACAGAAGAATGTGAAAAATAGTGATCATGAAGGGGTTTAAACGCATTTTTTGCCGATTCACGGCGATATGTACCTATGACAAGTAATGATGGTTGAATACTGTCTGCTCTGCCAATTCATGGCTTGATCTGTTATACGGGGGAGGATTTCATGAAATATTTCCTTCCAATTGTATGTATTGCACATTCAAATATGGCGCGTAAAAATGTAAACCACATTGGTCCTATTTCTATTATGACCACCCAGAATGCAATTATAAAATGATGCCGCGAAAAACGTTCTGACGTAAACACTGACGAAGGGAACTTTCTCCCGAAACGCGTTTGTTTAAAGAATAAATTTGTGCTGTTAAGCTACCTAAATCTCGAGAGTGCTGTATTCTTCTGTCTGGCTCGGCTGGGTATTTTTCAGAGGATCTGGAGCTACTATTTGTATCGCGGGACACCGCCGCGTTTACAGCACCCGCTATTGGAGTGACTCGTGTTATTGGTGTACAGGAGCTTTATAAATATATATAAATATATATAAATATATATATATATATATATATATATATATATATATATATATATATATATATATATATATATATATATATATATATATATATATACATACACTATCTATTATAATACATTTATAATAAAACAAAAAACTCCAAATACGGTAAAAAAATACAAAGCTAAAGATAGAATGTGAACATCAAGACATCATATGATAAAGCATAACACATATCAGAAATTCACCATAGATCCTCAGAGCTTTGATGTCTTTGCGATTCCTAAGGACTCTGGTCATCTTTTTATAATACACCACTGTCTTGGATTCATTATCCAGTTTACTCTGGGCTTTCTGTTACTTCCTCAATGGAGCCCTCACTGTTTTCTTATGATTCTATACATATCAGTACCTCAACAAAAGTGTGATTTATTCACTTCCCTAACCAGAAGAGGTTCGGAATACTGAGACTGACTTTTATAACCATGCCCCCTTTCTGCACATGGACACAATCACATAATCACCATCCTTACCGGTTTCACTTTCTATTGCAACCTTTGCTCGCTCCCCTCCTTTGGAAATCCATGCCCTGGCTTTGCTCTCTCTTATCATCTCAAAAGGATATTTCGCTGTCACACAGTGGAGCATAGTACGATAAGACCACAACAACTTCTTCCATGCCACTTTCCAATCCTCTCCTCCAGCCAGGAATAGCTGTACACTCTCCTTCAATGTTCTGTTCCAGCTCTCTTGAAGACCATTGCTTTGAGGATAGTTCACAGATGAACAGATGTGTTCTATCCCTTTCTCTTGAACAAAATGTGTCATGTACTGTGATACAAATTGGACACCATTATATGATACTATGATCTCTAGTGCCCCTTCTCTCATGAACACGTTTTTCAGAAAAACAATTATTGCCTCTGAGGTGAATTCTCCAGTAAATTTCACTACAGGCCATATTGAAAAATTGTCAATAACTACAAAAGCATATCCCATTTCATGCCATGGACAGTACATATTTTCCTCCGTGGACCAGCTGACTTATCAGACTCCACTAGAGGATAGCTTACGGTTTTCTGTAACTTTTCACTCCAAGCACTTAACACACACTTTCTCATGTTCCTCTCAAAGTCTTAATCGGAGCCAGGCCATCAAATTCTTCTTTTACTCGTCTCTTGATAGCACTTATTTCTATGTGTCGTTCATGCACAAGTTTCACTACTCATTCTCTAAGTGTCGAAGACACTACCAGCAAAACTTCCATGCATTGAATTTCCATTCACCACTGACAACTATTGGCAGGCATGTGGGAAAACACTCTGCATCCAATGAAGCACTTCCTTTCTTTGGCCACCCTTCACAGAGATACCTTTCCTTTTCAAGAAACACACTGACTTCTTAAATGACCTCCTACCATTACTTATCTAATATTCTGTTTTCCGTTATTACACGAACACCTGCCACCATACAATCATCTTTTTCACTAATCGTACTTGTCACTACTCCTGAGGCAACCGAGATAAGCAATCAGCTAGCACATTTTTCTTTCCAGGAACATATTCTATGCAAAGGTTGTATTTTAACATTCCCTTAGCCCATAGTTTTATTCTGGGAGATGCCCTCCTCCCCCCACTTGATGAGAAAACTCACACAAGCAGATGATGGTCAGGCCTTACTGTAAAGTTTGTTCCCCATGCACATGTTCTAAAATGGTTTGATCCCCACCACACAGCTAAAGATTTCCTCTCTATGGTGGAGTAATTTGTCTCTGCATCTTTAAATAGTCTTCAAGAATAAGCAATTATGACATCTACACCATTCCTACTTTGCAGTAGTACGGCACTCAATCCCACCAGACTGGCATCAGTATTTACAACAATAGGATCATTTGTGTCAACATGTTTCAGTACTGGCGCCGTAGCAAAATTTGACTTCAAGTCCTTGAATTCCTTTTTGCAAATCCCGCACCACACAATCTTTTCATTTTTATCCAAGAGTTTGTGCACGTGTTCAGTCTTTTCTATAAACATTGGCAGGGATAATATTCAGCAAGTCCCAAAAAAGGATCGTAACTGGTCTTTAAATGTTGGAGAAGGGACTTCCTGAATAGCAGAGACCAATTTAATTTTGGAAGTTATTCCCTCTCCACTGATCCAGTGCCCTAAGCACTCCATACCTTTCACCTTAAACTTGCATTTTTCCTCTTGATTGTTAAACCACTTCTCAACACACTCTTCAGTATTTTTTCATGTTCAATCTCATTGTTCTCAAACACTAAGATGTCACCCTGGAAATACGTCACATTATGTGTATCCTTCAATAGATGGAAGACATCTCTGGAAGGCAGCGGCAGCAGAGGGTAAGCCATAAGGCATACAATTATATGTATATGCTCCTTCCAGGGAGACAAAAGATTTCAGCTGCCTACAAACAGGATTTAGCACAATCTGGTGGTAGGACAAAGAAAGATCTGAAGTGGAAAACACATTCACTCCTGTAATGGTGGTCAACTCTTCCCTAATGTTTGGAAGAGGATGCCTGTTAACCCAGATTGCTGCATTCAAATCCCTTAAGCCAACACACAATCTGATGTTGCCATTACCCTTCTTAGCAATCACCACCGAGCAAGCCACTCTGATGATTTAATTTCTTCAATCGTCCCACTCTTACATAACCTTTCAATTCTTGACTCAAAGGTTCTCCCATCACTAGTGGTAATTCCAGAAGTTTGTGGACTTTTGGATTTACCTTATACCTCAACACAATCTTATGCATTAATCATTTCAGATCCTTGAATACTTCTGGTTACTCAGTGATGTAGGGCAAATCCACATCTACCACACACATTTCTGACACACTCCCAACACCTGATCTGAATGGTTTTGATCCAAACAACATTTACAAATCCCTTTGTTGAGGCCAACCCAACAGACACACACCCTCCTTAGCAAAGTACACTTTAGATATCATTATCCTCTATTGAAACTCTAGCTGTGCTTCAATGCAACCCACAAAGTCAATGGGCTTAGTACCATAAGCCACCTACCTCAAATCTGGATTCCTGAGTATGTGTTCTTGAAATGCCTTTAAGAATTCCTCTCCAATATGAATATACCTGGTTCTGGAGTCTGCCATCATTCGCGCATCAGCACCATCATTAGTGATATTGAAAAACAGATTGTCTCAACTAACCTTAATCACACAAACTGAGGTTCTTCTCTAATTTACACACCCTCATTCGTCCTTTACACATCTTTGTGAAATGTCCTTTGTTTTTGCACCTACATGACCTCTGTAACAACACTTATAACATGTTACATTTTTCTTAGCCCCCAATCTTCTATCACTAATGCCCTCTTCTTTCCTTGGTTTGCGTGTTTCTCTTAGTACTGCCTGAACCTTTTCTTCCGACTTTAACTCTTTTAGCCCTTCATCCGTAATTTCAGCTCTTTTCATAGTCAATAGCCATTTGGAGAGCTAATCCTTCTGTGTACAACAGTTTCTCTTGCACTTTCCTGTTAATTACTTTAATTACTAATTGATCCCTCATCATTTCATTTTGGAAGCCATTGTAGTTACAGGTTGCAGCAAGCGTTCTCAAATGGGCAGTATAGCTTTTAACCTATATGCCACAAAGCTGATTTCTTTAAAATAAATGTAAACGTCTCTACCACTTTGTTTTTCTTCTTCCCAAAATTTGCATCCAATGTTCCTACTGCCACTTCATATTAATCATCTCCTTCACTTCCATCATCTTCCTCTTCCTCTACTTTCGTTGATAACGCAGGCAGATGTTTCCATATTTGTCTTCCCTCTACCGTCAAGCAGTATTTTAACATGGCTAACTTCCTGGCTGCCATGATAATGTCACCTCCAATGGCTTGAACATAGGCTTCAAAACCCTCTTTCTAGTCCTCTCACAGTATTGTAGGCTCTCCAGGCCTTTGTACAAAATACGTTGAAGCTACTAAGCCTATTATGTATATCACGTGAATGCTGACTATATTTTCCTCTAAATTCTCAATTAAATGAACTATTGGCAGCAAAGCACATTGACACACACATTTACCCTCCAGTGTGTGTGTCAATGAAATAGTGCTTTAAAAACACATTGACGTGCAGGATTGCACTCTAGTGTGCTTGTCACTGAAATAGTGCTTAAAACGATGTAACAAACAATATGTTTCTAGTGTGCATGTCACTGAGTTATTGAATAATCAAAAAGCTGACTTTCAAAAATGTCCTGTTGGCTGAACACCATGGGTCACCAGGCAACATTTCCAAATTCAACCTAAGCAAATGGTGATCATTTATGGCAGCCATAACATGCCAGACACAACCTCTTTTAATGCCGCCTTAATTATTCTAGTACTGATGCGCGGCATTCAACTCATTGTCATTTGAGGACAAAATGCACTGTTACACAGCTGCTAATGCTTATTGCTGCTGTGTTGACACGCGGTAACTTCCTCACACTTAATGTTGCTCAGCAACTTTGAGATACCGGTGCAATGTTAGCAACAGTTGCCGTAGTTCTGCTGTTTGGACACGCAGTATTCTTCCTCACACGTGACATTGCTAAGCAACCTTAAGTTGATGTTTTTCTTTGGACGCACTGTGTGCATTCCCTCGTGATCCAGCGATATGTAACTATGCCACTCCCTCAATGCTTTACAGCACATGCAATGACTATACTTAGAAACCACAATTTCCCCTCAAATGTAATTGAAAGTCTTACTGACAGATGATCCACATGCAAATTTTGTGCAGCAACTTTTTCTAGGCTGTTCGCCTACAGCAACAAATCCGGTCCACGTACCGCAATCAGCTTGGTACTTCAGCTTCAAGCAGAGACCTCATCTGAGATCACCTCTGGAGAAATATCTGTCAGGGTTCAGGAGACTCTACTCCCAGTCAGAAGGCAATCCCATCCTTGTCACCAGTGAAATGAATGAATGGCAAGACAATTAAGAATCAGAGGTAAGTTTATGTCATTTGACTGGGAGGGATATTAAAATCCAACTGCCTCAGAGTCTGGACTGTGCAATGGTCAAGAACACTACACCAACCTTTTGTGTGCCCTTAAAGTAAGAACACAACACAAGGCTGGAAGCAATAGCCGGGAGGGCTTATCAAGGCCAGATACCTTTGCAGCAAGGTACTGCTAACTCTGATTTTGGCATGGTGAAAAGCTCTGATTGGAACAAACCTGCATGTCTTGCCCACTTATGGTGTGGCCTACCTGATTAAGCCTTAGCACCTTACCCTAGGGCTCCAAAAGTGGGATACATGCTCCCTCACTTGACTCCAACTGTTGAGAAAGTTAACCGTTGACGCATCGTTAGACTTCAGGTCTTCAGGGCAGGGTTCTACGCATGACATCTCGCTCTAGCTGGGAGTGAAGCTGGGTCTAGTCCATAGTAGTCAACTGAGCCTTGTTGAAATGAGAAGTCTCTCTGTCTTTTGTAGCAGCAAAACAGGAAATTACCTACTTTACCCTTGGAAAGCAGTTCCAGAGTCTGGGTGTTAGCAGGAACCAAGAGTCTCTGAGTCTTCAGTCATCCAGCCGGCTTTTTCCAGAATGGTTTTCTTCCCAAATCCAGGAGTGTTCTGAGGAGATGGTGAATAGGTGCCAGTCTTATTGCGTGCAGTAGCCAGTGATTGAAGGATTTCTACCGCCCATTCCTAACAGTTTTTAGTGTTTTCTTGACAATTACCCACCTCGCTTTTCCACATTTCCTCTTTGCTGTAGTGAAAACATTTCCTACAAGCTCAAAATCCAATATGGGTATGCCTTTACTCAATCTAGAGGGGAACTAGTCAACATTAGACTTCACCCTTCCAAATGAGAGGTTCTCTCCTCCGTCAAGGTCTGAACTGGGAGAAAAACATTCTTGGATGTCTCTGGGAATGAATGTCAGCAGTAACTCCCACCCTAATTGGCATGACTGTCGCAAAGACACCTTCGCATAGTAGTGCGTGGTCCAAATCTTCATTTCATTCATTTCAAAGGTTCAAGTGCTAAGACTGTCATTTGTTCTGCTAACTGTTCCTGTCTCTTTCCCAAATAGCTAGTTCCTGTTAAGTGGCTAGTTGTTGTCACCTCCCATGCCTTCCTTTACCTAGATGCCAAGCTATTGTCTTCTGGGAGCTAGGTCATTAACACCCTGCCAGGGATGTTTGTTGAATCTCTGAAGTAGGGCTGGGATCAATCTGGTTCTAAACCAGTTGTCTATCAGGCAGCACACTATACACCTTCTGAAAGTTACTTTCTCAATTGATATTGATGTTTGAAACAAAGTGAAATATAATTTTTCTACAATTTTACCAGGCGGATGTAAGACATAGGAATTCTAATTACTTTTCCAACTAAGCAGAAATAGCTATTGGGCAATCGTTCATTGCGGAAGCATATTTGTTCCACTACATTATATATTATGTCACATTTTTATATATTAAGCACCTAGCAGTGCAGACCTACAAGAAACACTTAAGAGGTAATCTATTTGACATGTAAAATTGACTTTCCTACATGGAAAAGGCACTTTTCCATTCCATGTGTCACTGCAGTACTTTTCATCTACAGCCCAGCCAGAGCACATTGATGTTCCTGGCAGCCATTGAATTTGTAATATATGCCAATGGTGAAAATATGCATTGCAGCCACATAGGACATTTAATTTCCACACCAATTGTGCAATTCCTGCACCAAGTTACAGTAAGCAAGACCTACTACCTTTGCTGTAACTTTTGTTAATAATCTAGTTATACCCAAATCATGTGACATAACTGTTTCCAGTGAACCATCTAGCCACATAGCCTTTAATATTGGTTTGTCACCACAAGCAACTAATGCATACTGTTTTCAGTATAAGATTTCCCACAAGGCAGTCAATCATAATATAGCAATTATGTAAAAAAAGGCATTTTACAACATAATGATACACACCTACTCTTAAAATGACCTTACAAAAATATCACATGCAAATATTCTTTCATCAGGGGATAACCAGCACCAAAATCCTTGCATATTACGTGAATCTGTGAGCGTTGTTGTAACAGAGTGCTTTTCTATAGTCTTTAGTATAGTGAAATAACAATCCAACCACTAAAGACTACTGCCTTTAATATGCTGTAACAATAAATAATTCAGATCTGTAAGAAAGTGGATTATTAGGTGGAGTGTATGACTGTCACCTCAATGAATAATAGGTTTCCTTGTCATGGTAGATATTCAAAGTCATTACATTTACCTGAGCACAATCCTGTGGTAGCTATAGCACAGAGCAAGCATGCTGAACTTAGAGAAAATATTTACAGTTTTTATTCAGTACTAAAACTTTAATAAAGTCAAAATACCAACCTATCAAAATCTCAACGCAAATTAGAAAAATTGAGGTAAAATTAATTAACACAATTTAACCTAAACGACAAAAATCGAAAAAGGGGAACAAAACACACAAATGTATATAGTTAGAATTAGAAAAAGCAACAGAAAGCCCCACTGATAACCTATGAAAACTGTAGACAGGGACCCAGACAGGTGCCCTGGTTGGATACTAGTGGATTGGTCCAGTTGAAAGTCTGGAAGTAAAAAAGTTTAAAAACATTTTCTAAGTTCTAATTGGAAAGGGCAGCTGTCACTTTTTGATGGAAAGTTTTTAAATGTCTTCTATGTCCTAGCTCAAAATTGGACTTCATTGATTTTTTGAGAAGAAAATCCCCCCTAGGTAGGCCACCGCTGAAGTTAAAGCCGCCACTGTTGAACCAAATACTGAATACCTGCAGCATATTGATCCGATTAGAACTTTAGAGATTTGTTGCTGGAAAGTTTCCATGTCCCTCTGCTGAATATAACTTACCTTATTTTTGGGGGGGAAGTGCTGAGAGCCTTCGGGTAGACAAGGCTGAAATTTAGTGTGGTGCAGTGGAAATTCAAGTCAAATAGTTTTCTGCTGTGTTTCGCTGCAGTTCTGGACCTCTGGAGGAAGTTTTCAAAAGCTTCAAAACCTTCCTCTAGTGCCCAAACAACCACTGAAGTATACTTCTAAGGCCCCCAGGACCTCAGAGGAAGGCATGTAGACACTATTAGGGTCCAAGGCAGTCAGAGGCCAACAGCAAAGTCCTGTCCCGGCTTAGTTATCACTGGTCAGTAGTGCACTTCAGGGAAGATGGCTTTTGCAGCTTGTGGTGCCAATGTAGCAGTGCAGGAGATCATCTAATGGACCCTTGAAGTTTACTTCTTTGACCAGGGTATAAGAAGGAGCAGGTACAGTCCTTCAGGGCTCCTCTCAGGTCATAGATAGCAGGTCCAGTAAGTGTTCCAATGGTGGTGCTTGGCACCAACTAGTGGGTGGGGATTACTCCTGGAAGACACCTAACTAATGAGGTAAAAGTTGTAAGTGGCAACCCTACCCACTTTTTCAGCAGTTCCTTTTCACCCTACTATAACTAATTACAAAGTGCTCGTACCTCTCACACTCTAAGATGGGGAAACCCTTCTGCCCTTTTGCAGAGCCTGTGTGCCCACCAGAGGTGTGGCAAGGGTAAGGAGCACCCCACCTCCGTGTGGTCACTTAAAACTGGTTCTGGTGATAGCTTTCCCACTACAGGGTTTGGTTCCAGCCTGACTATTGGGACATAGGCTGGGTATTCCATGGTGTCATCTAACATTTGACTGTGACAGATCACTTTCGAAGTTCATGAAATTCCTGTGTCCACCCTAACTGGTTTTCCAGCCAGGGGAAAAAAACACCTTCCCAAACCCAGACCATATTTCCTGTTCCTGGAACAGCTTTCACACCTCATCTAGGCCAACTGCAGGACGGATAGTTACTGGACCGCAAATACAAATTAGCTTCCATAACGTTCAGGCCCGGTAAATGTATTTAATAAAAATCTAACCCCACCACTATGTTGAATTTTAATTCACTCTATTTATTTTTAATTAATATAAACATGAGTCTTTGAATGGAGTCTTTAACTGGCACAGGTCAAGGTTATAGATTAAAGAGAATAATCTGTAGTTAGTCTTTTCCTAATTGCCAGTTATGCTCTGATCAATGGCAATGTAATTTTGGCCATTGCCAGGGGGGAACATGCAATCACTAATGTCGGCCATGTTTCACTCTTAAATATGCACCCTACCTTCTAGGCGGCAAGGCGTGCTTAGGTGTGAAGTATTTAATAGTTGGAATCAGATTTTCCTACTTGTCAATAGGATGACCTTGACACATCTGTGTAGCAGGGTTGAAGCTGTTGTTGATAGGATACACATGGAAGGCCAAAAGCAATGTTTTCCAGACCCACTCCATAGATTTTGCAATAGCAGCTGCAGTCCACAGATGGCATTTAACGTCCTGGTTATGGGTGAATTTACTGTATCATCAAGCAGGGACTTCACTGCAAGTTAAATATGACGATTAGGGATAAGTCAATCTATCCATAATGAAAAGGGTGAGCACCGGCACCTTACTCCAGTTTAGTAAGGGTAACAGTGCATTCCGTTCTAAGTCCAGTAAAAGTATGGTCCACAAAAAGACAACAAATCTGGGGTAACCACTAGAAAAGGAGGGTTTTTCAAGAGGGCTACTGCATTTCTCATAACATTTCAGTAAAAACATTTTGGATTTTACTAATATACACAGGGAGAAGTGGACTACATGAGAAACGTATACATGACATCGAGATTTGTGAGAACACTGAAAAAGAACATATCATGGCTTATGTTCTGTGCATTGTTCTTGTCCTAGGGCTGGCACTTTCCGAGGGCAAGAAAGACAGCAGCATCAGGACACCCCTAAGTGATATTACTACAAATTTGCCATTTTACAATGTTTGCAGCCTAGTCAAAGAGTGGAATTCTTTTTTACCTAGAGTACTGAAAACCCTCACAAAATGTCTGCATCTTCTGCATATTTCACACACCAAACTTGTCCCTTCCTTCACATCCACAAATATAGCATCTGTGACGTATATAGTCTTAGATCCAGCTCTGCTATTTTAGTATACTGTCATAGCTAGGGGGCAAGAACTTCTAACCTCCAAGGACACATGAAGCCTCTGTAGTCTTGATTAAGGTAGTTGATTACCCTGTTCCAGAGCTTAGAAAATATCTGCCCTAGGGCCTGGTCATGGAATGGCCTAGTGACCGCCAAAGCCTTTCCAGGTATATTTCGATCATTGATGCTTCGCTCTTACTCTATAGTGACCGATCACTTGTTGCACACCTAGGAGTTGGTGAAAGTTAGCCCACCCCCTGGACCGAATTTAGGTTGTTTGATATTGGTGCTAGATGTCCAGGAATTACTATCTTGGAGCATTTCTCCTCCTCACTTCCTGTTGTCTGCTTAATTGTCTCTAGGATGTCTGTCCAGCAGCTCTCCAATTTTGGACAGTTCCATAAGATATGCAAAGGTGTACCTTTTTGCTCAAATTACCCCTAACAGCCTCCAGGCCTTGTACAGTCTAGTGAGTATAGCTCTGCCGTTGTGTAATGCCATTAATTGAAGAGTTTATAGATTACTTCTTTTCCTTCTGCATATTTAGCATGGGAATTTGGTCTGGGAAAACGTTATCCCATTGTTTGTCATCCAAGGTGATCCCTAGCACTATTTCCCAGTGTATCTGGCAAGTACATTTCTTAGTGCTGTGGCACATGTTCAAAATTGGCTATAGTCTGCAAACCATGTACTGTAGGGAAATGAACTTCTGAAAGAACTCCTTGACAGAAGTGAAGTCTCTTTCTGCTCTCTCCTTCACTGCCGGTTGTAAAGCCCAATGTCCTAGTTATGTATAATGGAAGCATTTTGTCAGTGGGACCCCATACACTCTTTTGATATCCTCAAAGGATCTGATAGCAACTCTGTAAAAACAGTAAAAGTGTAAAGCAACACCCTTCCCTCCAAGGATAGAAGATATTATTTTCCCTTGCAGGGGTTAAGTCCTTATTGCCAATTAGTTGGTTGAGGGAAGAGGGGTGATTAGTCAAGTGTATCTTATGTGTCAATTGGTCCCAAATTATCAAAGCCATTCTTGTGAACTGTGAACAGATTTTGCACCTGGCTTTTCAGAATCCTGCAAACCGCACTTAGTGGTCAGTTGCCCAGAGTGTGGTTTATGAAGCACCAGAGTTTGTCCATATCCCTCTGCAGCCACCCAAATGTCGATAAGGTTGAATGCTTAATATTCCCCCCCCCAGTAGCTCTGCTTTGGTTTTTAAGCACACATTGCTAGCCTAAACTCAGATGCATGTGGGACAAGATGAAAGCATTGCAGAGTGCCTGAATTTGAGAGATCCCCCTTAGTTTTAGAGGCAGGGGAAGGAAGTAAACGATATTAAGAATTCTGGAAGAATCGTCATTGTCAGAGCCACAATGTGACCCTCCGAGAAAAGATCTGGGTGACACCACAATCAAATTCCCTCCACCACTTGCAATAAGGCTGATACATTCTATGCACTGCTGATATGTACACTCAAGGTCAACCTAATACCTAAATATGACAGGCCATCTGTCGTCCAATAAAAGGCAGGGCAAGCCTGTAGTTGCTTCATAAAACAATTATGTCCCAAAGGAATCATGTCTTTTGGCTTACTGAAGTTGACCCAAAGCTAGTGACTCTCTAAAAGCTCACTAACTCAGGAAGGAGCTCAGTAAGGGACCCCTGTGAGTCTTCTGGAGTCATTAGAAGATTGTCGTATACAAATGCTGTCAGCTTGATCAGTTTGTAAGCAAATGCCCTTGATCAAGGAGTGATCGCAAGTGCTTTGAAAGATGGGCTCTTTGGAGAATTCAAATAACAGGGGGAGAGATGGCCATATGATGCTTTCCCATCTGAAACCTGAGAACCCCTTCAAAGTACTGCTCATTCACCCTAAACTTGGTGATGGTGCTTCATAATTGACTAGGCAGTAGGAACCAAAGCTGCAGAAATGTAAAAAGCAGCAGAAAAGCCATCAGTTCACAGTGATTTGATCAACTTTTGTGGGGTTGTTGTGGAAAGCATATGCCACCTATTCACAGCTGCTCGTATGAGTGCAGTTCTAGTGAGAATGGTGTCTGCAATGATAGCTGGGAGTCCCCTTTGTTGCTTCCTGAGTGTGTTTAGCAGTAATCTGACTCACAATGACAAGCTGTCTCCCTTGGCCTCCCAAAAAATACCAGCTGGTCACTTCCTACAATTAGTCTCTCCAAGTATCCCAGAAGTCCTCTGTGCATATCCCTTAGGATGCTTTCTGCGCAGGGCCTCAATCGTGGTTTTGAGGCCCCCAGTGTGGGCTGCTTAGCTTCACAGTGCAGTACAGTAGGAAGGCTGGCAGACTTTTTGTGCCTTTTGTTTGGAGGTGTCTCTAGGTGACTATCCTTCCTTAGGGCCAGTGCTGCAGGTCCACTACGTGTAGTCCCTCTATCCATATACTTCACCCCTTATCTGAGAGGCTCATCATTTTTACCATACAAACTCACAAGCAATGCACAATATTTGTGGCCAGGAGGTCCTTTTATGGTCCTTAGGAGGTGGAAGAGATGGCCCTGTCCCTACCATCTCATGCCATGCCTCTTCATCATTCCTTTGTCCTGAACTAGCTGTTCTGGGTGGCACTAGATGGTGATTCAGCGAAGGCTGAGCGGGATCCAGAGATCAGGTAAACAACATCTTGATGTGCTTGACAGCAGGTAAAGACTAGCAGCCCAGACAGGATTTGAACATCCAAGTCTTCATGTTCCTCCAAAACAGGATCAAGAAGAACAACTTCTCAGATCCTCGGGTAAGTTGTTCCGCAGCTGGGGGCCCAAGTATGAGAAGGAACGGCCTCAAATAGGGGCCAGGTTGACTCTGGGAACCATGCATAAGAACAGGTTATTTAAATATAGAGAGTGAGTGGGCTAGTACGGGACCACTAGTACTTAAAAGTATCATGGATCAATGCCAGACCTGGCAAGATGGATGTAACATAATGCCTTGAACTGCATCCACATTTCAATTCTCTGCTAGTCAAACTTGCAGACGAGGCATGACACAGAGGCTCCTTTTGGAAGTCAATATAATAGCCTGACAGCTGAGTTCTGGGCTACTCGTAGCCTTCTGATGGAGGCCTTATCTGCCCCTAGGTAGAGGATATTCTCGTAGTCTAATCTTGACAAATTCCAAACCTGGATAACCGAGAAAGAGAGCATCCAAATAATCTTTGTCAGCCATTTTAGGACCGCAAAACAGGTTGAAGCTATATTGGTGACCTTAGTTTTTATCAACAAAGTCTTGTCCAGCCAAAAACCTAGGTACTTTACCTTGGGGGTCAGCTGAGGAACAGCAGCTAAGGTATTTGGGCAGTGCTGTGGGCCCCAAAGTATAGTGTTTTCATCCAGCACCATTACCTCAGTCTTATCGCCATCAAGTTTTACCGAGTTGAAATTCATCCAGGTGCAAACCTAACTCAGTTCAGGTCCTCCGAGTTGTGTCGCTGAGCAGATGACAAAGAGAAGATTATTTGAGTGTCATCTACATAGGGGAACAGGGTAAGGACACAGCCCTCCACCAAGTTTGCAAGAGGGCGGAAATAGATAATAAAGAGCAACTATCTTAAAGCTGATCCCTGAGGAACACCAGAAGTAGGGGTGTGTGATTTTAAAGAGGAGCCAGCAGAGAAGACTTTGAAAGTGCGATCTTTCAGAGATGAGTTCATCCAGGAAAAGACTATCCTTTGGAGTGTTTCAAAGCAGTTTTGGGCTGCCAACATTCTGTCTAAGTAAATTGCTGCCCAGATGGTTCTGCAAAGTGCATGATAATTTTTTATTGCCAATTTGTACTCAAGTTTTTTATCCCTATCATAGGATTTCCTCCAGAACCTCTCTAGGCCCTTGCACCTCTGTTTCTCTACTCGTAAAGCCTTGGTAAACCATGGAGCAGGGGCATGAGATCCAGCGGAGGAACTGATTTTGGCCAGCAAAATTGCATCCAGAGCGTCCTGAACCAGTTGTAAGCCATAGGGTGGTCTACATTGGCATTCTGCACCAGGTTTGGTATTGTATTCCTAAGGCGTGCATTAAGGGAGGAAACATCTCATTTTGACCAGTTTACAGATATAACTTGTGGCCCGGTCTCCACTCTGTAGTTGTTTGAGTGAGTCAAAATGGCACTGAGAAGCATCAGACCAGAGTAGCAGCAAGGAGGGTCTGTGGTAAGGCCCTTGAAGTTCAAAAAGATGGGGTCTGGAAGGTGCCTTGTCTTATGTGTGGATGAGTAATTAGCTAAATTAAAATTCAAGATGCTAAGGTCCTCTATGATAGCCCGGCAACAGCTACACATGGGATCCTACAAATAGATGTTTAAATACCTGAGCAATGTAAAGTTAGCGCACTTGAGAATGTAAGGGGAGATCAAATCAGGGACCAGCAAGCACCAGTACCTAGCATGTCCAGAAAGGTGATAAATATAGGCACTGGAGATAGTAAAATTGTGAGTGAGACAAGGGAAAAAACAGAGCCTCATAGGCAGGAATAGATAACTCCTGCACTTTGCATTGGTACTCACCCCTAAAGACATTGGCTACCCCACCTCCTGAATTATCTGGTTTATCCCGTCTAACAATGAAGTAACTATAAATTATTAAGTCATCCTTTACCAATGTTTTATTGCCTAATTATAATGGGCCTCCAGTGAAGGTGGAAATAGTAGGAATATGAAAACACTTCAATGGGAAGGCATGCCGTGCGGCTCATTGTGGGTGTTGCCAGGTAATAGTCATGGCATGTAAGACATTCCTAGATTTATAACAAGCTGTAAACCTGGCAATGCGTCAATATCTGATGCCTCCCCAGGGAGGTGTTAAAGAGTAACATGGAGCTATTACATCATTTCACAACACATTTGCCTATTCCTATGTATACTGCATTCCACAGCACAAACAGAAAGAGGAAATAGCCTCCATATCTTTGTTTCTGGTGCAGGTCAGATCAGGTCAACAACAACCATTCAAACAATGCATACACTATAGTACCATGGTGCAAGGCTGTCTACGTTGGTGCATGGCAGCCATTTGTGCACTTGCGCCGTGGTAGAGGATAGGAATGCACAGTGTCTCATAGTGATGGGGTAGTCATGCCCTTTTCTGTTAGATGTGGGGCTGCAGGGCAGGTTGCTTGCATTCCTGTATCAACACATAAAGGTACTGGGGAATGTCCCAGTGCCCAGAGGGTTTTTGAGGAAATCCTAACCGGAGTATATCCTCCCTTCCTGGTACATTAATCACAAGAAATACTCCAGTGGTCATAGATGCTAGTAAACTAGCTGTGCCCGAGAACAGGGCCAAAAAATTGAGAAAAAAGAGGGGGACCTCTCTAGTGAAAGGTTGTGCTAAACACAACCATGAATGTGGGAAACAACACTTTTTGTTTTATTTACCCTCACACACCCTGGTGGTGTCATGCTTCATCATCGGGTCACCCCGACCCCTAGAAGTCGGGGTGGGCTCAACCACAGTTTTGGGAGCTCTTTACATAGATAATGGCCAGGGGGGTAACATATTAAAATACCTCAGTCAGACCCCCAGTTTCCCTTTATTCTTGGGTCTGTCTGGGTCATTAAAAAATCTAAAAACGGGTTTTGTTGGAGTATTATGCAATCCTGACCTACGCCATAAACTTGTAAATGAGGTCATGATTGTCAACCTTTCGACTCTTGAGAGGATCTGACAAGGATCTCCATCAACATATATCTTTTCCATTCCAGATGATGAAATACTTACTCCTGACCATCTGCATGTCCTGCAAGTAGATCCTTCAGAGGATGACAGACTGCCAAACCTCGATCAAGACACCCTCCAAGAAATCCTCGACTCCATACAAAACCCCTCTCCAGTCACAATAAGGGCTAAGAGCATTGTAGGGTCTCCACATGATCTGCATATTACACATCGAACACCACCTGCCAACCCATTCCTAGCACAGGACTCTGAGGACCCTCAAACAGTTTTCCAACATCGTATGGTAGGAGTGCAGTGTGAACTGGTGTTGTACCAACCTAGTTGATAGTTTGCCTGCCTTCAAGGTACTCAAGTGTTCCTTGCACATACAGAGAATCCCCCACACGGGTAATGCCCTGTTGGTATTCCAAGGATACAGGAATACCGACGGGACATTACCCGTGTGGGGGATGCTCTGTATGTGAATTATCTGAACAAATTAAAAATGTGACTTTGACAAATGGTACTACCTGGCATCTTAATAGGTTCAGTAATTGTAACTCAGCAAATGTCATATACAGGTTGACCTGCCCCTGTGGACTTCAGTACATTGGGCTCACCACCCGGAAGGTCAAGGCCAGAATACAGGAACACTTGAGTACCTTGAAGTCAGGCAAACTATCAACTAGGTTAGTACAACACTTCTTAGACTGGAAACACCACCATAAAAGTATTAAGTGGGTGGTCCTGGAGAAAGTGGTAAGAGACAGACACAATATGGAAAGGAGACTGGCCACAAGAGAGGCGCATTGGATCTAGCAGGAAGGGGTGGACCAAGTATGACTGAATGATGTTATTGAGTGGAACGTATAGTTATATATTAGACACATAACAGGGTACATCCACGTTTGATAGTGATAGTTCTTGACCATCTATAACATTGACTAACTCCCTTCATATCAATCTATGGGTGACCATTGACAAGGATTGTGGTGGGAATGATGTTGGATTGTGCTTGTGCTTATATTTGAATTATTAAATCAGGAAATTAATAAGTAACAGTACTGATTGGTGTACCAAAAAATCTGCTCCTTGCATGTATACCAACTGCAAATCATAACCAGGGTACAATTGTCCCTGGATCAACTGAAACCATAGTAGAAAACTTGGGTATAAAATGTATGTGCAATCTGGTATCATTCTATATAGCGCAAGGAATATCTATGTACTGTGTAGAAATAATTATTACCAATTGACATTACATATGTGAGGATGGCAGTACACACTACGGGCAAAATATAATAATTGTTCTTCTTTTCTTCCTCTGAAAATCTGTGTGTCCCTTAAGGAATGGATAATAACAAGGAACATAGAGTATTGGAATTAACATTTTCATTATTGACAATTCTAATATGGCCCCCATGTTTACCCTGAGATACAGGGATAATGAGTACTGACTAGTAGGGGGTGGAAATCCAGACTGGACTGCTACCGGAAGTGAAGGGGGCGGTACTGGCCACGCTAGTGAGAGTCATTTTAAGACCATACAGACTTCTAAGATAGTGAGCGAACGAGAAAAAGCAGAGCACTCCCTGAGACCCGGTAAGGTGAACGGGGCGGGTATCTAAAGACTGTTGGATGTGCATTATTAATTCAGAATAATGACATTGGGGAAAGTTTTTTCTTTGAGGCATAGTATCTTTGATTTTAAGATTTAATTGGGCATCTTTTAAACCATCCGTAGAGAGCCTAACAATAATGTCCAACAGTGGGAGTGATATATATTTTATCAAGGAGAGGGAGTCACTGCCACGAAGATAGGATACGAAGTGAAGGGTTAGATTTGTAAACGCCTTCATTTCCTCTACAGACTGACGCAGAGCAGTTTAAGGGATATACCGACGGAGTGTGACCAATCAACACCCTAAATTGAAAGGGGGTCACCGGTATGCCTAATTGGGGAAGTGAAATGGTAAATATACTTTGGCAGGATGTGTGTTTAATGGGCAAGATAAAGGTATTCATGGATCCCAGATTGTTGTACTGACGTGGTGTTGTCTTTGTGTTGTTATATGTTCCCTTAGGTAACACGTCACGCATGAAGAGTTTGCAGTGTGGTGAAAAACTGAGACTCGCCCTGAAGAAATTGCCAGAAATTTAATAGGCAATGAAAGATGTTGGCCCTCTATGGCTATAGTAGGCAACAGAATGTCTTTTAATGTGGGCAGACCCACGGCAACAATAAAGTAGGATAGCTAGTGGGGATCTAGCTCGTATTTAACTTGAATAAAGTGGTTTCAAAGCATTAGGTTCCACTTTATTAGTTAGGGGTCAGACACATGAGTACTAGGGAGGTACATCCTAGCACTCATGTCACAAGGATTTTTATTTTCACCACTGGCTTAACTAGTCTTTCACAGTTTTCGCACAGTTTTTGTTATGGTATGGTAGTGCTGATGATGAGAACCTGAGCCCACTAGTGAGAACCTACTAGTGGACTCCCATGGTGTTACTTCCTCGAGGCATTCCATACCTGCTCACTATTTTTTCATTCTTTTCATCTTTTCACTATTTTCAGAATTGTTTGTTACATCACACAGTGGATTGTACACAAGGAGAACTGCATTAAATTGACAAAATAGAACAGGGATTCTCAGCAATAGACAGTATATAGATAACTGCTAAGATAGCACACAACATTGTGATAGCTAAGGGCAGGTGGAAATCCAAGTTGGACTGTTGAAAGAATAGGACAAGGTCATATTGTGTTAGATCTAAATAGGGCTGTGCCTGCCTTCCATAATGCTGGCTCCACCTCCTGCGGTTCGTCTGATGGTCCTGGCACACACTCACAAAGGAAGAAGATGTCCACTGGCAGAGTGCACCCAGAACTGGTTTGCACTGGGTCCCTGACCCCTCACACATGAAGAAAAAAGACTTTTAGAGTATAAATATCTGAGCTTAACCCCCTAAACTTTAGATTAGGAAAAACTTTGTGATCAAGAAGGAATCCCTGCCAAAGAAGAAGAGCCAGGAAGACTGAGAAAAAGTGCTGCCATAGCTGAGTGTCTGGGAGCTGACCTGAAGTTGCTGTTGTTGCTGAGGAAGAGGACTAAGATACTTTCTTCTGTGTGCTGTGTCTCCCTTGCTTGAAGGGGAGCTGTGCTGTGTGCTTTGTCCTCTCTGAAGTGTACCTGTCTCCAAGGGCCCGAGGAGAGCTAGCCTCCTGTTGAAAACCCAGGGACACAAAAGTTGTGCAAAGGACTTCAACAACTTGCCCTACATCGTGCTCCGCTGTCTCTACTGTCTCTGGGGCTATTTGTGTGTCACCAGTATGTCGTTTGTGCCGCTGTGCAGCCTGGCTTGCTAGCACACTCATCTGCTCTCCCCAAGTACCGAGAGTGCTACATGTATCACCACCGCCGGCCCGTGATCAGGACAAACGCTGAGGGCCGGTATCTCTTCACCACCACCCTCCGATTGCCAGAATTACTGTTTGCGTGTTTCATAATCACTGCCGCCCCTCGTGCTGTCGGCCCGAGGCCCGGTTCACCAAGGAGAAGAGCCGCGAGAACACCCTGACGACATTCACCGCCTCTGGCCTGGACACGTCATCGTCGAGCTGCGCTGGGATTGGCCCCAACATCGAGAGTTACTTAGCAACCAGGAGGCTCGTCCCGACGGAGCCGTGCCGAGTCCTGCGAAGTGTGAGGCATCCCCTAGCACCCGGGGCTTCCTCACGCTCGTCATCAAGGGCGGAGCTGCCCCTGAAGCCAGGGAGCACCACAATGGAGAGAGTTGCCTCGCCGGAGATCAGCACGAACTGACCAGCCCCCTTTTCACTCACACGGTAATCTGCCCCGATCCATGACCGGAGCTTGCAAGGAAGTTGGGTTTAAACGCGCTGCCGGCGGGCCGCATCAGGGCTTGTAAAACATTATGTTGACTGGCGCGCACGTCCGCATTTGAGAGTGGGTGATCTCCTAACATGAAACTGAGCAGACAAAGGTAGCACATTCCATGCTACGAGTACAGCGGGGGCATTTGTGATAAGGGCACCATTTTTTGGGAGGTGACTTACCACACGCTGGAAACAAGGGTTTCACAGCCATACTGAATCTACAAGTGCCTCTACTTTTACAAGTATGTTTTTGTAAGAAGATTGTTACAGTGAACCTTTTTTTTACCAAATAATCATTGCTAGAAGAGAGTCTATTTTTGTATGTTGGATTTATGTCATTTTTATTCTGGCTAATCAAGATAAAGAGATTTATATTTTTATAAATACCTTGTGTGGCATCCAGTTGTGGTGTTTCACTATATTACTGTGAGTGTTGGTACAAATGCTTTACACATTGCCTTGGGGATAAGCCTGTCTCCTCGTGCCAAGCTACCAAGGGTGTGAGCAGGGCTTATCAACAGTGTGTTACCCTCTTACCCTGACTAGAAGTAAGGGTCCCTATTTGGACACAGGTACTTACCGCTGTCAACTTGAGACCCCCAGATCTAACATTGGTGGTAAGCAGTGAGGATTTGAACTTGTATTTGTGATTGGTGTACATCACTAGATTAGTGCAGACCACTAGGCAGCCACATCCAGAATTTTCTTTTTGGTTCTATTTTTGATCTGGTCCTAAAGTCATCAACGCATCATGTTACAAAAGGGTGGAGCAGCAAGTGAAAAGGCAGAATTGGAGTTCCACATTGAGGATTTGTATTCCTACAAGGCAGACCAGCTTCAACAATTCTGCAATGATGTGGGATGTCCCACAAGGAGTAGCGCTAAGAAGGATGAGCTACAAAAGGCCTTAAAAGCCTGGTGGGAGGCCAAAGGAGCTGCAGGAGGAGATGATACAAATGTGGAGGAGGATGACCATGGGAATGGGTTTGTGCCACAGGATTTGACTGTGCCAAGAGCAACCGGCAGGGCTGCCAGCATCCATTCAGCAGGAAGTCTCTCCCGTGAAGAGTGGGAAGAAAACCAGAGGATCAGGGAACATGAGCTAGAAGTGTTGAAACTACAGAACAAAAAAGCAGCCATGGAGGAAAAGCGATTGCTTTTGGAGAGTGAAAAGAGGGCAGAAGAGAGCAAGCACGCTCTAGCCCTGGAAGAAAAGAAATTGCTTTTGGCTCATGAATTGATATAAGGCTATGCAGCTGGAATCCAGTTCAAATGGTGGCAGAGCACAGCCAGTGCAAGGGAATAAGGTGTACATACCCAAGGATTTAGTTCAAAATTTCCATAAGGGAGAATATATTTTCATGGTTTGAATCATATGAGTTTGCTTGTAGAATGAATGAGGTGCCTGAAAAGAGCTGGGGGGCGGGCCTGTGGAAACACTTTGTTGCTTCTGGGAGGGCAGTTTTACCACCTTTAGAGAAGGAAGGTTCCCTCACTTATAACAAGATGAAGGAGGCTTTATGCCTCAAGTATGGGCTCACCCCAGAACAGTACAGAGTGAGGTTCGGGAACTACAAGAAGCTTGAGTCAGACACTTTGGTTGAGAGTGTACACCCGTGCACTGGATGGTTGGGTGAAGGGCAGCAAGGTTACTGATTATGAGGGGTTGTACCATCTAATTAGTTGGGAGTACTTGACCAGTCTATGTGTTCCAGAGCTGCGCCAGCACCTTTTGGACAGTAAGTTAACTGATCCCAGTGAGCTTGCTAAGGAGGCGGATCGCTAGACTAGCACCAGGGTCCTCAAGGGGATTGTGGGTACCACAGCCAAAGGTGGGCAGGGTCCCCAGAAGAAGAGTGGGGGGGACTAAGGTAATCAAAAGGAGTTCTCTAAAGGGCCCCAAAACAGTTCAGAGGGAAAGGAGTCTGAGCCCCCCCTGCCTAAGCCGTCACAGCCCCCTAAGGCCGGGCATCAACCTCAGGGTCCTCCAGGTGTTACCACTGTGGTGAGAAAGGTCACATTGCCCCTAGGGGCCCCAAGAAATCTGGGTTTAGTGAGTGTAGCTTTGGGAGAGGAATTAGTTTCCAGTGAGGGGGAGGAGCAAGCAGTGATGACCCTTGTCTCTTTAGGAGACAGAGAGATGGTCCAGGAGACCTACCTGCCTGAGAACACTAAAAAATACAGGCAGTGGGTGACCATCAATGGAAGGAGGGTGGAGAAACACAGGAGCCAGTGTGACATCTGTTAGGTGTCAGTGGGTTTCTGAAGAGCAGGTCATTCCCAATGCACTTCACCCTGTAGTTGCAGCAGACAACTCTGTGTGCCTCTGCAAAGTGGCGCAAGATCCATTTGAGTGGAGGGGTTCAGTTTCTTGAAGGTCGTTGTTAGTCCATCCATGCCTGTAGACTGTCTGCTAGGAAATGACCTGGAGAGTTCCCCCTGGAGGGAGGTGGAAAGCCAATCTCATTTGGAGATGTTGGGTCTGCCTGAGTGGGTTGGTGAGACCACTCAGTCAATGGCAGCTATTAGGGGTAACCAAGCAGACCTGGAGCAGTGGCCCAGGTACCTGCCAGGAAGAGGAAGGGCAGGGGGCGTGGAAAACCAGCCCCCACAATTCCCACGGTCCAGGAGGAGGCAGAACCTGAGGAAGATGCCCTGGAACCTACAGGTGAACAGATAGCTGAACTGGGAGAGCTGCCTGAGCTGACCCATTGGCAGCAGGAAGGAGGTCCCTCCAGGGAGGAGTTCTGCACGGTGCAGAGAGAATGCCCTTCTCTCATTGGTATGTGGAAACAGGCCACAGACCAAGCAGCAGGTGAATCCAAGAATCATCTCATTTACTGGGAGACTGGGTTACTCTATAGTGAGCCTAAGGTCACTGAGCCCTGTGCAGCCCGTGTGCTGGTGGCACCCAAGCGCTTCAGGACCTTCCTAATGGGTCTGGCTCATGACGTGCCTTTCCCAGGACATTGGGGCATGACAAGACCTACCAAAGGCTTGTAACCTACTTTTACTGGCCCCAAAATGAAGACGTCGCTACACATTGTAGGACTTGCCAGTCTTGCCAGGCAAGTGGCAAGAGAGGAGGGAAGTGTAAGGCTCCCCTCCAGCCCTTTCGTGTGGTGAGCACCCCTTTCAAGCAGGTGGGCATCGACATTGGGGGGGCCCTGAAACCCAAGACAGCCTTAGGCAACAAGTTTATATTGGTGGACCATGCCACCCGGTACCTGGAAGCTGTCCCTCTCCGTACAATCACAGCCCCTGTGGTGGGCCGTGCATTGATGAGGATCTTTTCCCGTATGGGGTTCCCCAGAGAGGTGGTCTCCGACCGGGATACCAACTTCATCTCAAAGTACATGAAGTCTTTGTGGGAGGAATGTGGGGCAACTTACAAGTTTACCACTCCTTACCATCCTCAAGGGAATGGGTTGGTTGAGAGATTCAACTGAACCCTGAAAGGCATGATAATGGGCCTTGCAGAGCCCATGAAATAGAAGTGGGACGTCTTCTTACCATGCCTGTTTTTTGCCTACAGGAAGCCTCAGAAGTCCTTAGAGTGCAGTTCCTTTGAACTCCTGTATGATCACCCTATTAGAGGACCTCTCAGTCTGGTGAAGGAGGGTTGTGAGAAATCCCCTGGTAAGACTTCCCAGGATGTGTTCAGCTATGTGCTGGCCTTATGCAACCAGACTCAATGCTTCAGAAAACTCGCTCAGGCGAACCTGGAAGCTAGCCAGGTAGAAATGAAAAGATACAACCTGAATACCACTCTGGTCGAATTTCAACCTGGGCAGAAAGTGTGGGTGATGGCGCCAGTGGAGCCTTGTGCGCTCCAAAGTAAGTGGACTGGGCCATATGAAGTGGTGCAGCGCAAGAGCGATGAAACCTATCTGGTTGACATGCAGTCTCCCAGGAACCCTTTGAGGGTCCTACATGTGAACCGCCTCAAACCACACTTTGAGAGGTCTGATGTGACAATGCTCCTTGCTACAGATGATGGAATAGAGGAGGAAAGTGACCCTCTTCCTGACCTCCTGTCAGCAAAGGAACAGGATGGGTCAGTGGTTGGGGTAAACCTCTCTCCCACACTTACCCCAGAACAGCAGAGGGACTGTCCCCATGTGTTCGGTCAATTCGCCTCCCTGGTCTTCCTGATGCCAGGAGGCACCAATTGGTGCGTCCATGATGTGGTCACTGGGGACAGCCTACCTGTGAAACAGAAATTTTACAGGGTAGCTGACAAGGTCAGGGCCAGCATCAAGGAAGAAGTTTCCAAGATGTTAGCGGTAGGGGTAATTGAGCCCTCAAGGAGCCTGTGGGCTAGCCCAGTGGCATTAGTATCAAAAGCTGCTGCACCCCGTGCCACTCCAGAACTCAGGTTTTGTGTGGACTACTGTGGGTTCAATGCGGTCACCAAAACTGACGCACACCCCATCCCCAGAGCAGATGAGCTCGTGGAGCGGTTGGGCGCTGCCCAGTACCTTAGTATGTTTGATTTAGCATCTGGGTACTGGCAGATTGCCTTAACTGAGGGGGCTAAGGAGAGGTCAGCATTTTCAATGCCAGAGGGGCACTTCCAGTTCCGTGTCATACCTTTTGGGTTGAAGAATGCCCCTGCCACCTTCCAGAGACTGGTCAACCGGGTACTGTCCGGGCTGGAAGAATTCAGCGCTGCATACCTGGATGACAGTGCTGTGTTCAGCTCCAGTTGGGAAGAACATTTGCAACACCTCTGCGTAGTGTTGAAGGCTCTGCAAAGTACAGACCTCACGTTCAAGGCCAGTAAGTGCCAGATAGGGCAGGGATCTGTGGTGTACTTGGGACACCAGGTAGGGACGGCCAGGTGGCGCACCTCCAAGCGAAGATTGATACCATTCTGACTGGGAGCCCCAAGACCCAGACAGAGGTAAGATCCTTTTTAGGACTCACCGGGTATTATCGCAGATTTCTTAAGGGATATGGCACCATTGTTGCCCCATTGACAGAGCTGACTTCAAGGAAGCAACACAGGAAGATGATCTGGACCGATGCCTGCCAGACCCCGTTTGATGCCCTGAAAGCTGCCATGTGCATGGCACCCGTGCTCAAGGCGCCCTATTTCTCCAGAGAGTTTGTGGTCCAGACAGATGCTTCAGAGCAAGGAGTGGGAGCAGTACTCTCACAATTGAATGACGAGGGCTTGAACCAACCCGTAGCTTTCAGTAGTAGGAGGCTACTTCCCAGGGAGCAGAGGTGGAGTGCAATTGAAAGAAAAGCTTTTGCTGTGGTCTGGGCACTGAAGAAGCTAAGGCCCTACTTGTTTGGGACTCACTTCCGGGTTCAGACAGACCACAGGCCCCTCAGATGGTTAATACAGATGAGGGGTGAGAACCCAAAACTGTTGAGGTGGTCCATCTCCCTACAGGGAATGTACTTTACGGTGGAACACCTCCCTGGTACAGAAAATGCCAATGCTGATGTTCTGTCCAGATTCTTCCGCCTTAGTGATGAGAACTCCCAAGAAGGTGGGTAGTTCTCCCCACTTTTCAGCTGGAGGGGACACGTGTTAGACCTGGCATCCTTGCCATGGTTTCCCCTGACTTTTTACCTCTGCCTCCTGTATTTGTGATGCTGTGCTGGAATTCGTTTTTGCTGGTTTCGATGCTTTGTGCACTTTTCCACTGCTGATCAGTGCAGAAGTGAAGTGCTCCCTGATTAAATTTTTATTGTGATTGGTTATCCATGATTGGCATATTTGTTTTACCAGTAGGTCCCTAGTAAGGTGCACTGAGTGTGCCAGGGCTGGTGATTCAAATGTTATAGTGGTCCTGCAGCACTGATTGTGCACCCACATGAGTAGCCCTAAAATGGTGTCTCAGGCCTGCCACTGCAGTACTTGTGTGCAGTTTGTGAACTGCCATATTGTCCTGGCCAGTGTAAACACTTGTCCAACCTGACCCTTCCCTTTTCTTACACATTGGACACCCCTATGGTAGGCCCAAGTACCCCCCTGGGCAGGTTGCAGTGTATGTGAAAGGTAGGACATGTTCTAGTGTGGGTAACATGTCCTGATAGTGAAATACTGCCAATTTTGTTTTTCAGTATTGAAAGGATATCTTGCCCATAGGATGGAATGGGGAATGCTGTGTAATATGTTTACCTGCATATCTTCCCATAGCAGCAAGATAGAAATTTGGAATCTGGTATCCCTGAACTCAGAATGTAATAACACACATTTTAGGGAGGATGTTTTTAAAATTCAGTGTTTGAAAATGACACTTTTAGAAAGTGGCTATTTTCTTGTTCAACCTTTCTGTGTGCCGCTGCCTGATTGCAGATTGACTGTGTGGTTTGTGAGTGACAGGGGCTGGGTGGCTCCAGGAGGCTGAGTTAGTTAGCACTAGGCTGAATAAACCTATCTGCATGTAGAGTGGTGGGAGGAGTAGCACCTGGGTCTGAATAGGGCTGTGCCTGCCGTCCACAATGCTGGCTCCACCTTCTGCAATGCATCTGATGGCCCTGGCCCACACTCACAAAAGAAGAAGATGTGCACTGGCAGAGTGCACCTAGAACTGGTTTGCACTGGGTTCAGGATCCCTCACACATGAAGAACAAAGACTTTTGGGGTATAGATATCTGAGCTGAAACCCCTAAACTTTAGATTAGGAAACACTTTGTGGTCAAGAAGGAATCCCTGCCAAAGAAGAACAGCCAGGAAGACTGAGGAAAAGTGCTGCCATCACTGAGTGTCTGGGAGCTGACCTGCAGTTGCTGTTGTTGCTGAGGAAGAGGACTAAGGTACTTTCTGTTGTGTGCTGTGTCCCCCTTGCTTCAAGAGGAGCTGTGCTGTGTGCTTTGTCCACACTAAAGTGTACCTGTCTCCAAGGGCCTATGGAAACCTGGCCTCCTGTTGAAAACTCAGGGGCACAAAAGTTTTGCAAAGGACTTCTACAACTTGCCCTACATCATGCTCAGCTGTCCCTGCTGTCTCTGTGGCTTTTTGTGTGTCCCCAGGACGTTGTTTGTGCCGCTGTGCAGCCCAGCTTGCTAGCACACTCATCTGCTCTCCCCAAGTACCGAGAGTGCTACGTGCATCACCGCCGCCGGCCTGTGATCAGGAGAAATGCCGAGGGCCGGTATCTCTTTACCACCGGCCCCCGATTGCCAACATTACTGTTTGTGTGTTTCGTAATCACCGCCGCCCCTAGAGTTGTGTGCCCGAGGCCGGGTTCACCGAGGAGAAGAGTTGCAAGAACACCCTGATGAGATTGTATGATGTTACTTAGCATGCATTTACATAGCATGTTTTTACTTCGCAAAAGCATTTACTTTGTATTTTTTTAGTACGCATGTCATTACTTCGCAAAATTAGTAATAACATTAGAATTCGCTTTTCTTAGCGGTACCTTACTTCGCATGTTTTTACTACGTGTACAGAGTGTTTTTTTTTTATTTTTTTTTATTTGTAACCTAACCACTGGGACGGGATGCCAGGGAAATAGGGGATTTGGGTGGGTAATTAATGTAAAAAATATCGGTTAACTACAGCACTACCCTAAAACCCGTTACAAACTACCCCCTACACTACACATACACTACAACACTACCCTAAACCCTAAAACACTACCCACTACACTACACATACACTACAACACAACCCTACCCTTAACCCTAAAACACTACCCTACACTACACATACACTACAACACTACCCCAAACCCTATAACACTACCCCCTACACTACACATACCCTACTAGACTACCCTAAACTCTAAAACACTACCCTACACTACACATACACTACAACACTACCCTAAACCCTAAAACACTACCCCCTACACTACACATACACTACAACACTACCCTAAACACCCTAAACAACACACACACTACTACACTACCCTAAACCCTAAAACACTACCCTACACTACACATACACTACAACACTACCCTAAACCCTATAACACTACCCCCTACACTACACAACACTACCCTAAACCCTATAATACTACCCCCTACAAAATATCGGTTAACTACAGCACTACCCTAAAACCCTTTAAAACTACCCCCTACCCCCAAAACACTCTCCTACACTACACGTACACTACAACACTACCCTAAACGCTAATACACTACCCCCTACACTACACATACACTACAACACTACCCTAAACCCTAATACACTACCCTACACTACACATACACTACAACACTACCCTAAACCCTAAAACACTTCCCCCTACACTACACATACACTACAACACTACCCTAAACCCTAAAACACTACCCCCTACACTACACATACACTACAACACTACACTAAACCCTAAAACACTACCCTACACTACACGTATACTACAACACTACTCTAAACCCTATAACACTACCCCCTACACTACAAATACACTACTACACTACCCTAAACCCTAATACACAACCCTACACTACACATACACTACAACACTACCCTAAACCCTCAAACACTTCCCCCTACACTACACATGCACTACAACAATACCCTAAACCCTTAAACACTACCCCCTACACTACACATACACTACATTACACTAAATCCCAAAACACTACCCTACACTACACGTACACTACAACACTACCCTAAACCCTAATACATTACTCCCTACACGACACATACACTACAACACTACCCTAAACCCTAAAACACTACCCCCTACACTCCACATACACTACAACACAGCCCCCTACACTACACATACACTACAACACTACCCTAAACCCTAAAACACTACACTACACTACACATACACTACAACACTACCCTAACTACACTGCCCCACTTACTTCTCACTCCTCGTGGTCCCTCTCTTCACCTTCAACCATAAATAGTTTTACATCTTTAACATTAATTTAAAAAAATGAAAAACGAAGTAAAATAACGCGTAGTAAACAACATTGCGAAGTAAAGGCATGCTAATTAAAAGCATGCAAAGTAAAAGACAATGCGTACTAATAAATGCTAAGTAAAACACCTGCGAAGTAAAAGATGCGAAGTAAAGGTTGCTTCCCCTGATGACATTCTCTGCCGCTTGCCCAGAGTCCGTGACATGTCATCGCCGAGCCCTGCTGGGATTGGCCCCACCATCGAGAGTTACTTAGCAACCAGGAGGCTTGTCCCTACGGAGCCGCGCTGAGTCCTGCGAAGCACGAGGCATCTCCTATCAACCGGGGCTTCCTCACGCTCATCATCGAGGGCGGAGCTGCCCCTGAAGCCGGGGAACTCTGCAACGGAGAGAGCTGCCTCACCGGAGATCAGCACGAACTGACCAGCCCCCTTTTCGCTCACAAGGTAATATACCCCGATCCATGACCGGAGCTTGCTGGGAAATTGGGTGTAAAGACGCTGCCAGCTGAACGCTTCAGGGCTAAAAAAACATTGTGTTGACTGGCACGCGCTCGTGCATTGGAGAGTGGGTGATCTCCAAACGTGAAATTGAGCAAATAAAAGTAGCACACTCGGTGCTACGAGTACAGCAGGGGCATTTATTGATAAGGGCACCATTTTTTTAAGGTGACTTTCCATACGCAGGAAGCAGGGATTTCACAGCCATACTGAATCTACAAGTGCTTCTACTTTTACAAGAACGTTTTTGCAGGAACATTGTTACAGTAAACCTTTTACCAAAGAACCATTGCTGGAAGAGATTCTATTTTTGTATGTTGGATTTATGTCATTTTGTTTCGACCTAATCAAGATAAAGAGATTTATATTTTTACAAAAACATTGTGTGGCATCCATTTGTGGTGTTTCACTATATTACTATGAGTGTTAGTAGAAATACTTTACACATTGCCTTGGGGATAAGCCTGTCTGCTCGTGCCAAGCTACCAAGGGGGTGAGCAGGGGTTATCAACAGTGTGTTTCCCCCTCATCCTGACTAGAAGTAAGGGTCCCTATTTAGACAAAGGTACTGCCAACTAGAGACCCCCAGATCTAACAGCAGCTTAAAGAAAAACATATTAAAAAAAATTACAAAATTAGCTTGATACAGTATTTGATGTATGACATTGAATATACCAAATAAGAACAAGCTTTTTGTCATGTTGTGTTTTTTTTCAATAAGCTGCTATATATATGTTATTTTGATTTGATGACATGGGGTGAATAAGAATAACACTCCTTCTTGTGTTGGATAAAGGGATCGTGTCTCGACCCTTTGATATAGATGTTGAAAGTTAATATCATGCACAATTCTTTTGTTAAAGAATGGTGCTACTAGATAGTACATGTTGTAGCATATAACTCTAGTTTCACTTATCAGCATGTTGGATTTTTGGTCATGATTGGAGTAAGTTTTCCATGGTGCATGTGCTGACTCTTAAGGCACTATCTGACATCTAAAGTATAATGTGGGTCTGAGTTCTGGGGATAAATATGCACCATGCATGCAAAATAGTACAAGTGATCGCTTACTACCACAAAACTATCAAGTCAATTGCAAGACTAAGGGCCCGATGTAGGTAATTTTTATTTAATGGTTCATAAATACCGACTCATACCGAATCGGTATTTATGAACCGGAAACCCAAATGTAGGTAAAAATGCAGTAAAAAATACAGATTCGGTATCAATCGGTATTCAAACTCGGTAAATACCGAATCGGTATCTACCGATGCGGTAATATCCGACTCGGTAACACCCATACAACCCTATGGCCTTCCAGTCCCATAGGAATGAATGGGAGACACCGAATCGGAATTTACCGAATCGGTAAATACCGAATCGGTAAATTCCGATCTCGAAAATTCGAATACATGACATGTGAGCCTGTGCACCAATCAGGGACACCCACCACACCCCACAACCAAGCATCTGAGAGATCAGCCAATCAGGTGCAAGTACCACACCCCAGTACCTGGAGGTGGCCACACCCATGCAGGTGCAGAGCAACAGAACTGCAGAGAGAGCTGGAAGGGAGACAGAGGAGCAGGGTGCACTGAGACCAGAAGAGAAACAGCATGGAGTCCCAGGAGGCACAAAAGGATGGAGGGGACAGAAAGAGAAAGGTGAAATTCAGCCCAACAGAGCTCCAGGTGCTGGTGGAGGAGGTTGTGCAGCACTACAGCCAGCTGTTCGGGAGACAGTCTCTGCAAGTTGCTGAGTCTGTAAAGAGGACCACCTGGCTGGCAATACAGAGCAAGGTCAATGCCCTAGGAGTGACCCACAGAGAAATTGACGACATGAAGAAGAGGTGGTATGATCTGAGGATCACCACCAAAAAAAAACTAGCCACCCAGAGGAAGGAACGAGCAGCAACCGGTGGGGGGAAGAGCCGTGCCCCAAGCCTCTCCGACCTGGAGCAGCTCGTGGAATCAACCATGGAGCCTGAAAGCATACATGGGATCGGGGATGCTGAAAGCTCAGCCAGAGCTGCTAGTAAGAAAGGTAAGATGCATGGCCATGTACCCCACCCATTCCCAGGCCCGTTCCCCAATGTGGGTGAATCACTCACAATCTAGCACACATGACTGTAGTCCCCAGCAATGCATAATGGTAGTTGTAGTCATAGGTACATACATCAAAGCTGCCAACACCGAACCCTGCATGCCATGCCACACTCCCCATGCACAAACAGTCTAGGTAAATGAAAATGTGTGTTAGGAATCTGTGTTGGGGAACCAGGCAGCTGATCATTGTCCATGTCTGTTCACAGGAGAGTCATCGCACAGAGCAGCGCTGGGAGGGGAGTGTAGTGCCACAACATCGTCTGCGAGGGAGAAGGCCAAAGACACTGCTGGACCTAGCACTGTCCCTGAGGAAACATCCACACCCCAGGCACCCACAGCAATGGAGCACGACACCACTGCTCAGCCACTCTCTCTCCTGCTCTTCGACACACAGACTCAGCCAGCACCAGCAGAAGCCACAACACTCAGCTCAGGGTCCCCTGTGCACGTGAGGCCAAGGAGGCAGGATGTACCACCTTTAAGGATCCTGGAGAGCTCCGATGAGGAAGTGGTAGTGGCTCCCAGACCTAGTACACCAACAATGGCTGGCCACGCTAGACAACTTGGCTCACTGGGATCTGGCCGTGCAGGTGACCGTGTCCGTAGGGCACGAGAGCAGGATGAGGGGCAGGATGTGCAGGGTGTCTTCGCTGGGCTTGAAGCCACAATGGTGAAAGTCCAGCGTATGCAGGCCAAAGCCATCAGGGCTGTGCACCGGCAGGTGCGCATCCTGAATACAAGGATGTCGGACATCGATCGGGGGATAGGTGCCATGGCAAGGGGAATGGAGGCCATGGGCAAAGGGATGGAGGCAATTAGCAAATGGATGGAGTCCATGGCAGAGGGGGTGAGGGGCATGGAGGTGCGCATGGGCACCCTCTGTGACAGGCTGCAAAGTGATCAAGAAGAGAGGCGCAGGTATAGGCGCGAGGTCAGGCTGCTCAGTCGATTAGCCGGTTGGCAACCTCCACCACCCTGCACTGTCGCCGCTCTGTTAATCTGCAGACTGACATTGTTCACTGCTGCAGTGACTTGTCCCGGGGGATGGGGAGGGTGACCTCAGCAATGGAGGCAATGCTGACAGCCACAGGTGGCAACATGGTTGTTGGGGATGCTGAGGAGTCAACGAGCAGGAGTGGGTCCAGCACGCCTGTTAAGGACATTCGTAGGAGCAGCAGACTCCATGCCGAAGACACCGGCACCACTGCACATGTAGACCCCCAGCCCCGTGCCTCGCAAAACATCATGCGTAAGCGCAAGCATTGAGAGACATATTGATCACAGGACAGGTCAAAGTGAGGAAACTTTGGCAAAGCATTGTGCAAAGTGCATTTAATTTGATATATGTTTTTTTGGAAGGTGCAGTTGTGTACATTAAAGTGTGTGTTCCAATCACTGGACATGGCTGTGTGTCATCGCTCAATTAGAAGTATCTGTTGGTTATTTCAGCACGTCGCAGTCGACCATCTGTTGCTGGTGCTGCTCCTGCTGCATTGTGATCTGCTTGTGCTGTCCCATCATAAATGTCCTCATGATATGTGAGTTCTATCTCTGTGCCCTCCTTGGTGGCAAGATTGTGCAGCATGGCGCAGGCACAATAATCTTGCAACAGATAATTGGCGTGTACTGACGTGCACCTCCACTCTTATGGAGGCACCTAAATCTACTTTTCAGAAGCTCAAATGTACGTTCCACCACGCAACGTGTTGTTCTGTGTGCCACGTTATAACGCCTTTCACTCCTGGTGGATGGGTTCAGGTAGGGGGTGAGCACAAATGACCGCAGGGCATATGCACTGTCAGCTGGGTGGGAAAGGATAATTAGATTAGTCACATACTCAGGAGTGCTCCTTCTGCATGAACTGTCAGGGTGTCTCACACATACTTACCCAGCAAGTATCCATCACCAAAATCACCAGCAACAAGGCGTCTGTATATCCCACTGTTGGTGAATATGTAGGAGTCGTGGGTACTCCCAGGATATTTGGCTACAATGTCCGTTATCATGTTGCTAGCGTTGCAGATCACCTGCACATTGATTGAATGTGTGGACTTCCGGTTTCTGTATATGTGCTCAGTTGCTGCAGGTGGGCATAGTGGGATGTGCATACCATCGATGCAGCCTATTATGTGCGGGAACAGTGCAAGTTGATAGAATTCGGTTTTTGTCCTTGCTAGTTCTGCAGGTGTCTCAGGGAACTCAATGTAGTGCTCCATCCTCTGCATCATGGCGTTTAGGAATTTTCTGAAGAAGCGTGACAGGCAGCTCTGGGACACTCCACCTACAGAGGCCATCACGTGCTGGTAGCTTCCAGAGGCAAGAAGGGTGTAGGCAGCACAGCACCTGTACATGGGGTGGGATGGCGTGTGCTCTTGGGGTTGGGTGTTCCAGATATGGGTGGAGGTCCCTGATCAAGTCCAAGATTGTTCTGGGGTGGAGTCGGTACCTTTGCAGGATCTCTGCTTCAGTGAGTTGGAAGAGGGTGATCCTCTGCCTATATACCTGCTCCTCCCTTAGCCAGACCCTCTCTCCTGCTGCCTGTATCCGTAGCCGCCTAGCAATTACATAGAAGGCCGCCATTGTGGGAGTACTGTTGCATTTTGGGAGCTTCTTATATATCCTGTTCCTGGTTTCCACCTGCTTCCAATCCATGTTAAATACCGACTCTTAAATACCGAATTTCACGAAATTCGGTATTTCCTGACTTTGCTACATCTCAAATGGCCTTTTTTACCACTTCTTATTTACCGACTCGGTAAATATGAATCCGGTATTTACCGATTCGGTAACTTACCATTTCTTATTTACCGAATCGGAGAATATGTATTCGGTAAATTCCGATTCGTGTAATACCGATTCGGTGTTTTACCGACTGGTATTTACCGATTCGGTACGTTTTTGGTGACATACATCTCGATGCACTAATACCGGTCGGTAATGGACGATTTTACCGATTTTCGGCCGTTACCGACCGGTATTTGGCTACCTACATCGGGCCCTAAATGTTGGTTCTGGCCAGGTGGCAAATACAGCCAAGCATAATAGCTAGGAAACAACAGTGATGCTACTACAATTTGGTGCAAGGGAGGGTGTGTAAATGACTTCAATCTGTGTGGCACCAAACAAATCATATAGTAGTCACAATGGCTTCACTTCATCATCCATACAAAACATGTTGCATCACGTACACCCACAGTGCAACATTATATTATTACCTGTTTTGGCCTGTGTGTCCATTCACAGCAAGAGTGTCACATGCAGTGACCATTGACATTTGAATATCCCTTAAGTGACTCCACTGCAACATTTGCATTTATGTCACATTAGGTGCTGCACCTACTAACATGTGTACGAGCTCTGGCAGCAACTCCACAGCATGTGCTTAACACAACCTAGGCAGATGTCACAACTGACAAGAATGAAATAAGTAAGCAGTTGTGAAAGTGTATAACAGGGCTAATTTAAAACACTATTGATGTAAAGTTCTACAACCTATAAACTACAGTAATGTTACCAATATAACTCTACCTAAACTATTCTTATCTGACTGACTACTGTATCCATACTTAATGGAATCCCTGGAGATGCTGATTATTCCACTCCCCATTTTATCTCCGAAGCTTTCAGCAACACTATTGCTAAAATCCATAAGGTTCCATAGCGGGCTGGAAATATACATGAACTGTCCCTGAAGACTCACATTAACTTATGCGATTCCCTATTTCAAGACTCAGGGAGAGCCGCGTACTTAGCCTCCCACATGAAATTTTTTGTTAAGAAAGAGTGAATGAGACTGAGATGTGGGCTCATCCCTTTAAAGGCCTGCAAATTCGGAAGACTAACTGGGATTAGATCAGAAGTGTCAGCTATGCAACTTTCCGAAGGAAAGCCTAGCACACATGATATGTGTCTGCCCCATTTTAAAAAATCTTAGAGGCTTTTGGCTGAAACCATTGTTTTGTAATCTCTGCATAAGGGACTACAACACAACTATTCTTGCTTTCCTGAGCGGTACGAGCTCACAGCTATCAGCCCGGGGCATGGAATTCACTAAAAAAAATCAAAAAGTATTGGCCCTGGCACCATCAAATTCCTAAGTGTTAACGCTTTTAATTGACGGATGGCCAAAAAATCATATTTTTTTTTAGAATCGGTTTTAGTTAATTCCTACAGAAAGTGGACTTTTACGACTCACTTGCTAGTCGTAATTTACATTTTTTGTTTACTTGTTTTTTATAATGTCTCACCATTCTATTGTGTTTGCTATATTGTGACAGTTTTTAATAACTTGAAAAAATAAAATCGATCTATCTATCTTACTTAAAACGAACCTAATCTCAACTTAGCCTACTCTGAACATATATCACAACAGACTGGTTAAATATCAACCCCACCCCCTTATAACACAATTGCACATTATTCCAACTACAGCTATAGACAAACTACCTAAACATGAAAAACCCAATTATATATATATATTTGCATTTTTTTAAAATGTCATAGATTTATTTTTCTTTTAACACAGACTAAACATCAACCCCCCACCCATGTATCAAATTACACACCCATATCCTCAACTAAAATACATCACTAATGAAAGTATATTAAAACACTATACTCAAACGAACCTACCACTATACTAATAACTGTCCTAAACTAAGCTAAAAGTCTATAATATAACATTTATAAAAAGAAGGGGTGAGGGCAGCCCACAGCCTGCTGCAAACATTTCACCATCTACAGCAGTGTTGCCAGCTGCAATTGGACTCAGGCCAAATTCAAGTTTAAGTCCTGCAGGCCCTTCTGCCACTGCTGCACCATGTCCATTAATTACTGGGATTGTGTGCCACCCAGGTGTGCTGACACTGCAGGGGGGCAGAGAATGGTCTGGGTAGTGGGGCAGAGGAGGTTCTGGATAGTGGGCCAGAGAAGGGTCTGGGTAGTGGGGCAGAGGAGGGTCCTGTGAAAAACATTGGAATGCCACCATGTTCGTTTCCCGCAAGACGGATGGTTATTGCGCACTTCTGGACTTTATGCCCTTGAGCCTGCTGCCCTGGCTGTCTCATATGTCTCCTCCATTTCCTGTAGGCCTTTCCCACCTTCTGGGTGTGCTGATATCTTTCTATAGGGAGCCAAAATGCCCTATTCACTGCTGAGGTCATGTTGGCTGTTGGAGAAGAAGCACACATGAATCAGACAAAGCGTATTTGTCACACGTGACCACATTTACATGCATCATTCAATATTAGTTGGACAAGTGGCATGGACCGCCTAACACACTTACATCTATGTCACGTAGAATGACCAGCCATCATGAGAAGCATGCCCTCCGCCTAAAATAACAATGGTAAATGACCCAGGTTGTGGCCTGGTACAGGAAAGAGCAGTGAAAGGCCTCATTCCCAGGTAGCCATGTGCATATGAGGACAGATATTGGTATATGCTGTTATGTACACATGGAATGGTACACATAGTCCATTTTTGTGCTCCCTGGAGTATGCAATGACACATGCGCGATAGTATGATCTAGGGCCAAACAGGTAACTGAGTGATGTGTAGCAAGTAAACTTATAGTGACCCAGCAATGCTTTACTGTTATGGCATATAAATAGGCCACACACAGCAACATAGGTAAACTCAGTGGTAGGTATTTGAAACATAGACAGATTGTTGTGATCTACCTCACATTCACCAGACCTGTTGTAATTCTTTTCATACAGATTTACACATGGCCATTCCAACACCACTATACCATAGATCACCTACTGAAAATTAAACAAGAATATGTGCTCCATGAAATACCCAATAGTCTGTTTCAACATTCCCATTCTGATTCTTACTGAGAAGCTCATCAACCCATACTTACTCCATGTCATGAGCGTGTACATGCATGCATAGGGTGCATATTAATGATTTTTTAAAGCTGTATTTGTCAGGTATATTGCAAGAAATTGTTGAATAAGGGGAATCCAGGTGATAACATATGGATATCTGCAGCATTTAGAGTCATGTGCAAGGGTCTGTATCCTGATAATACAGTACATACAAGCTTGTGAGACTTTACAGATTGGCCTTATGCCTCACCGAGCCTGTGAACTAATAGAAATGTGCATAATACAAGCCATTTGAGCTGTGGGGCATGAGACAGGCATTTTTAGAGCATTGCCATATGTGGAATACTTACATGAACCACATACACTCATACCTATTAAAGGCCTCATGTACTACAAATTGCCATAGGGCAGCACCACAAGGCTTTATGCAGCCTGCCCTACACCTTAAATAAATTGCAGAAATGTTCCCTATTATTCAGATTCCTGTCCTTCTCACCTGTGCTAGCACATAATAGGCTGTCATGTGTCAATGCAGGCATGCCTGCACCATGGTGCAAGGGTGCCTGCATTCCAAGGATGATTGGTTATGGACAGGAAGGGACACCTTTGTTCACACACCACAATCACAAAAACTGAGGGGCATATCATCAAGATGTGTGTTAAAAAACGCACATCGCACATTTCCCTATTGCCGACTATCGCCGGATTTTATCGCCGTGATAGCGCGTTATTATCAATGCGCAACACGTAGGCGATATTAAATCCGGCGATAGTCGGCAATAGGGAACATTAGCGCGTGAAAACAAGCGTTGTTGTCACGCGCTAATGTGTGCCTTGATAATATGGGGGGGTGGATTCAGCTTTATGATCCAAACCCCCAAGTTAACAATGCCTAACACCTGATCAAAGCAGGCGTTGGGAGACCTGCGATAAACGAGTTTATCGCAGGTCTCCTTCTCCCAACGCCTGCCTTGATAATAGGGTGTTACCACCTCCAACCACATTCTACATGTGGTTGGACGTGGGAATGCCCACCCTGCATCCCATTAGCGTTATCTTTCGCCCCCAGCGCGAGGGCGATAGATGAAGTCAAGAATACGTCTCTAACTCCGGTTAGAGACGTATTGAGAATAGTGCGATAATAAAAAAATGTGTTAGTGACTTTAAAAAGTCGCTAACGCTTTTATCGCGGGCTTGATAATATGTCCCCCAGTTCCTTACATCTATCATCTTAGTGCCTACCTTCACCACCTCTGGAGAGCCTTTCAAAGCATTCCGAGGTTTTACGAAACCTTGTAAATCAGGGAATATTTCACATGCCATGTGCCTTTTGTTTGAACACCCACCGTAACACTCAAAGCATGAGTCAGTCAGTCATAAATCTTTTATTCGGTTGCCATAATTTTGTAGGAACCATAAAAAGTACAATACAGCATACAAGTTATAACATTTAGTCAACAGTAGGAATTTTTCCGAGAAACATTTATATAAGGAAAAAGATTACTATTTGTTAAAATTGTTAAAAAGACAGAGGATTTGATAATAAAATGCTAATACGTTAAAATAGCCAATTAATCGTGGTTACGTCTGTATTTTATACACAATTTAAGAAAACATGCTACATATTTGGCAATGAATACAGAGTCCAAATATTGCAAAGCCAGGAAAGCGGGACAACAAGATCTCAGGCCCATGAATGAGAGAAGAGGAATAATCCAGCGTTTTCGAGGCAATTCGTAAAACCTGCAGAATAGTGTAACAGGAATTGTGGATTGGTCTGAAAAGGCATTTAATAATAGATTTCGACCAGTCCAGTTTTTTCGGAAAAGAAATCATACGAAAGAAAGTGTTAAAACGGAACCTTGTAAGAAGATATTTTTCATGTGCATTCAAATGATATTTTAAGTACGGTTGGATGCCTGGAGTAGTTTGAACAGTTAATATCTGACTATTAGAGGGCTTGCTGATTTCGTGAGATAATCGCAACTCCCTTAAATGTGATAAACATAACATTTTCAAGTTTTTCCTAGAGATGTTTAACATAGTTAATGGCTCAAGAAAATACAGAGACAGATCTAAGTCCACCAAGAAATTGTTCACATAGTCCAACCAAGGAATTTTGGTCTAGTATACCAAACCCAGACAGTCGATAATAAGGGAACGAGTGAGATGACACTGCTCCGTGGTCCACACTCGGTGCCATAAGAGAATGGGCTGGATTTTGATGTTGTCAGTAATATAGTCCATACCCAACTCAATATGGCTACCGTAATTTGGGGCACTTTTAGGAACTGCCAACACATACCTAATAAAGGCATTTTCTACAACCTGAAGAGCGTCTGCGGGGACATAGCCCCAGACCCCCGGGCCATATACTGCCACACTATGGCATTTGGCGTAATAAATTTTCAATAATTCTTCGGGGGGGGGGGGGGGGGCTTACCAAGCTTTCTTGCGAAGGCTACCAGGGCAGTGGTGTCTCGTAGAAACAATAGTTTCCTACTGCACATAGCCTGCCTCCAGGACATTTTACTGTTGAATATAATGCCTAGGTAGGGATAGGTGTTAGTACAGTCCAACTTATCATTGGCAATAACAATCGGTTTGGGTTTCTTTAACCGCTTGCCCACATGCATAACAAAAGTCTTTTTGATATTGACCCTTAGGTCCAGAGAAGACATAAAGTTACAGTAGTTGTTAAGAAGGTGCTGCAGCTGGTTAGGGGTTCTTGCCATTATCACGGAGTCGTCCGCATATAATAATGCGGGGATAGGACGATGGACTATTGTAGGGAGGTCCTGGCTCCCTTCCAACATAGCCAACTCCAGGCCATTAGTATAAAGATTAAAAAGGAAGGGAGCCAGTATGCAGCCCTGTCTAACTCCCCTTGAAATGGCAAATGACGATGTGAGATCACCTTCAGTCCCATTTCTCACCCTCGCCGAGGCGCCAGAGTACAGTTCAGGTAGAAATGTGACCAAGGGTTGGTCAACACCCAGTTCAGTTAAGATTAACCATAATTTTGAGTGAGACACGCAGTCAAATGCTGCGGAGAGGTCCATGTATACAAGGTAAAGATTACCATTCTTAGCCCCCACATATTTTCCGCTAAAAAGGGAAAGGTTCAACGCCTGCTCTACAGTGCCCAGACCCTCCCGAAACCCATATTGAAGGTCGGTCATAATTTTATTGTCTTCGGCCCAGTCGTGTAATCGCTCGAGAACCATTCGACCTGCCACTTTGCCAAGGGAATCAAGGAGGGATATGGGCCTGTAGCATGCAGGGTCGTTACGATCACCTTTTTTAAAGATGGGGAGTAACGTTGACGTTGACCATGAGTCAATTAACCCAACAGCTGTGGCTGCTTCAAAGACACGGGTCAAGATCGGAGACCAGAGCTCCTGGCAATGGGTAAAGATGTCCAAAGGAACCCCGTCCGGGCCAGGAGCTTTACCGGACTTTGAGTCTAACAATGCAGCGATGACTTCATTGTGGCCAAAGACCAACTGCATAGGGTACGTTTTGGAGGTGGAAGAAGCACGCACCCTTGTTTGGTCACCATCATTCTGTAATAATTGTCCCCCAGAGAATATTTTTGAAAAATGGGTAACCCAATTCTCAGCAGAGACAGCTACTTCTACTCTAGGTGCTGACCTCGATTCTGAGAGAAAGGGAGATTTTATTACGCGCCAAAATGCAGAACTATCTTTGGTTCGACAAGTCTCATGAAGTTGTTCCCATAAGTCCCTTTTTATCTCGCGTCTACAGTTTTTAATGGCCAAATTATATTCCTTTCTGAGTTTTCTCACTACAAGAACATCCCTAATAGGGTTACGTAGGGCCTCCTTCAAAAGAGAAAGAGCCTTACGACATTGGGTGTTAAACCAACCTATCCCTTGAGAGGGATTGGAATTCTGCTAACGGAATAATTCCTCTCTTATTATTTTAGTAATATCTGCAAAACTGGTCAAAATCAGATCCACAGGGGTTTGAACGTCTAAACATATTTCCAATAGAGGAAGTGCTCTTTTAATTATCTTAGCTGACAAAGCATTAGGGTCTGCACTCGACCATTTAACTGAGTACCCGTTTGGCTTAGCTATTGTCAGGGTCTGTTGATTAAGTAAGCTAGCAATCCTGCTTTGATGAGGAATATCCTGGATCGTGATAGTAAGACTATTAGAGTAATGGTCACTACTAATATCTGTCCCCGTTGTAAATTTTGACAGGTGGGAATGCGAATTATGGGAACTTAATATATAATCAATGACACTTGATAGCCCCCTTCCAAGAAAAGTAGGATAGAATGCTACAGGGGGATCAACTAGGCCATTTGCAAAGCCCAAGTCTAACGAAAATAGCAGTTCATTCAGGCAATTCCTTGGAATCGTATGAGTAAAGTGAGTTAAAGGGCACCCACTTTCATCCATAACACCGCATTTAGTAGAATCGTAGCTTGCACACAAAGGAATATTAAAATCACCGCCCCATATCAAGTTAAAAGAAGAAACAGGAAGTCTAGCCCGTTGCTCCATTAAAACATGTAACAGTTCATTTAAAACAATAACAAAATCAGAAAAAGACAAATTATTATACATGTTTACCAGAAAGTACGTACACCCTTTGTTGACTGTTAATTTTAAAATTTGATAATTCTCAGCAATCTTAGGTAAAAAAAAAATAGGTAGGTGATTAAACCTCCTTTAGGTCTACCGGAGGTAGAAGGGCGAGCATTTGAATGAAACGTTTTGTAACCCTGAATGTGGATAGGAGAAGTCAGCCATGTTTCCTGCAGGCAGACTACGGAATGTTCACGAATTATTTCAAGCCAAGTAACTTGGTCGATTTTAGTACGTAATCCTGCTATGTTCCAGTAAATTATATTGAGTGTTAGCTCGCCCAATGGTACAGGAGTAACCGAGGAAGGTACATGAGGGACTCGCGTTACAGACAGAAAGTCAGGGGTGGAAGAATTATGCCTGGAATTGGACAGACTGTCCGCCACATGGGATTGGGACATATTCTGCACTCTATCGTTGCTCACAGTAAAAGGGTTATGTGGGGGGGCAACCAAAATAAGATCCTCTGGGTGCACAGCTCTAATGTTATTTGGGGTTATAGGGGCCTTTCGAATCAATTCATGCTTCGGAGTCTTAACATTTATTTACGAGTCAATCCACCCCCTCTAAGCTGGATAGGGCCGCAAAACGATTGAAGGAAGCAATATTGAAGGTTGGGGCAGAGTTATTCATGGGGTTCATTGGAATGTGGTTTTCGACGAGAGGTCTTGGGTAGAAATAGCTAAAAGATTTGGTAGATATGCCTCCCTCATAGCTGCTGCTATACCAATCTCTAATAAAATGAGTAGCCCTATAATCTTAAAAATTTATGATTATGCTGTCCCCATGAATGTCCTTGGGTCGTTGTCCCAGCCAGGGTAACCTCCTGACATGTAGGATTTTACCGTCTATACTTGCGGGAAGTGGTCTATTAGTGCTAAGCCAATGCGTGACCTTATTTTTCAGGGTCTGGTAATTTTCGAATTAGCCAGGCTTCAGTATTGGAACCCCGGTTAACACTATTACATAGGGCTCTGCTTCGGGCGGGAGGTTTACATGCAGCGCCTTCCCTTTAAAATTTTTGATCACCGTAGGCCTCTCCCCATGAGTGTTGTCCAAGTCCTGTCCGTGACAATTATTTTGTTCAGATTTTCTTGTATCTCTAGAATTATAAATAGTTGGAGCTGGGTTGAGGGAATGACTAGTGGGGGGGTTAACTTGAGGTGTAGTCGTAGGCTTGGGCTTTGCCTTGGGCGGACTCTTACCTAGTTTAGATTTTTCACTAAGGGAAGGAATTTTCAAGGAAAGCCTGCTAACAGTCAATTCGCTGAGTAACTTCATGTTCGAGGTACACGCTGCTTGAACTTCCCCAAGTTGGACTGCTATTTGTTTAACACGCTCAAGGAGAGGCAGCAGTAATGATCTCATTAAATGCTCTATTTTACTCGTGACAGCATCTAACGGAAATGCATGGAGGAGATCACATAGAGAGGGGGGGGAGAAGTAGAGGTTTTAGAATTTTTTGCTTTAGAGCCTTTATGTTTGGTTCGACCACGCTTTCTTTTCGATGGAACTGAAGGCGCGGCCTTTACAGTACTGGAGAGATTTGCTGGGAGCTGCTCTTCAAAAGAGCAGTCCGTAGAGGAGTCGGTTATGATATGGGATAAGGTATTGTTTAACACCAGGCTGGGCAGACTTTCGGGAAGATCTTGTAGGAGACGCGGGATACCTGGATCAGGTGATATAGCGGGGCCTGGGTTGTGCTCAGGAGTAGGGAGTAATTTCTGAGTAAGGCCAAAGGAGGAAGGGTTATTTAGCCACTCGGAGGAAATACGCCTTTCAGCCTGCGCTATTTTCCGGTCCACGACAGAAACTGCCCTAGTGATATAATTGTCTAAGGTCCCCTTAAAGGAAGTAATGGACCCCCCCCGGATGGTTTACCAGCTGTGCTAGATTTCGAAAGCATTATGGAATACAGTTCTTACAGTTCTCCAGTGGTTCAGCAAAGTTCACAACGGTAATATGTCCAACAACCAGTCTTACTTTAGAGTACATGAGGGGTAACGAATGATGTATGGGGGATGGCCCAGCCCAGACTCCTCGGGCCTCTGAGGGCTTCAGAGGGCCCGCCCTTTGCCCGGGCTTAGCCCGGCGAACGCCCGCACGCGTCCCGCGACGCGGTAGGGCTGGGTTGTTTTTATGCGCCTCCGGGCACTGGCTGGATGTGGGCGGCGGGGTGAAGAAACTCCCCCATTTCATGTTAAAGGAGCGCTTCCTTAGTGGTTTTGCTAATCACACTTTGTACAATATATGAAAAGGCACTGACAGACACAGTGCGTCAAGGATAGCGCCACAAAGAATTTGATTTTATTAAGGTGTGCACGAAGATAACACTGACCAGATTTATCACAAAAAGTTTAGCAACAGGTCACTTTAGCAGAGTAATCCCACTCTGCCGAAGGGCTGGGTTGTTTTTATGCACCTCCGGGCGCTGGCTGGATGTGGGTGGCGTCAGCCGCAAAGGCTCTTGGGGGCTGTAGTCCCCCCCTCCCGGCTGCCGCGACGCGAGATGGTATAGCGTCTCTGGCAGCTGGGGGGGACCTGGGCTGATGACAGGAGCCCGCACGAGCAACAGCAGACCTGGGCGTATGGCAGGAGCCCGATGCAGGAGCCCAAGAGGTGAGCACAAAAAGTTTAGCAACAGGTCACTTTAGCAGAGTAATCCCGCTCTGCCGAAGGGCTGGGTTATTTTTATGCGCCTCCGGGCGCTGGCTGGATGTGGGCGGCGTCAGCCTCAAAGGCTCTTGGGGGCTGTAGTCCCCCCATCCCGGCAGCTGCGACGCGAGATGGTATAGCGTCTCGGGCAGCTGGGGGGGACCTGGGCTGATGACAGGAGCCCGCACGAGCAACAGCAGACCTGGGCGTATGGCAGGAGCCCGATGCAGGAGCCCAAGAGGTGAGCACAAAAAGTTTAGCAACAGGTCACTTTAGCATGAGTCTCTAATGCCGGGTGTGGCCACGTAGAAACTTGTGCAGCATTACCTTACTCCATATCTACAAGGCCACGAAAACCCAAGCAGAATGCCTTTATGTGGCCAAGTGGGTAAGGCCCTGCTGTGCGCATCGCTGCACCGTCACTACTTTACTTTACTTTAAACAACTTTATTCGGCTGATCATACAACCATAGAAGTATACACCCCCCCACCCAAGGAATCAATAAGGAACCTTGGGGTCAGATGGGACACCAGTCTCTCTTTCCACAGCCAAGTTCATACAGTTTCCACCGCCTGCTTTTCTAAAATCAGGATGATTAAAAACCTCATCAATTATCTTCCCAGCAATACCAGGAAAACAATTGTCCAGGCATTAATCACTTCACACCTGGACTATGACAACGGTCTCAATCTCGGACTTGCTTCTGGTCTGTGCAACAGACTACAAATAGTTCAAAATGCCGCGGTTCGGCTAGTTTGTGGCATCTCCCTCCGAGAGCATATATAGCCTCGTCGGCGGAGACTGCATTGGCTGCCAGTCCATAAAAGGGCAGAGTTCAAAGCTTTGACTCTGGCTCATCGGGCAATAAAAGGACATGGATCTGCTTATCTCTCATCTTGTCTCCGTCCCTATAGCAATGCCAGATCCCTTCGATCCAACTCTAAATTTCTGCTGACCACCCCCAGATTTAAAAAAGCTCGCTCTGGGGGAAGAACTTTTCAAGTGTGCGCCTCCTCTCATTGGAACAAACTTCCCATCTTCCTCCGTCAGATCCAGGAGGAATTACCGTTCCGCAAAGCGCTGAAAGCATTTCTCTTCTGCGAAAGGGACAAGACCTAGTATTCTGAGCATGAGCGCCGGGATACCCCGTTGGGGTAGCTGCGCGCTATATAAAACACACAAATAAATGAATAAAAAGTGTATAAAATCTGAGATACTCATAAAATGCTTCCACGTTTGATTATTATTAAAAAGATGTATTACATGATAAAATCCAAGTAAAACCCTTTAAACATAGTTTAAATAAAGTACATAGAGGCAGATTCACAAGCCCCTTGCGCCACTTTTGTGTCACTTTTCCCATGTTAAAAGTGACGCAAAAGTGGCGCAAGGAGCTTGTAAATCTGCCCCATAGTGCCTCACAGTTGTACAGCAGCACATAAGTGTCGGCTTGCAGCAATACATAATATAGATAAAGTGCATAGTACCTCAGGATCGTACAGCAGCACATAGATATCATCTTACAACAGTACAAGTTTCCTTACCTGAAAGTCTTTGGAGGAAGAGTTCGGCTAGAACATGTCTTAAATTCCTTGATCTCAAAATCGGGACCAAACTAGTTTTGGTATTTAATTTATAGAATTTACAAAAGAAAAGAAAATGGACTATTGATTGATTAGCACCGTTGTTGCATGAGCATACCATTGTATCTAGATTCGACTGGTGCCCCATAGGGAAACAGACTAAATACTATACTGTATCCGCTCTAAACCGAAATAACGGTGAAAGCTCCCAAGTCCTTCTTGGTTTCCACATGTAGCTGTCTGCATCATTACCCCCAGGTCCCTTATGTCCTCGTCTCATTCATTAACTAATTGGAGATAACCATCTCCCGACAGAAAAAAAGAGCAGCGGCATGCTGGGACCCTAATACTGCCCCTCCCACCAGGAGTACTTAAGCAGTACTTACCCAGCATCCCGTCTGTTCTTTTTTTCTGTCTTCGACAGAATGGAAAGTTGGTATGCTGTTGATGTTGCTGTCCCTGCTCCTGCGAGGCTGGGGTGGCGTGCAGGTTCTTCTCTGCTCCCCCTGCCCGGCTGCCTGGCTTCGCGGGCAGTGGTGCTGTTTCCTGGTGTGTTTGCCTTCCGGCCTGCCTGGCTTGCTGGGGGGCATGGCTTCTTCCTGGCTAGTGTTCCGAGGCTTTTTACCGGCCCATTGCGGCTGGTGCGCCGCCTCCCGGTTGCTTCCGGGTCGTTGTGCGCGTCTCCCCGAGCTTGGCCGGGTGGGAGACGCGCTGCGCTGGATGTTTTGAGCGCTGGGTGTTTGAGAAGGATCCGGAGCCGGCTGTTTGAGTGGGGGCCTTGTTCGTGATGCTCCGGCCCCCGCTCCGGGTGAGTCCCGCTTTGCGGTGTCTTTTGCTCTCTCTCTGTGTCGGTGTTGGGAGAGCACGGACATTACAGTGCTCAGCGGCAGTGGCGGCAGCTCGGGGTGTGTGCGCTGCTTGTTCGCTCCTTTGCCACGCTACATATACCGTGGTCTGGGCACGGAAACTGCTAAGTCTGTGCTATGTCTCCCTGTGGCTGTGCCTCGTGCACGCTGGTGAACTTGAAGTGCTAGGGGCGGGGAAGCTTTATTAGGCTTGCTTCGCTTGTCTCTGTGCAGCACTTTCACTCAGCTTTTTTGTGGGAGCTACTGGATGGGTGACGCATGCATTGAGCTTGTTTTGCACCATGATGTTTGTGAAGTGGTGCTCCTAATGCTTTTTCTTCTGCTGTATGTATTGGGGTGCCCTCTGGGCAGTGCAGCCCTTTCCTTTCTTCCCGGTGCCTCCTTTTTGGTCCTGGAGAGGGGGTTCGTTCCGGGTTCTCCCTGGCCGCGAGGTTCGATCCCTGTTTCCGCAGTCGGTGTGTCCTCCGGTGGCTGGTTTTTGCGCCCTGCTGGACTTTTCTGGACACTGTTTTTCACATGGCCCGTTTCTTTTTCCTAGCCCTTCTGGTTGTTGGGCTACGGGAGTCTCCTGGGGATGCCGGGGTTTGAACCCGGGACCTCATGCTTGCATGCGCTCTGCCTCTGAGCTACATCCCGGCTTCCATGCTTGCTGGTGCTGGGCTGCTGCCTTTTCCTTGGGCTGCCTGGTTCAGGGGCTGGTGAGGGGCGTGGCTTCTTGTTCTGTCTTCGGTCAGTTCATGCTGCGTGTCGGGGTCCTTCTCTTTCTGGTGAAGGATTTGTACCTTTGGTGGTGGGGTCCTCCTTCTGGCTCCTGCCTTGCTGCTTGGTGGCCGGTTTCTTTTTTCGCTGGCCTTTTGGGTTGGCGTTTGGCTTCGGCTTATGTTGCTCCCTTCTGCCGGCTTTGCTGTGGGTGCTTTCTGCTGGGGCTGGTCTGCTCCTAGTGGGTGGCTTTCTGCGGTCTCTTGCTTGTGACGCTCCTCTTGGGGTGCATCCTCTATGGGCTGCTGTCCCCCTTCTTCTTGGTTCGCTTTTTGCGGGCTCCTCTTCCTTGCGCTGCTCCTGGCGTTCGCTGCCTGGTTCGGTGCGCCTTTGGTTGGGGCTGGGCTTCTCTATTCTCCAGGTTGCCGGGTCTCTGGCTCCCCCCCCCTTGTGGTGTGTGGTTGGGGGGGGGTCCCGGGTTTTCCCTGGTGCTCTCCTGCCATGGTCTGCGTGGTGGATGTGTTTATCTTTCCTCCGCGGGCCTTCTTCCTTGGGTCACTGCCTTCGGGTGGGGGCCTTGCTCCTGGCCTTGCTTGCTTTTGCGTTTTGTCCCGGGCCTTCTTGGGGGTTTCTCCTCTCTGTTGGGCTTGTTTGCTGCTTCTCTGGGATGTTGGCATTCTCCCTTCTTTTTGGTGGCCTGCCTCTGGTTGGCGTCGGTTCCTGTCGCTCCTGTGGTTCGCTGGTTCCTTTTTTTCGCTTGCACTGTCTGTGCTTGCTCCTGGGGTTCCCTGTGTTGTTGGGTTCTTCCTGCCTGCTTGCTTCCGACTTGCCTGCTGCTTCTCTTGTGTCGGGGTCGCCTCTTGCTTCCTCGGCCTGTTGGAGTTGCACTTCTCTTTCCCCCTTCTTCTGGTTCCTTTGCAGCTCCCGACCCCCGGTTAGTGGTGAGTCGGTATTTTGGCTCAGGGGCGGAGGAGGGGGTCCTGTTGTCTCCCCTGGGTTCCTGTTTGCCTGCGGCGGGTTTTCCCCGCTTTTCTTTCTGTTCCTCTGCACCTCCTTCTTGGGGTGTCTCCTGGGTGGCTGTCGTGGCCTGGCATTGGTTGTGCTGCTTCTGCCCCTTTTTCCCGGGTGGCCTTGCCTCCGCTGCGGGCTGCCTGTTGTGTTGTAGCCTGTGCTCCTCTTGCGGTGCGCCTCCGCTTCCTGGCTTCAGCTTGAGGGTTTGGTCGGCGGGGGCTTCTAGTTCCTGGAGTTTTTTTCTCCTGTCCCTTGGGGGGTGCCTGGTCCCTGTTCGGATTTCGGGTGTCCTTCCTGGTGCTCTCGGGGGCATTCTGCCTGCGCCTGGGTGGTTGGTGCTGCCTTGGCTGTGGCTGTTCTGTTCTCCCTTGCCTTCGGGTGTTGCCCCAGGGCCTTTTTTGGTCTTGGTTGCTTCTGGGGTCTGGCTGCTTCTGTTCCTTACCCCTGCCCTGGCTCTCCCTGTGCTTGCCTTTCAGCTTGCTTTGGGTGTTTTCCTGCCTGCTCCTCCTGGTGCTGCCTGGGTTCCTGCATGGTTTGTTCCTGGTTGGGGGCCTCCTGTGGGTATGGCTTCTCTGTCGGGTGTTGTTGGGAGCCTGCTCTTCTTGCCGTGGTGCTTTCCTCCCCCCGGGTTGTCTTTCCGGTGGTGTTTTACGTTCCGGGTCCTGGTGTTCCTGCCACTGCTGTTTGGGCCTGGCTGTCTTTTGCTGTTGCCGCGCCCTTGGCGGGGCTCCTGTTTTTCCCCTCTCCGGGTCTCCTGTTCTCCCGGTTAGTGGCCTGTGGCCGTGCTGCCTTTCTGCGCTGGCTGGGTGTCTGCTGGGGCTTTTTGCTCTTGCATGTTGGTCTTCTTTTGGGCTCTGCGTCCTTGCCTGGGCTCTCTTTGTGTCCTGGCGGGACGCTCTGCTGTTGTGTCCGCACCCTGGGGGGGGTCCTTTGGGGCATTTTTCCTACTGGCGGTTCTTGGCGGTCTTCTTTCGCCTGTGTTGGGCCTTTCTGGGGTCCTTTGGCTCCGGTGGTCTGCGGGCTTCCTGCTTGTTCTGGTTGTCCTCGGGCTGTGCCTCCTGGGCTTCATGGCTGTTTTTTTTTCTGGCTCTGAGGATGTTCTGCTGTGCGTTTCCTGGTTTTGGTGTCCTGGTTTGCTTCTGCCTCCCTTGTTTCTCCGGCCTTGGTTCCCGTTGTGGAGCTGTTGGGTGCCCCCCCCCTCTCTCCGGGTGGGGTGTGGTTCCGTGGTGCTCTTGCCTTGGTAGGGTTCTCCCTCCTGGCTGCGGGTTGTCTGGGGTCTTCTGCTTGTTGGCCTTCTGCTTCTCTGCTTCCTCTGGCTTCCGCTTTGGCGGTTTTCTCTGTTCTTTTCCGCCTTCTGTGTGGTTCGGCGGTGGTATGCTGGGGGTTCCAGGTTCCTTCCTGCCCTGTTGCTGTCCCGTGTGTGCTGCGTGGGCTTGTTCCCGGGTTTTGGTTGGGCCTGCGGGCCCTCTTGCGGTTGCTTGGCTCTGGTCCTGGCTTCCTGATTCCTTTGGCGTTTGTTGCCCTGGTTTCTGCTGGTTTCTGGGCTTCTCTCTGGCCTTGCGGGTGTCGGGCCTTGTGGGTTTTTGGTCTGGGTGCTGTGCGCCCTGTGGCTGTTTTTTATCTGCTGCTGCCCGTGCTGCTTGCTTGGCCTGGGTGTGGGGTACCTGTGCGGTCCTCTGCCATGTTGGCACCTGCTTTTCTTCTGCCCTCTGTGCCTGGTGTGGGGGGCTGCTAGTTGCTCCCTGGTTGCTCTGACCTCTGGTCCTGCTTGTTTCCCTTCCTTTTGGGGTTGGGGGTTTTCTTGGGGCTGTGGCCGGTGGCTCTGTCCTCGCCCTGGTTGGGCTTGTTCGTTTTTGCGATCTTGTTGGCCTTTCCTTTGTTGGTCGGCTTTCGGCTGGTGCTTCTGGGGGCGTTTCTGGCCTGTGCTCTTTGTGTTGGCCTTCTCTTCCCCTGCTGTTCTGGGTTTGGTGGCCTTCCTGGTTGTTTGGTGGCCTCCTGCCCTGTGGGGTTTTTTGGCCTTCTGACGGGGGCCGCGTCATGCGGTTTCGTAGGGTGGGCCGGTTTCCGGCCTTTGCTTCCTCGCCCCCTTTTTTTGGTCCGTGCCTTTGTGGCTTGTGTGTCCTGTGGGCCTTCCTTTTGGTTCTGTGCCTGGGCGGCCTTCTCTGGGGGGTTGTTGGCCGTGTCCTTTGGGTCTTGGTTCAGGTTGCCCTGTCTCGGGTTTCTCTGGTTGGCGGCCTCCTTGTTGGAGGTTCTGGCCTTCTGTTTTTGGGTTGTCACCGGTCCTTGGTTTTCTCCTGCTGTCCTGTTTTGGGTTGCGGACCGGTTGTTTCCTGCAGTTCCATTTTCCTCCTTCTCGGTGCTCCCTTGGGTTGTTGCTTTGTTGTGGTTTCCTGGGTGTGCTTGGGGTGTGCGGAAGGCCGGTTTTCTGCTTTGGTATTCTCCAATTAGTTAATGAATGGGACGAGGACATAAGGGACCTGGGGGTAATGTTACATTACTTACCGGTAATCTTCATTACTCCAGGTCCCGTTGTCCTCGTCCCATTCATACGCCCCTCCCTCCCTCCCGGGCGGCCGGCCTTCCTGTCTGGGCTTGGTTGTACAGACGGGATGCTGGGTAAGTACTGATTATGTACTCCCGGTGGGAGGGGCAGTATTAGGGTCCCAGCATGCCTCTGATCTTTTTTTCTGTCGGGAGATGGTTATCTCCAATTAGTTAATGAATGGGACGAGGACAACGGGACCTGGAGTAATGAAGATTACCGGTAAGTAATGTAACAATCCTCTCATTTAACAGAAAGTAATATTGAAAGGTTGTTTTCTGAGATTCTGCCTTAACCTGCTTATTGTCAAATTGGGCTAGCAACCACATGGACACCTGATTTTTGTCATTAGATATGCATGAGGCTGTGCCATAAAATGCATGGGAGAGGCCAACCCCATCAAGTGAATTTTTCAACTATGAGAACCATTGGACTTTTTTTTAACATGGTTTTATATAGCAAAAACTTCACCCAAAGGTATTGGGTATCAGAGCGCTTTACACGAGCACCATTTGCGTTACATGAAAACACATTCAGTTTTGATAGGCAAAGGGGGATTAATTGATTTGCGCAGAATCACAGGATGTTGTGTGTCCTTGCTGAGTCTCGAACCCGGTTCCCCAGATTTGTGTTTGACCGCCTTTGCCATTAGTCCACATCCTCTCCCCTCCTAAGCAATTGACAGGCCCTTACCATATGCCAAACAGTTGGTGATTATGGCCCTTGTTGAAGATGCTTCCTCAGTGCGCCAAATAGAAAGCAACAATAGTGGGGGTCTAGTTCGAATAAAATCACTCAGATAGGGCAGGCCCAAGTCATTATGGCAAACAAAGTGTGAAGAGGATAAAGGGACAGATTCTCCTGCAAAAAATGTTTTTCTCTTTCTGTATTGCTTAACAGTCGTCAGAACCCCAGATGCCCGCTCTGTAAGAGTTTGTTGGGGTGTATTGTGCGGGGTAAAATTGTAGCACCAAAACAGAGATCATCCACTGGAGAGACACGAAAGTCTGAGGATTCAACCCGCTGATCTTGCCAATTTTGCCCTGCTTTGTAAAATGTGCAGCACCCATTAGCCTGTCCCACTAAAACTATCACCAAAATAAGAAAAGGTTTTTTGAGCTTGATAAGGTGTTCGAACCAATTGTGATTTTAAAAGCCTGCGGTCTTTTGGGGCCCCACGTCATTATAAAAGACTTTAAAAAGTTATACTAGTACATGGTAGATGGCGGAACCTTCATAGAAATGCACCTGATACAGAAATTGCCCTTATAGTAATTTTCCCCTTATTTAAACACTTGGATGGGGATTTTGTGCACACCGATGAGACACCCGCCATCACAGTGACAGTCCTAGCCAGAACCTTAAACATGTAATGAAAAAAAGCACAGGTGCACCATAAGTAAACAATGTGCTAAAGACAACACAATTATCACAAGAGCACAAATAGTGATGTCCAAAGGTCTGGTTTGTTTGAATGATTTATTTGTCAATAGAAGAAAAACGAACAGCCGACGCGTTTCGTCCCGGGTGGGACTTCTTCAGGGCTGTATTTACAACAAAAAAGAAACACATAAACATACAATTAAAAACTTGGACTATTATATAACTCAGCCGAGCAAAAAAATAGTCACAATTTTAAAAGAACACATTGCTAATAGTGTTTATACAAGAACTAATCTTAGTTACTACATTCCTGGAATTCTCCAAACAGAACTATTTCAAATTAGAGCAAATAAACATCTATTTTTCAACACTGAATTAACTTGATTATTGGAAGAAAAAACTTTCTTCTGAGGAGGGAGATAAGAAGGTGGAGGGAAAGCATTCAAAATACATATAAAAGACATTCTCATAGTACAAATAATGATTCGATATGTTTTGGAAACAATCCCTTAGTCCAAACACTAATTAGGTGTCAAGGTAATAATCACCAAGCATTACTTTCCGATGGAGGGGGAGATGACAAGTGAAATGAGATATGGCTGCCACTAAAAAAAGAGAAAAGATATATGACCACACCTACCAGGAATAGTATATTAACTCCTTGGCGGTGTATACAGGCCAGAAGGTTGCAGTCCGTTTCGTGATCTCTAATCAAGAGGCTGTGTCAAAATTGAAGGGTAAAGGAATAAAAGAGAAAAGGGAAAATAATATTAAAAAAATTAAAACAAGAGAGGACTAGTGCTTTATAAGGAGAGCAGTGTCAAGAGAATAAAAGGAAATTAATATAGATGGTAAGGCCTCACTAATTATCATTCCTAATATTCCAAAAATGAGGAGTAATGGGAACTCACTTCATAGAAGTATATATATGCAACCAAAGTCCTAGGGTAATTTCCAGTCCTATATGTGAATGTCCAGCTGGGCTGTGTAAGGAAACTGTATGGAAAAAGGGGAAATAACATCTAAGAAACTTACAAAAGGATATATATTATGCTTGCTAGTCAGCCTAAATTAGTTGATGACGGGTTCCTTATGGAGGAACTGATGCAACAAACCAGTTGCTGATATAAATTAACCACCATGCCTGTCACATATAGATTGCGGATATTGTTTGGTGACCTTGGCTTACCTAAAACAAGTTAACAGCGATCAAGTAACACATCAATTTCAATCCGAATATCAGTAAGTTAGGATGAGATGCATTGATCTCGAGGTGTGCATCTAAAACTAAATGAGGAAAAACCAACGGTAAGGCAAAATTATTTTTGGAATATTGGAAAACACATGCAGAATAAAAAAGACATAGTTGTGATGTAAACGAAAAGTCACCTGAAAATGTCCAAAGGAGCCTACATATATTGAGTAGTAATATGTTTAAAGAACTCTCCTTGATTCTTCACCAGAATTCTAAATGTAAAACAAGACAATGTTATGAGAACGGTTCATAATTCACCGTGCCTCTCCCGTACGAATTATCGATATTGCTTAGTTACCCTTTTTTTACCTAAATCAGGTTATCAACGATGAGGTAAACATCAATTTCAATCTGAATGCAGGTAAATTTGAATGTGATGCACCAATCTAGAGATGTGCACCTGGAACTAAATAAAGGAGAACCACCAATGTGAAACTGGAATATTAGAGTCCCACAATGAATAGAGCCAATAGGGTTATAATACAGACAAAAGATCACGTGACAAATGTCCAAATGGAGCCTTCCAATATTGAGTACTAATATATTTAGAAGATCTCTCCTTACTTCTCCACCAAGATTCTAGATATAAAACAAGACATTATAGAAAAAATGATTCATAATTTCAAAAGGGATGGTACATATTTAGAGCAACAATGCTTCACTTGTAAATCGCGCTAAAGTGCACGTTAGACCGCTTATACAGAGTTTATAAAATATGTATGTATACTATGAGCTATTCAATCTTAACTCTTAGGTGCCAGCAGGTACAGTGAGTTAATAGACGAAACTCCCCACGGACTTCGGGTAGCCAATGAGCCAAAGGTCTAAGTAAACCCAGGAGAGGAAACATACTTCTAAAGGTCAATATAACTATTTAAGTATGGTTCAGGAATTTAAATATAGTCAAGACTTATTCCGACTAGCAAGAAATCAACCATGGGTATGATTTTAAGACAACAGGGGAAACCCAAATTTCGTAAGCTATCTTACCGCGAAGAAAGAAACAGCTGGAATTGAAAGCCCAGACGTAGTGTCCCCTCAGTCCGTATAGCGCCTGATGGAGAACATCCATGTTTGCCCTTGTATTTATACTCCATATGATTACTTTAAGTGCGTTCACCTGTGTAGCAGTGGTGTCGAGCCCAGATGACAAAACACAGGATACGGCAGCGGCCATATTGAAGCTATGTAAAGGGCTACAACTAATAATAATCTGTCAAAAACTAGCAACAAGGTTTCATTATATTAATTGATACTACATATAGAGCATCTTATTAGGAACATATACTTAATCTTGGCGAATATTTATTTTGCTCTATATAATGTTTTAATTTCTAATTAAAGTATAAGGGGAAAGAATGGTCTTGGCGGCCATGTTAGAGTAGTATATTTATTTTATTTTTATTTAGAAGTTTTCTATAGCGCTAACAAGACCCGAAGGTAGCAGAGCGCTTTACAGTAACAGGCGTGACAGGGTGAACAACAAGACAGACAAGTAATGTAACAAGTAGAGGCAGTCCAATATTGGGGGAGGGAAAGTGCGTAACAGTGGGACTTTTGGTGTAAGGATACATAGCTAATACATAGTTCAGTGGGAGATCCTGGTTATCTGGGACCTAGGGAGCGGATGAGGAACAAGGATTTGAGTTGGTTCTTGAATTCCGCATAGGACGGTAGAGTTCTGATATGTGGAGGGATAGAGTTCCATATTTTGGGGGCATTTCCAGTGAAGGAGCAGTCCGCAGTTTTCTTCTTTCTGGTTTTTGGAAGGATGAGCAGCAGGGAGTTGGAGCTTCTCAAATATCTGCTTTGGCCTTCTTTTTTGAGCTTGGTTGCCAGGTATTCAGGTTTACCGGTGTGGAGGGCTTTGTGGGTTAGGCAGGCCGTTCTGAAGGTGCTACGCATTTCCACCGGAAGCCATTCAAGTTCTTTGAGTGCTGGGGAGATGTGGTCGAATTTTTTGCATCCTGTGATCATTCTTGCTGCCGCATGTAGTGTTGTTTTTAGTGGCGCCAAGTGTGATTTGGGGATACCTGTAAGGATTGAATTCCCATAGTCCAGTCTAGATAGGACTAGAGATTGTGTGGCTAGTTTAAGATCCTTGTTAGGAATGAAAGGTTTGATTTTGTTCAGCAGTCTGAGGTTGAAGAAAGCACTTTTTGCCGAGTTCTTAATGTGGTTTGTCAAGGTTAGTTTGGGGTCTAGGGTGAAACCCAGAGATTTGACGGAGTCCGTTGGCGTCAGAGAACCTTTAAGAGCATCGATCGACTTCAGCCACTCCGTGACTTGAGGGTTGTCTTCTTTGTTTGATATGAGAAGGGTTTCGGTCTTGTCGGGATTGAGTTTCAGGTGGTTTTTTGTCAGCCAATCTTGAACATCTTTTAAGACAGCATTTAGTCTATGGATGTCGTTGGGTGAAGAGGTTTCCAGGTAGATCTGCGTGTCATCCGCGTAGAGGTGGAAGAGGATATTGGCATTCCTGAGTAGTTTGGCGAGTGGTTCCATATAGATGTTGAAGAGCTGAGGAGAAAGTACTGATCCTTGGGGGACACCCTTGTTGACTTGCTGTGTTTCGGAGGTGAAGTTCTTCAGTTTTATTATTTGCGAGCGGTTGTGGAGAAAGGAAGAAAACCAGTCAAGAACTACCTCGCCGAGGCCGGCTCTTACTTGCAGAGTTTTGATGAGGAGCTTATGGTCTACCGTGTCGAACGCTGCGGATAGATCGAGGAGTATGAGAAGACAGCACTTGTCAGCGTCAAGAGAACCGTGAATGTCGTCTATGATGTTCAGCATTGCGGTTTCTGTGCTACGACCTTGTCTGAAGCCAGATTGGAGGGGGTCCAGGAGATTGATGTTATCCAGGTGATGAGTTAGTTGCAGGAGCACGCAGCGTTCCAGTGTTTTGGCGAGTAGAGGGAGGTTGGATATCGGTCTGAAATTGTTCAAGTCTGCAGAGTCAAGGCCGGGTTTTTTCAGCAAAGGAGTGACTTGTCCCATTTTTAGACAGTCGGGGACCACTCCGCTTTGTAGGGAGCTGTTTATGATTTTGCCCCAGATAGGTGCTAAGGTGAGCTTCATTTTTTTGACAAGTGAGGGGGGAATGGGGTCTGAGATGTGAGCTGATGGTTTGGAGGTCGAGATTAGCGAGATTATCTCTGTTTCCTGCACGTGGCGAAAGCTTAGCCAAGGTAGGGGAGGGGGGCCGGAAGGGAGGGCCTGAGGGATGGTCGTGTTGCTGATGTCTAGAGATAGTTCGATTTTTAGGACCTTGTCGTTGAAGAAGCTGGCGAAGTTGTCGCATAGTTCTTTGGACGCCTGCAGGGGTGAGGGCAGAGGCTTGGATGTTTGGTGTCTGATTATGTTGTACAGTTCCTTAGGTCTGTTTTGGGAGTTGGCAAGTGCCTCTCAGAAAAAGTTGGATTTCTTGTTTTTGATATGGTTGTTATACTTCTTTCGGGCTGTTTTTAGTTGTAGGCGAAGGAAGGTTGTTGGGTTGTTTCTCCACTTTCTTTCTTTGGCTCTCAATGTTCTTCTTTCTGCGTTGAGGTCCGAATTGAACCAGGTTCTGGACGGGGTGGTACAGCTTCTTTTGAGCTTTGGAGGAGCTAGATTATCGAGAATGGAGACTAGCTCAGAGTTGTACTGGTCAATGAGATCGTTGGTCGAAAGGTGTGGAGAGTTGTCTGGGAGAAGTGAGCTTAGCTGCCCTTCTAGAATGTCTAGGGGGACTTGAGAGAGGTTTCTTGACCATTTGGGTGGGTCTTGGGGAGGTTTGAACGGGATGATGGGGTGATTAATGTGAAATAGGATCATATGATGATCTGACCAGTCAACGGGGAGTATGTGGTTGATCGTGATTGAATTATTTTGTGCAATGATGGCATCCAGTGTGGTCCTTTGTAGTGTGTCTCCTCGGTGCAATGTTGAATGAGGTTGTTATCTGCGAGGAGGTTGGATAGCGATCTAGCTAGAGGGTTGCGGGTTTCATTCCATCGGAGATTTAGGTCACCAAGAATTAGGTTTTTGGAATCGCCGAGAGCGTCTTGAGCGATCAGGTTGGATAGTTGGTCTCCAAACTCATTGTTTCTGCCCGGGGGGGTGATAGAGTAGATGGCAAAATAGAGGATCATTGTCTTTGGTTTTGATGGAAACGGATAGACATTCAAATGAGTTGTATTCAAAGGGGGAGGTTTCTGTGATGATCCAGCTGTCCTTGTGGATGATAGCAACTCCACCTCCTCGTTGTTCTATCCTGTCTTTGGAGATGAGGGAGAATCCCGGAGGAACCAGCATGTCTAGGCAGGGGGGAGATGACTTATTTAGCCAGGTCTCAGTGAGGAACGCAACATCTATGTCGTGTGTAAGGATGGCTTCAGCTATGTCCGTTGCATGTAATGAGGCCGATCTGCAGTTGATTAGGAGGCAGTTGGTGATTCTCTCCTGCATGCTGGTTGTTTTGTCTTTAGCTTCTCTGGGTATGGCGGTGAGGACTGGTACTCTTTGTCGTTTGAGGGTGAGTTGATCTTTCCGATAACCAGTGATTACTTGGATTTTAGATTTAGGTGAGACTGAGATGGGAGAGTCGTAGGACGTGGCTAGTAATGTTGCTTCTCTGTCTGACATAGGCGCTTCTGATCTGAGTGGTCTAGTGGTCAGGTGTTTAGAGCAAGGTGGGATGTGAGATGAGGTAGTATATGGGTGCTTATAAGACCATATATTGTAGGCGGCCATATTAGAGTAGTAAAAAAAAACTAAAAAAAACGTAACATACATAATATATCTACAAAGGTAATGATACTAGAGAAACCTGAGGAGCGCTTTGAGTATGTCATAAAATAACCAAATAATAATATCAAGGTGATAAGGAAATTCGGGGTTCATGGATTATATCGAGTATCCAATCTAATTAGAAAATTTTTTGGGAATAAAAACGAAGAATACTCATTCAAACTGTAAGGAGATAGAATTTCTAATTGCTATCTCGATAACGTATGCTATCAAAAAGTATGGAGTGAAGGACCCGAGAAAAGCGGTAGCATATGCGGAAGCCATATTGTAGTGGTAAGAAATAACTAGTGCCTTCTTAATTTTCAAATAAGAGGACAACCTTGGTTGAAGGGACTTTATTGACATGGTCCCTACAGGAGAGACAGAAAGTCCCTAAGGACGAGGATTACTGTTAATGTGAGTCCTTCTTTTCCTTTTCTTTTTTGTAAAATAGTAAAAACAGAAAAAAAGGAAGATGAAAAAGGAGAAAGATGCCAGTGAAAAATAGGTGATGAATTGGGAAACGGACCCTAATGACATAACCATGTTCTGAATTTAATTATAGTCAAATATATATATGAGTATAATTAAATTTGTTTATACATGTTTAGCGTTTATCTCCTAAGATTTTTAAATCTCTGCTCTCATGTTTCATTCTCATCATGACAAGTGAATTCAGAACAAGGTTATGTCATGGTGGTACTCCTTTATTTAGTTCCAGGTGCACATCTCTAGATTGGTGCATCACATTCAAATTTACCTGCATTCAGATTGAAATTGATGTTAACCTCATCGTTGATAACCTGATTTAGGTAAAAAAATGGTAACTAAGCAATATCGATAATTCGTACGGGAGAGGCACGGTGAATTATGAACCGTTCTCATAACATTGTCTTGTTTTACATTTAGAATTCTGGTGAAGAATCAAGGAGAGTTCTTTAAACATATTACTACTCAATATATGTAGGCTCCTTTGGACATTTTCAGGTGACTTTTCGTTTACATCACAACTATGTCTTTTTTATTCTGCATGTGTTTTCCAATATTCCAAAAATAATTTTGCCTTACCGTTGTTTTTTCTTGATTTAGTTTTAGATGCACACCTCGAGATCAGTGCATCTCATCCTAACGTACTGATATTCGGATTGAAATTGATGTGTTACTTGATCGCTGTTAACTTGTTTTAGGTAAGCCAAGGTCACCAAACAATATCCGGAATCTATATGTGACAGGCATGGTGGTTAATTTATATCAGCAACTGGTTTGTTGCATCGGTTCCTCCAAGGAACCCGTCATCAACTAATTTAGGCTGACTAGCGAGCATAATATATATCCTTTTGTAAGTTTCTTAGATGTTATTTCCCCTTTTTCCATACAGTTCCCTTACACAGCCCAGCTGGACATTCACCATATAGGACTGGAAATTACCCTAGGACTTTGTTTGCATATATATACTTCTATGAAGTGAGTTCCCATTACTCCTCATTTTTGGAATATTAGGAATGATAATTAGTGAGGCCTTACCATCTATATTAATTTCCTTTTATTCTCTTGACACTGCTCTCCTTATAAAGCGCTAGTCCTCTCTTGTTTTCATTTTTTTAATATTATTTTCTCTTTTCTCTTTTATTCCTTTACCCTTCAATTTTGACACAGCCTCTTGATTAGAGATCACGAAACGGACTGCAACCTTCTGGCCTGTATACACCGCCAAGGAGTTAATATACTATTCCTGGTAGGTGTGGTCATATATCTTTTCTCTTTTTTTAGTGGCAGCCATATCTCATTTCACTTGTCATCTCCCCCTCCATCGGAAAGTAATGCTTGGTGATTATTACCTTGACACCTAATTAGTGTTTGGACTAAGGGATTGTTTCCAAAACATATCGAATCATTGTTTGTACTATGAGAATGTCTTTTATATGTATTTTGAATGCTTTCCGTCCACCTTCTTATCTCCCTCCTCAGAAGAAAGTTTTTTCTTCCAATAATCAAGTTAATTTAGTGTTGAAAAATAGATGTTTATTTGCTCTAATTTGAAATAGTTCTGTTTGGAGAATTCCAGGAATGTAGCAACTAATATTTGTTCTTGTATAAACACTATAAGCAATGTGTTCTTTTAAAATTGTGACTATTTTTTTGCCCGGCTGAGTTATATAATAGTCCAAGTTTTTAATTTATGTTTATGTGTTGTAAATACAGCCCTGAAGAAGTCCCACCCAGGCAGAAATGCGTCGGCTGTTAGTTTTTCTTCTATTGACAAATAAATCATTCAAACAAACCAGACCTTTAGACATCACTATTTGTGCTCTTGTGATAATTGTGTTGTCTTTAGCACATTGTTTACTTATGGTGCACCTGTGCTTTTTTTCATTACTTTAAAAAGTTAGTTGATAAATCAAGCATAGACATAACATTCACAATGGTATGAACTAACATTCGCAGGGCCTTTGGTGTACAGGCCATTAAAACAGCGTTGTCCAGGTACAAACATGCTGGGATTGGGGTATCATTTATCTTTGAAGTATCCAGGGTGCTGGCTGCCAATTGAGTGATTAAATCATTAATATAAAGGATAAATACCAGTGGGGCGAGTACTTACCCGTGGCACACTCCATCCTCGATCTGGATATTGTCTGACACTTTACCGTTTTATCCATACCGTACCCTTGCTGTAGTATTAGAATGAAGAGAGGCCAATATATGAATGAGGGCCCCCTCAAGTCCCACATCGTAGAGGAGTTGCCAAGGCCTGTTACAATTAGCACAGTCAAAGGCCATGGCAGATCCATGAATCCTAAACGCAAAGGGACTGTTTGGCCACTGTGCACTTGCCAATCACCAGGTTCAAATTTAAACGCTGCTCTACAGTGCCTATGCTAGGGTGAAAGCCGCATTGGCAAGGCTCCAGCATTTTTGTTTTAGTGCCCAATCTCTCTATGTGACAACAGAAAGTGGTAGATGTGTGATCTAAAGAGCAGACACTGGAGACAGCTATCCAAAACAAATTACCGTCCTTTTTTGTGAGCTTTTTCAGTTAGAGCCTCCCACTGCTGGGTGATAACTTAATTACTCCTACTTGCGATTGTGACTTTATACTCCTTCCACATAAGGGCCACCTCAGCGTGATCTCTAGAGTTACTACACAAAGCTCCAAGTAGTAAGAGATTAGCTAGCGTGCACACGTGATCGAACCACTGAAGTGGATTTTGCCACGGGTCTGTGGGGCTTACTGAGGGTCTTTCTAATCTTATCACAGAGGCCTACAAAGGCACTGATGACCTACCCCTGATCTCCAGGCTCTGCTAAGCACACCAATGTAAATTGATATTCTCTCCTACTACCTTCTTAAGAAGTTTCGCTGGATCAGACTTTTCACAGCATAAACATAGGTTATCCATAGATGGTCGTAGTACGCTAAGGCCAGTTGCTAGCTTGTGGGTCTTTCTAGCTGGCATATCGAATATTATCACAACGGGATTATGATGACCACAGTAAGTAAGTATACAATGGTACAGTATAGTAAACAATTCAATCAAATTATGGGGGACAACTGCATAATCTATGACTGGGGAACAATTGCTCCCTCTAAATGGGGTTAACCCTAAATGTCTGTGAATGAAGAAGTGCGTTTAGCTCCTTACCCCTTGCTTTACCTCCCACATCATCTACTATAGTGCGGTATTTGCTGTTGATGGGGAGTTTGTTGTTGAAGTCCCCTGACACACAGATATACAGTTGATGACCCAAATTTACTTTTTGTTCCAATATAAAGGAGAGAAAATAAAATACAACAGGGAATTTTTTGTTAGGAACATTGTAAAAATCCTTATTTTAAAAATTAACACGGTATAACTCCAAAGTCCCCGTGCATACAACTCCTTGAAAATTGTTTTCCTTTCATTCTAAGGGCTCTGCTCTACCCTCAATCAGCAGATTAATCCAGATGGAAAGCCCCTTGATAAGTGCCCAGACATAGAGGGAACTGCAGGTTGGAAGAAGCACACAAAACCATCATAAGCCATAGGGTCAGTGTCCCACATTTCCTGAAATAACAAAAGTTCATATGTTCTAATGAACGCTTAGCACTCAGGGAATGAGATCTTAGCACCCCACCCAAATAAATTCCAACTCAGAATTTACAAAGGAGGTAGATGGCTAGAAAGGGGCACAGTTTTAACAACATCATTTAAATAAATGATTTTAGGGTAGGGCTAAGGGGTAGGGGCTTCATAATCCAGCTCTACCAAGATTGTCAAGGCAGAAGAATGCAAAACATCCACAATCCCAGGCCTTAGTGCCAAAACATCCAGCTTGACTGACCTGGACATACCCTGGCATTCAACCTTGTTGAAGTCAACTAGTGGGGAGTATCTCTTTCCACTTGAATGGCCCCACAACGGCTCTAAATATTAGTCATGTGGCAAAGTATGAGCTATCATTTGCAGAGGTCTATAAAAATAGCCCAGTGGGAGCATGCCAATAGATAATTTTGCTTGTGCTCTCGGAAAGTTTGGATGTAAGAGTTTCCCCACAGTGTTGGGCTTCCAAAAGTTAATTATGATGCAATCTCCGGGTATGTCTTTTGGGACAGTCCCAATCCAGCTTATCTGTTGGACCATGAGAATGCCATTCCCATCCAGCATCTTAGCGTTTCTATTAGCCTGAAGCCAATGTGTCACTGTTAGAACCGGCTGTCTCTAGTTGGCAGAGGTATACACTTCTGACAAATAGGGACACACCTTTTCCAGCCAGGGCAAGGGGATCACACACTTAGATAACCCCTGCTCACCCCCTTGGTAGCTTGGCAAAGCAGACAGGCTTATCTCAAAGGCAGTGCGTTAAGCATTTATGACCACATACAGTAACAAAGTGAATACACTACAAATGGACACGACACAGTAGTATTATAAAAATAGGGCTGTTTATATAAGGCTTAGCACAAGACCAAATAACGACAAAAATATACCACAATCTTAATAAATACTCTTGGAAGGAAAAATAATAGTTCAAGTGTAGTTTCTTCTTAGCACAAAGTCTTTAGTAACAAAAGCAACTCTTCTTCTTTAAATCACAGTTCTTGGCAACAATGTAACCCCCACAGGAGTCACACGACGTCGAGGCAAAGTTAATCCAAAGGTTCGGCGTCGACCGCGAGGAGCGCTACGTCGAGCCCGGAGTCGAACAGACCCCCACAACACAGTACCTTGGAAAAGTGAAGCACACGATGATCAGCGGCGTCGAGATGTCCGGTGTCGCGTCTTCGGCGTCGATCGGGCTTCGGAGTCGGGGCGATCTGCAGCGGCGTCAACAGATGTCAGGCAGGAGCAGCGCTCACGAGGCGAAGCAGGATACGGCAAATGATGAAGTCCTTTAATCCTGTGACTTCAACAGGAGGCTGGCACTCTTCCAACCCTTGGAGATTTCCTTGGCAAAGCTTGAGAGTACACACTCAGTTCCTCTCTCCTGGTTCCTTGGCAAAAATAAAGAAGTAACTGCAGGATTCCCCCAACAAACAGCACACTGGCAGAAGGGGTAGGCAAGTCCTTGGATCAGCAGGCTTCTTGTCCTTGGTTCAGGTTTCCTTGTCAGAAGTGATCTAAATCTTTGGTTCAGGGGTCCTTCTCTTATACCCCTTTTCTGCTTTGATCCCTTTGTCCATGCAGGGGAATTCCCCCCCATCCTGGGTTTGTTGTGGGTGTTGCCAGGCCAAGGCATCTGGCCTATTCACTGTGCAGGGCAGGGTCTTCAGCCGCCCAGCAGGAGGTGGAGCCAGCATTGTCACTGGCAGGGGCAGGGCCATCAGTCGCCCGGCAGGAGGTGGAGCCAGCATTGTGTCAGGCAGGGCAGGCTATCAGGAGCTACTCCTCCCCTACTCTCAATGCAAATGCCTCACTCACCCCACACTGACTCATTCAGACCTCTGGAGCCACCCAGCTCCTGTCACACACACCAGAACCAGCAGAGACCGGTAGACAGTTGGACAAGAAAATAGCTACTATCTAAAAGTGCTATTTTCAAACCCAGAGTCTAAAAACCATCCACCCAAACGGATGCGTTATTAAACTCTGAGTTCAGGGATGCCAAACTTGACATTGCACCATGCTCCCCGAGCCCGCTAGGATTATACCGTTTAATAATCCTGGCAGCCCATTCTAACTGATGGAGAGCAGGTAACCTTACAATAGTGAAAAACGAATATGGCTGTAATTCACTATTAGGACATGCCAACCTCATCAGGCTTGTCCTACCTTATGCTTACAATGCACCCTGCCCTTGGGCCTACCATAGGGGTGACTAACATGAAGTTAAGGGAAGGTTTAGGGACTGGCAAGTAGGTGTACTTGTGCAGCCCGCGTGACAGTACCAGACTGCACGTAGGTCTAGCAATGGCAGACCTTTAGACATACTTTTACTAGGACGCTCTTGTGGGTGGAACAACACGTGCTGCAAGCCCACGAGCAGCATTTGTATTTACAAACCCTGGCACTCCTGGTGCACGCTACTAGGGACTGACAGTAAACCAAATAAGCCAAACATGGAGTTCAATCAATACAGTAATTTCACATAGGGAGCACTTGCACTGTGGCACTGATCAGCAGTGGCACAGTGCCCAAAGCAATATTCCAGCAAAAACATCGTAAACAGAGGTGGCAAACAGAAAAAAATGGAGGAGAGACTCATGCCAATGATGCCAGGTCTAACAGTCACCTTGTTCCTAACTTGCTTCCATGATTTGGTTTGGCCATTCTTCAGTGAGGGCACCCTTGCCATAACCAGGACATAAGGAGACGTCCCTGGGGGAAGATTTATAATGGTAGTGGTAGGTTTGCTACCTGCGTATACAGCTTTGGGTTATTTGAAGATACTCTAGCAGGATGCCAAGGTACTATGGTAGGATTGCTCGTACAAGGGCCACCCCCTCCCCCCTCTCCCAAGGTGTCAATGTAAGCTGCAGTACCCCTCAAAGTGTAACATATGGCTGATGTTTAGTTTGGCGTAGTCTGTGAAGGTGCTATTATCTCAGTAGAATCAACATATGCCTTGCCCCTACCCTAGGCATTACCAACAGTAGGCGCAGCCAGAGAACTAGATGCAGAACATGCCAAAAGAAGAGATGTAGCTCCTCTGCTGCAGCACCCAAAAATGCCCTTGAAAACTCGGCAGGTTGGGGGGACGTAGTCCCACCCCAGCTAGCAGGCTTCAGAGTCTGTAATTGATGTGTGAGGCACACATGCTGCCAGATGTCCCCGTAGATTTTTAGCACTCTTGCGCTCCAGCACCTGGAAGTAGCCTTGAAACCTCAGCAGGCTGGGGGGCGTAGTGCAACCACAGCTAGTGGTAAAGAGTCGTCAGCCGAGTTCTGAGGCACCTAAATGTAAGGTTCCAGAAGCACACAGGGGCTCAAAATAGAGACCCTCAGTCTTTACTGGTGTGCGAGTCATCACTGCCTGCGTAGTCCTTCCACACATGAGAGTTCCCGTAATGACCTTGTGTACACATTCAGTAGCAATGTGCAGCAAACAGTCAGATTCTTTCCACAAATTCCATGTTATCAATAAGTTGAATCACAACTTCCTCTGTTCCTCCATGCTGTATTGTCTATCTCTCCTTTGTCAAACCATCTCACATGTCACCAATGTGCAGTACTCGGAGGGATGTGCTGGTCCATAATTCATGGTGAAAGCTGTTACATATAGTGATCAATTCTGAGTAATTGGTGAATCCAAGTAACTCATATACATGGACAAAGGACTTATGGTCTCACTAAAATAAATGGGGGATATGTGACTAGACTACTTGTCATGTCATCTAAAATGATACATGTTACGAATACCACCTCACTTATCCAAATGCTGTATCTACACTAGGATGGAATCATGTACTGATACAGGAAGTCTGCAGACATGCTCGCCCAAGTCCATTACAGTCAACACTTTGGCTGGATGCTGTACTACAGGTAGATGTATGGTAGGCCAAACAATAGGCTGTTTGAGTGGCATGAATGTCTGGCATGCCCTCCGTCATTTAGCCGATACCAATGTTGGTTGAGTTGAGGTAGGATAATTGGCAGCTGTGTGCTTGGTATGATGTGAATGCACAATCTGTGAATACATATATTGGGTACATGGCCACTGTGCACATTTCAACATCTGATATGCTGGGGAGTATTTGGAGTTTGGTGTAGGATATGTGAGTTCACAGCGTAGACCGTACAACTTGTGTGTCACATACTTGAGGTAACAGACTGGAAATTGTGGACCATTGTGTTGGTGACAGACATTATAATCAATTACCAATTTTGGGTTTGGGACAGGCGATGGTACATGTGCCAAAAGTCTTTACACCATAGCTGAAACACAGTAGCACAGCATATTAAGAGGCATACATCATGTGGGCATGCGCTCATTGCTAATCATTCCAGATGACAATCTGGGCCTGTCATTAGCACATGGTACTTTATCCTCATCCTGTCATGAGTCTACATGTAGGCTGCAGCTCATCTTTACAGACTGACGATGCCCCTTGCACATCTCATAGCAAACCATTTCAGCAAACACACACAATTGTTACCAATCACAGAAACAATGAGGTGATTCTCAAGTGTCAAATGTCGCTACGTCTGCACGGGTGAATGGGTTTGGTTCACCTACAAAACAGAATCATCGTGTATAGCTGTGTGAATACTGAACATTCACACTGTGTTCATATGACGCACAGTACATTGTCTTCACAAATGCCTGGTATTGTCTGCACGTTGGACTTGTAACACAAGGCACAGTTGGAATGCCCTCATGATGGACATATGTATGCCATGTTGCAGTGTATTCAGATGATGGCAGGCACATTACATATGATGTGCACAGAGTAAGGACAAGGTAGAAGACCAGCCGAGATTGTAACATGGTGCTAGGGTTTCTGGCTTTGACGCCTATGTGAACAGTCCAAATTGATTATCCACACTCTGCATAGTATGACAGTGTTAGCCTTCCAATAGTCATATGCAATCTTTACCAGGCTACACACATCAGATTATAGCCATGCTTCTTTGTCTCCTTCACTTAGCTCCTTACATGTGACCAGTGTACTATAAATGAACAATGTTCAATCATGACCTATACAGGCTCATTAATGTAGGAGGATGTAGTTATAACAGACATATGTATGATTATTTCGGGGGACAGAGACAACTTGTTCAGCCTCTGGGCTAATGACATGTGAGTGTGCTCTCATACATCAAATATGTGAGGTGGGCCAAATAGTCTGAGGCAGTAATACCCTAGCAGCCCAGGTGACACTAATACCTGCACAATGCAGGATGAGCCCTACCTCCCCTATGGGTCTCACCTGCACTGCACGGTCTACTTTGCCCATTATGATCCCTAAAGAACAGGCCCCTGTGTCATGTTCAGTGTCTGTACATTAGTTAGCACATGTCATGCCACCATAGTCACCTATATACATATCTGGCCCTTTCAATTACAAAATTGTTAGCTACAGGCAACTGCTGCAAGCTCCTGGTATATGGTAACTTACCAACTTTCCCTCCAACTTCTGGGCTCAGGTGATCAGGGAGATCCTGCTCCCAGTTTACAATGTCAGCTTACCGTTGCTTGTATTGTCTGATGTCCCGGTCCCCATCAAACAATCTTTGTATTTGGAAACGCACCTTCTACCACTGGTGCCAACTCTCCTGGGTTGGGCACCCCAGTAGAACCCTGCCTCCACTTCCCATCATGTTCAGCAGGTATCTGACAATCAGCCACAGCATGCCCCAAACTGCTCCTTGGTCACAATCCTGGCCCTACCCTTGCCTAAAATCTCCCCACACCCATGAGCCACCCTAAGCCCAAATACAAATAAATTACTACCTCTTGCACTAGACCTATGCCTTAATAACCCCTATGTAGACACACCCCCCACAATACACAAAACAAAATGCAAAAGGGACTAATTTGTGATATTTGCCCAACTTTTGCATTTTGTTTTGTGTATTGTGGGGTGTGTGTCTACATAGGGGTTATTAAGTAATAGGTCACAGAAGGCAAAGATAACTAAATGACCAGGAAACACAACCAAGCTTGCCAGCAAACTCCAATCACCTCCACCACTAAGCACAGACAAAGATACGTCATTTTTCTAACTAAAGCTTGTTTTTTTTCTGATGCTTCACTAGACAAATGTCCAAGTCACTAATTACATTATGGGCAAAGCATTGTTTTTGACACTGTCACCTTGATACATGGCTTCCTGTGAATGCTCTTTCCACTCATGCATCATGTTAAGTAGTACAGCGTCTGTTTACCTAAAAAAGTGTCATCTATATATATAAAAACGAATGTATGTCTGTCTGTCTGTCTGTCTATCTGTTTGTTCTTTATGCATTACTACACCATTCATCCGATCGCCATGAAACTTTGGGAAGTTGTTGAGTACACTCCCGCGAAGGTTTCTGGCATACATTTTTTGTAAATATCGCCCCCCCCCAGGGACCTCATAATCTTTCGAGAATACTGTTGTACTCACCAGGTGGAAAAACAACAAATCGTGTATCCACAAGCACTCGACTAAATAAATAGAATTAAAACACCATTCATCCGATCGCCATGAAACTTTGGGATGTTGTTGAATACACTCCCGCGAAGGTGTCTGGCATAAATTTTTTTTAAATATCGGCCCCCCAGGGCCCTCATAATCTTTCGAATACTGATGTACGCACCAGACGGAAAAACAAAAAATCGTGTATCCACAAGCACTTGAATAAATAAATAGAATTAAAACGACACTTTGAAATGTTTTCCATATTAAAATGAATAAGTTTCAATAAAAATGACACAATGTAAATTGAATGTTATCATAACAAGTTTCCTTGAATTTCCTTTCTTCGGAGATCGCAGCAACGCGCGACGGGTAAGCTGGTATTTAATACATGAAAGTCACCTTTCATGCCATTGCGCCATTTTCTCAGTCCAATGTCACTTTTAATGGTCATGCATGACATTGCATGACGTAGAGTCACATTGAGTAGAGTCACCTTTCATTCCATTGAGTAATTTTTCCTAGTCCAATGTCACTTTTAATGATCATGCATGATAAAGAGTCATGTTTACTACAGAAAATTCACTTTTTATATGATAGTGTCACCTTTCATAGTATAGTGTAACCTTTTCTACTAGAGTGTCACCTTCCCTACTGAAACTTGTTTGATTACTGACACAGTGCTATGGAACTGGTCAAGGTGCAAGTGACACAACATTTGATACTGCACAGTACATTGTTTTAGGGGGCTTGACGTTGGTGCCTGGCATCTGACCTGATTGTACACTTCTGAGGGCCACTTCTAGTTGACAGAACATGTGTATGTTGATATATCCTGTAAATGTGACATAAATACAATGACAAGTAATACTTTCAAACATTTATTATCATACAGAAACTTTCATTCATGTTGTTTCATGGTCCATTCACAAACATGTGCTTTATGTAAAAACATTTGGCACAATGTGTGCATGTCTGCAATTGCCTGTAGTTGTATTCTGTACGTCTCAAGACTCAGTATCCTCCTCTTCATCATCATACTCCCCCAGGTCCGGAGTTGTAGGTCACCATCCCAGGGGACATTTATCTGCACAACATTTGTGTGCAACGATTCAGAAAAGGGGGTGGTGATGAACAGAGTGTCTGAATTAAGCAGACCACTCTTACCCAGTCCAAAGATCAGGGCTTGATCCATCACCGTTATTTAGCTCACTGCCCCATCCCAGCTCAGAACCTGGCTATATGCAAATTAGTCTGTCCCTGGCCCAGTGCATCATGGGAACAGGGCAGACCAAACTACCAAGCCAATTCTTCACCAGAAAGGAGACAAGCTACCGGGGACCGGTTTCTGGCATTTCAGCCTCGTCGGCCCGGCTTTCTTGAATCCTGATGGAGCAGTGAGCAAGGGACTCATGTCTGAGTATACCCTGCCACACCTATAGTGGCCAAAAACGATTCAGAAAAGGGGGTGGTGATGAACAGAGTGTCTGAATTAAGCAGACCACTCTTACCCAGTCCAAAGATCAGGGCTTGATCCATCACCGTTATTTAGCTCACTGCCCCATCCCAGCTCAGAACCTGGCTATATGCAAATTAGTCTGTCCCTGGCCCAGTGCATCATGGGAACAGGGCAGACCAAACTACCAAGCCAATTCTTCACCAGAAAGGAGACAAGCTACCGGGGACCGGTTTCTGGCATTTCAGCCTCGTCGGCCCGGCTTGCTTGAATCCTGATGGAGCAGTGAGCAAGGGACTCATGTCTGAGTATACCCTGCCACACCTATAGTGGCCAAAAACGATTCAGAAAAGGGGGTGGTGATGAACAGAGTGTCTGAATTAAGCAGACCACTCTTACCCAGTCCAAAGATCAGGGCTTGATCCATCACCGTTATTTAGCTCACTGCCCCATCCCAGCTCAGAACCTGGCTATATGCAAATTAGTCTGTCCCTGGCCCAGTGCATCATGGGAACAGGGCAGACCAAACTACCAAGCCAATTCTTCACCAGAAAGGAGACAAGCTACCGGGGACCGGTTTCTGGCATTTCAGCCTCGTCGGCCCAGCTTGCTTGAATCCTGATGGAGCAGTGAGCAAGGGACTCATGTCTGAGTATACCCTGCCACACCTATAGTGGCCAAAAACGATTCAGAAAAGGGGGTGGTGATGAACAGAGTGTCTGCTTAATTCAGGCACTCTGTTCATCACCACCCCCTTTTCTGAATCAACATTTGTGTGCAGCATTGCACAGACCAAGATGATTTAACAGACTATTGGGGGTGGGGGTGGTGGGGGATTGGAGCAAACTCCCCTCAAAATGCAAGGCAGCAGAACCTGACCTTCAGCAGCCCAAAGGTTATTTCAAAAATGTTCCCGGTCCTGCTGAGAGCCTGGTATAAGCCTACTCTGGCTCAGTCTGGGTTTGTGCATGGGGTGTCATGGCCCATGACTGGATGCCATGTCCCTGATCAGCTGAAAGTGAAGCGAAAGGGCAACGGTCAATACTTTAGAAAACTGTTCCTGATACTGATACATGGCAGGCCATGTGCGTTATATGTAGCTACATTGTCATACATATATCTAACATTGTTTTCAAAATATGTGTTAGTCATCCAATTGTTGATAGGATGACACATTTCTCTTCCTTAACTCTGTGTTGTAGCAAACACTGAGAATGGGCTGATAGATCATATACTTGTACATCATGACTGTGATGTTATTTTCTGTGATGTTTGTTTGGAGTAGCTTGTGATCACTCAATGTTATTTGCTCACACAACATGCGTGGACTTGCTGATTGTGGTACATATTTGGGAACTTAGTCCTCCGTAGGTAGATGCTGAAATAGGATGCATGCCTAACATCGACACATGCATATGTTCATGGTTAACCACAAATGTGGGTGTAGGGATGCATGACATGCCTGATGAACTATGGAAGCGGCATGTAGACTTCCCCGCATTCCCATGGAAAACCTCCCTTACACACATTGATGCCTCACTCCATTTGGGCCTGCAGTGCATTGCTCTGTACCATTCAACCATTAAACGGAAGCCATAGTGGCTTTATGTGTCTTGACACATGTACTGTGATACATGAGTTCCCATCTGCATCAGCAGAGACAGTCATGGTGTTATGTCACCCATTTGTTTCTGCTAGTGTGTGTGTTAGGTATTCAGCTTACCTACAAGTAGGCTGTTCAATATTGTCCCTTCTGGAATCAGTCATTGATGTTGCAGTGCTTGAATATGTAGGTATCATGCACATTGCCAGGGTATTTGGCCAGCACATTGGTGAAGAGGTCTTGATGGTCTACAATGACCTACACTCTTATGGATTGTTTATGCTCCAGGCTCCTATAGAGATATGCAGTGGCTGGTGGCTTATCAAAGCAACTTAAAACGTGGATATTTGACAAGTAATCCTCCTCCCCTTCCTAAGCGCCTTGAGACCCTCTGGGTATGTAGTGCGCTATATAAATTCTCTGACTTGACTTGACTTATCTTTGCAGCCCTGGGTGTTGGAGAAGAGGAGGTATTGGAGTGTCAGCTGGCTGATGGCATCCACAATGGAGGGAGGGAATGAGGAGAAAGATTGCTGGGAAATTCCAACCACTCTGATGGCCGTTGTCTGGAGGGTACCCAACTCCATCATATGTAGTACCGCCATGGGCTTTATCTTTGGAGGGATGTTGGTAGCCCTGTCAGATGTTGGCTGCAGCCTTGGGTAATCAGGTGTAGCAAGCCTTCAATGGACTGCCTCCTCTGCCAGTAAAGAGTGATTACTTCCTCCTCTCTGAGCCCTATCACAGTGGTCCTCTGGTGATGAATGCGCTCCCTTCTCCTGCACTGCCTTCGTGGTGGTGAAGGTGGGGTGGGTGGGTGTTTAGGGGGGATGGATGATGGTGGAAATCTCCATGCATCTACCAGCTGTAAAATACCTACCTCCATGATGTGGTTCTGGTTGCAAAACTGTCCTGCCCAGCTTCTCTTTATACAGCAAGAACGACACCTTCTCATGGAAATCATCACAGCCATGGTGTCCCCAAACTCTAACGCCATTTTCCTTGGCAATTTTAACTTACATTGGAACGATCCTAAGGACCCTCAGGCCAATGCCATCAGAGACATCTTGGCCGACCAAGCCCTTACCCAAGCCTGCTCCCTCCCCACTCATTCAAAAGGTGCCACCCTAGACTGGATCATTGCTAAGGAATCGGCGGTCAAACTTATCTCCATTGATCCTTGTGATTGGTCTGATCACCACACCATCACCTTCCTTCTGCCCAGCACCCATAAATCATGGACACCTCAACCTGTTATTCCCAAACGATGGGTTAGGGACAACAAGAACCTCAACCACGAGAAAGTGGCAGCGCGTTGCGAGATGATCTCCCCCCCCCACAGTGCACATCGGTCTCCAATCTAGCGGACCATTATTCCTCCACCATAACCGACATTCTAGATGACCTGGCACCTCTAAAATTAAAAAGTACCCAGATTAAGGACTGAAATCCCTGGTTCAACGGATCCCTTAACAAGGAGAGGAGATCCCTTCGACAGACGGAACAAATATGGAAACAACACCCATCTGCAGCACATCTTAAACTCCTTCGACAGGCCAGAAATGCCTACAATAAGAAAATCCTTAACACTAAAAAATTATTTTTCAGAACTGAACTGGAGAACAAACTAGTGACAACCACCAAAGAAACACCTAAACCTCTAATATCTAGCGAGAAATTCTCCACCTTCTTCTGTGAAAAAATCTCTGCTCTAGGAAATGAACTTAAATCCGCATCCCACCAAAAAATCAAAATCAGCCAGCTCCACCTCCTCTCTCCGCATTGTCCGCCCAAACCTCACCAAAAACCAAGCGCACTGGTCCAACTTTAAAGTCTGTGACAATGACTCTATCTCGCGAATACTTGCCTCCTTAAAACCGAACAATAACTTTAATGATCCTCCTCCCTCTAACTGCCTAGCTGCCGCCTCTCAGGCTACTATCCCTTCCTGGACCGCAATAATCAACGTCTCCCTCCTACAGGGTTCAATCCCTGATTCGCTCAAGGCTGGCCAAGTTGTCCCCATCCTAAAAAAGCCCACGCTGGCCCCTGCCACCGCCAAGAACTATAGACCCATATCTAACATCCCACTCCTTGCCAAAGTTCTTGAAAAATGTGTGCAACAGCAACTAAGTTTACACATCAACAACTTTCACCATCTAGATGTCTTCCAATCAGGTTTCAGACCTGGGCACAGCATGGAAACCACCCTCCTCAACATTGTGGATGACGCCCTCCAAACCCTAGACTTAGGCAAACCCTGTCTCCTAATCCTTCTAGACCTTTCCTCTGCCTTTGATACGGTGAACCACAAAATTCTCCTAGAACGCCTCAAACTCAGGATAGGATTGGATGGCACCGTCCTTTGAATGGTTTAGATCCTTCCTCCAAAACCTCTCACAGAGAGTCCTCATCAATGGTGATCTATCCGCCCCCTCGCCAGTTCTGTTGGAGTCCCACAAGGTTCAGCCCTGTCGCCCACCCTCTTCAACCTTTACCTTGAACCTCTCACCGAGGTGCTTCGTGCCGCCAACATCTCCTACCTTATGTACGCGATGACACACAGGTCTACATAAAAATCTCTTCCCCTGAGGACATTCTCTCCCTTAACGAGGCCCTGAAGCTGACAGCCCATTGGCTCACTACCAACCAGCTGAAACTCAATGCAAATAAAAGCACATTTCTTGTGATCTCCCTATTCAAACCCAATCCAGACATTCAGGAATGGATCAAGACCCCTCACAGCACTAAACTGCTCTCCTACCATTGTTGACTCGGCAAAACCCCTAGGAATATCTCTTGACAGCAGCTTGAATATGAAAGGCCATATAAACGCTATGGCCAAAACGGCTAGATTCCACCTGAGCTACCTAAGACACCTAAAACCCTTCCTCGATGCGTCCGACCTTAAAACGGCAACCCAGGCCCTAGTCATTTCTAGACTTGAATATGGATGCTCTACTCTTGCAGGGCTACACAAGAACTCTCTGGCCCCATTGAAAGCTTGCCTCAACACTGCCGCCAGACTCCTAACAGGCTCAAAAACATTTGACCACATCTCTCCCCACCTGAAAGCACTGAACTGGCTTCCCCTTGAGGCCAGAATACAATTTAAACTGGCCTGCATTACTCACAAAGCTCTGTACTCCAATTCCCCTTCATTTCGCACACATAAACTCGTGTTATCCGGAGGAACCAGAAACTCCCGATCTGCCAAAGACCTGCTGCTGCAACCAGCACGCTTCCGGGAGAAAACAACATGTGATCGGGCCTTCTCTGGGGCCGCACCAAGAATCTGGAACTCTCTTCCTCCCTCCATCAGAAGACTTCCGTCCTTGGCACACTTTAAAAAGGAGACCAAAACATTCTTAATGGAAAAATACCTCATCTAATGAATACCTTGCAATCACCTCATCAACATGTTCCACCCTCCACCTCGGCATCATCCAAGGCCTCCACGAATGAAACATTCTCCTGCACTCCGGGGCATCCCCTCAAGGGCTGAGACTGTGTATATGTTATACCTTCCTGCTTTAATTTTTTAACTACTTTAATATTGATCCCACACGTAGCTTGAACCTTTCACGGCACACACCTCATGTATAATGCAGCCCTTGTATTGTATTTTTTTATCTACTTGCTTTATTTTTCCCACATGTAGCTTGAACTATATATTGCGTGCTCCTCCCCTACAATGTATCCCAAACTTTCCCAATGTGATCCCTCCCATCCTTATGCTTCGTATTCCTCCCCCCTTAATCCTGTAAAGCGCTCTGATACCCTCATGGGTCTGATTCGCGCTCTATAAAACTATAAAATAAATAATAAATAAATTCCTACACATGAGTTTCACAGGCACAGGAATTTTTACATTACCACCCTGCTGGGCCACTTTTATGCTGGAAAGTATGACAGAACGCCTACTTTGCATATATTAATATTTACGTAATGCAGACAATTCTGACCCAGACTCCTTTTGTTGCACAAGTCCAAAAAGTGACAAATACTCAAAGAAACGTCACCTTGTAAACGAGGAACAGTGATTGCGCCACCAATGCCTCAAAAATGTTGACGCATTGGTGGCACAAGCTCCTTGAAAATAAGCCCCTCCATGGGTGTAGGGAATGCATAGAGCAATATTGAAGGGATGTGGAAGAACTGAAATTAATATGTAGTGGAAGAGCAAGGAGAAGGTTGTTGATGTCTGACAACTCAGTCAAATCCTCCTGCTTCTCCATCCTCTGCATGATTAGTAAGATATTGAAATGGATATTCCAAAGCTCAATATGCACCAGCATCCAGGCCCTCATCTCCAGCAGACTGGAATATGGCAACGTTCTTTACACAGGGATCACAGCTAACCTCCTCTGACAACTTCAGACCATACAGAACACCGCAGCCAGATTTGTCCTGGATCTCTCTAGATGAATGCACATCATCCCCTACCTCAAGGAACTCCACTGGCTCCCTGTACAGAAAAGATTCAAGTTGAAGCTCCCGACCCATGCATACAAGGTCCTACACAACTGCAGACCTGCCTACTTCAACCACTGTCCTTACTTCCATCAGCCCACCAGACACCTCCAGCCTGCATCCCTTTCCCTAACCCTCACCACTGGCATCTGACGTAGCAGATGCAGAGGTCGCTTCTTCTCCTACCTAGAGGTGAAGAAACAGAATGAGCTACTCTTTCACCCATGGACCTCTCGATCTCTTCCAGAGTTCCAAAAGTTCCTGAAGATTTGTTTATTCAGCTAATCAACTGGACCCTGCCACTGCTTGGATACCCTCACAGGTGGCCAGAAGGGCTCTGCAAATGTACTGATTGATTGATTAACAACATGCTCACAGCAAAAGAGACATTGTACCCAAGGAGACGTCATTGATCTAGTTGAAAAATAGACTGCTGCTTGTGGTTGTCATGAGCAACACAGAGGGAATTTATGGTCTGGAATCATCTAAGTAATCATCAATGAGTGAGTATGGAAATTATATTGTGAATGCGGGATGAATGAAAATGCATAGTTCAGAGTAGATTCCAACATATGGCGTAACAGAGTAATGTAAGTAAATAAATATTTAAGACAATTTACCTTGCGCGCGCGGCAACGTGGACACATCACATTTTTTTCCCTGAAAACTGACCCTTTTTGATCCCCGGCTCGGGTTGCATCTAGGGAAGCCTCTCAAACCGAGACATTTCTGAAAGCTAGACTCCCTGTGGAGTCTAGGGAGGTGTGGCTTGCATCGATCCCCCAATGCTTTCCTACCCATAATTCCCTGCAAACCTCAAATTCTGAATGGGATCACCATGCCAGCACAAATGTCCTATCACCCACCATTTCTCTTGGTCTCCCAATAAAAATGATTCCTTACTTGTTTTGGTGTCTATTGCAGAGTCCGCCTAAAAATGCATATTAAAAAAACCTATAGTGCTTAAGTCTGCTGTGCTATACCCTCAATCCCTATGTTTTTTGCCCTTTTCAGTCACAGGCCCTTGGCCCACCCGCCCCAATGAGGTTTCATTTTACTCAGGAGACCGAGGGGAACGCTAGGTCCTATGTAATTTCTGCCAACACAGTAATCCCGGACAGAAATGTGAGGAAAATTTGATTTTCACCTAAATTTGAAGTTTTCAGGGGATCCTGGATAAGCAAACATTCAGGGATCCATGCCTGCCACACCTCCCTTGGTAGGTTTCCCTATATGGCTGCCGAACCCAGTACCTAAAATGCAGGTATTTTGGTCCCGGGCTCAGCGGCCATCTAGGGAAACCTACCAATCCCAGACATTTCTAAGCACATATAGGTGTGGCTTGCGTGGATCCCCCAACATTTTCTTACCCAGAATTCCCTGCAAACCTCAAATTTAGCTAAAAAAAATGTCCTCACATTTCTGTGGGGGAAAGTGTTTGGATTACCAGGCTGACACAAATTTCCTACCACCCAGTATTCCCCCAGGTCTCCCTCACTTGTGTGGGTGTGGCAAGTACCCATGACAGGCAAGGGACCAAAACATATTGTGGAGCCATAAAAATGATCTATTACTATAGTATAGAAACTGGAGCATGAAAAAATTTAAATAGAGCCTATATCAGCATAATGCATGGTCTGGGATTAATGAGGTGAAATAAAAATGCAATAGATTCTAGATTGATTGTGATGAACTGGAGAAAAGCATGTGTATTCTCATAATGTGGGATTGCACAATCTTCATGAATCAATTTATAGTATCTGTTTAAGAGCCTGATGAAACAGTTTTGGAGATGTGTTCGGAATGTACTGAGATGTTAAGTTTCTATCAATAAACGGATCAATGATTTGTTACAATCCCCAACAAAGACAAAGTTATCATCGGAACATTTCCTAAGATTTTGGGCAACATCAGACCAGAATTGAAAATCTGTCGCAGTGGGACCACAAACATAAAAAATAGAAAGTGGAACTTTATCAGTCAGTAATTTAAGGAATAAACATCTTTCATCCATATTATTATCCTGGGAATCCAAATCAGTATGAATGGATTTGTGGAACAAAGTTATGGCTCCATTTTTTCCCATTCCCTGGAGAAAATAACATTTTATCAATTTACCCCATTTCAATCTTTACTGATTCATCTCTAGTAAGGTAGGATTCCAGAATAAAATCAATATCTGTACAGAGCTTCGAGTGATAAGTCAAAACTTGTTGCCTTTTAACTGAAGAGTAGAGACCTCTGACAAGCCAAAATACAATTTTTACAGACATAAGAAAGGACTGGAATAAATAGATGAGTTAATGATTATACTAGAAAGGTGTAATGAGAGCCATGTAAGAATTAGTGGATAATATAATGCAAAAATAGACACTGAAGAAATATATATGTAAATGAAAAGAGTAGTAAAATGAGAGAATAAAGTAAAAGGTGCAGAAAAAATTGAGAAATTATTGAGGTTGAGGTTCTTGAATGCATGGAAAAAAGGAACAAGAAGTTGAGAATAAAAAGAAAGAAAAACATACCTACACACATTTCGAAAAGGATGAAGGGGTGAGTATGGGATGGGAAGTCTGTACCAGAGGTGGCTTTCACAGATAAGAATGGTGGGGCGGGTGGGGTGTGGGGTGCTGGAAGTCAACAGATGACATGGGGCATGTTTATGGCAACAGGTCCAGCCCGAACTGCTGAGCCAGGTCTTCCCTGGACTGGGAAAAAGCTTCCTTGGACCGGTTTCAGGGTAACACCCCTCACCAGCCAGGCTAGCCTGAATCCAGGTGCAAAATGAGCAAGGGATCCACTTCAAGGCATACTCTGCCAACTTCAGGCTAAAGAAAGCAAACACAAGCAGATCATGGATGGAGAGCTTAAGCAATTCAGAAACACACCCATAATTGTTCCTTAGCTCATTTTGCCGCCCCAGTTCAGACCCAGCCATATGCAAATCAGTCTTGCCTCTGTTACTCTTGGGAACAGTCCAGCCCTAACTGTCAAGCCAGGTCTTCCCCGGAGCGGAAACGAGCATCCTGGGACCGGTTTTGGGGTAATACACCTCATCAGCCAGGCTAGCACGAATACAGTGGCAAAGTGAGCAAGGGACACACATCTGGACATAACCTACCAACTTAGGGCAGCTAAAGCAAACAGAAGGAGATGATGGATGGAGTGCTGAATCTTTTCAGAGACTCACCCCCAGTCACAGATCTGGGTTGAATCCATCATCGTTCTTTAGCTCACTTCGCCACCCCACTTCAGAGACAGCCATATGCAAATCAGTCTTGACTCTTTTCCTCATGCGAACACTCCAGCCCTAACTGCCAAGCCAGGTCTTCCCTGGACCGTAAACAAGCATCCTGTGACCAGTGTCATCAGCCAGGCTAGCTTGGATCCAGTGGTAAAGTGATCAAGGGACCCATGTCTGGGCATAACTTGCCAACTTATGGCAAGCAAAGCAAAAACAAGGAGACGATGGACGGAGCGCTGAAAGTTTTTAGTCACTCACCCCTAGCCACAAATCTGGGTTGAATGCATCATCGTTCTGTATCTTACTTCACCACCGTACTTTAGACCCAGCCATATGCAAATCAGTCTTGACCCTATTACTCATGGGACAGTCCAGCCCGAACTGCCAAGCCAAGTCTTCCTTGAAACATAAGCAAGCATCCTGAGACCGGTTTCGGGATAACACCCATCATCAGCCAGGCTAGCCTAAATCCAGTAGCGATGAGAGCAAGGGACCCACGTCTTAGCATAGTCTTGTGAGAAGAAAATGGCATTCCCTGACCATGAAATTTACTTGATCATTTTAGCTGCAGAGAGAACATTGAGTAAATCTGTGTATTACAGAAAGTAAATATTAACCCCATTAGGTTTTTTAGAAGTAGACGCTACATTAGGTAGGTGACCTAAACGGTGAGACAGTTGGATGTTGAGCAAGGGTGTTGTTGGAATAATCAATATTTTAGGGATTTTTGTTCCCTCAGCAGACTATAAGTGGTTTAAATTGTTTAAATTCTTTAATTGCGTGATTAGTTCAAATCCTTGCAATAGGAAAAACACATTCAAAGCAGTCTAAAAAAATACTCTTAAATTACATATAGACATGATAAAAAGTCACTAAAACACATATGACATTCCATTTCTGTGCAAGGTAAAAAGTAATCTAAGTACATAAGTGTGTACATTATTTCTTCAATTTCTATTTTCAAAATCTACAAATTGCCTTTGTAGTGCCAAAACCTGTCACTGAAGAGTGTCCACCTTGAGGGTAGTGTCCGCAAAGACTGTGTATGATGTTGAGCTGATTAGAGGCCCTCTTCCATGTGACTAATACAAGAAGGGGCCCCCTGAGACAGATGTAAGGCAGACTAGCAGGGGAAAAAATGACCAAGGACCAAAGGAGATAAGTCTGCCCTATATATCTTGATTAAAGGCTCATAAGGAGTCCAAAAATTTTAATAAGCACAACTTTGAGCTCACTGAAATTCAAGGCCGCAACATTTTAATTCATCACACAAAAATTGAATAAATATATGATTTTCTTTTCTTTTCATTTTCAGGATATAAATGTTATTCAAACGATATACAAAAACATCATCATCCAAATGTATACAAATCACAATAATTTAAACACTATAAAAATAAATACGACGCCCCACAGCACCCGCTCATCTTTCATTCATCATCACAGAATCATTCCACTAAACTAACATCACACATTCCATCAATCACATCAGTTAACACAATAAAAAAGCCTCAGTACACATAGTGCCCCAATACACTGAGGTTGTCCTGCGGTATCCTCTCAGCAGCTTGCTGGGGAATCAAGATGGTTCTAGCAGAACAGAAGATAATCACGCCGACGCGCGTTTCAGTGCCAGGCCTGATCTTCGGCCGCACCTTCATCAGGGCATGTACACGATGGGGAGAAAAGGGGGCAACAAAATATCAAAGCAGCGGCCACTCTGTGATAAACAGAAAACAGAACTTTTAGGATCATACACGGCTATAGAACTTTTCTTCTTTTTTTTCTTGTAAAGAAAGTACAGGTTATTCGACAATAGTATACTTAATACATAATTACATTAACACAGAATCCACAATATCAAGTTCATAGGTTCCTCTTCTTATAGTCATCATTTTTTGTATATACATCGTATGATTCAAAGAGTGCATACAGTGAGCTCAAAGAATGCAAAAACCAGGATACAAGAAAATTTTGAAAAAACAACATCAGTTATACTATCAGCCCCGCAGGGTCAAAGAGCACAGGAATCCCTTGAGATGAAAGACGAAATTCATTCATTCACACAGTCATTGGGTCAAAATAGAAAAGAACATGTGCAACCGTAAGAGGGAGGGGAAATATTAACAATTGCAGGACTCATGCTTGTATAGCAAATCACAAAAGCAGTTAAATTCCCTTAGAATATATTGTGCGTGTTCAGAGTTTTGGGCTAGCTACTAAGAAGCCCTGTTAATATTTACCTCAGATCCGCGTGGTGCGGGACGCTATCTCACATACGTCTAAGAAAGGTGTTTACTGGAATTACGTATTTCTCAATAGAGATGCTCAGCTCAACAGGGATACACACGATCAATACCAATTGCGGGCTCTGTTGAAAAAAAAATAGTTCAATGACCTTATGAGCCTTTAATCAAGATATATAGGGCAGACTTATCTCCTTTGGTCCTTGGTCCTCTTCCATGTGAAACCATATGTCACTAAGGGTTTGCAGTTTTCCATTTGTCTCTTCCACATAAGGACCTAAGGCCCAGATTTCCTCCAATAAGAGATTCCTGGAAGCAGAAGCAAGAGATTTTATGGGAGAAGGTGGGTCCTTTTTAAGGCTTTTAGCTGATACTTTCCCCATAACTAGTGATGAGGAAACTGTGATGGTAGATGGAGTAGATGCGGAAGCATCACCTATAGTTACAAGGGTGACCAAATCTTCCATCTCCGAAAATTGAGATATTCCTGAGGAAAGTCTGGTGTGTCTTAAATGGTAATGTAATGCTTTTTAATCTACCTATAAATTAGGAGACATGCAGACGTGTTTTATATTCAATGAGAGGTAGAGGGTGAAAAGATAATACCATCTGTCTTGATAAAATGAAAACCTAAGCCTGAATACACAATCAAGGCTTAAGTCAAAGTCAATGCAGTTATAAATGGAAATATAATGAATAGACTGGACCGTGAAAGAAAGTAACAAAATATAAAGTCAACTGAGCTGTGAGAAATTTTTGAGGAGTCGCAAGTATAAGTATGCTGTAGAAGCCATCCAATGTAGATAAATGGCCATAGTAAGGCTTCAAGAACTGATAAGTTAAAAGGTCAAGAAATCCCCAGTAAAGAAAACATGAATTGGGTTGAAAACAAACAGAAAGACAGATATATGGTTTTATGCTCCTCTTTGCTCACTCATGCTACCCTGCATCTTAAATGGTGGGCGCCTCTGAGGAGAGAGAAAAGCACCGCCATCGGGATATATGGAGCACGTCCTCCTCCAATAGGGTTCATGATGAAGAAACATGCCCTCGGCAAAGAGAAGCACAAAGGATGTCCAGCAAGGTACATCAGATGGAGAAAAGAGTAGGAAAACCTCTCTCTCCCTACAGCATCCCGAGGAGAGTCGCACCAATGCTGTCATCTTCCTCGGGCACTTAGCCATGCTCCCCATGAACATATAAAAACAATTATTGACCCAAACACCCAGAGTAAAAACTCCCTTGGTGGGGTGGTCACTAGTTTTTTGTTTTTGCAAAACCTTTGCTGGATTGCTGTCAAAACCGATGGTGGCCATCCACCAAACATTCACCAGTGTCAGAGGAACCTCCATGAAGGGCGTTCTTCTGAAGGAATAAGGATTAAAGTTGGGCAGGTGGGGAGCTGCAGTTATGACCGGTGGTAGCCCATTATGGTGGCAGATGTAATGGCCTCCTTTACCATAATCGATGGCAGGCCATTTGACACACTGTAAATCAGGCCCTTAGACATATTTGTTCTTTTTAATATCTTATGCCTTTTTCCTAAAAATTTCATATAAGATTTGATTCACCGTCCTGCCTTAAGCAAATCTGAGCACCTCCATATTGAAATTGTTTGTAATGTTACACCCCTGCAAACATAACCAATAAATAATTATCCATTAAATATTATTAACTGCTGAATGCGACGGAAATATTGCTGGCAATAAACCTGCCTGGAAATGTACAGTTGTACACATAGTGGGCCCGATTCACAGAACTAACTTAAGACAAAATCCTAAACTTACTACCATTTTGGTATTCACAGAAGGCACTTACTCATTTTGGTATTCACAGAATGCACTTACTCATTTCGGTATTCACAGAAGTTAGGAGTCCTAACTTTAGGACTCTTAAATGCCTTCTGTGAATACCGAAAGTCTTAAAGTTAGGATTTTTCTCAATTTAGTAGTAGTAAAGTTAGGACTCCTAACTTTAGGACTCCTAAATGCCTTCTGTGAATACCGAAAGTCTTAAAATTAGGATTTTTCTCAATTTAGTAGTAGTAACATTAGGACTCCTAACTTTAGGATTCCTAAATGCCTTCTGTGAATACCGAAAGTATTTAAATTAGGATTTTTCTCAGTTTAGTAGTAGTAAAGTTGAGAAAAATCCAAATTTTAAGACTTTCGGTATTCACAGAAGGCATTTAGGAGTCCAAAAGTTAGGAGTCCTAACTTTACTACTGCTAAATTGAGAAAAATCCTAATTTTAAGACTTTCCGTATTTACAGAAGGCATTTAGGAGTCCTAAAATTAGGAGTCCTAACTTTACTACTACTAAATTGAGAAAAATCCTAACTTTAAGACTCACGGTATTCACAGAAGGCATTTAAGAGTCCTAAAGTTAGGACTCCTAACTTCTGTGAATACCGAAATGAGTAAGTGCATTCTGTGAATACCAAAATGAGTAAGTGCCTTCTGTGAATACCAAAATGGTAGTAAGTTTAGGATTTTGTCTTAAGTTAGTTCTGTGAATCGGGCCCACAGAGACCTATGAATGGGCATTTCAGTGTACAGAAGTAGTGCTCCCGTAGTACTCTTTTATGAACTAATCCCTGGCTTTGTGAACTGGCTCCAAAACATCCAAAATGGAAATACGATTGCAATATTCACTGGCTATTCATATAAGATGCGAATGAATAGAAAGGGCTGTGCCCACTTAGCAGTGCGAAGTGGTATAAATACAGGATTTCCTGGACAAGAGCAGATAAGACTTAATAAAGCATCGTTAAAAATCGGAGCAAATTCTGCACCTGTTGTACCACAACTTTATCCACCTTTTGCTACACTCGATTTCCCTTGGTGTGATGTAGCTTTGCAGCATTATTACAAATCGCCTGCAACATTAGAAATGTGTGGCAGTCTGATTATCATAGTTTTACTGATTTTCAAGCTGCTCTAATATAAATGCCCTGCCTTTTGATACTAGGTTCCAAAAAACATTTTAAGCAGCGATGTAGCAGAAAGAGAACTTTTTGTGACAGATAGTTTCATGATTTATCTGCTCAAAAACAAATTTCCTGCAGGTATGTGTTCAGATGTAAATCACTCCAAGCTCTTGGTTTTGTATTTCCTTCTGTCAGAAGTGAGCAATAGTGCCTGGCAACCCAATGTTAAATAACAAGAGAAGAGCCGGTGAAAAAACAGATTTATTGCTTTTAATTATTTTTATTGATTTTAAACGTGGTAAAACCAAACCACCGTGTAAAACAGACAAAATAGAAAATAGAGATGCCCCATTTCATTATCTTGCTCAGTTGTCACAAATGACAAAATAATCTCAGAAGGTTACATCTCTCTATGGAGGCTGCGAGGTTCTAACATCAGATAGAATTAAAACCTGAAACTTAGCTGACATTGAGCGTATTATACCATTACTACAAACGTGTTTATGTAGTATAGCCTATCCTGCACATAATGTTCTACAGTGGCCCACTTCCAGAAGTTTCACTCTATATTTGAAGTGAAACTATTTTCTATTGAACGAATGAATGATATAGTTTGGTAACGCACATGAATGACCGAGAAACACAACCGGGGTATCTCGGTGCACCGTCAGTACAGAGAGGCCAAATCAGATCTCAAACTGTGCAGGTTTTAGAGCTTTCTTAAATGTGTTATAGTCCTGGGAGGATCTGACAGAAAATGGCAGTTTGTTCCAGAGAGTGGGGACCAAATAAGAATAAGACATTACACCACATCTAGAAAGACTAATATGGGGGACAGACAGTAGCTCTCACTCACTGGAATGCAGATTCCTAGCAGGGTGATAGCATTTGAGCCTCTGACATAAATACTCAGGACCTTTACCCAGCTGGGCTTTGTAGGTTAAGCAGCGGAATGCTGTCCTTTCCTATACTGAAAACCAGTGAAGTGATTTTAGAAGGGGAGCAGAGGCCGTGCTAGGCGGCCGATTGCAAATCAGCCATGTCGCTGTATTTTGCACGACCTGCAATTTCGACAATAGCGACTCATTGGCAGAAGCCAATAGTGCAATGCTTTAGTCCAACCGGCTTACTACAAGACCCTGCACCAAGGTATTCCTGGCAGATAGAGGAAGAGATGGCAATGCCTTCTTGAGAAAGCGTAGTATGTGGAAACAGATGCCCTTAGTACATAGCACTTGCTCTTTCATTTCAAGCTCCTGATCCATCTTCACCCCTCAATTTTTTACGACCTTGCTAGGAATTCATTCGCCCACCAGTCTGGAGATCTTGTTGTTTATGGATTGTGTTGGAAGCCTCAGTTGCGAATAACCCGACTGATATCTTGACTGTAGTGATATCGCAACTGTGGGTAAAAATGTTTTCCATTGTTGTAACGTCACAAAGGGAAGTTCTGAGCGACATCATAGATGTAGCTTTCGCTGTCTATTTGATGTCACCTGGACCCCATGCTGAAAAATGTCCTTTGATTTACTGTTCAGCATTGTGATCTTCTGTTTGATGTTTTATAGCATTTTAATACTGCATTAACAACTGCCACCTGATTAACCCAAGGCCATGTTGTGTGCCTTTATTGTACCTATCTAATACCTCAGGCCTTCTCGCTTTTGATGTGCCTCATACTAAGTTTCATATTTGGCATGCAAAAGCAAGAAAATATCTTAGTTATGACCCAGCGCAAAACCTGATCAGGGATTAATAATCGATAATATCACAAAACAATGGCCCATACACATTCACCCAGAATGCCTGATGCGTTGGGGTCAATTTATAGACAATCAATTCTTTTTTCTTCAAAAATCCATGCATGGTATTACAGAATACATATCTAACTTTTACATCAACTGTCCTTCTACTTGGTCGTTGAACCAATTAGTTGAAAAGTTGATGGTAATGATAATACTCCCTGAATAACTTTTCAGTCAGCTAAATATTCACAGACTCTCAGTGAGGTTAGTAAAGTTTATCTAAAAATAAATGCTCAATGCATATGGTCAATCAATGCAAACCATGAAATTCACAAGAGGGAGAGTAACATCAGCAAATTCAAATAAAACAAACTCATCATTCAGTTATGACGTGTGCATGAAGGGTGGATAGTTTAACAACCGCAACGACGCCACCATCCACCACCCTCCGCACCTGGACCCCGATCAGCACCGAAGACACCATCCGCACCATGAACTCCATCCACTCCGGATCTCCGACTGACCCCTGCCCTCACCACGTCTTCAACAAGGCCGACGCTGTCCTCGCACCCCACCTGCGGGACATCATCAACACCTCCTTCGACTCCGCCACCTTCCCTGAGAGCTGGAAGCACGCCGAACTCAGCGCTCTCCTCAAGAAACCCACAGCAGACCCCACCGACCTCAAGAACTACCGTCCCATCTCGCTCCTCCCGTTCCCGGCCAAAGTCATCGAGAAGACCGTCAACAAACAGCTGGCCGCCTTCCTCGAGACGAATGGATCCCTCGACCCCTCACAGTCCGGCTTCCGAGCGAACCACAGCACCGAGACCGCCCTCATCGCCGCCACCGACGACCTTCGAACTCTGATGGACAACGGAGAAACAGCGGCCCTCATCCTCCTGGACCTCTCCGCGGCTTTCGACACTGTCTGCCACCGCACCCTAGTACAGCGCCTCAGCAACATCGGAATCCAGGAGAAGGCGCTGGAATGGATCACCTCCTTCCTCGACGGAAGAACACAAAGAGTCCGCCTACCACCGTACAAGTCAGAGGCCACCAAAGTCATCTGCGGCGTACCCCAAGGATCCTCGCTGAGCCCAACCCTCTTCAACGTATACATGAGCCCCCTCGCGGCCATCGCACGCCAACACAACCTGAACATCATCTCCTACGCCGACGACACCCAGCTGATCCTCTCCCTGACCAACGACCCCGCCACCGCCAGAGCCAACCTGCACGAAGGGATGAGAGACGTAGCCGAATGGATGACGACCAGCCGCCTGAAACTGAACTCAGACAAGACGGAGGTCCTCATCCTGGGCTCCACGCCCTCCGCCTGGGACGACTCCTGGTGGCCCCCCGCCCTGGGCACCGCACCCAAACCGACGGACCACGCACGCAACCTGGGCTTCATCCTGGACTCCTCCCTCTCCATGACCAGACAAGTCAACGCCGTCTCCTCGTCATGCTTCAACATCCTGCGCATGCTACGTAAGATCTTCCGGTGGATCCCCACCGAGACGAGGAAGACGGTCACCCAAGCCCTCGTCACCAGCCGACTGGACTACGGCAACGCCCTCTACGCCGGAACCACTGCCAAACTCCAGAAGAGACTCCAGCGGATCCAGAACGCCTCGGCGAGACTCATCCTCGACATCCCCCGACGCAGCCACATCTCCGGACACCTGAGAGATCTGCACTGGCTCCCGGTCAACAAGAGAATCACCTTCCGGCTCCTCACCCACGCGCACAAAGCCCTACACGACCAAGGCCCGAGCTACCTCAACAACCGGATCAACTTCTACACTCCCAAGCGCCTCCTCAGATCAACCAACCACGCCCTCGCCACCGTCCCCCGCATCCGAAGAGCGACAACAGGAGGAAGATCCTTCTCCCACCTGGCCGCCAAGACCTGGAACTCACTGCCGACCAATCTGCGCCTGACCCAAGACCACCTCTCCTTCAGGAAGAAGCTCAAGACCTGGCTGTTCGAGCAGTAGCGGCACCCCCCCCCTCCCAGCGCCTTGAGACCCTACGGGTGAGTAGTGCGCTATACAAATGACCTGATTGATTGATTGATTTAAGAGACATCAGTTTCAGCAAAGGGGATAGATGAAGAGACATAAGTTTCATCTAAATAATACGTGACAAATATACCTATGATGGAGTGGATAGGTGGAGAGACAAAAGTTTCAGAGACTAAAATACATTTGCAAGTACATTTTTCAAGAACGAACCCAAATAATACTAACTCAAAGGAAAATGGAAAACCACCCCATTGGCCAAGGTGATGGTAGGGGTTCCCTGATATAGGATCAGGGAACAAAGACTTCAAGACCCAGGAGCAAGACAGGAACAGCTAGGCCTCTCTGCAAACCAATGAACAGCAACGCATCCACCCTTCTTTTCTCTCTCCTCGCAAGCCCAAACCACACCCCTAAAAGCACCCCAGTTATACCCTAAAACCTACATGTCCATCCCACATCAGTTGAAACAATTCTCGTAACTCAGCAGTTGATTGGTGGACTTAGGAGGTGGCCTGTCTCACCTAAGTGACTTCATTCAGACTTTGGGCATATTCATTGTTCTACACCCCTTCCCATAGCCTAATTCTTGACTTGTTCTACGTTTTGGTCACATGTTACATTTGTACATTTTTATTCATAATAGTCGGCAATGTCCGCAGAAAGAGTCTTTAGTCCCATGGTTGGTCACATCACTTGGCAAGCACTCAATATTCTCCTTCAGCATATGGCCTTGAACCTTTGTTCTCTTCTTTGCAGCACCCAGCGCTCCTGGCTGTTCTGTCATAACACTCTCATTTTCATCCCAGCCCCTCCTTTATCTGGCTAACTTAAGCATCATGGTGTCTCATCCAACTCGCTATAATAAATGGAACATGGAAAATCATTAATTATGTGATAATGCACTTTTGGCAGTTTACCACCCACCTTAGCACTATTCCCTATTAGCGTTTTCCTAGCTTAAGATTTAAGCAAAAGCAGCATTAATTGTTATGTCAAAGCAAGATGCAACATGCAAACCAGAAAATGCACATGCGGCCTTGTCATGCATTATTTCTTGTTTCCTCTTTCTAAACACAATGTAAATATGGTTTTAGTTCTTTCATGTATTATTTCACGTTAGTGCATGCATGCGCAAAGCTTTTTCCCTCGTTTTTATGTAAAGTGCATGCCAGTCTACTATTACTACTTACTGTTAGTACATATTACGAGGCTGTTAATTTAAGCTGGTTTCTTTTTGTAAAATACTTCTCCATCAGTAACAAGTAATTTTTTTTCACTATTGTCATGGGAAGGTCGAGCACCTGCTAACTCCCACTGACAGTCCACATGTTGGATTTTGCCACATGAACTTTCATACAGTTCCTCATGTGAAAAACAATGCATAAAAGTCTGGATTACTTTGTCACAAGATTTATATTTTTGCTTATTTGTTCATATTAAACATGTTTAAAACTTCAAATAGGCTCAGAGGTACTATTTTTCATTGACAGGACTTAGATGGCTGGCCAGGAACTGCCTGCTCTCTGCCTGAGGTGCTAAGAAATCTCAGACTCCATGCACTAAAGGTAAGGGAGAGATTTCTCCAAGGGAGCTCGAGTTGAACGCAAGCCTGCACTCAACCCTCTGATCAGGTTTGACAGTATTAGCACACCTAAATTAAAAAGATGAAGTTGTTCATCTGTTTCTATGCTTCCTTATTTGGGTGATTAAAAGCTATACATTTGCCATCTAGGTAGGAAATGACCTTTACATGCTGGTTCGATAGGAACATGCAGAAGGAGTAGAACCAACTGAATAAAACTAGTGTATGTTTCCATGGTATAGAGCGAGAGGGCTCCATAACAGTGCGGAAAGAGGAAGATAGGCAGAAGTCCCAAGACCCTCGCATAGACCCTAAGAGAATAGATGCATGTACAAAAGAGGTTCATCGATCCAGCCGCTCTAGCTCCTCCCCTAGGTTCATGGCCAATGCAGGTGCCTGTGTTGCAAGCAGGATTGTTTTTGTGCAGGAAGGGCACCTTCTTATAGAAACAAAATCCTGGGAGGCATATTCCTCTTTCTATGTGTGCTGCACAATGCAGCACACATAGAAAGAGCAAGAAATGAGAAGAAATGGAGATATTTATCCCTGTTTCCCCTCCCTAGGCAAGGTGTAAGATGTAAGGTGTAAGATTTTGGCACATCCCCAGGTTTACAAGTTCGTGTAAATTTGGGGATGTGTCAAAATCCATGAGAGTTGCATGGGAACATCCATGCACCATCCACGTAACACTTTCCCAGGTCAGAGTAACGTAGCGATTTGCAAGGAGTTGCGTTATTCCAGATTTGTGAAGCCACTCAGAGTTCAGTGTCTTTGTGTGCCTTCAAAAATCTGACTAAAAGATTTTTGTCATGAATGTACCACTTTGCGTTGTGCAATTGTGACACAACGCTCAAACAAATAAGCCCCTAAGAATCTAGTGGAGTTGGGTATAGTAGCCAATCATTGTGTGCAATGCCGAAAAAGACAAAAGAATCACACACATTTAAACTTATGCAATCATTTCAGCAGAGCATTAGGGGAAAGGGAGGAGAGCCCCAAACCTGAGAGGAAAGCGAAGTCAGTTGGGATATGGGTTGGCAGCATGACATATTGGAAGGAGGAGAGGGAAGGAAGCCACAGCAGATGGGACATGTTTTAGCTGTGGAAAGTTGAAACGCTGAAAAAGAGATTGCCCCAACCTAACATCAGTAAATTCCTAACAGCCCCAATCTCCCAAATTTACCCGGGTGACAAAAAAACAGTGGTCAGAATATAGAACAGATTGGGAGGTTCTGACTCTACCATGAATATCCTAATCTGTGTTGATCAAAAGGGCTCTGAGTTGAAATGTTCAATACATTGTAAACTCACTTCTTGCCTTATTGTCAAAGTTGTTTATTTCTGGATCAAGCCCATAAAACGTAAAATAAAATATAAAAACAATTTAATAAATACTTATATAAAATAAGATGCATATACAGAATAAAAAAACAAAGAGAATAGCAACAGTTAAAATTGCAGTTCATTTAAAACAATATATTAGTATAGCAGCGGTACGGACAAAAAGTGCATATGTATAATTTGTTATAATTACAAGGGTCAATGGTGCCAGATCCAAATGGCAAGTTGGAATACTACAGCAAAAGTCCTATGGATGTCCTCATATGCCTCACAACTAACCCCGGGCGGAGACCTTCGATCCGCCCGTGGAGTGTGCAGAGATTTGCCTTCTCCGCATTGCGCGGAGAATGCGGAGAAGGCAAATCTCAGCACACTCCGCAGCGCAGCGGAGTTGGCAACCCCCCTATTAACAAGTAAGTAAACATTGATCAAAAATAAATTTAAAACCACTTACCTCTGTACTGCGGCGTCCCTGGGCTGCCCTCCTCCTCTTCCTTGCCCTATCGGTAATCCTTGTGAAAACAGCTTCTAAGCAGGAAGCGATTGGCCCAAATTGATTGTCCCTAACTGAAGTCTTAAGATATAAGAACCAGAGATTATTTTGGCAGGTTTTTCACAAGGTTATTCAACAACTTCCAGCACCATTGAATGTGCGGTTCAACACCAGCAATAAGTCAACCATTTCACAAATCTATATGAAGCACTTCCTCAGACAGTTCCTATCAGGGAAGAAGAAAAAATAGATTTATATGTCATGGCTGGCATCAAAGCAGATACTTTTCCCTGATTTTGTCTGGATGAGACAATAACGGAGAATAACTCCTTACGTCCTGGTAAGACGCCTGGCCCAGATAAGGTACCTGGAGACCTTAATCCTTTAGAGCTTAGTGTGTGGGGACCTTATATTATTGTCCTATCTGATAAGATTATGGCAGGTGATAGTATACCCGCTTCCTGGCTAGGTGCAAAAATAATCCCCATTTTTAAGAAGAGTGACAAGATCTCCTTGTAACGACAGACAAACCAGTCTGATTGATAACCTCTAAAACTTTTTCTGTCATAAAAATTTTTGTTAACTTTATGGACGTTTGGATGAGAGCAAGATGCTATCTCCCTTCCAAGCAGGGTTCCGCACCAAAGTGAGCGCCGTTGACCAGGTCTTCCACTTAAATCTTGCAAGATGGAAGTATTTGACAGTCTCTAATGACCATCTCTACATAGCCTTCTTAGATCTGAGGGCTGCCTTTGACCTGGTCCCCAAATGTCAATTGTGGCCAACTATGGCCCGAATGGTTGTCAAACCATGCTTCGTGGACATCCTTATTAGACTTCAGGAAGGGAAGTATGCCCAAGTGAGATAGAGGTTTAGGGTTTGAGTTCACAGACCGAATACCTATTTACAGTGGAGTGTGCCAGGGCTGTGAGCTTGCCCCTACTCTCTTCTCGCTTTACATCAATGATCTGGTGGACCATTTCTTAAATGGTGTCCACAATTGTGTTAGGCTTGGGGTTTGCCAACTCCCTCATTATTATTTGTGGCTGACACTGTGTTACTTTCCTGCACACCTATTAGACTGCAGAATCGGCTAAACAGATTTGTTGAGTATTGTGATAATAGAGTCCAAGGTTATGGCCCTAAAATCCCATAGATCATTTAAAGAGGGGTTTTCCTTGTGTGGGACAAACCCCCAGCAGGTAGATCAGTTCGAGTATTTGGGAATGAGGTTTGACAAAACCACCAAATGGAAGGCTCACATTTTAAAATCAGAAATCTCCCTGCTCCATGATGCAACAGCAATCATTAAGCACTATAAAGTTACTACATCAAAAACAGTTCTAAGTTATTGTGATCCATAGGGCCAAGGTGCAGACAGCTTCTCTGTATGGTGCAGAAGTATGGAGAGTGAATAGTCTAAGTGGGCTGGATACTAAGGAAAGTTGCCTCAGAAAATCTTTGTTCAACCTCCTGAGAAGCCCACTTGTTATTTGACATCAACCTCAAAAGAATTGGAAATTTAGCTAGGTTGAGCCCATTACTCCTTAGGAATTGGCACCATATGGATTAACAGTGAAGGCGGTAGTTAACCTAGGGAATAGTACCACCATACAATAGCTCAGCTACATTAAAACCCAACGGAAATTATTCGGTTTGGGTATGTATTTGTCTAATTCATTTCAAATCAATATCAACTGAAAGTCAGTTGTTAAAAAGAAATTCTGGGCTCACACAATCGATTCTTACCATCGCAATGCAAAGACAGGAGGGCTGACGTATCCTTTCTTGTCCTTTTAAATCATACCCTTATTCGAACCATATATGAATGTGAAAGGGCCATGTCAGTATATTCTAGATCTTTTCTAGAATCACAAGTCAATGGTACTTTTTCTCAGCATGAAAATGTGGAGGGAGAGAAATTGTTAACAATGTCAGCCAGTTCAAAAGCAATTTCACAGACCACCAAATATGGTTGGTTAATTTATTACAAAGCCAAAAATAACTGGACATGAAGACAACACAAGATGAGGGTGTAGAAATACATTGGAATTAACATAAAGCCAAATCTGTGAATAAAGTTGAGTCGATGCAGCATGCACAAGACAATTAAATCAAGAAATGGAATGCAGCGATCAAAAAGCATGAGTCCAAATTTCTCTGCATCGAGGGCTGATGAGTATAAAGCATCAATCTATCCCTACACTGCCGCTAACGTGACATCCCTACTTAAGCATCCTTCAGGGTAAAGTGGATAAGAAGGTGCCAGAAAGTAGAGTCTTCCTAAAGAGTCTCTACACTTCAGTGGGTCAGGTAGCATGAAGCTACTAAGAGAGAGCTTGTTCTAAGATGCTCTCTCTCCAAAGACAGAGAAGAACCGAGGCTCTTTCCCTACTTGTAACGATATGATATTACAGGTATCTTCAGCATAATGGCCTTGATTCCCAGACCTTCTGCGTTGTGATAATATACAATAGCTCTCCATATCGGCCTTAACTCTCAATGTATCCTCTTCTCCCCTTGCCTAACTTCTAAAACAAAGACATTATGCTAACTAACAAGGGCTTTTCTTCCATCTGCAATACAAACATGAAAAAGAACAAAATCCACAGCACACATCAAAGTCAAACTGTTAATTCTAAAGTGAGAACTTCCAGGGTAATGCATTTCAGGCCTACAAGATTCAGCTAACATAAGAAAAATAAAGCATGAGCTTTACATAATTGCATAGAATATAACACACATTTTTTTAATATTCCTACCGACATATAAAATGACACGATTAATAAACACATGAAATAATGGATAGTTGTCCGATGCACAACACAAATTCTTCACGTTAGTGTTTTCTGCTAGTTACATTTGATTTCCACATTAATCTCTCATGTTTTCCATGTAACGACCTAAATATATATCGTTTTATGTTATTACCTTTAAAAATCCTAATACTTTATGTTAACATGAGAAAAGATTATAAGTGGATGTGATTATAAAGCATCCCTACAATTTAAATTAATTTTGCGCTACATCAGATGCCTTCGAAACACTGCTAGCACTCACTCTGCTAATAAAATTTAGAGTTTGTACAATCCTAATAAATACATTTACACGCAAGGGAGATCCTGCAGGCTCGAAAACACAGAACTGCTCAATCTACAACAACTGCATTTGGGATGTAGAATACTTACTTCTTTTTGCTTGGCATATGATGAATCGAGATGGTCTTGGTTAAGCCCAATTGCTTTACCTTGGGCGTAAGACTCTACCCTGAAAATTCTAAGACTGACTGCAGCATTTTTGATGGCGCTAAATCTCGGGTGCTACCTACTAGTTGTGAGTAACCCTGGGCATGGTGGGAGTAGCGGGGCTACGCGGAGGTCCACGAAGTTGCAAACAAAATCTGTGGAACTCTATGTAGCTCTGCTACGCCACCTCCTCCACCCCCCTATTAACAAGTAAGAAAACATTAATCAAAAATACATTTCAAAGGACTTACCTCTGTACTGCGGCGTCCCTGGGCTGCCCTCCTCCTCTTCCTCGCCGTATCGGTAATCCTTGTGAAAACTGGCATGTGCACGCACCCGCGCATGCTCATTTCTTGTGAGTAAATAATAATTCTCACAATAAAGTAGTAATTGTGTATTTATGAACCACTCTGCTTTGCCTGATTGATTCACGGTCGCCAATTAGATGCTCCTTAGCAAGGCAGCACTCACTCAAGTGCCACAAAGAGGCGTGGTTTACCCTTACCTTACAAGCCTTCATAACTTTGGAGCATAAGATGTTTAGAGTGTTAACAAGAGCATTGTGTATATTCCCCAAGGGTATTTCATTAACTGAAATGCTTTCAAAAGGACCCAGTAAGCTATTGAAGGTCGTATATATTTGCAAAATTATATCTGAGTTATAACTAACCTTAGAACATTTAACAGCTTTTCTATTATTTGTAAGTGACAAGGTTGTTTCAGAATGACACAGTCAGACAGGGTATCGGTGGCAGGATGACATAATGGAAGGAGGAGAGGCAAGGAAGCCACCACAGATGAGTTGTATTTTAGCTGTGGCCAGTGGAAACATTGGAAAAGAGATTGCCCCAATTTAACGTCAGGAAATCCTCCACAGCCCAAATCTCCCCAAAAAACATTAGTCAGACTTATTGTACAGCTTGGAAGGTTCTGGCTGTACCATGAATATCTCATTCCCTTTGGTCCAAAATGCCCTCATGTGAAATGTACAATAAATGTTAAATTGATGTCTTGCCTTATTAAACTGGCACAAGTCGGTCTGCTCTTAAATTTCCTTTCATTATCCTTCTCAGACTTTGAACTTGATACAGTCAGCATCTCAAATCAAATATTTGCCCTCCACATTACTGATTGGTTCAGCATCATATTTGTCCTGTTACTGATAAACATATTTATTGAGCCAGACTTCACCAGCAAATTGATTAGGTATGATTTTACCATGTAAACTAAATTGTACTAGAGATTGAACTTTTTCAAATATTCTCAAATGCCTGAAGAGTAAACTACGTTACATGAACAAGTTCTCTCTACTTTATGGTCTCCACATATAAATGGTATACTTTCGACTGACCCTGTTAAGATCAAGGAGAGTGGTATGAAGAAATTGCCCTGTATTCCACAGTTAATTTACCTCCTGAAGCAGAAGCTGCAATTCAATCTGGTAGTACTGGTTGTAAGAAATTGGAATGTTTAGCCCAACGGCAATGCTCAGTAGTCGAATAACTGCCACATTGGGCCCGGTCTTCCAGAGGTTTTTGGAGCCTGAAGGCTTCTTAGTCTCATGTATCAACATTTGTTAAGAGGAGTACACTGTGACCCTAGCCAAGGATACAGGGCATTGAGGACAGCACATGGGTGTGAATACTCATTTCAGGAGAGGACAGCAGGGTCCAGAGCAGGTTTAATTGGAATTGGTCAGCTGGAAATTTGCTGAAAAGGCCTCTGTTAGCATGTTGTGTTCCTGTAGCTTGAGCAGGAGGTCAGCCATATGGACCTTAGAGTCCCCTTCTTTGTCCTGGGTACAAGAGTGAGAGCGTTCACAGTCTTCTAGGCTCTACTCAAGTCACAGGCAGCAGGTCAAGTACCCTTCTGTTCTTTCACAGGTCCAGAATGGATCCTAAGGAGAGTACTGGGTTGTCACATGTATTCCCTGCATTAGCCTGTGAGTGGGGTAATGTCCTGGCAATTCCCTTATCAATGGGGTACACATTCCCAAGACTGACCCTGCCAACCTCTGCACCATTTACTGTGTGTCATACTGAAAACAATCCCAAAGTGCCCCTCTCTACATAAAACCAATATGGCAGAATATTGCTTCCACTGTTCAGAGCTCCCGAGCCCACCCCAGTGGTGCGGCCAGAGAAATGAGCAACCACCTCCTCTCTGGTCATCCTAAACCAGTTCTTGGGGTGGCTCCTCACCCAATGGGATTGCTGCCTGGCTGGCCAGGGGAACAATGGAGGGTCCTGCAAGCTAACATTTGCCAGTGTAGGCCTCTTTGAAGTTAATTGAGTTCCTGTGTCTTGCCCAGATAGTCATCCTGCGATAAGAACAGAATACACCCCCATACCCAAGTTTTGTACCTTCTCTGCAGTTTTCACACCTCATCAACAGCCCTATTCAGTTGTAAGGCAATAGTTAAAGCTCATGCAAATGAGCTTCCAGAGGTTTCATGCAGGAAAGGTAACATTCTAAAAGTACCATTTCCAAAATATTTACTACAACTATGATTTCACTGAAAACCTCTTTTAACTCCATGCGCGCTGCGGGTTTTCCCGCTGTGCGCTGACATTTGCGAAAACCCGCTGTTCATGACGAGCTCAGCTCGTCATGAGCGTACGACAGGCGTAACTCATGACGAGCTAAGCTCGTCATGAGCGTCGAAGGGGTTAAAATGTGGCTCAAACCATGCTGTGCCTTAATAACGCAGTCCAAACCATAAATGCGTCTTTACAATGCATTCCTTTACCACACTACTTGTTTCAATGACTTGCTTTAAGGACCCATGTCCTTGAGAAGTAGAAATGCAAAAATGTGGCTTCCACATCTATTAGGGCAACCAATAGTTTGCTGGGACCCCCTGTTGTACACTTTTTAAGACCAGTGGAAGAAGAGCGTTGTCCACAATTCTGAGTTCAGAGATAAACATTGATTAAACAATGGAGGCAGAGCTTTCATCCAAAAGCCAGCGTCTGTGGCATTATTTGCTTGTATACATCCAAAAGACAGGTTGCTTACAAAGCTCTAGATTGTTTTGTATTGTTGGATTTACAAATAGTTTGCAGAAGTGCCCCATTTTTATTTTGACAAGTTGCCCCCGAATTGCTATTTATAGAAGTGTCTTAGCACTTGTGAACAGTTATGTTGGATAAATTACAACACAACTGACAATTTTCTGAATTTATCCGTTTCTCTACTTTACTTATTTTTCTCCTGGGCTAAGCTATTGGTGTACTAGCCAGAATTATGACTTTGGGGCTTGAGTTTGCATCTCTAACTTGGGACGACGTTTCATATAGTTACAGCAAGTTAGTTGAAAAATCTGTCCATTTCTGGGGATAGTTTATTTGGTTATATAAAGAGTTTAGTTCTTTAAATACACACCACAAAGGAAGGGAGCAGATCGAGACTAGCAATGTCTGCTTCAATTTGAGACCTTCCAATTTTGACTTTCTTTTAGGTTTGACAAATAAGGTTTGGACATTAGACTTTCCTTCTCTCAATGCTTGTTCCCCTCAATATGGATGTCAATCAGTGAGCAAAGTGGTGACAGCCCATGTGTTTCTATGTTGAAGTCATTTATTTCATGAAATGTAAGTAAATTTGATAACGTGTAATCTAATAGTTTTTTAGACAAATTGGTAACATATTGGTGCAGCAGGGTGGGCACCTTTAAAATGACCATTTAAAATTGTTAAATCTGCTGAGTGCAATAAATTAAGAAATGATTCACCTGGTTTATTCTTTCTTTCAAAAGAAGATTTTTATATGGTTGGTAAGTTTCATATTTGGTTTTGGGGCATAACTGATTCTGTCACTTCCAAGTCAGATCTTAAATTAATGTTTAAGGTTTCCTCTTTGGCACCAATATGCCTCAGGAAATGCTAGTTTCAGCAAACATGTTAGTCTTCAAGTTTATTTAATACCAAATGTTTCAAAGCTCCCTGGGATCGATGTGTACATTAAGTATGGACAGTGGTGTTCCAGTTCGAGTGTGGCTCAGTTGTTCATCATTATTCCAAGCAACCAAGTTACGTCTATGTTTATGCATACAATTTCATGTGGCAGTAGTGAAGGTAGATAGAAAAGCTACCCTTTGGGCGATCTTTATTAAATTCTCTTTGTGTTGATAGATGATATTCAATATGCCCTATCAAGGGAAGTAATGATTCATGTTATGTTTCCTTAAATACTAATATATCAAACATATATCAAACATTTGCAAGAATTTTACTGCTTCCTCACCTGCTCCATGCCTGCTAGTCCTCCTATGTTCCATAAGCCGATCTACACTGATTGTCAGGGAATTTGGATGAGACATTTTTTGTGAGTTCCTATTTCTTTTGCCCAATACTGTTTGGAAGATAATTCCAAATTGTTTCTTTTTGTGTCATCTTGTCCTAGAACAGTTGCACCTCTCAAAATTGTGGTTCTCATTTATGGGCTTTTTCCATAGGGCAGCGCTGCAGGCTGAATAAAAGTGATGCACTGCAGAGGACCATGTGTTTTTTAAACAAATGATGGTGTGGTGGGCCCATGGTAGTGCAGTGCATTGTAGGCGCAATGTACAGCTTGTTTGGTCCTGAAGAGAACTCCCTATAACCCAAAGAGTTTGAAAGGCGTAGACCTGTTTGCTATACAGCTTTAGGATTAACCACAAATGTCATGAATTAGGAAAATCACTAAAAAAGATTCCATGGCTATAAATGTTGAATCTCTTGCTTGATATGTATATATTGTAATGTTGTTTTTGTATCAATTGTTGTAGATAGAGTGTGGCTGTGAATGCCGGAATGAATGAGAAGAGTGAGAGAAGTTGAATGAATTTTTTTAGGATATTTTATGGTGCAAATGTAAATCTTTTAGATTACATAAAGAGAAACAAAAAAGAAAAATTGATTTTGCTATGTGACAAAAAGAAAAAGAAATACAATTGATTCATTTCAGACTGAACAAAAGGTCTATGGAACATATTTTTTAATTGTCAATACGTTCCTTTGAAACTTCCCCAAATAGAATGGCAGTACTGGCAGTTATTTTGTTTTGACCATCTAAAATAGATCACCATTAACATATATCCTTTTAATTGCAGAGTATGTACCAACCAAGGACAGCTCCTCCAGAGTACCGCCCCTGCTAAAAAATCAAAATAAAATCAAAATAAAATGATTTTATTTTTGCCTGTCTTATCGCCGCTGACGTGAGTGGGGCAGAGCAAGGCACTCCCCTGTGACAGGCATTGTTGTGGAGTGGTGGTATGCATGCATGACAGTTTGGCCGGCCGTCTTAGGCTGGCCAAACCATCATTATGAAATAGGTTTTTTCAACCCGGCTGTGGGGAGAAATGCCACTGACTCTCAGTTACTGTCTGAGCGGCAAACCAGGACACTCAGACCAATCCCGATTCAGAAAAGGGGGTGGTGATGAACAGAGTGTCTGAATTAAGCAGACCACTCTTACCCAGTCCAAAGATCAGGGCTTGATCCATCACCGTTATTTAGCTCACTGACCCATCCCAGCTCAGAACCTGGCTATATGCAAATTAGTCTGTCCCTGGCCCAGTGCATCATGGGAACAGGGCAGACCAAACTACCAAGCCAATGGAGACAAGCTACCGGGGACCGGTTTCTGGCATTTCAGCCTCGTCGGCCCGGCTTGCTTGAATCCTGATGGAGCAGTGAGCAAGGGACTCATGTCTGAGTATACCCTGCCACACCTATAGTGGCCAAAAACGATTCAGAAAAGGGGGTGGTGATGAACAGAGTGTCTGAATTAAGCAGACCACTCTTACCCAGTCCAAAGATCAGGGCTTGATCCATCACCGTTATTTAGCTCACTGCCCCATCCCAGCTCAGAACCTGGCTATATGCAAATTAGTCTGTCCCTGGCCCAGTGCATCATGGGAACAGGACAGACCAAACTACCAAGCCAATTCTTCACCAGAAAGGAGACAAGCTACCGGGGACCGGTTTCTGGCATTTCAGCCTCGTCGGCCCGGCTTGCTTGAATCCTGATGGAGCAGTGAGCAAGGGACTCATGTCTGAGTATACCCTGCCACACCTATAGTGGCCATAAACGATTCAGAAAAGGGGGTGGTGATGAACAGAGTGTCTGAATTATGCAGACCACTCTTACCCAGTCCAAAGATCAGGGCTTGATCCATCACAGTTATTTAGCTCACTGCCCCATCCCAGCTCAGAACCTGGCTATATGCAAATTAGTCTGTCCCTGGCCCAGTGCATCATGGGAACAGGGCAGACCAAACTACCAAGCCAATTCTTCACCAGAAAGGAGACAAGCTACCGGGGACCGGTTTCTGGCATTTCAGCCTCGTCGGCCCGGCTTGCTTGAATTCTGATGGAGCAGTGAGCAAGGGACTCATGTCTGAGTATACCCTGCCACACCTATAGTGGCCAAAAACGATTCAGAAAAGGGGGTGGTGATGAACAGAGTGTCTGAATTAAGCAGACCACTCTTACCCAGTCCAAAGATCAGGGCTTGATCCATCACCGTTATTTAGCTCACTGCCCCATCCCAGCTCAGAACCTGGCTATATGCAAATTAGTCTGTCCTTGGCCCAGTGCATCATGGGAACAGGGCAGACCAAACTACCAAGCCAATTCTTCACCAGAAAGGAGACAAGCTACCGGGGACCGGTTTCTGGCATTTCAGCCTCGTCGGCCCGGCTTGCTTGAATCCTGATGGAGCAGTGAGCAAGGGACTCATGTCTGAGTATACCCTGCCACACCTATAGTGGCCAAAAACGATTCAAAAAAGGGGGTGGTGATGAACAGAGTGTCTGAATTAAGCAGACCACTCTTACCCAGTCCAAAGATCAGGGCTTGATCCATCACCGTTATTTAGCTCACTGCCCCATCCCAGCTCAGAACCTGGCTATATGCACTTTTCTCAGTCAGGGAATCATATTACCAGCCTGAGCGAAGCACTGGGATTGGCATCTGGGAAGATCGTCAGAGAGGAGCGAGGCGGCATCTGTCAGAGCAGCAGGTAAGTGCAATTTTATTTATTTTAATTATGTTCCATTTTGTCTGTATTCACTCCCCCTTGCCCCACCACTAACAAATGCTAGAAGCCACCACTGGTATGAACAAATCCTGAACAGCTTCCAGTCTGGAGAAGAATCCTGCTAAGGATAACAGCCTGTCATCCCTCGGCCAAGACACTCTCTGGCAAATACTGGACACCATAAAGACACCATCTCCAGTCGCCAACAAATACCAACAGCCAGCCCACCCCCAACTCTGGACTCTGAGGATACCCAAATTGAATTCCAATGTCATGCAATAGGAGTATAGTGGGAGTTGGTGGATGAGGTGGAGGCGGGGATGGGGACTGGGGCAGGCACCTTAGAGGGAGTTTATAGGTGCCTCACCCCCAATAAGAACACCTCTGAAGCTATAAGAAGCACTCCATGGCTAAGTCCCTTGCTTACATCATTGGTGTCATGAGGCACAACCACTAAAAAGTGTCATGCAGAAGTGGCACCAGATAGACTGCCAACCAGCTTGGGGTGATCCTCAGTTCACAGAACAGAAGCATGACTCCTATGTAGAAAAAACGGGGGCCATACACCAAAATGTTATTGCTGTGCTGGCAAACCAGCTGGCCCTTCTTAGTGCCGTGCTGCCTCACTTGGTAGAGCAGAGAAATGCTGCTGAGTACAGGGGATACACATCTTCAGCCCCTGATGTGTGTGTCCCTACATCACCTCTGGCACCAACAACATACCCTTCACGGGAGGCACCACATCAGAGAACTAAGATATGGGCTTCACCTCTTTCCACCAAAAAACAGGACATTAGAATTTCTCTGTGCCACATGGGCAGTTTCTCTTTTGACCTGTGCGTATGGCCATGACAGTGCACTTCTCAACTGGAACCGCCCTCTTTTTTTTTCAAAGCTGTTGCTCTCACCTATTTGTGTTCTGTCGATGTGGCCTATCTTCCCTAATAGCAATTAGGCCCTCCCCCTCGCTGGAACACTCTTCTCCTCTGAATGTTCCATGACATGTATCCTCCATGGACTCTGTCTGGACATCCAATGGCTCACAAACTATTTTGGGGTTGTTGTTCCAAGGACTACCAGTTGCTCCTTGGTTCATATGTCAATAAAATCACTTACTGGAACCAGTGTGTTGTGTGGCTGTTCATGATTGGACTAAGTAGACAAATGGTTTCCAAACTGTGGCCCAGGGGCCCCTGGGGGTCCATCAAGCCTCCTTACGGGGTCCGCTAATACTTAGAAAAGAATATTATTAACTGAATAATAAAGTGTATATCAATAAAGAAGCTAAACGTACATTGGAAAATTTCAAAGTGTGCTGTAAATGTGACGGAATTTGAAACTGGAGGTTAAAAATAAATTTGTAGGAGCAGTCTAGGTGCATCAAACAGAATATAGTATCACAGCAATCAATCAATCATGAGTTTGTTCAGCGTGACTACTCACCCGTAGGCGCCTCTAGGCGCTGGGGAGCGGGGAGGTGCAGGTTCTAGTCCATCAAGGAGGAGGTCTGTCAAAGAGCCATGTTTTGAGGTTCCTCTTGAAGATGGGGAGGGATGTCGTCTGTCTGAGGTGGAGCGGTAGGGCGTTCCAGGCACTGGCAGCAAGGAAGGAGAAGGAGCGGCCTCCCGATCTGGAATTCCTGGCACGGGGGACCATGACGTAGGAGAGCTGGGCTGATCGTAGGGTCCTTTGGGGTGCGTATAATTCGAGTCGGCTATTCATGGATGCTGGTCCGTTGTTGTGGAAGGCTTTGTGTGCAGGGGGAGGGTCTTGAAGGTGATTCTAGCCTTGATGGGGAGCTAGTAGAGTGTGCGCAGGTGCTGGGAGAGGTGGCAGTGTCTTGGCAGATTGAGGACCAGTCTTGCAGCGGCGGTCTGGATGTTTTGAAGCCTGCGGGTCTATTATAATTAAATGTTGACTTTTTATATATATATATATGTGTTTGCAAATTAAATAAAATGTGCCAGCATTTGTGTATTTGTTTGATGAATGTTTTTTTCTGGATTTTCCCTAAATTGTGTTGCGATTCAAATCCCCGACACTCCTTAGGCTGATGTCCCCGGGATCCAGTCATGATTAAGTGGGGATCCCCAGATGTCAAAATATTGGGAAAGAGGACCAGATGGATGCAGGTTGCCCGCAAGAGATGCACTTTGAGGCAAGTGTGACTAGACGGGTCCCTAAGTCCTTCTTCCATGGGGCATGAAACATCCAATGTTGGGGTATCTAGGAACCAACCTATATAGGAGGCAGACACAGGGTCCCTTACCAAGAAGAACATTCGGAATACAAAATTGTCCTATTAGGAGCCTGCTTGTTCATCCTGAAGAATGATGCAGACTCTATTGAGCCACAAGGCAGAAACATGTCGATGAGGGTAATAGTGGTCACGGGGAACTAGTTCCCCTTAATGCCACATTTTATTTTTAATAACATGTGCCATACACATAAAATAAATAGAGTTTGAGGTGCCAACTTTGTTTTTCATATACATATCACACAGGCTCATTATAAAATTAGAAGTGCCTCCCTTTCTCTGGTGTAGGCCCGCTCTCCGCCAAACCAAGTTTTTGGAGAGTGAAGGGATGTCCTATGATTGGCTTGGACAATGGAATTATCCACTCACTGCAACAAATGGGGCTATGTAACTTGCCAACTGGTTTTGGTATCATGAATAATACATTTTAACTGTGCCACTTCACAAATGCATATACTAGTAAGGAATCATGTTTTGGTATGCAGAGCATGCTCACAGAGCCTGCTCACATGGTCACCCAAGTCCATTGGAGTCCAAACTTTGGCTAGACCCTGAACTACAGGCACATGTATGAATCCGAGAGCAAGTTGCTGTTTGAGTGGCATTAATGTCTGACATGCCTGCAATCATTTAGACTGTACCAACTTTGGTAGGGTGGAGGAATGCATTTTGCATGCTTGGGCTTGGTATGATGTGAACACCCAATAGGAGGACAAATATCTTGCAAAAGCTGTTCGCTGTGCACATCAACATTGCATATGCTGTGTCTGGAATATGTGTTACACACCAACCGCACCCGTGTCCTGCTCAAATGTGGACTTGGCCAAACATACTGAGTCAGTAAAATACAGCCTATCCCATGCAAGATTTCTGTCACAAATTTTGGTTAACATGTTAGCACTTTCTCCCCATAGTATGGGTGTGAGAAATTTGAACTAATGACCATCAGTCGTTTTGGGGCACAACATAAGCACAGCAGATTCAGAGCCATCCTTCATGAAGCCTGCATACATTGGACATTATTTTACATGGCAATTTGGCCCTGCCTGATACCACTTACACATTTCACTTCAACCAATTTACGAGAACAAACACAATCCTTCAGAGCATCATGTAACACTCACTTGTAGCATTGGATCTCAGAAGCTCTCTACCTTGCTACTTGAAAATGTATTCGGCTTCCTGGCGCTGATACTCATACCGCTGTGGAACCCCTCCTGGCTTTCCCTGTGAAGTGTCCACTCCTGGGCACCCCCAGGGTGAAGCCAGGCATCCTTAGTGCTGTTGGGGCCGGTGTGGAGGCTAAGCAAGCTATTGCCCACAGTTGCAGCATGGGGCCCGTGATTAGAATAGGCACCGAGGCGAGAATTAACAGGTCCGAGGAAATTGAGCCCGAGACCCCGCCGAGGCAGGAATCGAACCGTGGTCCCTGGCCAGAACTCTGCATCAGGGTCTGCCACTCTAACCATTGAGCCACACTTCTCCTCTACTTATGTATGGGTGATGTCCAGCTACAAGACAATAAGATGGTACATTACTCTGTTAATGGTAAACATGTACACTGTGTACATATGAAGCACAGGACATGGCTTCACAAATCCCTGGTATTGTCTGTACTTTAAACTTGTAGCATAAGGCAAAGTTGGATAGCCCCAATGATGGACATATGTAAGCCTTGTTGCAGTGTTTTCAGATAATACCAGGCACATCATGTGTCAGGTGCCCAGAATGAAGACAAACTACAAGACCAGCCTAGCTTTGTACATCGTGCAAAGTGCCTATCTTGGATGGCTATGGGAGCAGTCCAATTTGACTCACCACACTCTGCATAGTATGATAATGCTCTGGCCTTCACAAGTCAATACATGTTATTTGCAATGCTCTATATATTAGACAGTACCAATGCTTGTTTGTGTTCTTCACTTAGCTCCAAACATGTGACCAGTGCACTGAGTGGACTGTATATGAACAGTGACCATTCCAGGCCTGTGCACTGTCATAAAGGAATTATTACAATTTTTGTGATATACATGTGACCCTTATGGGGGGTAAACCATACACCCTGTTTAACCTGCCGCCTGATGACGTGAGTGCGCTTCCCTGCAACATACATGGTACGTGGCCCCCACAGTTTGGAGTCATTTATGACCTAACAGTCCGGGTGACAATACTCCTTGCACAGTGCCAGATGGGTCCCACAGCATTTATGGGCCACCCCTGCACTGCATGGTATGTTTTGGCTATTGCAATGCCCCTATGAACAGTCCCCTGTGGAATGTTCTGTTTATTTTACTGAGTTAGCCTGTATAATGCCATACTAACCCATATACATAGCTGGTCCTTCCTGAAGCAAAACCATATAAAGGTGCGTGCAAAAGCAACACAGATAAAAGTTCATGGAATATATGCACTTACCGGTAGGCTCACCAACTTCAACCCCAAGGTGATCAAGGAGATCTGCTTCCCAGCTGATAACATCTGTCCATTAGTGCTTAAGGGGGTGTACGTTTTGCTAGACATTGAAGAGCCGACTCATTTGGAAGGGCACCTTCTCCTATTGCTTCCACCTCTCACGTGTAGGGTAGCCCTGGCTCACCCTACCTCCAATGCTGATCATGGTTTGCAGGTGTCACACCAACAGCCACAGTAGGCCAGCAAACTCCTCCTTCAATAGGTTCTTGGATCTGGCCCTAACACAAAAAGTATCCCTTTCTCCTACCCCTAAAACTACTAACCCCTAAAAGAAGTTCTGGAGCTCGATAATTTAAAAGTCATCCCGTGGTTTAAACATGTTAAAACTTGGTTTATTAAAATAGGCCTGAAACATTTTTGGGAGAACCTGGACCAACTACCACCTAACTCGAAACTCATTTTAAAAAGGGCCTTTTGGAATTTCATTGTCAATATGACCATAAGTGCTGCAACTGGTGGGACCTTAGTAACAAGATTCCTGACTTTTAAGGATGTACCACTATTTGAGACCTTTATGGATGAAATAGAACCCCCTCTTGCCAAAACTTTATTCTTAAAATTTAGATATGGAAATCTCCTAATAAAGACAACTTTGGCACGTTGGGCTAGGGGCTCAAATACTCCTTCCATAGCAACAGATGAATTTTCAGCCTGATTCATGTACGGGCCGTTTTGCGTGGCCCTAATAGCGAATCATAGCGACTCGCTATTGAGGACACGCAAAACGGCATTCATGTAGGAATTGCTAAATCAATAGCGATTCCTACATGTTCTCTATTTGCGAGTAGCAATTTGCTACTCGCAAAAAAAGGAATAACTCCCCATTCATTCCTATGGGCCAAAAGGCCCATAGGAATGAATAGGGAGTATCCCTCATTTGCGAGTAGCAATTTGCTACTCGCAAATCAGATAGCGATTTTAAGGGTGTCAGGGGTGTCCAAAGGACACCCTGTAGCACCCCTAAAATGCACAATTGAACAGGTGTTGCGCACACACATGTCCAAAGGACATGTGTGTGTGCAACATGCAACTTAGAAAAATGCTTTTAAAAGCATTTTTCTGAGTTTTTGCTATTTACCGAGAGGTCTGACCTCTCGGTAAATAGCGGCCCAAAAGTGCTAAATCGCAATTTTTTATTGTGTCATGAATAGCATTTGAGGAATCTCTATTAGAGATTCCTTAAATGCCATTCCTCGCAAATATGCGAATTCTTAAATAGCGATTTTTGCATTTGGGATGATGAATACCAAATGCAAAAATCGCACTCGCAAAGGGCCAGATTCTCAGAATCTGGCCCTTTTGCGAGCGCTTTTAGCTACATGAATCAGGCTGTTTGTTCCTTGTGTGAATGCCACCAGATAGAAAATGAGCAACATATCTTCTTTTTTTGCCCTGTGTATGCACGGGCCAGGAAAATATGGATTAAACCCATATGTCTATTGCTAGGCGTGAGATCATGTGTACAGGCTTTGAGAATTCTTTCAACTAACACATCTCAATCGATAATATTCAGTGTTAGTAGATTTTTACACTCTATTTGTTTCCAAAGGAAAAAACTGGGAATCCAATTGTAACAGGGGTCTATTCCAGAGATAGAATTGGCCTACCTCTTAGTAATCAGTGAGGGGCACATCACAGAACTTTATTGTTGTTTGTGTATTGATTGTCTCTAAAATGTAATGAATTGTTTCTAGCTAATGGATTTAAAATTTTATGCTGTAAAGTTTCATACAGTATTGTTTTATTTCGTTCTTTTGATACTTTGAAATGTGATGTTTATGCTTTGTCTCTTTTATGGCAACCAAGCCGAAATAAAGAATTTTTTGACTTGACTAACCCCTAAATGGATAAACATCACTCAATACAGTGGGCAACACTTTACAAAATATTATTTCAAATACAAATGACGGTTCAAAAACACAACAGGGACAGCGGCGATACCAACAAGACCAAATAACACACCAAATCGCAGGAGCACACACCAAACACCTCCAACAGTCAGCACAGACAAAAAGACTGTAGGTGAATGTCGGAGGAACTTCACACTTCCTAATAAACAGTATGGCTGAGTCATTGCATCATTTCCTAGTTAGATGCGTAAAGTTTCCTCCTAAAGCGTTACATTTCCTACTGAAGTGTCATGGTTCCTACTAAATTGTCATATTTTCCACTAAAGCGTCACATTTTCTACTAAAGCGTCACTTTTACTACCAAAAATGTTCATTTCTTAAAGTGTAACCTTTACTACTAAGGTGTCACCTTTAATACTAAAGTGTTTAATTTCCTCAAGCATCACATTTCCTACTTAAGTGTCACCTTTACCACTAAAGCATCTCTTTTCCTTCGAAAGTATCATTTTTGTGTGACACCTCGCTAGAGAAATGGGCAATGCATTTGTTTTAATTGACGCAGGTAGCCTTTGGTGTGTGGTATAGTGTATTGATTGCTGCAATGGAGATAAACACCCCCAGGAATCACTTTTCTTGCTCAAATTAACTTTGCTGACATACTTGTAAAGTTGAGATTCGTCAGATGTGTATGTTAACAGTGCACATATGTGTGAGTCGTTGCGTTCATGGTGTTGACACTAGGACAGTCAATATAATGCTATGAAATACACAGAAATATTGTCAAATGTGCATATCTTGAAAAAATCAATGTGCATTACAGTTTTTATTATGCTTACCTTGATGTAGGTATCTGTATATTTGGCATTATTTGGTCATGAATATTGAACTCATAAACAAATGATAGCCACAAAGGCATAGAAGAGGATGCTCATACTTGAAGATCGTAATATCTGTCTGCATTACTGACAAAGGATGTGTTACAGATGCAATACACACTATGAAAATGACATACATTGGCTACTTTAGCCTGCATACAATGTATGTTGCATTCTGCTTATAAAATGACTGTATAGATGTGAGAGATATGTTCCTAAACCAATAGGTCAACTGTTCACATGTGCATGACATCATACAGCAGACTATGACACCCAGTAATCACCATATGATATAGGAATACACACATCTGCTGACTGGGCTTGGCGTCTGGCTCCATATGTGTCACACATGCACATTTTGCCTGCAGAAAAGCATCAGGGAAACTGTTCGCCAATATCAAGTTATTCACGAGTCACGCTTGAGTAGGCTTAACAACTGTAATTGCTTCCAAGTAGACACATGTTTGGCAATTCCATGCATCACATTATTGAGCAACATAGAGGACATGAATGAATGAATGAATGAATGAATGAAAGTGGATTTATAACAGCGCAAATTGCTGCCCTGAGGCGTCCAAGTGCTAGAGCAACCAGTTGGTGGGGTGAGTGAGGTTGCAGACCAGGACAAAGGGAAGGAGAACTGAGTTTTTATTGAAGAGAATTGAACAGGTGTGTTTTTAGTTGTTTGCGGAAGGAGACGAGGTCAGGGTTGGATCTTAAATGAGACGGGAGGGAGTTCCAGATCTTGGCGGCGTTGAAGGCAAACGTCCTTCCACCCGATCTAGTCCTTTTGACTCTTGGAACTGTTGCCATAAAAGCCTGGCTAGAGCGCAGGTCTCTACCTGGACGATACTGGCTTACTAGACTGCGGGTAATTAGAGGTCCCGAATCCCAGAAGGCCTGGTGAGCAATACACATTGCCTTAAAAGTGACTCTCTTGCGCACTGGGAGCCAATGAAGGCTGGTCAGTGCCACTTTAACTGACAGTCTGCAAGGGATCTGCAGCAGAGTGCGGGCAGCGCAGTTTTGTACCATCTGTAGTCTCTTTAGGGTGTACTCTGGTGCACCCAGATAGAGGACGTTGTTGGAGTCCAATCGTGACTGTATCAGGCCCTGTATGGCTATCTGCTTTGCCTCCATTGGGAGCAAAGGAAGAACTTTCTTCAGTGTCCTAAGCAATCCAAAGCAGGTGGCTGAGAGCTTTGTGACCTGGGTGTTGAGTGAGAGACTCCTGTCCAGCCATACCCCTAGGCTTTTGATGTTATCCTTCGGAGCCGGGGGGGGACCTAGACAGGTGGGCCACAGTGAGTTGAAGAAGGTGGGGTCAGCAGGGCCCAGGAGCATAAGCTCCCTTTTGTCACCATTAAGTTTTAACGATGACAAAGTCATCCAAGACCTCACCTCCTCCAGGCATTCCGTTAGTCCACCTGAAAGTGGCTGGAGAGCCTCCTGCACTAATGAGACCACCAACTGGGTGTCGTCCGCATAAGATATGATCTTGACTCCATACGGACGAACTACCTCAGCCAGTGGCCTCATGTAGATATTAAAAAGCGCGGGGCTTAAAGAGGAGCCCTGGGGGACTCCACATTTCAGGGGAATGCTAGAAGACACTGTCTGTCCATCAAACACTTGGAATGACCTGTTGCTCAGAAAAGATTTTAACCAGAGCCAGGCCTTGTCCACAATGCCGACATTCGAAAGACGGTTCAGTAAGGTGATATGACTGACCGTGTCGAACGCCGCGCTGAGATCAAGGAGGATCACTGCCACTGATCCTCCCTGATCAAGAATTCTCCTGGACTCCTCGATGACCATTAGGAGGGCGGACTCTGTTCCGTGCTTAGGTCTGAACCCTATCTGGGTGGTGTCTAGCAGCTGGTTATCTTCAAGAAAGCTGAACAGCTGGAGATTGACAACCTCTCCACGATTTTACTCACCCAGGGGAGCAGGGAAATAGGACGATAGTTGCCAAAGTCCGATGGGTCCAAGTTGGGCTTCTTTATCAGCGCTCGGACCATCGCCCGTTTCCAGGCAGGAGGGACAATGCCAGAGGCGATAGAGGTGTTTAGAAGGTTCTTGATGATTGGTAAGACAGTCTGAGATGCTAGCAGCATGACTTCAGGGGGTGCCGGGTCAGTTGGAGATCCAGATTTTACTTTCCGGGCCATGGACTCTAAAACTTCGAGATCCATGCAAGGAAAGTGGTCAAGCATGGGTGGAGAGACTGGAACGGAGTCTGTCGCCCTGGTTTTATCCTGAGTTAACAGAGGAGCGGTAGTGCAGGGGAAGGAAGCATATATTTTATTTACTTTGGCTGAGAAAAATTCAGCCAAGTCATTGCATTGGGAAACAGACTTTTCCTCCTAAGCACTTGGGGGAGGGGGTTTTGTAAGTTTTTGCAGAGTTTGAAAGATTTCCCCAGGTTTAGATTTTGCAGCTAGGATCTTGTCAGAGAAGTATGCCGCTTGAGCAGCTTTTACTTCCTTTTTGTAGGCTTTTATTTCCTCTCGATATCGAGTCTTTTCCTCCATGGAGTAGTCTATACGCCATTTTCTTTCAGTTTTCCGGCATTGGCGCTTTTTATTCCTGAGGGCCTCCGAGTACCAAGGTGCTGTTTTATGGAGACGTTTTACCGTTAATTTCTTAAGGGGGAGGATGGTTTCGAGAGAGTGCAGGATCCAGTTTTCGTAGGCCTGGTTTGCCAGACATGGATCCTCATTATTAGGGGGAAGTTCTTTCATAAGTTTATTTTTCCATTCATCTGTTGGTATCCGTGCCCAAGATCTGGCTTGTCTTATCATCGGTTTTACCGGAATGGGTTTCTGGGTAAACCAAGTAAAGGGCACCAGAGAGTGGTCAGTCCATGGGAGGGGGAGCGGAAGCCCGACCACAAAGTCCTCACAGTTACTGAACACTGGATCTAACAGGTGTCCCTTCACATGGGTCGATGTTTTTACTCGTTGGATAAGTTGCAGCGCGGCCAGGTCATCGGCTAGTGTAGTAGCCGTGGGATCCAGCGGTGAGTCAAAGTGAAAGTTGAAGTCGCCTAACACAGTATAGTTGGCGGCAGCGCTAATGCGTGGTGCCACAATTACTGGTAGGAGATTATGAAATTGTTTAGGGGGCCCAGGTGGGCGATATATCAATGTGCCCGAAAAACAGTGTTTGGGAGAAAATTCCAGCGAGAAAGCTAAGCTCTCACAATCTGGGATGGTTTTCGGGATGAGTCTGCAGTGATATTGTTCTTTAAATATAATTGCTAGCCCTCCACCTCTACCCTCCGGACGATCTTGTTGAATGATTTGAAAACCCGAGGGGAGGGAGGTTACAACGGCAGGGTCGGAATCGAACGTCAGCCATGTTTCAGAGAGAAACACTGCGTCCGGCATACGCTCTTCCAATAGGAAAGACATTTCCACCTTATGTTTTGGCATGGATCTGCAGTTTAGTAGAAACATACAGTATTCCTGCTTCGGGGTTTTGGTCTGCCACAGGTTAAGAGGGATGTTGCATTTTGGGCAAATGGCTGGAAGAGACGTTGCCTCATAGCGATACATTTCACAGACCGGTCCCGAGGACCTCATGCCATGAAGAGCGTCCGCGCTGTAGGCTATGGTCTGTTTGGCATGAGATGTAGGGGACGTGGCCCCTGGCCCCTTCGGCACGCAATCGTCGCACCCGCTGCGCTCGTCCGCTGCGTTTCCTGTATAGACACATGTTTTATAGGAGGCAGGAGTAGAGGAAGGTGGGCGTGGCCTGTGTCCTGGTCAATGGCGGCAGGGAAACAAACAAACACTCGCCGGTGGCAGCGTTATGCTCAGCTGTCAGAGGGGGGTTTGTGGCAAGAGCGTGGTGCTCAAGGGCGGTGAGTGCAAATGGTTAAAAACAGACACAAAGCAATTAGCAGTTTTAAAAACGCAGTTCGCGCTACTCCCGGCTCAAGCCTCAGGAGGTTCCACAATTAGTATTAGTACAGGACATACATGAACTAAGAATGTTGGTAGGCATTAATGCCAGATAGTCATATGTGCATTTATTGACAGATTACGCCACTCTGATCTTGGAAGACTCAGTTCATGCTACTTTGCCAGGAGTGAAATCACATATAAGTCTGGGCAGTTACCTCCGCTCTGCTCTTGAAGTTTTCAGCACTCCACATTAAGTGGAGCTCACGCTCGTCAACGTCAAGTTGGGATTCGCAAGCATGGAAAATCAACCTCCTGGTGGGATTTCTCAACCTGGGTGGTCAGATTTCTCATTGTGAATGGTCATGTATGCTTGGGATCGCTCACTTTGAGATAATACCCATTCACGTTGAGAAGTCTGCCGCTCGAGTAAAAATCAACTCGAGCGGCAGAAAGGAAGCAGCGCCCACTCGCGCTATGCATGGTGCCATTCGCGATGATTGCACAGTGAGGACAAGCATCTGACAATGAAAATCATTGCAAAAAGCATTTATCTAACGTACTCCGCCACTTGTGGAGCTCCACGAACTCCGCCCAGGCTTAATCACATATAGTTATACATTGACCTGTATTTGGCTATTAGATTTCATTAGTGTCCTGAAAAAATTAGCACACATCGATGAAGCTGTAGGAGTCACAGCATTATTTGTTTCAGAGTAAGACAGAGCTACACGGTCACATCCATTTCTGCATATAACAGATGCAACCTTGCCTAGTGGGTCAAAAGTGGCTGCATTGTGGCTAAGTAGCCAATCCAGCACCAGCACAGGTTAGGATTCCATAGTTATATGTGTTATGTGAGATGCCCCACTGAATTTGGTATTCCTTGTAAATGTTGGTGTGGTAAATGTATTCTAACTGGGTTGCACTGTGTGCCCATGTACATCATATGGGCCTCTGTTCACAGTCATAAAACAATAAGATCACTATACAGGCCTCCACAAATGTAACGCACTGATAAAATTAATGGACGCAGGGCCTGACAGACCACATATTTCTTACTTGGGTTTGATGGAGAGGTAATTTCGGGAGATTTTGACAATAGTGATTTGATTTAGTTTTCATTTAATTCCACATGTCTATTCCTGTTCTCTGTGTCAGATTGAAACATGTTCATGGCCTGCAAATTTTGACAGTGACACAATGGACCAAACACATTTTGACTGTGGCTTAGTGTGATGGGTGTTTTCTGCCACAGTAAATGAGAGTATGTTGATCACAAATTGGGGTTTGATGTCATCCATGAGAAGGCTGTACCAGTACGAAGCTATTTTACATGCACACATACATGTGTCCCTGTGGAACCACTGTTGTCGTTGCTGCGCTATCTACCAATTCTAATATGACTCTATTGGGCTGTTCATTTTTCTTTATCACCTCTTTTTCTTTTGTATTTTGTCTGCAGATCATCCATTTTTTTAAGAAGCCCAGAACCCATTCTTATTTTTGAGGCAGATCTAATTTTAAGTTGTTTTTGATCCAAGATCTGTTGCAGTCTTAACAACTAGAAAAAGAAAATGGATTGATTTAAAAGCTTGGCTACTTTTATGTTTACTCAGGCATTTGACAAATTTGTGTTTAATATTTGTTCCAGAGAGTGTCACCAGGGCACCGCAAGGGTCCTCTCCAATCCTACTGCAAGCCACACAAATGCCAACTTGGTGAGCCATTTTCACACACATGCACCTGCAAGCAATTACTGCTCAATGGGAGGAGGTATCCCCTCACCATCAACTACCCAATAGTGAGTAGGAGGTAACCCAGATGGGAAACAGCTAGCACAGTGAACTGACTGGACTGGGGAGGGCACAACCTACAGCTTCCACAGTGGAGCAGCACTCGATTGAACATTCTGCTTGCTACCAATAGTTAATATTAAGTATCAAGAAAGGAGCTAAATACAGTCTTCCGTGGGTTTAGTTTAGATGAAAGCAGCATTTGGTCCTGGTTAAAAGGTATATTCAGTGGATGGAGAATGAAGATTTTCAAGATAATCCTTGCAGCATTCATACTTCTAGTGATTGTTTATATTCTCTTACAGCTTATGCATGTGTGGTATTTGTCGTCTAACAAAGAAAACACACTGCTCATTCATTTCCGTTTACTATTGTGAAGACGATAATATAACTATTGATATTTATGTATATGTATCTGAAAAACGCATTGCAAACAATATTGAAATATATCTTCCTTAGCTTTTGCAACTAGAGATGGAAAATGGAAGGGGTTCTGCATGTGTTCTTCTGCTTTATAATTAATCAAAGCCACATCAGCAAACTCCCTGTTAATTAACCCATAGTCATTTTGTATGTCTATGTTGTACGTGTCTAACTGTTAAGGAATTCTCTATTCCAACGTGCCCCAGCCTGGCTTTTACACGTGGCACTCTAAAGTGAATCTATACTACTATTATAAAGAGAGAGCTGAAAACTTTGAGGCGGGTAAACTCAAGAAGTACAGCACCAATCACAACACCCAATACACCATTGTAAAGGGTAGTTGCAGCAGATGGACATAGGCTATACAGCTGGCCACCATATATATTAGAAAGGTCAAAGAACCTTAGGGGTAAAGTAGTCCCTTGTGGGCGTTGGCGTGGGCGTGTCAAACTCCACTTGGGCGTTGGCATGGTCGTGGGCGTAGTCGTGGGCGTGTCAAACTACACTTCACATTATTAGTTTGTGGGCGTGCACCATTCTCAGAGGGGCGTGGCAGAACAGCGTTGTCAGAGGGGTGTGCCACAAATTAAAAAAAATGTCTGCGTACTTCACTAGCGCGCCTTTCAGAAGCAATGTGCAAGCCCATTCACGCTCCAACTTCAAAACAAGTAGTGCTGCATCAGGCGCCATTAATCATATATAGTGAGAACCAAACTTTGTGGGCATAAGCGTTAGCGTTGTCACACAGGGAAAAAACAAAATTATAATAAAAAGGGGCGCGGCTTGCACCAGCAATGTGAGCGCACATTCACGCTCCACCTTGCCGTTCTCATGACGCGAAATTACTGATATAGAGTGCGCCGCTAACTTTTTAGGCATCAGCGTTGTCATAGGGGGGTGCACAACAATTAAGTAAAAAAAAGGGGCGCGGCTTGCGGAAACATTCACGTTCCGCCTAGCTGATCTGATCACTTCTCACACGTACCTCTCCAAACAACAAGCTGCGACGCATTCACGGATCCTTCACATACTGCCTACAATTTACACTAACAAAATAAACCGTCACTCATTTTGTTACGTTACATTTCTCACAAGTGGCTGCAGGAAGAAAAGTAATAAAGGCCCGCACTAGCGCAACATTCACTGACCGTGACTTTCATGCTCCAACGGCTCTAGCGGACACTGAAGGCAGGCACCGTACAATACCATCAAAGACACTTCACAATTTACTTGGACTCCGGGGCTCAGACGGGGCCTCAAAACAGCCCTCGCAAGCATGGGATCACACAGGGCAAACTCAGCGTACACAAATTTAACGTGAAAGACAACGCGTGTGGCCTCAAACCAGCCCTCACAAGCACAGAATCACGCTGGACACTGCTTAAAGCTGAGGACGCACACACAACGAAGGAGCTGCAAATACGGGCCACCTAACAAGCCGCATATAAACAACGCACTTACTAACACTGCATGCAGAACCAGACAAACGCCTTCCAAAAACATTACAAAGTGAAGGGGCACGGTCACATTAACATCAAACACAACGGACTTGCACACACAAAAGCTTAAAAACTTAAAGCTGAGGACGCACACAGAACTAAGGAGATGCAAATACGGGACAGCTAAGGAGGCACATATAAAAAACGATGTCAAACATTACACATATAACATTTAATCCCTGGACAACGTCGGGACGGGCTGCTAGTATAGAATATAGCTAGATTAGCAAGGAATCTTCCTGCACGTATCTTAGTTTCAAGGTCTTTTAGCACATTTCTCATGAGAAAGCTGAGCACCTATTTACTCCTACTATCTAAGTTTTGCTTTCTGTCACATCAACCTTCCTACTGTTGTTTATGAGATGATAATGCATAAAAGTGGGGACATTTGTGGAAGAGCTAATATTAGATACTCAACTGCTTGGGGGTGGGGGGAATGATGCTCTATCCCGCTGTGCTACCATATCGCTATTCTGCTTATTTTTTCATAATTAAAGTGTTTTAGATTTCACATAGGATCGGAGCTACAGTTATTCATTCACAACATCTATAGTTCTATATGTTCTTTAGATGTGTCAGACACAAGGACTCAGTAATAAAAGTCTTGCAGATTTTGTTGTTGGGCAGAGGGGGCAAAACTAGATGTTGGATTTGGTGTCCCTCTCAGTGATAGCAGTTCAATCCTAATGTACATATGTGTGTACGCATGTGTGTATGGATGTATGCATGTATGTATATTGTTGGGCCTGACAGCCATGGGGGGTATTTCCCCCCAAACCTTTTGCCTTCTCCCCTTTTCCTTATTGGAATTAGTTGTTGTTGGCTTTAGGACTCTGTGCTCTTTACCACTGCTAACCAGTACTATTGTAAGTATGTTTACTCTATAAAGCATGGTAAAATTGGCTCACACCCAATTTGCATATTTAATTTACTCATGAGTCCGTAGTAAATTGGTACTATATATACCCAGTGTTGTAAATTAAATATCTGTAAAATATTCAAACAATGTTATGCGACAAGCACTCCTATTTTATCACCTTGATCTAAATTTTATCAAAATATAGTATATGGTGCTAACCCATATCTTGACTAGCCCCTAGCCAAGTTGGTCCAAATTACAAAAATTCACAGAAACCTGTGGTATGGGGAGCACTGTTCACACATTCACAATTACGTGCTAAGTTTTTTCTATTTCCTATCTATATATCTTTCATCAATTTAAAGCATTGTGTTCAAAAGCAATTAATATACATATAGTATTCACAAGCTGTATTGACAGTCATACAGATCGGACTGAAAACATGAAAAAACAACAACAAAATGAATCCTTTTCAAACAATGCTTTGTGTTTCCTTTCTTCAAAATGGTTTTATTCTTTTTTTTTCATCAATGAAAATTAGGATTCCTCAAAAATCTTATGAAGCCATGTCCCAATGCATTTCGGTATGCACCTTCTTCAGGGGAATATGCTACAAATAACATAAAGGTCTATCACATATGTATCAAAGAAAATATTTGCAGTTTCATACAACACTTATTCCTCTGAAATGTAAAAGCAGGAGGACTCCTTAGTGTTACATTCAATTTTACAAGAGTGTTGCTGGAGTAAACCTACGAAATATGTCTCACCTGTTGCATGCAGCGAATAGGAGGTGGTGGCAGTATTGGTTGCACACCGTGTTTTTGATTAACAGGTGGCATGTGAACTTTGTTGAGCATGGTTTTATTGCACAAGGAACGTAGGCATATTTTATTAAGATCCTCTGGTTTCTGTTCATGTAAATTAAGTGTTGTATGAAACTGCAAATATTTTCTTTGATACATATGTGATAGACCTTTATGTTATTTGTAGCATATTCCCCTGAAGAAGGTGCATACCGAAATGCATTGGGACATGGCTTCATAAGATGTTTGAGGAATCCTAATTTTCATTGATGAAAAAGAAGAATAAAACCATTTTGAAGAAAGGAAACACAAAGCATTGTTTGAAAAGGATTCATTTTGTTGTTGTTTTTTCATGTTTTCAGTCCGATCTGTATGACTGTCAATACAGCTTGTGAATACTATATGTATATTAATTGCTTTTGAACACAATGCTTTAAATTGATGAAAGATATATATATAGGAAATAGAAAAAACTTAGCACGTAATTGTGAATGTGTGAACAGTGCTCCCCATACCACAGGTTTCTGTGAATTTTTGTAAATTAAATATCAGTGCCAGCCACATAAGTAGCCAGTAAACTATGCCTCAGGCCTGCCAATGCAATATGTGTAAATGTTTAAACTGCCAACTTGACTTCTTTTGCCAGGCCCAAACCTTCCGTTTTATTACATAGAAGTCATCCCTAGGGTAATCCCTAAACAGCCCATAGGTCAGAGTGCAGTGTATTTAAAACATGGGCATTCACTTTTAAGCTTTACATGTCCTGGAACTGAAATTAGTTTTTCACTGATGCAAGGCCTACCTCTCCCATATGATGACATTGGGTTACCCTATTACATTAAATAAATGTTAATGTTTGATTTGGTACAAGAAAAAAAGGCATGTTAAGTCTCAAATGAGTTGTAATTTAAATTCCTGTTTAATGGTAAAGTAGGATTTTAAGTCCCAATTTTGAAAATGCCACATTTAGAAAGTTGACATTTTTTGTCCTAATCATTTGGTGGCTGCAGCCTGTGTCCTGGGTCACATGACTGTGATGAGAGTGGCCTTTGTGCAATCCTCCAAGATAGTGAAACAAAGGGGAACAGGTGTTGGCAGGATGGCCCATTCTGCGATAATGAGACGGGAGGAGGGCACTGCTTTTTTTCTGCCTCTCAAGTAGATTTTCTACTTGAGGGTCAGCTTTCTCAGCGCAAACGGAAGATTCTCATTGCGAGCAGTGGCAACCGCCCATGTTAAGAAATCTGATGGACCATGTTGAGAAATCTCGCCAGGGAGGTGGATTTTCCTTGCTTGCGCTCGCCAACCTGACGAGTGAGGAAAAAGCTTGCCGGAAGCTTGATTTTCCTTGCTCGCATTTGCCAACTTGAGGTCGGCTGTACAAAGCAGACTTTTTTCAGAAACTCAGAAAACTACGTAAATGGAGTAGAGCTCACTACCCAGACCTACTCTTCATTTCACGCCTGGACCTGCAGAAGACACTCAGTAGCACTACCTTGTTTTTCAGAGGACTGCCCTACTGCTTGAGGCTTGCTTTTTACTGCTTCTACCGGAGGACTTCCCTGCTGCTTGAAGCCTGCCTTGTACCCTCAGAAGACTGCCCTGATGCTTAAAGCCTGCCTTGATGCTGGAATCCAAGACTACCAGAGTAAATGGAAAGGCTGTTTGGCTGGCCGCCTGTTCTGATCTACAGGGACACAACCCTGAACCCAGGGCCGGGTGTAGGGCGGTGTGTCTGGTGGTGCCACTGCTCTGGGTGTGCTGACTTCGGGAAGTACTGTGTTTGCAATTATATTATAATTTTAAAAGCACCTGCTGCCGCGTTCCATTCCTCCAGTAATTATCATACAACAACAAAAATGTCAAGATAACTCTGTTTCTTCCTGGTGTGGGATCAAAGTTTTGTCTAGTGGAAGTTTTGACTCATCATAAAGTAGAGCAGAGGGTTAATATGCCTACTGCACAGGATGTATACCATGCATATCACAAAGTGCATATACTGTAAATAGGTCAGAACTTTTAGAAGAGAGATACTTTTGTTACTTGCAGTGCATAAGGTAAAATCCTTAAATAGAACAATGAGCTAATAACTTTCATCAAAGGGTTGCATGCAAACTGCAAGGTATAGATTAGAGCGTTTCCCCCATTCCCCCCGTCTTTCATTATTGTAATGTTGCAAAAAGTGTTCATTTCAGTAACAAAAATATATATTATTAAATGTAACCCCTAACCATGGCAAAATGTTTTTAAATTCCGAGTTTGTGCTTCTCCAGACAAGTACTTTTAATCTATACTGTCTATAAGTATAGGTGGCATGTGCTTCCTACACCATGTAGTCCTTTATCTTATGTAACATCCCTTCTGATACACTGATTTACACTCATATGATTGATTGTCTGTGTGGGATGTAAAGTGTTCCGACACCCTACATTCGAAGGAGTGGTGCTATAAACCTAATTAAATGCATCTGAGCGCGAGCGTAGTTATGGCGACTTGAGCAGCACTGTTAATGGGTGGCAGTGACGGAATCCATGGCGAAGGTGGACACTTGAGGGTGCCAACAATCATTGTCGCACAGGGTATCACCAGCGCTAAAGCTGTTACTGGTGAGGGATGTATGACGTTACAACGCAAACTATTACAATGCATACCTTTACATTGTAGTTTTTACAACGCATCTTCCATTACAATGCAAGCCATTAGAATGCATGTTCACTTTCAAGGAAGATTACTATTCTAACACCACCTGGTGCTTACCTCAGGGAAGGTGCTGGTCAGTGAGGGATATGCATGGTAATGACATGCAGTGTAATTGCATGCGTTGTAATAGAACTTGTGTTGTATTGACTGCATTGTAAAGGCATTGCATTGTAAGGTCTGCATTGTAGTGGATGTTTTTCCTGTTGAGTCCTGTCTTACAAGTGGTGCCCAGACAGCCAAAACTTTGGAGTTAAAACATTTTGCACTAAAAGGTGGCCAGCGAGCTAACAGGAGACTTAGATTTACATTCTCTCTAATCTATCCAAGATGCATTGTCGACATGACTTGATGGTAGCTCCCATTATGTTTTCCACCGCAACAGCCTATCCTGTTCAGTGGAACTGCTGAACAATGGGATCCATTTTCACGGGGACTTTGTCAGCTAAGGCCTGCATCTCCATCTCACAGGATATTTTCAACTTCCAAAAAAGTGACACAGTTTAAACGTAGAAATCTTCACTGTGATTTCATCCAGCAACTGACCAACTATGGTGCCCCCTCCTCGGAGCAGCTTTTTCCTCAAATTTCTTCCAAATCCAGAGGTAAACTGAAACCTGGCCCCATCCACTCTGTGTAGCCAAACCACACTCCATTGCGCTCAACTGTAACTTTTGACTTTGCCCCTGTCTTGTGCAATCAGATGATACCAGCGGTTTGGCTCTTTGTTCTTTTTGATGCAATTTTTCACTTAAGACTTCATACCTCTGGTTCTACTGATTGGCTTTTGGTGTCACATTATCTATTACATTTTACCGTATTTTTCTAAATTGATGTGGGATTTTTCTTGTGTATTGTTTTTACTTTATCACTGTTTGTATGCTACAGGAATAAAATACAATTAAAGTAAGCCTGACTGATTTTGTGACAGTCTGCCGGAGGGTTAAGCACTGGTTAACTTAGTGACTTTTGTGGTTCACCCTGGCTAGGTTTCTGGTTGAGAAGGGTTAACACTTCCCGCTTAGGGCCTCATTTATGATGCAGCTGGTTTTGAAGATGATACTGGCTGGCAAGCGGAGCAATAGTTCAGTTAGTGTTCAGGGGGACGCCAAGTGACTTGGCATTTAGAATAAGATGTAGTTTGAAGCCTTTATGGTTCACATCATTGAACCAGGTTAGTACTGTATCTTGTTTGTTGTTCTTGCCAAATAACAGGAATACTGTCTTGGCTGGGATGGCCATCAGGTGGGCGCTGAACATCCAGGTCTGGATGATGTGCATGCAGTGTTTGAGACATTAGATATCTTAAACAAAGTACAATTGTTCATCTCTGGCATACTGTAAATATTTATCTCGTTACCTGTGAATAGAGCTCCATCCAGCTCCATGTAAAGGTAGAAGATGACAGGTGACAGGATGGGACCCTGGGGACTCTACGGGTAATATGTTTTTTTGTGGCCTAGAGGTGACATTGTGAACTAACTGGATTCAGTTAGAAAGGTAGGAGGAGAACCAGTGAAGAGCATTGTTTGTGAATCCCATTCAAGACTCTAGAGTGCATATGAGGGCTAAATGTCTGACAGTGATGGTGTCAGCAGAGAGGTCCACCAGTATCGAAAGGCTGGGGAAATCTCATTCTGTAGTCAAAAGAACATCATCTCCAATAAGGTAGCAGTCTCCATGGTGCAATATGATCTGAAGCCAGACTTGTAGTCATGTATAAAATGGTTAACATTGATGTGGTCCTGGACTTGAACATAGACTGCTTTTTCAATGATCTTTCTGATGTAGGTTGTAGGTTGGTGAGGTGATCTGGGTCCAGTATAAGTTTCTTTAAAAGTGAAAAGATCTGGCCGTCTTAAGAGCTTTTGGGAAAATACCTTGAGTAAGGTAGTCATTCACAATGATAAGTAGGAGTGAGAGAGTGTCACAGGAGAGAGCTTTGATAAAGGTAAGGTATCATCTTTATGAGAAGTGACTCTTTACGGACTTAAGTGTGTCAGGGAGATCTGTGAGTAATAGGGTCTTGAAAGTTGACCATTGCCAGTTTCTACTGGAAGTGGTGGGTGTAAGAGATGAAGCAGGCTTGATGTCATTGATGTGCTGCTAGATGGTCTGTATTTTTTTCACTAGAGAAGAGGTTGATGGTTTACATTTCTACTGTTGAGTGAGGTATAGGAGAGTCTGACAGGGGGTTGATGTGGGGACTGATTGTCTTGAGAAGCATTGTGCTTCTGTTGGTGTTAGTATAGTGCTTTGCTTTGGCTGATTTGATGAGCTTTATGTGTGTTCTGTAGAGCAACATTAGTATCAAGAGGTCCTCTAGGGTTCTCTTTTGCTTCCATGTTTCTTTAGGTGTCCGTAGATGGATTGTTTGTTTCAGCAGTCTTTAGCGTACTTGAGAAGCCTTTGGTTTGCACTTATGTGTTAAAATTAGGACATGGATGTTCACACTTCTTTCCAAACAATTGTTGAAAATATGTAAATAGATGGTGGATGTGCAGTTGATAGGATAAGAGGAAATATCAACTATTAGATTTTCTATGGAGACGTCCTTGAAGGAGCTGAAGGTATGATCTTCTCTTCTGTGTGTACCTCAGTCTTTTGGTAGGATGCTGAGCAGGGAGATAGGTATGGCAAAGTGATCCGTCCAGGGGCATTGGTGGTTTAAATTGGATTGATAATGTGGAGAAAATATGATGAAGGGTATGGCCAATGGAGTGTGTTAGCTGTACGACATGCTGTAGCACATTTAGCATATTAAAGTCAGTTGATGATAGTGTCTCTTGTTTTCTTGAGCTTGTACTATTTGGTAGATTCCTGTCACCCACAGGTGGTGCGGGCATTTTGGATGGACAAAGAGGTAATGAAATCTGAAAATTCATCGATGATGCCCTTTTTCTGCTCTGGAGGCCTATAGATGAGATTGAAGGTGGCAGGCGGAGTTGCAGAGAGTGGGAAATGACATAGCAACAGCTCCATGGAATTGCGTGTACTAGCTTGCCTAGCGTGCATCACTACAAGGATGTATGGATAAAGAAGAAGTCTCCTCACATCTATGTATAACGTCCACATGATGGATGCTGTAGCCTCTGTGAAAAAGGACGTCTGGGATGTCCTCCGATGACATGGGTGTGAACTATGTTTCTTTGATGAAGAGGGAATCAAGTGGGTGTGATAGGTGATAAAGTTGCAATGTCTGGTGCAAGGAGCACAGCAGAACAAGCTTTAATAAAAATGAGACTGAATATGTGTTCTCTAGTTTGAGGCTGTTTGATAGTCAGTGGGATGTGTTTGAGGTTGGGTTTAAGTTGTGCGAATGCTATCTGAGTGTCTGGGTCATCACATCTGGGCGTGATTGTGGGGATTAGCACTTGAGGTCACGTTTGTCGCTCTGAGTCACTTACTGCTGAGTGGAAGTCTGTATACCATTCAATGCAGATTATGTCCATAACAACTAACTTTAGCATTAACTCACTTTATAAAACCTCATTTTTATGTTTGACATTATTGATGTCATGAAGTGAAATTCACATATTCACTTATTCCAAAGCATGGGAGTATTACCTAGTTTGGTCTCTGGTGTGAGAAATTGATTTGATGTCTTCTAGATTGGATGAATTTCCAGCTCTGACACTCTCATTCTAAAAAATATTTTTAAAGTGTGCAAAGCGGGGAAAATACTATACCCGGATATATATTTTTTTAAATAGAACATTATTTGGTGTCAAAGCACAACCATCAGACTTGGCACACAGGCATACATTCATAAAGAGAGTAGCTGTCAAATTAATATCTATTGGACAGCTTTATTGCAAACATAAAAATCAATTATATATCAGCTAAGTAGATGAAAATCAATGAGAAAATTCATAACTCTTACGAAAAGCTAGATTAACTATAGAGTCCTGTAATTTTATAGATTGCAAAAATCATGAGAAACCTATCAATCGGTGTCTAAGAAGGCAAGAATTTTGATCAAAATAATGGAATCAAACCTGGTCACAGTCTCTTGAGAATGTCTGAAGCAATACTTTATCTAAGTTTTACATGCTTCAATAAAATCCATAAAAAAGTACTTTAATCTTCAGCATCGGTTTCTCAGTATTGCATACATTACACATTCCATCAGTAGTAAAAGTAACACTGAATAGTAAAAAAAAAAGGATATTGTATATCCAAACAAAACGCATGCCATATATTTAGAAAGTATCTCAGGATAAATTGCATTTTTTTTGTGGTTGTAAACCTAGAAAGAAAATAAAGCTAAAAGGAAAGATTGAGATCACAGTGATATGACATTTGAAAGCATGGTATTAGTTTTATATGCATGTTCTAAAATGAGTTAAAGATTATTAGTATGTAAAATATCGATAAAGTAATTAATAAAACATCTTAACTAAAATATTCATATTATCAATCTATACTAATATAATAAAGAGAGAGTCCAAACCTTTGAGGCGGGTAATCTCAGGAACCACAGCACCAATCACAACACCCAATACAGCGTTGGAAAGGGCAGTTGCAGCAGAAGGACATAGGCTATGCAGACGCCCAACATAAAGACATTTAAAAGGTAAAAGAACCGTGCCAGCAAAGTAGTCCCTTGTGGGCGTGTCTGCGTTGTGGGTGTGTGCTGGGGGCGTGACAAACGCTGGGGGCATATGGTACGTTCCGCCCTTCATGCCATGTCTCATATCGTGTGCTAATCCCACTCTGCTCCCTTTAAATACCCCTGCACCCCATAATCATACCCCACCCTTACTCCTTAAAATACCACAACACCCTTAAACACTAACCCATCTTAATCCTATAAATATACCCTGTACCCCAAAACCCAAACCTATCCCTAAACCCTAAAAATACCCCTGTACCCCAAAACCCACCTAGCCCTGAAACCTATAAATACCCCTGTACCTCAAAACCCAAACCTACCCCTGAACTCTAAAAATACCCCTGTACCCCAAAACCCAAACTTAGCCCTGAACCCTAAAAATACCGCTGTACCCCCAAACCACCCCTGAACCCTAAAATACCCCTGTATCCCAAAACCCAAACCTACCCCTGAACCCTAAAAATACCCCTGTACCCCAAAACTCAAACCTAGCCCTGAACCCTAAAAATAACCCTGTACCCCAAAACCCAAACCTACCCATGAACCCTAAAATACCCCTGTACCCCAAAACCCAAACGTAGCCCTGAACCCTAAAAATACCCCTGTACCCAAACCTACCCCTGAACCCTAAAAATATCCCTATACCCCAAAACCCAAACCTAGCCCTGAACCCTAAAAATACCCCTGTACCCCAAAACCCATACCTATCCCTAAACCCTAAAACAACCCCTGTACCCCATAACCCAAAACTATATCTGAACCCTTAAAATACCCAAACACCCAAAAACATATACCTCAGTACCCCAAAACATATACCCCTATACCCATGCTTACCTTATCCAAACATTAAAAAAAACATGCTTTTACCATTCATGCATTTACAACGAATTTCGTTGTAAATGTATGCTTGGTAAAAGCATATAAAATGTAATACCATGTGTTATAATGGCATTGCGGAGTCATGGTACTTTCGTAATGAAAGTATGCGGAGTGATGGTATGTGGAAAGAAGGTTGCGGAATAATGGGTGTTTACCCTCCCCCGGTAAGTACATTGGTGTCACGGTGGCGCACATCTCCAGCAACATACTCATATTTTTTCACCACCCATTTGAAAAATGCACAGGTCTCTCTCATTGATGGCCAGCTCCGACATACACTTTTAGACACACCTTCCGCCACAAGTTCTAGAATTGAGAACTTTAGAGCTGGGAAACTACGTTCGAATCCCGGCATTGGCTCAACATCCTGTGATTCCAGGCAAATCGCTTTGTCTCCCCGTGCCTACCACAAATTAATGTTTTCTTCTGTAATGTAAATTGTGCTCATGCTATGTTGTCGAGTTCGCACTATATAATATTGCAAGGAAAAATAAAGTAGGGAAACTTGAGTTCACACACTACTGAACGCGCACTCTTAAGTGCATCAGCAGTGCACTGTGAATCGGAGCGTTTCACAGGCCTGTCACAGATAAGAAATCCTACAAAACAATATACTACTTTCCGGCAGTAATTCCTACCCGGACAACGTCGGGATGGGCTGCTAGTAAACTATAAAGTCCTACTGCAAATATATGTGTTCAAAGACATTCAAAAACCTCACTGAGTTTGATAAATAGGAAGTCAAAAGCATCCATATTATATCGCTTTTAATTGCTAGTTCTGTAGATTGAAGATATGCTCTGTCTAATCTGTGACAGTGGCAGACCAGTTTCTACCATTCCATAAATGAAAGTTTTTTCATACTTTTCTAATTCGATGGTATAAAGTGAAGAGCAATGGCAAGTACAAGATATTCAATTTTATCTTCCATAGCAGTAATTGCCCAAATGTTACTGGCATGGAAATCATATGTTTCTGTTCTCTTATTCCAAACATGTGCCCAAATAATCTTAACCTTGAAATATAAACAAAAACATGCATTAGATCACTATTACGTTTGTCATAAAACTAATATTTGTCTTCACTTATAAAAGTAAAGTAGATTCAAAATTTTCTTCCATAGAAAAAAGACATTGTTTGAGTGGTGCTAGCAGAACGAGAAGTTGAATTAATTCTGGACCAAATCATATGCCATGCTGAAACATGAATAACTAAATCTAAATATTTTTCCCAGAAAAGTTCAGTTTTTACTTTAGGCCCATTAATTTGTTGTATATAGGATGTATGATATGATAAAAAAAAGTCTTTATATTAATGTTAAAAATGGCATTGATGTGATTTAGAAGTTATATTCCGTGTATTTACATGTAACAAATCAGAAAAGGTGTCTAAAAGAGATATTTTTCTAATTGGGATTGTGGCTATTTTGCAAAAAATATTAGTCTTCTTGTACATATTGTTTGAGAATAAATGTAGAGTGACATTCAGTTAAGGCAGGAAAGTTTAACTTCAATTTATTTTAGGTTGTTTTAAGTTATATAATGAAATGTGTGTTTTTTCCCTATTCAATAAAAATCTAAGCAATATACTGTTACTCGATTAAAAAATATGAGGGTGGGGGAATTTTACAGGGAGCATGAATTATTAAACAATAATTTAAAAACTAAAACTTTAGAGAAAAAAAATATGTATTTTAATTCAATTCAATACCACTTTATTCGAATACGTTATAATCCATAAAAGTGCAACAATAAAAATACATTCAATTCATTACATTAAAAACCATAAACATACATAAATATGGCTTATAATAAAAAAAGGTTTGGAGCTCCAGCTCACTTAGAAGAACATAAAGTGCAACATTGTGCATCAGAGCTATACAGTGTTCATGGAGCGATGTGTTCTTACAGTAGCTTTCAAAAAGGCACCTAAACAAATTAATGTTAAAACCCAGCAGAAAACATAACATATTTTGCTGTACCATTCCAATACCAAAATAGAAGGATTTGTTCCCACTGCCCTCTCACTCTAGTTAAGTACATTGCCATGTTATCAGAGGGGCAGGTAGCATGTAATTTGACACGCTCCCTTTCACGGTTTCCTGATGCAGTCTATTGGAAATTGCCTGGTATTATAGTTCTTGTCATAACTGTTCGTTATTCATTTTTAAGTTGTTAAGTGGCTCATCAAAAATCTGCTCAAGATTGACGGAGCATAGTGTGGATCTTACACTAGCTAGACAACCCTTAATGAGTTTCCTGGTTAAAAAAGCTTTTTCAGTTTTCCAGGTGACAAGCCATAATAACGGCAGTCAGGACTTTATGTAATCCCTGATGTATGGGATACTTATTTCTCTATGGCAAATGAAAATTGAAGATGAAATAGGAGAAATAATGGTATTTCTACAAAATCTGTTCTCTTCCAATTGAACTGGGTTGCAGTTCTAAAATACCCTGATGCCAGCGCCGTACGTGGAGGCAGGCAAACATCATGTTTTATATTTATGATTAAGGGGGGTGAGCAACCCCACTCTTTGGCTGCTGTAAAGAAAAAAACTGTGCAAACTGATTTTGGTAGTTTTAGCTTGTTTTGCACAACCTGTGCGCCTCATGAGCCCGTTGCTGCAAATGATTTAGCCAAATAGGAACATGTATTCTCTTGTAATAGCTTGTTTTTGTTGCCTGCAGAAATATAGGATATGTGATATTTCTTTGGGACACATAATAGGTCGTCTGCATGATCAGAAAATGCTACCTCTCCAGTGGCATATTATATCCAATATTTTCTAGAAATGGCTCTAAAGATAAAAAAAAAAAACATTGACAGGGATAAAGGCCAACCTTGCCTTGTGATTCGTTTTAGAGACAATTATTGGGATTGCATATTATTTATAAATACTGACGTTTAGGAGAGGAGTATAGCAATTTAATAATTTGTAAAGTTTGTGGACTGAAACCATGCCACTCAAGTGTCTAAATCATGAAGCTCCAATTAACCCTTAGCAAGCTTCAGTGTAATGGTAGCTAGAGGTTCCAGGTGTTTAGAAACACCATGTATAACGTTTAGCAGAGTTCTAGAAATATCAGCAACTGCCATAAATATTTAATTCATTTGTAAGTCCCATACCATCAATGCTAAATCAAGCAATCTTCTGTGTGTTTTGGGATGGAGTCACAAAACTATTTACACTTCAATTGTTGTAACATTTTAAAGGATGTTTAATTCCGTATAATACTCATAAAACAATTAGGTATATCTGTATCATAGTGATAAATATTAGAAGCATTACTCAGTCAGTCAATAACTTTTTATTCGGCCATCAAATACCATAAAAGCACAATTAAAAATCACAATATAAAACCCAACAAGATGGTATGTGTTATATTTGTGCAAACAAGTATTCATTAACATAAATATACAAACAGCTGTTGAAAACAGGGTGCAGAGGGACAATTACATATTCATTTTTACCATGTATACATAACATTCTATTGGAACATGTACAAAATTGCAATAAAAAAAAAGAAAATCTAAAACAAGAATCAAAAGGGCTCAGTGATTTCAAAGCGTAGTATGGGAGCTCCCCCTAACAAACAAATGATAACATAAACCTCTTTTTCAGGTTCCGCTATGTTAACAAGAGATGAAGGGGACCACCTAGAAACCATAAGTCTAATTATATTAATAAAAAATCACAGCCATGAAACCTCTAAAAAGATTGCATTATGCAGCCGAATATATACTGCATCAAACCTTCAAATAAAGTGCAAGTGTAACTCTACAGTGCTAAACACATGAAGTGCAAACACAGGATCATCTCCTGCCCTGACTCTGGGTGGCGTTATACTAAAAATAAGAATGGGAGGAAGCGATCTTTATGCAGGGACTGCTATCTACTAATAAAAATGTAACGCATTAGTAATCAGTAATATTGACTGTATGAGATTTTCATTTTTTGATTTTCTAATCCTTGGCAAGTAATTGTCTTGATTTATCTTGTCCTCTGTAATACCATTCATTGAATGCCGTATTCATAAACTCTGAAGGTAAGTTACCTCTAAAAACAAAGTCCAGTACTACACATGGCCTACCACTGGTACTGTAAAACACTCCCATAGAAAGTAATGGAAGTTGCAGTTGCAGTGGTTGGCCATGTGTAGTGCTGGGTTTACTAAAAAAGTGTAAGTTTACTACAGAAGCGTAAGTTACGACTGAAGTGCAGTTTGTGAATACTGAAAACCTTACTAAAAAGTGAAATTTGTGAATTAGGCTCATATTGTTTAGAGCAGTAGTACTCATGCTCCGATGTTTTAATTTGTTTTAAAGGGTTCAGGTTCTTTAAAATCTCTTTTTCTAAAGAGAAAAATAATTCATAGACAACATTTTGCAGTTATCTGAAGAAATTCCAAGGATTATAGATAGAAGAATCCTTTAAAATATTTATTTTAAAACATTCAGTTGCAATCTTGCATTAAAAAAGTATGAACTCTCAATTTATTTGATGAGCAATTTCACAGTGTGAGAGCAAAATCTGTAATGACTTGAATGTGATCTGAGATCAAAATAGCTTCAATATCAATATTTAAAATTAATCAAGTGTGCAGGATGGTGCTACTTTACAAAAGTAGGACGTCGTAAAGTAAAAAAAAACTTCTGGATATGTTGCCTGTGACATATCTATGTGCAGGACGTATGTCCCCAACACAACTTACAGTTTTTTAACCTTACCCCTATCTTAGTTTTATTAAAGTAGCACCCATCTGGAATAGTAGGAGGTACTTTTATTTTCAGTGTACACTTCACATATCCCACCTTGTCTCTACAACTAGAGACTTTTCCTACTAGAGGAGGTAAAACCCAATGATGAAGCTATCGGCTACTAGGACATCAGTGCAAACTACGTATTGTTGATAGAAATTAGCTCTTGAGGGTCCCAACGCAATATTCTAAGAAACCCTGGTTCCGAGAATGGTGTGGTTTTACTCTCCTTGAGTGAACACTTTATTGCTTTTTACTCCCCCCTATGACTTTTCTGAGCACAAAATACATGACCAAACCAATTATCCTTCAAACGATTAATATTTTTCTTAAATAAATGTGTTTGGTGAAGATGTGGAATCTGACAGTTAATTTCTCAATAGTTGTGTGATAATTCGTTGACTTAATAAGGTTATGCAAACACGTAACATTCCAAGATATAAACTCAAAGTTTATGTTTCATGGTTTTTAACAAGATTAAAATGAATAATAGGTAACATAGGCGATTGATTTGAAATAAATAACATTTGGAGACACATCACAATTATAAAGTTATAATGAAAAAGTAGAAAACAACTGCTTACAAAAAGAGTAGAAATATAATAAAGAGAGAAAGATAAGAGAAGAAGAGGTTTAAATAAAAAAAAATTATCAAGAAGAATATATGATGGGAGGTCACAGTAACTGCAACCATGAGGTGTGTTTGTTTGTTTCACAGACATGTAATGCGCACAGCTACACTGAAGGGTTTCCCGGTGCAGGATAGAAGCAGATAACGATAACCCCAGCAAATGGCCAGAAAAGCCAAGCTTTAGACTTTTAAGAAATGCCAGTAAAGAAGTACAGTTACTAAGTGTGGCAGGGAGAGAATTCCACAACCGCTTAATGCGGGTTACATAAAACCTAGTCGTGGTGAAATAAGAATGATTGGCAAATCTCAGCAAACATGTTGGCCTATAAGAAGTCACAATCCTTGGATGTATGCAGGAGATACGTCATGTTTGGCCTTGAACATACAGCAAAAAATTGGGACCCCCTCTAAGGTTTACTTTGGGCCAGGGAAAAGAGAGGACAATATAAACAAAATATAGAGAGATTCCCCTATGGCCTTATACTTTCATATTTGACATAATTCAGATTATACTTTTATATTAATGAAATCCCATTGGACACACAAATTACATAAAACCTATTTTTCGTTAATTTCTTTTATTCATTTATTTCTTTACACATGAGTTGCTTTCATTTTTTACTTTTTTTTACTTTTTTGTCAAGCATTTTCTTTATACACATTTGATAAAAACTATACAAAATACAAATATCAAGGTTTTGACAATATTTAAAGAAGAACCCTGTAATCCACACATACAAAAACAATCACTCTCTATTCATACATACTAGATACTGTTACCCACACAACACACAATTCAACCAGACAAATTCTGTGATTGAGGTAGTCCAGATGGCTTAGGGGACTGAGTACGCCAGGTCTACGCGTTTCGGTGGGTTGGCACCACCTTCCTCAGGACCAACAGGTTTTCTCCCTTTAACTCTTGTGGGGACAGGGTTTCTGTAATGATAAGTATACATAAATCTATCTTGTGGTCAGAAATTGGGATTTCACCATCACTTAATAGTACTTTTATTCACAATTATCTATGTTTGCATCTGCGCACACCGTCCGCTCAACAAAGCCCTTCAACGAGATACCGGTACTGAAAATAGATTTCATTCATTTTGATATGTTGGAAAAATTCATTTGAGATTTGCTGATAATCATATACGCATGATCGCAAGTATACGAGCAGGACATTAAAAACAAGGATTTCTAATAGTCATACATATGAGATGAACTCTACTAGGCATTTTAATGAATCACAAAGATGGACCACCATAAAGGATGTTACCTATGATATCTTTAGGAGAGATCTTAGTCAGGAATATAGATGTCGCTTGAAGGCTTCAATACGGTCAATAGGTAGAAGATGTATTAATTCCTAAAAAACATATTATGTGTTTCAAGGAATTGAATAATGTTTATTCAATACTCACACTTTCTATCATAGTCAAATTGACCCAAATAGATTACCTGATATTAGAAAACGTCAGAGGTATAAATTAGGGGTCTGCTTCTTCCTACGATTTCTTTATGTTCAATGGTATATACACAAGATTCTTTTTTACCTAAGGTAGAATGCAAGCACATGCTTCAGAAATCAACTTCTTAGTGTAGAGCCATTTGTGTACCGTCATGATACTATCGCTGACATACTAACCTTATTAAAAGTTCATTGGAGATCAAAAAAAGGGGTGCAGAGGCGTTATCTTAGTGGTAAATTAATGTTCTAGATCCTCGCCGCACGGCTGTTGGGTTTAAATGACAAAGTCAGGCCTCTGTGGTGTTTATACATATGGTTCGTTTATACCACATATGTACTAGAATACGAACCTTTCTCTTTGAGGCCGCCTTCTTTTAAACGTTTTCCCTTTTTCCTTTTTTTCTTTCCCTTTTGTACTCGTCTTATTCTTCTGATTTATCAACTGGGGAGATAAAATAGTATGATAGGTTTTGGGGAAATATGTAGATAATTCACTAGTTGGGTGTTCCTAAGAACAAAGTCTATACAGTTAAGATGGCGCTGTGGGTACTGTCCTCAATTTAATGTCCTCCACAGGATAAGAGTACAGTCTAGGTTGCATTAGAAGCCCACTGTTTAACATTTAAAGGCTTTTTTATTTACATGTTACTGGGTCTAGGACCCATAGGTTCTCACACACTAGTCTCTAATACATTTATACTCCGTTTAACAGCTCCCTGTCTAGTAATAAAAGTAAAGGGGCAAACTATCTATCTATCAGTCTCCCAGCGAGTACTTACTTTAAAGTCTTTTTATCGCGTTTTCCCGAGTCGTCATGCTCCGCTACGTGCTGCAACACCTAAAGTTATGGTGTTGCGGAGAGGCTGCTTTTAAGCCTTGCAGATTGATGCGAATGTCACTCATGATCCGGAAATGATTCCCGGGTCATGTGTTTAATCGTGTCCGTTTGTATTGGTTATTTTGTCTATCATGCCAGATATACTCACGTACTTTATGTGTGTCCTCTACCGAACACTGCGATCATAATATGTATTACAATCTCTTAGCAGTTTGGCGAGGGTCAAGCGCGACCCGGAATTGAAAAGTGTAGTACACAGCCAGTGTGTTTGTTACTGCCTATACGGGCGTGTAGGAGAGTAGGGTCTGCTATCCTATGGTCACCCCAAATTTTTGCTTTTTGCTTCACTGGTTTTCGACTACTGAGGCTGTGGGCCTGCTGATCAGACCCCCAGCCTGCTGTTCTCTCACTAAATTAATGACACATGTGCTATAGGCACATACCAATTGGAAATGGACTCCTTGTCAGCCCCTGTAGAATGCACTATAGGTGCACAGGGCACAGGAGCCACTAAGGCCTACCAGGGGCTGCAGCATATCTTTTGCCACCCCTGGCTGGTTCTTAAATTGACACAACTGGCTGATCACTCAGCTGGGGTAAGGTGGTGTACACACCCCTTGCTTAGATATAGTATACCTATGTCTAAACCTATATCTGGACACATGTAAACCTGTGAGCCACTCCTATAGGCAGGCCTCCCCAATCCTGGAGGCTGGGTGCATGGTTTTTATGTGAGATGGAGCTCTAGCATGAGCTGAGCCTGTCTGCAGCCGTCGGGAACAAATCCCTAAGCTGTTTCAGGATAATGCCATACCATATACTATTAAGTGCCTTATAATCCTCGCGGTTATTTAGCAACTTTGGTTTGGCTTTGTCAAAACATGTCGTGTAAGGTGTCATACGCTTTGGAATACCATCCCCTCGCCAGTTCTGGCGACGGGGATGGCATTCCACCCCTCTAGAGGGGTAAGACATGTTACTTCACTTTAATGCGGTTGATTTCTCCAAAGGCCTTAAGATCCACAAAATGGATGCCTCTGCCACAGACAAATGTCTGGACCCCTGGAGCTGACCGAAACTCAGTCAAGGGGGCCCTGGACAAAGGGTTTCCTGTCACAGGAGGGTGTCACCGCCCTCCAGACAGGAGATAGTGTATTGTAGCAGGGAGGTTTGAAAGAAACCAGACACTGCCTGGGGCGCACAAGGCTGCCCCTTGCATAATCCGGCCAAACCGGTTCTGGGGCACTCCAGCCCTCGTGCCAGGGCGGCCTGGATCAAAGGAAGGGGGTGTATCCACCCACTTCCTGGGTCCCACCCATAGGAGGGGACCTAGCAGGTAATCACGCCCACCAGATTCGAATAAGAGTGGGAGCAGTGCCAATGCACATCAGATTTCCTGGAAGAAACATTTGAAACGATATTCTGGACCCTTCGCCCTCCATCTCAACGTGGAAGCCCGAAGAATCTCCCTTGTGGTCAAGGAGTGACCACCCTGCAGCAGCAGGCACTATCCAGCCCTCGACGTCTACTTAGTTGCAGTTCCCACCGGAACTCGAGCGACTGAGATCGACGAGATCAAGCCTGCCCAGCTTCTAACAGCCCGATCAACAGTCCCTGCAAAGCTGAGACCCGTGGAGGTGACCGGAAGCGGGGGGCACGCCATCTTGAAGTGACCACGAGACGCTGACCGTGCAGCCCACGAGTGACCCTCGAAGCTGTACACCGGGGTTTGAGAAGCCCCCACCCTGAGCTACTCCTGAGCCGAAGTTCAGCCCTCCACACTCGACGAGTGCTGCGTGGGGCCCTTTGGCACGATTTGGCTCAACGCGTTGGCCCGGTCACTTGCCAGCTGGCTTGTGGTCCCTGTGCCGACGAACTACCTAAAAAGACTTGTGATTCTGGTTGCTCCAGATCCACACCAGCTCCCCTGAAAAGGAGCCCCGACTCTGACCTTCCTGGTCCGAGTGAGAAGCAATCTTCCGATCCTGCGTGGATTGCTCTTACCAAGGCTTGTTTGCTCCAAACTTGAAGCCGACTGCACCGACGGTGAGAGCCTGCGTGGGACCGATCGTGACCTGCTCCTGGACGTCGCAGATGCCCCAGAGCCCACGTGACAGCGGAGAGAAGCTCCTCGACGACCACCTGATTGCGCCCGACATTGCCTGGTTCCGTCCTGGTTCCACCCTGGTCACTGCTGAGTGGCCCAGACTCTGTCCCCTCTGCTTTCAGGTACTCTACAACTTGAGTCCACCCTTGGACTCCACCGGACACTTCGTCTTCACCCTGCCTGCAGCCCTTTCAGCTTCAAGCACCAAGAGCCTGCGTGTCAAAACCCGACGCCACTTCGACCCTGTGCACCCACTTCCTGTGGGTGAGGTAACTTTGCTCCGCCGGTGTTCCCACACTGGTGCACACCTCTAGGGTCTGTGTGTTAAGTTTTGTTCCTCTAGGTTCAGCGGAAGTGTCCTTAAACTTTAACTCTTTGACTTTTACGCACCATTGGTTAACATTGGTGCATGCGTGCGCTTTCCGCACATCTCCCGAATCCCGAGGGCCATTCCCGACTTCAGCATTGCTTGTCCTGACTGCTCCCAGCGATTCCCTAGGCCCTAGGCCTAACCACTGCTCGAGTGGCCCTTCTTATACCACTTGTTTAGTATATGGTTTGAGTGGCCACCCGCCCTCATCCATAATTGTGCAACTTGTATGTTTAAACAGTGCTTTTGATTTAACGCTTGTGCCCCTTTATTCATAAAGAATACTGGGGATTGTTTTTAGTAATAAACACATATATTTTTATAATATATACTTGTGTGGTGTCCTTTCATTTGGTATTACAGGATTGTATGTGGTAAAACAGCTCGCTTAACACGACCTCTTAAGTTAAGCCTTTAGGCTGCTTAGTCCATGCTACCCCTAGGATAGCTTGTCTAATAAGGTTGACTTACAACCAGACACCATAAGGGATTGTTTGGTCAGGTAGTAGGTGGTTCCAGAATTGGAAACATCCCCTACCAGGCCAACTTCTCACAGGGCGCCATTTCTGAACAGAGTTAAACCCCAATTATAGAGTCGTTATCAGGCCAGTTCTGGATATTATCTTTTAGTTGTACCTTTTAAGTACACAATAGTTGGTTATTTATGGCACTGCGGTATGCAGGTAATGTTTGTTATCTTCAAACATGATTGCACACAAATACTCTCTCTCATACTATATTATTGGGCGCCATTTCTGAATGGAGTTTCTTTCTCAATTTTCTCCATAATTATACAACCTGTTTTTAACTGGTGTATTATGATTACTGCTACATAATGTACCTCGCTATGATTATTATAGGCTACAATTTGCAGATGAATTTAGTATTTCAAAAGAGGAAGCTGCCACCTTCCTTTTTTTTTAAAAAACACAATAGGTTAGTCATATCTCCTCTACATAATGTGCCTCGCTGTGATTATTATAGGCTGCAATTTGCAAATGAATTTAGTATTACAAAAGAGGAAGCTGCCACCTTCCTTTTTTTAAAAAAAAACACAATAGGTTAGTCATATCTCATATAAGCCAAGCGATTATGTTTCTAGATAGCAAATCTATTGTTTTAGACACATGTGAGCAGATAGCTAACTGAAACATCAAAAGTAATTTGATTTGTCGTTGCAATATGTGCAACACTGTATAGTAACTGCTAGTGAGACTCATGACAGCATGGGGATGGTCTGATATTACCAAGGTCTGATGGTCTGATATTAAAATAGCAACTCGATTGTTTTAAACACATGTGAGCAGATAGATAACTGAAACATCAAAAGTAATTCGATTCGTCGTTGCAATATGAGCAAAACTGTATGGTAACTGCTAGTGAGACCCATGACAGCCGGGGAATGGTCTGATATTAGTAATTAACCCCACAGAATGTAACACTGGGATGAAAGCTATTATTCAGTATAACTGTGTTACAATAGGGTGTTAGAATTAAATCCTAGATATAGTTACTAATAAAAGATGGTTATGTATAATACCCCTAACTTCCAAAGAGGGGTACTAAGCGCAACTTAGGCCGTGTTAGTTACAAACCAAGCTATGTTCTCATTCAATCCCTTGCGTACACTATCGAATTGGAATATCCAAAAGCATTCCCTTTTTCTCCGTGTATCTGCTATCATGTGTCCTAATTTTTGGTGTACTTTTTCTATTATACACCACTTTAGATCTGTCTCTTTGTGATTTTTATCGATACAGTGTTGTACCATCGGTGCTGTTGTTTTTCTTGTTCTTATAGCGGACTTGTGTTCGCTAAATCTTGTCCTGAATTCACGATCCGTCTCGCCAATGTAGGCAAACCCACAAGGACATAGGATCAAGTAAATGATATTGCTACTTCTACAGTTAGTGAGAGATTTTAAGGTTATACTGACATTATTGTAGCTGATCGTTTCTGTAGTGAGTGCTGCGTCACAAGCGTGACAGGCCCCACATCTGTGGTTGCCCACAACAGGTTTAAGACCTGTGATCGAGGTTTGAATTCCAAGAGTTTTCGGATGGTTCCTAGTATGCACTAGACGATCTCTTAAGTTTCTGTTGCGTCTATAAGCTATTAGTGGTTTCGAGTATTCTGTCTCATTTTCTTCAGTGTTTAAAATCCTCCAATTTTTGTTAATCACATTTTTGATTTTGTAGTTCAAAAAAGAGTGATTAATTACACATGTAATCCTGTCAGAGGGTCTGCGTGTAGTTCCTCTTAGTAGGGCATCTCTGTCAAAGTATTTTGCCCTCTTAAAGGCTTGTCTAATTAGTCTGTGGGGGTAGCCACGTTTGATCAGTCTTTCTTTCAGGGCATCCCCATGTATCTGATAATCCGATAAATTGGTGCAGTTTCGGCGAATTCTCAAGAATTCTCCAAATGGTATAGAATCCTTTTGGCAGTGTGGATGATAACTCCCAAATTGGAGAATGGTGTTTTTTGCCGTGGGTTTCCTAAAAAGGCTTACCTCTAATGTACTGTCTTTACCAATAATTTCAATGTCAAGGAATTCGACTTTTTCGTGGCTATAGTTTGACGTGAATTTAAGATTGGGGTCACTTGAGTTCAACCAAAGAATTGTCGTGTATTTCTATAGGTTCTGAATCGATCCCCCTATTCCTGACCCTATTCTGGTTAAACTAACTAGCTAGTTAACTAACAGTCAGCCCATGAGGCAAGAACAGCCCCCATGATGCAGATACCGTTATCTGACGCAGTCACACTACGGCACAGGAACGTGTTATCTGATTAGGTCATAACGCTTGAGATCTAATTAGACAAGCGACATTCCTCCAGCCCCTGATAAGGCATACGACGTTCTCATAACAAATCAAACCTATGACAACCTGGATAATACGTGCGGCCATTGTTTGATTTCACAGAGAACTTTAGTAAAGAATGTGCTAACGAGCAAGTCGTATGACATCTTTATTGACGTACCTATGTCCATCCTTACGTCAATCCCGGCACCTTTAAGGTATAAATATTGCCGACCTTGCCCTATGCAAACACACGCGTGGTGACAAGACGGAGCAGCCATACTTGCCGAAGCCGAGAGCAGAAGCAGACCCCGCAGGCAGCAGCCCCGCCTTCCTGACGCGCTGAGAGACGCGCTGCTATCTCAAGCCGAGAGACCCAGCACCGGCGCTTCTGGGCAGCCCTCGCAGGCAGCCTGGAATATCGAGAGCAGAGAAAGAGATACCATTCCTCATTCATCCTAACTTCCAGGTACAGAACTGAATAACCCCTCACAGAGAATTCTTTAGTTATTCACTTGGCAAAAACAAACTTAACTTAAACTGTAACTTTCTATTCCCGCCCACGCATTAGACTTAGGTCAGGTACACGGGGTAGGCGTATTTAGAAACACCAGTTGAGTACGTTTAGTCAAATGTATATGTGTATGTAAATATATTTTAATCATTTTAAAACATCATATGGCTCAGAAACCATATCAATGTTTTTACAGTATTATTTTATACTATTGCTTTTAATGTATGCACTTTACTTAACTATAAGTATTGCAATAATATCGATCCATTTCTCATGTATGAGAAAAGAGACTGATCAATAAATAACACCTTTTATTGAACACGCCCGTCTCTTCCTTTTCTCTACATTCTGATGAGACTAAGAATGCACGTACTGACTGAGTAAAATAATTGCCTTGTGCTCACACGACTCTCGAGATTGACTCTTGATTAGGGGAGAGCAAAGTTGTCATGTTCTATGGTTGTCAGAAACTAAATCCCTTCTTGTCTAATCAGGGGAGTTAATCCTTCCTTGAACATTCGAGAAAGTTTCTAGCGAACTCTGAGCTTAGCTGGCAAACCCAAAAATTAAGTCTAGTATCGACAGTAGTAGACCTAGTTAACGTCTGGCCTAGGCCTTTACTGCTGTAGGTACTATTCCAATGCGCAGAGCCTATTGGGAAAATAGGAGCTACACTACATGGCGCCCAACGCGTTTGGAAAGGGCGATAAAACTAACGTAAGACATTTAGAGTAACTCAGTCGTGCTTTCTCACTCAGACCCCTTTTCCCAAATACTCCAAAGACGTCTGGAGTGGGTGAAAGGTTATATCCTCCAAAACCTCGCAGGAGGGAACTCCTATGTATGGTTTTTGGTCAAGTCAACGTTGAAGGATAAAACAGTTCCAAAATATTGTGCATCTAATCTCTGTTTCCATAAAGAAACCTGATCTGCAAATAAACATAATACTATCCTGTCTGTAAAATGGGAGACAGTGATGAAGAAAGAGAAGCAATTAGATTAGCTACTGAAATAGCAGATGCTGATGCTACCATGCAAGCAGCAGACCCGGATATAATACTCATCCAGGTCGCCAAAAGGAGATCTATAACCTTAAAACTTATAGAAAATGGACTGACACCTAGAGGTGGCACAGTCATATTCGTAATTGAGGCACACGAATATCGGCAGACAGAGGTATACTATACATGGATACATTTTCCAGCAGCAAATGCTGTAACAAAGTACTTCCACTATTACAAAGTAGAGGAACCTCCTGACATTTACACTCCTTTCGAGGAGGTGGAAGTACCACTCAAATTCCAAGAGCATTTGCTCTTATTTGATGGTGCCCTAAAACATAACAATCACATTACAAGGCTCGGTCCTTTAGGAAGACCAGGAGCAACGTGGCCGGTCCTAGCCGGATACACACCACATCCAGACATCGATAGGATGCCTGCAGCTGAATTATTAACACAACTGAAACAATTACTAAAAATTCATAGACAATTAGTTCAGTATGTAATGCGGACTTCAACAATTCAGCCAGCGATTAAACTACCACAGCTGACCCCACACCAGGGGAACACAAATAAAATTACACCACAGAACATCCAATCCTGCCTAGGTAAAGTTCCAGCTAAACGGGAACAAATACCATTCTGGTTGGCACAGAAAATTACCCAAATAGAGGCGGTGTTTCCTGACACCACCCCATTAGAAAAACACAGGATTCTGACTATATGTCTCCCAATGGGAATCGCACCACACATTGAGGACTGTGACACTTGGGGTACAGTCTTTGCTTCCATCTACACAAAAACGCACGGTGTTCCATCCATTTCGGTGATACCAGATGTGCTAAAACAAATTCAAGATGAATACGGTCCAGAACCTGCTTTAACTCTTGGTATGAAATTACTGAAAGACTTCAAGCAGGTCTCGGCTATATTACTAGCCAACATAAAAGGTGAAGCAGCAAACGTGGCGATCCGCCAGAGGTTAAAAGAGACAGATATAGCAGACCAACCAGCTGAAATTGCCAGAATCATAGAAAAATCCTATGAAGAACTAGGCAGAGATAGTCTAGGTGGAATACCAGTAAAACCGCAACTGACTACAAGTCCAGAAAAAATGTTTTTTAATAATAATAATAATTCACCAAAAAAGAACTGGGATGGGAATAAACAATCCAATCCTAAAGAAAAGAAATTCCAGTCCAGAGGAAGGTCTCCTAGGCGAAGAGAGAAATCTCCAAACCCGAGACAAAGGTCACCCCAGAGTGACCCCTCTGGGAATAGATATAACCTTAGAAATAGGGATAATATTAAAAAACCTGATAGATATCAAGACATTGATACACGTCCCTCTCAATCTTTTCAGAATTCCTCGCAGAAATCGGAAAGAAGAGGACGATCAGAAGAGCACGCCAAGTCCAAAGACAAGGAACCTGCTCAACTGAAAAAGAAATTACAATTTCCAAAAAAGAAGGTAGCCAGTGTCAAGGTAGTTAACAATGCCGAGAATACTGAGGACACAACTGAAAAACGGAGAGTGGGCTCAGACAATGCTAGACAGCGCAGCAGAGGTGAGCATAGCTCGCAAAGTCCTTATGAATCATCTGGAGACAGTGGACACGAATGAATATCTTCAAGTGGAAACTGCAGATACCAGAGATAGCAAGCCCCACAAGATATACGAGATAACATTACGTATAGAGGGAGATAAGACTAGGAAAATAAGGGGACTATTTTGGGATAACCTATCCAAGGGCTATGACATCCTTCTAGCTGAAAAAGACTGGCCACCAGAGTTTGTCAGGGAGTGCCCTCATGGCGAAGAAGTAATTATGCCTGCCTTCTCGAATCAAATACCGATTCATAAAAAATATACACTTGCTAGAAAGTGGGCAGTGGCCTTAGCACCTGCTTTATATAAAAATCATGTAGGATGGGATGAGGATTCGCCTCCTCACAAAATCCAGTTAAAATCACAACCAACTGCACAAAGGCAGTACCCAATTAAGCAAGAAGCTAAAAAACAGGTAAATGAAATACTAGATCAGCTAGAATACCAAGGGGTGATTGAAACTTGCACCTCACAAATGAACAATCCCTTGTTTCCGGTCGCCAAACCAGACAATTCATACCATCTAGTTTTGGATTACCGACACCTTAACACATGTTGCAAAACTTTTGCAGTGCAAAACTCACACAGTGCTGCACTAATGAATAACATAGTGCGCAAAAAATACAAAACAACCTTGGACATCTCCAATGGATTCTTTTGTCAAAACATAGCACCAGAGAGCAGATATTTAACTGCATTCTCAGTAAATGGCACTCAAAAACAATTCTGTCGGTTAGCCCAGGGGTACAAGAACAGCCCGGGGGTATTCTCAGCGAGAGTAACAGAATTACTACAACTATATGATGATGAAGCATTATCTTATGTCGATGACATTTACTTAACAGATGATGACTTGGAGACTCACTTGAAAAGGGTGAACACCATAATACTTGGGTTCGCTGCAGAGGGTTACAAATTCAACTTCAAAAAATCCAGAATTGCCCATCTGACGGTCCTATTCTTAGGATATGAGCTATCAAGTGAAGGTAAAAGCCTGGCAGACAATTTCCTAGAGAAATGTGCCGTAATCCAAGCTCCTAAAACACTAAAAAACCTACAGTCAATTTTAGGCTTCCTAAATTTCGGAAGAACATACATTGCAAATTACGCAGAAAGGGTCAAACCCCTTTATGATCTAATTAAACCAGACTTTAAAAGATCCAGTTGGACTCAAGCACACACAGAAATTTTGAGATCCTTACAAACAGACATGCTAATTAAAACAAAATTAGAAACACGTGATAACACACGCAACCTTGTGACCTGAGTCATCCCAGGGAGATGCGGATTCACATACCTAACCTCTAATGAGGGAGATAAGGTACCAATTGCATTCAAATCACACATGTACACAGAAGCTGAACAGAAATTCAGTAATACAGAAAAAATCATTCGTGCAGTTCAAACCGCAATAGCTAGGGAAAAAGACATAGCTGACGGTAGACATATCACAGTCAAAACAGCAGAATCAGCCTTTGAGGCACTAACAACACCGTGTAATTTACCAACAACAACATTAAATCCTGAATGGATACAATGGGTGAATTCAATCACAACGGACAAAGTAGACTACTACTTTGATCCAGAACTAGAAGAATTAAAAAATCTAAAATATGAAAAGACGTATCCTCTGCCAATCGACATTCTGCCTCTACGACATTACGCCTGTGTAATCTACACAGACGGACATGCTCAACCATCCGTTTGGGGAGAACAAGCATACAACCCCACATGTGAGATTACAAAAGAAGTGTGGCGCGGAGGTAAATTAAAACCTCTATTAACAAAATCACACTCAGTAGAAACTAATTCAGAAAAACAAACTGAAATAATCGCATTAAAAATGGCGCTAGATAATGCGGATCGCGAATTCCCGACACTTATAGTGTCAGATTCATATTTCTGCGTCAAATCATATAACAGCGATTTGCAGACATGGATTCAGAACGGTTACAAAGATGACACAGATGCACCAATAAAGCAGAGACTGCTCTGGGAACAAGTAGCTCTTTTGAAAAAAGAACTACCAAAGACTCACGTGACACACTCACTGAGTCATCAGCGTGATGGCGTTCACGTTGTAGGGAATTCATTGGCTGAAGCAGCCGCAGCGGCAGCCACTAAACTGGCTCGCGTAGATCGAAAAAAGCGTGCATTAAAATACATTGACGGCGAAACATTGCTGGCAGTAAAAACGTCATCAAAAGGCGACTACTCAGCGTTACCGATCAACTATCCACTCAATTACACATACATCATAGATGCAAACTCCGTTCCTTTTGCTCGAATCCCTGGAGTGGGGGATAGAGTGATTCCAAACATGGACAGGAGACACTTGTTAATCGCAGACGCACATATGGGCGAGGGTCTTGGACACCTCAAACTAAAAGATTCTCTGGAAGATTTACAATCACGGTACTGGTGGCCAGGCATGAGCCTACATCATACCATGTTTGTAAAAAACTGCCCAAACTGCAACGGAAATCGCAGTGGGAAGAGAAAAAGTTTAATACCTCGTCGTATCAAGGCAGATAACATTACCACTAAAAAGAATGGCTTGCGATTAACATATACAGGCTAGTTCCACTTATAATGTAGATCCACAGCACTCGGCTGACGTCCGGACTGTTATACAAGATTTGCGAGTCTAAATGGCATATACGCTAAGAGCATGCTACGTTCGACCATTTTTTTTTCACTCAGGCAATCCAGCCTGGGGGGGGGAAACATGGCCAAATGAGCACAGCCCAGCGGGAATCTTCTCACTTCCTTCCTGAGGGTATGGGATGGTGTAAAGAAAAAACCAAGGCAGAAAGCAATCTATAATGGAAAGGATATTAGGTTCGGGAGCTGGGTGGGTCAAACATCTAATAAGTGTCCAACGTAGTCTAAATAACTTGCCAAGAAATTCTCTGAAGGGATTCAGTCCGTACGAATTATTATTCGGAACTAGGATGTTGATCTCTGACCTTGATAGTCAGACTTCAGTGGTAATAGAAAAAACCTTTGATGTCAAAGACCGTTTGGCTATTTTGCAGGACTTAAACAAAACAAGAAAAGACCTGAGCAACATACAATTGAAACAACAGCCAACAACCACTGAAGAATCACCACCTGTCCCAGCAAGACCTGTCTGGATTCCAAAAGTCGGGGATCTAGTCAGGGAGAAGATCGCGGTAAAGAAGGAATTTGGGCCTTCTTACAGAAAAGCAGTTCCTGTCTTGTCTGTCAACGGGACAAGATCAGTTGTACTACCGCCACTTGCTGGAAAAAAGGAGAACCGAGTTGTATCCATCGACCTGGTAAAACCACAACATGTGGCCGATAACAAACGGTAGGCCAAGTGGACTCCCAATAAGTAGCAGAACACCAAGGTTTGCTACCAGTACAGAGGTCCTAACAAAGAGGCTCATCACATTCGAAACGCCTACAGAAGAACAACAAGGACTATGCAACAATGCAATAGAACTCAGACCTCTGAAAACCCAAATAAAAACATTTAGCAGAGACACACCAATCTACAATGAAGTACCAAGTGAAAATGCAAGAAACAAAAATCCTGAACCAATTGGAACAATTGACAGAACTGCATCTGGTTACTTCATCAACTTCGATGATTCCTCTGAAGGTTTCAGGGAACAAAAGACACAGCCATCGTCAAAATCCTTTAAAGACAAAGCTAAGGAACTTTTGAAACAACTGAAAGAAACATATCTGGTTTCTCCATGGATTGAATTTTGGGTGGGTTTTGGTGCATTTATCCTCATACTTTGGCTCATCATGGTATTCACTTTGGGACGCTTCATTGAGGGAAAATATGCTAAAATGGACACAGCAAGTCAGAACATCAACTTGGTCCTCAAACCACACACATCTTCACACGTCGAGAAAAGAGAACTTTCTTCAGAACTTTCTTCAGCCAACTTCACAGCAATTCCAATACCTGGTGGGGTAGCCTGGGACAACACTGACTATGAAATTTATGGTCCGGTCGAGATCCTGAAATATCCACACCAAATCAAGATCTCCTTGAGTGACTTTGCAAAACCAAACTCATTTGCTGATGATTGGGACTTTGAAAGTATTAACAATATGATGTCTGACTTAGTAATGTCTGCTAAATTTACAAAACATGATTATTTGCAAGGTTCTACAAATTATGATAGTATGTACTGCTATAACCATTATGGTAACCATTTTTTACATAAATCTGCACAACCTAGAAATGTTTTAAATTATAATCAATGGGAACATTGTGCAACACCTCCAAAAGGGAGTTCAAGAACCGTTTATGACAAATATTCATACTTTCAAGGTTTTAACACTAGTAATGCTGAAACATTTTATTATAAATTGTCAAACAAGACAGGGATGAAAACCATGATAACCAACACAAAATTGATATATTCAGATTCATTCTTTGAAAAAATGAATACTTTTGGATTTGATTATTGGGACAAAAATGTTGATTTGAAAAGTGTTTGGGGTACAAAAGAATGGCAAGTACAGGGTTTAGAAGCTTTGTTTAGAGCCTGCATGATCCCAGAACAAATGATATTTTTAAATGACACTGTTCAACAAACCACCTGTCTTGGCTTAGCCAAAATCAAAGATTTAAATAACCTGTCTATTCCAAAGCCAACAATGTTTAGCAATAACTCTGATACAGATGAAGAAATAGACATAAACCATATACTTAACCAAAACAGAACACATCCTGATTGGAAACAATGGTTAATCTGGCCCACAGATACAAATCACTGTCAAGATAGATTCCTGAATAAAACACAGGGTTTCAAAATGACCAGGCCAGACCCAAGATATCCCCAAAGACATCACCCAGGGATAATTACAACCTACAGTGTGGGCAAATTATGCCTTCATTGGCTACAAACTTCCACACTGCCTGAAATTAAGCAACACCTAACTTTACTTACTGATGGTGCTGACTTGCGTGATTTCATAATGGGACCGCGCAAACAGCGTCAAAAGCGTTTCATAGCAGCCTCTGTATATGCAGCATACAATGAGGCCTGGAAGGTTACTCAAATTGAGACAGCAGAAAGAATACGGGAAATTGACCGTATTAATTTGGAAAAATCACTTTCTGTAGTGGACAATGGGTTAATGACTCTGTCCTCCAGAATTTTTTCATTGGACAGCATTGTGTCTTCAGCAATCGATATATTATCGCAAGACTTACTGTTATTACAACATGGTCAGTCACAATTGCGTTCTATTGTACAGCTTGGCTGGACGTTACAAAATCTGCGTTCAGGCTATGTGCCTTGCCGTTTAATCAACACAACGTCACTATTCCAAATCTTTAACCTTACTGATAGACAAATCGGTATGGCGCAAAAGGGTGCTGATTATACAATCTTGAGCATTGAAAAACTAGAAAGATTACCGTTGACAATGTCAGTGAATGGATAATCCACGGAATCATAAATATTCCAATCTCAACCTTCAGGTTTCAATACTGCCAAAAATATATACAGGCTGGCATGTACGAGAAATTGGGAAAGGGGTACCTTAAAACAACTTGGAACCTGCCCTATTCACATGCATGTGTCAGTAATAAAGGACAGAAAGTGTTTCTTAGTGGCAACAATTGTGCTATGTCACTAAGCGGCACGCTTCTGTGTAACGGTATTAGTTTGCACGGAGCCTGTGAAGGGAATTCATACAACCTTTCATGTCACCAGCAAGGCGCACCTGCAACTGAAATAGAACCATTCTTTCAAAGACTCTATAATGGGAGTTACATTCTTATTGTAGACCGCAGATGTTGTAGTCTTATGCCCGGGACTCCTTATCTCGTCACTACGACGGCGAAGGTCAAGTGCTGTGGACGTTCTTTGTTCCCCAGCTCCTTTCCAGACAGGGAGGCAAGGGCATGGCCCGGTTTGAAAATTACTTCTATTCGAATAGACACTTTAAGCAGAATGAAAACAGTGCTTCTTCAGACGCCTACAAGGCTCACGTCATCTAAAGAAACGTATGATCTACAAGTCGCAAGGACGACTGCAGAGATACATACATTATTATCAACCAATTCCCCCGTACATTTCGCGGAAATCCTGAGCGAAATCTTAAATATTTCTGATACCACAGGGGTCTCAAAGGTATTTAAGACAGTATTTTCGATGGCATTAACACCATTCAAAGCCATACTGGGTATTTTTCCAGATTTCGTCCATTCGATTTTTGGCGGACTTCCCCTGATCCTGGGACTAATTGCAGGAATCCTATTCCTAGTCCTTATTTTTCGTTATGGCAACCCATGTCACAGATCAAACTCTCGCGACAATGGAAGATACGATCCTAGCCATTGGATACCGGGACCGGATATCAAAAATCCTGGGACTCTCCCGGCTTAGAGACCTAAACATGACTTGGTTTCTATCATTTCGACCAATGTGGCAAAGGTGTGTTTTACCTGTACTAAGGTGTCTGCTATGCGGAGAAGAATGCGTGTTAGACACCTGTCTGACGCTACAATCGGATGCGCCGGTGGATGCAGATACACTGTTGGTTCCTACCAAGGTTCACGCTTTGTGCTGCCCTCAAAGGCTGCCAATCCTGATGACGGCATTCCTGGAATCTTCACCACTACGATTGAAGGGTAGTGAAGTTCAAGATGAAAGCAGCATCGAACAGGTACGACCTTCTGTCAGCAATGCAAATCAGAATGTCAATGGAGACAATCATGCGCATGAATGCATGGTTACCCCTATTTCCGACTTAGTGGAACTTTCCCATGAAGCTGTTGACAGTTTTTTCGAAAGCCTGAATGATATGATGTTCTCTCCGGAACAGAAATAGAGACTTTTGAGTAAACTCGCACACGGCGTTCCCTGAATTCGGCCTTCAACTTTAAAAATAAAGTCACATGAACAATTACAATCCAGTTCACGGACAGCAACCTTTTTCAGCAAGCCCCTTAAAATATTTTTCTATATATTTTTTCCCGGGACACTGATCTTCTGCTTAAAGTAAGAAACTATTCCTAGAGAACTAAGATTTCTATTTTTAGATACTTTATATAGACTTTAGCTGCCCGCTGGTATGTTCACAAATATTTTATTATGTGATGAAATGGTCTCGACTTTCCTTTCTGTATAGCTATATTAAGAGCCATTTCATGTGTACTACTCATATACCAAAAAAGCAATAATGCATAAAAATGCGTGTTTACTTTTGCATTTAATTCATGGCTTAAGTGCATACAATATATATGACTGCAATTTTTCAGTATATTTGAAAATTTCGAAATGCATTTATGTATTTTGGGGTGGTAAGGTATACACTATACTCTATAGTATGTTGTACTATGTTATACTATGCATAGATTAGTAGATATGACCATAGTTAGCGTGGAGTGGGTGTCGTGTATTTCTATAGGTTCTGAATCGATCCCCCTATTCCTGACCCTATTCTGGTTAAACTAACTAGCTAGTTAACTAACAGTCAGCCCATGAGGCAAGAACAGCCCCCATGATGCAGATACCGTTATCTGACGCAGTCACACTACGGCACAGGAACGTGTTATCTGATTAGGTCATAACGCTTGAGATCTAATTAGACAAGCGACATTCCTCCAGCCCCTGATAAGGCATACGACGTTCTCATAACAAATCAAACCTATGACAACCTGGATAATCCGTGCGGCCATTGTTTTGATTTCACAGAGAACTTTAGTAAAGAATGTGCTAACGAGCAAGTCGTATGACATCTTTATTGACGTACCTATGTCCATCCTTACGTCAATCCCGGCACCTTTAAGGTATAAATATTGCCGACCTTGCCCTATGCAAACACACGCGTGGTGACAAGACGGAGCAGCCATACTTGCCGAAGCCGAGAGCAGAAGCAGACCCCGCAGGCAGCAGCCCCGCCTTCCTGACGCGCTGAGAGACGCGCTGCTATCTCAAGCCGAGAGACCCAGCACCGGCGCTTCTGGGCAGCCCTCGCAGGCAGCCTGGAATATCGAGAGCAGAGAAAGAGATACCATTCCTCATTCATCCTAACTTCCAGGTACAGAACTGAATAACCCCTCACAGAGAATTCTTTAGTTATTCACTTGGCAAAAACAAACTTAACTTAAACTGTAACTTTCTATTCCCGCCCACGCATTAGACTTAGGTCAGGTACACGGGGTAGGCGTATTTAGAAACACCAGTTGAGTACGTTTAGTCAAATGTATATGTGTATGTAAATATATTTTAATCATTTTAAAACATCATATGGCTCAGAAACCATATCAATGTTTTTACAGTATTATTTTATACTATTGCTTTTAATGTATGCACTTTACTTAACTATAAGTATTGCAATAATATCGATCCATTTCTCATGTATGAGAAAAGAGACTGATCAATAAGTAACACCTTTTATTGAACACGCCCGTCTCTTCCTTTTCTCTACATTCTGATGAGACTAAGAATGCACGTACTGACTGAGTAAAATAATTGCCTTGTGCTCACACGACTCTCGAGATTGACTCTTGATTAGGGGAGAGCAAAGTTGTCATGTTCTATGGTTGTCAGAAACTAAATCCCTTCTTGTCTAATCAGGGGAGTTAATCCTTCCTTGAACATTCGAGAAAGTTTCTAGCGAACTCTGAGCTTAGCTGGCAAACCCAAAAATTAAGTCTAGTATCGACAGTAGTAGACCTAGTTAACGTCTGGCCTAGGCCTTTACTGCTGTAGGTACTATTCCAATGCGCAGAGCCTATTGGGAAAATAGGAGCTACACTACAGAATGAATTCTTTAAGGTTGTTCTCCTCGCCTCGCCATACAAAAAAAATGTTGTCAATAAAACGTTTCCAGAAAAAAATATTCTCAAAAAATGGGGCTGCATCGTTAAAAATATTTTTCAATTCCCATTCCCCCATATATGTGTTGGCTACACTTGGGGCGCAAGATGCCCCCATGCTGGTCCCTTTGATTTGCTTAAACAGGGTACCATTATAGTCAAAAAAGTTGTTGAGAAGGACTAGTTCCAAACATTGAAGGATAAAGCCGTCCGGCCTATTGTCAGGGTATCTTTCCAATAACTGGGCTACTGCCTGTAACGCCTGACATTGAGGGATGTTGATATACAAAGCCTCAATGTCAAGCGTTACAAGCAGATCAATGGTGGGATTGAATTCGGTGCCCTCAATTTTGACGATCATGTCGCCTGTGTCCTTAATGAAAGACTCGTACCTTTGCGTCAAAGGACACAGGAATTTGTCAACATATTTTGACAATGGTTCTGTGCTTGATCCAATTGTGGAGATGATGGGGCGCATGGGTGGATCTTTTTCACTTTTATGGGTTTTGGGCAACCCATACATGGCTGGTGTTACTGGATTCGTTTTATTTAGGAAAGTCAGTTCATCTTCACAGATGAAACCCTCTCGAAATGCTTCTTCGGTTATCTCCTTTATGGTTTTATTAAGATGATACAATTCTCTTGGATGTGCTGCCCTGTAATGTTCTTTTACACTGAGCATCTCTTGCATTTTGCTGTCATAAACAGGTCTATCAAAAATTGTAATGCCCCCACCCTTATCGCAGGGTTTCACTACCAGACTGGTATTGGTTTCAATTCTGTGTAATGCTAGATTTTCTTTTTTAGATAGATTAAAACATGGTTTATTAGTTCCTGTTAAGAGGCGTTTGATGTCTTGCAACACAGTACGCTCAAAGATTTGGACTTTAGGTCCAACCATGTCCAAAGTTGGAGTAAAAACTGAAGATGGTTTGCATCCAGAAAGATTATCACAGGTAGATGGGGGATCTCGACCTTCAAAGTATTTTTTCAGCCTAACTTTTCTGAAGAAAGAAAATAGATCTTCATGCAGTTTGAACTTGTTCAATGTGGTACAAGGGACAAATGATAGGCCTCTGCTTAATAATGCAGACTCTTCGTCACTAAGAGAGGTTGATGATAGGTTGTAAATTGGCAAGGTGTTTTGAGAGTTATATTTTATAGTAGTTGTCCCTGACTCTACCACCAGTATTGTTGGTGCCTGGTTTTCACATACCGTTGTTGTTGTTGTTGAGGTTGTGGGCTCATTGTCTGTGGTCCACCCCTGTCTTGTTGCCAATGAACTGTCCTCCCTCTGTATTGGCCTCTCGCTAAAAAACCCCTATTGTGAGTGTTTTGATAGCCTTGTCTGCCTTTAAATGAGCCTGAATTGAAACGTCCCCTTCCAGAGTCGTTGTAATTATCTGCTTCAGAGTCAGAAGATCCTGTGTCTGAAAAGTTAGTATAGTTCCGTCTGTTGCCATTATCATAATTTGTTTGATAATTCCCTTGATATCCTCCCTGATAATAGTTGGGGTTCAAGTAAGGATATATCTTTTCTTTTGCAAACCATCGAACATCTTTCTTTAGTTTGTCTGTTTTCTTATTAGTTAAGTATGTGTCAAAATCTTTCATTTCTGATTGAATTTTCTCTAATTTATTCCTAGCCTCTTCTACTGCATCAGAGGATTGGAGTTTTTCTTCCAATGCTTGGATCTCTTGGCCTATAGAGTTGATCATATCTCTAGCTGTTTCGATGATCAACATCATCCAGTCCCTGGAGCAGCGATTTGATATTAGTGACCACCGCTCCAGGAACTTCCGAATCTCTATAAATAATGCTGGTGCATTTCGTACTCGGAGGCCTGATGGTATAACTCCTACCTTTAGATATTCTAGCATATAGAATGCATGGGATTCAATCCTTTTTAGTTTCTTTTTAAGATTAAGAAGATTTTGCCACTCACTATTGTCTCCTAATAAGGTGGACGTTGAGCTGGTATTGTCTACTACATGTCCTAACAAAGAGTTAAATTCTTCATCACTGAAGCCAAAGGTTTGTAGTCCCTCCATGACTGACAATTTATGTAAACAGTATACAGTAGAAAGATGGTAACAAAGGTACGTCCAATCTAACGTACAGGCAATGAGTTAGTAATAAATAGTAAATTCAGTACGCTAACCACAGCGAGGGCAAGTGAGCAAACAATCACACAGGTGCAGGTATCTCGTTGAAGGGCTTTGTTGAGCGGACGGTGTGCACAGATGCAAACATAGATAATTGTGAATAAAAGTACTATTAAGTGATGGTGAAATCCCAATTTCTGACCACAAGATAGATTTATGTATACTTATCATTACAGAAACCCTGTCCCCACAAGAGTTAAAGGGAGAAAACCTGTTGGTCCTGAGGAAGGTGGTGCCAACCCACCGAAACGCGTAGACCTGGCGTACTCAGTCCCCTAAGCCATCTGGACTACCTCAATCACAGAATTTGTCTGGTTGAATTGTGTGTTGTGTGGGTAACAGTATCTAGTATGTATGAATAGAGAGTGATTGTTTTTGTATGTGTGGATTACAGGGTTCTTCTTTAAATATTGTCAAAACCTTGATATTTGTATTTTGTATAGTTTTTATCAAATGTGTATAAAGAAAATGCTTGACAAAAAAGTAAAAAAAAGTAAAAAATGAAAGCAACTCATGTGTAAAGAAATAAATGAATAAAAGAAATTAACGAAAAATAGGTTTTATGTAATTTGTGTGTCCAATGGGATTTCATTAATATAAAAGTATAATCTGAATTATGTCAAATATGAAAGTATAAGGCCATAGGGGAATCTCTCTATATTTTGGCCTTGAACATACAGCAAAGTGTCTTAAATTCAATGCATTTCAAAATCCTAGGCCAGTGTAGTTCCTGGAGCAGAGGCGAAACAGGGGGATGTCGAGGTAATCAAAGAATCAGCCAGACAGCAGCATTCTGAATGGTGTGGAGGCATCTAATGGACGTCTTGTCAGCGCCTAGATTCAACACATTGCCATAATCCAGTCTGGACATGACTAGGGCCTGAATGACTGTTCTCTGAGTCTCTAAAGGGATAAGCCAGAGGATCTTTTTCATCCATTTAAGACTGAAAAACCGACTGCAGTAACGTTAGATACCTCTAGCTTCAAGGAAAGTTTTTCATCAATGATGAAACCCAGATTCTTGACCTTAATAGAAGGAGAGGGTAAGGACCCAAGGGAGTCCGGCAAGTGGATGGGTCCCCAGAGATCAGGATTGTTGCCCAGGACTAGGACCTTTGTTTTATTCCCATTAATTTTAATGCTTTTTGATCCAGCAAGAAGTTAATATTCCTCAGGCCTATGTGAAGCAGCAAAGGGTCCTGTCGATGGGCAACTGATATGAAAAGATGATCTGAGTGTCATCAGTATATGAAAAAAGGGTGAGACCACACTTCTGAATGACATCAGCTAGAGGACGAGCATAGATATTAAAAAGCAAGGGGCTCAAAGTAGATTCCTGAGGGACACCAGAAGTCAGGACTAGAGTCTTTGGTCTACCATCGATCGAAGAGACCTGGTAGGCACAATCCTTTTAAAAAGGAGCTCACCCATTCCAAAGCCAGGCCTTCTATGGCCAAGGCCTCAAGTCTGTTGATCAAAATAGAGTGAGACATCATTTTAAAAGCAGCGCTCAAGTCAAGCAGAATTAGAGCAGCCGTGCCACCAGAGCCCAGATGCTGTCTGTGATATTCAGTCACCCCAAGAAGTTGGGACTTGGTGCTATGCATTGCCGTAAAGCTAGACTGCAAAGGGTGGAGAAGTTGATGGGTCTCAATGAAAGCGGAATGCTGTGAGATCACATGCTTTTCCAAAATTTTGCAGAAGACTCAAAGGAGGGGAATAGGGTGGAAACTTGACCTACAGGGGGGGTCCAGTCACCTTTTGTTTTAAAGGGGGAGAGCTAGAGCATGTTTTCAGTACTGGGGTTTGATACCAGTATTCAAAGAGGTATTAAGAAGTTTTAAAACAGTTAAAATGGAGTCATTAAGTAATTTGAGTTTGGCAGGGAGAAGGGGGTCCAGGGTTGAGCCAGAATTGATGGATTGCAAAATTTTCTTTAGTGTTATGAGATCCAGAACAGACTATGCCCTCATTCTGAAGGACTCCTCCAACTTATTCACCGGAAGAAGGACTTCAACATGGCTTCCTGTAGGGTTTGTAAAATGCGTTCAGCTTTCAGACTTTATGGCCTCCATAGCTAAGTGACGGTGAATCTTGTCCACCATTTATAAAAAAAGCTGGCTAGTTCGTCGCACTGGTTCTGTGAAAGAGAGGGTGGCGGCAATGTGTTATTAGCCACCGAGAGCTCTTTCACCACCTTAAAAAGAGTATTTTGAGTTTGTTGAGAGCTGACAATCTTCTCAGTGAAGTTCTTTGCACGCACCTCTTTGCAGAGGGCATGACATATTTTCAGTGCCGCCAGATACACAGATTTGGCCTCCTCCGCATAAAGTTTACTCCTCTGTCTTTCTAGTGTTTACATTGTTTCTTTTCAAGTTTGAGGGAATCCGTAAACCAAGGAGCTGGAGCTGGGGATATTCTCCATACATCCGTTTTGAGGTAGGTGGCAAAGTGGTGTCGACAACCTCATTGAGCCATACCTAGACCGAAGTTTTGTCCAAGTCAGGAAGAGAAGTAAAGGTAGGTTGTGTATTAAGAAGCAACTTATTCAATACTGAAATATTGAATATCGACCAATTCCTGACTTTAGATTTCAACACAGGCTGAGAGATGAGGACGGAGGGGGCCTAAAAACTTAAAGGCACAGCAAAGTGATCTGGCTAGCAGAGTTGAAGCGGGGGGACAATAGTCAGTATTTTTATGTTAGAAAAAATGAGGTCCCAAAGGTGCGCCACAATATGCATGGGTGCTCAGTTGAGGCGTGCTACATTAAGAATACCTAAGTTCTCAATAAAGATTGATGCCAGGTTGTTATTACCACCCTTCAAAAGGATATTGATATGGCCAAGCCGGGTAAAGTTGGCAGGCTGCAGGATATGGTGGGGGGGGCAGAAGATCTGGCAGAGTGGAGCAAAAGCCACTGGTAACATTCATGGCTTCTTTGCACCAGGAGCTATTTGCCAAAGTTAGGGTTACAAAGGAAGGTAGGACTACGACTAGCTTTAGGTCAGAGAAAGGGGTGCGCCAAGGGTGCATCCTGGCCCCCCTCCTTTTTATTATTTATATAAACGGGCTAGGAAAACACCTAGAGGCTGGGATGGCAGATGTTCCGCATGTAGGAGGAGCACAGGTTCCAGCCCTCCTATACGCCGATGACGCTGTCTTAATAGCGCGCACTGGCAATGGCCTACAGGCCTTATTGGACCGTTTTGGTTCATTCATGGAGAACCTTGACTTAAGAGCCAATGCAAAAAAATCACATTCCATGATAATAGGCCAACAGAGAAGTAAGTCTAGATCCAAAACCTTCACTTGTAAGGGCGAGGTGGTATCAAGGGTCCCAGTCATTCCTTACCTGGGGGTCCTTTTTGATGAGAGGGGGTCCTGGGTCCCCCAGATAAAGGCGAAGAGTCTATCTTTGGCCCGCTCTACATCCGCATTGTTGGGATTCTCAAAAAGACTGGGGGCCAGGCCGATGGAGGCACTTTTTAAGGTATATAACAGCAAGTGCATCCTCATAGCAACCTATGGGGCCGCTTTATGGGGCTACGTCACATATGAGAAAATTCAAAGGGTAGAAAATGGGCTTATTCTGCAATTTCTATCTGTTCCGACGTCTACCCCCACACTCTCCATCCACGAGGAAATGGGTTTGCCCTATATCTCGGATAAGCTGAAATTGGCACCCTTACTTTTCTGGGCAAGGATATGGCTCAATCCAGAACTAACTTTGAACCATGTAATCCTGTCGGATGTCATTTCTCTGGATTGTGCCATGAAAATACCCTGGTTGAACTATTTAAAAAATACCTTCGCATCCCTAGGTAGACCTGAACTTTTTTCATTCCCATCCAATATCAGGAGAGAAGATGTTAAATGGATAAAGCACCATTTCCTGGAGAGGGCATGTTTAGTTAGAGAGGAGAAGGAATTAATGAAACCATCCGTAAGATCATACCTGGTATAATCCACCACTCCCTCCTTGGAACCGTACTTAAAAATTATCACCATACCTCTTCATAGATTTTTATTAACTAAATTCAGGTTCAACATGATCCACTATTCTTTAGGTTGTTACCATTCGTGGGCCAAACCAGAAGATGCTCCCCCCTGTGCGTGCGATAACTTTTCTAATCAAGACACCCTGCATTTCATGATGTTCTGTGGTTTTTATGCTACCGCAAGAAAAAAATATTTGATACCTGTATTGAGGGAGGCTGGTTTTATACAAGTCAGGCCTGCACTAATTTACCTCCAGATGTTGAGCAATACTTACATTATTTTTAGCATTGCTAGTTTCTTAGCGGAAGCATTTAGAATCAGGAACAAACGAGTACTACTGAATGTCCAATTTTAATCATGGTATCGCTTTTAATTGATCTTAATTATGTATATATGATGTATAATAGGCTAACTAGGCTCCAGCACTGATCTTGTATATAAATGAACTGTCAATTTTAATCTTGTGTGTATCGTTATCTGCCTTTTATGATTTTTAAATATCGAAGAAAGTGTACTTTGACTGACTGACACTGGGGTACCCAGGAGGGCAATAAATAAGGGCACCAGAGAACATAAATTTCAGCGTAAGGAAGAGAGTAAAAAGAAGACGCTTCACAATTGGGAATCAGAAGCTCCTAACTTTTACATTTGAGGATTCTTATAAAGATGGCTCCAATGACTCCTCTGGTTCTCTGAGATCTATTTATCCCCAGGAAAGGAAAATTGTCCGGAAGTGCAGTAATAATGTCAGGCAGTGAACTATCATGCAGCCAAGTCTCCGTAAGGAATACTACATCAACGTTCACGTTGCAAAGGAAATTAAATACATACCACTGGTTCTTGGGGGGGAGTGACAGTTTAAGTTAAAACAAGTAAAGGCTGCAATGTGGGGGGCTCAGCCAGGTGATTCAAATAAGCTGCATGCTCCGTGTCCCTCACTTGTGGCTCAGTCAAAGAGGTAGCTAGCAGAGCCTCCCCAAACAGATGGCTTATGAGCAGGGGAAGTTGCAAGATTTCACAAATTAGACATTGCATTTTGGGAGTTGGCTTTCAAGCCATGCAAAAATTTGGAAGAATAAAATCTGACACCTAGCTGCAATGGGCAAGGTTTCCGGCCCATGTCCCCGGTTGGACATGAACGGGTGCAGACAGGCTTGCCTTAGGTGTGCCTTGGGCACACCAGCAGTGCACCTGCTGCGCACGTCATCTCAGCCATTAATTTAAATGGTGATCGCTGGAGCAGCTAGACCGCTCAAAACCAGGGCCGGACTGGCTACCGGGCGTTATGGAATGCTGCTGACCTGAGGGCAGATTTCGTTGATGGGGACCTGCGTGTACTGAACGAAATTTGTTGTGCTTTAATTATTTCGAAGTACACGCAGGTCTCCATGAACGAAATCAGCCCCCACTGCAGTGAACTCTGCCCCCAGCTCGGCAGAATTCCAAAACGCCCGGTAGTCAGTCCGGCCCTGCTCAAAACCAGAAGTAAACACTGACCCGGAAGTGAATGCAACTTCAAACTTAGCTGCCCTCCGCACACACGGCTGTGTCGGACCAGGGCAGAAGCCAGAAGGAATACAAAGGAGCAGGTAAATGTGAACCAGTACCCAAATTTAAAATTGAATTTAAATAGAGACCAGTAGCCATTAATAAAAAATTACCCAGGAGAGTCCGGTGAACGATATGATGACACGGAAAAGCGGGGCAGCGTAGCAGTAACTAGCCGCTTCACGTCTGCTAGGCCATTACTTTTAATGGTGAATTCTGGAGCGGCTAGACCGCTCAAGGTTATATTCAAAGTAACATAATGAGAGTGATAGGTGGTGAGATGCCAATGAGAAAAATAAGCACAAACATAACAACATCCCACAGAAAAAGTTTAGGAAAATGATATTATTGGTTGTGAATAAACAGTAAACTGAAAGTAGAGAAAAACATGAATCAATTGGGAAACTGAAGTGCACTTAGCCAAACTGTGGAAGAATAAAATCTGACACCTAGCTGCAATGGGCAAGGTTTCCGGCCCATGTCCCCGGTTGGACATGGACGGGTGCAGACAGGCTTGCCTTAGGTGTCCCTTGGGCGCACCAGCAGTGCACCTGCTGCGCACATCATCTCAGCCATTCATTTAAATGGTGAACGCTGGAGCAGCTAGACCGCTCAAAACCAGGGCCGGACTGGCTACCGGGCGTTATGGAATGCTGCTGACCTGAGGGCAGATTTCGTTGATGGGGACCTGCGTGTACTGAACGAAATTTGTTTTGCTTTAATTATTTCGAAGTACACGCAGGTCTCCATGAACGAAATCAGCCCCCACTGCAGTGAACTCTGCCCCCAGCTCGGCAGAATTCCAAAACACCCAGTAGTCAGTCCGGCCCTGCTCAAAACTAGAAGTAAACACTGACCCGGAAGTGAATGCAACTTCAAACTTAACTGCCCTCCGCACAAACAGCTGTGTCGGACCAGGGCAGAAGCCAGAAGGAATACAAGTGAGCAGGTAAATGTGAACCAGTACCCAAATTTAAAATTGAATTTAAATAGAGACCAGTAGCCATTAATAAAAAATTACCCAGGAGAGTCCGGTGAACGATATGATGACACGGAGAAACGGGGCAGCGTAGCAGTAACTAGCCGCTTCACGTCTGCTAGGCCATTACTTTTAATGGTGAATGCTGGAGCGGCTAGACCGCTCAAGGTTATATTCAAAGTAACATAATGAGAGTGATAGGTGGTGAGATGCCAATGAGAAAAATAAGCACAAACATAACAACATCCCACAGAAAAAGTTTAGGAAAATGATATTATTGGTTGTGAATAAACAGTAAACTGAAAGTAGAGAAAAGCATGAATCAATTGGGAAACTGAAGTGCACTTAGCCAAACTGTGGAAGAATAAAATCTGACACCTAGCTGCAATGGGCAAGGTTTCCGGCCCATGTCCCCGGTTGGACATGGACGGGTGCAGACAGGCTTGCCTTACGTGTGCCTTGGACGCACCAGCAGTGCACCTGCTGCGCACATCATCTCAGCCATTAATTTAAATGGTGAACGCTGGAGCAGCTAGACCGCTCAAAACCAGGCCCGGACTGGCTACCGGGCGTTATGGAATGCTGCTGACCTGAGGGCAGATTTCGTTGATGGGGACCTGCGTGTACTGAACGAAATTTGTTTTGCTTTAATTATTTCGAAGTACACGCAGGTCTCCATGAACGAAATCAGCCCCCACTGCAGTGAACTCTGCCCCCAGCTCGGCAGAATTCCAAAACACCCAGTAGTCAGTCCAGCCCTGCTCAAAACTAGAAGTAAACACTGACCCGGAAGTGAATGCAACTTCAAACTTAGCTGCCCTCCGCACAAACAGCTGTGTCGGACCAGGGCAGAAGCCAGAAGGAATACAAGTGAGCAGTTAAATGTGAACCAGTACCCAAATTTAAAATTGAATTTAAATAGAGACCAGTAGCCATTAATAGAAAATTACCCAGGAGAGTCCGGTGAACGATATGATGACACGGAAAAACAGGGCAGCGTAGCAGTAACTAGCCGCTTCACGTCTGCTAGGCCATTACTTTTAATGGTGAATGCTGGAGCGGCTAGACCGCTCAAGGTTATATTCAAAGTAACATAATGAGAGTGATAGGTGGTGAGATGCCAATGAGAAAAATAAGCACAAACATAACAACATCCCACAGAAAAAGTTTAGGAAAATGATATTATTGGTTGTGAATAAACAGTAAACTGAAAGTAGAGAAAAACATGAATCAATTGGGAAACTGAAGTGCACTTAGCCAAACTGTGGAAGAATAAAATCTGACACCTAGCTGCAATGGGCAAGGTTTCCGGGCCATGTCCCCGGTTGGACATGGACGGGTGCAGACAGGCTTGCCTTAAGTGTGCCTTGGACGCACCAGCAGTGCACCTGCTGCGCACATCATCTCAGCCATTAATTTAAATGGTGAACGCTGGAGCAGCTAGACTGCTCAAAACCAGGGCCGGACTGGCTACCGGGCGTTATGGAATGCTGCTGACCTGAGGGCAGATTTCGTTGATGGGGACCTGCGTGTACTGAACGAAATTTATTTTGCTTTAATTATTTCGAAGTACACGCAGGTCTCCATGAACGAAATCAGCCCCCACTGCAGTGAACTCTGCCCCCAGCTCGGCAGAATTCCAAAACACCCGGTAGTCAGTCCGGCCCTGCTCAAAACCAGAAGTAAACACTGACCCGGAAGTGAATGCAACTTCAAACTTAGCTGCCCTCCGCACAAACGGCTGTGTCGAACCAGGGCAGAAGCCAGAAGGAATACAAGTGAGCAGGTAAATGTGAACCAGTACCCACATTTAAAATTGAATTTATATAGAGACCAGTAGCCATTAATAAAAAAATTACCCAGGAGAGTCCGGTGAACGATATGATGACACGGAAAAGCGGGGCAGCGTAGCAGTAACTAGCCGCTTCACGTCAGCTAGGCCATTACTTTTAATGGTGAATGCTGGAGCAGCTAGACCGCTCAAGGTTATATTCAAAGTAACATAATGAGAGTGATGGGTGGTGAGATGCCAATGAGAAAAATAAGCACAAACATAACAACATCCCACAGAAAAAGTTTACGAAAATGATATTATTGGTTGTGAATAAACAGTAAACTGAAAGTAGAGAAAAACATGAATCAATTGGGAAACTGAAGTGCACTTAGCCAAACTTCTGAATATAGTAGATGGACAGCATTTCAGTGGACACACTTCAGACCAAGACAAACAACAAAGTTCACGAAGATACAAATTATATCCAGAGGTACAGAATCTGTAAGAATGTATAAAAGAAGAGAGTAAAATATGTATTCCGTACAATAACAAACTATGAACTCTTGATATACCAAACAAGACAGAACATTTTTGTTAATTATGTAACCACCTTGAGAGAAAAAGGTTTGGGACTTAACTTGAGTGGGGAACAGCCAGAACAACGCGGGTAGAGTCATGCGTTCTGGAACAACGCAAGTGTAACCCAGCTTGCCTGAATAACTGATCTGCCGTAAATATGCATCTGCTTGGTGAAGGCAGATATCAGTCTAGTCTTCAGGATGGGTGGGGAGAAGAGGAGGAAGCATTAGAACAGGAAGCTCCGGACGCTGACAGATAAGTGGGGCTGGGGCCAGGTTTGGGGGGTAGTTTTAAGGGTGGGGTTGCTTTTTAGGCTCAGGACAGGGGTTGGGGTACTTTTGTTAAGAGGGCAGGTTTTTAGGGCTCAGGACAGGAAGGGAGTTGAGGTAGTTTGAAGAGCTGGGTTTTGGGGGAGTTTTTTTAATCGGGGACAGGGTTTTAGACCTCAGGGCAGTGGAAGGGGTAACGGGTAGTTTTATGGACAGCCTAGGGGTCAGGACTTTTTAGGAGTTTTTAGGGCTCACGGTGGGGTGGCCGGGAGGTTTATGATAGGGGCAGGGTTTTAGGCCTCAGAGCAGGGCGAGAGAAAGGGGTAGTTTTAAGGGCCGGGCAGGTTTTAGGCCTCAAGACAGGGGGGCGAGGAGTGGGAGAGAATTTTAGGGCTTCGGGCGCAGAGTTGGAGTAGTGGTGATCTTAACCTAGCATTCTCTCTTACCATTCAGGCCTTTACAACGAAATTACATGCATTGTTAAGACGCATTTGTGTTTCAGGCTGCATGGTAGAGGCATGTGCGATTTAGTCATGTGTGCCTCTGTCATAGAAACTGAGCGGGGAACAGCCGGAACAATGCGGGCAGAGCCACATATGTTGGAAAAACACAAGCTCAACCACACTTGCCTTAACAATGCATCTGCCTTAACCACGCATATGCGGAGCGCAGGGAGGATCTGAGTACCTTTGGGAAGGGGTAGATTTTTAGAGGGCTCGAGTGGGGGAGGGAGGAGGGGTCATTTAATGGCTGGTCCTGTGTTTGTTCGGGGTTTTTAGGGGAAGGTTTGTTTTAGGGCTCAGGACAGGAGGGATTGGGTCGTTTTTTTAATTAGGGGCAGGGTTTTAGGCTGCGGGCAGTGGAGGTGTTATGGGGTAGTTTTATGGACAGCACATTGGTAGGATTTAGGGCTGATTTTAGGCCTCAGGGCGGGGTTAGGCCTCAAGGGGGTTAACATTTTATAGCTTGGTATGGGGTTTTGGGTAGTGGCAATCTTAACCACGAATACCCCCATACCATTCATACCTTTACAACGGAATTGCTTGGTAAAGGAATGCATTGTTAAGATGCATTTGTGATTCAGTCTGTGTAGTAAAGGCACGTGTGGTTTAGCCATGCATGCCTCTTTGATACAACCAACCTGAGCATTTCTCTCCTCTGTTAAGCAGCATGGTAAATTGTCATCAAATCTATGGCCTGTTAAAAAAAAACTAAAGTGCCTTTAGGTTTAGGAGGTTGAACATAGAGCAACCTTTGGTCATATATTGTTGGCTCATTGTATGTTGAGTGAAGCTGCATACGCGATTCTAACAACTTTAGGAATTTTAATTCTAAAGAATGAGACCATGCCTGATCCTTCAGCTCCTCAACACACAACCAACAAAGATAAATATTTATTAGCTGATTGGTAATTTAATTCATATGCATAGTCAGCATATATCACAAGGCATACAATATTTCCAGCTGGGACTATGGTTAAACCTGAAACAACACGTTTTGATACAGAATAATGTTACTTGAAGGTATGTGTAGAGACTTTGAATGTTCTCACTATTTTGAGCGTTGATTCCTGCTTCATGCACTGATTATATCAGTTAAACATGGCAGTTCTCATATGGAGATTTGTTTTATATTTAGATACGCTTATCAGGGGGTTGAATCCTTTAGTTTGGATCCTACAGAGTCTGCTATTTAGAAATAGGTTGTTAGGTAGGTGTAGTGTGTTTTTCTCAAACTTGCATGGTGATTTCTTAAATTGTGTGCCTTCAAAAGGCTATGTGGGTGTGTGTTTTTCAAGAACTAAGGGCCTGTAGACAGTTAAAACCCTAATAATGGTTGTGGATTGGGAATCTATTTCAGGGCTAGAGTTAGTTGAGTGTCCTCACTAGTAGGGTTATTTTAGTGAGGGCTCCTACTAGGCTCACAGAGTCACTGTATTTATCCTATTTTGGGACCAGGTGGACTGATTATGTGTTATCATATTATGATCATTTGCGATGAGATAACTATATAGACTTTTGATATTAGATAATGAAGCATATGTTTAAACTGAAGAGAATCTGATATTTAGCAATAGGTTGTTAGGTAAGTGTAGTGTGTTTTTCTCAAACTTGCATGGTAACATCTTAAATTGTGTCCTTACAATAGGCTATATGGCTGGGTATTTTTCAAGAACTAAAGGACTACAGCCAGTTAAAATCCTAATAATGGTTGTGGATTGGGAATCTATTCAGGGCTAGCGGTAGTTGAGTGTCCTCCTTAGCAGGGTTATTTTAGAGAGGGCTCCTACAAGGCTTACAGAGTCACTGAATGTATCCTATTTTGGGATCAAGTTGACTGAGTACATGTTATCATATTATGAACATTCACGATGAGATAACTATATACACTTTTGATATTAGATAATGAAGCATATGTTTAAATTGAAAATGGCATATCTCATTTTTCTTTCAGCTTTAATTCTCTTCTAGGTTGACCATGACTCCAGTTGGAAAATTGTATTTTTATATACTGTTACTTTCCATGTTAAGGTAGTTAGCATATTAAACTTTTATGTTGTAACTTTATATGGATTTCTGTATTATATTCATCAAACATATGAATTTATATGATGATCCAGTTTGAGTATGTAACCAACACCATATATATTTGTGTATATTTTTGACAGTCCTGAAGAAATGTTTTAATTGCGAAACACGTTCGTTGTGTCTATTAAATTTCATCATGAAGTGGAACTTTGAAGATGATCCCTAAAATTTCTGCTGAATCAAAGAATTCATAATTATTTTATCTGGAGTACCAAAACTGTGCAGACATATTTAGGCATTGGCTAGATCAGTTGTCCATCACATGTTTGATCACCCTGTGGCATTTTGTGCACGTTTTCATTCTATTTTGGAAATAGACTCAAGGGGTCTCTAATGCCTCATAAAAATGCATTATACACACCTTGTGTATTGTATGCTCACTTCTTTCATGTTATATGTGTGGATTGGGGAGTACACCTTCAAACTTCGATAGCTACAAGCTCCAAAGAGCAAACAAGCCATCAAAGACCCTAAGCAGGAACACAGTCTCAGGCTATCACATTATGACTTGATTGCAAGGGGTTTTTATGCCAGAATATCGATAACAATATGTTTGTAAATGATGTTGAAGACATGAACATTTTGTAATACAAAATGTAGGAAATGATATTCTAGCATGATACTGTATTAGGGAGGTCAAAGGGTTGCTACTTTAATGGCAGTGTTTACTTTCTATTTTAGGAAAACCCCTTTGGTATCACTAGCAACCACATCATAAAATGCTAGCCTTAGAATTAAGTTCAACTCTCAGACATTCTCTTCCACTCACCCCAAGGGACATAAGGACTGGCAGATCTCTCAGACCCCCTTTAGTCTCTACCACTGCTCTTAGAGGGCATCTCTGGCTTTGTTTATTACTGTGGTCACATGATGCAGACTGAGCTTCTTTCAATCAAATGTATATGCAAGATAATCTTTGCTATAGCATTGCAATGAAGACGAAAGGCATAGGAGACCAAACACTGTAAAAACTCACAGCCTTACCCTTTCGAATGACGTTTTTTGGGTACTGATTACAAACCCATGCACTTGTATTTTTATTGTTATTGTATCCTACTATCATATCACATGAGGTATTTTAGTGTATTTTTAAGGGAAGGTACGCATATATAATTCAGCAGTATGGGCAATATTGTTTATCATTTATAACGTTAATTTGAAGTATTCATTAGAAAAAGGCATCATTTGTGATCGTTTTTACACAGCATTATAATCTTAATAAACTCAATGCATATCCTGCCATGTTAATCATATTCATTGTTATATGTATTTGGTGCATGCCCCTCTAGGCTGACCAAACAGAGTCTTTCATTCCACACATATGCTGATGACACTCAGTTTATTGTTGGAATGGCTAACAATCCAAGGGAGGCTGATTGTAATCTGAGAGCTTTCCTTCACATAGAGTCTGGATAGATGAATGCCAACTCTCTGCTTCTCTCTGCTAACGTGACCACAATTCAGGTCTTTGGAGTGAATGGCACATGGACTCAGAAGCTAGGTGAGGTGCCTTCACCTCTATAGTAGGCACTGAACATTGGAATATTGGTGGACTCTGATTTGTCCTTAATGTAACATGGTAATAGAGCGTGTTCGCTGGATATCCGTATTCTGAGAATAATTAGAAAATATTTTCCTTTCCTCCCTGCATCAGCAACAAAAAGATCTGATTCAAGCCCTTATAATGGCAAGGATGGATTATTGCAATTCATTTTTGGTAGGGCTAACAAAATATCTGGCACACAGAATGCAGATGCTACAAAATGCCGTAGTCCGAAAGATTTTCTGCTGAAGAAAACAGCTTCAAATTCTAATGAGTCCAAGAGATTACACTGGCTCCCTATACAGAAAAGATGTTTCTTCAAAGATCTGTGCTTATGCTACAAAAGCAGTTACAATGGCGGAAAGACTTCTTCCATGACTTATTTTCTGATGTTTGCCTTCCCTCCCACTCAGATCTCAATCTTACTGTTTAGTGGTCTCTCCTTATGACTGATCACAAGAGCCTGGAAGGCTTTACTATCAGCCCTACAGGCACTGGATGTCCTAATGCATTCAGACATTAATTCAAGATTTTACTTTTCATCAACTGCATATAACTGGCCATGCTCATTCTAAGGAGCAGGCAACCTGTGGCTGTTCTGTTTTTAGTGCCAGGACAGTTCCTTCCTGATGTAGCTAACTGCACTTTACAAATATATTTATTCATTCAAGTATTCATTCATTCGTCTGCGCTCTTTTATTTTTTTATTTTGTAGATATTTATTCACGAGGAAAACCGGCACTTCCATTCAAGTAATTCCTCAGAATCATCTTCTTTACATGTTGTGCACTATTAGTTTTTTTTGGGTAAGTCAGCATGTCACCTAACATCTAAATAAATACATTAAACAAGTATTCCTAATGCAAGAAGGTTTGGGTTTGATGTGGTAATGCATCAAAACAGTATTTGGTCATGCCTATGAAAGTAGTTGTTGTATCAAATGTCAGTCACTACATTGGTAGGTATTGCTACACAGCACTTACATAATACTTCCTTCTTGGTCACATCTGTACCAGTGTGGAACTCTACATAAAAGGTGCATATTTTACATGTTCTAACTAAGATGGAGAAAGGAACTGATTATAATGACATCAGGTTGTGTAAACTCCCCTTCAGCTGTACAACATCATGTCTTGAACAAATAACTAGTGGGGAAAGAATGCTACATGTAAAGCACAAGGGCATATTTACAAGCCCCTATCGCCACCACAATGTCACTTTTAGGGATGGTGTGGTGGCGATGGGGCTTTGCATTGTTTACAATGCAGCATTAAGCCACTTAACGTGGCTTAATACTGCTTTGTAAATAAGGCACGCTTTCATGCTATATTTAACGTGAAAGGGGAGGGCAATGGGTGTTGCTGTGGGAGTTCCACCGCAACTCTCATTGAATTTGACACTGCTTCGTATTTACAAGAATGGCGTAAATAGGAGGCAGCGCCAAAATTAAGACCAGGGAAAACCTGTTCTTAAACTGGCGAAACATGGAGAAATGCTTTATTTCTCCTCATTTGTTTGCAGTTTACATGTGTGCTGCCTTGCGCAGCACACATAGAAACAGCAAATTGCCATTGATCGTTTATGTGTAGGATGGCGACACTTCCTGCACATAAACAATAAAAAAAATGAAGTTTTGCAACTTCTATGAGTTCTGCATTAAGCAGCACACATAGAAGTTTCAAAACACCATGAATGTTTGTTTATGTGCAGGAAGGCGCTGAAGGCGCGCCTAAGGCAAGCCCGTCTGCGCCCGTCCGGGGCCAGATGGCGGCCAGGGTCAGAGATGCTGCCCGTTTTACTAATGGTCGAAGATACACATATAGCCACTCTGAGTTGATCTCCTTTAGGTTCACACCCTGTCTCCATTTGCCTTGCTGTACCCTCGGGGATCCCAAGGAGGATTACTTATGTTCGTGCTGTGTTTTTTCTTTAAGTGCTGTTAGCTTAACCACTTGCAATATGAAATGTAACTCTAACGCCTCTCCAGCACCCGTCGTACTGAAACTAAAAGCCAGGTTGTTAACCTCTACCGCGCTAGCGGGTTTTCCCGCTGTGCGCTGAAATTTGAAAATCGCGCATAACCTGACAAAGCCAGCTCGTCATCCGCGTAGCGCAGGTAACGCCCATGACGAGCTGGCTTTGTCATCAGCGCTGAAGGGGTTAAATTGTAGATCCATGCCTAAACAGGTGCTGGAGATTTTTCAGTAGACAATACCTGGGACTTTCTGTTTCTGACAGAGACGTGTCTCCGGGATGACACCAACCCCGCTCTATCCTTGGCTATCCCTGGAGACTATGGTATAGTTTGTGCAAACAGGTCCAATGGAAAACTGGGTGGTGGAGTTGCTATTATTTATAAATCAAGAAAGGAGTTAGCTGCCTCTAACTTTGATCAGGTAGATTCCATTGAGGGTTTATCTTTTTTGTATTAAACTCTCGGCATCCTCCTCTTGCTCTGGTTTGTTGCTCTATAGTAAGTATGGGCGAAATGCGCGAATTCGCATTCCACATAATCCGCGAATTCGTGCGTTTTTTTTTGCGTGTTCGCGGGGCTTTTTCGCGTGTTCGCGGGCCGCTTGCAGCGCATCGACCGCGAAGTTACCTATGCGGTCATACGTGGGTGCGGCCATCTTGTCCGCGTTGCGTATTTCCGTTTCCGGGTGCTATTTGCATGCTCGCATTGTGCGCGGGGAGCGATTACGTGTTCGTGTGCATTTTTGCATGCTCGCGGGGGAAATATAGCGCAAACTTACCCACGCGGTCCTCAATGGGCGCAACCATCTTGTTTTTCATTCATTGCTATGGTTCTGGGAATGCTTTTTCAATCCTCCCCTAATCTTTGCAATCCTTTGTTTCTTTGAACTTTTTTTAGATCTTTTTTACTCATTATCTATCCCTTTCTTTTTCTACATCTATATTTTGTGTTTTTTTCTACTTTTGGTTACTTTAAAGCTACTTTTTGGAACTCTTTTCTTTTCATTACATTTTCCCTATTCTTTGCTATTTTTTTTTATCTGTCCAGGACCATGGCAAAGGGAGCCGGGAAGAGCAAGGGGAAGGGTCCAACACCCCGTGCCTGGCTCCCATGCGTGCGCTTAAGGGGGGAATCAGTAATAGCCCGGGAGATTTTCAGCGTGTTGGAGGTGGCCGCACTGATTTTCTCCGTTCAGCGCCACCTCCCCAAAACCGTTGCGGCAGGCGGCAGGCTCGGTGCCGGGTACGGGCTCCAGGAGCGTCAAAGGCTATGGGGGAAGGTGTGCCGGGCCATGTATCATGAGTCTGGGGTCCGGCGCACCTACAGCGAGGCGACGCACCGGTGGTCCGACGTCCTTGACCGGCAACATGACCTGCTCGACCTGCTAGGCGTCGAGATCCCTGGTCTTGGTGAGTAGTAGTAGCTATTTAATCACTACTCTGTTTTCTCCTGCTCTATGTTATCATATTGAAAATGATTGTTTTTCCGAAGAGCAAGAATGCTGCCGATTACATTGCAGGTAAATTATTTTTCAAAAGCTTCTGTGATTGCAGGTGCTGGCCTGCTCACTGGCGGTGCTACTATGCTTACTTGTTTTCAATTTTGTGTTCATTTGACCAGGGTGATGATTATGTATCAGTGTACTTTACAGAACTGTGTAATGCTAGACATTAGAGACTCAAGTCCAGTCCTTCCTTTGTACTCCTGCCACTAAGAAGAGATAGTGGTGGCGATCATGACAGACTGTGTCTGTCACTTCAAGTGCTGCGGAGTGCTGCCTGCCAGTCCTAGTAGAACCTTTTTGTAGTTGGTTTAGTGAGTAACATAACTTTCCAAATAGACTGTCCGCAAATCGAGCAATATCCTAGTAGACAACATCAGATAGGTCAATACATTTAGTGCAATTGTTGTCTATTTCGCCGAAATAATTTGTTATTTTTTTAATGTTTGATGTGGTTGACAACAATCATCCATGTTTATGTCTTTCTTTCATGTTGTACATCAGCTTTCCCCAGGGGCAAGGGGACACAGGAGGAGGTAGTGGCGCCGGCGGAGCAGGGACAACAGCAGGAAGGCCAGGATCGGTCCGGCGAGGGATCCTCTGCTGGCCCCAGTAAGGTTTCCTGTTAATAATAATAATTATACTGCCCTATCTTTTACAGCACCTGTATTTTTTCCAAACGTTCCTCATTCTATTTTTTCCTAAATCGTCTTTGATCTTCTTGTAGACTGTTTCTAAATTCTTATCCTGCCTCTAGTATGACTCCCTGTGGTACTACTAGATTATTATTAGTCTGTCTGTGTAGCTAACTAAGCTCACACATTTGGCAAAAGGTGTTAAACAAAACTATTCAGCAATAGCTCTATGCACTGAGTGCAGTCCTCTGGGTTGTCCTTAATGTCTATTGAATTCTTCTAAATGTTTATGCTTTGACCATTCCCAACAAATGTCAATGGCCACCAAGAATAAGATACTAGTTTACTTTTTGATTGGATACTACTACTGTTGCAGTCACTATTCTGCACAAACAGAACAATGGACAAGAAATAGGGCATTGGTTATAGATTATAATAGGCGCAGTTAGACTTTCCACATACCTCAGTCATAATAGAAGTTGAACCCCCAATCTCCTTACTGACTAGCTAGTGTGTCAGAGTCATTATTTAGCTCCCGAATGCAGCGATGATTGATCCCCAATGATTATACAACCCAGGACATAAGACGACAAAGTCAGAGTCCCGACCTCTCTGAGCCACGGACACATGCTTGCAAATTGCAAACCCTTTCGCTCGCTCACTCATGACCAAAAACCACTGAGTCTATGTAAGTTTAAAGCTTTATTAAAAGTAAAAACATTTATTAAAATCAACTTCATCATATAAGATAAACGGTGAAGGATTCAAAACTGAAAAGTGGCTGATTTCACACAATAATTGTAGGAGAGCCCTCACCTGGTTGGAACTTCAAGTCTTCTTTGTGGGAATGAATCGTTGCTGACTCCAAGTGATGATGATCTGATCTTGTTGTTCTTAGAAGGGAAGTTTCTGTCTGTTTTGAGAAAAATGGTGCGTGTTAAAAAGCAAGCATTCATCAGTTGTGCCAGAAAGTGTAGCAAGACATGTTACGGCTAAGCATAAATAAAAAAAAACCTTCCCTGAAGAAAGGGAAATTTGTAGTTTAGAGACTAGAGAGTCACAAATGATTAAATTTGTTTATGTAGTACTAGTAACATTTTTTCATTCCTAGACAAAATAGGGAGTGGTGTATATGGCATCTAAGAATATGAAATGTATTTTCTAGGCGGAACATCGGCACAGCCATCCACCATTGCCGGGACCAGTGCGGAGGTGGGCACTCCTGGGGCGGAGGCGGTGGAACAGCCATCGGGAACTGCTGTGTTGGATGCCACGGTAGTGGCGGGCAGTGGTAAGCTATTATATTCCTTACTTATTGAGATTACAGACTGCAGAGTGTGCTCTCTGCACGGGTGTATATGTTGTACAGTACAAGTACACTTTACTGTTAAGAAGACTTACAAATTTAGAAGTACGTTTTTGTCAACCAGGTAGAAGACATTCACCCGTGACTTCGCATGAGCAATAGCATTAGTGGCGGGAGTTCACGAGTAACCAATGGCCTCCTCTAAATTTGACTTCAACTCAGCTGTGAAAGTTTATCAGAGATGAACTTGATGGATGGGATGAACGAAAAGGGAAAGAAGGGTGTAAGGAAGGATGAGCAAGTTAAAAGTAATGACTGGCAAAGAATGATACGTGTTTTTGAATACTCCTCGAGGTGGCTGGGAATATGATGCATGGCCGGTTGAAGGCTGAAGCAAGGATGGGTGGAAGGAGAAAGGGAAGAGGACTGCCTGGGTGGGTGAAACAGAAACTGTATGTGTGCGCAATATATCCTTTGGTACAAATCCAATTGCAAGTCAAGCACGGATGCATGGCTGGCAGTTTCCAAAATAAAATAAAAAGGTCGTTTTGCAAGCACAGCATATATCTTGCCATTACGAGGGCCACTCACTACCTCTGTTAATAATTTTATTACAACTCTGTCATTCATGTGTTGCCTATCAGTGTTCACTCAATAAAAAACAAAGCATCCCATATGTAAGCAAATATCCTATGACAGGATAGATAATCATATTATTTATCTTCTTCATTTTCCTTTCCTAGTAGTCATTGGCACTGCAGGGTGAAAGTTAAATTAATTAAGCAGTAGCCCTTGTAACAGAGTATGGCCCGTGCCACCTGTAATAGAAAAGTAAGAGCTTAACCACCTGCATGTACTAGAGTCCTACAGTAACGCAAGTCTGTGTCGTCATGGCTTGCATCTGTTTTCCTCGGGTGCAAGTTGACTGCGCTGGCATTATGCCAGCTTCCAGAAGTTTACATACGAATTTCGCTAAACAAGAGAGAAGAAGAAGTAGAAGAAGAAGAAGACTGGTGTACTGTCTGAGTCTAATGTAGTGAGTCCATATAGTGCTAGTTGAATTGATTCCTGAAACTCCCACTAATGTTAGAGCAGAGGCCGACGAAGTGGGAGGTTAGATAGATACAGGCCACAAATGTTATGTACTGTGCTTGCAAGTTGCTAGTGCTACTATGACACAACTTTCTGCTGAATTATTTTGTGTTAATCTTAAAGAGAAATGGTTACAGTATGTTTTTCTTTTTTCATATAGATGCTCCTTCCAAACCAACATGGAAGAAGCTTGCTAGACGGGCCCGGCAAAGGAAGCTGGAGGCGATTGTCGCCGAATATCAGCGGCTGGTGGCCCAGGAGGAGGAGGACACGCAGTCTCAGTCCACAACATCCACCACGACAGCTGCATCCTCCTCCGCGCACCCTGGGTCAGCCAGTCAGCGCAAGACTCCAGCGGTACGGAGCTGTGATACCGCAGCCACCCGCCACCGCCAAGCAGCCAAAAAATCAGCTGCCACCCACAGCAGGTGCAAGGCACGCATCCACCGCCTAACCCTCACAGTGTCCAACCTTGAGCAGGAAATGGAGAGAGTTAAAACCCTGCTCAAGAACCTCCACAGGGAGCAAAGGGACCACCTGGCCAAAGGACACCGCCAGCGGCAGTAGAGGAGGAGAGACTGTCCCTTGCCCCTTTTTTAAAGACTTTTGGGGGGTGGGAATTGGGAGTTGAGTTTTTTGGACTTTGGGGACTTTTTATCACACGGACATTCTTTGGGGTTAGGGAGGGGGGTGGGTTGGGTCTTGCGGGAAAGTTTATTTTTGTTAGGGATAAAAATAATTATTTACTTTCAACTTAAACATAGCATACCCGTTTTTACTGTTTTGCGGGAGAGGCGGGGGGTTAACTGTACGTTTGTTTTCCTGAAACTTAGGCAGATTTTTTTGCGATTTGCATAACTATTACTGGAGTAATTTCTAGTGGCTAATCCAGTAAGTGCTACCTCGTTGGGTAAATGTATAGTGCTTTTCCTACACTACAACTGCGTAAAGTGCCAGAAGAGTTGTCTCCAGTGACATCTGCAATAACGCATTACCGGCAATGTTAGCCTATGGGCCGAAATGCACCTTAGAAACAGGGCCAAATCACCTTTCCCCTCAACCTACGACCAAACTGCTGTTTGGACACATAATTAGACCTTCCCAGCAGTGCTCCCAGACTCCTAAACACACTCCCAAAAATCTAGAACACCCCCAAAAAGCCCCTCAAAAACATGCAATACTGCTATCCCCAAAGAGTTAAAATCGTGCCAAAACACACTCTGAAAGTAGGCCCAAAACACTCCTTTTACACCATGGATTTTCTTCAAACCACTTGCAATCAAAATTAGACCTTCCCAGCAGTGCTCCCAGACCCCTCAACCCACCCCCAAAAATCTACAAAACCCCCAAACAGCCCCCCAAAACCATTCAATACTGCTATCCCCAAAGAGGCCTAAGTTAAAATCATGCCAAAATGCTCTCTGCAACTAGGCCCAAACCCCCCTTTTCCACCATGGATTTTCTTCAAACCACTTGCAATCAAAATTAGACCTTCCCAGCAGTGCTCCCAGACTCCTCAACCCACCCCCAAAAATCTACAACACCCCCAAACAGCCCCCCAAAAACAAGTAATACTGCTATCCCCAAAGAGGTCTAAGTTAACATTGTGCCAAAACGCACTCTGAAACTAGGCCCAAACCCCCCTTCTCCACCATGGATTTTCTTTAAACCACTTGCAATCAAAACTAGACATTCCCAACTTTCACGATCCACTGGAAGGTGTACGACTTTTCACCCAAACACACTCGCCGGCAAAACACCAAAAAAGGCCAAAATATGGCCAATTCTGGACCAAAAAATGCCAAACCCCCCTAAAACCTTGCCAACATCATTATGAATGAGCCTGCATTGGGCCTTGAGCCCTAGACCCCGGGAACCCTACCAAATTAAACCCAAAAACCCTAGTAAACCGCACCCAAAACAGCCCTAAACCCTAGATATGATTTGTCTGTCTGTGTCAAAGAGCCTAGGTATGCTACATCAAGTTGCTTCACTCAGTGGTGCCTGCTTTGACTGTCTGCATGGCCCTGCCGCAAGCATGGGCCAAAAATCCGCTACGCTCAAGAATTTGCAAATTTTCAGCAATTTCGTGAGATTCGCGGATTGCGAATTTTCCGCCGAAAATCCACAAGCGAACCTAAGTCGGTGTCCTCTTCTTCCTGCGTGCATTCACGTATTTTTTAATCTGGTGGTATGAAGTGCTGATTCATCTTGATCAGTGTTAACCTCTCCACATTTTTGGGCGAGAGGCGGGTACTTTTTGAAGTTACAATGGCACCAGCAGCACTGAAAACATGTTCAGAAGACACGCTTGCGAGTGGGCAAGACAAATAATTTAGAGCCAGGTTGGTGATCAGTTACCATAGAGGCCTTTTCCCATACCAATACAGCAGTGGGTTCTGATTAACAAAGACCTCTGTTGGGTCATCCAGATATGTCTGCACCATCGACTCAAGGTTTTCCAGGGTTGCTCCACTTGCGTACCATCTGTGGCCTTTGCATCACTGGAACGAGCAAACCCTTGATGAGTTAGCCAATCCGCTTCCGACAATATTATGGCTGGGCCTGGTGCAGGTGAGGATGATACGGTTGCTGGTGTCGTTAACAGCTGTGAGGGAAAGTGACCCCCTTCGGCCACAGATTCAGAAGTGGAACTTGACGCCGGATGGCCTGCTGATTCACTAGTACTTCTGTCGGCTCCTACAATTTTCTGCCGCTCTTTTTCGAACCGAGTGACTGACAGAGCTAGCCAATGTTTGTACTTTGAAACATCTGCTTCATTAAAAGGAATGAATGCTTTGCTGGCCACGGCTTTTTTGTACTGTGGATCCAGAATAGTGGCACAAATGTAATGTTGTTCTGTATGTATTTTTTTAAGCCTTTCGTTGTCAACTAGGCGGCTTAATAACCTCTCCGCCAACTGATATGCATCTTGCTTTTCAGCATCATCTCGGAACCTTGAAGACACCGCCTTCCGTTGGTGCTCTAGCATGCGCAACAATGGGATAGCTTTGCCCAAAGAACAGTCCTCCCTGCTGACTTCACGCGTGAAGACCTCAAAAGGACGAAGCATGTCTGTCAGGCTTGCAACTAGCTTCCATTCCTCCAACTCTAGCCTCATGTCTTTCATAGTAGAACCCAGTGCAAAGACATACTCATTGATTACCCCCCACTGCTCAGACAGACGTTCAAGCATGTAGAAGGTTGAGTTCCAACGTGTTGCCACCTCCTGGATGAGTCCTTTGACTGGCAGGCTACGTTCATGTTGCATGCTCCTCAGCTACTTCCGGACCGGGCAGGTGGTCAGTAACTTGCTGACTGTGATTTCTTTTTTCAAGAAATCTTGCACAACAATGTTAATACTGTGCGCCAAACACGGCACTCTGAAATAGCCACCTTGCTGCATGGCCTTAACTATATTACTGCCATTATCCATGGAAACATAACCAATCATGCAATTTCTTGGATGCAGCCATTCATAGACCTTCCTGTCAAACTCCTCCAAAAGGTTAGGTGCAGTATGAGATTTCTCCATGGCAAACATGGCTACTGTTGCATGTTTCCGATTATCTTGAAAAACTGTGTTTGTGTCAACACCTGCTTTTAACTTGTCTTTAACCTCTGTAAAAGAGACCCAGTGTGCAGTGATGCACATGTAATCAAGGGCTTGGCAACTGGTCCACATGTCTGTTGTCAGGTGGATAGTGTGAACAGCACTCTTCTGAATAGCTGCGCCAATCACCTCCAGCACATCTTGATGTAGTGCTGGAACTGCAAAATAGGACCGGCTAGGAACCTTTCATTTAGGGCAGACTGTTGCCACAAATTCTAGAAAACCCACCCCTTCCATGAAAGAAAAAGGGAGAAGGTCCAGCGCTAGCGTTTTAGCCAGCTTTGCGTTATACAGTTAGGTGGTTGCGTTCAAATGGCGCTTCTGACCAAAACATGCTTCTACTGTTGGCCTGGACCGTTTTACGTGATGATGATGATGAAGACTTCTTCAAACCAGTTAGGCTCATTGATGTACTTTTTCGCATTGGTGTCTCTCCCAGACTCTTAGTGTGCCTCATACATGTTGCAGGGGTAGAGGGTGTGGGCGCTACCACTGCAGTGCTGCTGCCAGGGTTACTGGGTGTACCAGAAAACATGTCGGTCGGTTCTTGACTTCCCCCCTGCACGATCAGCCCCTCGTCATCATCAGATGCAATGTGAATGGATACATTTGGATCAGTTCTACTTTTGGCTGCCCGGATCTCCTTTAGGTGCGCCTCCCACTGGATAGTGTGGTGTTTTTGGAGATGACCTCTCTGGCCTCCGGTACCATAGTTGGTACCAAGCTTACCCCGACTAACTACTATTTTACAAATCGAATAAACGACCATGTTTGCCGCCTTTTTTCTAACAGTAAAGAAGTCCCAAACTGGGGAGTTGAGATTTCTGGTGGTGGTGGAGGTGCTACTTTCAATGCCAGATGAAGTGGAGGATGGGCGTGGCTGAATTTAACTCTGTTGTGCACTTACAGCACCACTACTTGAGGTAATGGAGGTCGAGCTGGATGGAGGTCCCTGCTGGCCCTTCTGACAAGGAAATGTGGAAGCTGTAGGTCGTGTTGGTGTAGTAGTTAACTGCGTTGGTGGTGGTACCAGTGCCACGCCGCCCACATCCCGCTCAGCAGCATTTCGGGATATGGTCAAAATGTCTTGCTGCATGCCCTCTGAGGCTGGAGTGATGACTGTGATGACTGGGTCGTCGTCAGACTGTTAATCAGCAGCAGAATACACCACTTATTGTTTATCGTCTTCCTGTTCTTCCTGGCACTGGTGGTTCTCTTGTGCACCTAAAAGCAAAGGAAGCCAGAGGAACATCAGTTAAACACCCCAAAAAGTCGAAAACACACCAAAATCACCACAATCCAATGCCATCCATGCCCTCAATGATGTTTACATTCAAGACACCCCACAGAAAGACTTGGTCCATGCACCACTCACTACCCCTGGGCATAATGGGTGAAAGCAGGGCAGACTGGGTGCAGGCCTATTGCACAAAGCACACTGCCTGTCTTCAAAAGGGCCCCTTGACCCCCACCCACATGGTCAGACCCTGCCTGGACCAGGCCTCAAAATGGCCCCCACCCACATGGCCAGTCCCCATCACCACCACCAAAAGTTAAAAAAAACACAGAAATCACCACAATCCAATGCAATCCAAGCCCTCAATGATGTTTAAATTCAAGACAACCCACAGACAGACTTGCTCCATGCACCACTCACTACCACTGGGCCTATAATGGATGAAAGCCAGGCAAACTGGGTGCAGGCCTGAGCACACTGCCTGGCTTCAAAATGGCCCCGTGACCCCCACCCACATGGCCAGGTCCTGCCTGGACCAGGCCTCAAAATGGCCCGAACCCACATGGCCAGGCCCCAATACCACCCCAAAAAGTCGAAAAACACACACAAATCACCACAATCCTATGCCATCATGCTCTCAATTATGTTTAAATTCAAGACACCCCACAGAAAGACTTGGTCCATGCACCACTCACTACCACTGGGCAAATAATGGATGAAAGCAAGGCAAACTGGGTGCAGGCCTGAGCACACTGCCTGGCTTCAAAATGTCCCATTGACCCCCACCCACATGGCCAGGCCCTGCCTGGACCAGGCCTCAAAATGGCCCCCACCCACATGGCCAGGCCCCAACAACACCCCAAAAAGTCGAAAAACACACAGAAATCACCACAATCCAATGCCATCCATGCCCTCAATGATGTTTAAATTCAAGAAACCGCACAGAAAGACTTGGTCCATGCACCACTCACTACTCCTGGGCATAATGAATGAAAGCAGGGCAGACTGGGTACAGGCCTATGGCACAAAGCACACTGCCTGGCTTCAAAATGGCCCCTTGACCCCTACCACATGGCCAGGCCCTGCCTGGACCAGGCCTCAAAATGGTCCCCACCCACATGGTCAGGCCCCAACAACACCCCAAAAAGTCGAAAAACACACAACAATCACCACAATCCAATGCCATCCATGCCTTAAATGATCTTTAAATTCAAGACACCCCCCAGAAAGACTTGGTACATGCACCACTCACTACCCCTGGGCATAAAAAACCCCACATATAACAGTGAGCTACAATTCCATGACATAAATGAGATTAAAGTTTAAAAAAATCTCAGAGAAACAGTTGTATCATACACCCATGACTAACCCCGGGCCTACTGGATACTGTGGCTACCCACAATATATATTTTTTAAAGTTGTGAAAAAGTTTTAAAATTGTAGTTGCAGCAACTGCAATGCCCCAAACAAACAACACCAACGTACGTGTAAAATCTAAAATTCAAAAGTGATCCAAACTCCAAAGTCCAATAAGTCCTCAAATACAAATATCCAACAGCAGCCACAAAAAGTAATCCTTCCTGCTCCAGATCCAAATCTAAAGTGAGCAAGACATGGACAAAGCACTGGGAGGAGCCTGCTGGACAGGAACAGGAAGTTGGAGACTCTGGGGCACGTCCTTCCTCCCACCCCCCACAAAAAATTGACTACTTGCTCAAAAAAGTGCAGCCAAATGTCAATCTGAGGAGTTATTCTGATCAAAATCATAATTTTCAGAAGGTTTATGCAGCCTGCGGTGGATTTCTTGTGCAGAATTGCAATTTTTGCAAGTTCGGGAAAGCCAGCTGTTCAAATCTCCCGCCGGAAGTCAGTTGCGCGCCGCATCTATGTGTTCGCAATTATTTACTCTGGCGATGCGTGATCGCGGGCCCTTATGACGTACTCGCGTTGTCAAACTCTCGCTGTGCAAGATGGCGGGCCGCGATGACGTAATCGCGGTCGAAAAACTCTCACGCGATCACGCAGCAAGATCCAAAATGGCGCAGCACACGCAAACCGGGAGAAAAACAACTCGGCGAACACAGAATCACGGTAAGTCAGCACCGCGCGCTATTGTATTTTTCAAGCGCGACCAAGCAAAAAAATCCGGGATTTTTGGGCAAATTCGCGGGATTCGCTGACCACGAAATTGCCAAAAATCCGCAAATTCCGCAAAAGGAACAGATTTTGCGCCCACGGTTACTCTATAGGCCCCCTAACTCTAGTCTTAATCAAGTTCCCATCCTGGTGGATTATATCTCCCAGGCTAGTATACGCTACTCTAATTTTTTTATGCTGGGGGATTTGAATCTGCATGTGGATGACTCTTCCTGTTCTCATAGCTCCAATTTTATTTCCACATTAGCCGGGTGCAATCTGATACAACAGGTATCTCTGCCCACCCACAAAGCAGGTCATATATTGGACTTGATTTGTACTAATCTTCCTGAGATCATTGTTCATTCTACGCTGCCAGAAGCATGGTCAGATCGTTTTTTGATCTAATTTTTACTTCAGCTAACTAGCACTGGCAGAGATAGCTCCATTCCAAAAGAGTACAGTAGAAATTGGAGGAGAGCTACCCCAGAGCACCTTACACAACATCTAAGGGACTCCACGCTCATCCTCTCTAGCGATCTCGATGACAGTATTCTAAATCTGAATAAGTGGGTTGTTGATAAACTTGATTCCCTTGCCCCTTTGAAAGTAATAAAGTCACTCAGAGCTCTCCCCTTGGCTCCATGGTATTCGGAGGAGCTCAGAATAAAGAAATCTGAATGCAAAAAATTCAAGCGCTGCTGGAGACTTAGCTACTTTGTGGCTAGTAAGGCAAGCTTGAATACAAAAGAGATTTCCTTTCCGTTCGAGTTAATAATGCTAAAAATTCCTCTAGGGAATTTTTTTTAACTGTAAAATCTTTCACTGACCCTTCAGCGCTTACCCTCACCCAGCCCCCTCTCAGAAGTTATGCAATTAACTCTCTTAATTTTTCGAGGAAAAAATCGTGCTGATCTATGCTTCCTTTCCTGAACCACCTGATGTATCCCAGATCATCCAAAGCTGACCCCCAGTATTGCTCTTTCAGATTTTCCTGATGTCTCTGCTGAAGTCTCCCTCCTTGAGTTGAAAAAGTGCAAATCTGGTTCCCCAAGTGACCCCTGGCCAGCTAAACAATATAGTGCTCTGGCAGAACTCCTCATCCCCCATTTGAATTCCATTTGGAACTCTTCACTGCAGTTTGGAAACATGCTTTTCTATTGCCTATCTTAAAAAAAGCTAATGCGGATCCAGATATAACTAGTAACTACAGACCTATTTCGCTGTTACCTGCCCCAGCTAAAGTCTTAGAAAAACTAGTGTATCAGCAATTGTCCAGCTTTATTGAGACCAATGATCTTCTTCATGACTCGCAATCCGGCTTTCGCCCCGGCTATAGTACCAAATGAGCCCTGATTGAAATGGCTGATTCAATACGCTGGGCTATCGTTGGAGGATCTAAGGCAGTGTTGATGCTGCTGGACTTTTCTGCAGCATTCGATACCGTCTCCCATCCTATCCTCTTAAATCGACTTACGGATATTGGCATTCAGGGCACAGTGCTGAACTGGATATCATCTTTTTATCTAACCGTAAACAACAGGTTCGGACCTACCCTTTTATTTCCCCTGTCAAACCCCTTAAATCGGGTGTGCCGCAGGGCTCAGCCCTGAGTTCGCTTCTTTTTAATGTGTATTTAACCCCCCTGGCAGAATTGATCTCAAAAACTGGGATTAAAATGATATCATATGCAGATGATACCCAGTTATTGTTTACCTTTCAGGATGTGAACGCCTCCACCTTTGAGCTGCTAAAAGACTGCCTTAAGAACACCGCGGCCTGGATGGACCATCATTTTTTAAAACTTAACGCGGATAAGACTGAGATCTAATTTTTTAATCAACCGTCTCCCCTTTCGCCAAAATTGTGGTGGCCTGATGAATTAGGTACTGCACCCCTACCCAAGTATTCGATCATTTTCGGCTGCTTGCTTCAGCAAAATTAAAATCATCAAAAAATTGATTAATTATCTGCCCAATGCAACCCGCAAAACCGTGGTCCATGCGTTGATAACCTCCCATCTGGATTATGCTAATGGTTTATATCTGTGTCTCTCTCTTGGCCTGCTCCGCAGACTTCAGACTGTACAAAATGCTGCGGCTCGTCTGATCTGCGGAGTCCTGCTGCGTCACCATATCTCTCCCTATTCAAGCCAACTTCACTGGTTGCCCATTGCTAAAAGGATCGAATTTAAGGCTTTGACCTTAGCCTTTTGGGCAGGTAGAGGCAAAGGGCCACTCTACTTAAGTAGGAGACTCCGTCCCTACCTTCAAGCCAGACTTTTCTTTTCTAATAACAAATACCTTCTGGTCACCCCTTGGTTCTCAAAAGTTAGAAAGGGAGGCAAATCTTTTGAGGTGGGAGGCAACTAAATGTTGGAATAATTTACTTCTTCATTTACCCCTAATTCAGTCAGATCCTGAGTTACAGAAATCCCTTAAAACCTGGTCCTTTAGCCGAATCGACTAGTTATGCGTCTTACTTCCCCTGTTCGCTGTGCGCTCAATAAAATTCTTTATTATTATTATTATTCTTGAACATAAACAATTATTTCCCCCAATGCAGACACCCTTGCACTATTGTGCAAGGATGAGTGCATTGGCGCTAGGCAGCTGAACTCAGCGCCAGCGCTAGGAGAAATGCAGGGGTGCACCGCCTTCTTGTGAATACGGCGCATCCCTGCATTTTCAGAATGGAGAAGCGTGCCGATATCAATGTTTGAGTAACGTCACACTTCTCCATTCTGTTTTTAATATGGTAAATATGCCCCAAAGTGCTTCTCGTGGAATGAAAGGGAGGTGAAAAAAACAGTGGTGCGAGGCTCTCTTCAAGAGCATCATTGTCCAACTTGGACTAAATCTTCTTTTTTTTCAAGTAAATGATTTGGCTGAAGATTCAATCAATCAATCAATCAAAGAGATTTGCTGGGGCTGATAATAAAGTAAAACTGAATCAACAGTCAATTATGGATGTACTATATGAGATGGTTCATGATAATGGATTTTCAGACATTTAAAAATGGGCTAGTTAACACCAATACCTAGAAGGACAGGCTCACACACTGGAGCTGCAAGTAGCATTGACTTTTAGTGCAGAATGGCACTGAAAGCTGAAAGAATGTGATAAATGATAATTAGAAGTAATTCATAACCACATTTAAACAAAGATGTGGCAGAGCAATTCATTAAAATGTTTGACAACCTTACTTGTAGAGTCATTCTTAACAGATGGGTAAATAAATTCACACATACAGATTCAGTTTACCATTTGAGCAATAACTTGAATCCCTTAAGATTTTGATGACATATACCTGGCAAAGAGATTAAACGTAGAAGTCAGAATACTCTATTTTCCTGCTCCAACAGTTTTAATAAATGCAAAACAATTCAGAAAAATATACAGGGGCTTGGGAACGTATTTCTACTTGAGGTGGCTCAAATATCAAGCTAGGCTGAATGGTCTGTTGAAGAAAAACGTGACATACTTCTGCAGGAGGACAGGAGTTATTGAGCAAAATAGAAGGATGCTTATTACCGTAACCTTTGAGATGCTTTAATATCTCACGCTATATTCCGCCAATGAAATGCGAGAGGCAAGGATCTTAAACATTCACTCTGGTGGCATCATGGTTGGGTGGTGTGTTGGATCCACAAGTAGACGGCAGGGAAGGAAGCGCCGCACTCAGGTTAGCGCTGATCAATTGTAGATCTCTGAGAAAGCATAGGATCGAGATCCATGATATATTATCTGAGGGTCAAACTGATGTTATGTTTCTCACGGAAACATGGCTGGACGAGGACTCTGCCCCTGAAATTTTAGAGGCACTCCCTAGTGGCTATGGGATCATGAGAGTAGACCGAATGCTGGGAGGGGGGGGGGCATCGCAACTATTTACAAGCATGCGATTCGGTGCTCCCTTGTACCTGTAAGCATAGATGATGGGAAGGCTGTTTTTTTTACTATCAGACTCTCCACTGATTATGTTGTGAAGGGGCTCCTGATTTATAGACCACCGGAACCTCACTCACGTTTCATACCTAGTGTTGTTGATTACCTTATCCAACCTGCTCTTCGGTACGAAAAGCTCCTGGTACTGGAGATTTTAACGTACATTTTGATGATGCACGTGACCCTGGCGCACATGAGCTGCGCCAGGGACTTGAAGTGCTACAAATATTTTTAAAATCAGAACTCCCGACTCATAAACTGGGACATTTACTTGATCCTATTCTCGCCAACTGGGACGCTATAGAAATTAAGCCTCCTCGCCCTGTGTTGTGGTCTGATCATTTTTTGATCACGTTTGTGATAAAGCTACCCATGCATAAAAAGCAGGAGAAAGCTCACTCCAACATAAAGAGAAGGAAATGGGCAGGCTTCTCGCAGGGGGACTTTAACCTGGCTTTACTAAAGGATGGTTTGCCCTATGGCCGGGACATAAATAGGATGTCTAAAGATCTCGAGGGGCGGATAATTGCCGCTCTCGACCTCACGGCACCTTGGTCAACTAAAAAGGCAACAAACAGACGCAAATCAGCCCCGTGGTTCAGTGAAGTGTTACGGGCTGCTAAATCGACCTGTAAACAATTAGAAAGGCGATGGAGAAAGCAGTTTTCAGTTGATCTGGAAGCTGAATACAAAGTCAGCCGCAAACACTACCACTCACTCAATAGGAAGGCTAAGGCAGCTTACTTTAATAATAGGATCCAAACAGCGGAAAATTCTACAAAAGAGCTGTTTAAGATATTTAAAGGGATATCATCCTTGACATCTGCTGCAGCGCCTATTGTGGGCTCTGTAGAGTCGTGCAATCCAGTTGCTGAATATTTCGCAGAAAAGGTTGAAAGGATTTACTCCTCTTTTCCGCAATCGGCTCGTGAGGGTAAAAGAGCTGATAAGGAATGTTTGGTTACGCCTGGAATACAAGGTCTCCACAATTTCACTGTACCCTCCAAGGACATTCTTAAAAGGGTGGCGACCTGTATTAAGTCGGGCTCGCCTAGGGACCCTGCTACGCCGAGAATACTCAGAGGCAGCATAGATGTATTGGAACCTTTTCTGCAACATCTCTTAGAACTGTCCTTTAACTCTGGAGTGGTTCTTGAAGTGTGGAAGGAGGTCGTGGTACTTCCATTACAGAAAAAACCTCACATTAGCGCAGATCAGCTTGATAATCTGCGGCCCATTTCCTTGATTCCTTATTTTGCTAAGGTTGTGGAAAAGATTGTAAATACTCAGCTTACTACACACATCTGAACTAACAACCTTCTCCAACCTTCGCAGTCGGGTTTTCGGGCACTGCATTCCACCAAATTGGCTCTACGCTATTCCACAAAGATCATCAGGAAGTAAGTGGACGAAGGACAGACAGCGGCCTTAATTCTTCTAGACTTAAGTGCCGCGTTTGACACTGTCGCCCATCACACCCTACTTCACGATCTAATGAGAGGGGCGTTGCGGACGGAGCATTAAAATGGTTAGAATCCTTCTTATCTGTTATGCAGGGTAACTTCCATTCTAGAAATATCAAGCTGGCCCAGAGGGTGCCTCAGGGCTCTATTTTGAGCCCTACCCTTTTCAATCTTGATGTCGCCCCCTTGGCTAAAATCTCAGATAAGTTTGGGATTAATGCTCTGTCTTACGACACCCAGCTGGTGGTCTCCTTGACCCAGGCCCAGCCTGGTGCTGCCTCCAATTTTGCATCCAGCCTTCAAGAACTGGCGGGCTGGATGGCCAGCAACTGTCTGAGGTTGAATGGCAGCAAAACCGAGGTACTGGTGATAGGCAAGGCCCCATCAGTATGGTCCTCGGAGTGGTGGCCCCAGTCGCTGGGTCCCACTCCTATATCCTGCGAACATGCCAAGAATCTTGGAATCTGGGTGGATAATAAGTTGTCCTTCGACTACCACATCGGGCGAGTGGCAGGCGCCTGCTTTGGTATTCTGAGGAGACTTCGGAAGACCCTTGACGCCCTTCCCACGGAATCTAGGAAAATACTTGTTCATGCGCTGGTAACCTCCCGTCTGGACTATGGTAATATCTTGTACTTGGGTGCTCAGGTCAGAGGCCCGAGGCGCTTGCAATGCATTCAAAATGCAGCGTCAAGATTAATCCTCGTGCTCCCAAAAAGGGCCTCGGCGACAAAGGCACTGGCGTCCTTGCCCTGGCTCCCTTTTAGGGAAAGAGTGAAATTCAAGGCTCTGCGTGTGAGCCACCGTATCCTCCAAAGGAAAGGTCCCGCGTACTTGTATGGGCTTCTGACTCCTTATGCACCTACTAGATAGTTAAGGTCCAGTGGAACAGGTAGGGTGGGTGTCCCTAAAATTAATAGAGCCAGGATGGGTGGATGCTCGTTCTGCTATTTAGTAGCTCAGTTGTGGAATTCGCTTCCTCAGGCACTCCGGCTGGAGAGTTCTGAGCCCATTTTTAGGAAGGGTCTGAAGACGTACTTATTCCCAGCTTCCTAAATTTTTCCCTGGTCCTTTTTGGTTGTTGCTGTTGGATTCTGCTGATACCGTAGCGTGGGGACACACTGGTCTCAGTGTAACCGGGCACTTTATAAATGTAACTATTATTATTTATTATTATTATCCTAGGACCTCCAGGGCAGGAATGAAACATTAAAGTTTTACCACATGAGATGAAATAAAGAGATGCATATAAAACAAACGTGTACTACTAGTACACAAAGCATTAGATTTACTAAATATTGTGGCAATTAAAAATCCAAGGAACACATAAAATATGTCAGTTAGACATAAATATTTTTGGGCTGATATACTCACAAACAAACCTATAAGTAATTTAATAAAGTTTCATTAATTGAACTTTAAAACACTACAAACTGGAAAAACAATATGAAAACTGTGTTAAAACTTCATCAAACAAACATAAATAAGTATACAAATACACTGTACAACAAATCCATAGAATTAAAAAACAAAATCAATGCCATGACCTGGTAAATATCATTTCCTAAACATCCTACCATGTATTTTTCGAGATTTCCATGGCTATAATTAAACTAAAATCAAGTTCTTAGAAACACACTGCATCTAAGACTCACCCGTGGCTTTCAAATGCATTAACAGAACATTTACTGGGAAATGATTAGGGAGACACATCCAGTATTGCTTTTTTATACAAGTGTTTCTAAAGCAAGGGCATGGCTGAGCGGCAAAGGAAGATGAGATGTACGTTATTATTCTAAAAGTAATCACCACTTCTATTATATTGTTATTAGGTCCCAACTCTCAGTCACCTCTTCCTAAGAAAGTCCTATGACAGAAAAATGTAACCACTCGATAGCACTCTCTTCATAATGTAAAAATAGGTGGCTATTTCTTTACTCAATTTTTCAACTTTCTTTGCTATTGTTAGATACTTAAAGTATCAACTTTGGCTCAGTGGTTCTCTTTAATACATTGCAGTGTTTTAATAATGTTTTGCGCAGGTACTAGCATGACAAAAAGTGGTGCAAAGCATTGCACCGATTTCCTTACTCTTACAAAGTCATGTGGGTGTGGTGTAAAATGGTGCAGTACTGTTCAAGCACCCACACAACCACTAGTAAAGCAAGCCCTTGATTTCGTTTTAATACAAAATAACACCTTTGGTAAGTTGAACTATTAGTTAATGCTGCTTCATGATTAAACAGTTAACAGTATTCACCTAGAAGATAAACTGGATAAAAAGAAACCGAAAAGAAACACAATTTCCAGTTCATAGTGGAACAATAGAAAGATGTGATTATTATATAGGTAAGTCTCAGTATGTTGTTAGAGGCTGATACATTGGGGCATATGCAGGTAGGCGTTTGCGAATTGCAAATGCATACATTCTGCGAATTTATGCGTTTACGAGTCTCAAAAGTGTGAAATGCTATGTAGGTAAAAAATATGGCATGCAAAATTGCTAATCGCAAATTTTGCGATTAGCAATTTAGTGAGTATAGAATTCCATGAATATTTATCCGAATTCGCAAGCTGCGGATGAGTAATTGCGAAAATTGTAAATACTGTCACGCAAAAAGCGAATTTGCAATTTCCAATGTAGGTAAAAATTGCAAATATAACGAATTTCCAAAATTCGCAAATTAGCACCTCGCAATTACCACCAACTCAGGCCAGGTGGTAACCAGATGCAACCTATATAAAGTGGCCCTTGATGCATCAGTGGTTTCTCACAATGGCTGGGCTCTACGTAATAGCCAGGAGTCTGCGCATCCGAGAGACAGAACAGAGAAGGAGACGCCAGGAGAGGATCTACAGGACACGCATCTCCCTCTTCCAACGCACTGAGGAGGACATCCATGTGCACTACAGGCTACATCCAGACAGTATTCTTGAACTGATAGAGGAGCTGACATCCATGCTTGAGCACCCCACATACAGGGCTCACACCATCCCACACACACATACAGGTGTTGTGCACACTGCACCTCCTAGCTTCAGGGAGTTTCCAGCGGGTAATTGCCGCAGTGGGAGGGGTGTCCCAGAGCGCTCTTTTGTGTTTCTTCCATGCTTTCCTTAATGCTATGATGCACAGAATGCATAACCACATAAAATTCCCAGACACACAGCAGGAACTTGACCAAAACAAACAAGAATTTTATCAAATTGCCCAATTTCCCCAATTAATAGGCTTTGTGGATGGAACACATATTGCACTGTCGCCCCCCTCACACAATGAGTATGTTTTTATAAACAGAAAATCATACCATTCACTTAACGTCCAGGTAGTCTGTAATGCAAAAAATCTCATCACCGATATCGTATCTAAATTCCCAGGGAGCACTCATGATTCCTTCATTTTCAGACTCTGTGCTTTACATCGTAGACTTACAAAGGGTGATTTCGGAGAGGGATACCTGCTAGGTAAATCCATGGCACACACAATCAGTAGTAAGATATGTTGCAATTGTCAACATCTCACTAAAGTCATCCATTCTTCTTCCATGCAGGAGACAGTGCATATGCTGTGAGGGACTACATTCTCACACCCTACCTGACTCCAACCACTGCTACTGAGCGGAGATACAACACTGCCCACAGAGCCACAATCTTGAAAAGCTGTTTCCGCTGCCTCCACAAGAGTGGAGGCACCCCACATTACAGCCCTGAGACATGTTGCAAGATAGTGGTGGCCTGCGCTATGCTACACAATATTGCCATCAAGAAGGGCACCCCAGTGGATCTGACTGACTCCGACACATCCGATGAGAAGGAACCAGCCCCCCAACGCAGATGTGTAGGAGGAGCTGGGGCAGCTGCTGGGCGCATGCGACGTGATGACATCACACAAAACTACTTCTAGGTAAGAGAATTCACCACAATGCTTAATGTTGTTAATCAGAAAAAAATTTACTTCCTTAAATACAGGATATGTAAAGTCACGCAATGTGACTATAAGTCAGAAAATTGTACATGTTCATGTCCACACAGTGCTAATATGTCATTAACTTAAGTCCTCTTTTGATTTGTTGCTTCACAACATTCCATTGTGCATTCTGCTCCTTCACCTACGGCGTGATGCACCACCGTCAGCCTGGTCTGTATTTTCTGTGTTGAGCTCCACACTCTTCCCTGACGGCCACTCCTACGCCTTTCTGCTGCTATTGTTGGTGTAGGTGTGCTTCTGCTTGATTGCCCATCTGTGTCAATGCTACCTGGCGTATCAATGCCCCCAGTTACAGCAGCACACAGCTGATCAAGTGAATGTGTCACCTGCACCAGGCTCCTGGCAACATCCTGACAGCAGTGTGTCACTGCATTTTGCATGCTCACTGTTCTTCTGCAGAGCATGGCTATGGCTGTAGATTGTCGGATCATAGCCATTGCAAATTGGTCAAGCCGGGTTGTTAGGAGTCGTTGCTCCCTGCGCTGGGCCTGGCTAGAAACTCTAGCTTCATTTAAATGTGCCTCTGTTGATGTTGCAATTTTTCTGAAGCCGACTCTCACCTCAGACATGTGCCTATTGTGTTGTGCCAGCTGATGTTGAATCAACGCTATGCCTTTACTTTGCAGGCGCTGCACTTGTAACATTTGACCCTCCAGCTCAGCAAAAACAGATTCAGAACCTGTGGTGGCACTGCAGGTGTTGTTCCGTGCCCTCTGTCTGGCTCCACTGCCAATCATGTTGGAAATGGGTGTTTGCGATGTGCCCTGAGCTGCGCCAGGTGATACATCAGCCTGTGGCTCATCTTCAGCAACTGTGGATCCTGATTGCATTTGGATTAATGCAGGTACAGTTTTGCGCCGTTTTATTGGTACAGAAGGTGTGTCACGTGTGGCACCCTGACTCTCCTGCCCTGTCTGGTCCTCTGCTGAAGCTGACTCTCCCACTTATGCAACAGTGTCCTGTGTTGTTGGTCCATCTGTAAAAATAAATCACACATGAGTTGTGTGTAATTTATTTTTCTTTTTTTATATAAAGATTTATGATAACACTATTTTCATGCCTGCTTGTCTATTTTGTGTACTTTAAATTTTGCCTTTGGACCTGTTCCCTACATAACCTTTGTATGTGTATCTGCCCCTATGTGCATAACATATGACTACATTTCCCAAAATGCTTCACTGGGTATTACAAAAAACATGGACCGGATTCCTATTCATGCATGTGAGTTTTGGAGTTTGGGTGGGATGGCAATGCATTGTGTGTTTTTGGCATGCATCTTACCTTCAGTTATGTCTCTGGCTTCAGAGCTGTCCAGGTCAGCCACGCCCATCACTGCCTCTGGCCTTAGGGCTGTCTCCACCAACTCCTCCATGGGCATCGGCTCAGGTGTAGTGGAGCTCCCACCTCCAGTTGCTTTGGCTTCTGCCAATCTCGTGGCAACCCTCTCCTTGGACCTTTGCCTCATGTCATACCACCGCTTCCGGAGGACATCGGTGGTTCGATGGGTAACGCCAATCGCATTGACTTTTTCCTGGATTTCTCCCCAAAATTTCCTCTTTCTGGATTCAGGCACACAAAGTGCCTTACCACCTCCTCTGTTAAAACCTCCAACTCCATTTCTGAAAATTTCTGCTTCCTTTTTCTGGATTGTTCTTCTGCCTACTTCTCTCCACCTTCCTTTTCTGCAGCCTGTGAATCCGTTTTGCACTGTTTGAGCTCAGAGCCAAATCCACACACCCTCCACTCTGTCTCCCAGCCAGCAACTGACTCTGGGACAGGTGCAGGCAATTAGGTGCAGCATGGAGACTCACACTTCCTGGTTGTGATGTAATCATTCTGCACCTGAATTGCACTTTCCCGTTTTTGCGATTCCTTATTAGCGAATTCGTTAATAAGGAATCGCTCTTTCAGAAATCGCAAAAAAAAACCTGCAAATTTTTGGGAATCGCAAAAAAAGAGCGATTTTTTTACCTACATCCGATTTTGCGATTCGGAAAGTGCGATTCGCGAAAAATCGCATTTTCCGAATCGCAAAATCTGGATTACCTACATATGTGCCTTTGAGACTAATCTATATATTGCATTTTGTAGGATGTAAAGTGGTACTACAATAGTACTACTTACTTACTACAAAATAAAAAAAGAGTAAACCTTTTGCTATTCACAAACTGCACTTCTAAAGTAATAACAGCCACAAAGGAAGCAATACAGTCGAACATTTACTTCAGCTCAGACCTGGAGTAAGTCCAGCACCACCCATAGCCAACCACTGGTATACTGTAACATCTTCTTTTAGAGAATAATGGAGGCAGGGACATAACATTGTAAATAATGTTAAAATAAATACATTCATTTCAACTTTTCAAAAATATGTGAACATTTAACTTGATGGTAAATAATATACAGAACAAATAATATTATTTTATAAGTTATTTTAGTAAAAAATGTAATTTACAAATAAATTTAACTTTATTTTGTAAAACAATAGTTATGTTAAACTTCTACACATAACTTTTTTAGCTTTTAATTCATAATAATAAATAAATAAAAACATTTTCCTTTAGTTTTTTTTAACAAAACTTAAATACAAATAATTTATTTACTATATTCAAATTATTTAAAATGTTTAATTTAAAATTAAGTTACTAAGGCTGTAGGATGTTCATGTTTTGCTTGAAATAAATAAATATACCTAATAATTGCGATGTCTGTTTCCCACGGTCTTTCTGTGCCGGTCTTTCTGACACACAAAGGCTTTCGGAAAGTGGTTTCGGGAGCCCTGCCTGGGCTACCTTGCCTCCGCAGCCTATTGTTTGTGGTCCAGGGGGTACTGGAGTATCTGGGGTACGCACCTGTAAATCCATTCAAAGTGTCTCAGGTACCTTGGGGTGCCTGCCACAGGGTGCAGGGTTTTACACACACACCAATTTCTCTACAGGAGCCTGTACTATGGGCAGTAAATGGCTGTGACACAAGCTCTCATAGACAACAATGGGAATCTGACCGACTGTGTTCGGTTGTATCTTATTAGGCAGTCTGAACTGCTGACCTCAGGTCGATCGGTCCAGAGTCTGAGATGACTCGGGACCGACATCGTAATAAGCCACAATGTCGCAAATATACACTTGGTAATGGTCGATAGCCAAAAGGAGTCAACAACATTTATGACAAATTTTACAGGCATACATTTACTCATGTGTAAATTTGCCTTTGTGAGTAGGCCTCATCTTCTTATGGCTCTTTGAGAATTTGATGTTTCTTCTAAGGAGAACAGCAATGGAAGGGTTAGTGTTTTAATGTTCAGTATATAGAACATTGGTTTTCTCAAAAAAAACCTGAGAAGTCACGGAAGTAGGAGATTGTGACTATAGGTCAATTGTGGAGCTACTCTTAATATATCCTTGAAGTTAATGTATTTTCCCAAACCTTCCTCAGTTGCAAAATATTAAGGTTTCTTATTGAATGTGAAGTGGACAGTCTATTAAGCATTCAAAGAACAGAAATTCCCAAATTTGCAGCAACAGGATGAATAACATGGAACTCCTAGATTTATAGAGGCACAATAACAGTAATAGATATAATATTTTAGCAAATCATACATTGGATACAACAGACTATTTTCTAATGCAGGTCTCACTATCCTTTTTCTTGAACTTGCTATTTACAAATTCTTTATTTATGTTGCAATAGAACTAAACATGTTGGAGTGATATTAAGGGGATAAACATTATATTAGCAGAAGGCTAAATTACAATATTATTACCAGATGATTAGTAATATGCCTGTGAAAATTGTGGAAATCAGTTTAGTTTTAAATGGAAAACACATGGTTTGTGACTGCTAAACATTTCTATAATTTGAGATGCACTCATATTTCATCAGTAGGAATATGATGGGGAAGAAGTAGTTAGCAAATGGAGAAGCACAACAAATGCATCAGAAGAAAAACGTATGGGAAAATCAGAAAGCTGGCTAAAGAATATTTAATGTGAATGCAGATATGTTAAGTCTGCTGTAATCTGATTGGCTTAATGCAGTTTTTTAGTTATGAAACTATTTGTAAGGCTAAACTGTAAACATGGGGGTGAAGAGCTTGGTAGATATTTGGTTGGTCAGCTGAAATAAAGTTAATCTTAAATAGGAATGTAGATATATATGAGTCTTATTTAGAAGAGGTGGCTGAAGAACCCAAGAAGCCATGGAGACAATTGACAGTTTCTGTAGAAAAATTTATCAGGTATAGTTCCCAAGGTGCCCTGGGAATAGGCTGATTTATGAACCCAACCCTTTTTGAGAACTCAGCCAAGACAACTAAAGTGAGATAATGAAGGAGCTGGTCATAATGTGCTCAAGTATTTAAAAAGCAATACATTTAATGTTGTTGGTGTCTTCTACAGGAAATATAAAAGACATATTACCCTATTGATACATGCTTCACTAACCTATTTTCTTCAATCTTGAATGTTGAAGAGGAGCCAACATCTTGGGTATGAATGTATGACCTTGTTCTACATTCTGTCCATCAATTGTTCTTTTTGCGAATTAGACCCAGATCTCTGTACAAGGGTAAATGTATGACATTGTTCTGCATTATGTCCATCAATTGTTCTTTTTGCATTTGTCACCCTGAGTAGGACGGTTATGCCCAGACGTGGGTCACATGCTCTCCATGCCACTGGAGTCAATCTATCCTGGCTGATGAGGGCTAAAAGCCAGAAACCGGTCCTAGGATGCATGTTTCCTGTCTGTTAGGGGACCTGGCCTGGAAGTTTAGGCTGGACTGTTCCCATTGGGCGCAGGGTCAATACTGATGTGCATTTGGCTGGGTCCAAACTGGAATGGCATGGTGAGCACATAAACAATGTATTTAGGCCCAGATATCTGTACTGGGGTGAATGTATGACATTGTTCTGCATTCTGTCCATCAATTGTTCTTTTTTCATTTTTCACCCCAAGTTGGACATGTATGCCCAGACGTGGATCCTGTGCTCTCCATGACACTGGAGTAAAGCTATCTTGGCTGATGAGGGCTTAAAGCCTGAAACCGGTCCTAGGATGCGTGTTTCCAATCCAGGGAGGACCTGGCCTGGCAGTTCGGCCTGGACTGTTCCCATTGGGCGCTGGGTCAAGACTGATTTGCATAAAGGCTGGGTCCAAACTGGAATGGCATGGTGAGCAAAAAAACAATGGATTTAGGCCCATATCTCTGTACTGGGGTGAATACATGACATTGTTCCGCCTTCTGTCCATCAATTGTTCTTTTTGCATATGTCACCCCGAGCGGGACGGGTATGCCCAGACGTAGGTCCCGTTCTCTCCATGCCACTGAAGTCAAACTTTCCTTGCTGATGAGAACTGAAAGCCTGAAACCGGTCCTAGGATGCTTGCTTCCTGTCCAGGGAGAAACTGGCCTGGCAGTTCGGGCTGGACTGTTCCCATTGGGTGCAGGGTCAAGACTGATTTGCATACGATGGATTTAGGCCCAGATCTCTGCACTGGGGTGAATGTATGACATTGTTCTGCATTCTGTTCATCAATTGTTCTTTTTGCATTTGTCACCCCGAGTGGGACCGTTATGCCCTGGCGTGGGTCCCGTGCTCTCCATGCCACTGGAGTCAAGCTATCCTGGCTGATGAAGGCTGAAAGTCTGAGACCAGCCCAGATCTCTGTACTGGGGTGAATGTATGACATTGTTCTGCATTCTGTCCATCAATCATTCTCTTTGCAAAATCTTGGGTATTGACTCCCCTTGGTTATATAATATTATATAACCAATGAGTGTCAATAACTAACCAGCAATAATTCAAGAAAGACCAGTTCATTTGAATGTATTCTTTTGTGAAATGCTAAGGTAAAAATTAGTTTCAACATTCAATTTTTTTGAATTTTTTCATAAAGATTTATCCTAGGAAAATGTTTGCCCAGACATGTTCCCATAGTTGCAATTGATGTGGTAGAAAGCGCCCCCCCTCCCTTAGTTGTAATTGTAAATGATGCAGGTAGAGCTTGGACTGGCTGAGAGGGAGTTTATTTGGATAGTTTTGAAGAAGTGTCTTTATCATGACATGTTTACCTCAGTAATGCTAAATTCCCACCATATCTAGTTTTTAAAATTAATTATACTATCCTCTTTGTTGTAACAGCATTGGATTCACAATACATTTCTATTCATCACCATAATTCCCATTGTGGATGAAATACCCATATTTATTCTGTACTGCAAACTGCGACTGTTAAGGTGGTGTTCTTGACCCTAACCCTAAAACCTGTATTTTAAATCCACAATCGATCATGTCTCATAAACTAAATGTGAGCACAATTCAGACAGTGGGATACAGGCCAGGCTGTTTGAGAAAAACAAGGGCCTTACAAACTCCTAAAGTTGCCTCTGAGTGGCACGTAGCACCCCTAACTGAGTATGGTGCAGGGCAAGAGGACTGATAGCTGAGAGTCATGCAAAGCAAAATGCTGCTATGAATGATGACGCATGGGGAGCTGAAAGAGAAGGATTTTCCAAAACTATGAGTAAATGAACCAGAGTGACAGATGAGCAGGGTTTGAGTGTGAACGAGAACGGGAAGGACAGTGAACTTCTTCTTGGATAACCACTTACAGAAGTGTGGAGAAAGAAGATGTCCCAGTAGAGCATGAGAGAAGAGAGGCTGGCGGGCAGAGCTTTTTCACCTGCTTTATCAATGGGATTGGGTTCCACAGACCTGCTAATCCACACCTAGCACTTAAAAGACCCAAAGAGGCATACAGACAGGAATGAAAGGAACGGTTAAGAGAAACATTTGGTACTGTGCCCGCAGTATGACATTAAAAAATGATAAGTGCAGGAAAAAGAATATACTATATTTGTTCATATTTACCCTCTGTTTTGTAGAGCACCTTGGGGCATATTCTCAAGGGCCTTAGCGCCGCTTTAGCAGGACTTTTTCCTGCTAAAGCGGCGATAATTTCATCGCCCTATTAGCAAGCTGTCGCTAACAGCAGTTAGCGACAGTTTGTAGGCGATAGCGAGTGATTTGGGTCCCGCTTTGCATGTCAGCGATATTTATCGCTAATGACATGCAAAGTGGGCGTACCCAACCTGTTAGCGACTGAAAGAAGTCATAAACATCGCTATCGCCTATTAACAACGCAGGCACAGCGGTAGAAAAAATTGCGCTAAGCCCGAATATCGCCAAAATCTAACACCTGCCAAGACCACTTCTTAATCTGTATATCCAACGGGAGTTGGATATTCAGGTTAAGACCCTATTGGCGTTAATGTCTGAATATCGCTGGATTTCCAGCGATATACACGCATTGAGCCGCTATCGCCGGATATTTTATCGCATTTGAGAAAAACGTTGCCAATAGCACGTTATCTCTGTGATAAAATCCGGCGATGCGCAGCGATAAAAAAAATATCGCTAAGCTCATTTAGCGATAAATATCGCTAGTTATTGATAAAATGTCTTATTCTCCTCTAGCTAATCTGTTTATTTGAATGCTTAGATTTAGTCTTAAAATGTATTTCACAATTAATTCTAACCATCTAGTTATGTTTTTAACTGTGGAATTTTAATAACGACTTTTGTATTCTAATAATTGGAAGGGTATTCATTGTATGTATGCCGACAATGTGAAAACGTTTATGGCATGCATTTTGCAATAAACTATTTATGATAATGATGAAACCTAACAGTACAGCTGATGAAACTGTCATCATGCAGACATGCTGACTCACCTCCTCTGGAACTGTCTCAACCTTAAAAGGTACTGAGAGGAAGTATTGAAAGGGATCAACAAGGTCTTTGAAACAGAAATCCCCAATCTCCCAAGTTGTATAATACTGCGGTTCCCAATTGCTGTGGCCTACCTACTGCACTCTAAAAAGAGAAAGGCAATAGCTTGGGCACTCTGCGCGGCCAAACAGGTCATCGAATCCAAATAGGGTGCAGACTCATCACCAAACCATGCTGACTGGCTAGATAAATTGTGGGATCTCATTGTAATGGAAAAACTCACTGCCTCATTGGAAAACAAACAAACCACAATTTGATAAAATGTGAGGACCATGTATGTGATTCTTAGCACGAGACGGTTGAGAACTCACCTGTCCTATTGACCTTTGAGTGCTCCAACAAACAAGAGGCAAGAGTACCATGGATCAATGCAATAAAGACAGTCTCCATTGGAACCAACATGCTAAATGATCCAGTCCAATGGCATAGACCCCTGCAAGCCAGAGTGCACCTTTGTGGAGGAAACCACCCCCTCTTTTGGTGTACATCCTTGACATCCCATTTTCCACCCCCCCCCCCCTATTCACCCCTGCTCCCCCTCCTGTTTCATCTCCTCTGTTTCCCCGTCGTTATACCTCATCAGCCACTGGATGTAGGTGAGAGTATATGCTTTTTGATAATTTGAATAATGACAATTTGAACACTGAATAAGGACAGTACAAGCAACCACAGTGGTACCTTGCTTGCCTGGAGAATAATAATAAATAACAAATTACTGGCCTCAATATAACCTCTACGCAGAGGACCATTAAAACCTATCGGTGACACAACAAGAATACAATCCAACATGAGATTGCAAACAAATGAAGTATCTACTGAATACAATAAAAGATTAAAAAGGCCAAGGCATATGCAGGAATTACTGAGATATAAACACACTCATAGCTGGGTCCAACACCAAAGAGAGAACCAGAGCTCCATAACTACCTGGAATGCTGGGCTGAGCAAATAAGTAGCAGTGTAAAACCTACTTTTAAAGACGTGTCTATGTAAAGCCATTTAAGCAATTGCTTTGATCTAAAGCATTAGGGTGTGAACGAAAGGCACCAGAGACAGACAATTCCAAAATTGGGAACTTCGCCTTGTATTGACCAACAATCTACTCTGTGCCTCTGGAATTTCAGAGGGCACATAGGATAGGGAGCAGACCTCGAGAGAACTCCAAGACCCCAAGACCTGAGATTGTTACAGCTGGAAGAAAAAGAGGACCGCTACACTGCTACAAAGAACACACGATAATAGAGACCCCAATAGAAATGGCAGACAAAAGGAAGAATTCTTAGTACCGAGACTCTGCCTATGAAAAGGTGAGATACGATATGGCCTGTTGGGACCGACCACATTGCTAGTGTCTATGAGCACAAGGCAGAGGGAGTTTTATAAACCGTAAGTCCTGGAATGTTTCCTGGATGACATAGAACACTCAGAAATGGACACACCTCGCAGATCACAAAAAGAGATAGTAAACCCAAAGAAGTGAGTCAAATAAAAACAAGACAAACAACCCAAGACAACATAATGGCTAACTTGCGATGGAACTGCAAGCTGGAACAGACTTTGAGAAGATAGGCGGTAAACGATAAGTAAGATACAGAGCATGACAAGTCAAGATCCCCACTGAAAATTTAACACCAATTACTGATTACCCGACTCCTTATTTATGAGACTTGCACAAAAAACAAAAAAGGGGCAGGATTTCAATGGCCCAATTAATGCATTAAGTCTAGGAAAATAAACGCCTCCAATCTATAAGACAGACTTTCTTTTACTATCTTGCAACACAAGACAGTGACCATGTGTTGTAATGCAAGCCTGTCAAAAGAGACAATAATCCCAAAACTACCAACATAAGGTGGTTAAGCAACAGACTATCTGGTCAATAAGCAAGAACCAGTGGATATGCTGCAAAGATGGAGCTGAAAGAACAACACTCACTTGTAAAGTTGTATGCCTGATACTTGTTAATATTACAATTCAATGTCAAATCACAGTTAGGTACATTTGAGTCCTTGGTTTAGACTCTAAAAGTGAAAAGGAATAATATCCCCCTCCACAACCTATCACCATCCATTGGTATCACAATCCCCTATCCCCATCCTTTCCTCTTTGCACACTTACCTAGTTTCATCCACCACTTTCCCTGACTCGTTCACCAAAAAGGGAAAAGGAAACCACCGCCCTACTGTAGACCACTGCATTTAGGCAAACCCTATGCCTACAGCAAGGACACAAAAGGAACATTGCACAAGCAGTAAACCCTTCCCGTAGTACCCCTCAGTGCAAACGAAATGGAGCATTATATTAAATGGGAAAAAACTAACTTATCTAGCCACCAAACAACCAGACATTGATCAAATTCAGGACACCACCTCACGTTCAGCAAGGCCTTCAAATTGAAAAGGGAATGAATATGGAGGGTGATCAGCAGTAATAGAATACACGCAGTAAAACAGATTCCCCAGTGGAATGCCAAATGCATATAAAATTGGAGTAGCTATCATTATCAATAAATCACTACAATCCACAATGCTAACTACCTGGACAGCTCCAATGGGGAGGTATGTTTTTTTGAAAAGATAAATCCTCTAGGCTCTACCTTAATAGTTCAATAGTTTTATACACCTAACAGCTGAAAAGCTTTATTCTTTCCCGCCCTTTACAGACTGTTTACAGAGTTCAGCTCTTCAAAACTAGTTGTGGGTGGAGATTGGACCAGTAAGCTGAAGGAACAGCAGAGGCAGGACAATTCTCTGTGACATACTAGAAGCCAACAAGCTAGTACTCAGTTGGAGAATCATGGCATGCATACACAGAGCTTGCTCTCACATTGGCTACTTTATGATAACCACGTCAATATCAATAATAAAGTCCTTAGATGAAAAATTTTAAAGGAAGGCATATCAAGCCACTCACCTGTACTCTTCAAAATAGATCTTGGGTATTCTTCTAGAGATGAAGAATGATCATATCCGGGTATAACGTCCAAAAGAAAAAAATTACGGAAAGAAAGACTCCTTGACAATTTAAACTTAAACGAGGGTTTCGTACCCATCCATTATGGGAATTAAGGAAGCTAGTTCTAACTCTAAGGAGTAACATGATGAATTACACTAGTAATAAACTAGAGAAATCCAAACAAAACTTGAACAAGAGACCAAACACCTCACAGACCAATATACAAAAATGCCTGCACTGGCACTGAGACAGAAACTAGAAAATAAAAAATGCGATCTCAACTCAATATTTGGATTTTTGCAAAAAAAAAGATTTACTATATATTGAATGATAGATTAGATTATAATCTATCATTGAAGATGTAATAAATATTTTTTTTTAAAGAAGTGGGGGTTAATTCATGTAGTATACAGAGGCCCACATGTTTCTGCCCAGCAAGCACCCTCAGAGGAGGTGTATGGGCATTCATCAGGACCAGGCAGCTCTCTCTGTTGTCAACATTTATCAAAAGGATGGTTTGAACTATTATTGGGGATGTAATAAACTTTTGTTTTTCCACCAATAGGTAGTTTTAACCTATACCCCTTCTGCACTAGGACTCCCTCAGACGATACCCACTACTGCTCTTCAGGAAGCGCCCAATCTCTGGTTGTCCTTGATGCATCTTCATGGGCTCATATGTACAAATGCAGTGGTTTGCATCGGGCTCTCCTACACTGGTGTCAAGAGGTGCGCAATGATGACACATGCAACCCAAGGGTGGGTGAGAGTGTTTTCATCCTCCAAGTGACAGTTCCTTTGTCTACTTTTTATTGCTGCTATGACATATCTACCGCTGCTATTTTCCCAAGCGAGGAGCGTTTTTGTGATTTGTTAAATATGGAGGTCACGTGTCCCTGCTTCCCTCCCTCCTCTTCCCTCTATTGTGAGTCAATGATAAAACGCACCCAGCTGAAATTACTACTGCCTGTGCAGAAAGTTTTTCAAATGTTGACATAGCTCAGAATTTGCAACTCCAAACCGGGTAGGAACTGTGGGGCATATTATCAAGACAGGCGATAAAATTGTCGCCGCTTTAGCGGCAGAAAACTGCGCGTAAAATGGCGATAATGGGCTTGATAATAAGCTCTATGGTATTCCAATTGAAACTCAAGTTAGATGTCCTTCACATCTAACATGAGCTTCAATTAGATTCCATAGAGCATATTATCAAGCCCATTATCGACGTTTTAGCGCCAGTTTTCTGCCGCTGACGTGGCGATAATTTTATCGCCTGTCTTGATAATATGCCCCTGAATTTCTGTTTAAAGTGAGACTATATAAACTACCAGAGGAAAGAGAAACACACTTAGGTGGTTACATTAACATAGAACAGAGGAAAGAATCAATAGCAGATCTACCTTGCTTTCAGGCACCAGGCGGTTACAGATTGCCAAGAGTATTTTATAAAATCACTAAATCCACAGTCGCCCTGATCATTTGTAAACTCTTTAAAGAAGCAATGCGACTACCCGCACTGCTCCTATTGTGTGCTGAAATCACTTCTGAATACAGACCTCAGGATTCCTCCAATGATATTGGCGAAGCTTTTGAAACAGTTCATCTGATGCTACACAACACTTAGATGGGAATCGTACCAGCCTGCACACCCAGAAACCAGCTACGACTCCGTATAAATAAGCGCCATCAGAAATGGCCCTGACAAGACTTTTGTGGTATCTTTGGATGCAGAAAAAACATTGACCTGGGGGAATCTATTTCGTGCATTCTCTAGAGTTGGAATATGTCCAAACTTCAATCAAAAATGCATTAGGTCTGACTTCACAATTTTATTGTGTAGGTTTCCTCTCAGATGCATTCTAAATACAAAGGGTAGCAAAGCAGGGCTTCTCGTTCTCCCAGCTGTTCTTGATCACCCTTGAACCACTAGCAGTCACAGTCACAAAAGCAGATACTATTAAAAAGTTATTACAATTGAGGGCACATCCAACATTCTATTTTATGCTGACAATATTCTCCCAACTATGAACGAACCTGAAGGATCCTTACCTAACTTCAACATCATCATCGATTTGTTCTCCTGCTTCTCTGGTTACTGAATCAACAGGGATGATAGTGAAGTACTACCAGTCTCGAAAGGTGCACGCAGGCATATCGTCCAACAATTTGGCTTTCAATGGAAGTCAACACTCTTCAAATATCCTGAAGCATTAGTAAGGAAGCCTTGGTCTTGTGCCCAAGGGGCACAAAATGATATTCAACTCCTACACGATAAAACAGACAATAATTTTACTAGATGGACTTCACTCCAAATGTCACTATTGGGAAAAGTCCAGATAGTGAAAACAGTAGTTGCACAGCATCATAGATATTTTTTGACGATGATAACCATCAGAGTTCCTACCAAAACTGCTGAACGACAAACTTTCAAAATCGAGAACTTTTAAGGGGTATGATCCAGCTGTTCTATCCCAGTAATTTCTCAATGCAAAACATCATTTACCTCTAGTTTACAGCTTTAAAGGTGAGGGACCTTTCCCACCGTGCATCACCTTCAGGAGACTTTACATAAACATGAAAAATCAAAATGCAGTTCATATTTAAGCCAACAAAGAAAGTTGTGAGAATTTTTAAAGGGTTTTATTTTCCAGTTAAAAGCTTTATTCATCAATCAAATATCAATCAGGTTATAGGATTGAAAATAGGAAAAATAGAATTAATACAGAACATATCACAGATTGAATACAAGGCATTCCATAAAGGAAGGGAATGAGGTATCAAATGTTAGTAACAATTCTTTAAAGAGTTCAGGAAAATATAATTCAAGAGTGAGTTTTGCAAGACTAATCAATAATTAATAATTGGCAAAAGTCTCCAATAAAGAGAAATAAATGCATACGACAAATACATCTTTTCAAAACTAGTTAATTAGTCCAAGCAAAAACTTAGAGTTTTAGCATCTAAATCTAAACGTTCCATCAGCTGCTCTCTCTGCCCTGGTCTGTTCATCTGTCTCTCTGTGTCTCACACAGAGAGGCTGCCCTCCCTTCACAAGACCACAGAAGAATGTGATCTGCCTTGCCAAAAATATGATGTGCAAGGCTAGCCTATGCCTCTCTGAAAAACATGAGCCACTTCCCCGCACCTCCACTGCCCTCCCTCGTGGATTACAGCCGGCCTCAGGGCCAAGAGGGGAGGGCGAGCCGCCATCTTGGGGTGGGGTGTCCCACGAGCCTGGCCGGAGTTAGCGGTCCAGTGTTCGGGTGGGAAAGCACATAACAAGGCCAGCTGAGCGGGGGCTCTGGGCAAATTCTCAGGCTGGTGGCAGCGCCTGGGGTTTGCTTGGAGGTTCCCGGTACCAAGAGCAAGTTGTAAGCTGCGCTTTGGGAGTGTGTTATATAAATATTCGCCACTGCATTTTAATGTTTTAAATTGCACTACCTTGTCTGCACTAACCCGTTTTTTGTTGTGCAGGGTGCCGCCACTTCCCCGCGCCTCCACTGCCCTCCCTCGTGGATTACAGCCGGCCTCAGGGCCAAAAGGGGAGGGCGAGCCGCCATCTTGGGGTGGGGTGTCCCACGAGCCTGCCCGGAGTTAGCGGTCCAGTGTTCGGGTGGGAAAGCACATAAAAAGCAATGTGCTTCCGGGAGCGCAGCGGACAGGCGCAGCGGGCGCGCCGGTGGCACTGTGGTAAATAATAATTACCGGGACTATTTTTCTATGCATTAAATAATTATAAGAATAGCTCAATAAATGAGAGGCAGAGTCCGTGGTATCTGAGTCATACGGGCTTTAATTAAGTGGCTCGAGCCAATGGACATCGGGTTCCATCACCTACTAAGGTTCAGGAAGGGATATTCAACATTTCATTAACATCATACAATATATATAGTAGAACTGTACAGTTGCATTGAATACAGTAGGCGTAACAAGTGAAAAAAGAAAGATAAGAACATATGGGCGTGAAAGAAGGCGTGCACAGGGCGTGTGTGATGTAGACGTCACAGAAGTCGTCACAGAAGGGTCATAAGTGGGTGGACATATGGAGGGGTTTTCATGGGCAGCTGGAACCTTTAACCTACTGGTGCGCGCAAAACGAGTCATGACGTGTAACTGGGGAGGGCTGGAGGGCGCTGACTTCTAGCACTAGTAGAGGAGACTGAAGTCTGGGATGTCAGAACGACCTGTACCTATAGCGTATCTGATATCTTGTGTTTGGAGTACATGTTGCTTGATTCTAAAAGTCATCAGGGCAAAGGCTGCTTGTCACTAAAGGCTAGTGCATGCATATATTTCTTTATGTATTGCGTGTGCTATGGATCTTCTATGGATACTAATTCAGTAAATCACTTGCATGGAGACAGATGGACTGGACTATAGACGGATATGTTTATCCTGTTCGTTAGCTAGGAATGTGACTCCGGGGAGCTGAACAGATAACTGGAGGCATAATATATTCTTGGCAGGCAGGCCAGGCCGAGCCGGGCACCGCGTTGCTTGGCAGGAAGTAAGTGAAGGGTCAGGGATGCGGGCGGGGCTGCATCTCTCGGAGGCTTCAGGAGGCTTGAGGCCTGGATCTTGTGTCTGGGCCCTGTGGAATCTTAGAAACGGGTGCATCTCGATGATTTAACGTGCACCATGTAAAGACGTTGGCAACATAGGCCTAAAAGCCTGATTCACGTTGCTTTCACGGAGGACTGGATAACTAACATATTAACGTTGGACGCAAATGCAAATGCGTCTTTATTTTCGGCCATGGAGGGAAAATGCATGGAGATCATGTATATATGCTACATGATGGGGAACACGTAGGGGACACATAGCAGGGCAAAATTCAATTTTCCTCATTCCCTCCTTGTTCCCTACGTTCCCTTCAGGAAACATCAATATTCATGAGACCATCTATCTGTTCATATAGCATCATTTGCTCGTCTTTTTTCATTTGGGCATGGGATTGTGGACGTGGAATACAAGCTGTAGCGCACAAGCCGCAAATCGCTGGGCCACATTGTAAACAGAGACAACAACTGAATATGATCATTACTACTACTCCCAGGAATGACAGTACTTTCCATCCCCATGCAGATACTACACTCCAGAGCCAACCGGACCAAGTCCAGGTGCCTGGATTCTGGTGTAGCTGATGAGCTATTTTATGAAGTCTAGTTATTGCTGAATACACAGACGGTGCGTTATTAGGAATGAAAACGCAACAACTAGATCCGATGACTCTACAAGCTCCGCCCCTATCGGCCAGGATGACGTCAAGGACAAGGCGGTTCTGAAGAACAACAAATCTCATAGCAGACTGCTCTTCTGTTAAGTTACCTAGGGCGGAAGTAGTCTCATTTACTACTGCTTCAAGGGTTCTGGTTAACCTGCGTATTAATTTACTATTCTGGAGGGACCTATGAAAAAAAAGAAACCTTTATTGAAATCCGTATACTGTTCCAATGCAGTTTCAGTTTGATCGACAATTGGGGACTCAATCTCCCTTCTATGTCTTACGTGTACTAGATGGGTATTTCGGTGATAATCGGATGGGGCTAGAAAAACTGGTGGCATTAGGAATGCAATGTAACATGTTCCATCCCAATCTAGGGGCAAACGTACATAAGCGGTCTGACCACATATAAAATAGGAATGACGTGAAGCTTTGAAAGTAGACTTTCCTTTGTCACTGTACTCGACCACAGTAGTACAATCACTGTGTCCTAGGTGTACTGAACCATTCTTTCTAACACATAATTCACCTTTCACTGGTAGAACTGTTATAGAAGGCAAGTCTGAATTAGTCTCGGACTGCACATTCAAAACCATGAGGTTAGAGGAAAAATTACCTAGATCATATACTTCATTTTCTAGATCTATCCCTGTTCTATGGGGAAGACCGTTCTGGTTTGGGAAACAGGTTTCATTCATAACTGTATTCAGAAGGGAAACTGTGGACTTGTCGTCTAAAGATGACGTCAATGTAAACCATGCTCCACACGAACCATTGTGTGAAAACGGATAGGGAAAGAGTGGCAGAGCTCCCTTCATGGTCTGGTAAGGGGGGAGTCGACCACATACCCAGCAATTAGTGGCATTGCTGGTCTGGTGCGAATAGTGTAACATACGAATAAAAGTATTGTTGCGCATTGCAAGTCGATAGGATAACTCGTGAGGGGGTAGTTCACTAAATGTGTGCTCTACGGTATCATTAGAGGAAAGGTGTAAATGTGAACCGAGAGGAGGAAAAAATACATGTAGCATACAACTTATACATGTGATCGTAAGACTCAGAATAAACATAAACAATAATGTAATGATGCATCTGCTTCGGAGATTTTTACAATACTTCGTTTTCTTGAAGTTTCGTCTATCTCTCTCACTATGTGGGTCTATCTCATACATGCCAGAAACCTGTCTAATCGCTTCACCCGAGGGGGACTTAAACAATTAAACGCTGTCTGACTTACTAGACCTCAATTTGATTTTATACTCCTGCTGCGGAGTTTTCTCTAACAGGGGAAGTTTAAAGTCAGTATCGGGGCAGTCCTTGAAAAAAGTCTTTGGACACGGTCCATGGAAACGCTTGATATGACTGGAATGGAGCCATCCTTTTCTTCCTTCTAGTTTTACGGCGGTCCTTGTGGTCATCAGAACGAGTTTTGGCTCCTTCCAGCGGGGCTCCAGAGGGCTTGAGCGATCGAAATTTCGAACCAGAACTAGATCTCCAGGAACGACCTCGTGCGGTTTCACCTGGGTGTTGTCCGGGAAGGCAGCCGCGACCTGTGAACGACAAGAGAGTAGTGCAGACATCAAGGAAGCTAGGTAATCTGTCAGCATGTTACGGTCAACATCGGTGATTTTACGAGGCATAGGTGTACCCCACATGTTTGGGGGACGACCAAAAACAACTTCATACGGTGACAAACCAGACCTAGAGTGGGCGACCATTCGCATATAGAAGAGGGCAACCGGCAGGGCTACCATCCAATCTACACCTTTTTCTGCACAAACCTTCGCTAATCGTGTTTTCAGAGTTTGATTGTGTCGCTCGACGAGGCCAGCTGCCTCGGGGTGTCGTACGCAGTGGAATTTCCACTGGTACCCTAACAGAAGTGATACCTGTTTCATGAGTTCGGACGAGAATGGCTGTCCATTATCTGAATACACGACACAGGGCAAACCATATCGAGGGAAAAACTCACGTACCAGCTGCTTGGCAGTGGTCACGGCAGTATAATCTGAGACTGGATATGCTTCTGTCCATCTGGACAGAGCGCATACAACTACAAGGACATACTTGAATCCTCGACATCGATCCATCTGTATATAATCCATCTGGAGGACTTCAAAAGGATGGTCAGGAGGATGAAATCCACCTTGTTCCACGGGAACACCTTTACCTGGATTGAACTGACAACAGATCATGCAGGTACGCACTTTCTGCTTCGCTGCTGCTCGTAAATGCTTATTAAACCAGAGGTTCTGGATGCTGTCTAACATAGCTTTTTCTCCTAAGTGTGCTGGACTATGTGCTGTATTAATGATGACTTGAACCATAGAGTCGGGGAGAAACCATGTGGCTTTTCCCTTCGTCAACCATCCCTGATCTGTCTGGACCCCTCCTTGTTCAGTCCATTTCTTGATTTCGTCTGAAGTAGCATGTGTCTGCATGTCTAGTACATCTTGTGTAGGATCCTTGACTGTCATGCAAGTCGTCAGGACTGAAACGTCTGTCTTTGTCGTGTCAGCTGGAATGTCTGGAGTCTGAGCTGTAAGCTTGGCTGTTCGATCTGCCAGGTCGTTACCCTGGGAAATGGTGTCAGTGATTCTCGTATGTGCTTTGCACTTCATGATGGCTATAGCTGTAGGTAAATGTATTGCTTCTAACAGAGCTTGAATGAGGGGGCCATGCTGAATCTTGGCTCCATGAGAGGTCATAAAACCTCTTTCTTGCCAGAGGACTCCAAAGTCGTGAACGACTCCGAATGCATAACGTGAATCTGTATATATGTTTACTTTCAGGTTCTTGGCTCGTAGGCAGGCTTGGGTCAGAGCGATGAGTTCTGCTGCTTGAGCAGACAGGGTGTCAATACGATGTGTTTCTATAACTTCAGTTTCAGTAGTCACTGCATATGCTGCCACTAACTCTCCTGTACTTGTTCTCATACATGAACCATCCACATAAAGTGTCAGGTCTGGGTCAGGTAATGCAATGTCCGTCAAGTCTTGTCTTGGCTTCGTCATGGTGTTAATAACTTCCACACAATCATGTGTTGCAGGGTTTGAGGTAATCGAGGGTAACAGTGTAGCAGGATTTAATATGTTGCAACGTCTGATCTCTATGTGTGGCTGAAACAGTGTCAGTTCATATCCTGTCAATCGTGCTATAGTCAAGTGCTGAGTCTGTGTTCGGTTTAAAAGAACCTCCACGGAGTGTGGAACCTGTACTGTCAGGGGGTGTCCTAACACTATGGGATCACTTTGTCTGATAGCTAAAGCTGTGGCTGCAACTGATTTGAGGCACGCAGGCAAAGCCTGGGCTACTGGATCTAATGTGCTAGAAAAATAAGCACAAGGCTTGTGTTGTCCTGCTTGATCTTGTGTGAGAACAGATAATGCTGTACCATCGCGTTCAGTGACAAAAAGTGTAAAAGGTTTGCTGTAGCATGGCGTCGCTAAAACAGGTGCTTGACATAAAGCTTTCTTTAATTCGTCGAAAACAAGTGTATGTTCCTGGGTCCAAGGGAGGACAGTCGATGTCGCTGCCTCCTGTGTTGTCAACTGTATCAGTGGCTTGGCTAGATATGCGTACTGAGGGATCCATTGTCTGCAGTAAGAAGTGAGGCCGATAAAAGCTCGTACCTCCTTCTGTGTCTTGGGCTGTGGAAGGTGTGCTATTAACTGGATACGGTCAGGTGTCAGCTGTCTACCCCTCTTGGACAGCAAGTGTCCAAGGTACACCACTTGCTGGACACAGAATTGCAGTTTCGAAGGGGATACCTTGTGCCCCATTTCTGCCAGAAAATACAAGACTGTCAGTGACGCACGTTCGCAGTCACTTTCTGTACGGGCTGTAATCAATAGGTCATCAACGTACTGGAGCAGGGCAGTGTCAGTTGGCATGTGAATACTATCTAGTTGTCGTTTCAGTGCCTGACTGTAAATACTAGGACTTTCTGTGAACCCTTGAGGTGCACGTGTAAATTTATAGCTTCTTCCATTTAAACAGAATCCGAAAAGGAACTGGCTGTCCGGATGGATGGGGACACTAAAGAAGGCGTTCTTGAGATCGATAACAGTAAAGAACGCAGCTTTGGAATCAATGGCTGTCAATAGGGAAGAGATATCTGGAACCACTGGGTACTGGGGTATGATACATTTATTAAGTTCTCGAAGGTCAATCACTAGTCTGTAGACTGGAAGTGCATTTGGGTCAGTACGTTTAAGAATCGGAATGATAGGAGAATTACATACATTGGAGTCAGTTTGTACAACCACTCCTTGAGCAATGAGCTCGTCAATGATTTTTGATAAGGCTGCTACAGCCTCAGGTGGCAACTTGTATTGTCGGATTCGTGGTAGTACAATTCCTGGTTTCAGAGTGACACGGTATGGTGTAATGTGCATATAACCTACATCAGTGGGGCCTTGCGCCCATAAATGCTGTGGTACATTCAGTAATCTTGGATCAAAATCTCTTAACACATAATGTCCTTTAAAATCGCTTAAAAACAATCTCACTCCTTCCGGAGAACAACAAATCACTGCTCCCAGTTCTTTTAATGTTTTCATACCAAGCAAGTTTTCTGGACATGATTTCGTGAGTAACAAGTCTGTGGTTCGGGACAATGGACCAACTTCTAGGGAAACTGGTTTCGATACTTTATTAACAATAGGCTTTCCTGAAAATCCCAGATTCAGAAACGTTTGGGCCACTACTTCGTCTTTAAATGTGCTAGAATTACTAGTCCATTGAACTGCTGATCGGGCTAGTTCCTGTTCATGCATGGTACTAAGCTCACTGTAACCTATTCGTTGTTTCAGAACTCTATCGGTAGCTTGGAATAAATGCTCAAGAGAACACTGTTCTGGTACGGGAGGAAGAAAAGTTCTCTTACATTCTAGGCGTGTGGACCTGTCAAAAGGTCTCGCCCTTCCTACGTACGCTATTCTATCTGGGTTCTCTGTGTCTACATCTTCGTCTGAGGTCTCATTCTCTTTCTCGGTTTCTCTCGTTGCTTTCTCCCTTTCGTGTATGCCTAGAATTTCTTTACGAATCTTTCTATACATGGATTCTATACAACCTTGTTTACTGTGTTTTCCTTCTGCTATGTTGTCACTCCATTTTATCAGGACTTTCATCTCGTCTTTGTTTTTACCTGGCTGGTCTTGTTCTCTTATTAAACAATTTATCAAAAACTGCAAGATCATATTTTGAGTCTCGACCTTCCTGTGTACCATAGCTTCGTGAATGCTTTCTGGTCTTTCCCCTGTCCTGATGAAATGATATATGTTGTCTAAATGTCCCCTCATTTCTGGTAAGATAGTCAAATAGTTTGTAACTCGTGGTAGACGTATGGAATATAATATCATCTGATCTTCGCCTGGCACTGGGTCATATCTACAATCAGTAAGGTATTGTTTGAGGGCTGCGTATGTAGTTACTTTTGGCGTGCGTTGTAATGCTGCGTCTCTCAGCGTTCTTCGTTTTACTTGAGGCGGGGTGATAGGGATACCTCCCCCTGATCCTCCTGAAATAGAATCATCAACTAATACTGGATGTGCCGTCGCTGTTGGTAGTGTGACTGGTAAAGTAGGCATACGTAATGTAGGTTGGTCCTGGGTTACTGGCGGATTAAAAGGATTTCCGGGACCAGTGGCTGGAGGAACAGTAATCGCGTTAGTAACAGGGTTGTGAGGTTGAGCAGGCGGAGGAGGACGCGGATTTGTATATTCTGGGACAGTGTCGTCTAAATAGGAAGAAAGGAAAATTTCAGCTGCGGTCGGTTTATGACGTAACGTAGTCGGGACCAATGGTGGCGGTAAATTACAGGGTGCTTCCGGGGTCGCCTTAGGCAGGCCCTCGGCGAGAAGGGGATATATGCCTTTAATAAGGGCATTTCTTTGTCTGTCTGACTGTTCTGCTCTAATTCGTTCACCCTCTTCTAGTAGTTCCCTTTCTTGGGCTTTTTCTGATGCTTCCCTACTTAGTTCTGTTTTCCTGATTTCTTTTTCTGTTCTTTTATGGGATTCTTTACGCCACAATTCTATGGCATCTTTCTGGGATTGTCTGGCTTTCTTTTTCCATAATGCTTCCTCTACTCTCATGATGCACTCAGCATCCCAAGTTCCTGAAACAGGCCATCTATATTTCTCTTCCAGATTTTTGGTATAGTCTACCCATAAGTCTAAGTACAGTATGGCATCTAGGCCATGTTTATGATACATGAAATGTCCGGGACTGTCCCTAGGTGGGACAGGAACTGATTCTTCGAGTATCCCTTTTCTGGTTCCTATCTGACGTAACTTTGAAAACAGAGGCATATTTGAACGTACTTGAACTTGAACACAATGAACACAGTAGTGAATAGCAAAACAAATCAGTCATACCACGACATCAAAAACACATTAAAAACAGTTTGAACAGATACTACCTAGTACATTGAAAACATAATACTGGAAATCTCGAGAGACTATACTAGAAAACAGAATTACTGTATGCACTGCTAAAACAGTACAGAACATACCGGTCTCATAAAGAGACACGTCATACCGTCTCCACCTAGGTGAACACGTCAGGACCGGATCTGTGTACCCAGACCCGTCTGGACCGGGCACAAACTAATGTACCCGTCTAGATGCGTTCCCAGCAATGGTACTCACCGGGAAGCAAAACTGAAGGCCTCGGACTGGACTGCTGCGACACTGGACTGGACTGCTACGACGTCTGGTTACTGCTACGCACTACGCATGCGCTTCGGGCTTCGGAAACAGGTGGGCCTCTGAATACCTCGGACCTTGCTCTCTCGGCTTGGGCTCTGGTTGGGACTCCCCGCATTCCTCACCGCCTCGTCTGGATGCTGGACCGCAGTCTCCGTCTCCTCCGTGGGCCTGAGGGAGTTTAGCAGGAAAACCTGCAGGTGCGCAGAAGGGGTCCGTCACGGCTGTAGAAGGGGTCAGGGGGCCTGCGTTACATCGCCGGCGCGTGGGGAAGGGGACGTCCCTATTCGGGCGCCATTATGTGGTAACCAAGAGCAAGTTGTAAGCTGCGCTTTGGGAGTGTGTTATATAAATATTCGCCACTGCATTTTAATGTTTTAAATTGCACTACCCTGTCTGCACTAACCCGTTTTTTGTTGTGCAGGGTGCCGCCACTTCCCCGCGCCTCCACTGCCCTCCCTCGTGGATTACAGCCGGCCTCAGGGCCAAAAGGGGAGGGCGAGCCGCCATCTTGGGGTGGGGTGTCCCACGAGCCTGGCCGGAGTTAGCGGTCCAGTGTTCGGGTGGGAAAGCACATAAAAAGCAATGTGCTTCCGGGAGCGCAGCGGACAGGCGCAGCGGGCGCGCCGGTGGCACTTTGGTAAATAATAATTACCGGGACTATTTTTCTATGCATTAAATAATTATAAGAATAGCTCAATAAATGAGAGGCAGAGTCCGTGGTATCTGAGTCATACGGGCTTTAATTAAGTGGCTCGAGCCAATGGACATCGGGTTCCATCACCTACTAAGGTTCAGGAAGGGATATTCAACATTTCATTAACATCATACAATATATATAGTAGAACTGTACAGTTGCATTGAATACAGTAGGCGTAACAAGTGAAAAAAGAAAGATAAGAACATATGGGCGTGAAAGAAGGCGTGCACAGGGCGTGTGTGATGTAGACGTCACAGAAGTCGTCACAGAAGTGTCATAAGTGGGTGGACATATGGAGGGGGTTTCATGGGCAGCTGGAACCTTTAACCTACTGGTGCGCGCAAAACGAGTCATGACGTGTAACTGGGGAGGGCTGGGGGGCGCTGACTTCTAGCACTAGTAGAGGAGACTGAAGTCTGGGATGTCAGAACGACCTGTACCTATAGCGTATCTGATATCTTGTGTTTGGAGTACATGTTGCTTGATTCTAAAAGTCATCAGGGCAAAGGCTGCTTGTCACTAAAGGCTAGTGCATGCATATATTTCTTTATGTATTGCGTGTGCTATGGATCTTCTATGGATACTAATTCAGTAAATCACTTGCATGGAGACAGAAGGACTGGACTATAGACGGATATGTTTATCCTGTTCGTTAGCCAGGAATGTGACTCCGGGGAGCTGAACAGATAACTGGAGGCATAATATATTCTTGGCAGGCAGGCCAGGCCGAGCCGGGCACCGCGTTGCTTGGCAGGAAGTAAGTGAAGGGTCAGGGATGCGGGCGGGGCTGCATCTCTCGGAGGCTTCAGGAGGCTTGAGGCCTGGATCTTGTGTCCGGGCCCTGTGGAATCTTAGAAACTGGTGCATCTCGATGATTTAACGTGCACCATGTAAAGACGTTGGCAACATAGGCCTAAAAGCCTGATTCACGTTGCTTTCACGGAGGACTGGATAACTAACATATTAACGTTGGACGCAAATGCAAATGCGTCTTTATTTTCGGCCATGGAGGGAAAATGCATGGAGATCATGTATATATACTACATGATGGGGAACACGTAGGGGACACATAGCAGGGCAAAATTCAATTTTCCTCAGCACGCCGAAGGTGCGCCTAAAGTAAGCCCGTCTGCGCCCGTCCACGGCCAGACGGGGCTGGGGGTGCGTCCTTATGCCCAATTCATCACATATTCTTCTGAGGAATTATCGCCAATTCAGGGGCGCTGGCCGTTGGCTGACTCTACCATCAACTACATTGCCTCCCTCGGTCTGTGTCCCCCTGCCTACTCCACAGTCCCCCTTTCTCCTCTCCCCCCCCTGCACCGCACGATTCAGTTGTCAAGCGACTCTAGCTCACCATCACCCCGCCCTCTATCTATTATCTTACTTAATACTAGGTCGGTGGTTAGGCACTATCAGGAGCTGTTTGTTTTACTTGATACACATAAGCCCGACATGTTATTTTTAACCGAGACTTGGTTTTGCGAGTCTTCCCTGCCCTCCCTCCTTGCTGCTCTCCCCCCCTCCTATGTTGCCCTCCGCGCAGACCGCCCAGCTGGCAAGGCAGGGGGCGGTGTGGCTCTCATTGCCCGGTCAGAATTAAATTTTCAACTTCTTCCCTCATCCCCCATCATGTCCACTGATTATCTTGTTATTCGCTCACCCACTTTCCCCCCCCCGCTCACTTGCTTATTGATGTATCGTCCACCTCAGTTTTCGCCCTTGTTTCTGCCAGCCCTCCAGGACCTCTTGGTCACCCTGGTGGTCAACCATGCCTCGGTCCTTGTGTTAGGGGACTTTAATTATTGGCCTACTGATCCCCATGAGTGTACTTCCTCTAAACAGTTCTCAGAATCACTTCAGGCCTTGAACTTTGTCTCTCATGTGCAAGTCCCCACGCATATTCACGGACACGTGTTGGACCAGGTCTGGTCCCTCAACTGTTCTGTTTTATCGCTGTATGTTTCCCCTTGTCCTTGGTCGGATCACTTCCTAATTACCTTTTCCCTTCACCTAAGCCCTGTAGGAAAAGTCCCGCTTGCCAAAAACATCTGGGCACGCAATTGGAGTCGTGTTGATCTCCCGTCACTATCATCCTCCCTCCTGAATTCCTCGCCCAACCTGGCTGGCTTGTCTTCATCATCTCAAGCCGCCTCTATTAAGATCTGGCTCGCCGGAGGTTGCGATTCGGGAGCTCCCCTACAGCGGATAAAAAACAGCAATGGACCGCACACCGCTAGCCCCTCCTCCGGGTCGCCCCTAAGCACTCTGGTATGTGCAGTGCCTGAAGTTTGAAGAATTACTGAAAGTTCGTAAGTGGTTCACCTATGTAGGTGCAAGTAGATACTTGTTGTTACCCCGATCTCTAAAAAATATGGAACGCTTCACGAATTTGCGTGACATGTATCGGGTCCAGAGATTCATCAGTCCAACAAGTACCGACTTGCACCCACCTGGGTGATCCACTACTGAACTACAAGTACCAGAATCCCGAGGGGCGATCCGGAGGAGGGGCTAGCGGTGTGCGCTCCATTGCGGTGGTTTTTACTAATTGGCTCCCTTGAGCTTTGAGCCGACGGGCTCCTGGATGCTGCCCTGCGTGCCGGTTCGGGCATCGAGGCCATTGACTGTTGTTTGGCGGCCTTCTCCTCCACCCCTAAACCATTTTCTCTACTGATGAGGGAAGTTATCCCGAAACCCGAGCCATGTCTCGGGCGATACACAAAAACCCGGGACATGTATCGGGTCTAGAGATTCATCAGTCCAACAAGTACCGACTTGCACCCACCTGGGTGATCCACTACTGAACTACAAGTACCAGAATCCCGAGGGGCGATCCGGAGGAGGGGCTAGCGGTGTGCGCTCCATTGCGGTGGTTTTTACTAATTGGCTCCCTTGAGCTTTGAGCCGACGGGCTACTGGATGCTGCCCTGCGTGCCGGTTCGGGCATCGAGGCCATTGACTGTTGTTTGGCGGCCTTCTCCTCCACCCCTAAACCATTTTCTCTACTGATGAGGGAAGTTATCCCGAAACCCGAGCCATGTCTCGGGCGATACACAAAAACCCGGGACATGTATCGGGTCTAGAGATTCATCAGTCCAACAAGTACCGACTTGCACCCACCTGGGTGATCCACTACTGAACTACAAGTACCAGAATCCCGAGGGGCGATCCGGAGGAGGGGCTAGCGGTGTGCGCTCCATTGCGGTGGTTTTTACTAATTGGCTCCCTTGAGCTTTGAGCCGACGGGCTCCTGGATGCTGCCCTGCGTGCCGGTTCGGGCATCGAGGCCATTGACTGTTGTTTGGCGGCCTTCTCCTCCACCCCTAAACCATTTTCTCTACTGATGAGGGAAGTTATCCCGAAACCCGAGCCATGTCTCGGGCGATACACAAAAACCCGGGACATGTATCGGGTCTAGAGATTCATCAGTCCAACAAGTACCGACTTGCACCCACCTGGGTGATCCACTACTGAACTACAAGTACCAGAATCCAGAGGGGCGATCCGGAGGAGGGGCTAGCGGTGTGCGCTCCATTGCGGTGGTTTTTACTAATTGGCTCCCTTGAGCTTTGAGCCGACGGGCTACTGGATGCTGCCCTGCGTGCCGGTTCGGGCATCGAGGCCATTGACTGTTGTTTGGCGGCCTTCTCCTCCACCCCTAAACCATTTTCTCTACTGATGAGGGAAGTTATCCCGAAACCCGAGCCATGTCTCGGGCGATACACAAAAACCCGGGACATGTATCGGGTCTAGAGATTCATCAGTCCAACAAGTACCGACTTGCACCCACCTGGGTGATCCACTACTGAACTACAAGTACCAGAATCCCGAGGGGCGATCCGGAGGAGGGGCTAGCGGTGTGCGCTCCATTGCGGTGGTTTCCCCTACAGCGGATATCGGTCAGACGTCCCAATGAGGCCAACCGGTGGTTCAGTGAGGATTTAAAGGAGAAAAAGCTGACCCTTCGGAGGTCTGAGAGAGAGAGAATAAACCCAGGGAGATTTTCACCACTGTCCACGACCTGGCTTTTTCGGACAGGGCTACCCCTAAACCCCCTCCCACCCAGTTTTTATGTGACTCCCTGAATTCTTATTTTTTGAATAAAATTAGTAATATTAAATCTAATATCCCCCCTTCCTTTGTTGATCCCCTTCCCCCGACTGCCCAGTCTTTTCTCACCTCGATTCCTCCTTTTACTGAAGATGCGTTCCTGGCTATACTCCCCAAAGTCAAGTCAGGCTCTCCGGCTGGCATCTGCCCGGCTCGCATTCTCAGCCAGATTTACTCTGTTTACACCCAGCCCCCTCTTACACTTTTGAACAGTTCCCTTGCCCAGGGGGTCGTGATCCCAGCACTCAAATCTGCCACCATAGTGCCTATCCTTACGAAGCCCGGGGCTAATCCTTCTGCCCCTGCCAATTACCGCTCCATCTCATTGTTGCCCTATTTGGGTAAGGTGCTAGAGCGCCACGTAACCGCGGTACTCAGCTCCTTTGTTGAGGAGAATGGGGGCCTAGCATCTCGTCAGGCAGGCTTCCGGCCTAGACACTCTACCGAGTCCGTAGTGGTGTCGGTCCTGGATAAACTCAGGGAGGGCATGGACCAAAACCAACATCAGGCCTTGGTGCTCCTTGATCTCTCCGCCGCTTTCGACACGGTGGACCATTCCATCTTGTTGTCACGTGTCGGAGCGGCGGGAGTCGGGGGCTCGGCCCTGGTCTGGCTTTCCTCCTTCCTGAGGGACCGCACCCAGGCGGTTCGGTTGGGGGACTTCTCAGCCGCCCCATTGTGGGTCACGTGTGGTGTTCCCCAGGGTTCTTCTCTTTCCCCTCTTCTGTTTAACCTCTATATCTATCCTTTAATTTTTGCTCTCCAGCAGCTGGAGGTCACCATTTTATAACTATGCGGATGACCTCCAGCTCATCTTTAATCTATCTTCTCATTCTATTTACAATTTCCAGTCTGTTATGATTTTTATCAGGGACTGGATGAACTTCAACCACCTGAAGCTGAACCCTGACAACCCTGGCCTTTTTCTTTTGGTCCCCCCCACTCCTTCTTCCTCAGTTAAGACTCTAGGTGTCAAATTTAATAATCATCTCACCCTTCACTCACAGATTAGTTCTGTTGTTTCTTCCTGCTTTCTCACCCTTCGTACTGTCCGCACTGTCTCCCGCTTTTTTTCTCCCCTGGCACTTAAGCTGATCCTGTCCACCTTGGTGATACACCGGCTGGACTACGCGAATGCCCTCTACAACGGCATTCCGGCGTACAGTCTGCGGAAACTCCAGCTGGTTCAAAACCAGGCGGCTCGATTAGTTTATGGCCTATCACGTTCCCACCACTCAACCCCTTTATTGAAGGCGCTTCACTGGCTGCCTGTCAGGGAGCGAGCCCTATTTAAAATAGGTTGTATGGTCTTCCAGGCACGACGGGGCTCGGCTCCCGCCTTCATCTCCTCCTTGATCAGGGAGTACACCCCCACGAGAGAGCTGCGCTCGTCGTCACAGTCACTCCTGCTGGTCCCTCGCTATAAGCGCAAAAAGTGGGGAGGGGCCAATTTTTCTACCTTGGCACCCACCTTCTGGAACTCTCTCCCCGACCATCTAAGATCGGCCACGCATTATCTTCCCTTCCGGAAAGACCTTAAAACTTTTCTTTTTAAACAGGCTTTCTCTCTGTAAAACTGCTTCCACTTTCTTGAGTTTGTGATTGTCATCTTTTTCCTCTGGTACCCTCCCTTCACAGTGCCAAGAAACCGCTAGGTGAATGTTCCGCTCTATAAATATTTTAAAATCAAAATCAAAATCAAGGCCCTCTCCTCCTACTGTGTCTCCTCGTCCGCAATCTCCCCTTCCAGGCTGAACCTTCGACGTTCATGTACCTTACCTAAATGAAGTCTGGTCTGATCTGCTTCTTCTCATCTCTCCTCCTATCTCTTTCCTAAGTCTGACACGCCCCCTAAGGGTCATTATTTATACTTTAATTCTTGGCTGACCATACTAATAATGTTGCAGTTTCAGTAGAAACTTGCACGGTCATTGGTTAGCCTAGGTGACATGAAGGTCTCATCATTCAGTTCTCATTGCAAATCCAACTCATACCGGTTTTAACAAAGAAGCGTTAAGGCTTAATACAGTCAAATATTTCACCATCAATAATTATACAAATATTGCAAGATTTAAGCAGAAAAATGTATCAGTCCATTTCCTTCTTGCTTTCACATCGCACGCAGGGATGACCCTCTCCCACAAACACTTGTACATTGGCACAATGACAGGAGTGTACAGGTCATTGTGGCCTTGACCCATGTGTCTTCAAATGAAGTACTTGGAAGTTCATGCAGCTGGCACAATCTTCTGCACATGCGTCTCTCATTCAGCACACTGCTAACAATTCTCAGCCATGCTGGATTACTAGGAAGGCAATTTGATTGTGAGCCCAAAAGCAAAACAAACACAAAACAATATTAATTTATGAAATAAAACCCATTATGTTTACCTCCCCCTTACTAGTACCCTGTATTAGTTATTACCTAGCAAAAGCTTATAATGTAAAGCAGCTTTTCTATAATTTGTACACAACATGCAAAAATGTGCAATGTACAACATAGCAAAAACATGCACCAATGCAAATTTTCAAAGCGCAAACAATTAATACATACTCATAGCAACATGCTCTAATGTTTTAAATAGCTTTTCATGCAAAATGCGTTTGCCCCACATGTAGTGTTGGTTCATGGTTTGTTAATTATTTCACATTATAAAAAGATGTGTTATGAACTGAATATGCATTGTCTAAATATGCAACGAAGCCAAAGTCTCTTGAGACGGGAACAGGGAGTGTAGATTACAAGGAAAATGAGCTGGGAGGAAAGAACACTCATTCCATTCTAATGTTCAAAGCCTAAAGAGGCCACAGCGAGCCTTCTAAAGGAATATGAAATCATGAGTATTCTACACTGCAAAAACACATTTTAATTCAGCACAATTATGTACTACTATAAAAGTTTAAAAAAAACATTCTCTAAATTAAACGTACATTCTATAGTGAGGTTAAATATAAACTAAACACATTAAAGATCCATGATTAATTAATTAAGCATGGTTTTACATGATTTCATTTGCAGGCCTCTTCCATGTTTTTAACTTGGCATGCACCGAAAGTGCCATTTTAAAATGCAGTCTGTCTAAAGCACAAAAATAAAGCAATGCCTGAATCCAGCTGAAATCTGAGCTACATCAGGTAGAAAGAAAATCATATCTCTGATACTCAAAAGTTCACGTGGATACAACCTCAGAATGTCTGCGGTGCCCTGACATGAAATTATATCTCTTAATGCACCAACTATCCCAAATTCCTTATTTCAAAACAGTCTTGGAAGAGCCTCCATTGTGGGTGTGAATAGTAGGAGTGTGTGGTGTTACTTGCATATACTATAAAACAAACTGCTAAGACACCTCCTTTTCCACAAACCATGAGTGCCATGTTGAGCGCCTGCAGAACAGCACATAAACAGCTTAAGGGCAAACATGGGTATTAAAGGAATTCATACACTAATTGACCAGCTAGAAGACATGGAAGTGAAATCCTTCGAGAACTTTACATTGGAATATGAAGTTTCCTCTTCACAGGCTTGGAGACATTGGCACATTTTGAGCTGTTTGAAAAATAAACTGAAGAGAAGGACCATAACCCTACAAGCCTCACCAATCAGATAAAACATGGAAAACTTGAGAAAGTTAAGAGGGGTATTGCCGGGGCTAGGCAGTGAACAGACCACTCAGTTACATTTGACTAAAGGTCATCAGTGCTAAATGGTAAGCAGTTCTAAACAGTGAGTATAGAGAGGAGAAATGGGCTTCTATGCTGGAGACTCATGGCATTGACCTTTGAACATAATACCTTAAATATGCCTACTTTAAGACTGTTCAGGAATGGCAATGGACACGTGTAATATTATTTAAAGTAGGTCTGAGACCTTTCTTGAAGGTGCAGTACACAAGAGTGCAACACATTACATAGTCTAGGGTCATGTCTAAATATATTAAAGCACTGGGCAGAAGTATGGCAAGAAGTCACTACAGAACACAGGAGCTCTCCATTTTCACCTATCAGAGAAACCAGCATTACTACATTACACCACTGACATACAGGGCCAGCTTTAGGGCACTGCCATCGCAGTTTCCAGGCAACAATAAAAATGTCAAGGTAACTCTGGTGTATAATGTTCCTGCTGGAGAGAGATTAAAGTTTTGTCTAGTAGGAGTTTTGACTCATCATAAAGTATTACAGGGGGTTAATATGCCTGCTTGAAAGAATGTATTTCATGCAGATCACAGAACTGTATTTTATGTGGATAGCTCAGTGGGTTACTACTTTTATCACAGGGATCCTTCTGTTACTTGCAGATTTTAAGTTACAATCCTAATAAAGCACAGTGACCTAAGAACTGTCTTCAAAGTGTTGCATGCAGACTGCATGGTACAGGTTAGGAGGGTATTTTTCCCCCCAGTTTTTCAGGATCCTAATGTTACTAAAGAGGGCTAATTTGGGTAAAAACACATTCTCACCAGTAATGCCAACTTCAAACACTGAGTTTGTGCTGCTCAAGACAAAACACTCTTTAAATATTATTGCTACTAGTATGGATAGCTTGTCATTCCTACACTGTGTAATCTTCATTGTTTTATGTATCATTTCTGACAGACTCTTATTTAAACAGATTGTCTAAATTGTCTCTGTATAATGTGTGTGTGATGTAAAGTCCTCTGACACCTTACGTTGTTATGAGTAATGCTATAATATATGGTGAGATGAGGGGTACTTATGGATGGTGGTAGGGATGAATGGTTATTGGGGAGGCACCAAAAATGATTGTCGCACCGGGCGCCATCAGCACTAAAGCCAGCCCTGCCTAGATAGGAAGGGCAACTTTACGTTGGTCCTGTTAGATGGTTTTTGAATGATCTAAAGCTGAAATATTTATTCATAGACACTAGGAGACAGCAACTACACTCTTAATAACAGAATGGACTACATAATTGCTACCTCCTAGCACTACATGAACATATACAAATTAGTAGACCAAATGACAATCTTTCAATACACCTGGGGACCACAGCTTAACCACTGCGAACATTGCACTATCAGAAAACAGTAGGTTTAAGAATAGTTATTCCAAAACAGTTACACTCCATACCCACCCATAGGCATTCCAAGTGGCATACATCTGTGGAGTTAAAAAATAAATATAACCTTTCTACAAGGTGTGATGTGTCAAATTGTGGGACCTGTCAATGACACAAAGAAAGTCACCTTTCTTTCTCACCCAACCCAGTTACTCGAAATTAGTACTCTATATCCCACTTTTAATACCATACACAGATATTTATTGTGACCCACCATGGGCCCTTTGTTCCCCCAAATGCATCAGTTGTACTAATTCAACCTTGAAACCAAATGCACATATTAATTGTAAATTGTGGTTGTAGTATTTCTAAAGTATGTAAGACCATAAGACATCTAAGCGTTGAGCTGAATGAGACAGTGTTGTTGTGAATCTATCTAGGACCCTAATTAGATATCCCCGATTCATGCCCTTATGTGGTTAAAACAAAACATATCCTTATAAAGGCATAGGAATCATGTCCATATCTAGTCATAGCCCATGCAGTCCAAATACGGCAAGGCTACTCCCATAGACTCCTAGAAAGTACAACGCGTTCTTTAAACAAACCAAGCTTCCAGCAGCCCGGGAATTCCCCCTGCTTTTGTTTTGATTTGCACAAGAACTCCTGGAGTCCAGAAAGAACTGTTAGTTCTTAGTGACGTTCTATGTCCAACCTTACGTCAAACACGGCACCTTTCAGGTATAAATATACCAACATTGCCTTAAGCAAACACACAGTGGTTTGGAGCAGAGCGGCTATCTACTTGCCCGAAGCCCAGCTAATGCGACAGCTGAAGGAAGCCGACCCTCCCATTTGACGCACTGAGAGAGACGCTGTCTTTTCTCTTGCCGAGAAATTCCAGCTCCGGTGTTTCCAGTCACCCTTGCGGGTTGCTGGGAGATCGTGTCCTGAGAGAGAGATACAAGACCTCCTACATTCTAGAACAAAGGTACGGAGCTGACTAAACCCTTAAGAGATTTCTTGATTCAGATTCTTGGCAAAAAACCAACTTAACTTAAACTGCAACTTACTTACTCCTTCCCATGTATTAGGCTTAGGTCAGGTACACCGGGGTAGGCGTATTTTAGAAGCACCAGTTGAGTACGTTAGTCAATGTTTTTATGTATGTATATATTTTGGATCACTGACATAATATCGACGTCAAAAATATCGAGATACCAAAATATCGAGGATAAAATATCGAGGGACAAAATATCGACTGCCTATCTTCAAACAGGTAAGTACTAAAATATCGACTCCAAAATATCGACTTACAAAAATATAGACTGTCAAAATATCGATTTTTTTAAATGTCTTAAAATTAAGTTAAAAATAATATATATAAATATATTTAATATAAACTTAGAAATAATTATTAAATAAATGTAATATTAATAAATAATTATTATAAATTAAAACATTATATCACCAAAAATAATACATATATATATATATATATAAAAACATATTATTAAATAAACATATTAATATAATATAATTTAAATTTAATTTAATTTCATTAAATTAATTTAATTTAAATTTAATTTTACTTTATTTTTACACTGTACCCCTGTACCCCAAAAACCCAAAACTGACCCTGAACCCTAAAAATGCCCCTTTACCCAAAAACTAAAAACTGACCCTGAACCCTAAAAATACCCCTTCATCCAAAAACTAAAAACTGACCCTGAACCCTAAAAATACCCCTTTACCCAAAAGCTAAAAACTGACCCTGAACCCTAAAAATACCCCTTTACCCAAAAACTGAAAACTGACCCTGAACCCTAAAAATACCCCTTTACCCAAACACTAAAAACTGACCCTGAACCCTAAAAATACCCCTTTACCCAAAAACTAAAAACTGACCCTGAACCCTAAAAATACCCCTTTACCCAAAAACTAAAAACTGACCCTGAATCCTAAAAATACCCCTTTACCCAAAAACTGAAACCTGACCCTGAACCCTAAAAATACCCCTTTACCCAAAAACTAAAAACTGACCCTGAACCCTAAAAATACCCCTTTACCCAAAAACTAAAAACTGACTGAACCCTAAAAATACCCCTTTACCCAAAAACTAAAAACTGACCCTGAACACTAAAAATACCCCTTTACACAAAAACTAAAAACTGACGCTGAACCCTAAAAATACCCCTTTACCCAAAAACCCCAAACTGACCCTGAACCCTAAAAATACCCCTTTACCCAAAAACCCAAAACTGACCCTGAACCCTAAAAATACCCCTTTACCCAAAAACCCAAAACTTAAATTTAATTTCCAAAACCAATTACTTTTATTTACGAAGTAAATTTTATTCAATGGTCAATTATTAATTAATTAACAAATTTAATTAATTTACATATTTAATTAGTTATTATTAAATTACTCCCCACCCTATCCCCCTATAAACTTACAACCCACTACAGAAATTAATGTACTAATTATTATTTATTTATTCTTTAAATATTTATAATTACCAATTATATTTTAATTATTTACCAAATAATAATTAATTAACAATTATTATTAATTTACATATTTAATTAATTAAATTTAAATTACTTCCCACCCTATTCCCCTATAAACCCACAACCCGCTACAGAAAATATTTTACGAAAATATAATTATTGATCAATTAATCAATTATTATTAATTACCAATTATATTTTAATTAATTAACTATTAAGAATTAATTAACAATTACTATTATATTACAGATTTAATTAATTATATTTAAATTACTTCCCACCCTATTCCCCTATAAACCCACAACCCGCTACAGAATAATACTACACAAATAATTAAAAATAATATTAACTTACCTTAAATTTGATATTTTTGTTGTCTATATTATGTCTAGTCGATATTATGTCCATTCTATATTTTTGATTCGATATTATGTCCATTTTAGTCGATATTTTTGTTGTCTATATTATGTCTAGTCGATATTATGTCCATTCTATATTTTTTACTCGATATTCTGTCCAGTCGAAATAAACAACTCGATATTATGACTGCACACCATATATTTTATCCGTTTTAAAGTATCATATGGCTAAGAAACCAGTTCATAAGCTTTTATTCGATTTGCACATACAAATCATACAAGCATAATAAAAATACATAGATTATGATATTAATACACCATAAAAACACAGATAAGAAAAGAGAGTAGGAAACATATGAAAAGGCTAGTGTGCAACAGTTAAAAAATTGGTATTTTTAAAAACTACTAACTAATACGTCAATATAAAACGCTCATAAGTGTACAGACAGGAAATCGAACGAGTTAACTTGATAAACAGTTTCCTGGCAGCTGTACTTTCCGGTAAAAATGATACTGGACCTCTTGGACTAACATATAAAATAGATTAAAGTAGAAAGGGGACCATACAATACATACTGTGGACATCAACGAATAAAATTAATCATTATTGTACAAAAACTGTTATGGGACTTGGAGAACTTATATATACAGACAGGAATATATAAGGTAATAACAGACTGATACAATTCCTGGCAGCTGTATATCTCAGGTACAGACAGGTAGGTATAAAAAGATTTTACAGTACAATACTTTTCCTGGCAGCTGTACACTTCAAAATATAAGTAGCCAAAAAGAAACAAATATCCTCATTCTCCAATGAGGCTAATAGTATCAATGCAGTCTTTGTTGTACGGGTATTATACTTTATAAAAATGGGTTTGAGGTATTTTACCCTAAGAAAATAGAAAAATTTACAGAAGAGTAAAAAATGGCAACAACTTTGGCGTGAAGTACTGTCACACGGGCAGGGTGTCTCAGATCTAGCTTTCTGGTTCGGGAACGCAACCAGATGGTGAACAATACCCAATCTGACACGAGTTAATACAAATTGATGGGAGGGACGAGTCACGTTCACAAGGTAAGATTGAAGCCCCGGGGTTAAATTCAAGTCCTTATAAAATTTCACGGTGGCTAGCTTACCAATTGTTTTGTCTCGCTCTGCCTTTTTGAAGTTTAGGAACGTTGACTTAATTTCTTTTTTGGGAATAGAGACTGCCTCTTCAGGCTCAAGAAGCACATCAATATTAAATAGAAGATGATACCAGAAATGAATGTATCTCAGCCACTGTATACGTGAGGAGTGGTCCAAACCTATACAATCAAGAATAATATCTTGAGTGAATCGAGTCTCTGGCTTAGCCCAAATAGAACGCCACAATAAGAGTGGCCGAACTGCTGCTAAGTCAGATATAAACTCGACCCCAACCTCTTCATGAATCAGTTGGACAGAGGCGGAAGGAGGGACGCATAACAGCCTCTTTAAAAACTTGTTTTCATCCTTTTGTAGGGATGGGCCTTCACTATGGCCCCATACACCTGCCCCATACAGTGCAGAGGAGACACAACAAACATTATATATATTAATCATGTCTGGGATGCTTCTCGAACCAAGTTTAGAGGCAAAACGAAAAATGCTGCTGGTGGACCGCAGCATTTTTAATCTAATGGAATCAAGTTCAGAGATCCAGGTCCCACTATTGTTATATGTAATTCCCAAATAGCAGAAAGTTTTAACATGTGTCAGTTTATCCTTGTCCAGGAAGAAGGTGTGCTTTGTCTGTTTTGCTGCCTGGCCGCATGACATGACATACGTCTTGGATTTATTCACGCGGAGCCTCCTATTTTTGATAAACAACATAAAACTATCAATTAAACGCTGGAGGCCGATCTGTGTGCGGGATAAAAGAACAGCGTCGTCCGCATAAAGTAAAAGTGGGACAGGTTTTCCTCCAATCGAAGGGGCGTCTGCTGGGATGTCAACCAGGGTACGGTCAACACCATTAATGAAGAGGGAAAATAAAAGAGGGGCCAAAACACATCCCTGGCGTATGCCCCGTGAAACTTTAAAAAAGGGGGTGCATTCGCCTAGGGTGCCATAGCGGACTTTACAAGAGAGTTTTTCATAAAGTCTAGCTAAGAAATGGACAATTTCCCTCGGTGCCCCAGCTTCTAACAAAACCTCCCAAAGAATAGCATGATTAACTAAATCAAACGCGCTGCTCAAATCAGCAAAACATAAAAAGAGGTTGCCATTTTTGGCCACAGTGTATTTGTTGATTAAAAGGTCCAGATTTACGCATTGTTCCAGTGTGCTCATGCCTTTCCGGAAACCGTATTGGACTCTGGTTAAAATATTCGATTCGGTTGCCCAGATTTCTAACCTTTTAAGCAGTATCCTACTCATTACCTTTACAGAGGCGTCCAACAAGGAAATTGGCCGATAATTGGAGGCCTCTGATTTGTTACCTTTCTTGTGTAGGGGAATAATGACAGATTGGCCCCAGGAAGGAGGAAAATTAGTTTCTGCCGCGCAATTGAATATCCTCACCAGGATGGGGACCCACAAATCTGGTTCGTCTTTATATAGGTCCAGCGGGACCCCATCAGGACCTGGAGCCTTGCCTCCTTTGCTATTGGAGAGTCCTTCATATCCTTCTTCTAGTGTTATTCCCAAAGGGAGAGATGGCCAAGAGGTAGTCTCAGGGGACAGGAACTCAAGGGGTGACCCTTCTGGGTTGAAGATGTTAGAAAAGTGAGTGACCCAATCGCTACATGCAACATATGATGTTAATTCAGGGACACCATCCTTATTGAGAAAAGGGCTATTAATTGTTTCCCAATATAGTTTGCAGTTTTTGGTCTCGGCTGCTTCTTTTAGCTTATCCCACGCCTCAATCTGTAAAACCTTTTTTCTGTTATTGATTGCTGTTTTATAGCTGGACCTGAGGTGTTTTATTCCCTCGCTATCACGTGGTTTGGTGCCTAAAGCCTTCTTAAGTTCCCGGAGGGCAAGTATACAGGGTTTGTCAAACCACCCCTGCTTCAGACCACTATTGGATGTCAGGACCCTAGTAAAAATACCTTCAATGATACTGTTAATGGTAACAAAGTGTAGTAATAGGGAACCGTTGTTACTTTCCTTTTCTAGACAAGAACTAATTTGATTTTTACAGCTAATTAAAACCTCTTTCTGCTTGGCCTTGGAGTTAATTCCAGTCCATCTGATCCTTAGACCATTCGGTCTGATGGGTACTAGGTCGGTAGAGCACTTTTCTCCTGACGTTGATGGGGTACCATGCCCTAGGAGGGTAACACAAATGCTGTTATGGTCACTGAGACTTTCTTCATTTACATATAAATTAGTAAAGTCTCCACTACTAGACAAAAGAATATGATCTATAAATGACCCCGCATCCCTTCCTGTAAAGGTAGGACATGTAACTGCCTGAATGTTTTTATTACAGTTTAACAGGGTCAGGTCTAGCGTAACTAGCATATTGTTTAATATAGAGCCATAATTACAATGTGGGAAGTGGAGGAAATCCTCCCTCTCTCCCCGCCCCCCCCAATGGTTATGCATAGCTGCTCCAATACCACAGGTTTTCCCATTGGACAAATTACAGGGCTGTAAATTGAAATCCCCTTCCCAGATAACCTCTGCCTTTCTTTTCGAAATGCCCAAAGCCCTAGCAATTTCCTTTTCGAGAGGTGGTAAGATATCTCCTCTAGTGGTATCAAAGATATTGTTGTAGAAATTTACTACAACCAGGTCAATACCTTTTCTGCACTCCACCCTTACTACCTGACTGTGAGTCCCAACTGTCGTACTACTTCTAACTATGCAATTACACAGCTTGTTAGACAGAAGCATCAGGAGGCCCCCCTTAGCCCTGCCTGAGCTGGATTTAGTAGCTTTAAGGCAGTGGGATGTGTACCCTTCGATGTTGATGTGGTCCAGACACCACGTTTCCTGGAGGAGGATTAGATCGAATCCTTCTCCAAGGAACCTTGTCCAAAAGGGTGAACCTACTTTACTAGCAAAGCCAGCAATGTTCCAAGAAATGAGGGAAAGTCCAACAGGCTTACTAGTGTCAACGGTAGCCGGCTCTGGCTGGGTGACACAGGATAAGGTTGAACTATCTTCCTGGATGCTGGTGGCTGGACCTACTCTGGGGGCGTGGGTAGATATACAAGCATCAGGACCATTGCTATCGGGTCCTTTACACATGTTCGAAATTGAGGTAGTACTAATGAAGTTATGAGAAGAGGGGGAATCTGTAGTACTTCTCTCTTTATCCATAATTAATTGTCTGGCCGCCAGATCAGTAATAGGTATGCAGACCGGCGTACATGGTAGTGAAGCTCTGACCTTTACGGGTAACTGACAATCATGGGCTAAACCTGACTGTTCGGTGGCAAACTGACTGGGAGAAAAAGAGGCACTATGTCAGTCAACCATCTCCAGGCAGTCATACCTGTTACTGGTAGGAATGCCTTGCCATCCATTCCCCATAGGAGGGCTTTTGTTGGGGAACCAGGGGCGCAATGGCCAATCCCTGTTCCTATTCTTTTGTGTCATCCAGGGACCTCCATAATTCCATGGTTGTTCGTGAGGAATAACCCAATTGGTAGCTGGTGTTGGAGCATAAAAGTTAAATAATGGGGGATAGAAAAACGAGAGCCTCTGGGTATCAATTCCTCCTTTCTTCTCCAGCTCTGGCCAAGAACAGATGTGGTTCACCGAGGATGCGTCTACACATGTAACAATGACGCAATCCCCCTGAATGCTCTTGGGACTCGACCCTACCCATGAAACCCTACGAACAGAAGAAATCCTACAGGTATTGGCCGACTGTAATGGCCTATTAATACTAAGCCATTGAAGGATTTTATTCAAAAGGGACCAGGAGGGTTCGTCGGTACCCGGTGGGAGTTCCGGGACTCCCGTTAGGATTACCGTGAGAGGAGAGACCTCCGGAGGAAGATGTACCAGACGTTTGGGCCTGGGCCCCCTCTTGACGTCTGTATGATCTGGTTTTTGTGAGATTATTGATTTGGCTTGGTGCGGTTGCAGAGACCCCTGTGTTGTGGTGGCATTGGCAACTGATGGTATAACTACAGGGGATGGTTGGATAAGGTTTTGTAAACTAGTTGTGTGGGAATGAGAAGCATTGGCAGCTGGTGGTATAGCTGCAGGGGAGGGTTGAGTAGGGTTTTGTAAACTTGTTGTGGGGGGCTGGGATGTAGGTTGCGATATAGGTGTAACATTAGATTTAGAAGGTACACTCTTATTTGGGGCAGAGACTAAGGTGGTGGTTGGAAGCTCATTATTTTTCGCCTGTGCTGTGGATATAGCCAGTGAGCTAGATGAAATTACCGGAGTGGACCCCAGGCTAATTGCAGATGGTGCCCCTCCCGCTTTAATAGTACACACCCCAGACTGGTTGGATACTTTAGAAAGGAGAATGGCAAGTTGCTTTTCTATTGCCATGATGCTCTTCTCTAACGGTTGAAGATGATGTTTTAATAGATCCCTAAAGCTGGCAAGAAGTTGTTGTGATGGATCACTATCTGGCCGGCTGGATTCACCTTCCAAAATATTTACATTAACCACCTTTGAACCTTGTGGGATAGATGGAACCGATGCGACAAAGTTATTACTTGGGAGGACAGTTTTAGAAGGTGGGACATTAGGCCCAATATTAGGTGTAATGACATTGGGATTTGATTTAGAACTCCCCTTCATGTGATCATCTGGCTGTTTTGGAACAGCGCCTTCTCTGGCCCCTCTTAACTTGTTGACCTGGGCTAGATCCTGTGACAGATTTTCAGATAGAATATGTTCCAGATCAGGAGTTGTCTCAAGGTTCTCCGTTAGATCCATTTCCGAAGACAAATTGGTAGCTGACAAGTCCACAGCGCTAGGGATGGTATGTACTTGCGCTGTGGTTCCCGATTGTATTAAAATAGGTATCGGAGTAAGTGATGGCAGAGGTGTTAAGGCAGTCGCTATGGGTCCCAGAGAGGATCTCCGAGCAATCGCCAGGTCCTGTGAGACCCGTCGTTCTAAAACAGCGATATTCTGGTTAATGGCCTCAGTGGTTTTTGAGATGAATAAATCAATAGGGCCGGTAAATGAGGCAGCTTTAGAGGCTGTTTTACTTCTTGAACCCCTTGTCATGATTATTACAATATGAAACTCCCAAATAATCAATCAAATGACCGACGGTGGTAGATGGTAAACAGTACCTTGTAGGGGTGTAACCCCAGGGATGGGATGACAGGGGGGTGGCCCAGCCCAGCCTGGATCTGTCTGGAACGGGCTGAAACGGGCCCGCCCTTGGCCCGGGCTTCGCCCGGCGTCCCGCGAGACGGGGGTGACTCTGTACTTAAGCGCCTCCAGGCGCGCGTTTGACGCGATTAGCGCCGCTAAGGACGCTTCGTTGCGTAGTCCTTTCAACCTCCACCGCGCTCCGCTCGGCTGCCAGACCCCGAGGTGGAGCAGGGGTCGGCGGCGGGAGGCGGGAGGGCAAAGGCACCAGAACAGCAGCAGCAAATGGCCTCAGAAGCGGCAAAGGGTCCGGATAGCGACGATTCTATTCAACAATGGTTCCCCCCCTGGACCGGGGTGACTCTGTACTTAAGCGCCTCCAGGCGCGCGTTTGACGCGATTAGCGCCGCTAAGGACGCTGGGTTGCGTAGTCCTTTCAACCTCCACCGCGCTCCGCTCGGCTGCCAGACCCCGAGGTGGAGCAGGGGTCGGCGGCGGGAGGCGGGAGGGCAAAGGCACCAGAACAGCAGCAGCAAATGGCCTCAGAAGCGGCAAAGGGTCCGGATAGCGACGATTCTATTCAACAATGGTTCCCCTGGCTAAGAAACCATATCAATGCTTTTACAGTATTATTTCATAATACTACTTTTACTGTACACACTTTACTTCATGATAAGTATTGCAACTGTGGCAATTCATTTCTCTTGCATGAGAAAGAAGACTGCTCAATAAATAACACCTTTTATTGAAAACGCCTGTCTCTCTATTTCTCTGCACTCTGGTGAGACTAAGCATGCACGATTGACTGAGTGAAATAGTTGTCTATTGTTTTCACACAACTCTAGAGATATACTCTTTATTCTGAGGGAGCAAAGTTGTCATGTTTATGCGGTTGTCAGAAACTAATCCCTTCTTGTCTAAATCAGGAGAGTTAACTCTTTCCTGAACATTCGAGAAAGTTTCTAGTGACCTCTGAGCTAGCTGGCAAACCTAATTAAGTCTAACATAGTCAGTAGAGACCTAGATGACCTCAGTCCTACGTCTAAACTGCTGTTTATGTTATTCCAATGCGCAGAGCCTATTGGGAATATAGGAACTACACTACAGTGTGACTTGTGAAGACCCAGTGCAGAGAGAACCAAAAAAATCTGCTGACTAAGAGGCAGGGTTACTATGAGAACAACCAGGTTTTGACCTGCCTATGGAATATCAGGTACGTATTTAAACTCCTGATGTATTCTGGGAGGGTATTCCACAGCTCGGCTGCTACCACTGTGATTGCCCATTCTCCCCACCTACCTTTCCTGCACCTAGGAGCAACCACCTTCAACCAACCCGCAGATCTCAGGGCCCTCGTTAGGGCATATCAGTTAAAGGCGGTCCTGAAGTAAGATGGCCCCTGCAAGTGGAAAGCCTTGTAGATCAAGCATGGGTTTTTAAAAACCTTTGCTCCTTAACTGACAACCAGTCAGGACCTTAATCTCTCCCTGACTGAACAATGTTTAGGTACTCCCAGGACCAAGTGATTAACCACATTTTGTATGGTTTGAAGCTTGTTTAGGGCAAACTAGTTCACATTTAAATACAGACACTGCAGTAGTCTAAGCAAGAAGTGATAAGTGCAGTGACCACTCACACCCTAAGCTCTTTTTGGAGAAACTGCAGAATTAATTTTCTTCAAGAAATTAATGATCCAGAAGCAGGAGCTCACAGTTCTATTCACCTTGGTGTCAAAAGTCAAGATGTTATCAAATGTCACACCAAGGTTTTTAGCAGCAGACACCGGGATAGGTACAGTACCACACATTTCCAACCACAAGGGGCTTTTCCAAATGGAACTATCCCTCCTGAAGATCAAGATCCTGTTTTTCTCCCCATTCATTTTTAGCCAGTTCTCCCTTATCTACTCGATCGCCATCGTGCAAGCCCTTAACCAGTCAGGCATCTTCTCCCAGTCATCAGAGATGTGAACGACGATCTAGGTGTCATCCTCATAGGATGATACCAGAAAGCCAAAAGAGCACACCAGCTTTACCAACAGTGCAACATAAATGAAAATGGGCCCTAGGTTAAGGAGGACCCTTGTGGAATCCCACAGGGGACCTGGAAATTAGTAGCTCTGAAATCTCCACAGCTAACCGTGAGGGTCCTGTCCAAAAAGAAAGAATCCAGAAAATTGATTGCCTTGTCCTTCAGCCCCGCCTGACACAGCCTTTGCACCAACAGAGAAACATAGGGGTCAATTATGTTGGCAGTGAATCTGCATCCTCTGTGCCGGTGGAAGCCACCGCCGGCCCGGGGGATGTGGATTCACCGCCGCGGACATTGCAAACACCCACAGCGACATTAGGATGCCGGTGGGATCAGCGGCAGATGGCAAGTCCGTCCACCGCTGATCCTCGGTGTATGCACGCAAATATGGTGGCGTGTCTGCAAGACACCGCCAGTCATGTTAGGTTGCAGGTGGAAAAGCATGTGGTCTTTTGTGTTTGGGGGTCCGTTGTGGCCACCGGTTGTTAATCCCTGCACCGTGTGGCAGGCACCAAGCAGTGCCGGGATGAACAGATTCTCCCGTTTCCCGATGGGAGCTTGTACTAAGGCTGGTTTACTGTTGCAGCACAAGCTCCCATATAGAAATGGGAGTATATGACCGCACCATGTGCGGTCACATTGTAATGCTACAGTTGGGACTGCTGCCTGGAGGTCTGTTGGTCACGATTCTCTGCCCGACATCGTAATAAGTCCCTTTATGTTTTCTCAATTTAAATGCTGTTGATGAAAACATACCAATAAAAAAATTCTTCCAAAAAATGTGATCCATTCAAAGTAAAGCAAAGCATGCCTGGTGACAGATAGGATGATGCCCAAAATATTGAAGGAGGCGAGTTTTGAAAGATTCTCGGATGTTTAAGTTACCAAACTCAAATTGGCCTTTTGGTTGTCTTCAGTAAAATCAAATTGCCCTCCAAGTGACTCATAACGTTTTCGTTGTCTCAACATCATGTTGCAGTTCACTGCACTATTCTGTGAGATTCTGGCATTTTCTCAGATGTAAATGTCAGCACTGTTGGGTCTCAGCAAGGATGTAGTGTACACCATGAGTTGAAATATAATATGGAATCGGCGTAAGATCACAGAATGTGCATGATTTCCATAAACAGCCAAAAAAAATGACTAAGTCCAAATCTCCCATTATAATGCCTTATTAAGGCAAGCAGAGAAGGACACTCAAGTGCAAACACCAAAGATAAAGGATAAAATACAGAGTTGGTAACTGTTTAAAGAATTGAGTGCACAGCTAGTAAAGGAGAGTAACAAGGTAAAGTGTAATAGTGGTGCTCCAAATGATAGCAGGTCGGTTACCACGACTTGATCAATATGCTAATACAAAAGCATAAACAATAAAGTTATATCATCGAGCACTCAAAGTCCAAATATTGTTATCAGGTTGTATAGTTCGTTTATTTGTATCTTGAAATGTTTCAATTCATATCTTCATTGAAACAATCTTCATACGCAAACTTCATCAAACGTGCAGCCAACACGTGTTTCGTCCGGTCAAAATCTGACCCAAGACTTCCTCAGGGCTGCAACCCAAACAAAGTATAACAGACCATTATATCTTAATACAAGCAATATATGCCTAAATATGGCAAAATTAAGTTAAAATCTGATGTTTAAGTGGAAAATTCCAAAAGCATATTTGTGCTCAAAGTAGAGACATTATAAATAGTTAATGCTCACCACCAAGTGTTAAAGCCTAAAGCACCCAGTGAAATACTCTAATCTGAAGACTATTGTGGCCTTCACCTATTTGATAAATTTTATATCAGAATTAGAGTAGTGAATGGAAATGTAGAACAAAGTCACACGATGTGGCTAGACCGTGACGCATCCTACCTATGCTTCTCCTCGTAGGTAGAGTCTTATTATTATGGCTTCAAAAGATCCGATTCTGTGTATCAAACAGTATCTGGAATAGTATTATAAGACATATTTACGATCTGCACTAGATAAGTACTGTCACATAATAAGTGATCCAAAGTCATGTACCTGGTTCGTTTCCTTACCTTTATGAACATATAAGTTCAACCAGAAGTGTAGCACGATAAATTCTAAACGTCTCTTTCTTGGTTGACGTAAATGTTAGTATGGCTTCAAATGATCCAATTCTGTATATCAAATAGTGTCTGAAATAGTATTATAAACCGTAATTACGATCTACACTAAATGGGTACTGTCATATACTAACTAATCCAAAGTCATATGCCTGGTTCATTTTCTTACCTTAGTGAACGTATAAGTTCTACCAGATGTGTAGCGCGAAAAATTCTAGACGTCTATTTCTTAGTGGACGTATAAATTCATCCCGAAGTGTAGCGCGATAGATTCTAAACGTCTCTATCAATCACCTATGGAGTGAGGGATTAATATTAGAAGGGGCTAAATATTTACTCACTAAATTTGTAAAATAGGATATCCTTACTGCCTATAAGACGAAACAATATCTTACCTTTAATGTAGTATCTCGAGCTTTGGATCGCGTATCTCCGTGTCAGCGTCCTACTCGCGCGCCATCTTTGTTAGTCTATTTGTATGTGTATGAGGACGCGGGGCGCCATCTTAGTAGAGTACTTAAAATCGGCAAAGTTATATTCATATCTATCCAGTTAAGCAGCTCATCGTTATTTATGAGTAAATCTACTATATTGTGTCGTAGAATAACATTAAGTATAATAAAAGTAAATTTAAAATTTTGAATATTGATCGTCAGTTTCGCCGAATTAAACCAGACTTAGTTAAAGTTATTCACAATGAGGATATTATCGTATATTGTTATTTTGTTATTTTAAAGAGACTCTCGTAATAATAAGTATTCTAAAATATCAGTCGCCATATTAAGATGGTCCCGATCTCAGTATCCCTTTCACGATCACGGTATGCTATATACACGTAGCGCGCTCTGATCAACTATGATCATCATGCTATCTAGATATTATTCCGGTTACGTTAAGTAACTAAATAAATGTACGTGCCCATTTATAAGGCAATAATTCTTTGTCCTAATTAACTTAAAGCCATCTAACGATATAACATGATTATTCTTAATTCTATCACAAATTATTACAATTTACAGCGAATTAGAACGTCTCTCGCTGTAAAACTTAAGGTGATATTACCAATTAGTATATAGCTATATTGATATTTACCCAATGAGAAGGGCACTAGTAGTCTGCCCCGCTGGCCAGCCACAAAGGTAACTAATCAAAGAAATGTAGTTAGGTGCTCAAGAAGGACAGGTTAGAGGGGCAGCGAGTTCAATATTACATATTTTTCACAGTATAACACATTGTAAGCATATCCTAGTTACATTCAAGGTTGCATAGCAGTATGTGAGTATCATATATCAGACAGATGATACATGTGGTAATTAAAATCCATCCTATTATTCAGTAGAACATCATATATCAATCTGTCACATAACCATTTCAATTGTATAGCAGTTGTAAAAATGTTAGAGTCTTCAGACATAAGACGAACGAATAGTATTTCTCAATTAAGTACACTTGCATAGAATGATATTTTAAATCTTAGTTCTTTCCACATTATTTTTAAAGATCACATAAATGCTATGCTACAATGTACCAATGATTATAGAGATATTATGTAGTTAAAGTCATCTAGTAAATACATACAGTCATTCATTCCCTAAAAAGAATGAGTATGAATTCTTTTTAGGGAATGAATGATACATTGTAGCATAGCATTTATGTGATCTTTAAAAATAATGTGGAAAGAACTAAGATTTAAAATATCATTCTATGCAAGTGTACTTAATTGAGAAATACATTACCACATGTATCATCTGTCTGATATATGATGATCACATACTGCTATGCAACCTTGAATGTAACTAGGATATGCTTACAATGTGTTATACTGTGAAAAATATGTAATATTGAACTCGCTGCCCCTCTAACCTGTCCTTCTTGAGCACCTAACTACATTTCTTTGATTAGTTACCTTTGTGGCTGGCCAGCGGGGCAGACTGCTAGTGCCCTTCTCATTGGGTAAATATCAATATAACTATATACTAATTGGTAATATCACCTTAAGTTTTACAGCGAGAGACGTTCTAATTCGCTGTAAATTGTAATAATTTGTGATAGAATTAAGAATAATCATGTTATATCGTTAGATGGCTTTAAGTTAATTAGGACAAAGAATTATTGCCTTATAAATGGGCACGTACATTTATTTAGTTACATAACGTAACCGGAATAATATCTAGATAGCAAGATGATCATAGTTGATCAGAGCGCGCTACGTGTATATAGGATACCGTGATCGTGAAAGGGATACTGAGATCGGGACCATCTTAAGATGGCGACTGTTATTTTAGAATACTTATTATTACGAGAGTCTCTTTAAAATAACAAAATAACAATATACGATAATATCCTCATTGTGAATAACTTTAACTGTGTCTGGTTTAATTCGGCGAAACTGACGATCAATATTCAAAATTAAAAATTTACTTTTATTATACTTAATGTTATTCTACGACATATTATAGTAGATTTACTCATAAATAACGATGAGCTGCTTAACTGGATAGATATAAATATAACTTTGCTGATTTTAAGTACTCTACTAAGATGGCGCCCCGCGTCCTCATACACATACAAATAGACTAACAAAGATGGCGCGCGAGCAGGACGCTGACACAGAGATACGCGATCCAAAGCTCAAGATACTACATTAAAGGTAAGATATTGTTTCGTGTTATAGGCAGTAAGGATATCCTATTTCACAAATTTAGTGAGTAAATATTTAGCCCCTTCTAGTATTAATCTCTCGCTCCATAGGTGATTGATAGAGACGTTTAGAATCTATCGCGCTACACTTTGGGATGAATTTATACGTCCACTAAGAAATAGACGTCTAGAATTTTTCGCGCTACACATCTGGTAGAACTTATACATTCACTAAGGTAAGAGAATGAACCAGGCATATGACTTTGGATTAGTTAGTATATGACAGTACCCATTTAGTGTAGATCGTAATTACGGTTTATAATACTATTTCAGACACTATTTGATATACAGAATTGGATCATTTGAAGCCATACTAACATTTACGTCAACCAAGAAAGAGACGTTTAGAATGTATCGTGCTACACTTCTGGTTGAACTTATATGTTCATAAAGGTAAGGAAACGAACCAGGTACATGACTTTGGATCACTTATTATGTGACAGTACTTATTTAGTGCAGATCGTAAATATGTCTTATAATACTATTCCAGATACTGTTTGATACACAGAATCGGATCTTTTGAAGCCATAATAATAAGACTCTACCTACAAGGAGAAGCATAGGTAGGATGCGTCACGGTCTAGCCACATCGTGTGACTTTGTTCTACATTTCCATTCACTACTCTAATTCTGATATAAAATGTATCAAATAGGTGAAGGCCACAATAGTCTTCAGATTAGAGTATTTCACTGGGTGCTTCAGGCTTTAACACTTGGTGGTGAGCATTAACTATTAATAATGTCTCTACTTTGAGCACAAATATGCTTTTGGAATTTTCCACTTAAACATCAGATTTTAACTTAATTTTGCCATATTTATGCATACATTGCTTGTATTAAGATATAATGGTCTGTTATACTTTGTTTGGGTTGCAGCCCTGAGGAAGTCTGGGGTCAGATTTTGACCGGACGAAACACGTGTTGGCTGCACGTTTGATGAAGTTTGCGTATGAAGATTGTTTCAATGAAGATATGAATTGAAACATTTTAAGATACAAATAAACGAACTATACAACCTGATAACAATATTTGGACTTTGATTGCTCGATGATATAACACCAAAGATAAAGGAATCGGCCAATCTCCATAGGTTAAGTTCCAATAAAGTTTACGTCTAAATAAACTGGAATATAAAAATGACATACATGGAGTACCGAAACATGAAGACCAGTGCTGTTGAACCAGTTAACACTCTCTAGAAGCTCTTTACAAGCATTCCTTAATGATTGCTATCAGCTCCTTCTTTTATTTAAATGTTGCTATCCTTGTGGTGTTAAGAAAAAATATTGTTTTAAAAATATCGGGAGAAAAAAATATTGGAAATTAACACAAACAAGATGGTGCCCAATTATCAATGACAGGAACATAGATTTTTGAGGTAAGTAATAGCGTTGTGAATAATATTGAAGTTTTTAATATTGCTTTCACTAATATAGTGGTAAGATAGTTGATATATTATTTTATGAGTAACTATTTTTTATATAAATGTTATTAAATATTTTAAAAATATTTCTTGCAATTTAAATTGATTTGGAATTTTTTATAAATTTTTTAATAGTGATTTACAGTATTCTAGTGGGATTTTATGTTTTTAAGTTGATGGGGTGGAAGTTAATTAGGTAATAAATAATTGAAAAGAATCTACTACATTTTATTTATTTATATTAATGATATTTATTCAGCAATTTATTTAATACTTATTTATTGTTGTTATGTTACTTGTAGACTATTAGGATTGTAGAGGTATTTTGTGGGAGTTAATTAAGTAATAATTAATGGACAATTGAAGACTAATTGTTAATTAATTATTTTATAGAGTTTTAATTATGTAAAATCTGGAATACAGATTTATTTTACTAATATTTTATATACTATACTAGCAGCCCATCCCGACGTTGTCCGGGAGCAATTAGGCTTCAGGGCCCCCGCCCGCCCCGACGTTTTCCGTGGGTCCCCCGGAGCCTTCCTCCATATATTGCAGTATTATACCTCTATGTTTACTTTGTACGCTTTTGTAACCTGTACACGTCACTTTTTCCTCCTATACCTCTATGTTTACTTTCTACGCTTTTGTAACCTGCACACGTAACTTTTTCCTCCTGTAATGCACCGTTTGGCTCACTTTTGTAATGCTCCGTTTTCTTCCTCTCGCTACCTGCACACGTCACTTTTTCCTCCAATACCTCTATGTTTACTTTCTACGCTTTTGTAACCTGCACACGTAACTTTTTTCTCCTGTAATGCACCGTTTGGCTCACTTTTGTAATGCTCCGTTTGCTTTCTCTTGCTCACGATTGTCATTTTTGCTTCATTTTTCCGCCGCTCACCGCTCCTAAATAAATAAATAAATAACCTACCTCATCTGCCGCTCACCGCTCCTCCCCGCCTGTCCGCCGCTCCTCACCGCCTGTCCGCCGCTCCTCACCGCCTGTCCGCCGCTCCTCATCGCCTGTCCGCCGCTCCTCATTGCCTATCCGCCGCTCCTCACCGCCTGTCCGCCGCTCCTCCCTGCGCCATGTCCGCCAGTCCTCCTCGCGCTCCTGGACTCCGCTCCTTCCCGCGCTCCTCACGTCAGCACGCACGCCGCGGCCGGCGCTTCTTCCAAGGGACTACATTTTTTTCCGGTAAATTTTTTAAATAACGTATATTTATTAAGTTTATATAGCCTATGTCCATCTGCACACCCTGACGATTACAACAAGTGTGGACTGGCGCTGTGGTTCCCGAGTTTACCCGCCTCAAAGGTTCAAAGTTCTTCCTTTATAATAGTAGTATAGATGTATATAATGTTATTTATTTTTTTATCAAATGTTTAGTAGTTTTACTACATTCATGGGGGTACTCATATGTGTAATGTGTTTGAAGTGAAGCATTTTCCCTACTCTTGCTTTGACTGCTGTACAAATTGTAAATTTAACCTCTTTACAGTTGAACTCTTTCCCTACTGTTGCACTGTTTGGCATGGAAATGACAACTTTCACCCCTCCAAAATCAAACACTTTCCCTTTTGTTGCATTGACTGGAGCAGGAATAGTAAATCTAACCCCTCCAAAGTCCAACACTTTCCCTACTGTTGCATAAACTAGAGTGGAAATAGTATATCTAATATTCTTAGACTCCAGTAGCCTTCATAATATTGGTTAAATCGATGTGTTATATATTTTGTATTATTTTTAGTTAATTTTAAATTTATTTTCACATCTTCAGTATTTTTTGTAAATGTTTTGATGGATTTTCACTTTTAAAAAATGTATTTATTGTCTATATTAGCTAATATAGTTTTCTTATTCCATTGTTTATATTTTGTAAGGCTTTATTTTGTGTGAGTGTGTGTATAAAAAAAATATATATATATATATATATATATATATATATATATATATATATATATATATATATATATATATATATATATATATATTACCTACTGGCGATAGCCAGTAGGTATATATAGTTAGGATTGTTTTCCATAGGGAAATCGCAACATTCTATTGGGAATAACTTTGGCGCCGGTTGAGGAATCTTCCTGAAATTTTCCTTAACTTTGCCTTGTGACGCTCCGGTCCTTCCCTGAAAGTTTGGGGGGGATTCGTCAAGCGGGGGCCGAGATAAAAGGGGGGTCCCAAAACTTGTTTTCCCCATGTTAATTTCCATAGGGCGGTTGGACTCACTTTTAGCCCGAACGGCTGAATGGTTTTCCACCAAACTTGGCAAAATTGTAGGGACTGGTAGCCCGATGTGCCTTTGCTATGTCTCAAGATATGTGCTCCAGTGGTTTTTACGAAAATTAATTTTGAAAAAAATATATATTGGGCTACATTGGGCTATATATATGTTAGAGCCCAAATGTAGCCCAATGTAGCCCAATGTAGCCCAATGTAGCCCAATGTAGCCCAAAGATGGCCACCAGAGACAAAAAAAAACAAATGTAGCCCAAATATCAGCCAGATGTAGCCCAACTATAGCCCAATGGCAGAATGTCCCAGAGTGTTCTAAAGTACAACTAGAGCGCTAACAGTCTTACTTATGACAAAAGTATGGCACACCTGAAGTCATCTTGATTGGAATAAATTGTTAAAACTTAAAACATTTAATTTGCAAAGGAACAAAATGAGGGGGTTCATTTTGCCATAGAAATTATGATTAGTGCTGAAGAAAGAAAAATTAGGGCACATTTTGAGTGACTTCTCAAATCCTCTTATATTTCATGAAAACAATTCTGATATGCAGTCTCCCAAGATGGCCACCAGAGACAAAAGAGCCTGTGCTTAAAAACTCTGTTAGCAAAGCAGGCATTTGAGATTTAAAAAACGTTTTTATATAAAAACTTTATCCGCTAATAGAATTAGCATTTAAAAAACCTTGCGAATTCAATGAAAAAACCATAGGTTTCAGGCCTTATATAGTTAGGAATTAGCATTTAAAAAACCTTGCGAATTCACTGAAAGAACCATAGGTTTCAGGCCTTATATAGTTAGGAATTATCATTTAAAAAACCTTTGAAATTCACTGAAAAAAAAACATAGGTTTCAAGCCTTATATAGTTAGGAATTAGCATTTAAAAAAACCTTTGAAATTCACTGAAAAAACCAATAGGTTTCAAGCCTTATATAGTTAGGAATTAGCATTTAAAAAAAACTTTGAAATTCACTGAAAAAACCATAGGTTTCAGGAGTTATATAGTTAGGAATTAGCTTTTAAAAAACCTTTGAAATTCACTCAAAAAACTATAAGTTTTAGTGGAGTTATAGTTAGCTGGACATTTTACTCATACAAAACCATTGAAATTGCTCCTTTATAGTTAGTTGTACTAACTATATTTCGCGCACCCGCAAACCACTGCTGATGATGTCACATATTAGATCATTCATGACATGGTCAGTGACATCACTGATGGCATCTCAAATGACATCACTGATATAACTCCTAAAACCTATGGTTTTTTCAGTGAATATATATATATATATATATATATATATATATATATATATATATATATATATATATATATATATACCTACTGGCGGTCGCCAGTAGGTATATATAGTTAGGATTTTTTCTCTATGGGTTTTTTGAAAATTCTATGTCTAATAACTTTGGCGTTTGTGGACGGAATTGGCTGAAATTTTCAGGAAAATGGCACATTTTGTTTCTGAGCAGGGGGGGCCGAGAAAAAAGGGGGGTCCCAAAACGTGTTTTTAACATTGAGTTTTCCATAGGGCGGTTGGCCTCACTTTTAGCCCGAACGGCTGAATGGATTTGCACGAAACTTGGCAAAATTGTAGGGACTGGTAGCCCGATGTGCCTTTTGTAGGTCTCAATATATGTGCTCCAGTGGATTTTGAGAAATTAACGTTTAAAAAAAGATATATATCTGTAAGCGCGGACCAGGCAGCGCTCTGGTTCGCGGACTTTTCGCGCAACGGAGCTTTGTGAAGCGAAGCTGATTGGTTCTCCGGCGTCTGTCAACATTCCAAACAGTCCGTAGCGGCCGCCATCTTGTCTCTCGGTAGGATCGAGAGACAAGAGGAGGTCAAAACAAAGGGGGAAATAACTATAAGGGGGCATAGTAGATCCTCGCTGACCCCCTAGGTTTGATGTGGAGGTTTTAAAAGGGCCCCGCGGGGCAAAAAATAATAATAAAAATAATAATTGAACGGCTGAATGGATTTGCACGAAACTTGGCAAAATATTAGGGACTGGTAGCCCGATGTGCCTTTGCTAGGTCTCAATATATGTGCTCCAGTGGATTTTGAGAAATTAACGTTCAAAAAAAGATATATATCTGTAACAGCGCTCCGCTTCGCGTAACGGAGGTTTGCGAAGCTGATTGGTCATTCTGTCACTGGGCTATAGTTGGGCTACATCTGGCTGATATTTGGGCTACATTTGTTTTTTTGTGTGTCTGGCGGCCATCTTTGGGCTACATTGGGCTACATTGGGCTTCATTGGGCTACATTCGGCTAATTAGCAAATAGCTCATCGCAAACTAGGAATGGTAAAGAATCGCTATTTATTCCTTAAAGTTCGCTATTTAGGAAATGCAAATAACTTTGATGATACATATGGCGGTTCATCTCTAACAAGATAAGAAGCATAGGGATAGATTTATGATGACTGGCGCATCACCAGGGATGTGTTAGTCATTCTGTGCCGCTGTTCCGTCACCTATGGTGTGCTGCATTTACAATGCGGCGCATCATGGGGCAAAAACAGCACAGATGCGTGATGTATCTGTGCCGTAAAGGTGGCGCATTGCTGGAGTTGTATCGCAAGTGTGATGAAGCTCCAGCAAGGGTCGGGGGTGCCCCTGTCGCAGGGTTTCTGTTCTCACACAGAACTGTGGACAGAGGATTGGAACCTCGGCGAATTAGGGTGTCCCAAAACTCACGTTAGTAATCAAAAACTATTTAGCAAGCTAGGTACAGTGTCACATTGGATATAACAAACTCTCAATGTTTAGACAATCCAGAATATGAACTTATAGTACCTCAGGATACGTGGAACTCATGAACAGTCGGTCGTTATAGATTTCTTAGAAACCAGAACATGGAGTTAAGAAGAACAGATGTGTATTTGAAATGTTTATTTACTAATGCCGTCTTCTCAGGCGTAGTACCTTAGATAATAAAAGTACACATATTATCAGTAGCAAAATTACCAGCATAGTTACTAGTACATAAAAAGTGAATGGTGATAGTATGTTAACATGCTGTAAATGAATAAGAGTTAGCAACACTTATAAGCAGCCGCGGGCCGTGGAGGGAGTTACGGTGAGGCAGGGAGGCGGGGAGGGGGAGAAGCAGGGTGGAGAATACAAGTACACATATTATCAGTAGCAAAATTACCAGCATAGTTACTAGTACATAAAAAGCGAATGGTGACAGTATGTTAACATGCTGTAAATGAATAAGAGTTAGCAACACTTATAAGCAGCCGCGGGCCGTGGAGGGAGTTACGGTGGGGCAGGGAGGCGGGGAGGGGGAGGGGCAAGGTAGAGAGGGCTCCACCCTGCTTCTCCCCCTCCCCGCCTCCCTGCCCCATCGTAACTCCCTCCACGGCCCGCGGCTGCTTATATCTCACCCTCCCTAATACACATATTATATTATTTGCTAAGAAGGTCTCTTTGTGTTGGTTTAGGGCGTGCCCATACTTTAGTGTCTTAGATTTGAAGGAATCACATCAGCATACACCAGCTCTCTCTTCATGTGAACCGCATCAACTGTTGTGTATGTGTGTTCGGCAAAGCAATATAAAACCCGCCTCATGCCCAGAATTGGCAGAAGTTGCACTTATGTTATGAGTATGAAGTCGTGGAGATCAGACCTCATAACAATTCTGTATCGTGTTGTTCTTGAAACTTTAGCACTCGCTGTACAGATATAGTTTAACAAGTAAAGCAGATAGTAGACCAATAACATATTATTCTCATGTAAACCACGATGAACTACTAGGTGGAAAGCTAAAGCAACAACTAAGTGTCGTGTGCAGAAGTTGCAAAAAAGGAAAAATGGCGTTTAAACCGGTAATGAGCCCATGCTAACTTAACACGGTGTAAAGATATCCAGGACCTAGATGACACCTCCTCATGATCCGGAAACGAACTGAATAAGATAATAGAAGTGCCATCTCATGAGAGCAGATTGCAAGTTTATATGTGGACGGTCCGCAAGGTAAAGCATTAAAAACTAGGAAAATTCAATGCTAAAGAAAAATAAAACAGCCAAGTACTTTATCGAGTCTTAAGCCAATAGGCAAGGTAAATAATAAAAACTTGACAAATAAGTCAATGAATTGTCAATGAAATGCTAGTACTCAGCATATCAAACATGAAAAAGGTCTATGACATAACTGTGTATGCAAAATAAGCTGCAACAGCCTCCAATAGGAAGTCACCGTCTTCATCCGAAAACAGTTCAGCCATCCAATTTAAAAGCGGAAAAGAACATACGTGCTCTCCCAGCACCGGATCCTCTATCACCATCAGAGGACAGCTCGGTGGGTTTTCAAGAAAGCTGTGTTCCAAGAAAGACTGTGCTGCCGCCAGTAAATTCCAGGGACCAAGTAGTCCATGCATCAATGCCACAGCCATAATCCTTTCGCCAGGACAAATCAACTCGTGAGTAATGATAGGAGTCATCAGCTGATTAAAGTCGACGTCAGGAGAAACCGGTCCGCAGAGACACAAATCAATGGCCCAATCGAAATCACAGGTCAGGCAGTGAAATACAGGCTGGACACAGGTGAAGTAGGAGAACAGAAAAGATAATCCATATGCCGTGCTTAATATCGCCAACGGCATTGTGCCATAATATTCTAGCATGCGATTGCGGAACAGTGTCAGCAGCTGCAGGGTCGGAGGTTGCATAGGAGGGACATCCATATTTAAAAATGTAAAAAAGCACAAGAGCGTCCGCTGGTAATGCAAGTAAAAATGCCAATCCACGAACCAGAGTGCAGAAAATACAATGAAAGGGAGCAGGGATGACTCCAAAGATTTTCTCAAATGAAGTCACGAGACCACTGGTAACAACTTTAAAAAAGTGTGCCAGGGATTTTGTGGAGGATGCGTTAAAGATAGTCGGAAACATGTTGCTGAAATTGAAAGGCAAACCTGTGTACGGGTGTTCGCTATGTGAAGTACGAAAGTTTCACGGGCCGAACTCAAGGCCACCTCTCTCTGAGACAAAAGAGCTCTTATTCTTGCCATGCCGTTGAAACGTGTCCCAAGGTTGGTATTTGTGGCCAGATTGAAAACTCCCTATGTTCATGTGTGGGAGGAAATAGAACATTTCTGCAGCAAATAACCCGTTCACTTACTGTTACGATAAAAGGAATACTTTTAATTAACTCAGAACAATCTTCATTATTGAGCATCAAATAACTACCATTTTCCAACAACTTGAACGTGGGGATGATAGCAGGAACTGGCGTGCCTTGCAACACGCAAGCCATATTTGGTCGGTGTTTGTTGCATGAATCGTGTAACTGTATGTGCCTACACATTAGTGAATGATCTGGCGTCTCAGTGCATTCCTCTCCATTCAGATAAACTTCTTGATCATCTTTGAAACATCTGTATGTGTATGGAAGCGACCAGACCTCATGAACAAAAGCACTACCTAAAGGTTCATAAAGACCTATTGGTATATATTTCATACAATTTGAAAACTTATATAAAGCAAAAGGCAGCGTTATTAAACCGTGGATAAGGCATGTTGCCAAAAAACCCGCAATCCTCTGCTGATGATGTCACTGAGCATGTCATGAATGATGTAATATGTGACTTCATCAGCAGTGGATTATGGGTAATAGTATCTCTAGTTTACTCCCCTATAGCTGTCTTTCTTTTAACATAAGTGTGTGTTTCCTTCCCTTATACTTACTGTTTTTGGTTCGCTTCCAGTTCGCGTACCAGCGAGCGAACTAGGAAGCGAACTAAGAGAAATAGAGGTTGGCACAGTTCCAAATATTGTACCAATTTTTTAATAACGGGGAGGTAGTTCTGAAAAGAACTTTTTTTTTTATTTTTCTGAACATTTTTTTACTGTTTTTGAATTTTTCGGAACAGTTTTATATTTTTTTGGGTTTTTCTTGGAGGGGGCAATGAAAACGATTCATTGTAAAGGGCTCAACAGGAGCAACAAAACAAAAAAAAGAAGTATTTATTATTTTGGGCGTTTCGGACAAACTTGCATATGATAGTCAATAGCTCTGTTGATCAGAGTGATGCTTCTTTCTCCGTAGGAAATGAATCCATCGCAAAATACGCAGGTGTGTTTTACTTCACCAAATCTCATTTGTATATTTGGCACCATCTCCCTGCCCTCTGGTCCCGTTACTTCCGGTACAACAGATCTTCTGGCCATAATAGGGAGATTATCTAGGTCGTTCCGAAACTGTGCAGCACTGTAGTTGTTAGGATGCCACCTAGTCATATGGCGATGCATTGTGTAGTTTCCGAAACTGTATTTTTTGTCGGTCCCTCTGGACAGTCTATCTTGACATATAAGGCAAGTTACGTATCTTGCATTTACTTTTTTCTGACCTTTGGGAATTAAAAAAAATTGCCAAATGAAGTTTTCTTTCCGGTGAGACGTCTTGGGCTGCTCAGGCAAAAACTGCCTCTCTTCGTGCTCGTCCTCCTGTTCCTCTTCTTCTTCTTCTTGTTGAATTACAACTTGAGCAGGTGGTCCACTCTTCCTTGGATGTGGTGGAGGTGGTGGGGAAGCACCAGCTGAAGCTACTAAAGAAGCCATTGCTCAGTGATCACAAAGGGTCTTTCTCTCACAATGATGAAAGTCAGAGTGAGGAAAGAAGGAGGGATTTTCATCATTTGGGAAAAACAAGAGTTCTCAACCAATCAAAAGTGTTCATTTTAGATTATATGACCTAGTCTTACATCATTAGGAAACCAAAAGTGAAATGAACCAATGAAAAGTGTTATTACAAAGTCACATGACTTGCTGTGTTTACGTTAAGCGCTTTGCAGGGCCTCCTGGTTTGCTTCCAGAAACCTGCGCTTTGGCACTCGCTTCGCGTACCAGTTCGCTAACGTAGCACATCATATGACGTATCACGCGACAACGTGAAACGTCATGCGGACGGGAGGCGTCACGATGTTGTTTTCTAACGCGGCACTTGCGGTAAAGAAACGTTTACCGGCTCGCGGTCTATTTCGCGGCATCAAGGTCAGCTAACGGGAAGCTTCCCGATTCGCGAAGCGGGAACGAAGAAAAAAAAATATTTAAAAAAAAAATTATTCATAAACATATAAAATATATTTTTGGATTTAAAGAAGAATACATTTTACAGCTACAGATATTAGCTGTTAAAAAACCAATGAAATTCACAGAAAAAACCATAGGTTATAGACCATATATAGTTAGGAATTAGCATTTACAAAACCTTGAAAATTCACTGAAAAAACCATAGGTTATAGACCATATATAGTTAGGAATTAGCATTTAGAAAACCTTATTTTACTCACACAAAACCATTGAAATTCCATATATAGTTAGTTGCACTAACTATATATCGCGCACCCGCAATCCACTGCTGATGATGTCACATATTACATCATTCATGACATGGTCAGTGACATCACTGATGACATCACTGATGACATCTCAAATGACATCACTGATGACAACATCCAGTGACTGTATGTTTCTGTAAAGTTAAAATATGTCTTAGATATTGAAGAATGAGTGGATGTATAAGTGTCTGGATGAAGGATTTAGTAGGTGCGTGACTGACTGTATGAGTGAGTGATTAAATGTGTCTCACTGAATGCATGGGTTAGTGACTAAACTGTCTTAATTTGTGCATCATTATGTCTGTTGTGATGTAAACTGCTGCATGTGTTGATCATTAGCTATACGAGAGGCTATATGTGTTATTAATTGGTTGCCCAAGTATTTCTATGGGAGATTGAGTTTGTGTGGGGGTGGCTGGGAGGTGTGTGACTCTGTGCATAGATGTGTGAGCAGTTGATTCACTAGGTGTATGAGTTCAAGAGTGCATGTGGAAAAAGCTACATGGGCGGTTGACTGTGTGCATGAGTGTATTGATGAGTGAATGGATATCTCAATGCTACATGTCATAGTAAGTACATATGTAAAACACAGTACATGTGAGAGTTGGCATATATAAATAACTGTGCATGAGAGCCACTGAATGTGTGAGTGGCTGTATGGATCATTGTGAACTTGTATCAGGGATTGTATAAGAGAGTAAATATGTGTTAGTATATGTTTGAATAAGTAAGGTGTGTATAACTGTATAGTTGAGGAAATGGAGGTGAGATTGTTTCTTTGCATGACTGACTAGGTGTGTGAGTAACTCCATGGATGAGTGACAGTGTGTGAGTGTCTGTATACACTGAGTGTATCTAAGGTTATATTAGAGTCTGAAGAGGTTTATCGTATTAGCACAAGAATGATGTCAAATGAGATGTCATCAGTGATGTCATCAGTGATGTCATTTGAGATGTCATCAGTGATGTCATCAGTGATGTCACTGACCATGTCATGAATGATGTAATATGTGACATCATCAGCAGTGGATTGCGGGTGCGCGATATATAGTTAGTGCAACTAACTATATATGGAATTTCAATGGTTTTGTGTGAGTAAAATAAGGTTTTCTAAATGCTAATTCCTAACTATATATGGTCTATAACCTATGGTTTTTTCAGTGAATTTTCAAGGTTTTGTAAATGCTAATTCCTAACTATATATGGTCTATAACCTATGGTTTTTTCTGTGAATATATATATATATATTACCTACTGGCGGTCGCCAGTAGGTATATATAGTTAGGATTTTTTCTCTATGGGATTTTTGAAAATTCTATGTCTAATAACTTTAGCGTTTGTGGACGGAATTGGCTGAAATTTTCAGGAAAATGGAACATTTTGTTTCTGAGCAGCCCCTGAAAATTTGGGGGGGTTTTGTCAAGGGGGGGCCGAGAAAAAAGGGGGGTCCCAAAACGCGTTTTTCCCATTCATTTTTCCATAGGGCGGTTGGCCTCACTTTTAGCCCGAACGGCTGAATGGATTTGCATGAAACTTGGCAAAATTGTAGGAACTGTTAGCCCGATGTGCCTTTGCTAGGTCTCAATATATGTGTTCCAGTGGATTTTGAGAAATTAACGTTCAAAAAAATATATATATCTGTAAGCGCGCTCCGGGCAGCGCCCCGGTTCGCGTACTTGACGCGTAACGGAACTTCGCGAAACGAAGCTGATTGGCTCTCCGGTGTCTGTCAACATTCTAAACAGTCCGGAGCGGCCGCCATCTTGTCTCTCGGTAGGATCGAGAGACAAGAGGAGGCCAAAACAAAGGGGGAAATGATCATAAGGGGGCATAGTAGATCCTCCCTGACCCCCTAGGTTTGATGTGGAGGCTTTAAAAGGGCTCCGCGGGGCAAAAAAAAATAAAAAAATCTTTTTTTTGCGTGGGGAGCGCCCGGTACGCGCACCGGGAAGCGGTCCGAGGAGCGTACTATGAGGAGAAAAGAAAGACATGGTATAAAAATGTTAGCAATTTTGTTATAAATGGAAGGTAGTTCTGAAAAGAACTGTTTTTTTATTCTTTTTCATTTTTTTATTTTTTTATTAATTTTTTGAACAATTTTTTTATTTTATTTTATTTTTGAAAACTATTTTGTGTTTTTTTTGTGTTTTGTTAGGGGAAATAACAAAAAAGCAGGGTTTGAACATGTCTCAACAGGAGCAAAATAAAATAAAAAGGATTCATTGTTTTCTCTTCTTGTTGCATTTATGATTTTCTCCAGCACGGTTAATCAAAGTAATACTCTTCTCTCCATAACAAATAGTTCCTCCACAATATATACAAACTATTTTGTAGTGTTCAAAAGGAGCTTGAATATTGTGGATTATTTCTCGGCCTTCTGGTCCGGCGAATGAGCTTTGTCCACTGGAGGTGCTGGGGATGACATTTGGGGGGTTGGCAGCAAGATCCCTTACTTGTGCTTGGGAAAGATTATTAGGATGCCACCGCTCCATGTGGCGAATCATTGTATGATTCCCAAAGCTGTATTTCTTGCTGGGGTTGCCACGAGAAAGTATATTTTTACATATCAAACAAGACACCTGGGGTGCATTGACCTTCTTTTGTCCAGGTGGAATTTTAAAAAATTGCCATATGTAGTGCTCTTTAATATGGCTCTGCCTTGGTGTTTCTGGCAGGAACTGCCTTACTTGCTCTTCCTCCTCCTCCTCCTCTTCATCCTCATTATCTTCCTCTCTACCAAAGTCCAGTGTTGGTGGTGGTCCTTTTGGTGGTGGTGGTGGTGGTGGTGGTTGCTGAGAAGCACCAGCTGCAGCTATTACAGAAGCCATTGTCAAAAATAGGTCTTGCTCTCTGGAAGTAGAAAGTAAGAATGAGGTAAAAACAAGGAGGGGTTTTCATCATGTAGGAAAAAAAAATAGTTCTAAACCAATGAAAAGTGTTATTTTTAGGTCACATGACCTAGCCTTACATCATTAGGAAACCAAAAGTGAAATGAACCAATGAAAAGTGTTATTAACAAGTCACATGACCTGTTATGCTTACGTTACGCGCTCCGCGCCGCGCCCTGGATCACTTCCGGGAAGCTGCGCATCGCGCCTCGCTTCGCGCACCGGAGCGCTTCCGGGTGCGCTAACGCGGCGCGTCATATGACGCATTACGCGATACGCCGCGTTTACGCAACGCGTCACGATGTTGTTTTCTAACGCGGTAGTTGCGCAAACGGAACGTTTACCGGTTCGCGGACCGAGTCGCGGCACCATATTGAGCTAACGGGAAGCTCACCGATTCGCGGACCGGGAGCGAAACAAAAAAAATAATTAAAAAAAATACATTAAAAATGTATTAAAAACATATAAAATATATTTTTCGATTTATTTAAAAAAAAAAAATATTGAGAATTTTTCCCCCATTTTCTTTATAACATGAGCAGGGCACAATGATTACAATACATTGAAACATAAAATTATACATACAATTTGAAACAAAAAATCTAGACAAGTTCTTAGTCTTTTAAGGATCTATTCCAGACTTCCATCGGATGAAAGGTTCCCAGATTTGCATACCCAACTTCTTACCCTTTTTTCCCTTTCTAGCGTATATGGCTGTTTCCAATTTTTGTATTGACATTACTTTACCTAACCATTGGTGATATGATGGGGGGTTAGGATCTAACCAAGCAGAGGCCACTAACAATCTCAAGATCGCCATTGCCACAAATATAATTTTTTTACAGTTTGACTGCTCATCAGCACTTATCCCCAATAACATGATGGCTGGTGTTAACTCTATTATTGTTGACATTGCAACCTGAAAGAAGTTCACAATATCCTGTTTCAGTTGATCTAGGTGGGGACAAATTGCAAAAATGTGTATCAGGCCAGCATCTGTGCTTCCGCATCTAAAACAGGTAGTGCCTGATGTACCGCCCCACTGAGCAATCTGCGCAGGCGTATAGTATAGATGGTATAATATCTTATAATGTTGGGCCTGAAGGGACGACGAACACAACATTTTTCTCCCCATTTCCAGTGAATCAGTAAAGATGTCCCTACCCATTTCTAAATCTGAAGACCATCTGTCTACCCATTTCTCTAGATCATCTTTCTTTAGATTTTTCGATTTAAAGAAGAATACATTTTAAAGGTTTTGATATTTGCTATTAAAAAACCATTGAAATTCACTGAAAAAACCATAGGTTATAGACCATATATAGGGGGTCATTAGGATGGCGGATTTCCCGCATACTCCGGGCCGGCGGAAGCCACCGCCGGCCCGGAGTATGCGGGAAATCCGCCGAGGAGGGCTGAAAGACCCACCGCCAAATCAGGATGGCTGGTGGGTCTCACAATCCGTCCGCCGCTTTTCCGCCGCGGTCAGAAGGCGACCACGGCGGAAAAGCACTAACATGGCTGGCGGTGTCTATCAGACACCGCCAGCCATATTAGGATGCAGGGAATGTAATGCTTTTCCGCAGCGGCTTTTCCGCCGTGGAAATGCATACGGACAATCACTTTGGGGGCCCGTTGCGGGCCCCCTGGGTGAAGGTTGCATGGGGGGTGCACATGGGGGGTACCTATGGTACCCCCCTGCATTTGCGTGCACGAAGCGGCAGGCACCGCGCGGTGCCTGCCGCTTTGTGCATGCAAATGCACACCTTTCGTTTTTTGCATTGCGGCGGGTGCTGCTTCAAGCAGCATCCGCCGCAATGTAAAACATACAGGATGTGACCGCCAGGGTGGCGGTCACATCCTAATTGCTATGGAGGGACCGCCGCTGCCCATGCGGACGGTCCCTCCAACTCAGGGGTGGCGGACGGACGCACGTCCGTCCGCCATCCTAATCGGCCCCATAGTTAGGAATTAGCATTTACAAAACCTTGAAAATTCACTGAAAAAACCATAGGTTATAGACCATATATAGTTAGCTGGACATTTTTGACATAAAACCAATGAAATTCCATATATAGTTAGTTGCACTAACTATATATCGCGCACCCGCAATCCACTGCTGATGATGTCACATATTACATCATTCATGACATGGTCAGTGACATCACTGATGACATCACTGATGACATCTCAAATTACATCACTGATGACATCTCAAATGACATCACTGATGACATCACTGATGATATCATTCATGTGACAATACAATGGATCTCCTCACACTCTAATATAACCTCTGTTATACCCAGTGTTAAATACAGAGTATAATTTTTGAAACCATTGACACACCAATACTAGTTACTACATACGCACTCACTGATTCCTACGTCTACACACACATTCACTCATTCACCCATACAATCATTCATACATACAATCACTCATCTTTACAACACTATCATATGCACTCATACACCTATACAGACACTCACACTCTGCCACTCATCCATGGAGTTACTCACACACCTAGTCAGTCCTGTAAAGAATCAATCACACTTCCATTTTCTCATCTATACAGTTAAACATAGAATACCTTACATTTTCAAACATATACTAACACATACTTACTCTCTTATACAATCAATGATACAAGTACACATTGATCTGCACAGAGTCACACACCTCCCAGCCAGCCACACACACACACAGTCTCCCATACAAATACTTGGGCAACCAATCAATAACCCATATAGCCACTCATATAGCTACTGATCAACACAAGCAGCAGCTTGCACAACAACAGACATACTGATGCACACTTTCAGACAGTTTAGTCACTAACCCATGCATTCAGTAAGACGCATTTAATCACTCACTCATACAGTCAATCACACACCTACTAAAACCTTCATTCAGACACTTATACATCCACTCATTCTTCAATATGTAAAACATATTTAAACTTTACAGAAACACACAGTCACTGGATGATGTCATCAGTGATGTCATCAGTGATGTCATTTGAGATGTCATCAGTGATGTCATCAGTGATGTCACTGACCATGTCATGAATGATGTAATATGTGACATCATCAGCAGTGGATTGCGGGTGCGCGATATATAGTTAGTGCAACTAACTATATATGGAATTTCATTGGTTTCATGTCAATAAAATGTCCAGCTAACTATATATGGTCTATAACCTATGGTTTTTTCAGTGAATTTTCAAGGTTTTGTAAATGCTAATTCCTAACTATATATGGTCTATAGCCTATGGTTTTTTCAGTGAATATATATATATATATATATATATATATATATATATATATATATATATATATATATATATATATATATATATATATATATATATGTATATATTAAAGTTATGGAACAATAATAGTGAGTGTTCCAACATGATGGAAGATATGGTTATACATTTCTTGTGCTAAAGTACATTTTATAAATTGTATATATATTTTTAGTGGATTGTTAATGCATTATGCACACAATAGGCATGTCTCAATACACTATGCATTCTTTCTATATATCCTTTATCAAGATATTGCAGTTTCCACTGTGCATTTATTGACTGATTGTAATGCACTTTAAATGTATTTTTATGCATTTGTTATCTCCCGTCATGTGACTAATATTTCTTCTATGTTTATGGTTGGGACATAGTTTATATGTTAAAGAAAAATGGCGCGCACCAGATTGAGAAAGGCTGCTCTGTCAGCCAAAATGCGTTCCTCCTTTCTGCTGGATCGGAGGAGGCCCATTACAATAAAAAAAAGCCCTAATCCAGTATTCCTCCTGTGCCTGCTCTCTTCCCTGTGAAGTAGGAGTTGTGTTTGAGATATATATATATATATATATATATATATTCACTGAAAAAACCATAGGTTATAGACCATATATAGTTAGGAATTAGCATTTACAAAACCTTGAAAATTCACTGAAAAAACCATAGGTTATAGACCATATATAGTTAGGAATTAGCATTTAAAAAACCTTATTTTACTCACACAAAACCATTGAAATTCCATATATAGTTAGTTGCACTAACTATATATCGCGCACCCGCAATCCACTGCTGATGATGTCACATATTACATCATTCATGACATGGTCAGTGACATCACTGATGACATCACTGATGACATCTCAAATGACATCACTGATGACATCACTGATGACAACTTCCAGTGACTGTATGTTTCTGTAAAGTTAAAATGTGTCTTACATATTGAAGAATGAGTGGAAGTATAAGTGTCTGGACAAAGGATTTAGTAGGTGCATGACTGAATGTATGAGTGAGTGATTAAATGTGTCTCACTGAGTGCATGGGTTAGTGACTAAAGTGTCTTAATTTGTGCATCATTATGTCTGTTGTTCTGTAAACTGCTGCATGTGTTGATCAGTAGCTATATGATTAACTATATGGGTTACTGATTGATTGTCCAAGTATTTGTATGGGAGACTGAGTGTGTGTGTGGCTGGCTGGGAGGTGTGTGACTCTGTGCAGATCAATGGTACTTATATCAATGATTGTATAACAAGGTAAGTATGTGTTAGTATATGTTTGAAAATGTAAGGTGCTCTATGTTTAACTGTATAGACAAGAAAATGGAAGTGTGATTGATTCTTTACAGGACTGACTAGGTGTGTGAGTCACTCCATGGATGAGTGGCAGAGTGTGAGTGTCTGTATAGGTGTATGAGTGCATATGATAGTGTTGTAAAGATGAGTGATTGTATGTATGAATGATTGTATGGGTGAATGAGTGAATGTGTGTGTAGACGTAGGAATCAGTGAGTACATATGTAGTAACTAGTATTGGTGTGTCAATGGTTTCAAAAATTATACTCTGTATTTAACACTGGGTGAAACAGAGGTTATATTAAAATGTGAGGAGATGCATTGTATTGTCACATGAATGATATCATCAGTGATGTGATCATTGATGTCAAATGAGATGTCATCAGTGATGTCATCAGTGATGTCATTTGAGATGTCATCAGTGATGTCACTGAATGATGTAATATGTGACATCATCAGCAGTGGATTGCGGGTGCACGATATATAGTTAGTGCAACTAACTATATATGGAATTTCAATGGTTTTGTGTGAGTAAAATAAGGTTTTTTAAATGCTAATTCCTAACTATATATGGTCTATAACCTATGGTTTTTTCAGTGAATTTTCAAGGTTTTGTAAATGCTAATTCCTAACTATATATGGTCTATAACCTATGGTTTTTTCAATGAATTTCAATGGTTTTTTAATAGCAAATATCATAAGCTGTCGAATGTCAAGTACGTGGTAAGTGAAAACATTTTCGTGTTTATGCACACTGATCTGCTTTCAATGGTGCCCCCCCTCATTTCTATTAGGAGTACTCTCTCTTTGCACATAGTGAAGGGTAGTTAACGCAGGCCTTTGCCCCCGTTGTAATACGTCGTGCCTGCTTCTCTCTCCATTTGATTGATTGTTATCCAAGTATTTACTGTTTTAGAATTGGTTCTCTTTGGTTCATTCTCTATTTACAAACAAACACAGAGTCGCAATACTCTGTTTAGTCTTTGCAGATAACGAAAAATCGTGTAAAAAAATAAGAAAAGGAATCGAGCAAAATCAGTAGGCCACTAATGGGATCTCTTTTTGACCTCGCTAAAATAGAAACATTAGGAACAACCCCTCATGACAAATACAAAACTAGTGAAATGAACTGAACTCCACACAATGATGGCTGCAAAACAGCTCGGCTCCGCCACCCACCCCGCCCAAAATAACGATAAAGAGCGGCTGCCATGATTGGTTGCGGAATGGCCACGACGGAGCTACGAAATGGTGCTGCTCTCATGCTAACCCCAGCTTCAGTCTGAAACATCCAGAAACACTGTAGACTACCAATTCGATCAGTTCCGGTAGCGCCCCAATGTAACCCGGTAGAGAAGAACTAGCCCTCCCCTTTTTGACTAATGGTTCTTGTTGCCTGTCCCTTCTGTTGTCATTTAACAGAACTATTTAGCCTGCTGAAAGGGGTTGTGTTCCGACCGCTGGTTGGTGGAGACATTTTGACTATATTCTGGACCTGCGTTGTCGCGTAATGCGTCATATGACGCGCCGCGTTAGCGCATCCGGAAGTCATCCGGGGCGCGCAGCGCGTAACGTAAGCATAACAAGTCATGTGACTTGTTAATAAAACTTTTCATTGGTTCATTTTACTTTTCTTATTCTAATGATGAAAGGCTTGGTCATATGACCTAAAAATTACGCTTTTTATTACTTCCGAACATTATTTTTTCTTAAATATATGTTATAATGTTCCAGGCTAATGTACTTTCCCGGAAAATTTACAACTGTCCTGCAAGTAAAATATATTCTTTTTTCGAGAAAAAGAGCGTTTCTTCGTCCCATGACGGAGCCGTTAAGCAAAAGAGGGTCGACCTGCTGTCTTAGTCGCCGATACGCCTGAATATGAGATTCTTATCGATCACTTTATGTTGCAGGAATAGAAAACACAACAGCCCTTGACCATTTATCTTTACTGCGTTCCTTCGTATTATACCTTTTACCCTTCATGTAATTGGTCTGCTTTATTTCACTTGCCTTTTAATGATTCTAAAACAGTGACTATTATTAAAAACTTTACCAATGTATATACTACTACCATGTTTTCTTTTAAAAACCTTTATTATGAAAATTTCATTATACAAATACGAGCCTATAACCACGTGGGCCGGCCACGGAGCAAACTGTAATCGTATATGATGAGTAGACATTTACACTGTAGAGGAACGTAACGGGCGGGCCATTAGGTTGCAAGAACTAAGGTGTCTAACAGTTACGGAATCGGTGGACGTACATTTTATAATTAAAATACGACAGGGCCAGTTACAATAAAATTATCTAGATATACATTTGCGGGCAAGTACCATGGGTGACGTTAATTCGAACTTTCAATAGTACAGTAATCAACAACACATCAGAACTTAATATCAATAGGGATGTCGAAATATTCAATCAATTCTCGTCCCCGCCCGCCATGTGCTTCAAAACTGCATACGTATCTCGTGATTTCAAGGTTCTGCAACCAGTACACAACAAGGAGTTACGAGTCCCATTTATTCCGGCGCCATTTTGGGCGAGGACGGGCAGGTCCAGGATATAGTCAAAATGTCTCTACCAACCATCGACTATGATGATGTTCATATGCTGTATTTATTAGAGTAACACTCATCTGTCCACATGAAATTAATTTGCCACAATCTAAACATGTCATTTTAATCTTTCCAAAGTTCTTCTAAATATTTAGGACCGTTTCCCTTGCCTCTGATGCTGTCAGTGCCACTTCTTTGATGAATGTACTAGCAGGTCAGGGGTTCTCCTCCAAATCTCTCTTTTATGCAGCACTATAATTAATTGGTGCCACCTCTCCATATGACGATGCATGGTATAGTTACCATAACTATATTTTTTTTCGGTTCCTCTGGAGAGTTCATCGTGGCAGATGAAGCGTGTAACGTACCGGGCATTTACCTTTTTTTGCATGTACAGGAAAGGAAAAAAAAATCGAGCGTCCGAGTTCTAAGGTGTCCCAGGGCCATTTTAGTGGACCAGGCCCAAATCCAAAGAACAGGCCGCCATTTTGAGAGTCCTGTTGCAGCCGCCTGTCGCTGTAGCATCAAGAGCAGCCGAAACTCAGCTGAATGGCAACTGAAACGGTAAAGGGGCGCCCCACTACAGCAGACGAGCCTCCACCTAGGAAGGCCCGTTCACGCCGCCCCCCCCCCCCCTTCGGGCACCCCACGCCGTTATTCGGAGCAGTATTGTAGGATGGCCACACCAGTGCGGCAACTTGCTACACATCACCTCGGTGGTAACCGAATCTCAGCGCCTTGTAGTGTCTTCTATTCAGAAAACATTGTTGCGCTGCCTTTGGCCCCATTCGCACATCGGTCCGCTACTGACGCCATCTCACAGGCTAATGGGGCGCCCCACGCCGAGTTTCAGCATTGTAGGATGACCACACCAGTACAGCAACTTGCTAGACATCACCTCGGTGCCATCCGGATCTCGGCGCCCCACTGCAGATGAAGTGCCCCTCAACTATGAAACCACCACGGTGACATCCGGATCTTGGCGCGTTGTGCTGCCTTCGGCCTATTCGCACATCGGTCCGCTACTGACGCCATCTCACAGGCTAATGGGGCGCCCCACGCCGAGTTTCAGCATTGTAGGATGACCACACCAGTACAGCAACTTGCTAGACATCACCTCGGTGCCATCCGGATCTCGGCGCCCCACTGCAGATGAAGTGCCTCTCAACTATGAAACCACCACGGTGACATCCGGATCTTGGCGCGTTGTGCTGCCTTCGGCCTATTCGCACATCGGTCCGCTACTGACGCCATCTCACAGACTAATGGGGCGCCCCACGCCGAGTTTCAGCATTGTAGGATGACCACACCAGTACAGCAACTTGCTAGACATCACCTCGGTGCCATCCGGATCTCGGCGCCCCACTGCAGATGAAGTGCCTCTCAACTATGAAACCACCACGGTGACATCCGGATCTTGGCGCCTTGTGCTGGTTCCGGCCTATTCACACATCGGTCCTTACTGACGCCATCTCACAGGCTAATGGGGCGCCCCACGCCGAGTTTCAGCATTGTAGGATGACCACACCAGTACAGCAACTTGCTAGACATCACCTCGGTGCCATCCGGATCTTGGCATCTCAACGCCTAGTGGTATCTTCCATACAGAAAATATTGTTGCGCTGCCTTTGGCCCCATTCGCACATCGGTCCGCAACTGACACCATCTCACAGGCCAACAGGGCGCCCCACGCCGACTTTTACCATTGTAGGATGGCCACACCAGTACAGCAACTTCCTAGACATCACCTCGGTGCCATCCGGATCTTGGCATCTCAGCGCCTTGTGGTGTCAGTCAGAAAATATTGTTGCGCTGCCTTTGGCCCCATTCGCACATCAGTCCGCTACTGACACCATCTCACAGGCCAACAGGGCGCCCCACGCCGACTTTTACCATTGTAGGATGGCCACACCAGTGCCACAACTTGCTACACACCACCTTGGTGCCATCCGGATCTTGGCATCTCAGCGCCTTGTGGTGTCTTCTATTCCGAAAATATTGTTGCGCTGCCTTTGGCCCCATTCGCACATCGGTCCGCTACTGACGCCATCTCACAGGCCAACGGGGCGCCCCACGCCGACTTTCAACATTGTAGGATGGCCACACCAGTGCGGCAACTTACTAGACACCACCTCGGTGCCATCCGGATCTTGGCGCGTTGTGCTGCCTTCGGCCTATTCGCACATCGGTCCGCTACTGACGCAAACTCACAGGCCAACGGGGCGCCCCACGCCGACTTTCAGCATTGTAGGATGGCCACACCAGTGCTGCAACTTGCTGGACACCACCTCGGTGCCATCCGGATCTTGGCACGTTGTGTTGCCTTCGGCCTATTCGCACATCGGTCCGCTACTGACGCCGCCTCACGTGCCAACGTATTTTCTCCGCATTTTATACCCTATGCCGCATAACAGGTCATGTGACTTGTTTATAAAACTTTTCATTGGTTCATTTTACTTTTGGTTTCCTAATGATGGAAGGCTTGATCATATGACCTAAAAACAACACTTTTCATTGGATGAAAACTTTTTTTTTTTCCCAAACGATGAAAGCCCCACCTTGTTTCTGGATGTTTCAGACTGAAGCTGGCGTCAGCATGAGAGCACCACCATCTCGTAGCTCCGTCGTGGTCATTCCGCGAGCAATCATGGCACCCGCTCCCCACCAGAAGCCTACAGGAGTCGGGGGCCCCCAAAACTTTTGATGAATCCTCAAGGCGGAGGGGACGCTTTCGAGAATGGGGTCCAAGACCTAGCAGACAAGCGTCCGATTTCCAAGGTGTCCCAGGGCCATTTCAGTGGGCCAGGCCCAAAAATGAAACAGCCTGCCGCCATTTTGAGAGTCCTGTGACAGCCGCCTATCGCTGCACCGCAAGAGTGGGCGCAACTCAGCTGAATTGCGGCTTTTGACACAGTGGACCAAAAACGGACGGAATGGCAACTGAAACGGTAAAGGGGCGCCCCACTACAACAGATGAGACTCCACCTGGAGAGGCCCGTTCACGCCGCCTCCCCCGGGGCGCCCCACGCCGTTATTCGGAGCAGCATTGTAGGATACCAAAACCAGTGCGGCAACTTACTGGACATCACCTTGGTGCCATCGTTCTGCTGCCTTGGAACTATTCGCACAACAGTTTGCTACTGATGACCCACCCCCCGCGACGCCCCACGCCAGAAATCTGGACGTTGTGCTGCGTTGGGACTATTCGCACAGCCGACCGCTACTTAGTTGTTTTTCCCTAAAAATGTTTATATGTTATTACTGTTTTTGTTTTCTTGTATATATTTATAAGTTATTAAAGTTTTATAATCTTACTACTTTGTCGGAGTGCTATATATTTTTAATGTGACACATAATTGTAAAAACTTTGATGTACAAAGAGTCATCCCTGGAATCTTCCGCTTCAGGCTCGGTCCCCTCCCCAATCACAATACAGGATGGTTTTCAGATAATAGGAACGCGTCTGCTGTGACGGATCTCATCGAGTGTGGGCCTTGATCTACTATAACTCCTTTGAAGAGGGGTGATTCTTTACAGCTGGGGCCATAAACTACATCTGCAGGGCTAGCTGATACCCTAGGACCGGCCTGGACAATCGGACACAGAGGAAAAGGAGTGTCAGAGGGTGCGGTAGTGAATAGGGCGAAAGGGAGGTGTCGGGCGGGCACAGGTTGTGATTCTCAGGGAAGAGCAGCGCAGATGGGGGGAGGTTTATTATCCATGCATAAGACAGAGAGCGGGGGTGACCACTGCCTGGGGGAGATGCTTGCGAGGGTGGGGAGCCATGCTAAGGATCGACAGCGTGCACAGAGTGGGTCTGGTCAAGGCATCTAAAATGACTGCCGTGCACGACAAAAGTGTGGCAATTGAAAAAAGACAAGATGGCGCAGACAATGTTTTTCAACACTTCCTGATTTCCTTCGAATCGAACGTTAACAGACGTTGGGGCATATTACCAAAGTTAAGCGATATTTATCCCTAACGATGCTTAGCAACGATTTTTTTACCGCTAAGCATCGTCAGAAATTATCGCAGATAAACCTTGCTATTATCAAGGTTTATCGCAAATACGATAAAAAACGACCGCAATGCATTAATATCGCTGAAAACTCAGCGATATTCATGCATTACCGAGCTAATGCTCTTAGCCATGTTATCCACCTCCCATTGGATAACATGGCTAAGAACTGCTCAGGGCAGGTGCTAGCTTTTGGAGATATTCGCGCTTATCGCGAATATTTCCAAAAGTTGATAATAGGAGATAGCGATGTTAGCAACTGTTTCCAGTCGCTAACATCTTGGCATGCCCACTTTGCATGTCATTAGTGATAAATATCACTCACATGCAAAGTGGGGCCCAAGATGGTCGCTATCTCCTACTAGCCGTCGCTAACTGGTGTTAGCAACAGCTAGGTAATACAGATATAATTTTATCTCCGCGAAGCGGAGCGCTGTTACAGATATATATCTTGTTTTTGAACGTTAATTTCTCAAAATCCACTGAAGCACATATATTGAGACCTAGCAAAGGCAAATCGAGCTACCAGTCCCTACAATTTTGCCAAGTTTCGTGCAAATCCATTCAGCCGTTCGATTATTATTATTTTTTTTTTTTTTTGCCCCGCGGGGCCCTTTTAAAACCTCCACATCAAACCTAAGAGGTCAAGGAGGATCTACTATGCCCCCTTTGGTCATTTGCCCCTTCGCTTTGGCCTCCTCTTGTCTCTCGATCCTACCGAGAGACAAGATGGCGGCCGCTACGGACTGTTTGCAATGTTTACAGACGCCGGAGAACCAATCAGCTTCGCAAACCTCCGTTACGCGAAGCGGAGCGCTGTTACAGATATATATCTTTTTTTGAATGTTAATTTCTCAAAATCCACGGGAGCACATATATTGAGACCTAGCAAAGGCACATCGGGCTACCAGTCCCTAATATTTTACCAAGTTTCGTGCAAATCCATTCAGCCGTTCGATTATTATTATTATTATTTTTTTTTGCCCCGCGGGACCCTTTTAAAACCTCCACATCAAACCTAGGGTGTCAGCGAGGATCTACTATGCCCCCTTATGGTCATTTGCCCCTTCGCTTTGGCCTCCTCTTGTCTCTCGATCCTACCGAGAGACAAGATGGCGGCCGCTACGGACTGTTTGGAATGTTCACAGACGCCGGAGAACCAATCAGCTGCGCTTCACAAAGCTCCGTACCGCGAAAAGTCCGCGAACCGGAGCGCTGCCCGGTCCGCTGTTACAGATATATATCTTTTTTTGAACGTTAATTTCTCAAAATCCACTGGAGCACATATATTGAGACCTAGCAAAGGCACATCGGGCTACCAGTCCCTACAATTTTGCCAAGTTTCATGCAAATCCATTCAGCCGTTCGGGCTAAAAGTGAGGCCAACCGCCCTATGGAAAACTCAATGTTAAAAACACGTTTTGGGACCCCCCTTTTTTCTCGGCCCCCCCTTGACGAACCCCCCCCAAATTTTCAAGGGCTGCTCAGAAACAATATGTGCCATTTTCCTGAAAATGTCAGCCAATTCCGTCCACAAACGCCAAAGTTATTAGACATAGAATTTTCAAAAATCCCATAGAGAAAAAATCCTAACTATATATACCTACTGGCGACCGCCAGTAGGTAATATATATATATATATATATATATATCTATATATATATATATATATATATATATATATGTATATATATATATATATTACCTACTGGCGATAGCCAGTAGGTATATATAGTTAGGATTTTTTTCCTATGGGATTTTTGAAAATTCTATGTCGAATAACTTTGGCGTTTGAGGACAGAATTGGCTGAAATTTTCAGGAAAATGGAACATTTTGTTTCTGAGCAGCCCCTGAAAATTTCGGGGAGTTTCGTCAAGGGGGGGCCGAGAAAAAAGGGGGGTCCCAAAACGTGTTTTTCCCATGCAATTTTCCATAGGGCGGTTGGCCTCACTTTTAGCCTGAACGGCTGAATGGATTTACACCAAACTTGTCAAAATTGTAGGGACTGGTAGCCCGATGTGCCTTTGCTATGTCTCAAGATATAGGCTCCAGTGGTTTTTACGAAAATTAACTTTGAAAAATATATATTGGGCTACATTGGGCTATATATATGTTGGAGCCCAAATGTAGCCCAATGTAGCCCAATGTAGCCCAATGTAGCCCAAAGATGGCCACCAGAGACAAAAAAAAACAAATGTAGCCCAAATATCAGCCAGATGTAGCCCAACTATAGCCCAATGACAGAATGTCCCAGAGTGTTCTAAAGAACAACTAGAGTGCTAACAGTCCTACTTATTACAAAGGTATGGCACACCTAAAGCCATCTTGATTGGAATAAAGTGGTAACTCTTAAAACATTTAATTTAAAAAGGAACAAAATGAGGGGGTTCATTTTGCCATAGAAAGTATGATTAGCGAATATATGACGAAATCCCGCATACCATCAGTCCGCAAAAAAAATCCTGCATGTACTATTAGGCCGCAAATTAAAATAACGAAAACTTTTAGAACGAATATGCCTTTAGCATACACTAAACAACTAAACTACCCTAAACCCTAAAACACTACCCCCAGCATGACCCTACACTACACAAACAGTACAACACTACCCTAAACCCTAAAACACTACCCCCAGCATGACCCTACACTACGCAAACACTACAACACTACCCTAAACCCTAAAACACTACCCCCAGCATGACCCTACACTACGCAAACACTACAACACTACCCAAAACCCTAAAACACTACCCCCAGCATGACCCTACACTACGCAAACACTACAACACTACCCAAAACCCTAAAACACTACCCCCAGCATGACCCTACACTACGCAAACACTACAACACTACCCAAAACCCTAAAACACTACCCCCCAGCATGACCCTACACTACGCAAACACTACAACACTACCCAAAACCCTAAAACACTACCCCCAGCATGACCCTACACTACGCAAACACTACAACACTACCCAAAACCCTAAAACACTACCCCCAGCATGACCCTACACTACGCAAACACTACAACACTACCCAAAACCCTAAAACACTACACCCCAGCATAACCCTACACTACGCAAACACTACAACACTACCCAAAACCCTAAAACACTACACCCCAGCATGACCCTACACTACTCAAACACTACAACACTACCCAAAACCCTAAAACACTACCCCCAGCATGACCCTACACTACGCAAACACTACAACACTACCCAAAACCCTAAAACACTACCCCCAGCATGACCCTACACTACGCAAACACTACAACACTACCCTAAACCCTAAAATACTACACCCCAGCATGACCCTACACTACGCAAACACTACAACACTACCCAAAACCCTAAAACACTACCCCCAGCATGACCCTACACTACGCAAACACTACAACACTATCCTAAACCCTAAAACACTACGCCCAGCATGACCCTACACTACGCAAACACTACAACACTACCCTAAACCCTAAAACACTAGCCCCAGCATGACCCTACACTACGCAAACACTACAACACAACCCTAAACCCTAAAACACTACCCCCAGCATGACCCTACACTACGCAAACACTGCAACACTACCCTAAACCCTAAAACACCACCCCCAGCATGACCCTACACTACGCAAACACTACAACACAACCCTAAACCCTAAAACACTACCCCCAGCATGACCCTACACTAAACAACCACCTCAACTCTACACTACACTAACACAACACTACACTACACAACACTACATTACACTACACAATCACTAACCCACAAAAAAATTAACACAAACCCACTTACCTCTCTCGTCATCGTGGTTTTCACAACGCAAATGCATTTACCATACATGCCTTTAAAACGTAATTCTTTTTAAAGGCATGCGCGATAAATGCACATGCGTTTTGAAAAAATGCGGGATAATGGTATGCGAGGTCAATGACCTTGCGGGATAATGGTATGCGGACTGAAAGTCTGCGGGATAAAAAATGCGGGAAAATGGCTGCAAACCATGATTAGCAGCAGACTTCCCTGGTGAGCACTAGCTTTACTACAGTGATCTAATGAGCAACTAGAGTGCTAACATTCAGAATTTATGGCAAATGTGTGACACATCTGAATGCCTTCTTGATAGAACCAAAGTAAACAAGCATTGAAAATGCAATAGATCTCGCCCTCGTTTAAGTTAAAGACATTCTGTTTGTAATGAGGTGGCTTTTTAGCTTTGCTTTTATTAGTGTTTTTAAAACTTTCATGTAAATAACATGCATATGTATGCATATATGTATATGTATGCATGCATTTATATTTATATAGATATGCAGATTATATATGTTTATATATGTATATTACCTACTGGCGATAGCCAGTGGGTATATATAGTTAGGATTTTTTCTCTATGGGATTTCTGAAAATTCTATGTCTAATAACTTTGGCGTTTGTGGACGGAATTGGCTGAAATATTCAGGAAAATGGCACATTTTGTTTCTGAGCAGCCCCTGTAAATTTGGGGGGGTTTCGTCAAGGGGGGGCCGAGAAAAAAGGGGGGTCCCAAAACACGTTTTTCCCATTCATTTTTCCATAGGGCGGTTGGACTCACTTTTAGCTCGAACGGCTGAATAGATTTACATGAAACTTGGCAAAATTGTAGATATGGTTTGCCCGACGTGCCTTTGCTATGTCTCAATATATGTGCTCCAGTGGATTTTGAGAAATTAACGTTTAAAAAAATATATATATCTGTGACAGCGCTCCGGTTAGCGCCCCGGTTCGCGTACCTGACGCGTAACGGAACTTCGCGAAACGAAGCTGATTGGCTCTCCGGTGTCTGTCAACATTCTAAACAGTCCGGAGCGGACGCCATCTTGTCTCTCGGTACGATCGAGAGACAAGATGTGGTGAAAAACGAAGGGGGAAATGAAGGAAAGGGGGCAAGGTAGACCACTCCTGACCCCCTAGGATTGATGAGGGGGATATTAAAGTGCCCCGCGGGGCAAAAAATATATATTTTTTTTTTTTGAGATTTTACGCCGTAGAGGCGCGTCCCGGTACGCGAACCGGGCAGCTCACCGGGCAGCTCACAGGGCAGCTAACCGGGCAGCTAACTGGCAGCGTAGCTGTCAACATTTTAAACCGTCCGGAGCGGCCGCCATCTTGTCTCTCGGTAGGTTCGAGAGACAAGATGTGGTGAAAAAAGAAGGGGGAAATGAAGGAAAGGGGGCAAGGTAAACCCCTCCTGACCCCCTAGGATTGATGAGGGGGATATTAAAGTCCCCCGCGATTTTTCGCGGTAGAGGCGCTTCCCGGTACGCGAACCGGGCAGCTAACCGGCAGCGTAACGGGAGTCCGCCATCTTGTGTTTTTGGAGCGTCCGGTTCGCGTACCGGGTAGCGTCCCGGTAAGCGTAACAAGGGGAAAACCAAGAGAAACAGTAAAAAAAAAATTAAGGGAATAGATTTCCAGCAAACTTGGCAAAATTGGAGGGACTGTTTGTTTGATGTGCCTTTGCAAGGCCTCAAGATATGTGCACGTGTGGATTTTGTCTAATTAAGGTTAAAAAAAATATATATATCTGTAAGCGTGCTCCGGCACGCTTACGTTACGGGTTTTGTTTGCGCTGCAGAGCCGATACGTCACGGTTATGCGACGCGTCATGAGGCGTCTCACGTGGCTACGTGATACGTCACGTAATAAAGAATATATTTTACAGCTATAGATATTAGCTTTTAAAAAACCAATGAAATTCACTGAAAAAACCATAGGTTATAGACCATATATAGTTAGGAATTTGCATTTACAAAACCTTGAAAATTCACTGAAAAAACCATAGGTTAGAGACCATATATAGTTAGCTGGACATTTTATTGACATAAAACCAATGAAATTCCATATATAGTTAGTTGCACTAACTATATATCGCGCACCCGCAATCCACTGCTGATGATGTCACATATTACATCATTCATGACATGGTCAGTGACATCACTGATGACATCACTGATGACATCTCAAATGACATCACTGATGACATCACTGATGACATCTCAAATGACATCACTGATGACATCATGACACACCAATACCAGTTACTACATACGCACTCACTGATTCCTACGTCTACACACACATTCACTCATTCACCCATACAATCACTCATACATACAGTCACTCATTATTACAACACTATCATATGCACTCATACACCTATGCAGACACTCACACACTGCCACTCATCCATGGAGTTACTCACACACCTAGTCAGTCCTGTAAAGAATCAATCACACTTCCATTTCCTCATCTATACAGTTAAACACGGAACACCATACTTCAGTAAAGGGTACCCCTGGGGGACCTAGCGCTCAGTACCCCAGGGGGACCCTCTAAAGGGTACCCCTGGGGGACCGAGGGTTTAGTACCCCTGGGGGACCCTCTAAAGGGTACCCCTGGGGGACCGAGGGTTCAGTACCCCTGGGGGACCTAGGGCTCGGTACCCCTGGGGGACCCTCTAAAGGGTACCCCTGGGGGACCCTCTAAAGGGTACCCCAGGGGGACCGAGGGTTCGGTACCCCAGGGGGACCGAGGGTTCGGTACCCCAGGGGGACCGAGGGTTCGGTACCCCAGGGGGACCGAGGGTTCGGTACCCCTGGGGGACCCTCTAAAGGGTACCCCAGGGGGACCGAGGGTTCGGTACCCCTGGGGGACCGAGGGTTCGGTACCCCTGGGGGACTCTCTGAAGGGTACCCCTGGGGGACCTAGGGCTCAGTACCCCTGGGGGACCCTCTAAAGGGTACCCCTGGGGGACCTAGCGCTCAGTACCCCAGGGGGACCCTCTAAAGGGTACCCCTGGGGGAACGAGGGTTTAGTACCCCTGGGGGACCCTCTAAAGGGTACCCCTGGGGGACCGAGGGTTCAGTACCCCTGGGGGACCTAGGGCTCGGTACCCCTGGGGGACCCTCTAAAGGGTACCCCTGGGGGACCCTCTAAAGGGTACCCCAGGGGGACCGAGGGTTCGGTACCCCAGGGGGACCGAGGGTTCGGTACCCCAGGGGGACCGAGGGTTCGGTACCCCTGGGGGACCCTCTAAAGGGTACCCCAGGGGGACCGAGGGTTCGGTACCCCAGGGGGACCGAGGGTTCGGTACCCCTGGGGGACCCTCTGAAGGGTACCCCTGGGGGACCTAGGGCTCAGTACCCCAGGGGGACCCTCTAAAGGGTACCCCTGGGGGACCGAGGGTTCGGTACCCCAGGGGGACCGAGGGCTCGGTGCCCCAGGGGGACCGTGGGTTCGATACCCCTGGGGGACCTTCTAAGGGGTACCCCTGGGGGACCAAGGGTTCAGTACCCCAGGGGGACCCTCTAAAGGGTACCCCTGGGGGACCGAGGGTTCGGTACCCCAGGGGGACCGAGGGCTCGGTACCCCAGGGGGACCGAGGGCTAGGTACCCCTGGGGGACCCTCTAAAGGGTACCCCTGGGGGACCCTCTAAAGGGTACCCCTGGGGGACCCTCTAAAGGGTACCCCAGGGGGACCGAGGGTTCGGTACCCCAGGGGGACCGAGGGTTCGGTACCCCAGGGGGACCGAGGGTTCGGTACCCCTGGGGGACCCTCTAAAGGGTACCCCAGGGGGACCGAGGGTTCGGTACCCCAGGGGGACCTACGGTTCGGTACCCCAGGGGGACCCTCTAAAGAGTACCCCTGGGGGACCGAGGGTTCGGTACCCCTGGGGGACGCTCTAAAGGGTACCCCAGGGGGACCGAGGGTTCGGTACCCCAGGGGGACCGAGGGTTCGGTACCCCAGGGGGACCGAGGGTTCGGTACCCCAGGGGGACCGAGGGTTTGGTACCCCTGGGGGACCGAGGGTTCGGTACCCCAGGGGGACCGAGGCCTCGGTACCCCAGGGGGACCGAAGGTTCGGTACCCCAGGGGGACCCTCTAAAAGGTACCCCTGGGGGACCGAGGGCTCGGTACCCCAGGGGGACCGAGGGTTCGGTACCCCAGGGGGAGCTAGGGCTCGGTACCCCTGGGGGACCAAGGGCTCGGTACCCCAGGGGGACCCAGGGTTCGGTACCCCTGGGGGACCCTCTAAAGGGTACCCCTGGGGGACCGAGGGTTCGGTACCCCAGGGGTACCTAGGGCTCGGTACCCCTGGGGGACCTAGGGCTCGGTACCCCTGGGGGACCTAGGGCTCGGTACCCCTGGGGAATCCTCTAAAGGGTACCCCTGGGGGACCGAGGGTTCGGTACCCCAGGGGTACCTAGGGCTCGGTACCCCTGGGGGACCTAGGGCTCGGTACCCCTGGGGGACCTAGGGCTCGGTACCCCTGGGGAATCCTCTAAAGGGTACCCCTGGGGGACCTAGGGCTCGGTACCCCAGGGGGACCGAGGGTTTGGTACCCCAGGGGGACCTAGGGCTCGGTACCCCTGGGGGACCTAGGGCTCGGTACAGTGTTGTCAGTCATCTTGGGACTCGCTTCAGCACAGTTCCTAAAAAAAAGTAAAAAACAAAAAAGAAACGGGGTCAGGGTAGGAATACACTGATCCCTAAAGTTAGTCTTGAGGTCCCAGCGGGATCCTGCAAGCCAAAAATGAATTAAAAAATAAAACAATTGCAGAAAAATGTGTGCTATTCGCAAATTCATAGGATGAATTAAAAAAAGTGTGGGCTCCCCTACTTGTTATTAATTAACCCTCTGTGTGGGCCAGGGGGTGTACCTTAAAAATAGGAGGGGGCTCACAGGGCCTCCCTCTAGGGCTTATCTAAGTTCCAGGAACCGACACCTCCCCAGGGTACTGCTTATTATATATGTGGGTAGGCCCACTTTGCACATCCGCAACCCGGGAACTGCCACCTCCCCTGGGCAAAAGTAATTATATGGATGCCGGGGGGCTTGTGTGCCCCCCAAAACCCAGGGACACTACTCGTCCGGCCAAGCCATGGGGACCGCCACCTTAAATGAATTCTGAGGAGCCTGCACGGCACTCTGCAGCACCAGTACAGCCACCTCCCTGGGGCCACTGTTTGTGGTGTATGAGGGTGTACCCGCTAGGCCAGCCCCTGCCCTGGGGACCCTCACCTCCCTGGAGCTAAACATGAAATTGATGCAGGGGGCCCATAGAGCACCACACAGCACCGGGGACCGCCTCCTCCCCGGGGCAATTCTCTCAAATTAAGGGGAGGCACAGACCACCACGTTCCCCAGGCTTTGTACTGCAATGGAGCCATAGATGCCCCAGGGAACCGCCACCCCCCAGGGCTGGCTACTGCTATTTTCCTAGGTGCCCACCCCCAGGACATAGCTGTTTGCTGTGGCGTGGCAGGAGCTTTAACTGCTCACACCAAGCCTCAGCAAACTCTCCGCTACCAGGTAGCGAAAGTGGTGAAAATGCTCTTGCTTGCTGGAAGCTGAGCATTTCACGAATTGCTTTCAGACACAGGTAGCTGCATCTTTAGCAATTCCTTGAGTGTGAAATCAATGCTAGCTCCTGCATGAGGCAGGACGCTAGAAGGGATCCTAGGGGACTTCAGGCTCCCCCGTGGTCCCAGTGCAGACTTAGTGCCCTGGTGTCACACAGGAAAACCATGGCTCAGCCCCAGAGGAAGGGGTCACCGGGCCGAAATAAGTGGGAAAATCAGCTAGGGGAGGGGGACGACGCGGCCCAATCCCCTAATAAAAATAAGATTTAAAAAAGGACAACCCCTCCTGCTACTTCCAATAAGTCCCGCTCAGTGGGATTGCTGGGAGCTCATTGTAGGCCCAGCCCCCTTTCTCCACCACTCTATGAACGTGCCTCCTATTGCACTACTGGTTGGAGGATGAAGTCCTCTTTGCTGCTGACTTTTCTTGGCTGCTGGGAATCCTTGTGGGTCAATAATCCCTCCTGTACCCTCTGCAAGCCTCACACTGTGGGATAACTGAGAGATCGTCGGATGGCCTGCCCTCTTTCACCACCACTTTGCAAAAGCACCTCCTGGGGCACTACTTGTTGGGGGATGAAGTTCCCTTGGATGCTGAGGGTTGTTGGGGGCCAAGAATCCCTCCTGTGACCTCCAGTAAGTTGCACACTGCAGGATGGCTGAGAGCTTGTGGGAGACCCACCCCATTCTCCACTAGTTAGAAAAAAGAATTAAAAAAACGTTAGAAATTTACAGAAATAGACAAATGTTACAGGGACATTAGACTTAGGAATTACCATTAAAAATCCTAAGAAATTCACTGAAACATTAAAGGTTACAGGGATGTTAAAATTCAAAAATAGAATTAAAAGGATGTAGCCTTAGGACTAGAACGGGTAACCTCGAAGCGGGGGAGCTCTGTTCGAGTCTCGGCAACGATGCTCAACATCCTGTGATTCTGGGCAAATCACTTAATCTCCTTGTGCCTAACAAAAATTAATGTGCCCTTCTTTAACAAAACTAGTGCTCATCTAAAGCTCTCTGATACCCGATGTCTAGGGTCTAGTTAGCGCTGTATAAAAGTCACAAAAAAAGAAACGTATGAATTCACTGAAAAAAACAAAGGTTACAGGGACATTATAGTTAGGCTCAGATTTCACTAGTAGAAATCCATAGAAATTCTGCAGTTATAGTTACCTGAGCTACTTAAAACTTACGCCCCCTGAATGCACTACTTATGACCTCACATATTGCATCCTGCATGACATGTTGAGTCACATCCCTGATGACATCACTGATTACATCATCCCTTGAGTGTAAGTTTTTTCAAAAAATGTATATACTAAGCTACTAAGCTACTACAAAAGTTTAATTAGTTTAATTAGTATACTAGGTGTACTACTAATGAGTGGCACTACTCTAAACAGATGACATATGAGTGGGTGTGTGAATAACTGTATGTGTGAGTGAGTAGGTGTCTGAAAGGTTATATGAGTGAGTGACCAAGTGTGTAAGTGTGCTGTATGGGTGAGTGAGTGGTTCTTTGAATGGGAGTTTGGTTAATTGAGTTGGTGTGTTAATTGCTTAAGTGGTTGTGTGGGTATGTGAGTGAGTGTGTGATTGGTTGAATGGGCAAGAGATTGGCTGTGTTGAGAGCCTGTATGGATGAGTGAGATAGTGTGTGAGAGTTTCTATGGGTGAGTACGTAGATGTATGAGTACTTGTATAGGTCTATGAATGGGTATGTGACTGGTTATGTGATGTCATCAGTGATGGCACTGACCATGTTGCCATGAGTGATATAATATGTGAGGTCATAAGCAGTGCATTGCAGTGGCATAAGTTATGGTTAGCTCAGGTAACTTTACCTGCTGAATTTCCATGGTTTTGTAAGATTGATATCTGAGCCTAACTATAACTTCCCTGAAACCTTTGGTCTTTTCACGGAAATTCTAAGGTTTTTTGAAATTCTATTTACTAACTATAATATCCCTGTAATCGTTGTTTTTTTAAGTGAATTTCTACGGTGTTTAAAATTCTATTTCCTAACTATAACGTGCCTGTAATCTTGTTTTTTTTAAGTGAATTTCTATGTTTTTTTTAACTACTACGCTTGTTTGCAGAGTGGTGGAAAAAGGGGTTGGGCCTACAAACAACTCTCAACAATTCAGCTGTATAGGACTTACTGGATGTAACAGGAGGGATTCTTGGCTTCTAAGGACCCTCAGCATTCAAGGGGATTTCATACCCCAACCAGAACAGTGCCAGTAGGTGTGTTTTTAGAGTGTTCATCAAAGGGGGCGGACCTCAAATAATCTCTCAGCAATCACCCCTGTGGGACTTGCTGGAGAAAGTGGAGAGGTTGTTGGCCGCCAAGGACCCTCACCAGCCAGGGGGACATCATGACCTAACAAGTTGTGTTGGTAGACCTGAATAAACACGAAATGTCAGGTAAAGAACCCAGCCAAAGGAGAGAATTTTTCACTCAATATGAGTTAGAACATCAGCAGGAAAGAAAACTTTCTTTCTGGAGTTCCCTCACTCACTAGGGTTTCCCCACGGTGACATGCTTTTGCCCCACACTAAGGGGCCAATTAGGATGGCGGACGGACCTGCGTCTGTCCGCCACCCCAGAGGTGGAGGGACTGTCCGCAGGGGCAGCGGCGGTCCCTCCGTGCGAATTAGGATGTGACCGCCACCCTGGCGGTCACATCCTGTAATTTTAACATTGCGGTGGGTGCTGCTTGAAACAGCATCCGCCGCAATGTTAAAAATGCATGTTTAACATTTACATGCACAAAGCGGCAGGCACCGCGCGGTGCCTGCCGCTTTGTGCATGTAAATGCTGGGGGGTACCATAGGTACCCCCCATGTGCACCCCCCACCCCCGACACCGTGGGGGCCCGCAACAGGCCCCCAAACGCCAAAGTCCACATGCTTTTCCGCCGTGGAAAAGCATGTTTCCCCATGCATCCTAATTTCGCTGGCGCTGTTTGATAGACACCGCCAACATATCAGAGCTTTTCCGCCGCGTGGGGGGTCATTTCTCTCTCCGCAGCGGTGAATCCGCATCCTCCGGGCTGGTGGTGGCTTCCGCCAGCCCGGAGAATGCGGATTCACCGCAATCGTAATCGGGCCCATAGTCTTCACAAAAGTGCTCCTACGTAATACCGCAAGTCGTAGCACGCCTCAGTTCATAGAGGACTGAGATGGCCCCTATGATGAAGCATTTCACCGTGGGGAATCTCTGGTGAGTGAGGGGACTTAAGAAAAAAAGTTTTCTTTCCTGCTGATTTTCTAACTCAAATTGAGGGAAAAAATCTCTCCTTTGGCTAGGTTCTTTACCCGACATTTCGTTTTTTTTCAGGTCTACTATTGCATCAGGAGGGTGGACCTAGGTCATACCTCCACCTCTCCCTATTTGTTCTGGATTCTAACAAGTTGTGTGCCAGGAGGCCCCTTTGCAGGGCCAAAGGCCTGCAGTAGGGGTGACTTATCTATATCAGATGCAGTGTATTGGTAGCATGGCACACAGGGCTGTGTGCCATGCTGAGTGTTCATTTTTCTAGGCACCATGACCCGCAACCTGCAATAGCAGAGAGCATAGGCTTGGTGAGGGGTCCCCAATGTGGCATGCCCCGTGTTGCAGCCCCAGAGGACCCTCTTCAGTACCCATGCCCTAGGTACAAGGCGTACCTCTTTCTAGAGACTTACAGGAGTAAATTAGGTTGTGCCAATTGTGGTGTAGGTTTAGGGAAAGAATACTGGTACTGGGAACCTGGGTAGCAGGGACTCAGTACTTTCCAGTCAAAGTTGCATCAAAAGCCAGCCAAAATGTGGGAGGGGGTAACTGCAACAGAACTCCACTTTCCTACAACCCTCCTGTATTGCTCAAGGCAGAACCCTTGAAATTCAAAATAGCTCTCTGTGGCTAATAAAAAAGGTCTCCTCACTTAGACAGCTGCACTGATTGGAGCAGGCTGGACACTACCAAAACGATTCTAGTATTCATGAATTAAATATTTCAGATTTCATACAATTTAAGCAATAAATCTATCATGATTGGAATTGTATTTTTGCTCTTGGAAGCAGCCTATTAATGATAAAATCCTCTAAAATGATGAATGAAAGCCTAATCCAGACGTCTAGATGAGGGACAAGTTTTGGCTGTTTCTGATTTTGTTTACTAAAGAACATTGATTAACTGCCCCCCAAAAAAGCATTAAATCAGTAGGGCCTTGCTGATTCTTTTCATTACATTTGTATCAAGCTGCAGGTAGAAAAACTAGACTGTCTAGACAATAGTTTGTCAATCTCTCTTACGACATTGAAGCCGACTGCTGAACCAGGAGCTGCTGCTGGCAGCGAAAGAACTCATCAGGCAGAATTTGAAAAGTGATTTCTCAAAAACTGTAGGAAGTCAACAAACTTTCTCCTCACAATGCATTCACTGCATGTACTGAGCTCTAATCCACCTTGAATCAATCATTGCTTCTGTGTTTTAGAGCACCATTGAAAGAAAATAACATAGAACTGGGGCCAGATTTTTAAAAAAAGGCAATCAACACTACACAGCAAGGCAACTTGCTGTCCTGTGACAGGGAATGAGCAGGAATGCGCCTTGTCTACTTAGATATGACGTATTCTTGTTCTCTCCCTTCGTTGGCGCACTGAGTGTTGCCTCATGCCAACGTAAGCAGCCTTGTATCATGGTGCAAGGGTGCCTGCATTACAAGCAGAATTGTTTTAGTACATAAAAACAATCCTTTGAGGCATTGTCCTCTTTCTGTGTGTGCTTTCTATGTGTGTACTCTGGATTTACTAAGCCACAGAGAGCCAAGCTTGCGTGGAGTAGTACATCTCACTTATGACTTTGTGTTGCCTTGTGTTACCTTGCTTGACTTAAAGGCAATGCAAGGGCTTTGTAAATCTGTCCCCCAATGTTGTCTATTAATTCGTTCAGTCCATATCTGATTTGAAATTCACTTAGATTACCTTATCAGTCATAATAGTTCAATCCAATATCTTGTTTTTACAGTTATATGCTAGTCACACCAAATATATTAAACAATCCCCTCCCTTGCAATACGCTTTTTTTATTTGCTCATAAATTGATGACTCAGTGTGTTATTGTCATTGTGGTATGCTAGTCTTCTGACTTCAGTACTTTGATTCATCAAGTAAAAGAGGTGAACGCAGCTGATCAGAAATATTCAAAATATACTGCTAGAATCAGTGAGGTATCCAGTGTGTTATGGACCCTAGTGCAAGGAAGGCAACAGGCCCTCTTGATGCTTTTTGAAATGTAAAACACAGCAATAACATGATTTGCTGCGGCTCTCTGACCTCTGGGCCGTGGTATCACTGCACCTGCTGCTCCAATTGAAGCTACATCCTTGGCAAGAAGAAATCTACCATTGTATTTTGCACTATTATTATGTGAATTTATCTTGTTTGCAGTGGAGTAATATAATTAATCTTACCACGGTAACATGACACAGCCATTATAGGATTTTATATACTAGTAATAAGAGGAATATGGCACTGTCTACGGATTGGAGTTGGAATCCAAATGGAGTGATCATTAATTGTATCCAAAATTCTGATATTGCAACCCGTGGGAGTTTGGAGTTCAGTTGAAGATAATTTTGAATATTTTGTTTTTCAAGTTTCCTGACTTGCATGTGGTTTAGACTGAGAACATTCAAGACCCTAGGTCCTACTCAGTGATCTTCTGTCATGTAGATTGCCTACATTGGCATAAAAATCGGCACTACAGCTCCCATAACACTGCTGTGATGAACACGCCCAGGGGGCGGGGACTGTTGAAACATGTGCGTTCTTTTGTGACTGGTAACCATTAAGCCATTGAAAAAGAGAGCTCTGCTCTCGAAACGCGTCTGGCAAATAACTTTTTGATGACCCCGATGCTGGAAGCTTGCTGTCAAGCTGACAATAGTAAAGAAGTTTTTGGATCCATCAGTGATGTCATTTGAGATGTCATCAGTGATGTCATCAGTGATGTCACTGACCATGTCATGAATGATGTAATATGTGACATCATCAGCAGTGGATTGCGGGTGCGCGATATATAGTTAGTGCAACTAACTATATATGGAATTTCAATGGTTTTGTGTGAGTAAAATAAGGTTTTTTAAATGCTAATTCCTAACTATATATGGTCTATAACCTATGGTTTTTTCAGTGAATTTTCAAGGTTTTTTAAATGCTAATTCCTAACTATATATGGTCTCTAACCTATGGTTTTTTCAGTGAATTTCAATGGTTTTTTAATAGCAAATATCATAAGCTGTCGAATGTCAAGTACGTGGTAAGTAAAAACATTTTCGTGTTCATGCACACTGATCTGCTTTGAATGCTGCCCCCCCCCTCATTTCTATTACGAGTACTCTCTCTTTGCAGATAGTGAAGGGTAGTTAACGCAGGCCTTTGCCCCCGTTGTAATCCGTCGTGCCTGCTTCTCTCTCCATTTGATTGATTGTTATCCAAGCATTTACTGTTTTAGAATTGGTTCTCTTTGGTTCATTCTCTATTTACAAACATGCACAGAGTCGCAATACTCTGTTTAGTCTTTGCAGATAGTGAAAAATCGTGTAAAAAAACAAAAGGAATCGAGCAAAATCAGTAGGCCACTAATGGGATCTCTTTTTGACCTCGCTAAAATAGAAACATTAGGAACAACCCCTCATGATTGCTCGTGGAATGGCCACGACGGAGCTACGAGATGGTGGTGCCAGCTTCAGTCTGAAACATCCAGAAACACTGTAGACTACCAATTCGATCAGTTCCGGTAGCGCCCCAACGTGACCCGGTAGAGAAGAACTTGCCCTCCCCTCTTTGACTGATGGTTCTTGTTGCCTGTCCCTTCTGTTGTCATTTAACAGAACTATTTAGCCTGCTGAAAGGGGTTGTGTTCCGACCGCTGGTTGGTGGAGACATTTTGACTATATTCTGAACCTGCGTTGTCGCGTAATGCGTCATATGACGCGCCGCGTTAGCGCATCCGGTAGTGCTCCGATGCGCGAAGCGCAGTTTCCCGGAAGCGATCCGGGGCGCGGCGTGCAGCGCGTAACGTAAGCATAACAGGTCATGTGACTTGTTAATAAAACTTTTCATTGGTTCATTTTACTTTTCTTATTCTAATGATGAAAGGCTTGGTCATATGACCTAAAAATTACACTTTTTATTACTTTCGAACATTATTTTTTCTTAAACATATATGTTATAATGTTCCAGGCTAATGTACTTTCCCGGAAAATTTACAACTGTCCTGCAAGTAAAATATATTCCTTTTTCGAGAAAAAGGGCGTTTCTTCGTCCCATGACGGAGCCGTTGAGCAAAAGAGGCTCGGCCTGCTGTCTTAGTCGCCGATACGCCTGAATATCAGATTCTTCTCGATCACTTTATGTTGCAGGAGTAGAAAACACAACAGCCCTTGACCATTTATCTTTACTGCGTTCCTGCGTATTATACCTTTTACCCTTCATGTAATTGGACTGCTTTATTTCACTTGCCTTTTACTGATTCGAAAACAGTGACTATTATTAAAAACTTTACCAATGTAAATACTACTACCATGTTTTCTTTTAAAAACCTTTATTGTGAAAATGTCAGTATACAAATACGGGCCTATAACCACGTGGGTCGGCCAAGGAGCAAACTGTAATCGTATATGATGAGGAGACATTTACACTGTAGAGGAACGTAACGGGCGGGCCATTAGGTTGCAAGAAATAACGTGCCTAACAGTTGCGGAATCGGTGGACGTACATTTTATAATTAAAATACGACAGGGCCAGTTACAATAAAATTATCTAGATATACATTTGAGGGCAAGTACCATGGGTGACGTTAATTCGAACTTTCAATAGTATAGTAATCAATAACACATCAGAACTTAATATCAATAGGGCAGGTCCAGGATATAGTCAAAATGTCTCCACCAACCATCGACTATGATGATGTTCATATGCTGTATTTATTAGAGTAACACTCATCTGTCCACATGAAATTAATTTGCCACAATCTAAACATGTCATTTTAATCTTTCCAAAGTTCTTCTGAATATTTGGGACCGTTTCCCTTGCCTCTGATGCTGTCAGTGCCACTTCTTTGGTGAATGTACTGGCAGGTCGGGGGTTGTCCTCCAAATCTCTCTTTTGTGCACCACTATAATTAATCGGTGCCACCTCTCCATATGACGATGCATGGTATAATTACCATAACTATATATTTTTTCGGTTCCTCTGGAGAGTACATCGTGGCAGATGAGGCAGGTAACGTACCGGGCATTTACCTTTTTTGCATGTAAAGGAAAGGAAAAAAAATTCGAGCGTCCGAGTTCTAAGGTGTCCCAGGGCCATTTTAGTGGACCAGGCCCAAATCCAAAGAACAGGCCGCCATTTTGAGAGTCCTGTTGCAGCCGCCTGTCGCTGTAGCAGCAAGAGCGGGCGAAACTCAGCTAGACGGCGCTCCACTGCAGATGAAGTGCCTCAACCTGGAGAGGCGGGAGAGGCTCGTTTGCGCCGCCTCCCCCCCCCCTTCGGGCACCCCACGCCGTCTTTCGGCGCAGCATTGTAGGATGGCCACACCAGTGCAGCAACTTGCTAGACACCACCTCGGTGCCATCCGGATCTCGGCGCCCCACTGCAGATGAAGTGCCTCCACATGGAGAAGCGGGAGAGGCTCGTTTGCGCCGCCTCCCCCCCCCCTTCGGGCACCCCACGCCGACTTTCGGCGCAGCATTGTAGGATGGCCACACCAGTGCAGCAACTTGCTGGACACCACCTCGGTGCCAACGAATCTCAGCGCCTTGTGGTGTCTTCCATTCCGAAAATATTGTTGGCAGCATTTTGAAAGGAAAGATAAACAGCCGTTTGTGGCCCTCACTACACCGTTCTCCTAGTGAGTCTCACATTGTTACATTTAGGAAGAATGTTGAAGAGTAGTATGTTGAAAATCTGAAGCCATTGTTCTACAAACCCTCGACCAGCCTTGGATGGAAAAATCCTGAAGAATGTACAAACTGAAAACCAGTTTTTGTCTGTATAGCATCAGCAGCAACGCTTGAGTCAGCTTTGTGTGAAGCCGCCATTTTGATTCAATCAATAGCGTCCCCCTGCACACATTCAGGGACCTGGTCGTGTCTTCAGGTCAAACGGATTGTGGGACAAGATGCACAAAGGAAAAGGAAAAAAGTTCCGCCGGACCCCGGGAGGCGGCCGCCTATGTCATGGGCGATCTTAGGCCACACCAGGGCAATAGTGAAGCTGCAGCAGGTGCAAATAAGCTTCAGACAATGTTACAAGCGCTGCTCAGAACTCTCAACTATGACACCACCTCGGTGCCATCCGGATCTTGGCGCCTTGTGCTGGTTCCGGCCTATTCACACATCGGTCCGCTACTGACGCCACCTCACAGGCCAACGGGGCACCCCACGCCGACTTTCGGCGCAGCATTGTAGGATGGCCACACCAGTGCGGCAACTTGCTGGACATCACCTCGGTGCCATCCAGATCTCGGCGCGTTGTGCTGCCTTCGGCCTATTCGCCGCAAGTGCGCAAGCAACTCAGCTGCATAGCGAGTGAAACACCAAGGGGCGCCCCACTGCAGCCGAGGAACCTCCATCTTGGGGGCGACGCACAGCATCACATTGCTTTCCAATGCAGTCAGATCCTCAAACAGCCCCCACTGACTGACGCGAACTCACAGGCCAACGGGCGCCCCACGCCGACTTTCGGCGCAGCATTGTAGGATGGCCACACCAGTGCGGCAACTTGCTGGACACCACCTTGGTGCCATCCGGATGTTACAAGCGCTGCTCAGAACTCTCAACTATGACACCACCTCGGTGCCATCCGGATCTTGGCGTGTTGTGCTGCCTTCGGCCTATTCGCACATCGGTCCGCTACTGACGACGCCTCACGTGCCAACGGATTTTCTACGCTTTTTATAGCCCTATGCCGCATAACAGGTCATGTGACTTGTTTATAAAACTTTTCATTGGTTCATTTTACTTTTGGTTTCCTAATGATGGAAGGCTTGATCATATGACCTAAAATAACACTTTTCATTGGATTAAAACATTTTTTTTTCCCAAACGATGAAAGCCCCACCTTGTTTCTGGATGTTTCAGACTGAAGCTGGCGTCAGCATGAAAGCACCACCATCTCGTGGCTCCGTCGTGGTCATTCCGCGAGCAATCATGGCAGCCGCTCCCCACTGGAAACCTGCAGGAGTCGGGGGCCCCCAAGACTTTTGTAGAATCTTCAAGGCTGAGGGGACGCTTTCGAGAATGGGGTCCAAGACCTAGCAGACAAGCGTCCGAGTTCCAAGGTGTCCCAGGGCCATTTCAGTGGACCAGGCCCAAAAAGGAAAGAGCCTGCCGCCATTTTGAGAGTCATGTGGCAGCCGCCTATCGCTGCACCGCAAGAGTGGGCGCAACTCAGCTGAATGGCGGATTTTGGCACAGTGTACCAAAAGCGGGCGGAATGGCAAATGAAACGGTAAAGGGGCGCCCCACTACAGCAGACGAGCCTCCACCTGGGGAGGCCCGTTCACGCCGCCTCACCCCCCCCCCCGGGGCGCCCCACGCCATTATTCGGAGCAGCATTGTAGGATACCAAAACCAGTGCGGCAACTTACTGGACATCACCTGGGTGCCATCCACATCTCAGCGCGTTCTGCTGCCTTGGGACTATTCGCACAACAGACCGCTACTGACGAGGCCTCCCCCCGCATCCCCCGGGACGCCCCACGCCGTTTTTCGGAGCTGCATTGTAGGATACCAAAAACCAGTGCGGCACCCAGGTAACATCACCTGGGTGCCGTCCAGAACTCAGCACGTTGTGCTGCCTTGGGACTATTCGCACAAAACACAGCTACTGACCATTGTTGCTTCTTTTTTCAAAAAAATGTTTAAATGTATTTACTGTTTTTGTTGCGTTGTATATATTTATAAGTTATTAAAGTTTTATAATCCTACTACTTTGTTGGAGTGCTATATATTTTTAATGTGACACATAATTGTAAAAACTTTGATGTACAAAGAGGCATCCCTGGAATCTTCCGCTTCAGGCTGGGTCCCCTCCCCAATCACAATACAGGATGGTTTTCAGATAGTAGGAACGCGTGTGGTGTGACGGATCTCATCGGGTGGGGGCCTTGATCTACTGTAACTCCTTTGAAGAGGGGTGATTCTTTACAGCTGGAGCCATAAACTACATCTGCAGGGCTAGGTAATAGCCTGGGACCGGCCTGGACAATCGGACACATAGGAAGAGGAGTGTCAGAGGGTGCGGTAGTGAATAGGGCGAAAGGGAGGTGTCGAGCGGGCACAGGGTGTGATTCTCAGGGAAGAGCAGCGCAGATGGGGGGAGGTTTATTGCCCATGCATAAGACAGAGAGCGGGGGTGACCAGTGCCTGGGGGAGATGCTTGCGAGGGTGGGGAGCCATGCTAAGGATCGACAGCGTGCAGAGAGTGGGTCTGGTCAAGGCATCTAAAATGGCTGCCGTGCACGACAAAAGTGTGGCATTTGAAAAAAGGCAAGATGGCGCAGACAATGTTTATCAACACTTCCTGATTTCCTTCGAATCGAACGTTAACAGACGTTATCTCTCCCACACTACCGGTCCCCCTGGGCTTAAACGCCGAGATAGTAGGGACTGCATCCCGTGGAGATACGCCGAGACGTCACTCAGCAGAAAAAAAAAAAATAATCAAAAAAAGTCTATAAACATACAATAAGTTAAAAGTCAATCATTCTTGTTTCCTTGTAGGACGCTCCCCAGTCCGCTTTCCGTTACGCGTACCGGGCGCACCCCACGAAAAAAAACGATGTTTTTTTTTTTTTTTTTTTGCTCCGCGGGGCCCTTTTAAAGCCTCCACATCAAACCTAGGGGGTCAGGGAGGATCTACTATGCCCCCTTATGGTCATTTGCCCCTTCGCTTTGGCCTCCTCTTGTCTCTCGATCCTACCGAGAGACAAGATGGCGGCCGCTACGGACTGTTTGGAATGTTTACAGACACCGGAGAGCCAACCAGCTTCGTTTCGCAAAGCTCCGTAACGCGAAAAGTACGCGAAACGGATCGCTGCCCGGAGCGCTGTCACAGATATATATCTTTTTTTGAACGTTAATTTCTCAAAATCCACTGGAGCACATATATTGAGACCTAGCAAAGGCACATCGGGCTACCAGTCCCTACAATTTTGCCAAGTTTCGTGCAAATCCATTCAGCCGTTCGGGCTAAAAGTGAGGCCAACCGCCCTATGGAAATTAACATGGGAAAAACGTGTTTTGGGACCCCCCTTTTTTCTCGGCCCCCCCTTGACGAACCCCCCCCCCCAATTTTCAGGGGCTGCTCGGAAACAAAATGTTCCATTTTCCTGAAAATTTCAGCCAATTCCGTCCACAAACGCCAAAGTTATTAGACATAGAATTTTCAAATATCCCATAGAGAAAAAATCCTAACTATATATACCTACTGGCGACCGCCAGTAGGTAATATATATATTATATAACAATTTGGTTACGTTATATAGACGATGTCTTTTTGTTGTGGAGAGGGGACAATGAAAGTGCAAATGCTTTTTTACATGATATCAATGTGAACAAAATGAATTTGAATTTTACTTCAAACATGAGTTGTACTGAGGTGGAATTCTTGGACACAAAGGTTTATGTAGAAAATGGTGAATTACATACAACATTGCATAGAAAACCTACAGCAGGTAACTCAACATTACATGCTTCTAGTGCCCACCCCAGACACCTAATTGACAGCATTCCCTACGGTGAGCTTCTTAGAATAAAACGCATATGTAGTGATGAGAAACAACAAACTATATGTATGCAAGAAGCTGTGGAAAGATTCCGTAGGAGAGGTTACACGGCAAAAACTCTACAAAGGGCTTTGGACAAAGCCAAAAGTAGATCTAGGGTATCACTATTACCTAATGCAGAAGAAAATGCCTTGCAAGAAAATGAAAATACCTCTAAGATACCCAGGCTGATACTAACCTACAATAACCAGCACCGTCAAATTCGCTCAATAATTAATCAAAATTGGGCGATAGTGCAGACAGATGTAGTCATAACATCAGAATTGCCTAAAAAACCCACAATAACCTTTCGGAGAGGCATTTCGAGACCTGGGTACCAAGAAGAAGAGCAGTCTTTGGTTACCGGAAAAACAGGGTTTCTTTAAATGTTCATCCTGCCGGGCATGTAAATTTGGAATAACTACCAAAAAGTACACCACACCTTTCAGCCCGAGGGAGTTCAAAATTCAGGGATGCTATGACTGCAAGACGGAATATGCAGTTTATATTCTGACGTGTACCTGCGGGCTCAGATATGTGGGTAGTACCAAGCAGCAGGTACACGTCAGAATTTTGCAACATCTCAGTGCTATCGTGAATAACGACAGTACATATCCTGTTGCAAGACACTTTAAGGCAGTCCACCAAAACAACTTGGCAGATTTAAAGTATCTTGTCATCGGAGCAGTGAATGAGAATCCGTGTGGTGGTAACAGAGAAAAAAGCCTTAGACAGCTGGAATCTAAATTTATTGTAGAACTAGATAGTAGACAGCCCAATGGTTTGAATAATACAGAGGATTTACACCATTTCCTGTAAGACAACATCTATCTATATATATTCTTTGAGGTTAGGACATGACCGTTTAAGTTTTTCTCAGACCCTTAGGTTTCTGAAAACTAGTCTGAAAACCATACTGCGGCCCTAGTTAGGTTTCCACACTCTTTTCTAAAAAATACTTTTTCAATTTTGGTTTTAGTCTTTCACGTTATAAGTATAATTACTTTTATCTTATAAATTTTAAAAAAATCTCACAAAGCTTGTAAATATTAAGTTTTCCTTTTTTCCCTTTTAAAAGGAAACAACACTATTATGGAATGGGAAAATATCACTGTAATTTTTGCACTTTAATCGAAAAAATACTATTATGCTGCTATAAAACATTATATGCACTTTATTTGTAGGTTTGCACATGAGCTCTATTTTGCACAACTCTCCATGTTGCCTAGATCAACATTGATGAAGTTAGGTCCTTACTATTTGGGAATTCATTCCGGAATTTGTGTATAACCATAAAATTGAGGTATCAATATTTTATAATATATTTCTATTTTTATATTGTATATAGAATGCATATTTATTTTTATATATATAGATATATTTTTTCAAATTATATGAGGGAAGTATTTTGTATATATATATATTTTTATATGCTGTTGATACACTCATGAAAAATTATGGAGCTATACGAATAAGTGACCTTGACTGCAAATTAGGATATGTTCTGTGTCAAGATATCAAATATATCGGTGCGTCATGTTTTATTTACTATTTTTTATGACTGAGCATTTATGCTGTTAGGTTGTTGTGATATGAAATACAACTATATTGGGTAAATTGGTTTTAGAGCTAAGAAACTACAAAACCCAGCATACATTGGTATATAGTATTTTTTCTATGTTTAACACTGAGATGAGGTGAAAGCATCACGCCAAAAATGTATAAAAATAAAAAGCGGACCATTTGTTTGTTACATTGAGAAAGAATACGGAGGTATTCGAAACGCGTCTGGCTATAATTGGATAATAAAGACCTGCTGATCCACAAAAATTGGAGTCTGTAATCCGTTCCTTTGGTTTTGTCCCGGCTGGGCTCTGCAGAAGGGAAACGGAGATATTTCTATATATATATATATATATATACATATATATATATATATATATATATATATATATATATATATATATATATATATATATATATATATATATATATATATATATATTACCTACTGGCGGTCGCCAGTAGGTATATATAGTTAGGATTTTTTCCCTATGGGATTTTTGAAAATTCTATGTCTAATAACTTTGGCGTTTGTGGACGGAATTGGATGAAATTTTCTGGAAAATGGAACATTTTGTTTCTGAGCAGCCCCTGAAAATTTGGGGGGTGTTCGTCCAGGGGGGGCCGAGAAAAAAGGGGGGTCCCAAAACGTGTTTTTAACATTGAGTTTTCCATAGGGCGGTTGGCCTCACTTTTAGCCCGAACGGCTGAATGGATTTGCACGAAACTTGGCAAAATTGTAGGGACTGGTAGCCCGATGTGCCTTTTGTAGGTCTCAATATATGTGCTCCAGTGGATTTTGAGAAATTAACGTTTAAAAAAAGATATATATCTGTAACAGCGGACCGGGCAGCGTCCCAGGACGCGTACTTTTCGCGCAACGGAGCTTTGTGAAGCGAAGCTGATTGGTTCTCCGGCGTCTGTCAACATTCCAAACAGTCCGTAGCGGCCGCCATCTTGTCTCTCGGTAGGATCGAGAGACAAGAGGAGGCGAAAGCGAAGGGGCAAATGACCATAAGGGGGAATAGTAGATCCTCGCTGACCCCCTAGGTTTGATGTGGAGGTTTTAAAAGGGCCCCGCGGGGCAAAAAAAAATAATAATAATAATAATCGAACAGCTGAATGGATTTGCACGAAACTTGGTAAAATATTAGGGACTGGTAGCCGATGTGTCTTTGCTAGGTCTCAATATATGTGCTCCAGTGGATTTTGAGAAATTAACGTTCAAAAAAAGATATATATCTGTAACAGCGCTCCGCTTCGCGTAACGGAGGTTTGCGAAGCTGATTGGTCATTCTGTCACTGGGCTATAGTTGGGCTACATCTGGCTGATATTTGGGCTACATTTGTTTTTTTGTGTGTCTGGCGGCCATCTTTGGGCTACATTGGGCTACATTGGGCTTCATTGGGCTACATTGGGCTACATTTGGGCTCCAACATATATATAGGCCAATGTAGCCCAATATATATTTTTCAAAGTTAATTTTCGTAAAAACCACTGGAGCATATATCTTGAGACATAGCAAAGGCACATCGGGCTACCAGTCCCTACAATTTTGCCAAGTTTCGTGGAAATCCATTCAGCCGTTCGAGCTAAAAGTGAGTCCAACCGCCCTATGGAAATGAAGGAAATGAATGGGTAATTTGTAATTAGCAAATAGCTAATCGCAAACTAGGAATGGTAAAGAATCGCTATTTATTCCTTAAAGTTCGCTATTTAGGAAATGCAAAAAACTTTGATGATACATATGGCGGTTCATCTCTAACAAGATAAGAAGCATAGGGATACATTTATGATGACTGGCGCATCACCAGGGATGTGTTAGTCATTCTGTGCCGCTGTTCCGTCACCTATGGTGTGCTGCATTTACAATGCGGCGCATCATGGGGCAAAAACAGCACAGATGCGTGATGTATCTGTGCCGTAAAGGTGGCGCATTGCTGGAGTTGTATCGCAAGTGTGATGAAGCTCCAGCAAGGGTCGGGGGTGCCCCTGTCGCAGGGTTTCTGTTCTCACACAGAACTGTGGACAGAGGATTGGAACCTCGGCGAATTAGGGTGTTCCAAAACTCACGTTAGTAATCAAAAACTCCTTAGCAAGCTAGGTACAGTGTCACATTGGATATAACAAACTCTCAATGTTTAGACAATCCAGAATATGAACTTATAGTACCTCAGGATACGTGGAACTCATGAACAGTCGGTCGTTATATATTTCTTAGAAACCAGAACATGGAGTTAAGAAGAACACATGTGTATTTGAAATGTTTATTTACTAATGCCGTCTTCTCAGGCGTAGTATCTTAGATAATACAAGTACACATATTATCAGTAGCAAAATTACCAGCATAGTTACTAGTACATAAAAAGCGAATGGTGATAGTATGTTAACATGCTGTAAATGAATAAGAGTTAGCAACACTTATAAGCAGCCGCGGGCCGTGGAGGGAGTTACGGTGAGGCAGGGAGGCGGGGAGGGGGAGAAGCAGGGTGGAGAATACAAGTACACATATTATCAGTAGCAAAATTACCAGCATAGTTACTAGTACATAAAAAGCGAATGGTGACAGTATGTTAACATGCTGTAAATGAATAAGAGTTAGCAACACTTATAAGCAGCCGCGGGCCGTGGAGGGAGTTACGGTGGGGCAGGGAGGCGGGGAGGGGGAGGGGCAGGGTAGAGAGGGCTCCACCCTGCTTCTCCCCCTCCCCGCCTCCCTGCCTCACCGTAACTCCCTCCACGGCCCGCAGCTGCTTATATCTCACCCTCCCTAATACACATATTATATTATTTGCTAAGAAGGTCTCTTTGTGTTGGTTTAGGGCGTGCCCATACTTTAGTGTCTTAGATTTGAAGGAATCACATCAGCATACACCAGCTCTCTCTTCATGTGAACCGCATCAACTGTTGTGTATGTGTGTTCGGCAAAGCAATATAAAACCCGCCTCATGCCCAGAATTGGCAGAAGTTGCACTTATGTTATGAGTATGAAGTCGTGGAGATCAGACCTCATAACAATTCTGTATCATGTTGTTCTTGAAACTTTAGCACTCGCTGTACAGATATAGTTTAACAAGCAAAGCAGATAGTAGAGCAATAACATATTATTCTCATGTAAACCACGATGAACTACTAGGTGGAAAGCTAAAGCAACAACTAAGTGTCGTGTGCAGAAGTTGCAAAAAAGGAAAAATGGCGTTTAAACCGGTAATGAGCCCATGCTAACTTAACACGGTGTAAAGATATCCAGGACCTAGATGACACCTCCCCATGATCCGGAAACGAACTGAATAAGATAATAGAAGTGCCATCTCATGAGAGCAGATTGCAAGTTTATATGTGGACGGTCCGCAAGGTAAAGCATTAAAAACTAGGAAAATGTAATGCTAAAGAAAAATAAAACAGCCAAGTACTTTATCGAGTCTTAAGCCAATAGGCAAGGTAAATAATAAAAACTTGACAAATAAGTCAATGAATTGTCAATGAAATGCTAGTACTCAGCATATCAAACATGAAAAAGGTCTATGACATAACTGTGTATGCAAAATAAGCTGCAACAGCCTCCAATAGGAAGTCACCGTCTTCATCCGAAAACAGTTCAGCCATCCAATTTAAAAGCGGAAAAGAACATACGTGCTCTCCCAGCACCGGATCCTCTATCACCATCAGAGGACAGCTCGGTGGGTTTTCAAGAAAGCTCTGTTCCAAGAAAGACTGTGCTGCCGCCAGTAAATTCCAGGGACCAATTAGTCCATGCATCAATGCCACAGCCATAATCCTTTCGCCAGGACAAACCAACTCGTGAGTAATGATAGGAGTCATCAGCTGATTGAAGTCGACGTCAGGAGAAACCGGTCCGCAGAGACACAAATCAATGGCCCAATCGAAATCACAGGTCAGGCAGTGAAATACAGGCTGGACACAGGTGAAGTAGGAGAATCGAAAAGATAATCCATATGCCGTGCTTAATATCGCCAACGGCATTGTGCCATAATATTCTAGCATGCGATTGCGGAACAGTGTCAGCAGCTGCAGGGTGGGAGGTTGCATAGGAGGGACATCCATATTTAAAAATGTAAAAAAGCACAAGAGCGTCCGCTGGTAATGCAAGTAAAAATGCCAATCCACGAAGCAGAGTGGAGAAAATAGAATGAAAGAAAGCAGGGATGACTCCAAAGATTTTCTCAAATGAAGTCACGAGACCACTGGTAACAACTTTAAAAAAGTGCGCCAGGGCCTTTGTGGAGGATGCGTTAAAGATAGTCCGAACCATCTTGCTGAAATTGAAAGGCAAATCTGAATTGAAAAGGGTCTGCACCTCTGTACGGGTGTTCGCTATGTGAAGCACGAAAGTTTCACGGGCCGAACTCAAGGCCACCTCTCTCTGAGACAAAAGAGCTCTTATTCTTGCCATGCCGTTGAAATCTCTCCCAAGGTTGGTATTTGTGGCCAGATTGAAAACTCCCTATGTTCATGTGTGGGAGGAAATAGAACATTTCTGCAGCAAATAACCCGTTCACTTACTGTTACGATAAAAGGAATACTTTTAATTAACTCAGAACAATCTTCATTATTGAGCATCAAATAACTACCATTTTCCAACAACTTGAACGTGGGGATGATAGCAGGAACTGGCGTGCCTTGCAACACGCAAGCCATATTTGGTCGGTGTTTGTTGCATGAACCGTGTAACTGTATGTGCCTACACATTAGTGAATGATCTGGCGTCTCAGTGCATTCCTCTCCATTCAGATAAACTTCTTGATCATCTTTGAAACATCTGTATGTGTATGGAAGCGACCAGACCTCATGAAGAAAAGCACTACCTAAAGGTTCATAACGACCTATTGGTATATATTTCATACAATTTGAAAACTTATATAAAGCAAAAGGCAGCGTTATTAAACCGTGGATAAGGCACGTTGCCAAAAAACCCGCAATCCTCTGCTGATGATGTCACTGAGCATGTCATGAATGATGTAATATGTGACATCATCAGCAGTGGATTACGGGTAATAGTATCTCTAGTTTACTCCCCTATAGCTGTCTTTCTTTTAACATAAGTGTCTGTTTCCTTCCCTTATACTTACTGTTTTTGGTTCGCTTCCGGTTCGCGTACCGGCGAGCGAACTGGGAAGCGAACTAAGAGAAATAGAGGTTGGCACAGTTCCAAATATTGTACCAATTTTTTAATAACGGGGAGGTAGTTCTGAAAAGAACTTTTTTTTTATTGTTTTTGTTGTTTTATATTTTTTTTATTATTTTTCGGAACATTTTTTTACTTTTTTTGAATTTTTCAGAACAGTTTTATATTTTTTGGGGTTTTTCTTGGAGGGGGCAATGAAAACGATTCATTGTAAAGGGCTCAACAGGAGCAACAAAACAAAAAAAAAGTATTTATTATTTTGGGCGTTTCGTACAAACTTGCATATGATAGTCAATAGCTCTGTTGATCAGAGTGATGCTTCTTTCTCCGTAGCAAATGAATCCATCGCAAAATACGCAGATGTGTTTTACTTCACCAAATCTCATTTGTATATTTGGCACCATCTCCCTGCCCTCTGGTCCCGTTACTTCCGGTACAACAGATCTTCTGGCCATAATAGGGAGATTATCTAGGTCGTTCCGAAACTGTGCAGCACTGTAGTTGTTAGGATGCCACCTAGTCATATGGCGATGCATTGTGTAGTTTCCGAAACTGTATTTTTTCTCGGTTCCTCTGGACAGTCTATCTTGACATATAAGGCAAGTTACGTATCTTGCATTTACTTTTTTCTGACCTTTGGGAATTTTAAAAAATTGCCAAATGAAGTTTTCTTTCCGGTGAGACGTCCTGGGCTCCTCAGGCAAAAACTGCCTCTCTTCGTGCTCGTCGTCCTGTCCCTCTTCTTCCTCTTCTTGCTGAAGTATAACTTGAGCAGGTGGTCCACTCCTCCTTGGAGGTGGTGGAGGTGGTGGGGAAGCACCAGCTGAAGCTACTAAAGATGCCATTGCTCAGTGATCACAAAGGGTCTTTCTCTCACAATGATGAAAGTCAGAGTGAGGAAAGAAGGAGGGATTTTCATCATTTGGGAAAAACAAGAGTTCTCAACCAATGAAAAGTGTTCATTTTAGATTATATGACCTAGTCTTACATCATTAGGAAACCAAAAGTGAAATGAACCAATGAAAAGTGTTATTACCAAGTCACATGACCTGCTGTGTTTACGTTAAGCGCTTTGCAGGGCCTCCCGGTTTGCTTCCAGAAACCTGCGCTTTGCGACTCGCTTCGCGTACCAGTTCGCTAACGTAGCACGTCATATGACGTATCACGCGACAACGTGAAACGTCATGCGGACGGGAGACGTCACGATGTTGTTTTCTAACGCGGCAGTTGCGGTAAAGAAACGTTTACCGGCTCGCGGTCTATTTCGCGGCATCAAGGTCAGCTAACGGGAAGCTTCCCGATTCGCGAAGCGGGAACGAAGAAAAAAAAATATTTAAAAAAAAAATTATTCATAAACATAAAATATATTTTTGGATTTAAAGAAGAATACATTTTACAGCTACAGATATTAGCTGTTAAAAAACCAATGAAATTCACTGAAAAAACCATAGGTTATAGACCATATATAGTTAGGAATTAGCATTTACAAAACCTTGAAAATTCACTGAAAAAACCATAGGTTATAGACCATATATAGTTAGGAATTAGCATTTAGAAAACCTTATTTTACTCACACAAAACCATTGAAATTCCATATATAGTTAGTTGCACTAACTATATATCGCGCACCCGCAATCCACTGCTGATGATGTCACATATTACATCATTCATGACATGGTCAGTGACATCACTGATGACATCACTGATGACATCTCAAATGACATCACTGATGACATCACTGATGACATCTCAAATGACATCACTGATGACATCATGACACACCAATACCAGTTACTACATACGCACTCACTGATTCCTACGTCTACACACACATTCACTCATTCACCCATACAATGACTCATACATACAGTCAGTTATTATTACAACACTATCATATGCACTCATACACCTATGCAGACAGTCACACACTGCCACTCATCCATGGAGTTACTCACACACCAAGTCAGTCCTGTAAAGAATCAATCACACTTCCATTTCTTCATCTATACAGTTAAACACAGAACACCATACTTCAGTGACATCACTGATGACATCACTAATGACATCTGAAATGACATCACTGATGACATCTCAAATGACATCACTGATGACATCATGACACACCAATACCAGTTACTACATACGCACTCACTGATTCGTACGTCTACACACACATTCACTCATTCACCCATACAATTACTCATACATACAGTCAGTTATTATTAGAACACTATCATATGCACTCATACACCTAGTCAGTCCTGTGAAGAATCAATCACACTTCGATTTCCTCATCTATAGTTAAACACAGAACACCATACTTTTCACACATATACTAACACATACTTACTCTCTTATACAATCACTGATACAAGTACACATTGATATGCACAGAGTCACACACCTCCCAGCCAGCCACACACACACTCAGTCTTCCATACATCCAGTCATTCTTCAATATGTAAAACGTATTTAAACTTTACAAAAACACACAGACACTAGATGATGTCATCAGTGATGTCATTTGAGATGTCATCAGTGATGTCATCAGTGATGTCACTGACCATGTCATGAATGATGTAATATGTGACATCATCAGCAGTGGATTGCGGGTGCGCGATATATAGTTAGTGCAACTAACTATATATGGAATTTCAATGGTTTTGTGTGAGTAAAATAAGGTTTTCTAAATGCTAATTCCTAACTATATATGGTCTATAACCTATGGTTTTTTCAGTGAATTTTCAAGGTTTTGTAAATGCTAATTCCTAACTATATATGGTCTATAACCTATGGTTTTTTCAGTGAATATATATATATATTCACTGAAAAAACCATAGGTTATAGACCATATATAGTTAGGAATTAGCATTTAAAAAACCTTATTTTACTCACACAAAACCATTGAAATTCCATATATAGTTAGTTGCACTAACTATATATCGCGCACCCGCAATCCACTGCTGATCATGTCACATATTACATCATTCATGACATGGTCAGTGACATCACTGATGACATCACTGATGACATCTCAAATGACATCACTGATGACATCACTGATGACATCTCAAATGACATCACTGATGACATCATGACACAGCAATACCAGTTACTACATACGCACTCACTGATTCCTACGTCTACACACACATTCACTCATTCACCCATACAATCACTCATACATACAGTCACTCATTATTACAACACTATCATATGCACTCATACACCTATGCAGACACTCACACACTGCCACTCATCCATGGAGTTACTCACACACCTAGTCAGTACTGTAAAGAATCAATCACACTTCCATTTCCTCATCTATACAGTTAAACACAGAACACCATACTTCAGTGACATCACTGATGACATCTCAAATGACATCACTGATGACATCTCAAATGACATCACTGATGACATCATGACACACCAATACCAGTTACTACATACGCACTCACTGATTCCTACGTCTACACACACATTCACTCATTCACCCATACAATCACTCATACATACAGTCACTCATTATTACAACACTATCATATGCACTCATACACCTAGTCAGTCCTGTGAAGAATCAATCACACTTCGATTTCCTCATCTATACAGTTAAACACAGAACACCATACTTTTCACACATATACTAACACATACTTACTCTCTTATACAATCACTGATACAAGTACACATTGATATGCACAGAGTCACACACCTCCCAGCCAGCCACACACACACTCAGTCTTCCATACATCCACTCATTCTTCAATATGTAAAACATATTTAAACTTTACAAAAACACACAGACACTAGATGATGTCATCAGTGATGTCATTTGAGATGTCATCAGTGATGTCATCAGTGATGTCATTTGAGATGTCATCAGTGATGTCATCAGTGATGTCACTGACCATGTCATGAATGATGTAATATGTGACATGATCAGCAGTGGATTGCGGGTGCGCGATATATAGTTAGTGCAACTAACTATATATGGAATTTCAATGGTTTTGTGTGAGTAAAATAAGGTTTTTTAAATGCTAATTCCTAACTATATATGGTCTATAACCTATGGTTTTTTCAGTGAATTTTCAAGGTTTTGTAAATGCTAATTCCTAACTATATATGGTCTATAACCTATGGTTTTTTCAGTGAATTTCATAGGTTTTTTAATAGCAAATCTTTATAAAAATAATACATTTTAAATCTAATTTTATATTTTATAATTTTTTTAATTTTTTTTTAATATTATTTTTAGTGCGCTCCCGGGGCGCGGACAGGTGAACGCACGGGTAAGCGCAATCTTGCGGCGCGCCCCGGGGCGCGTACTAATGCGCGTCCCGCAAGCGCTATTGCCGAGAACGAAAACAACATCGTGACGTATCGCGTAGCCGCCACGCCTTGCGTCATAAGACACGTATCGCGTAGCCGCGAGATGCGTCTTATGACGCACCGCGTAAGCGCACCCGGAAGCGCATACGATCGCGCAACGTAAGCGCCCCGATGCGCTTACGATACACTCCCGGGGCGCGCCCCGGGGCGCGTAGCGTAAGCGCGTCAAACCATGTGACTTTAAAATAACACTTTTCATTGGTTCAGAACTTTTTTTTTTCCAAATTGTGTGAAACCCACCCATTTCTCTCACTATTGCTTTGTACTTGGAGAGAGCAAGAGCTGTTGTGTCTACTCTATCTCCTACTTTTCTGATCTCCAGCAATGGCTGCAAGAGAGTCATCCAGCAGTGATTCAGAGGGATTTTTAGATGAGGACCCTCCTCAGCAAAAGAAAAAAACCCATTTCATCTGGAAATTTTACGACATCCCAGAAGGACAGAAAAAAGTCAATGCTCCCAAAGTAACATGCAAAATATGTGGGAGTAGTTTATCCAGAGGCAATCCTCTGAAAAAATATAGTTTTGGCAATGCCAATTTGATCCGGCATGTCAAAAGAAGACACCCTAACAACTTTGCCAGGGAGAGTGTCAGAGAGCTGGCACGGAATGTACCTACAGATGGCGGCAGCACCTCCACTGGTGGAGCAACACCTTCGGGACCACCCCGTGGAAGAATGATCCCTAACATTCAGCCGGTGTTTGCGGGCATCAAATTTTTGTGCGCAGAGTGTGACGAACTGCTCTGCTATGGGGAGCAGAGTGTTGAACTGATTGCCCTAAAGAAACAGCAACACCGCTGCTCTTCCAGTCCCTAAATTTTCAATTTTTTTTGCTCCTGTTGAGCAGTTTTTGAATCCTTGTTTTTGTTTTTCCCTTGAAAAAAATCCAAAAAAAATATAAAATTGTTTTAAAAAGTCTAAAAAAATATAAAACAACAAAAACAAACAAAAAAATATATAAAACAACAAAATGAAAAAAAAAGTTCTTTTCAGAACTACCTCCAATTTTTAAAAAGAAGCTTTATTTTTTTAAAAGTCTGTCATTTTTAATCTCCATGGTACGCTCCCCCGTACGCTCCCCGGTGCGCGTACCGGGCGCTCACCCCCGCGAAAATCGATTTTTTTTTTTTTTTTTTTTTCACCCGCGGGAGCCTTTTATGGCCCCCACATGAAACCTAGGGGGTCAGGGGGTGTGTACCCTGCCCCCTCTTGCTCATTTCCCCCTTTGATTTTTGCCACCTCTTGTGTCTCAATCCTACCGAGACACAAGATGGCGGCCGCTGCGGACTGTTTCGAATGTTTATAGACACCCGAGAACCAATCAGCTTGCCATGCGCAAGTCGCGTGGCGCGCCTGGAGCGCTCACCGGTACGCGTACCCGGGAGCGCTCCAGGCGCGGCTCTAGATATATATCTTTTTTTGAACGTTAATTTCTCAAAATCCACTGGAGCACATATATTGAGACCTACAAAAGGCACATCGGGCTACCAGTCCCTACAATTTTGCCAAGTTTCGTGGAAATCCATTCAGCCGTTCGGGCTAAAAGTGCGACAGACCGCCCTATGGAAAACTCAATGTTAAAAACACGTTTTGGGACCCCCCTTTTTTCTCGGCCCCCCCTTGACGAACCCCCCCCAAATTTCCAGGGGCTGCTCAGAAACAAAATGTTCCATTTTCCAGAAAATTTCAGCCAATTCCGTCCACAAACGCCAAAGTTATTAGACATAGAATTTTCAAAAATCCCATAGAGAAAAAATCCTAACTATATATACCTACTGGCGACCGCCAGTAGGTAATATATATATATATATATATATACATATATATATATATATATATATACACACAGACACACACACACACACGTATATTCACTGAAAAAAACCATAGGTTTCTGAGACGTTATGTCATTTGAGATGTCATCAGTGATGTAATCAGTGATATCACTGACCATGTCATGAATTATGTAATATGTGATGCCATCAGCAGTGCATTGCGGGGAGTGAGTTATAGTTAGCTGAACTAACTGTAATGGCCGAACTTCTCACAGACCCGTTTGCGCATGCAAAAATGGGTTGCACATCTGGCCCTTGGTATTGTACTAATGAGTGATACTACCTTTAACATAGAATATGTGAGTGGGTGTGTGTATCCATGTATATATATATCTATATATAGATATATACACTAAGCCTGGGTGTAAAACTCTGCTCCGATTGCAGTTTGCTGAAATCGGCTACAGTGCTTTCAGCGGAGAATGCAGAGTTACTGTTAAACTCAGCACTCCGCAATGGAGTGGAGTTTTTTTTTTAGTCTGTGCACTCGAAAATGCCATTTCGTATGCGTTGGAGCGACTTGCTGGGTGCTTGCAATCGTCTACGTGATTTTCAGTGCCTTCGCGGGCACCACAAAATTTGCTAGCAGGAAGCATGCTCCTGCGAGATTTTGCATTCGCCAACACATCCTCATGTACGCACCACCAATTTCTGGCAGATTTTTTCTGCCATACGTGATCCAGAAAATGCAGAATGTACTGCAGCTGCAATCTGGGGAATATTCTCTTCTCGAGGAGCATCAAAATCTTCCCGAACTGATGATTTTGGAGTTAAAACTCTCCTCAAATTGACATTTGGTGGTGTTTTTTTGTGCGAGGAGTAATTGTTTAGCTTTTTTACTTTTTGTTCAACTGAGAGGAAGTACCCCAGATACTTCAACATCCTGTTCCTGTCCAGCAGGCTCCTCCTAGTGCTTTGTCCATCTCTGGTCACTTTTCATTTGGATTTGGAGCTGGCAAGGATCATTCTTTGTAGCTGCTGCATATCTCATAAGATTTAAGGACTTTTGCGCCATTTTTAACATGGGAAAAGTGACGCAAAAGTGGCGCAAAGGGCTTGTAAATCTGCCGCTTTGTATTTGAGATTTCACAAGTACGTTGGAAAACTGGTGTTTGATTGATTGGAGCCATGGACCTGGATTTATTTGTACTTTTAATCATTTTTTTTTAATTATTGTGGTGTGTGACATGTTGTTTCAGTATGGGCCTAGTGATTTCTTTGCATTTAATTTTTCTACTTTAGTAAAAGAAAAATGTTTTACAGGTTTCTACATTTTTTACCTATTTTGTAATACCTTTGAAATATTGATTAAATTCACTATGTGGCCTAGTCTGCCAATTGGTTTTCCAGCCAGCAGGCCCAGTGCTAGTCATGGGCATATGACACAACTGTGATGTTTACAACATTTAGGCCATGAATGGATTTGGACTGAAATACAAAATTAGCTTTTTTTGTCGCACTCACTACCACAATGACTTGCAGCATAGTCAACACAAGTATTCAGTAAAAGAGAATACTCTGTCAATACAAACAAGATGTCAACGAGATATACTTTACACAGCAAACCAAACAATTTAGCATTTTAGAGTAAATGAAGAACAAAGTACATACTTTTGAGTTCTACGTTAGAAAATGGAAATAACTGTAGCAGTGTTTAAGACCTTCTTGGAGAAATTGTAAATTCATTATTTTTCTTCAAAAGAAATGAAACATAATTCAGTTAAATGGTTGCAAATAAATACATAAGAAGTCATTATTGTAGAGATTCATTATTCTAATTAAACCCCACAGGTATATTCTTTTTAGAATATTAACTACTAATGATTAATGTTTCAAAAATCCACGAAAACATTTTTCTGCAAGCGTTTCCATCATTTTCTATTTTGTTGCTCTACTTGTGAAGATTTTAGTACACATTTAGAAAGCTGCAAAGTCCCGGCAGTGACCTTCATCCACAACCACCTTAGTAGACATAGGCACTGCATAGCCAGAGAGTCAAACATCAACATGCCCACCTACCGCCAGTTCATACGACATTGACAGCAGCATCAGAAAGTTGAGCTTCCCAGTTTGGGATTTCTTTTCTGTTAGGCAGATAGAGGAAAACATTGCCATATGCTCCCTTTGCCGCACAAGTGTTAGTCGGGGTAAGCTTGGTACAAACTATGGCACCGGGGGCCAAATTACCCATTTGAGTAAGCACCATATGATCCGTTGGCAGGCACACCTTAGCAGCCAAAAAACCACAGTGTTGTTGGAGAAGGGGGTGAAAGCCGGCTGAGCAGGGAATCTGAATCTGATCCGATCACAGTGGAAGGAGAAGAAGAGGAAGACATCTTCATTATGCAAATCAACACTCTCCCCAGCAGTGCAGTCGTATCTCCCACATCAGCAACATCAAAATGACACAAGACTCAGATCAAAACACCAAAGTAACAGAGGACAGTGACTGCCCCTCTGAAAGGCACATTGAGCTTACCACCGCCTATTCTCAAGAAGTCACCTGCATCAGCGACATCAGGAAAGAAAAAAATGTTGGCTCCTATTCCTGCCATGTTTAGGTCAGATGGGCAGTATGAGCACAACTACCCAACTGCATATTTGTACAATGCTAGCTGGCTAAAATGTGCTGGACCTCCTTTCTTTTTCTTTTGTTAAAGGGGTGTGTTTTCTTGAATTTGTGGCAGTCATCTGCCCAAAATGGAAGGTTGCCAGCCGGTCCTATTTTGTTAGAGTTGCTGTTCCAGCGCTGCATCACAATGTGCTTGAATTGCTTGGACAAGCTTTTGCAGCAGAGTGCTCTCCACACTATCCATCTGACAACAGGCATGTGGACCAGTTGCCCAGCATCTGATTACATGTGCATCACTGCACACTGGATCTCTTTTGTGGGGGCTAGAGAAAAGCAGGTGTTGGCACTGCTGAGATTTCTAATGCTGCTCAGAAGCATGCCACAGTAGCGATGTTCTCAACGGAGAAATCCCATACTACTGCTAATTTGGAAAACTTTAACAAGAAGGTCTTTAAAGGCTGCAACTAAGAGCGCTTAAGATTGAATTTGTTGCCACGGACAATGGCAGATATATAGGTAAGGCCATGGCCGATGTTGGTTAGTTCAGGGTCCTGTGTTTGGCGGACTTCATCAACATCATTATATAGGACTTTCTCAAAAAAGAATACCAGGTAAGCAACTTAATGTCCACCTGCAGAAGAATCTGCACACATTTCAGCCATTCATCTAAAGCCTTGAAACAGCTGAGTGTTATTTAGGGTGATAATGGAATGCCTGTTAAAGCCCTCATACAGGAGGTGCCAACACGCTGAAACTCCACTATTACATGCTTGAATGCCTGTTTGAGCAGTACAGGCCTATGAATGTATATGTCATGCAAAGAGGAGATGCAACTTTAAAAGGCATGATCATTGAGATGGACCAATGGGGCCCGGTCAAATGCCTGCCAGAGATTCTGCTTCCTTTTGAGGTGTTCACACAGGAAGTCAGCAAAGAGGACAATAGCATGGGCCAAGCTATCCCATTGTTGCAGATGCTACAGGTACCGCTAAAGGAGGTGTCTGCAATATATGTAGGTGTGGAGGAAAAAAGATGCATATGACTGGATGGAGAGCTTAATCTGTTGCTTGGCTGCTAATACTATGGTGCAAAGAGAAATATTGTCCTTCAACCATTTCAGCTGTGCCACAATTCTTTATCCATGTTACAAACTATTACTGTTCACTTTCATTCCTTTTTCAGACGGGATGTTAGAAAATACAAAACATGGATAGCTGAGCAAGGCATTGAGCTAAAAAATGAACAGCAGGGAGTTAGAGGCCCACTCGTCCGGGGCACAAGTCCTGTGGTGCAGTCTTCAAGTTCAGAGCTTGAGGGCACTGCTGTTGGCTCCCAGCAGCCAAAACCAATGACAAGAATACCGTGGACAACGCCAAGACCAAGAGCGTCAGCCGCCAAAATCTGCAACTGAGTGGTTTCTACTGGTGGGGCTTAATTCCAGCACAGAGGTGAAGGCTACAGAGTTCGAGAAAAGTGGAGCACTAGCAATGAACATTGAGTGAATGGTCCATGCCTATCTGGACGACGCAACAGAGTTCTATCTTGATCAAAACCCATTGGTTTATTGGTATGGGAAGAGGCACTAATGGCCAGTGCTCAGCAGTCTGGCAATAAACTATACCCTGCAGTCAGTGTCTCCGTGACTGTGTTTTTCAGTGCTGCTGGGCCGTCGTCACAGTGAGAAAGACCAGTCTCTCACCCCAAAACGTGGAGAGATTAACCATGATCATCAGCACTTTATTACACCATCCAGAAGTACCACAGGAGGAAGATGACAGAGACTCAGGTCATGGAAGTAGTGGGTAAGATGACCTACTTCTGATCCAACCACCAGAGTTTGAGGATGAGCTCTACTTCCTTGACTTCTAGACTATAATTCTTTGATGGCCCCCCAGAAAATATATACCTATGGAACATCATTTACTATATTATGTATGTCTGGTTGACCAATTCATCACCACCATCCTACTCTTAGACAGATTTTATTGCTCCTTGAAGTCGGACTCACAACTGTGTGCAGTACAGAAGTCTTGACTTTCCCTCCAAAGCCATTTCCCTCAAACAAGATATTGGGTAAACAAATGTATGCCTGCGTCCAACCCTGGGCAGTGAGAGTAACTATCTATCCATTCTTTTCCAACCATAGAAGGACTGCCTTACATGTGACATTATTATAATTTAATTTACACTGGCAATTCTCTGCTGTGTGAACAAATGGAGCAGGATCTGTATTCTGCAATGTGCCACCAATCGATTGTGCTGAGCACACCGGAAGAACAGGTAAATGCTTGCATGCATTGCACGCTGAGTGATTGTTGTGATGTGAACTTGTTGTGATGATATGTTCACTAAGATTTTGTGCTGAGATTGAGAAGAGATGATTCATGTGGTGGCAGGCAGTGTGATTGTGTTTTTTTTTACACTTAATGGCTTAGTGAGGATTCTCTTTGAGATTAACAATATTGGTGGCCCAAAATACTGGTGGCTGATCACTAGTTTGCCCCGAAGGTTTTTTTTTTGTCCTTTCCCTTTAGAGCTAGGACAGCAAGATTGCTTCACCGGGTCTATCCACACAGTCCATACTACTTTGTTTTTTATTTTTTTTAACTTGATACTCCTCAAAGACTCAGTCCCGACCAGTCCCTTAGATAATGCAATGTTTGCAAACACAAATCTAGTCTACACAAAAAGTGTCTCAATCTTTCCCTTCTTGTTGTTCACTAAAATAATTGTACTATTACAGGCCAATCTATAACATTTTTGAGTCAGGACTCAGGACACTGTTCAAACGGAGTTGGAAACCATACTCAGAGATAGACTCAGGAGGATCAGAGATGATGGAATGACTCAGGGTGTGGGTGAGAAAGTGACTACTTTGAGGACTGCCACCATAGGAAGATGGGCGGTTTCAAAATCACTTAAACCAACCGATTTGGATGATTGTTAATTACATTGAAGAGGTCTAAATGTAAACAACATACCGGACTTATACAAGTCCTTATATCGGTGGTGGTGAGTGGTGTGACTGACAGCGGTGCGTTGATTTTTTTTACATGATTGGGACAATGCTATGTTGCTGGGGTGGTGTGTGCTGCTCAGTGCTGTCTGGCTCAAATTTGAAGCAAAGTGCTGATTGGGTGGAACCCTGTTGTTGAAGGTAACTGAAGCAGACATTTAGTCATGAATGATAAATAACCACATTATGCATGTGCTGCTGTTAGGCTACATATTTTGTTATATGTTATGTGATGATGATGATCAAGACAGTTTGATCAGCCCGATACTGATAGTTACATTACATGCTGTAATTTTTTGTGGGATTTATGCTGGTTGTTGTAAACTTGGCCTCACCAATTTGTACACACACCAGGCATAAAATGAATTAATGGAAAAGCTAAAGGATAGTGTTTGTCTTTGTCTAACCATTCCCCAAATCCTCATTCCCATCAATTCATCAAACCCCTAACCCTCTTCCCCTGGGCTGTGTGATTTATTGAGGTGTGACTTAATAATTTACACCATTAATTGATCACACACTTCCTTGGTAGGGTGGATGTGGTGAAAGCAACACCAACTAAGTGCAGGGTGAGGAGGATCTTATTATTAAGGTTATATAGCCCACACTGACAAGATAGCATATTAGCTATCCCTGCACAGTGCATGATATTTTACTATACTTCTCATTGCCCGCATCATCATTCAGACACTGTATTAATTTGCTTCTAAGGTTAAGCTTATCCACTTCATACAGTTCGTAGTAGTTCAACATTCTTCGGGTCATTCAATTTTGCTCATAGATACTTGATTTATCTTACGACCACATTAAATGAACTCCTGGTGGCCCATTCTGTCCTAAATGCTGAAGACAAAAAGAGGAAAACAATCTGAATTCTAGTACAGGTGAAGATTGCATGCCAGGCTATCCAGGAACAAATATTGTGGGGCAAAAGTTCTCCTTTATCCTGTATTCCCCGTATTCTCTGTTTTATTTTGGGACCTTGATTTTCTCACAATACAAATTTGTGTTTCTGATTTCTATAGGTATATATTTATAGACAGATTAAATATTAAAGACAGATATTTATTATAACTTATAATAATTGTATATATTAAAATATTTATCATTGACTACTTTAAGCTCTTTACATAAAAAATATCGGTATTTTTAAATATTTTTGAACGATATTTGGGCCAACGATATTTTTTCAGGATATTTTTGTGCAAGTATGGGAGCATGATATTCTGGCAAACAATATTTTTGCCAACTATATTGCTTAACACAATATTTTGTCAGTGACCCATCCTTGGCCCTTCACAGCACATGTGCAGGCAGTACATCAACTGTAGATGCTCTCCCACTCCTTAGTGCACATTTGTAGTATAAACATTGCAAATGGTCATTCATTCCTGCTCAGAAAGACTTGATATATCTTACCACCACATTAAATGAACTCCTGGTGGCCCATGCTGTCCTAAATGCTGAAGACATAAAAGTAGAAATCATTCTTAATTCAAGTACAGATGAAGATTCTATGGCAAAATATCCAGGAAAAAATATTGTGGGGCAAAAATATCAAGGCCTAAATCTCGACAATAAAAACATGGTGAAGATAAGTGGATCGAAGTATGTAGGTGAGTTAAATCAGTAGTCAAAACATATAGACTTATTGGTTGTTTTCATATTGCTCCAAGTATGTTAAACAAAGTGTTAAAATATATTTGCGGTAGAACTCTAGTAGCAACTGCTAGCACTAGAAATCATGGGCCTCATATACAACATTTTGGCACAGGGCAGTACCCCAAGGCTTCTAGCTATGCTGCCCTGCGTCAAAAGAAAAAGGCAGGAATGTGCTGTATCTATGAGACACACAGCACTCCTGTCCTCTTTTACTTCACTAGCACACACATGGCTGTCTTGCGCCAATGCAGGCACCCTTGCACCATGCAAGGGTGTCCACGTTGTAGGAATGATGATTTTTGTGCAGGAAAAGACACATTCCTGCACAAAAACAATCAATGGAGGTGTTTTCCTCTTTCTATGTGTGCTGAAAAACACACATAGAAAGAATAGAAACAAGGAGAAATAACGTTATTTCTACTTGTTATGCCACCCCTGGGGAGGCACACAGTTTTGATTCATTCCCAGATTTACGCCAAGTTGTAAATCTGGGAAAGTGCTGAAATCCATCGGCGTTGTGTGGGAACACCCATAGCAACTCCTACGGCATGCCTCCCTGATGCAGTATGAGGCAACGCAGCAAATTGCGTAGCATTGCCTTACACCATATTTATGATGCCATGACAAGTCACGCAGGGTGGCTTTGTGTGGCAACGTAAATATGGGTCTGCACTCTTCACTGCTGTAATATCAAAAAATAAGCCCTTTCATTCATAATTTAAAACTCAACAGCTTGTCAATAGCCCGAGCCGTTGGTACATAAAAGTTAACTTCGCCCTTTTTCATAAAGAATATTCATTTTGTGTAACCGATCCATCTTTCTGATGGAATAATCTTGCTGCAGCAGATATTACTAGAATCCATTTTGTTGGGGGAAATAGCATGAGGAAAGTTCCTCCAGTAATTTTTGATAAAGTGCCATTTATGCTAGCAAATAACTTAGAGAATACAAGAGAGACGCTCTAAGTACCTTTTCTTTGCGTGACAATTTTCTAAAAAAACACAGGTCACTTTCCACTCACTGCTGTATAATCTTTATTGAGATCATACCAGTGGTAGACTGCCTACCAAATGCAGTCTGTGCCCATTGTTCTTTTTCTCTTTTAACTTTCCTTTTCTGTTTCCCCTACTCCATTTTCTATTTTTCCCTCTCCATTTCCTTCTCTCAAAAACCAGCCTCTAATGGCTTCCCCCCAGCGAAATGCCTATTAGGTTAAATGCCCATTTGGCCCTGGGCCATGCCTTTCCACACCAGGTTTTTTCTGCTCCTAATGCCTCCAAATCATTGTCAATCTCTGTTTAACAAACTACTGGTAATCTGTTTCAGTCCTTACTTTGTTCCGGTTCTTCCTCTCTGCACCTCCTTGCATTTACTATTCTGGCACAACTATTTTTATAACTGACTTATCCGTCCATCTTCAAGCCGATCCCTTTTGAATTAAGCCAGCCCTCCTCGCACCTCTTATTAGACTGTGCTAAACATAAGGCAGTCAACATGACAGAAGATCACTGATTAAGACCTAGGGTCTGGAATGTTCTCAGCCTAAACTACATGCAAGTCAGGAAACTTGAAAACCAAAGTATTCAAAATTGTCTTTAACTGAAATTCACTCTCACATGGTAAGCAGTATCAGAATTTTGTATACAATTGATGGGCACTCTCTTTGGATTCCAACTCCAAGCCATAGACAGTGAGATACGGTTTTTGTGCCATATTCTTCATAATACTAGTATATAAAATCCTATACTGGATGTCTTGTGGTACAGTGGTATGTTCAAATTCCATTACTCTGCAGGAAAAAAAGATAAATACACATAATACACATAATAATAATGCACAATACAATGGTAGATTTATTCTTGCCAAGGATATAGCTTCTATTGGAGCAGTAGGTTCAGTGAAACCAGGGACCAGAGGTAGGAGAGACCCACCAAATTATGATATTACTGTGTTTTACTATTCAAAAAGCATCAAGAGGGCCAGTTGCTTTCCTTGCACTAGGGCCCACGACACACTGAATACCCCACTGATTCTTGAGGTATATTTTGTACAATTCTGGTTTGCTGCATTCACCTCTTTTACTTGATACATCAATGTACTGAAGTGAGACGCCTAGCATACCGATATGACAATAACAGTAAGTAGGTAGAACATTGAGTCATCGATGTATGAGCAAATAAAAAGTTATTTAAAGCGAGGGGATTTTTCAATATTGTTGGTGCGACTAGCATATATAGCTGTAAAATCAAGATATTTGTTTGAACTTTTCTGATTGATAAGGAAATCCAGGTGAATTTCAAATAAGATATGGACTGAACCAAGCAAAAAGACAACATCGGGCCAGATTTTCAAAGCCCTTGCTTTGCTCTTGCATCACACAAGGTAACACAGGCAATGCACGGACATAAGTGAGATTTACTAAGCCACTCAAAGCCACTTTGCTTGGCTCTCCATGGCTTTGTAAATCCAGAGTATTCACACAGAAAGCACACATAGACAGAGGAACATGCCTCAAAGGATTGTTTTATGCACAAAAACAATCCTGCCTGTAAGGCAGGCACCCTTGCACCACGCAAGAGTGCATGCGTTTGTGCGAGACAAAACTCAGTCCGCCAACGTAGGAAGAGAGCAAGAATGTGTCATATCTTAGTAGATATGGCACATTCTTGCTCTCTCCTTGTCACCCAGCACAGCAAGTTGGCTTGCTGCGTTTTGTTGATTGACTTTTTCATAAATCTGGTCCCATTTTTATTTGTTTCTTACAATGGTACTTTAAAACACAGAAGCAATGATTCATTCAAGGTGGATAAGAGCATAGTACATGCAGTGAACGCATTGTGAGGAGAAGCTCTGTTGGCTTCTTACAATTTCTGAGAAATAACTTTTCAAATCGTGCCTGATGAGGGTTCTTTAGCTGCCAGCAGCAGCTCCTGGTTCAGCCCTCTGCTTGAATACAGAAAGACAGGATGACAAATTATTGTCTAGACAGCCTAGTTTGTTTTTCTACCTGCATGATAGTAATATAACTAAAAGAATCAACAAAGCACTACTGATTTTATGCCTTTTTTTCGGGGTTTAGGCTTCGATTTATCATGTTAGATGATTTTATTATTAAGAGGCTGCTTTCAAGAGCAAAAATACTATTCAAATCTTTTTAGAGTTATTGCTTAAATTATATCAAATCCGAAATATATAATTACTGAATATTAGAATGAATTTCTAAGTGTAGATTGTATTGCAATTGGTGCAGCTGTCAAAGAGATGAAAACGTTTTTATTAGCCAGAGAGAACAATTTTGAATGACATCTCAAGCGTTCTGCTCTAAAAAATACAGGGAGGTCATTTTCCAACAGTTTAGAACTGTAATGCAATATAATTTATTTACAAACCTTTGGCACATATACTGGCCCAGTGCTACAAGGTAAAGTAATCTACTAGTCTTTTATTGTATATCTTTCTTCAGTATACATCCACTAGAAAGAACATAGCAAAAGGCTTCATAAAACGTGTGGATGGCTGGGAAGAAGAAATAAATTAACCTTGCAGACCTTGAAAACTGAATTGTTTATGAAATGAAAAATCACCTGGTACCTTTGTACCCACTTCAGAATAGGAAACCAAACACAGATAAATGGAGTCAATCATGTTCCTTAAGGGAGAAACCCCACCAGAGGATAAACAATGTTCTGCTAAGTAGGACAGTATTTACTTCGTGATGGTGTTATATTCAAATGTCGACTGTGAAAGAATTGATGTACCATTTCATTTAAGTCTTGGCATTCTTTTTTGGGACATCCATTGTACTGCTGTGAGGGCTTTCTTTTATTCTTAATTTTCTTTTGTTTTCATCATTGAGGGGGACCCTGTCATCTTTAACCTGCTTGCGATTTTTGGCATATTCCTGCGCTCGCCCCCCCTTTTTTTAAGTCCCGGGGTGGGAGAGGAATACAATTATGTGTTTTTTAATGCTAATCAATGGGGGATTGTCCTAGAAAAATTTAATTCGTCATTCTGTTTCAGTTTTATTTTAACCATTTTCCTGTATGTCATTCGTTCATTCATTCATGAGGCTTTATTTGATCTTAAAAACAAGCAAACATTATAAAAGCGCAATACATCAATAATAAAAACATAACATTTTCTCAAATATTATAGTTTAAAATCCATAAAATTCCAAGTACATCTCAGTATCACTAAAAACTGGATAAGAAATGTTCCTTTTCTTTCTACAAGCCCAAAGGAATTTAGCTACTGCAAAGCTAATAAAAGGATTGGTGAATTTTTAAAGAAATCTGAGGGCCACTCTACATTGTCTAAAATTGTAATGTCTCAAAACGACTGATAAGTATCTGACTCTTTCTACTTTGTACAATTTCGCAAAATGGGATGATATAAAGGTTTGATTGATCCAAGACTCCATCACGTGGGCAAACAGTCAGGTCACAAATCTTGTATTTCTCCACAGGATAGCTCCCAATCAGGTTCAGATTCATACGGAATCTTACTAGGATGAATCTGTGCTGAAGGTTCTGGATTTCCTCTAGATAGCAATCTAGGTTTCTATATAGCCTAACTGATTGTTTAACTTAATTTTTCTCTATACGTTCTCGCACCAGCTTAGCAAATACTTTTTCTTTGAAGGCTTTCCTAGATATTTGGAGGCATTCGCTAGGGTTTCTGTACATATCCTCCAGACCCAGAGTACTCAGGGTCAGCCGCGGCCCGTGGAGGGTATTTCGGTGGGGCAGAGAGGCGGGGTGGGGGAGGGGCAGGGTGGGGGGTGCTAAAAACCGGAGTATGGATAATTAAAGGTAAATAAACAATTTAATTAATAAAACGAATTTCGTAGCGCGCCCTACATCGCAAAATGTGATGCAGGGTGCGCTACGAAATTCGTTGTATTTATTAAATTGTTTACTTACCTTCAATTATCCATACTCTGGTTTTTAGCACCCCCCACCCTGCCTCTCCGCCCCACCGAAACTCCCTCACCGGGCCGTGGCTGCTCAGGGTCAACCCTATATAATGAAACCATCCTATTTTATGCACATTATCTATCTCAAGGCAATCCTTTAAAATAAGTTGTGTTAGGAGTAGCATGTCTTTCCTCTGATGGAGCAAGGTGAAAAAGAAGATTTTGTTCAAACTTGCAAAGTTAATCTTCCATAACAGAAGTAATTGAATTAACAAGCATGTGGTGAAATTATTAATCAACTTAGTTTAAAAATGCATCCCTCAGTATACGCGGGATAAACTAATGTGCTATATGTTGCAAATGCAGAGAAAAATAATAAACTAATCTTGTCTATTGTCTTTGTCAGTATTAAATGCGGCTGTTTAACTAATGGCATGTGCTTATTTAGTGTGCTTATGTTATGTCCTTTCTGTGACAAAAGCTCGTGGAGATTCGTGCAGTTCAAAGAAGAAAAGTAATTATGAAGCTGCTTGTGTGTGCTTTGCTAGGTAACATAATTAACGGGTTTAATTAGTATTGGGGGTGCGTAACAGAAAAGGTCTCAATTCTTAAATTAATTGATGTCTTTTGTTTGTTTAATAATAGTTTCCAAAGTGAGGCCTAAAGTTGGTTCAGAAAATGTCTGACAGAGTTGCAGACGCAAAAGCTTGTTCAGAGTGGAGCCTTGCACATGCGCAGATGTGGAGATTTATACTGCACTGTCATCATTGATAGAAAAAGCAGTTCTTTAGTTGTGCTGAACGTGCTCTCGGAGAAAAGGCTCAGGAAGTCAATGTTTGAAACTCGAGGGAAAAAGTATCTTTCTTGAGGAAGCCGAAAGACGTGGAAGTAAAGGACAATAGGGCTAATGTGAAGCCTGGACTTGGTCAAGAATCGGACATGACCTAATGTTTTATCATGGACTGACACAGGACAGCCAATGAGAAGCTTGGATTTCTATGAAAGAATGTAAAATGTAGAAAGTTTAGTTAGAAAGAAAGGTATAAAACCTGACATCATGAGCAGGAAAAAACGCTCGCTGCCTTTTGCTTTCCGATTCCTGATTGACGTGACATGCTGTTGGACTTTGGCTCACGTAAGGACAGCAGACTTTAAATGATTTTTCCTTTCTAGGTGGAGTGAGAAATAGACAGGGAAATAGATTTAGGGAATGGAAACTGTTATTCTGCTTATATTCATGTTTTCTGAACTTGCTTTGAGAGTGTCAGTTTATTAAATCGTTTCCTTATTAAAATGCTGCTTTCTTATTTGCTTATAAAATAAATATTTTCTTTAGTGTAAATGCTCTTTCTTTTGATTAATAAAGCTAATAAAATTAGATTTGAAAAGACAAGCTGGTCTTGTTTATTCATGGTCTAGTTTCCATCAGTTGATCCATTCGCCTTAGTGGCCTAATTAAAATGATATAAGTTTAAAACCATGGTGAGAATAAATAAACTGCAGTTGTATATAATTATGTAAATAGTTTGTGAATAGTTTTGACTAATTAGGTCACATGATTCAGTTGCTCAAAAATTGTCTTGTTGGTTATGGGCCTTTATATGTGTTTTATGATTAATGGTGAGTATCATGGTGATAGGTAGTGTTTGCGAGACAGTTTTTCAATTGGAGCGCTGGATCAATTACTTGGTAGCAGAGTTCGGTTACTATGGTAACTGGCATGTTACATGGTAAATACATAGGATTGATGACTAAAACATGTTAAGTTTGTTTAGTTGTTATATGTAGTCGAAAGGTTTTTTCCAGCAGTGTGAAAATTCCTGGTTTGCCGGCAAGAGAAGAGTGACAGGTGAAGTTACACAGTGCATTTGTTTTGTTTCAAAATAGTGGTATCGTCGTATATCACTAGTGTTGTGGACGTACAGCACAAGTTTAGGGATTTTAGGTATGTAAGGAAGAATGTATAGTGAGGGTTGTCTATGAAATCGTAGCTTTTGAGTATAGGGACTACTGTCCTGCTTTAAAACTCACTGTGAAAAGAGTAGTAGGATTTATCCAAGCTTGAGTGAAGGGTAAGGAAGCGTCGTCTATCTTACTGGCGAGTGAGGATTTCTATTGGTGGGTTAAAGTCCTACTAAAGATTTATGTATGCATGGTAAGGGATTTTTCCGTTTGAATGTGCGTAAATGAATTTGTAATATACGATCAAGTGAAACTCTGAATTGTCACTATATGAGCATTCAGAGAGAAACAAGTTCGTTATTACCTGCTAGAAGGGTAAAATAGCCTTACTTTATCAACGAATTTAAATATTCTGTGAGAAAAGCGTTGTCTATTTCACGCAAAAGAATACTTGAATGACTGGGAAAGCTATCACTTTATTTTAGCAAAACAGACAAATGGTTTGTTTTTGTGGAGTTACTAACTGAATTCAATTGAAAGATTTGTAAATATGGCGCTGCGAAAATATTTTGTAAAGTAGGTGTTACTTCAAGGAGTGGAGCGAGGGACAGAGAAGCTGCAGCGGCATCATACGTCACAGGTATCGCGCTGTGATTGGCTAACATACGTCACAGTATTCGCGCACTGATTGGCTCATGTGACTAAGGCAAGCTTACAGCTGATTGGCTCATCCTGAAAAGCAGTAATTCTATTGGTTGAGCAAAATAGTGACAAAGCTTAACCTGATTGGCTTGTTGGTGAGTTTTGCGCACGGATTGGTTGGTTTTGCGGAGTAACAAGGAAGTAGTTACGATCTTGTCCGAAGTAAGGGAAATTGTTTAAAAACATGGATTATTATTACATAAAAGAGAAAAAGAAACTTTCATGGTTTCAAAAATTGAAAAATAAAATTAAACCTGACAAGAAAATTGCAACGCGAGGTGGAAGATTACAGAGTACAAAACACCTGCAGCTTCTATGTTGGGTGAAAATGGTTATCATACTTGTCTTTGGATCGAGAATTGGATGGAGTATACTAAAAATGATGGTGCATTAGCATGGCAGGAAGATGGATCATTTAACATAGGGGTTTTGAAAAATTTAAGAGAAAAGATGACAAACCTCGTACCGAGGCCTAGACCTACTCAATTTGAGGCTTTAGCTGAATGGGAGGATGAAATATTTGAATTAGAACGAGAGAATAGAGGAATACCAAGAGGTACTGGATTAGGTCTTAATAGGGAAACACATGAGGATAGAATGCGTCGATGGAGACGTGCAGACATGTGTGATGGCTTGTACCAAGCGACACTAGTTAGTGAGTTAACTGGACAAAAGAATGCCCAAAAGAAGAATAAAAATAGTGAAGAAAGCGATTCAGAGGATGTGGTTATAGAAGAAATTTATACTAGAAAACCACCACATTATCAACCAGTTTGTTCATGGTCATCTCCAAGTGCCCCACCAAGGTCTTCCCCAAGTGCCCCTCCAAGAGAAATTATTGATGAGAAATCCCCTAAATCAAATCCGAATAATAGAAAAACACCTGAAAGAGTGGAAACAAGATTTAATTCTAGTATATCTGGAGAAAATAGAAATGATGCTGAAACCCCAGTTCAAAGAAATGAAACCCCAAGAAATGGAATGCGAACAGAAAGGTGTGAGGAATTACCAATTACCTCAGAATATTTTCGTTCAAAGGATGAATTAATACAGCAGTTAACTAAAAACATGGAAGCAGTAACAGTACCAGTAACGATTGGACCTGTTCTTCCAGTATTTGATCAAAAAGAAGTTAGACATTCAGCTTTAACTGTTCCATTAAATGCAGAAATACAAAAAGAGGCTGAAAATGTTTATTCAGATTTGTCTGAAATACATCGAGAGAAAACAATGATGCCCGATATAACTTTTAATCAAAGTTTGTCATGTAAAACTCCATCTGGTGCAGAATCAGATTCCGGAACTCCGGAAAAGAGCCTGAATAAAATAGATTTAACACAAAGCCCAGAATCTAAATTACTTGATGTTGGAAAATTGAAAGCAGATATAGAGGAATTGATAATTGGAACGATTGGAACTGACAGTTTGAAGGATGATGAATTAATATTTATTTGCAAAAGCATAACATGGAAAACGAAAAATAAATATGATCAATTAGAGGAAATAGCTTTTGAATTAGAAGTGGATTTAAGTCAGCAGAACGGTTTGCAGAAAACCTACAGAGTGGATTTCTCTGAAAAAGACATTAAAAATATGAATACCACTGGAAGAATAGCTCATATAAAAGAATTAATTGTGATTCTGAGAAAATGGGGTGAATTAAGCAAATGGAGAATAAAATGGTCAAAGAAAAGAGAGGAAGACAGAACAAGCTTAGCTTTTCCTGCCAGAGAAAAGGAAGCAGTAGTAAATGAGTTTCCAATGAGAGAAATACCAGGAGGAGGGTATGTGCATGTCCCGTGGACAAGACAGGACATATTACTGTTTACAAATGATTTTCCTCGACTAAGAGAAAAACCTGTAGAATGGTATCGACAGGTAGACAGATTTGTGAAAGTTTCAAAAGTTTGTGTGTTGATCTCGATGGATTCTTTGACATAGTTGTCCCATCAGATCTATGGACAGAATGTAAAATTTCTGTGGATTGGCCTACAGAGGAACCGTCTCGACATAAAGTAACAGGTGCTCCTTCATCAGACGTAATGAAAATGTACGAAAAGGTAATTGTGTTTTTGAAAAACAAGATTCCCCCAAAAGAGGTAGATTGGGTTAAAATAGATAGAACAACCCAAGAGCCAAAAGAATCAGTACATTCATTTTATGAAAGATTACTGCTGGTATTTAAACAATACAGTGGTTATGAAAATTTAAGTGAAAAAGATATGAGCCATTTAATATACAGATTTGTATATGGCTTTAGACCTGAAATTGGTGAAATGATAAGATCAGGAATAGTTGGTTGGCAATCGCTCACAGTAGATGAAATCTTGAGAAAAGCAAAATACTGTAGTGATGAATTGGATGCAAAACAAAAGAAGCTGAAAGAAAAGGCTATGTGGGCACAGGTAAAAGTGGCTGAACAACAAATAGCAATGTTAGGAAATAAAAATGTTGATCAGAATCAAGGGAAATTTAAAGGTAATTATAATAAGCAAAAATTGATGGGAAATATTGAAGAGTTAACCCCTTCGCTGCTGGCCCGTTTTCACCGCTGTGCAGTAAACAAAAGAACAGGGCGGGGCCGTGACGAATCCCAGCCGTCATCCGCACACGAGCACCGCGGAGCATGACGGCTGGGGTTCGTCACCAGCATGCAAAGGGTTAAAACAGAAACTCCCATGTTTTAATTGTGGCGAAATTGGACACCTGGAAGCGCGAATGTAAGAATCCACCCAGAATTTTTTTTAAAAATGCATCATTAAATCCACAGATGCAGAATGAGATAAATCAGCAGCAACAGCTACAGCGACAGGTAGTGATTCAGCAAAGTCAGATACCACAACCGCCACTTCCAAACTGTGTAAATGTGCAGAGATACAGTGCAGAAACAGGATTCAGCGGAGGTGAACAGGTAAACAGAACGCCAAGAGTGAATGTGTCAAATGTTTCTCAACAATATTGGTTGAAAGAAGATGGAGGGAATGAATCTGAGGATTACTTCTGATGGTGCCTGAGAGAGGAGGAAGAGTGTGTGCTTGGAGCCACTCTTGAGGTAGATCAATCTGGTCCATTTGTAAAGGGTAAAGTGAATGATGTAGAAATTACTTTCCTAGTGGATACAGGTGCTACCCGTTCTACTGTTAGGTCAGTGGAAATAGAAAACCTTCCTGTCTCTCTATTGACAAGATCCAAGTAGTAGGTGTAGCAAATCAGCAAATAAAAATAGATTTACCTGAACCAGTTGAAGTCGAAATTGGCAAATTTAAGGACATGCATGGAGTTGTAGTTTGTGACATCTGTAAAGTAACGCACCCAGGCAGACAAACAAAATTTAGGCACACATTAATTGGCAAAAAACAACCAGAATAATAAAAAGTTAAACAACTGTTTTAGCATATAAAGTACATTTTAATTTGATAAGAACAAGGCATGTGATAAAATCATTAATTCAATAATAGAACTCTGTAAAAACCATTATGCATTAGTCCATATAGATTCATTGATAAAAGGAATGCAAAAGTATATTATAGATCATAGATGGTTTCCTGCCAACGTGTTTCGACACGAGGACCGTGTCTTCATCAGGACTTTACCATCATGGTGCTGACTGGGAAAATTATGGTATACATTCTGTTTCCGATTTTTTTATATAAGAAATTCAGGATAGTCTTTTATGCGACGTCTCTGCACAGTCTCTGTTATATTAGATTCAGATGTAACCGTCTATTCCGTGTCACTTGATGTAATAAGGAATGGATGTTCCTACTAAGATTACCGGCTACCTGTTCAGAACATCTAAGAAAAAACTTCAAAATGTCACAGGCCTATAAAACTTGAAGAACTCCGACTTCTTTCCTTTTGGTGTGCTGGTATCCTGAATCAAACCCTCGTGCACGTTCCACTAGATGAAGCTTTGCCTGCTATTTTCTGATACCAGCACACCAAAAGGAAAGAAGTCGGAGTTCTTCAAGTTTTATTGGCCTGTGACATTTTGAAGTTTTTTCTTAGATGTTCTGAACAGGTAGCCGGTAATCTTAGTAGGAACATCCATTCCTTATTACATCAAGTGACACGGAATAGACGGTTACATCTGAATCTAATATAACAGAGACTGTGCAGAGACGTCGCATAAAAGACTATCCTGAATTTCTTATATAAAAAAATCGGAAACAGAATGTATACCATAATTTTCCCAGTCAGCACCATGATGGTAAAGTCCTGATGAAGACACGGTCCTCGTGTCGAAACGCGTTGGCAGGAAACCATCTATGATCTATAGAATACTTTTGCATTCCTTTTATCAATTAATCTATATGGACTAATGCAGAATGGTTTTTACAGAGTTCTATTATTGAATTAATGATTTTATCACATGCCTTGTTCTTATCAAATTAAAATGTACTTTATATGCTAAAACAGTTGTTTAACTTTTTATTATTCTGGTTGTTTTTTGCCAATTAATGTGTGCCTAAATTTAGTTTGTCTGCCTGGGTGCGTTACTTTACAGATATTATTTACCCTGACCCAGGAGTACGATCCATATCAGGGGGTCCTTGTTGTTTACATATGTTGTAGTTTGTGACACCAGTCCTGTGAATCTGTTAGGAAGGGATATTCTCTGCAAGATGAATTGTAAAATATATTGCTCACCGGATGGTATTGAGCTCCAAACTCCAGAAGAAGATGGGCTTTATAAATTAACAATGTTAATGGTTGAGGCAGAAGAAAGTAACATATTTCCTGTGTTTGATAAAAGTAATTTACCTTAAGAATTAAAAGAGACAGTGAATGTAAAATTTGGGATTTCACTGGAGATGAAATGGGTTTGATGAAAAATGTAGACCCAGTAAAAATATCAGTTAAACAAGGAGCAGATTATCCAAACATTCCTCAGTATAAAATGAAAGCAGAAGTAGTTGAAGGTGTCACACCTGTAATAGACAAATTCATAAAACAAGGTGTTCTAAAAGAAATTGAGAGCAGTCCATGTAATTCACCGATTATGGGAATTAAAAAGCCAAACGGAAATTTCAGGATTGTTCAAGACCTGAGAAAGGTTAACCGCATGCGTGCGGCGGCTTTTCCCGCTGTGTGCAGCATTTTTAAAATTACCGCTATACATGACGAGCTCAGCTCGTCATCAGCACACGGCAGGTAACGCTGATGACGAGCTGAGCTCGTCATCAGCATGGAAGGGGTTAATAAAATAGTTGTTCCATGTTGCCCAGTTGTACCAAACCCAGCGGTAATTTTATATCAGATTCCGCATGATGCAGAATGGTATACAGTTATTGATTTGTGTAATGCATTCTTTACTGTTCCATTGCATCCAGAAAGCCAACACATTTTTGCGTTCAGGTTTAAAGAGCGTATCCTAGCATGGTGTCGAATCCCTCAAGGGTAAACAGAAAGTCCATCCATTTTTAATCAGTTGCTAAAGAAATCCTTGGAAAATCTAGATTTACCTGGAAAATCTACGTTAGTGCAGTACATTGATGATCTCCTTGTGGCTGCAAAAACAAGAGATAATTGTGTGACTGATACCATTACTCTTTTGAATCATCTGGCAGATGAGGGACATAAAGTGTCTCCTGCAAAATTACAGTTTTGCAAACAAGAAGTAAAATATCCTGGTCACAGAATTGCAAAGGGAGTCAGACAAGTGACAACAGAAAGAATAAAAATGATTCAAGCAATGCAACCTCCAAAAACACAGAGACAGGTTAGAATGTTTCTAGGAATGGTAGGTTAGTGTCGCCAATGGATTAGTGGATTTTCAGTAATCGCAAAGCCACTGCAGAGACTGACAAAAGCAGACATAAAAGACCAGATTAGCCTAACAGAAACTGAGTTAGAAGCTTTTGAACAGTTAAAGAAAAGTTTGTGTGAAGCTCCAGCTTTGGGAATGCCTGATTATGAAAAAGAATTTGAGCTGTATTGCAGTGAAAGAGAAGGATGTGCATTATCAGTTCTGATTTAAAGACATGGAAGACTGAGAAAGCCAATAGCATATTTCTCAGCTGTTCTTGACCCTGTTGCAAAAGCATTACCAGGTTGCTTAAAAGCAGTAGCTGCAACAAGTGTAAGTTTGAAACAAAGTGAATGAATAATAATGGGATTTCCTGTAAAAGTATATGTGCCACACTCAGTTGAAATTCTCCTCACTAGAAGCAAAACACAGCATTCGACAAATAATAGGCTAACAAAATATGAAAAGGTTATCCTTGGATCGGATAATGTTTCGATTGCAAGATGTGTGAATTTAAATCCTTCCACATTATTACCTGATGGTACTGAAACAGAAGTCAGGGATGAGATTGATCATGAATGCCTGAATGTATTAGAATATTGCACTAAACCTAGGCAAGACATAAAAGATGTCCCATTAGCGGAATCAGATTATGTTTTATTTGTTGATGGTTCATGCTTAAGAACAGATGAAGGTGTTCTGAGTGCATCATATTCGGTGTGCACAGTTGCAGATGTAATTGAAGCTTCCTGTCTCAAAGGAATTTGTTCAGCTCAAGTAGTAGCAGAATTGATTGCTTTGATTTGTGCATGTGAAAAGGGAAAAGAGTTAAAAATTACCATAGTGACTGATAGTCAATATGGTTATGGTGTAGTCCATGACTATGGCCAGCTCTGGTCTCAAAGAGGTTATTTAACTTCTGCGGGATCACCAATTAGAAATGCAAAGTTGATTAAAAGGCTGATCGATGGAATTCAGCTACCAGAGAAAATTATAGTTGTAAAGTGCACAGCACATAAGAAAGGTGGAGATTACATTACAGAAGGAAATTCATATGCTGACTCAATAGCAAAATTCTGTGCAAAGCATAATATGTCCATTAATCGGGAAAAAGACAATGAACATGTTTTGAACTCACTTATGCTAACATCTGTAGTTGAGACTTGGCAAGGAGTAAAAGAGTTGCAAGATGAGACAGATGATGAGGAGAAAGACACATGGTTAAAACCAGGATGCAGACAGAGAGAAGAAGATGAGATTTGGGTTTACAAAGATGACAGACCAGTAATGCCAGACAGTATGATCTCTGACATGGCACGCATGTATCATGGTCCAGGACATATACGTAGCGATTCAATGATTCGATTTTTTAGACAGACATGGTACAATCCAAAATTTAGAATAATCGCAGAATCTTTTTGTCAGAGGTGTTTAATCTGCCAGCAAATTAATCCAAACAGAAAAACAGTTGTGAGCATGGGAACCATAGGACGGGAGGGTGGTCCATTTACCAGAATACAGCTTGACTTCATTGACATGCCACCTCACAACAAACTCAGATATGTCTTGGTGATAATCTGTCTGTTTTCGAGATAGGTGGAAGCGTTCCCAACACGTCACAATGATTCAGTTACTGTGGCAAAATTGCTTTTGAGAGAAATCATACCAAGGTATGGATTTCCAGTGACGGTCGAGACTGATCGTGGCACACATTTTGAAAACAGATTGCTAAAATTGATTTGTGAAGCACTGGATATAAAGCAAAAATTAGATTGTGCTTACAGACCAGAAGCATCAGGTGTTGTTGAGCAAGTGAATGGTACAATAAAAAACAGAATAGCAAAAATTCGCTTAGCGACAGAAATGAAGTGGACTGACGCACTTCCACTTGTTTTGATGTCTTTGAGAAGCATTCCAGATAGAAAAACAGGTTTGAGCCCGCATGAGATCCTAATGGGCAGGGTCATGAGGCAAGCATTTGTTCCAGTTGATAAACTGTTGAGCATTAATGATAGCGTCATTATGGATTACTGCAAAAATCTATCTGATGTGTTAACTTCTGTGTTCCATCAGGTGGGAACTGAAGTAATTACAAAAGAGAAAGAACAAGCTCATGATCTGTTACCAGGAGACTGGGTGAGGACAAAAGTTCATCGAAGAAGAAATTGCCTAGTACCAAGGTGGCAGAAGGCAAGACAGGTGATATTGGTCACAACAAATGCAGTAAAGTGTAGAGGATTGAAGAGATGGATTCATGCTAACCATACCATACGTGTGCCAGCACCTGAAAATCCTGACAAAGGTGAAACAACAGCTGATTCAGATTCTGAAGAAGAACCTGAAAGAAATCCAGATCCTGAAGATCGACAAGAGAGTCAACATCTGGATAATTCAAATGCGAATGAAGCATTGAATGAAGAAAATGAAGAGGTTGTGATAAAAGACTCTGAAAATGATGAAGATCTGCTAAACCAAGAAGCAGAAAAGGAGTTTGAACAAGAAGTGATTCAAGATCAGGAGAGTATTGAAAAGCAGATTAGAAACTCTGGAAGAAGGAACGAAAATTCTGAAACTGGTGAATTGGAGGTAATTGAAGAAGAAGAAGAAGACGAAATTCCAAGTACCAGCTATAAGGATGATGTTCCTAACAGAGTGAAACTGCCGAGTGAAGAAGTACCTGGATCTAAAGCTGATAACCCAGAAAGTGAAACAGATGAAAGTGGAGATGAATCAAAAGTGAAACGATCAAGGAAAAGAGCTTGGAGAGTGGAGTATAATCTAGCTGAACCGAAAAATAAGTTATCAAGAAAAGGAGATAATTGGCCAAATGAAAATGAAGGCCTAACATTTAAATTAGTGAATAAAACAAAAGAGCAGGTTAATGAGATCTCAAGTCAAAGGGAAGAAGACTCAAATAAGAAAAAACAAGCAGGAAAGAAAATTGAAGTGATAAACAGCAGAGCAAAAAGAATAATAAAGCCAAATCAGAAGTACAAGTCTCCTGAGTGGACTGATATCATAATTCCACCAGTAGTAGAAGTAAATAGTAGTCAAGAAGATTTAGATGATGCAAGTGATAATGATTGATTTGTTCTGACACAAGGTTGAAGAAATTGTGTTAGGTGACACAAGGTCGAAGAAATTGTGTTAGCTGGAAAAACACATTGATGTAAAACATAAGGTCGAAGAAAAGCTGTTAGAAAATAAGGTTATCTGTTAAAAAAAAAAAAAATTTTAAAAGAGGGGAGTATACTTAGTAATTTTTAATTTTTGGTTTTTTTCAAAGGCTCTTGTTTGAAAGAAAAGATGCCTTCTACTAATAATAATTCGAGATACTCAATTTTCAGAAGATGTTGCAAATTGTCTTCAATATGTGTAATCCTGATCATTTTAGTTTGGTTAATTTTAGCTGTCATTTTTCCTTTTGGAATAAAGAGATGTATAAAACTAACATGACTAGTAAAGTTGTGGTTAATCAAGATAATCATGATAAATTTGACAGGACAAATAAAATCATTGTACATAAACCAGAGATTCACCAAGATAGATCTGTAGGAGATTTTTCTAGTAATACCTTTCCAAGACTTTTATCTGAATATGTTAAGGTGATGGATGTAAAAGATTGTTACATTTGTGTGAAATTACCTACTTCTGTGCCTGAAGGTGTTACGTATAATATGCTTCCTCTTACTTATGGCATAACCTGTAGTGTAATAGCTAGTTTGTTTTATCAAACAGGTCGTTTAGAATACTACTACTCAGATTTTGATGAGATTTTTGCAAATTTAAAAGTTGAACATAGTTTGAATAAAGTGAAATTTGCTAAACAGATGAGGGAATTTTTCCTAGTAACTTGTGAACTTACTTATGAGTATGCTTTTAGAAATAATTTAACATGTAAATTGAGAACGGAAGGGAAAACATTCTTAAATATGGTGGAAGAGAGAAGGGCAATTTACAAGCGAAATGAGATGCTGAGACAAACCAAATCTAAATTTGGGCAGATTGAAGGTGAAAAGCTCAATGGTAGAAATGAAAATGTTGCAATTCACATATATAAACCTGTTAGTTGAAAAATTTGTATAAAAAGAGAAAATACGTTGTTTGATAATTACTTTGTAGGTGCAAGTCAATGTGAAGATACTTATCGTATTTTAGGGGGATGGGGATTTAAAGGAGGCAAAGATCCAATTTTTCCTAGAATTTATTTTGTTTGTGGGAATAAAGCTTATTACAATCTTCCTGACCACTGGTATGGGACCTGTTACGTGGGATTAGTTTTTCCAAAAATTTTTCATGTAGATAGAAATGCAAAGGGTTCATTTGAAATTGCCAATCACCTCAGTAGATTTAGAAGGGAAAGCTTTTCAGAAATATTGGGTGACATATTTGGTGCATTAATACCTATGGTAGGAATAACACTGAATGCAAACAAAATCAGAAAAATGTCTACAATTGTTGATAGATTGTCCACAGATACTGCAAGTGGATTTCAATTAGTCAATACAGAGCTTATTGCTATGAGAACTATGGTAATGCAGAATCGTCTTGCTTTAGACATTTTGCTAGCAAAAGTAGGTGGAGTCTGTGGAATCTTGCATGTCCAACATTGCTGTACGTACATACCAGACAAGAGTCAAAATATAGAAATGTATATTAAGAATATAACAGAATTACATAATGAGGTTGAACCTTTAGAAGATGATAGTTTTTCAGACGGATTAAGTAAAAGATTTGCAGTAATTAAACACTGGTTTCAAGAGATTGGTAGTTCAATTATAGGTAAAATAGTTTTTCCTTTAATAGTCATAGCTATAGTGATACTTTTGTTAAAAATTAGTTGCATGATACACAGGAGAAGAAAACATGTAATGGAAAAGAAAAGAATTTACAATCTTAGAAAAGAAAAAGAAAAAGAAAAAGAAATAGAATTAGAGGAGTTTCGAAGAACTCTATATGAAAAATGCAGTAAAACAGATGAATCTAAAGTTTAGAAATAATAAAATTAAGAAAGTCCAAAACATGTTCAAGGGTTGAAAAATTAAAAAAAATTGGGGTTTTATTTGGTGATTTTGAAATCACCAGATAAGGGAGTTGATGGAGCAAGGTGAAGAACAAGATTTTGTTCAAACTTGCGAAGTTAATCTTCCATAACAGAAGTAATTGAATTAACAAGCATGTGGTGAAATTATTAATCAACTTAGTTTAAAAATGCATCCATCAGTATACGCGGGATAAACTAATGTGCTATATGTTGCAAACGCAGAGAAAAATAATAAACTAACCTTGTCTATTGTCTTTGTCAGTGGAGTGGTGTGGCTCACTGGGTAGAGGCGGCAGACCCGTAAGCAGAGAACGGCCCGGGACCAGGGTTCAATTACCGACGCGGCAGGGTCATGGACCAGGGTCAAAATGGACTCGATAATTCTCACCTCGGTGCCTACTCTAACCAGGGAACACACTCGGCAACTCTGGGCATTAAGCTTGCCTCATCTCTACAATGGCCCCCCACAGACACCGGGGATGCCTGGTTTCACCTTGGAGATACCCAGAAAGGGACAATCTCACAGGGAAAACCAGGACGGGTTCCCCAGCGGTCTTCAGCGCCAGGATACTCCATGGAGTCGCAGTGCGCTTTACAAGTACACCCACATTTACATTTACACATTTACATTTAATGGCATGTGCTTATTTAGTGTGCTTATGTTATGTCCTTTCTGTGACAAAAGCTTGTGGAGATTTGTGCAGTTCAAAGAAGAAAAGTAATTATGAAGCTGGTTGTGTGTGCTTTGCTAGGTAACATAATTAACGGCTTTAATTAGTATTGTGGGTGGGTAACAGAATGGGTCTCAATTCTTTAATTAATTGATGTCTTGTGTTTGTTTAATAATAGTTTCCAAAGTGAGGCCTAAAGTTGGTTCAGAAAATGGCTGACAGAGTTGCAGACGCCAAAGCTTGTTCAGAGTGGAGCCTTGCACATGCGCAGATGTGGAGATTTATACTGCACAGTCATCATTGTTAGAAAAAGCAGTTCTTTAGTTGTGCTGAACGTGCTCTCGGAGAAAAGGCTCAAGGACAGGAACTTAATGTGTCTGCCAAGGCTAGGAAGTCAATGTTTGAAACTCGAGGGAAAAAGTATCTTTCTTGAGGAAGCCGAAAGACGTGGAAGTAAAGGACAATAGGGCTTATGTGAAGCCTGGACTTGGTCAAGAATCGGACATTACCTAATGTTTTATCATGGACTGACACAGGACAGCCAATGCGAAGCTTGGATTTCTATGAAAGAATGTAAAATGTAGAAAGTTTAGTTAGAAAGAAAGGTATAAAACCTGACATTATGAGCAGGAAAAAACGCTCGCTGCCTTTTGCTTTCCGATTCCTGATTGACGTGACATGCTGTTGGATTGGCTCACGTAAGGACAGCAGACTTTAAAAGATTTTTCCTTTCTAGGTGGAGTGAGAAATAGACAGGGAAATAGATTTAGGGAATGGAAACTGTTATTCTGCTTATATTCATGTTTTCTGAACTTGCTTTGAGAGTGTCAGTTTATTAAATCGTTTCCTAATTAAAATGCTGCTTTCTTATTTGCTTATAAAATAAAGATTTTCTTTAGCGTAAATGCTCTTTCTTTTGATTAATAAAGCTAATAAAATTAGATTTGAAAAGACAAGCTGGTCTTGTTTATTCATGGTCTAGTTTCCATCAGTTGATCCATTCACCTTAGTGGCCTAATTAAAATGATATAAGTTTAAAACCATGGTGAGAATAAATAAACTGCAGTTGTATATAATTATGTAAATAGTTTGTGAATAGTTTTGATTAATTAGGTCACATGATTCAGTTGCGCAAAAATTGTCTCATTGGTTATGGGCCTTTATATGTGTTTTATGATTAATGGTGAGTATCATGGTGATAGGTAGTGTTTGCGAGACAGTTTTTCAATCAGAGCGCTGGATCACCTCCAAGTCGAATGCAATAGGACTAAAGGGGCTAACCTTACCAAGTCAGTAATATAAGGGAAATCCATTTACACATGGCAATTAAAATTGGAAAATGATGCTGGGAGGGAAATTAGCCACTTCAGAAATGTATCCTTGGTAATCTGCAGTTGTTCGATCTGAGCCGTACCCCACACCTCTGCTCTATAAGTAGCTGCTGAGACTGTTTTAGCCCTGTAAATGCTTTTTATGACTTTTATGGGTTTGGTTCCCAATATCTTGGCACATTTATTAATAGCTGCCATGCTACTCTCCATAGCTAGCACCCTATTTTTGACCATGTGGGCTCCCTTGTGACCTTTATCAAACATGACTCCGAGGTAAGGGAAATAATCTACTACCTCTACATTGCGTGCCCCTAGGCAAAAAGATGGTGTGATCCCATGCCCTGTGGGGTTTGCTATCAAAATAAATGATTTTGATTTGTTAACCTTTAAGTCAAGGGAGGTCATGAAGGAGGCCTAAGCTGTTAACATATGTTGCAAGGCTCTGCCTGCTCTGGCCACAAGGACAGTGTTGTTGGCATATGCGAGCAGTGGCAGATTTAGAGGCCCACATTTTGGGATATCCGGAGCCGTACCCCACAAAGATGCCTCAACCCCATTTGTGTATAATGAAAACACGAATGGGGTGAGTACGCATCTTTGCCTAACCCCCGTAAAATCCCCAACGGGCGGGTTCAAGCCCGTTCTTACCATACCACACCAAAGTGGTGGTATGTGAATAGAGCTGTTTAATATACGTAAGAACTGGGTTGGTCCACCCCCATGACCTCCATTATCTCCCATAGCTTGCTGTGGCTTACGCAGTAAAATGTGGCTGAGAGATCCATGAAGGTAATGTAGATTATTTTCCCTTAAGCCCTAGTATATTTCTCGATGACAAGGCTCAGTTTCAGACACTGATTGACAGTGCCTCTTTCCCGCTGAAATCCATATTGGGCAGGGATTAATATATTGTTTTCACAAGCCCATTCTTCAAGCCGATGAAGTAATAGCCGTCCCATTAATTTTGAGGTGCTATCTTTCAAGATATGGGCCTATAATTGCCTGGGTCACTTCTGGCTCCCTTTTATAGATCCGGACAATGATGCTGGTGCTCCATGATGTCAGCGGGCAAGTCTTAACTATGGCATTAAATACGTTCTGCAATAAGGGGGCCCATAAAACATGGTGTTCGAGAAAAAGGTCTATTGGGACCCCATCTTGGCCCAGGACCTTCACTCTACTGCACCTTTCCAGCCCTTTTGTTAATTCCTCAACAGTAAACACAAGAGGATATTTGTGGCCCAAAAAAGATCGCTCAGCCATACAAGTTTCTCCTGACCCTAAGATTGTTTTAGAGTCAGACACCCAGGCATCCTCTCCCACACGGGATTCCAAAATTGGATCACTGGCCTCCTTAAAATCGGGCTTCTTTACCACCCTCCAGAAATCCCTGCTATTATTGCTCAAAGCTGCCCTTTCTAATTGTTCCCAGGCCTCTTCTCTCGGATCTTTTTCTCTCTGTTTCCTGGATTCATTGTATGACTTTCGAAGTAGCTTTATCCACCCTTAATCTCTAGGGACTTCTTTCAATGCTTTGAGTAGGGCTTTCAGCGATTGATAACAGGCATGATCAAGCCAGCGCCCAGCCGGAATCATGCTTGAGTTTCTATTACAGGACAGGGCCTTCTTTTCTGCCTCTAGCAATTTTGTAAAATTGCAAATGACGTGCTCATGGGAAAGTTTTATATCTAAACAGTTCTGTTTACAGTACATGTTCTTTGCTAGTATTTTGTGGATTATATTTACCTTATCTTCACTAGCCCATTTTAATTGAAATTCGTTCTTTCTTTCTCGAACCGGTGTCTATATGATTTAAATTTTCCTCTCACAAGGGAGACCTGATGCTATAAAGAAGGAAAGGATGACGTGATCTCTGAAAATGGTGAATGTTGACTCCACTTGTGTCAGTTTCCCACCAAGGGTTTTGGAGATCAATACGAAGTAAATAGTTGACTCGTAATCTTTATGTATAAATGTCTTTACAAACTCCCTTGAGGGCTCAGTCTGACTATTCCTTATCTCCATATTTCTAATGGAGTGTATTATATTCAGGCTCTGGCCATATTCATGGTGGGTGAAATGAATTACCAAGGCCCCTTCCATATCCACAATACCACACACAGGGTTGGTGGAGTGTTTGCACAAATGTGTATTAAAATCGCCCACCCACACAATGTAAAGATTCTCTCTAGTTCCTGCCCCTATTTTATCAAGCTCATTTTCTACTTTTGTCACCAAGTGCATATTAGCTCAAAAGCTGTTATTATAAAAATGTATTAACAGCCAGCCCTGTCCCCCTGTACCTTTTAATAGCAGAAAGTGGAAAACCGAGACACCTTCAAGAATTTCTTTCAGCTTAATGGGAGGGCATTAGTTATTAATGTTAAAAGATCCCCCCTTGCTCGACCAGCTCATGCAGGGGCTGCCTCTGTTTGGAAAGAGCGATACCCATCTATTGCGATTTGGCCTGTTGCCCAGTTCTCCTGTAGGAAGATTATATAATACTTTTGCCACACAACCAGCTAAAGCATAGTGTCCACCTTCCCCTTAATACCTGCAATGTTCCAGGATGCTAATTTTATCCTGTTACTATCGACCCCTTCTGTAGTTCCTATGTGAATTACCTCCTCGTGTAATATGCTCTCATGGTTTTCATTCGGGGCATAAACGGAATCCAAGGACAGGGCCAAAATCTGAGTACAGGTAGTGGAGCATCACATAGGCGACGTTTCATAAGGCTTACCACCTGGGTGGTTATTAAAATTAACCACAATGCAGTCACCTTTTAGACTTTTCGGAGCTGTGCCCACCCAACCAACTCTTCTTGCCATTATGATGTTATGGGCTACATCCCCATTACTTTCTAACCCCAAGCCTCCATGTTTATTCAACCAGAACAGTTATTTATCCATCAGCTGCACTGTGGATTCTTTTTGGTCCTCCCTCAGTTCAGGGACATTAGCTAAAACAAAGACCAGTGGAAGGGCAGCTGGGGGAGATCTATCATAATGTGTGGCTGCTGGCATTTATTCTCGTGTCTCCCATTTGAGGTGCTGCCCTCACCTCCAATTGTTCTTCCCTCTCATCCATGCAAGGAGTATATGGTGGTATTCTATCTAGCCGTAATGACCCCCCTGTAACCTGACCCTTGTGAGAGTCATGAGGAGCTTGCTCAAGGCTGGTAAGAAATAAGGCAGGGAGTGTGGGTCCATTAGGATATTTCCCTTTCCCCGGGCTCCCAAACTCTTTTGGCCTTTAAGATTTCCCGATCTTGTTGCTACCGCCCCTCCCCCTGTGGCATCTGTTAAATCTTAAAAATGTCCCCTCTATGCAGATCAGGCTTAGTGTAGCAAATCTGACTCCACTCCACCTCTTACTTGCCACACCCAAATGCATTATGGTATTAGCATCCAGCTAATAAAAATTGGAAGGCAAGGAGGGATCAGAACAGATTTAGTGCATCAGAGTACAACAAGCTAGTGATTAAACTAGACTTCATGTGTAACTAAATAACCTTATTAAACAATGTCATGCACAATGTAAAATACATGTCCACAAAAAAATTCTGAACTTGCACTGTTCAACATCACAGATGCAGCTGCACAGAAGACTGACAGTGGTGATGTCCATGACACACAGGATATTGAGGTACAGTCAGAAAAAGAGACAGAAGTGGCACTAGCAACACCGATACCTGCATCCACTAGATGCAGGACCGCAGTGCCACCACTGCCAGATTTAGAAAGTGAGGAGGGGAGCCAACCTGACACTCCAACATCAGAGGCTGGCCATACCCCCACAACAAGATCAGAGGTACCAATGCCACGCAGAACCGTCCACTTTCGTAGGCACAGGGCAAGGGCACACATGGCAGCTTCAGGAGACGATGGGTCTGCTGTCTGGGGTGGCCTGGAGGGACAGTTGCTGAAGTTCCAGTGCCTACAATGAAATAACATGCGCTTAGTGCAGGCCTAACACGGAACATTTCACAACAAACATTGGCGAAATCAGGGACTGCATGCAGGAGCTCACCACTGCTGTCGTGGAAGGACAGAGGGCCACGAATGAAAAATGTTCAAATGTCATCTAAGTTATGCATGATTTGTGCAGGGTGATGCAGATGACCATGCATTCCAACGTAAAAGGCATCATAATTTGACGGTGCGCCTAGATGGGTACACCAGGGCCATCAATAGGCGGAGCACAACCACAGCTCAGCTGTCCCGTCGTGCTGTGGGGATGCAACTGGAGATGACCCATTGCTGAGAGATGTGGCCAGGGGCCTTATACAGGTCACCAATGTGGTGGTGTAACTCCAGACTGCTGCAGTTGGTGGCAACAACGTTCTGTGGGGGGAGAGTGAGGGGGCCTCCAGCCTCAGTTGTCTCCTGGCACCAATAACCAGAAGCAGGAGGTGCAGTACTCGAAGCACCACTGGCTCTGAAAGCTCTACAAGGGATATGGCAGAGCCTACAGAAAGACCCCCGGGAGTGTGTGGCCGCAAGAAGTGAAGTGTGGGACCCTTGTAAACCTGGTGAGGTAACCATTAGCATGAACATTGTCTGGACTGTCATTTAAGTACCATTCAATGTCATGTTGTTTGATTTTGTATAACACAATGCTTGTTTGAAAAAGCACAATAGGGCATTTTGGGAGACACCTCCAGGTGCAGACTTTACCCCCTGGAAGCTACCTGATGCTAGAGGGTGCAGAGAACATAGGACCTGCACATGAGTGAGGATGGCATGTGTCCTGCGAGTCTGATGCTGCAGTTGTGGATCTAACTAATTCAGCAATGAGATCATAGATCATGTCTGCATTCAACCTATATTTGTCATATATTTGTTCCTCTGTCTGCCCCAACAATGTAACGCGCACTCCGTAAATGTGCTCCTGTATCCTCCTTCTTCTCTGTGCTGCTGCTCGTAGCCACATCCTCCTCACCATGCCGTAGAGTGCTGCCATTGTGAGACAATCTGAGGCCTTCTGGGCCTGTTCAAGTAGTTTGGGAATGGTTACCACCCGATTTGTTAACTTTGAAATGGTAACCACCTGGTTTCATTTGGTGGTATTTAGCAATTGTAATTTGCGATTCCCAGCAGAATTGCAATTTGTGAATTTTTGATGCATAGGTTTGTGAATACCAAATAGCGATTACCTATTATGGATTCGCAAATTCAGAATCAATATTTAGGTAATCGCTAACTTTTGTGAATTTATAGAAGATTCTGCGATTTTGCTTTATGCATTGCTTGTGGCTATTTTGCAATTGCAAACGGACAATTTTTGCGATTCGCAATGTTTGCGATCGCAAAATAGCTTAATGAGCGTGCCCCCATGTCCCTTTACAAAACTGTACCTGAAACAAATTCCTATTTTAGATGGCATCGATGTTGCCACTTCGCTTCACTGAGCGGCCCTCTTGGGGCAAAATGTGTATGCAATCTTTGCCTCTCAGAAGAGTGGGTGGAGCTTTTTGGCACATAAAAAGGACTGTCTGCTGCCTGCTCTTGGTCAATAAGAGTATTGTGCATTAACGAAGGAACCTTACAGACCTTTCTGTAATACTAAGGTAGAAAAAGCATGTGCACCATATTCAAAATCGCCCTATGCCTTTGACAGCCCTATGTTTTTATAAGTGGCCTAACAAGACTGGACAGGGGAAGAAGTAAGGAAAGGCTCTTGATCAGCATTTGGAGGACATGATATATTAATCTGCATCATGGGAAAAGTAATTGAGACAAAGGAATATATTTATTCACATTCTCTGAGAAAGACATACCTATTATAACAGTTGTGGGAAACTGGAGGTTATTTTGTAAGGTAAGCACAGTCCACGGTTTTATGATAACAAACTTAAGGGTAGATAGATAGATAGATATCTTTTATTTCTGCAACCAAGCCATAAAAAGATACATAAATAAAATCAATAGCAACATTCACCATACATACAAAATGATTGCACATGGGGAGATACAGATAAAACAATCTTAAGGATTATAAAAAGGAAGAAATAGTGCAACTAGGAGATCATTAATAATGTAGTAGATCATAACCATATTGTTGCTATATAGTAATTCCATTTTCTTATAAAATAAGAATATATCCTCTTATGCAACAAACAATCTAAAAAGGAAGAATTTCATATAGTAAAGTATAAAACAAGTTCACATGTCAATCTAAAAACAATTCCTAAAAATATAGCTTCAATCAATATCTTGGGTATGGAATAAACGAGGAGGTCACTAAACAGCGTATTTAAGTGTTGCTCTGGCAATTTAACTATCATGGTTAGGAGTTATCTGTTCCTTCTTTCTTTGTTTCTACACACACTGCAGGAACTGAGATACCGCAAAGGCTAATTGTTCACTAGTATCACTCTTATGGAGATACATAGCTTCCCAATAAAGTCTCAAACCTATGAGTTTACAGACAACTATATACAACTTAGGGGTATTTACAAGAATTGCCGCTAAGCAGATTTGTAGTTCAGTAGTGCAATCTGACCCACAGAGATGTTTCTCAGGAGGTCAATAGCCTCCTCACTCTGCGCAGCAGGGGGGGCAGGGGCTGAATTACCTGGAGCGAAGGAGACGCCTCGTGTCTTCTTGGATGGGGACCAACAGGGAGGGTGACAATGGAATTGTGGGTGGATTACAAGGAAAAGGGTGGAACAAATCCAGTGGGGTCTGCCACAACTCGGAGGTGTCTACTGTAGATGACAAAGTCGTGATTGCATTCTCCTTGGCACTCCCCACACACTTTCTGTCACTGGGTCCATCCATGTCTGTACTGTCACGACCAGAACAACTATATTCGGTTGTGTTCCCAACAATGTAGGCCCCTTCTCCATCACTTGCCAGGGATAAATCTTAAATGACATATAAAACAGGTTTATTGCAACTGCGTTACCACACCTGACAGCCAAATGTCAACACAAAGCATACATAAAGTGCACAATTCACACCAGCTTCATGGTTCACTATATAAGCTTCAACATTAGCACTTTTTGTTCCCAGAGTAATGCCATAAGCAGCATTGTGATACTGATTACTGCAAATAACCTATCTGTTATTTTGTTACACTATTGGTCCTCCATTGTGTGTTACATTGAGATTTTTTATTTGAAAACTGCTATGCCATATTAAACTCCCGGATTATGTAGAGGAAGCAACTTTTTAATATACATATGTATCTTCTACGAGCACTGATTACTTCCACATATGTATGAAACAGCTTTTGGCTTTCTGCATCACAATGATATACATACACCAATACAGGCTCTGTTGTCTCTCATGATTAGTTCCATGGTATATGCTATAGTGGGGCTATTATCTATTGATAACATGGTTCTTTTTACAGCTGCTACGTCCACTGTCCACAGTAAATATGCTTTTTTGGTTATATCCAAAATGGACTTGACGTATCTATTCTAATTCATGATTCACTCTTTTTTTGCACAGTTCTCATTCTGTAACTAACGTTCCTTTTACCGGCAGGCTTAGTTATTGTGTTATGTTATACAGAGGTCCCATGTTACTTTTATTGAGGCTCTCCCTTTGTTCAGGGTTGCTGGTGGATAGAATTTATGGTTTACTGATATATTTTACGTTTTTGGCAGCAGCGCAGAATAGCGGCCTAATCCATGCGCATGCGTTGCTAAAAGCGAGCCCCCTGCTTCGCAGCAATCGGTGAACTGGTTGGATTTGGTTCAGCATTACATATAATTTTCAGTTTAAATTAAATCATCCCTTTTTTTGGAGCATGAAAGCTACATGAATTAATTATTCTTTGTAAAGAAGGTTAGACCTGTTAGTTTTATTTTCTACCTTCATTGTAGAGTACCATTACTTTAGATGCAAAGGGGCAGATTTATAAGAAAGTGACGCATCTGTGAAGATGCGTCACTTTCCCTGCCCCACTTTCAGAAACACTTGCGCCACTATGGATGCGCCGTATTTACAATACACTGCACCATGGCGGAAGGATTGACAGATGCGTAGAAAATTCTGACGCATCTGTTGACGCAAAAGTCACGCATTGCTGGAGTCGTGTCGCAAGTACAACGCAACTCCAGCAATGCAGGGGGATGCGTATCTTCATTGTGTTGCTTCACTCCTTATGCCTGCTTCAAGCAGGCGTAAGAATTTAACGCAGTGGCATCCTAGCAGTGGCGCAGTGAAATATTGTAGATTTCACTGCGTCACTTCTATGAGGCCTTTTTGCGTTGGAAAGTCCACCTTGCATACATTATACCTAATGCAGGTATAATGTGACGCAGGGCTTTACAACTTGACGCATCTCCCTAGATTCGTCACGTTGTAAATGGGCTGCATTTTTATGCTGCTGCGTCACAAAAATTGACGCAACTGCAGCGCAAAAATGACGCTTGTAAATCTGCCCGAAAGTCTCCTGCCTCTGCACTCCCTCTATTTCGAATAAATTGATGAGGGGAGCAGTCATTGACACAAGGTACTCTAGACTTGCGGCTGAGGCAGGGTATTCTATTACATTCCCGTGCATCCCATTAGCTTTGGTTTTTCACTTATATTATGGCTTTTATTTTCATAGCAATTAAAATAGACACACAATTTGGAACCGGAACTTCACTCAGAGATAATTCCTTCGGACGTCTTCATGTCACATCATGCCTCATTTGTCTTGCTTAAATTGTAGGTGGCTGACTATTCTTTTTCAATTTGGTAAGATTTCAACACGAGTTACAAGACAGCTCATATAAACATGCAATCTTGTTTCAGATATTTGTATTAATTTTATTGCAGTACTCTCATTGATTTCTTGTTTGAGAGTGGATCAATATCGGTAAATATTTGTACCATCCGTTATGTATAGGAATTTTTTTTTCTTGGCTGTTTCCTTTTTTTGGGCCAACCGGTTTCTATTGATCTGTTTGGTTATGTAATAAATATGATTATGTGTATTTATCCTGATGAGTTTTTCATATTTTTTTTTCACTTTTGGGTGGATAGAATATATCTACTAATGGTGAAGGGTCTTTTGACCACTTACTCAGTTTTTCTTGTATTATTTTTCTATAACATGGTTGAGACTCCACTTATTGGCTACAAGCAAGAAAACGCCTTTCAGTACACCTTTTTAGGTCTTGCCTAGGCAGCGTGCATGCGCTGTCTCTCCGAGACATAAAGTAATCCATAATATTGGGGGAAACTCTGCCTATTGCCGGGTAACTTGTCCTGCCGCTTGGGATTAGTTAACTCAGGCATTTCTTTTGTTACCATGCTTATTACTGGCTGTGCTTCCGTTTATTTCGGAAGCAGCGCTGCCTAACTTCAGTTTCCTTCCCCTTTCCAGCAGTGCTTGAAGCTTGTTTTCTTTTTAGGTCGAGCATCATTGTTTTTTTTTTTTTAATAGTGCACATAAACATGTGCGCGCAATCTTCCCTTTTCCAGCAGCGCTTGAAGCTTGTTGTATTTTTAGGTCAAGGATAACACACACATGCATACATAATCAGCAAGGTGCCCTTTCATGAGCGCTGTGCTGATAATGGTTTCATTGTTTCCTCCACCAGCCTCTCCGCTATCACTCTCCCCATCCTCCTTGTTTTTCACCATGGCGCCAGCTTCACGGGACGCAATGCACATAAATGAAACATGAATGGGCGCTTCGCTGTATATTTGAGTGTGGCCCCTTATTTCAGTGTTATTCTTTTTATTATAACCACGGCACCCGTCTTACTGAGCCCCCGGTGCCGCCTGGCAGATCCCACGGCACTTCATGGATCGAGGGTCCATCATAACTTGTAACTTCTGCTCGCAGTTGATCTGATCCGTTCTGCCCTGGCGGTGTGGCCCTGAAAGCAGCAACGGAAGCAGGAGGCTTGGGTGAAGCTGCTCTCCGCTGCCCCTGCCATTGATGAGCTGAGCAGTCACCCTACAGCGGCAACAGAAGCAGATGGCTCAGGCGGAGCTTCTCTCCGCTGTCCCTGTCATTAATGGGCTGAGCAGTCACTCGACAGCAGCAACCGAAGCAGAAGGCTCGGGCGGAGCTGCTCTCTGCGGCCCATGCCATTGACGTGCACACAGCCGTGGCCCGTGGAGGGAGTTCCGGTGGGCCAGGCAGGCGGGGTGGGGGAGGGGCAGGGTGGAGGGTGATAAACACCGGAATATGGATGATTGCAGGTAAGTAAACAATTAAATGAATTTGTGATGCAGGGCACGGAACGAAATTCGTTTTATTAATTTAATTAGTTACTTACCTGCAATCATCCATATTCCGGTGTTTATCACCCCCCAACCTGCCCTCCCCCGCCCCGCCTGCCTGCCCCACCGGAACTCCCTCCACGGGCCGCGGCTGCGTGCAGAGCAGTCACCCTAGGAGCCACGTCATGAGCAGTTGAGGGACCCATGGGTTTGAGGAACGAACAAGTGTTTGTCCCTGTGTTGGACTTATATTTGACCTTTGTGTGGGTGTAAGTTTTGCGCATATGTTAGCTTGCCAGGGGCTGTACCAGGAGCAGTTCAACCTTCCTTTCACTCCCGGTGAGTACAACTCCGTTTCCTCGTCCCCTTGAACATTTCAAAATGTACACATTTGCTGAATTCACTTGACTAAGCAACATCTTTAAAATGCATAGTACCGTCTTATTTTTCTGTTTACCACCGGATTGCCAACCTCCTCAGGTGCCACTCTCCTTATTGGAATGCATTTTGTTATTTTAGCACACATTGAAGTAAGTATAAATATACAACAATGTGCTCCTTAAAGCACTGTTTGCTTTACCCCTCCCGCTTCGCCTTAGCCCTCCCCACTCTTGGCACACACGCAATCTTCCCCGCTGCTGTATTTGCTGCTCTGGCTGACCGCCTCCCTTCGTCTTGGGGGTCTCCTCAAATGCTACATAAATAAGGGACAATAAATATGTAAGAATATAAGTCAAGGACTGTCTGACTTTCTTTTGCAAATGTACCAATGATAGTTTGAAAAGTGCCTTTACAAACGATGCATCTAATGTCCAGAAACTTGTGATTGTGTATCGCTTTTTGGCATTTCCAATCTATAAATATTGCCTTGAACATATTTCTACATTTAAGGCAGGGATCGACAAAATAAAGTTTGTTACAGTGCAGTTGAACCAATTTAGGAAGTTACTAGCAAGCAATTTTCCTCTGCCCCCCCCCCCCACGCTGTAGCCCTCTGAAGTCGGACTTTCATGTTTTAAATGTTCTGTGCGTGATAACAAAGTTGTAGACAAACGTTTTTTGAAAGCGTTGTAAATGTTTTGGAAACATCTGCCTGATCCACATTTTAAAATTCGGGGTAGTAAGAGAGAAAAAATGCTTTAATTATTTGCAGAGATGTTTGTACAGATTCAGTTGTTTACGTTGGCGTTAAACACTTCTACTCCCCCCCTTTAAATGTTTTTCACGATGTCCTTTTGGCACGCAGCTTCAAGTGTGGAACAAACTCCTGTTCCAAGACCTGCTGTTGAGCTTCAGAGGGGGGTTAATTCTTGCTTTCTGTTCCCACTAATCGGCACGCCTTCATTAAGTTTCTTCTGTGCTGCTTCTTTCTAAAGTTTTCTACAACCCTTTTCCTGTGAACTTTCAACACTTCTTGTTTTGCCAGTTTCACCTATCGTCCCGCCTTAGAGTTGCTCCTTCCCTTTTCAAGTAGCGCTCTTTCACCTGGGCCCCTTCCCTGTTTAGAGCTAGTGGGCTCTAGTGTGTTGCAGAACCTCTATAACTATGGTTGTTCACAGGGCGGGACTGGCCATAGCGGGCACCGGGCTATTCCCCGGTGCTGCAAAATCGGCCCTGTACGGAAATCGGCCGAAAACCGGCCCTGGGAAACTGCTCGGCGGCACCTCTAACTTCCCCCCTCCCCCCCCCCCAGTGGGGAGAAGGGGGGGAGGTGGGGGGCCGGCTGAGCGCTTCGCCAGGGGCGGTTGTGGTTCCCAGTCCGGCCCTGGTTGTTCACCCTTCTCGGGAGCTATTAGTGCACATTTATCCCTTTCGTTTCCCTAGAGAGGTGCCCTCCCAATACAATCCACATACATCCACCCCAAACAAAACAAAACAAACATTTGTAATGAAATAGTTCTCGCATTTACGCGAGTTTGAGATATTAGCATTGTAAATTACAATGCATTTTATTTATGTTTTGGTTTTTAAAACAGATAAATAAAAGGCATTGTCATTTACAATGCCAATACCCTAAACTCTCGCAAAGGCGAGACCTATTGCATTGCAAATGCTTGTTCTAAAGTAATTACTCTCATTCACAGCTTGAATATTTGGCCTGATATTGACCTGATGAATTAGCAAGGTTGAAATGCCATCAACACCTTCCTTGGAAAGAAATCAAGAGGACATGTATCTTGTGTTTTGTTTTTGTCATCAGAAAACTTGTCTTTGTATCTTTTCCTTTGCCATTATTTTCGCTTACACTTAAGTTTGTATTTTTTCACTTGTGTATGTTTGTGTAACCTTGCGAGCATCATTGTATTATTGAGCATTTGAGTATTTTATATTTGTTTATTAACAAATAATCTCTTGATATACATTTGTGGGTACCTGATTATTCATTTATTTTGGTCTTTGAATGGACCATTATATGTTATAAATGTTAATCTTTCTAATTAGTCCCTGATTAATTGTTGAGCTTATAATATTCAACGTTAGCATGAGCACATGCATGAATGCTACATTACCTGGAAACAGTTTGTCACAGTGATGTCATAACCACAGACAGCTTCAAGCACATTACGGGCTTGTCTACACTCCATCCTTATGTCCATACTAGGATAGATAATCACCTTGCATACTTTGGCCCTTGTAGTATACCATAGTAAACTGATGTGACCAAATAGGATGGCTACTAAATGTACATTTGCACACTGTTTACACAAAGCCCAAGATACACCAAATGTTCATTTATCTTAAACCGAATCATTATGTCATGGAAGGTCAAGGTAAAGAGCAATGTAGCAGCAATACGTGCTGTAACGCAAACTGGACTTAGTTTTTGATGGTTTATGCACTCTGGACGCTTTACAACTGCTGATCAGGGCAAAAGTGCAGGTGCTCCCCATATATACGTTGTAAATCTGATTGCTTCTCCATATTAAAATATTTGATTTGCTGATAAGTCAATAATATTACCTTGTGTGTGCCCAGCGTCTGTAAATCAAATGCTACTAGTGGGTCTGCATGAGTAGCCCTGTAAATGTGTCACTGGCCTGTCATTGCAGTGCCTGTGAGTGCAGTCTCAATCTGCCATGTTGACCTGGCAACTAACCTTCCCTTTTACTACATGTAAGGCACCCCTAAGTTAGGCCCAAGGTACCCCCATGGGCATGGTGCAGTGTATGTGAAAGGTGGGACGTGTACTAGTGTGTTGTGCATGTACTGATTTTATTTTTTGAAAAACTTTTTATTGGATTTTTACGTTATCTTATATGGTGTACAACCATCAGGTACAATTTGTAGTGTATTACGTTTGGTATCAAAATTTCAACAGGTGATAGCTGCGTGTCTGTTGAGGGGGGGATTGTGTCGCTCTGCTTATGTGTGGTACACTGGAAACATGTTTGTAGGTGAGGTCGAGAGGACTACTGTGGCACCCAGTCCCTCATGACATTTGCTAGACCGTTCTTGCCTGTAGGTGGTAATGGGAAGGGGTAATCCAAATTTATAACCAAACTGGGAATGTAACTTGGGAAGATATGGGGGGGTGAGGTGTGGGGGTGTGTGGGTTTAGGGGGGCATTGCACCTCTATGGTCCATTATCTATGGGTCCCGTCGTTGCTGTTAGAGTGGTCTACGGGGAGGACCAGTGGGGTAGGCTAGTGCAGGGGGGTCAGTGTGGGTCGATGTGTGTTGGGTCCTAGTTCCTCTTGGGTTGCCTGTGGAGTCTCCCCATGTGCAGCCTGTGTTTGTGTAATTTATGGAGGATCATCGCCTATTCCTTTGATATGGGGTTCCGTCGCATCCCATGTGCTTCTTCCTGCCTGATCATATCTTCTACGGGCACGCCCCATTTCTTGACCGCACCCCACCACGCGGCTATTGGGGCCCCCCGGTGATCACCAGTGCTTAGCTATGCTGTGTTTAGCGAGGAGTAGGGCCAGTGTTGGGAATTTGGGGGCATATGTAGGAAGGCGTTTGCGAATCGCAAACGGTGTTTTGGTATGTAGGTGCCACGTAGCAAAATAAGGAATCGCAAAAATTGCGATTCCTTATTTTGCTCAAGCATTTAAGGAATCGCAATTTTGCGATTCCTTAAATACTATGTAGGGGTGCCTTTTAAATTGCGATTTTGGCTTAAAGAATCGTAAAATACCACTTACTCCAAGTAGATGGTATTTTGCGATTTCCTGTTAAAATGCATTTTTTTTAAATTCAAAGTATCATGTGGTGCACAGACATGCCTTTAGGGCATGTATGTGCGCCACATGTACTTACAGGCACATTCCAGGGGTGCAACAGGTGTCCTTTGGACTAAGCATGGGCTGAAAATTCTTTCCGCTCGCGGAATTTGCGGATTTTCCGCGATTTCGCGATCTGCGAATCTCGTTAAATCGCGGTAAAATTCGCGAATCAGCGGGGACGAATTTTCAGCCAAGCACTTACAGGGTTGCAGCAGCAGGTGCTAAAGTTGAAACTAATTTTTTGTAACCTTTTACAAAAGGGTTACAAAGAAATTAACTTCAACTTGGGCACCTGCTGCTGTAAGCCTGTAAGTGCTTCCTGGCGCCTCGTTGCCTACTTGCAACTATTTTCTGACCCTGCCCCACCCTTGAAGCAGGGTCAGAGAATAGTTACAAGTAGGCAATGAGGCGCCTGTCACGAAAATTAAACCTCAACAGGAAGCACTGACAGATATAAAAACAAGCATTTGCAATGCAATAGGTCTCGCATTAGGAAAGTTTGAGCTATTGGTCTTGTAAATGATAATTTTTTTTATTTATGTGTTTGTTTTGAAAATAGCTAAATTATTAGCTTTGTAATTTACAATGCCAATAGTTATAACTTTTGCAAATGTGACACCTATAGCATTTGTAATGCAACATGTTTTGTATTTACGTGACTTAGCTGTATTGATATTACAAATTACAATGGCTTTTAATTTTTTTAAATAAATAATACTTAAATAAAAGTGATTTTAATTTATAATGGCAATAGCTTAAACTTTTGTAAATAACTTTTGTGAAGATTATGTTCAGTGTATTTTATTGTGATGAAAATCCAAGAACAGAAGTGAAATATTAACAACTTTTGGTGACATTTGTAATAAAGTTTGAAACATTGAGAGAACATATTTGAACCAGTTGTTGTTGAATGGTTGCGCAGATTGATGCTGGGGTGGCGCTGAGTGGTGCTGTGGTGGTGCTGAATGGTGCTGTGGTGATGCTGAGTGGTGCTGTGGTAGTGCTGAGTGATTCTGGGATGGTGCTGAGTGATGCTGGGGTGGTGCTGAGTGGGGCTGTGGTGGTGCTGAGTGATGCTGTGGTGGTGCTGAGTGATGCTGTGGTGGTGCTGAGTGGTGCTGAGTGGTGCTGTGGTGGTGCTGAGTGATAATGTGGTGGTGCTGAGTGATGCTGTGGTGGTGCTGAGTGATGCTGTGGTGGCGCTGAGTGGTGCTGTGGTGGCGCTGATTTGTGCTGTGGTGGTGCTGAGTGATGCTGTGGTGGTGCTGAGTGATGCTGTGGTGGTGCTGAGTGGTGCTGTGGTGGTGCTGAGTGATAATGTGGTGGCGCTGAGTGATGCTGTGGTGGTGCTGAGTGATGCTGGGGTGGCTCTGAGTGGTGCTGTGGTGGTGCTGAGTGATAATGTGGAGGTGCTGAGTGATAATGTGGTGGTGCTGAGTGATGCTGGGGTAGCGCTGAGTGATGATGTGGTGATGCAGATGGCAGAAAGGCACAAAAAGCAGTCTAACAAAGGGCAGAAGGGCAGAAAAACAAGGGAAAAACGTGTCTAACAGAGGGCAGAAGGGCACAAAAAACCAGTCTAACAGAGGACAGAAGGGCAGAAAAACAAGGGAAAAACGAGTCTAACAAAGGGCAGAAGGGCACAAAAAAACGAGTCTAACGGGGCAGAAAGGCACAAAAACGAGTCTAACAGAGGGCAGAAGGGCACAAAAAATGAGTCTAACAGAGGGCAGAAGGGCACAAAAACAAGGGAATAACAGAGGGCAGAAGGGCACAAAAAAGGAGTCTAACAGAGGGCAGAAGGGCAGAAAAACAAGGGAAAAATGAGTCTAACAGAGGGCAGAAGGGCAGAAAAACAAGGGAAAAACGAGTCTAACAGAGGGCAGAAGGGCACAAAAAACGAGTCTAACTGGGGGTAGAATGAATCCCGCCCTGCGTGTTTGTCCACAAAGATGCCACCTTTTTGTGCAATACCTCTACTCAACTGGAGTACTTTCTACTGTCTAATCAGTAAGTGCTCCCTCGTTGGCTAAATGTATAGGGGCAGATTTACAATAACTGGCGCATCCCCAGGGATGCGCCAGTTATTGTGCGCCGCAGCTCCCCCACCCATGGTACGCCGCCTTTACAATGCGGCACACCATGTGGCAAAAACGGCCCAGATGCGTCACGCATCTGTGCCGTAAAAGCAGCGCATTGCTGGAGCTGCGTCCCACTTGCGACACAGCTCCAGCAATGCTCTGGGGGGCCCTATTTCCCCAATGCTGCTCAAGCCTTGCGCCTGCTTCAAGCAGGCGCAGAGTTTTGACGCAGCATTGGCCTAAAAGCGACTGAGTGAATTCTTGTAGATTTCACTCAGCCACTTTTAGAAGGCGTTCCTGCGCAGGAACGCCCTCCCCCGCGCCGGGACGCCTCCTGATGGCGCAGGGCTTTACAACGTGAAGCATCTCTCAGATGCGTCACGTTGTTAATACCCAGCACCATGGCGCATCTTTTGTGCTGCCGCTGCATCACAAAAGGTCTCGGTAGAGGGTGGCAGTGGTGAACCAGAGGGTGGCAGTGATGAACCAGAGGGGGACAGTGATGAACCAGAGGGTGGCAGGGGTGAACCAGAGGCTGACAGTGCTGAACCAGAGGGTGGCAGTGCTGAACCAGAGGGTGGCAGGGGTGAACCAGAGGGTGGCAGTGATGAACCAGATGGTGGCAGGGGTGAACAAGAGGGTGGCAGTGGCGAACCAGAGGGTGGCATGGGTGAACCAGAGGGTGGCAGTGGTGAACCAGAGGGGGGCAGTGCTGAACTAGAGGGTGACAGTGGTTAACCAAAGGGTGGCAGTGGTGGACCAGAGGTGCTGTGATGAACCAGAGGGTGGCAGTCGTGAACCAGAGGGTGACAGTGGTGAACCAGAGGGTCTGTACCAGAGGGTGGCAGGGTTGAACCAGAGGGTGCTGTGATGAACCAGAGGGTGGCAGTGGTGAACCAGAGGGTGGCACGGGTGAACCAGAGGGTGGCAGTGGTGAACCAGAGGGTGGCAGTGCTGAACCAAAGGGTGACAGTGGTTAACCAGAGGGTGACAGTGGTGAACCAGAGGTGCTGTGATGAACCAGAGGGTGGCAGTCGTGAACCAGGGGGTGGCAGTGGTGAACCAGAGGGTGACAGTGCTGTACCAGAGGGTGGCAGGGGTGAACCAGAGGTGCTGTGATGAACCAGAGGGTGGCAGTCATGAACCAGAGGGTGGCAGTGGTGAACCAGAGGGTGACAGTGCTGTACCAGAGGGTGGCAGGGGTGAACCTGAGGGTGCTGTGATGAACCAGAGGGTGGCAGGGGTGAACCAGAGGGTGGCAGTGGTGAACCAGAGGGTAGCAGTGCTGAACCAGAGGGTGACCGTGGTTAACCAGAGGGTGGCAGTGGTGAACCAGAGGTGCTGTGATGAACCAGAGGGTGGCAGTCGTGAACCAGAGGGTGGCAGTGGTGAACCAAAGGGTGACAGTGCTGAACCAGAGGGTGGCAGGGGTGAACCAGAAAGTGGCAGTGCTGAACCAGAGGGTGGCAGTGGTGAACCAGAGGGTGGCAGGGGTGAACCAGAGGGTGGCAGGGGTGAACCAGAGGGTGGCAGTGTTGAGCCAGAGGGTGGCAGTGATGAACCAGAGGGTGGCAGTGGTGAACCAGAGGGTGCTGTGCCCATACACGACCGCATGGGTAACTTCGCCATGCAAGTGGCCCGCGAACACGCAAAAAGCCCCGCGAACACGCAAAAAACCCACAAACATGCAAAAAACCCCACGAACACGCGAAAAAAACAAAAATCCGCAAATTCGCACAAATTCGCGGATTTTGCAGATTGCGAATTCGATTTCGCGCGAATTCGCGGAACGCGAATTCACAAATTTCGCCCATATTTACTTTGGACACCCTGGCACCCTTGAAATTGCGATTCTCAAATTGGATTTTCTCATAGAAAATCGCAATTTGAGAATGTATCCCCATTCATTCCTATGGGCCTCTTGGACCATAGGAATGAATGGGACACTCATTCCTTAATTGCGATTCGCAATTTGCGAATCGCAATTAAGGAATTTTAGGGAATCAAAAAAAAATTGTGAATTATTACCTACATTCCATTTTGCAATTCTCAAATAGCGATTCCTTAAAAATCGCTATTTGAGAATCGTAAAATGTAAATTACCTATATATGCCCCTTGGTCTCTACCTTATTTTGTTTAGGTCATCTGAAGATGCCGAGGGCGCATGCCTCCCATGTGTGAAGTTCTGTCAGGCCTGTGACCTCTTGTATTGTGCACTGTGGCCCAGAAATCTTGTAACATGGGGTATGTCCAAAAAATATGCAGAAAGGGGCGTCAGGAGTATGGCAGTGGAGGCAGCCGAATTGTGACGTCTGAAAGTAGCGCTTTAGCCAAGCCGGTGTGAGATAAACAACATCTCACCAATGGGTGGCCCAAGCTCAAAGTCCCGCAGTGTGGGTGTGGGCATGGGAGTGTCTGGCTGGGGGGTGATATCTGTCCAGTGTGAGAGCTAGGGAGCAGTTGTAAATCCCCCTAATATCCACGGTGATGTAAAATTCGCCAGGTTGCTCATCAGAGTCCCCCAAAATGGTGTCTGGTCTACGTAGGGGGCGTATATGCTACCTATGAGGGTGGGCTGACCATCCAGTAACCCCTCCAGTAGTGCGTATCGTCCCTCGGGGTCTATCTTCTTTCCAGTTACTCAGAAGTTGACTCCTGGTCGAACCCAGATCAGGGCTCCCCGCGCATATGCAGAGTACGTCGTGGCACAGAATGTGCCATGCCATTTCTTCTGAAGTTTGCCCAGTTCCCCTCGTGAGAGATGATTCTCCTGCAGTAGAATGACCTGCGCCTGCTGGCGTTTAATGTATGCATATATCGGATAGCGTTTCCTAGCTGTGTGTATCTCCCTTGCGTTTAAGGTTAAAAAAGTAAAATTTGTTTGGATCATGGCGGGTGATAGGTTGCGCTGTTGTGGTGATGGGTCTCAGGGGGTGCATGGCCTCCCTCCCATTGCATGTTAATGTTACCTGATAAATAATGTGGAACTATTGGTGGGCGCCCCCGCCCCTCATGTTGGTGGAAGCGGGAGGTCTTGGTGTAGGGGGAAGGTAAACAGATAACTGGGGAAGGGGAACAGTTCCAATGCCGAGGACCTATCGATGGGAGCGATACATCCAAACTGACTCTCATAGAGGAGAAGAGTACAAAAATGTTACTTGGGGTTGGCAGTGCATGCCTGCGAGGTCGGTCCCTGAACGGGCTTTTGAAGGATCAATGGCCTTTATCTGGTCTAAGCCCAATCGTGCATATGCTGTGTGGGTAGGATGAGTGAGCTTCGGCTGCGTAAGGGGATTTCTCAATTTATGTTGTCAGCAGTCTGGGGGTGACCAGGGGTGGGGTGATTGAGTCCTCTGTTGGAGATGTCCCTTCACTGTCTCAGGCCCCATCCGACTAGAAGAGGTGTGGGTCCCGGTCTATGTCATCTGCAGGTGGGGAGGCCCATAGGTCAGTGACTGCCTGTAGAGCCCTTTGTCGCTCCTGCAGATTAAGAGATTTCATGGTGTTCGGTGATCATGCAATGTCTCTCTTGCTGCGTCGCTGCTTCACTTTGCCCCTCCTGACCCGCGGTGCCCTTGATCTCCGATCTCGTGAGGTCTCCTCCCTGGAGCGCTGTGTGCAGTGCAGATCCGCCCAATCGTGGGCCTCCTCAGCATTCACAAAGAAAATTGTGGAGTCCTTGTGGATGACTTTGAGTAGGCAACGGGAATTGCCGGGGGTATTGTACATTATTCACCCGCAGCCTGCGTTTTACCTCCTGCACTGCCCTTGCGTAATCTGGGAAGATCATGACCTGCTTGTTTTCCACACGTATTGTGCCCGATTGTCTGGTGGCCCTGAGCACCGCGTCGCGATCCTGACAGTTCAGGAATTTCGCTAGCATCCGTCGGGTGGGGCTACTAGTGGAGGTCTGTGGGCCGGGACTCAATGGGCACATTGGAAAGAGAAGAAGGCCGTGCGGTCCGAATTTGGAGTGAAGGATTTCACCCATGCTTCAATGTACTCCACCGGGTTCTTACCCTCAATTCCCTCCGGGAGCCCCAGCACACAGATGTTACAGCGCCGCGAGCACCCTTCCAAGTCATCCACGCGCTCCTCCTTGGTGGTCAGGCGTCCAAGGATAGTTTGGAGGATTTTTTGTTCTGTATTGACAGTGGCATGCACTTCGGCCAGGGATTTGTCTCCATCTGCTACTCTTTCTGCCAATTTGCATTGGTCGTCCCAGAGGAGGCTAATGTCCGTTGCCAGGGTGCAGAGTTGTTCCTCCATGGTCCCCCTCGAGAGCGCAATAGCTGGCAGGACTTGGTCGAGCTTGTTTAAAATGGAATGTTCCGAGGGGGTCGCTGGTGCCTTAGATGAGGTGCGGGTGTTTGGTAGGTTCTCTGTCGTGGTTTCGGGTACCGTCGTGTTCTGAGAGAACCTTGGCTTCCCATTATGCTGTGTGGAGCTGGTGCCACCCGTGGTTCCAGTGTTGGGCACTGTCCATCGTTTGTGCGATCCCCCAACTCAGGAAACCATGTATGGCCTCCCCCTCGTTAGTCACCTCCGGACCAGCATAGTCTGCTCCCCACCTCCCCCTAAGTGCTCAATGTGCGGGTGTTGGGTTGTGCCTCGGGAATTCAGTCCATATGGCAGGCACTGGGAGGCCTCACTCCAGAGACATCAGTGTGGGGAAGGGGGCTGCATCAAGATGGGTGTAGTCCGTGCAGTCAGGCAGCCATCTTAAGGTCAGGCAATGACCTCCTGCAGTGCCTCCGACCGGTCCAGGTCAGTATAGGGGGGAGTTTGTACTGGGAACAGCAGGCGGATCAAAGGGTCCCACAGTCTACCTCCTGAGCTCCGCTGCTGTGTCATCGCGGTGGGCTGTATCCCCTCCCCAGTTCCTTGTTAGCTGCGAAGTCTCTCTGGTGCCATTTTGAGTCCAGGCAGCCCCGGTATTGAACCGCATCCAAACTGATGCCGGGACCGGAGGTAAAACTGCGCTCCCCCTCTTAGATGAAGGACACCACCATTAACAATTGCCAATTGTCTGCGGCGTGTACTGCAGGCATGCAGGGGCCTGATCTGCCCTTGGACGATGCCGCTATGGGGGGAGTCAGAGGCAGCTTCGGATCGCTGGCCTGGTCCCCCGTGCATCCCTGGAGCTCGCAGTGGCCTCCTGCAATGGGTTATGCTCAGATTGTTGCCCCCTCAATCCTCTGCTCCTGGTGTCCCGCTTCTTGGGCCGAGTCGCAGAAGCCCAATATTTGGTGCTAGTCTGGGCGATCAGGAGATAGGGTTAGGGATGGACAGGCGCCATCTTGATTTGAGTCGCCGGGTCCGACAAAGTCCGATTGTCAGCAAGATCCGCTCATCTATAGGCCGCAGAGATCACCACCCGGTGCTCCTCATGCTCCAATACCTAGATATCGGTTTCCCAGCCAGATTCGACGTAATGAAGTGGGTGAGATGCCTGCCCGATCGTTGTGCCTCAGCAAGGCACGACCGCTATCTCAGCCGTCTTGGCCACATGCCATTGTATATGTACTGATAGTGAAACACTGGCAGTTTCGTTTTTCACTATTTGCAAGATAAGGTCTCAGATGGGCTATCTATGGAGCTATCTGTAATATTTTACAAGTGTAACTTTTGATTGGGAACAGCCAGAAATTTGGAGTTTAGGCTCTCTGAGCTTAGATTTTAATAAAACATCTTTTAAGTTGTGTGTTTGAAAATGCCACTTTTAGAAAGTTGTCATTTTCTTGTTTATACATCCTTGTGCCTTTACCTACTTGTGGAATCAACATCTTGTTTAGACTGACAGGGGCCTATTTGTGCATTCTCTCCAGAGAGTCGCACAAAAGGAGTTGAGGTGTACCCTGCATATCTTGATGGTCCATTACCAGGCTAATGGGTCTTCCTGAGCTAGAGTGGTGGGAGGAGTTGCTACATGCACCTGAATATGCTATGCCTAGACTCTCACAAAGCTGCATTCCCCGGAGTTTGTCTGGAGCCAAGTCCAGGAAGGACAAGATCTTGTGCACTACGAGGAAAAATCTTTTAAAGTACCCCTACTCCAAAGGCCAAAAGGGGTATAAGTATTGGACCTAAAACCCCATAATTTTAGAACACCTCTGGAATAAGGGAACCCTGCCACGAAGAAGAGCTGAAGAGCTGCCAGGAGGAGTACTGGCCCTGTGTGTGGGTTGCTTTGCTGGGTTGGCCTGCAGTTGCTGTTTCTGTCTGTGGGCACTTTTACTTTTGATATCCTGTTTAAGAGGATTATCCAAGGGCTTGATGTAGAGCTTGCCTCCAGATAAGAAGTCTCAGTGACACAAAATCTTCACTTGCAGCTTCACTGAACTCCACTGGTGGTAGTACTGACCTGCCTTCTGGTGCCAATTCCAGTTCTGGGCCCTTGGAGGTTGTTTTGCTGCAAACCTGCAAAATCAATGCATTGCCCTTCTAGCAGCTGTTTTTCTGATGCAGCACTACCTTGCGCGGGAAATTTCCACACACTGCTGCAGTACAGCCGAAGAAATCGATGCAGTACCTGCTTGTGGCCAGAAGAACCACAGCACGCCAAGTTTAGCACACCAGTCTTCGAAGTCTGAGACCCCAACACTTGATGAAGTGTTGCATGTTTTCATAAGTACGACACCATTGCCATGTAATTTCCATTACACAAACATCTGTGTAGTGCGTTACTGTGCATAAATGCTATATTACCAGGTGCACTGTAAGATGGGCAAGGACTTCTCCTCACAGGGAAAGATTTGTAATGGGGCACTGGGAGGGGTATTGCCAGTCTTCTGGGCCTCCAGGTGTTGTTTGGAGTCCAGGTAACACATCTTCTGCCTCATGTTGTTCCATCTCTTCCTAATTTCCTCCTGTGTGTGCAGGGTGCTACCAACAGCATTCACTCTGACTATTCTGGACCACATTGCCCTTTTCTTACTGAGAGCAGCATGTTGGTCTTGAGCTCCAAATACGTGTTGCTCTGCTTTTATGATTTCATCCACTGGGAATGACTACTCAGTTTCTGAAAAACTTGGATTTTTTGAATGACATAACTACAAATGAAAGTAAGTGACACTGAAAAAAAATCACACCAAGGGATGTAAGAAAAATGTGCATCAAAGTGTGTGGAGAGTGGTAAGAGGGATGGGATGAATAAGGGCTGCCTTCTCTCACCTGAAATTGAGGTCTGACTAGCTGTGCTGCAGTGAAGGCAAAGGATCATGGTCTGAAATAAGTTGTGTTTTATAGTGTGCTGTGTAGGTGTATTCACTTGGCCATTGGACATCAGATGTGTTGTATTTGTATCCATCCAATGGCCACTGGTATTGTGCTTTGCTGAGAGTGTACCACAGAGTACTACCGCAATCATACCTAAATGTTATAGGTCTGCAAATTAGTAAAAGTGCTGATTTAAGTTAGTTTAACTGTCAATGCTGTGTTAACTGAAAAAGAATGCATTAACACTGAAATGCCCTTTTTTCCACATCTGTAAGAAAACAGGGCTTTTTTCAGATGTCCCCTACTTTTTGCCTCCATTTGCACTGCTAGATACTGGTTTGTGACTCTGAGAGTGCACTGAAGCCTGCTAGCCAAGCTCCAGTGCCAGTGCTGTTCCCCTAAGACTGGTATGTGTGTATTGGCAAATCCAATTGACAGAGACTTTGCCCCTCTATTATTCCCTAGTATATGGTACAAAGGGTTCCCAGGGCATAGGTGGTAAAGTGTTCCCCAGGGCTGAAGCACGGGTTTGTGCCACCCTGGGTGACCTAAGCAAACTACTGACAGTAGGCCTCCCATTGCAGGCAGCATGAGCAGGGCAAGCTCAAATTCGACTGTGCCATCACCATGTGTGGTAGAGACTAATGCAGTGTTTTTAGTATATGTCAATCACCCCTAGAGAAGGCCTCCTATGCCCAGGAGGCAGGGTGCAGTATATTAAGAGTATAGATATGTAAGTGCAGGCATACATGTCTCTATAAAGTCTTTACCATTAAAGTACATTACAAGTGATGGGTGGTCTATAGGAGAACATGGGACTGGCACCCAAGCACACCTGGGTTGCTATCCATTATGGTACCACCTACAAATGTCAAGTTTGGTGTCAAACAACATGCCTTCTCTTCCCTGGCATGAATCCGGTGTCCAGGGAAAGCTGGCATGCTCCCAGGTGGCACCTTAGATGCCACTCACCTGGTTGCTCCAGCTTTACTGTGATCTGGCTGACCAGCCAAAATTTTCCAGTGCCTGCTGCTGCACAGACAGGATTCAGACCACGTTCCAGGCAGTGTGATCACTCCCAGTAGTCAGGAACAAATTCTGGGCAGGAAGGAAGTCACACCTCCCTCCTCCCCAACAGGCTATTTAAGGTAAACATCAGAGTGGTGAGCTTCAAATGCTGCACCAACTCTGATATGCCTCTGGGCTGTCCCCTGGGGAAGACACAGCCCTCTCTTAGCCGCAGGTGAATTCCACCCAGGCAAGGGTGGACATTAGGTTTGCCAGAGGTGGAAACCTCCAGGAAAACTGACCACACCTCCAGATGGAACAGCCTGACCTGTACACCTAAAAGAGGAATCTGCCATCTTTAGCAGGGCATATATAGTGAGTTCTGGGTAGAAATGGTGAACTATAGCACCGGATGTGGTCACCTCGGGGAGGACTAGCTGCAGGGACTAACTGCCCATTGTCTACTGGCTCCCACACCCCTAACACCCCTATTTTTGGGTTTAAGGGACTCCTGATATCAGAAACTCAGATCTGAAAAACTTACTTTGAAGAAAGACCAAGAGAAGACCCATGTCACCAACACCGGGACTTTGCCCAATAGCACAAAGCAAAAGATGAAAACATTTTCCAGAGTCAACAGACTTGGAGCTGAGTGAATGACCCTAGTTGTTGGCTAAAATGCAATACTACCGAAGTGAGGGACCCTTGTAGAAGCCAGAAGCACCCTCAATCTCCCCTGGATTAGCGCCACTAGTCCCCTACAAACTGCAGGTAAAAACACTCACCAGACCCAAAGAATTGCTGGCTATTGGGTCCTTTAAGGGATCTCCCAAATCCAGACAGTCCAGTTCATTGTGAGAGTTGTTGTGTCACTTACCCCGAAGCTGCAGGCCACTACATTACTCCCCCAGACCCAGTGAAGTTCCAGAAGCTTTTCGCTGTGGTTACCATTGACAATTCTTCTTGGTCACCAATCTGTTAACTGACCCCCACACGCGATGCTGCATCTACAGAGAACATTGTGCAACCATTATCTGGCAGCAGCAGCTATGTACCGTTGTGTTCTTGCATTTTGTTTCTTGCAGCACTGTGTAAGCGGTAAAAACAGCACAACCCTCGGCTCCCATTCAGCACGTAGGACAGCCAGGACAACTATGCACCCGGACACCACGGGCTAGGTGGAACTGATCCCAGTGTTGTGGCCTGGTGCTGGGGCCTGTATGATCTTACTCCTATAAGGATTCCAAGTAATTCGACCTGCAAAGCGACCAACTGTCACTAGTGGGTTTTACCATTGACAACAATGTTATTTTGTCTATATATTTGACTGTGCTGATTTAATATTGCTTCAAAAATCTATACCTCCAGTTATATATATGCTATTCTATTCATTTTAGAGTCTAAATTAAGATAAAAAAACACTATTTTTATGAATTGGTGTTAGATTTCCCTCAAGTCGTATCAACAGATAAAGCCTGACTGATCTTTGCCACTTTACCAGGACCGAGCAAAGGATTTATTAGTATGAATCCAAGGATCATCTTTGGGGCTACTCAGCCATACCATATAATAATCCACTTTCCTACAACATTGAATAGCTGTTTGCAGACAATGTTTTTCTTTGTATTTTTGCAGACGTGTTCTGTTAGTTACTGAAAAAGTGTTTGTTATGTATTGGGTAGCTGATAGTGAGTTCTCACTGGGAGGAGAGAAAGTGACCGGAAGGATGATTCATGGAAGAACTCTCTGAACCGCAAAACATCAACAATGTAACTTTTAAGGTTTCATGTCTGAAAGCCTAGTGGGCTCCTACGAGAAAATGGGGAGTTTGTTTATGCTCAGGAGTTTGCTGAAATTCATTTGGAGAGTGAAGAACAGAAAATAAAATAATGTTGTAAGATGGAATTTGTCTGTTTATATTAGTGCATGTTCCTTTACTAGCTGAGCATTTCTTCCCCGACAACAGACTCACCTCTGAAGTTCCTTAGACTTCTCTACATAAAAGGTTATTTAGCCTATTACTTTTATGGCTGCTGATTTATGACAATAATTTTCCAGTATGATATGCAAAGGCTCTATGCTAGACCTGAATCTAGCATAAATTCACTCTGCTTGCGAAGTTGGCGGACTTTAGGAAATCCGTGCTCCGCGTCTGGGGCAGAGTTCCCGCTGAATTCTGCCATCTTTCAAGGAGTGGAATTTCTTTTCTATTGCCTTGTACAAGACTGATTTTGGCGTGTGCCGTTGAGCACTGCGAGGCTTGCTGTAGAGAGTGTGCACAAGATTTTGGCAGCTGTTAGCGCTGCTTTTGAGCACAATGGAGAATTTTTCATGACATTAGTGAACACGAGTGAACGCGGCTGCATCTTGAGCAGATTTCTCTACTTGAACAACAGCTAAATCTACTCAAAAGGACATTTGTGCATTAATTTTCTACTCCAATGGACCGTTCAAGTTCTTTTTTAGCATGAGAAGGCTTTTTTATTTCACTTTTTTCTTATAACAAGAAGGAAGTGCTCCAGTCACTCCAATTTCCTTTTCCTGTCCATCAGGTTCCTCCCAGTGCTTTTTCCAGCTCCTGGTCACTTAATTTAGAGCTGGAAGGATCACTCTCTTAGTCTGCTGCATATATACCATTGAATTCAAGGACTTTGTTTTTGAGATATAAAAAGTAAGTTCAAACACTCTTTTTTCAGGGTGTTGTTTATTTTATAATGGTAAAAAACTAGTATGTCGTTGTACTTTTATTCGATTTTTAAAATGTATTGTGGTGGGTGGCCTACAGTTTTAGTAGAGACCTATTTTTCCTTTTGCATTTAATTATTCATCCTTTGTTAAGGAACATTTTGCACAGCTGAGTACATTTGTTCCATGTTTGTTAAATTTCCAATATTTATTAATGTTACTATGTGTCCTAGTCTGCTAGCAGGCCACCCAGCCAGTAGGCCCAGGCCAATAGTAGTCATGGGTGCATGAAACAACTGTTTCTGTTGTATATGTTGTTTTAAAATATCATATAGGTCTAGGATGGCAGTGGACAATAGGCAAAAGCTCAATAACATTAAGCTATGTGATTTATTCAGGTGTGGCTTAATTTACTCCACAAATGGATCACACACTTTGTGGGGCAAATATGGTGAAAGTCACACCTACTCACTGCAGGATCTTCTGTTACATGAGCAATAGCCTAATTGCCCACCCACACATAAAAATAACCCATATTTTAGATATAGAAGAACATCATCCATCAACTTCATCATTTAGGCTTTGTGTGTTGTTCAATAAACACTTAACCTTGTCCACTCCTGACTCTGGGTCCAATTCTACTGACTCAAGGATTTTGTAAGTTTATTTTTAATTAAATACTAGCTCTCCATTGCTCAGAATAGGTTACTATCGATAGTTTTCGTTATCATATTAGGTCTTCTCTGTTGTTAGTGTCAGGGTGGTAGTCGGGTCTCAGTGTTTCTAAAGCTATGATATAAATAATATAACCCACTTACTCTCTTGTCTTTCAATCTAGTTGTCTCTGATGAACAATTCATTCAATAATCCTACAGTTGGAGTTAAATTCAATTTCATTCTTTATTCAATCAAGTTAAAAATGATCATAAAAGCACAGATAAATACATCATCGTAAAATTGTATAGCGTATTGTATTTAAAATAACAAATATTTCAACAAGGATTCCGGAATAAAGAAATTAATACATTAAAATCGTCAAAATCATTTCATATGCTAAGTCTGTGTAATTGTATTATTGTTTAACGATCTCACTGGTTTATGCGCCATCCCCTTCCTCATTCTCATGCAAGCCCATAAGAATGACGCTACTGAATAGCAAACCAAACGGTCAGATAATGATTTAAAAATATATAGTGCCACCCGGCACTAATTAAAATTCCCTTGCTTTAAAATTGGTTTGAAGTGGTCATTCCTTTCATTCTCATATATCCTGCAGAATAAAACTAAGTGCAATTCAGTTTGGAGTGATAAGTTATCGCTTGGGCACACACTTAAATCCGAGTGAATATATGTTTTTTCCGGGTAACCTAACATGAGAGGGAACAAGTTAGTGCAAAACCTCAGTAATATAAATCTGTGTTGTGACCTAGTTACATTCACTAGATGAGAAAGTCCCCTCTATTAGTGGTGGATAAGGCGGTATTTACGGACAGCGTGTTTCTCTTTATAATGTTCCTACGCTTGTACTCAGACATCAGCAAGATCATGTTGTTGACATTTTGTTTAGAGACCTTCTTACAAGCCAGTGGATCCTTAAAAAGTTTGAGGAGCCCAATCTCCCTTAACCACATGAGCGCTAGCGAAATTCCGATCCTGTGCTCATGTTTTAAAAAACCCATTATTCATGACGAGCTGGGCTCGTCATGAGCGTGCGAGGAGGCTACCTCATGACGAGCCCAGCTCGTCATGAGCGTCGAAGGGGTTAATACTAACTCAGCATAGCTAAGCCACCTAGACCTTTTCCACTTATCCATGGTTAAGCAACTCTTTATTATTGATTGAGTGAGTGTCACTGTATCTCTTTGCCAAATTGAATGCCAAAGAAGGAGTAGGGCTAGTTGTATAGAGTATGAGATATAGGGCAAGACCAATTCAGTGTGTAGGATATAGTTGGTAAAGGAAGGAGGGAAACCCACTACAGATTTATAAAATTAATTTTCAATAGTTTGCCGGGGAGATGGCGCTACCACACCCCAGACCCCGGTACCATAAGTTGCTGCTGATTTTACTCTAGCCTGATCAATATTTTGATTGGTAATAACGGTTTGGTGCCCAATTTTCTGGTTAAGAATTTTACGGCCGTAATGCTCCTTTCCATCACCATCTTCCTTCCTTCCATCAGTTTTGCCAATGATAGGTCTTTATCAAAAAGAATCCCCAAATAGGGGAAGGAGTCCACCACCTCTATTCTTTCACTTGAAAATACAGAATTTTTTCTCTTTTTGTTGCCCCGGTTACTATTACAAAAGACTTGGGGCCAGATGTAGGTAGCCAAATACCGGTCGGTATCGGCCGAAAATATCGATTTTCGGCCGTTACCGACCTGTATTTGCATTTCGAAATGTAGGGGCTCAAAAAACTACAGAATCGGTAAAATTTACCTATTCAGTAAAGTTACCGACTCTATAAATTTACCGACTCTGTAAATTTACCGATTCGGTAAATTTACCGAATCGGAAAATTTACAGAGTCGGAAACTTTACCGAATCGGTAAATTTACCGATTCGGTAAATAAGAAATGGTAAAAATGCATTTTGAGATGTAGGTAACCTCTAAAATGCCGATTTTGCATGAAAATCGGTATTTAAGAGTCTGTATTTACCATGGATTGAAAGCCGGTGGTAACCAGGTGCAGGCTATAAAAAAGGGCCCAAAATGTAACAGTTTGACCAGAATGGCGGCATTCTATGTGATTGTGAGGCGGCTACGGCTACAGGCAGAAGGAGAGAGGGTCTGGAGAAGGGAGGAGCAGGTCTACAGACAGAGGATTACCCTTTTCCAACTCACTGATGCAGAGATTCAACAAAGGTACAGGCTACATCCCCAAACCATCCTGGACTTGATCAGGGACCTGCACCCACTTTTGGAGCATCCAACCCCAAGGGCACACGCCATCCAACCCAATGTGCAGGTGCTGTGTAGCCTACACCTGCTTGCCTCTGGCAGTTACCAGAGTGTTATTGCTGGGTGGGGTGTCCCAGAGCTGCCTGTCCCGCTTCTTTAGGAAGTTCCTAGAGGCCATGATTCAGCGAATGCATCACTACATCACCTTTCCTGAAACGCACGCTGAACTGCTCAGGACAAAGACAGGGTTCTATCAAATAGCGCACTTCCCCAACGTCATCGGTTGCAATGATGGCACCCACATTCCAATTTGCCCACCTGCTGACACAGAGTACATCTAGAGAAACCGAAAATCAACCCACACCATAAATGTGCAAGTTATCTGCGATGCCAACTACATCATCACAGATATAGTGGCCAAGTTTCCAGGCAGTACCCACAACTCCTACATTTTCCAGAATAGTGGGATCTACACATGCCTGACTGCGGGGGAATTTGGCAAAGGCTACTTGCTAAGTAAAACAGTGTGTGACACTCCCTTGATACATGTTTCAGATGTATGTGAATGTGTGCATGTGTGTAACGTTTTTCTCATTTTTAAATAGGGGATAGTGCATATGCCGTCCGGTCCTTCATCCTAACACCCTACCTCAACCCTTCAACCCTCAGCCAGAGGTGATACAACATGGCACACAAATCCACCAGGAGCATTGTGGAGCGAACATTTGGCCTGTGGAAAAGCAGGTTCCGCTGCCTCCACAAAAGTGGAGGGGCACGCCAGTACACGCCAGTGACCTGCTGCAAGATAATTGCAACCTGTGCAATGTTGCACAACCTTGCCATTAAGAAGGGCACCGAGGTGGAATTATCAGATTATGAGGACCATGATGACGAACAAGCACTGCCTGAACCCAACACTGCAGGAGTTGCAATACCAACAGATGGCAGACACAGCCGGGAAGAGATCACACGCAACTACTTTTAAGTAAGTAAAGACACACAGACAGGTGGAGTATGCACCCAACGTAGTTTAATTTTGTCACTACGCAGGTTCCAAAAGCACAATTGTGCAACTCAAACAGTATACATTCAAAGATGTTAGTCCTGGGTCACTTCCCCATTAACTGAATTACTCATTTTCGTCCACGCCTACCAGTGCCAGATGTTTGTGGCTGGCTGTCTTCACTTGGCTATGGGCTGCTGCCTCACCCTGGCGCCTGCTGCTCCTCCGTGTCTCTACGACAAGGGGGCATGCCATGCTGCTCCTACTTGTGCTCCCTTCACTCTCTGGCACATCCAGAGCAGCAGTTTGTGCTGCTTGTGCATTTATCAGCACCTCAACAGCACTGGTCAGACTAGCAATGCCCCTAGTTACCTCATTGCTATTTTGCATGAGTCCCTAATGCATGTAAATGCACCTCCTGCATAGCAGGGAAGTGGCTGTGGCCAGGCGGTTGATGGCTTTATTTTGGTGCTGCGCACGCTGCTTCTCCTTGCGCCTTGATGCAAATTACTTATCTAGTTTGGTGCACAGAAGCTGCACCGATTGTGACATATCATTCGTCCCTGCTGCAATATCCTTGTTGACATCAACTATTTCTCTGATGCCCTTCCCTATGTCTTCCATATAGTCATTTAGGGTCCTCATTTGGCTTTGGACAGACATGATGTCCTTTCCCTGCATCCTTTGGATCTTCACCATGGTCCCCTCCAGGCCACGGAACACACTGGGACCCTCCACACGTGCAGCTACACTGCTTTCTCGGAGCCTGCGGCATCTGGAAACATTACAGGACACCTCTGCACTGGACTGCAGTGTGGCAGTGCTACCTTCACCAGGCAAGGTGTGTGTGTCTTCCCCCTCCATGTCACCTGCTGATGACTCCATTTCCAATAGTGGGGAAACAACATGCCTCCTGCTCTGTTGTGCGGCAGGTGTTGTCACAGGCAGTGATGCTGGCATTTCTGGGGATGACAGTAACAGAGGGGATTGTGTACGTTCTGGGGATGCCTGCTACTCTGGAGCCATTTCTGTGTCGTGGGATGGTGACTGTGTACTTGGTGCACCTGTGTCCTCTGATAATTTCTGTGCACTTGGACCTACCTAACTCCTGACTCCCATCCCTCTCTGGTGCCATGCTTTCAGTCTCCCGGGAATGCCTGCGATATGTCTCACCTGTGGACATATGAGCGTACATTAGCTAAGTGCTACTGCCTCACAGCCACTACAATTAAATAATTTTCACTTGAACAATGTACATGTTGCCTGCGCTTCTTTCTGTCTGGAATCATTTCCCTAACTTGCTTGTTGCTATGCTGTATGACATTGACTTTCATTTCCTGAATACATGTCCCATAATGCATTGCTCCTGTGTAGTGCTAGCTGTACTGGACTGGGGTTCACTTAGCCACATAGGGTAAAGGGAAGGATGATGGTGTGGGGGGGATTGCTGTGCATGCGTCTTACCTTTTCTGCTGGCAGCTCTGGCTGAGCTGTCTACTTTTCCCAGTCCGCAGACGCTTTCAGGTTCAATGGTTGAGCTCACCATCTCCCCAGGTCAGTTAGGGGTGGTACTGGGTTCTTCCCTCCACCAGTTTTGCTTGCTTGCGGTGTTTAGAATTTTTTTTTGTCAGGCTCCAGACGTCGTACCACCTCTTTTTAAGGTCCTCTATGACTCTAGGAGTCACTCCAACTGCATTAACTTTATCTTGAATGTGCAGCCAAATGTTCCTTTTTGCAGACTCAGCCACAGTGAGGGACTGCCTGCCAAACAGTTTTCTGTACTCCTTCACCACCTCCTCAACAAGGACCTGCAGCTCCATGCTGCTGAATTTCAGTTTCCTCTTCCTCTCTGGCTGATCTTTGTCTGTGCTGCTTGCCATTTTTCTGCTGCTCAGGGTCTCAGCTCAGCTCCAACTGCCTCTCCAGAAGCTTCTAATTAGTTGCAGCTGCCTGTGGAGCCACTTCCTGGTAGGGAGGGGGAGGGTGGTGGCACCTGATTGGCTGCCTGAATCAGTTTCACTTTTCTTCGGTTTCAGATTCGGTATTTACCGAATCGGTATTTACCAAATCGGTATTTCCCATTCATTCCAATGGGCCAAAAGGCCCGTTGGATTGAATGGGAAATTCCGATTCGGTAAATACCGAATGACCGATTCCGATTTTTACCGATTCGGTAAAAAATAACGATTTTTTACCTACATTGCATTTACAGACTCATAAATACCGAATCGATAAAATTCGGTATTTAAGAATCGGTAAAATGCAAATACCTACATGTGGCCCTTGGTTTGGTTCACCTTCAGTTTAGTGAATCTATGAAGGAGACATACGTGGTTATCAACCATTGTAAGCCAAGCCCTGTCCTAGCGATTAGCACCGCGTCGTCCGCATAAGCCAATATTGGTAACACATGGGTTTCAAAGAAAGGGACGGCCCGATTGGCCGCGTTGAGTGCTTTCTCGACTACATCTGTGTATATGGAAAAGAGAAAAGGGGCCAATACGCAACCCTGCCTTACTCCCCTTGAGATTTTAAAAGGACGCGTACAATCTCAATTTTTGGTATAGCGGACTGATGCCGTCGCGTTTATATACAATTGCCTGATGAAATTTAATATGGCTTGGTTGACCCCGATCATCACAGTCCCATTCCATAGCTTATCATGGATCAAGCAGTCGAATGCTCAGATCAATGAATGCCTTGTACATTTTCCCATCCTTCATTCTACTGTACTTTTCAATGGTCAGTGCTAAATTCAGGCACTGATCCACAGTAACCCTTCCCTGCTGGAACCGATACTGGGCCTGGATTAAGATGTTGTTATACTTGGCCTATCCCTCTAACCTAGAGAGGATAAGGCGGCCCATGAGCTTTGATGTTGTATCCAGCAGGAAATCGGTCTAAAATTCTTTGGGTTGGCCCGGTCTCCTTTTTTGTAAATGGGTACAATGACTCCCGTTGACCATGAAGGGGGCGGGGGGGCTACCAAAGCCATACTGTTCATAACATTTGTTAGGATTGGTATCCATAAATCTGGGTTATCTATCTTGAAAAAAATCAAGCAGGAAACCATCCGGTCCCGGGACCTTTCCCAAACTACATGAATCAAGCCCTACTTTGACGTTGGTGAATGAAAAGGCTAAAGGCACATGGCACATTACCTCCGCTGTAATGTAGTCAATCAATCAATCAATCAATCATTGCATTTGTATAGCGCACTATTCACCTGGAGGGTCTCAAGGCGCTTGAGGAGGGGGGGGGGTCCGCTACTGCTCGAACAGCCAGGTCTTGAGCTGCTTCTTGAATGCGAGGTGGTCTTGGGTCAGGCGGAGATGGGTCGGGAGGGAGTTCCAAGTCTTGGCGGCCAGGTAGGAGAAGGACCTTCCTCCTGTGGTGGCTCTTCGGATGCGGGGGACGGCAGCGAGGGCATGGCTGGTTGATCGAAGCTGGCGTGTGGGAGTGTAGAAGTTGAGGCGGCTGTTGAGGTATCTTGGGCCTTGGTTGTGCAGGCTTTGTGTGCGTGGGTGAGGAGCCGGAAGGTGATTCTTTTGTTGACCGGGAGCCAGTGCAGGTCTCTCAGGTGTCCGGAGATGTGGCTGTGTCGGGGGATGTCGAGGATGAGTCTTGCTGATGCATTCTGGATCCGTTGGAGTCTCTTCTGGAGTTTAGCGGTGGTTCCGGCGTAGAGGGTGTTGCTGTAGTCCAGTCAGCTGGTGACGAGGGCCTGGGTGACCGTCTTCCTGGTCTCGGTGGGGATCCACCGGAAGATCTTGCGTAGCATGCGTAGGATGTTGAAGCACGACGAGGAGACGGCGTTGACTTGTCTGGTCATGGAGAGGGAGGAGTCCAGGATGAAGCCCAGGTTGTGTGCGTGGTCCGTTGGTTTGGGTGCGCTGCCCAGGGCGGGGGGCCACCAGGTGTCGTCCCAGGCAGAGGGCGAGGAGCCCAGGATGAGGACTTCCGTCTTGTCTGAGTTCAGTTTCAGGCGGCTGTTCATCATCCACTCGGCTACAGCTGTCATCCCTTCGTGCAGGTTGCCTCTGGCGGTGGCGGGGTCGTTGGTGAGGGAGAGGATCAGCTGGGTGTCGTCGGCGTAGGAGATGATGTTGAGGTTGTGTTGGCGTGCGATGGCCGCAAGGGGGCTCATGTAGACATTGAAGAGGGTGGGGCTGAGCGAGGAGCCTTGAGGAACGCCGCAGATGACTTCGGTGGCTTCTGATTTGAACGGGGGGAGGCGGACTCTCTGTGTTCTTCCGGCGAGGAAGGAGATGATCCATTCCAGTGCCTTCTCTAGGATTCCGACGTTGCTGAGGCGCTGCACTAGGGTGCGGTGGCAGTCAGTGTCGAATGCCGCGGAGAGGTCCAGGAGGATGAGGGCCGCAGTTTCCCCGTTGTCGAGCAGGGCTCGGATGTCATCGGTGGTTTCGATGAGGGCGGTCTCGGTGCTGTGGTTGGCCCGGAAGCCGGATTGTGAGAGGTCGAGGGATCCGTTCGTCTCGAGGAAGGCGGCCAGCTGCTTGTTGATGGTCTTCTTGATGAATTTGGCCGGGAACGGGAGGAGTGAGATAGGGCGGTAGTTTTTGAGTTCGGTGGGGTCTGCTGATGGTTTCTTCAGTAGGGCGCTGAGATCGGCGTGCTTCCAGCTCTCCGGGAAGGTCGCGGTGTCGAAGGAGGCGTTGATGATGTCTCATAGGTGGGGTGCGATGACGGCGTCGGTTGGAGATCCGGAGTGGATGGAGTTCATCGTGCGTCGGGTTTCTTCGGTGTTGATCGGGGTCCATGCACGGAGGGTGGCGGTGGGGGGCGGTGGTGCGGTTGTGGGGTGGGTTGGCTGAGTGACGAAGCTGTTGTGTATGTCTGCGATCTTGTTATGGAAGTAGGAGGCGAGGGAGTTGCAGAGGTCTTGAGATGGGGTGATGTTGTTGTTTCCGGCGTTGGCGTTGGAGAGCTCTTTGACGATGTTGAAGAGTTCCTTGCTGTTGTGTGCGTTGTTGTCCAGTCGTTCCTTGAAGGCGGTTTTCTTGGTGGTGTGGATCAGTTGGTGGTGTTTTCGGGTGGCGAGCTTGAGGGTGGTCATGTTGTCTGGTGTTGGGTCTCTGCGCCAGGCTTTCTCGAGGGTTCGGCAGTTCTTCTTGGAGCTCTTGAGTTCGTCGGTGAACCATGGTGCTTTCTTCCTGCCGGGTCTTCTAGGCGGGGTCCTCAGAGGGGCGAGGTCGTCTGCGCAGTTGCTGATCCACTTCGTGAGGTTGTTGGCGGCCTGGCTGGGGTTCGCTGAGCTGGCGGGAGGGTCCCGGCTCAGGGATGCGGCGAGCTGGTCGGCTGTGATCTTGTTCCAGCTTCTGCGTGCAACCTGTTGCTGGTGGTGGTGGATCGTGTTCTTTCTGAAGCTGAAGTGGACGCAGCTGTGGTCCGTCCAGTGGAGCCCGGTGGCGTGGCTGAAGGCGATGTCCTTGCTGGATGAGAAGACGGGGTCGAGAGTGTGTCCGGCGTAGTGGGTGGGGGTGGTCACCAGCTGCTTGAGTCCGAGGTTGGCGAGGTTGTCCAGCAGGGTGGTGGTGTTGCGGTCGCCGTGGTTCTCCAGGTGGAAGTTGAGGTCCCCGAGGAGGATGTAGTCAGCGGAGGGGAGGGCGTGCGGGCTGATGAAGTCGGTAATGTCTTCGCTGAATTGTGTGCGTGGTCCCGGGGGTCTGTAGATGAGGGTGCCTCTGAGGGTGGTCTTGGGATCGATGTGGATCTGGAAGTGCAAGTGTTCGGCGGAAGTGAGGGTGCCGTCGGTGTTGGTCGTGATGCGGATGGTGTTCCTGTGGATGATGGCGATGCCTCCTCCGGTCTGATTGCCGCGGTCCCTCCGGGTGATCTTGTATCCGTCCGGGATGGCGATGGCGATGTCGGGTGCTGAGGAGGCGTTCATCCATGTTTCCGTGAGGAAGGCGACGTCTGGGGATGTGGTGTCGAGCAGGTTCCAGACCTCTACGGCGTGTCTGTAGTAGAATTGGGTATCAGGGTCTAGGGCAAAAATATTCTCAAAGTGGGAAACCCATGCCTCTTCATCAACGTTTGTGTGTATTGTAGGGTCAATAGAATTTTTAAAATATGGTGCATTTACTAGCTTCCAGAAATCACAGCTGTTTCCCAAATTGGCTGCCTTATCAAGGTCAACCCATAAGGCCTCCCTAATTACCTTTTCTCTGGTTTTCCGTGCCAGTTTATATGAGGCCCGCAATTTTTTTTTTGTTTTTTTTGTTCCGGGCTTCTAGGCCTAACTTTTAAAGCATACAGCAGAGCCTTCCTCGCTTTTAAGCATGGTGAATCGAACCAGCCCCTGCCTTTTTCTTTATTTGGTGCTTTTGTTCTTGTAAGAGCCGATTTTATTTTTCCTAAGTTGGATTTCACCTAGGTAGGAGAGGGGCTCGCTTGTGAATCAGTGGATCCTTCCCTATAAGCGTGCTAGCCTGCTACTACTCCCACTGCCGTAAAATGACACCTTGGGAAACCCTGCGGTAAGAAGACTGAGAAGCAGCAGCCCTTTCTTCATCTATTCATGTAAGGGAACTATTATGGAGGGTAGTGAACTAGTTTAGCTAGTAACTAACTTCTACTGAAGATGTTATTTATCTGGGTTGTTATCAGCAATATAGGTAATGGCAAAAACTAACTTGTATACACTTTTATTTAGCAGATTTAAAAAACAGCCAGCATTAAAAGGCATCAGTGCGAAGTAAACCGCCCAAAAAGCATTTCTCACCACTTTATTCTGGGCCTAGTTTACCTGAAAGAGAGTAAGCCTCCTATAGCCAGGCCCTTGCTTCATCAAATGACTTCTTCTCTCCCAACGAAATTATGACTTGCATTAATACCATAACCAAGGCTAAAACTGCTGGGTTGGATTGTATTCAGGGCACCGTGTAAAAAAACAACAGTGATAATTGGGCAAACTACATGATGGCCTTGACCAATGCCTTAGCTGCAGGGGCCCAAATACCCAATTCTCGGAAGGGAGCAGAGGTTATCCCAGTGTATAAGAAAGGCGACAGATCTCTTTTTTTGTTTTTTTCTTATTATTTTTTATTTATTGCAAGAAAATAGACAATTCTTTACATACATATGTGAGAGAAAAGAAGAAAAAGAACATCTAAACATAAGTATTTGCTGTAAAGTTCAAACAGAGGAAAAAAAAAGTGTTTAAATCTTTAGATCATCACCCCAAAGCAAGTACAAGGTCGGTTGATCTCTTTAAAAAGATACAAAAAAATATAAACATATCAAATAAATGAGCCCCAAATTTTTTCTCTCCCTTTCAATGCCTTAGGACCCCTTTCTTTTGACAATGTTATTTCCATTGTATAGATTTCATTAATGAGACTCTACCACTCCATTACACAAGGAGGTTCCTTAGATATCCAAGTCCTTGCTATAGCTAGCCTAGCGCATGCAAAAACTATTGTTATCAAATCCTTCTGGCTGCTAGTGATATCCTGGATATCGAGCAGTATTAAGTGCGCCGAGAGTGGTGGGAATATTATTTGTTTATTATTTAGGACCGTTATTATACCTTTCCAAAACATACCAAGCTCCGGGCATTGGTAGAGCATGTGTTCAATGCCAGCCGCTTCCAAATTGCATTTAGGACATTTAGTTCGCTCACTAGCAGCATTTCCAAGTGCCCATCGAGCAATTTTTTGTGTTGTATAATATATTTGACTCACAGTTCTGTAAAATTGCAGCCTTAAGTTAGAAGATTGAACTACTTGGTTTATTTGCCGAAGTGATCCTGCAATCTGATTCGGTTTAATGTTAATTCCTAATCTATTGGACCATTTATCCGCCATTTTCTCACAGTCTCCTATCCTACCACAATTTAAATGCCCATAACTCTCACTAATGAGCGATTTAGTTCGACCCGAGTAGAGACATTTTAAAGTATCTGAATATTCGACTCTATCAATTTTCATTTTATTAACAAAAAAGTCCTTTATCTGTATGTATTTGTAATACATACCATCATTAATTTTGTACATCAATTTTAATGCGGTAAAGTTTAGGAAACCATCCGGTCCATATAGATCTCCTAGAATAATTATACCATGCCCTATCCACAAAGCCCCTGCTCCATCAGAAAATATACCGGGTATTCCTGGATTATCCCATATTTGGAGTTCAGCATTGAAAAAGGATATCTTATCTAAGATTGTGATTTGATCCCAAATTCTTTTAATGTGTCTAGCGGTCTTAAATTTGACTCTTTTAAAATAATTTGGATCGTGTACACGAAACAAAAATTGGTTGTTATCTGATCCTAACATAAATTGATGAAAAAATAGGGAGTTTTCATTTATCAAAAGACTACGTAAATGCCGGAAAAAAGTTGCAAAGAAGTATAATTTGAAATCCGGGAATTTTAAACCTCCTTTTTCTATTGGTAATTTCAAAATCGCAATGGATCTGCGGGCCTTTTTATAGCCCCAAATCAAACTACTAGATATGCCTTCCAATTTAAAAAAAAAAAGAATTGTTAAGTTGTAATGGGATAGATCTATATAAGTACAAACATTTTGGTACGATCTTCATTTTTATTAGGTTGATTCGTCCTACCAAACTAAGTGGTATCTTGTGCCAATTTTTAAAAGATGTAATTATCTCCTTAAGTAATGGGTCATAGTTCAGTGATATTATTTTCTCTACCTCGGGCGCGAGCCTGATTCCTAAATAAACAGCGTTGGGGCAAAGTCCTGGTATCGATTGAGCAGGTTTGTAATTAGCAATAACTTGAGTTTTACTCACATTTAATTTGTATCCTGCTATCTCTCCAAATGTAATTGCTTCATCAAATATCGTAGGAATAGCCATAGCTAGGTCGGTGGTAAATATAGCTATGTCGTCTGCAAAAGCAGTTATTTTTAAGCTCTTTCCTCCATGTTGCATTGGAATAATACTGTTTTGGGCCATTAGTGCATTTAAAAAAGGCTCCAAAGATAATGCAAAAAGCAGGGGAGATAGCGGGCACCCCTGCCTGGTTCCCCTCTTTTTTGGAAAATTTGCCGAATTGGCTCCTAAATAACTTATTATTGCCAAAGGGTAGTCATATAAAGATCGGACCCATCCAAGGTATTGACCCTGTATACCAAATGCTCTCAATGTCGCGCACAAATACTCCCACCCCACTCAGTCGAACGCTTTTTCCGCATCCAGCATAACCATTCCAAGCGGGGTGAGAGCAGTCGAGGCCACATCGAATGCAGTGATGGCCGTATTGACATGGGTAGTGGTGTCTCTCCCCACCACAAACCCATGTTGTTGGACATTCACTAATTCCGACATAAGAGGTGACAATCGGTTGGCCAAAATTTTAGCAAAAACTTTCGCATCTGTATTAATTAATGAAATGGGCCTGTATGACCCACAATCTTCTGGAGATTTGCCTTTTTTTTAAAAAAAACACTATTTTTGCCGTTTTCTAGGAAGGAGGAGCACATCCTGTTTCCCCCATATAGTCTATTACAAGCTGAAAGAGCGGAAGAAGTTCCTTATCACATATCTTATAGAGCTCTATCGGTAAACAGTTGTCACCAGCAGCTTTGCCTGAGGGTAATGCTTGTATAGCTATTTCTATTTCAGTAGTTATAATTTTAGAGCTAAGATGTTTAATAGCTTCATTACTTGGTCGCCTAGGTAGATATTTCTCCAAATAGTGCATAATATTCTCTTGAATAGGTATGTTCTCTGGGGTATACAGATTACAGTAATATTTAGCAAATTGGTCTAAAATTTGATCCGGTCTACTATACTTTGTACCATCTATCCCTTTTATTAATTTAATGATTGTTTTGGCTTTCTTATCTGCCGCTTTGTATGCCAAGACTTTGCCAATTCGATCACCCCCTTCATATTGTGCCAGGTTATATTTATGTATTTTTGAACTATACTTCTCCCTAAGGATCTTTTTTAATGCCGACCGTAATGAAACTAGTTCCATTCTTAGCTCTTCAACATTTGATTTACCCTGTACTAGGGCTTCTACCAGTTGTTGTTCGACTGTTAACATACTAGATGTAGTTGCGCTATCTGCCCTCCGGCTTTCAGCATTCTTCTTTAGAATATACTGCTGAGCAAAGCCTCTTATGCTGCACTTACAGGCATCCCATACAAAGTTAACTGTAGTAGAATTGATATTAATTGCTATAAATTCTCTTAGATGCTCTTTAATACCCGAGATAAATAAAGCATCCGTACATAAATATCTAGGGAATGTGAACTGTCGGGGAGTTTTTTCTTTATCTAGAATTTGAAATTCTAACAATATGGGATTATGGTCAGACGAGACTCTAGGGCAGAGTTCTATTTTACAATTCTCTAGAACATATTCCGTTGCCCATACCATATCAATTCGAGAGCAGACTTTATGGGGAGCCGAATAGTACGTAAATCCTGATAAGAGAGGGTATTTAGTGCGCCAAACATCCTTCATATTGTGTAACCTACCTAGTTCCACAATTGCTGCTCTAACTTTACGCATCCTAGTTGTAGTTCCTTTGTTTGTAGAGTCTATCTTGTAATTCATAACACAGTTAAAATCCCCCATTATCAACAATTCACCCTCCCACTCAAGTAACTCTATATTCAATTGTTTGTACAGCTTAGGCTCATCGATATTAGGCCAATAAACCAGACAGAACACATAGCATTTATGACCAAATTGCACCTGTGCAATTGCCCACCTCCCCTTTACGTCAGCTAAAGTTTTAATGATTTCCATCCTCAAATGCTTTTGTTTCAGAATAGCTACCCCCCCGAATTGATGCCCCTAATGTTGAAAACACTACAAGATCATATCCCATTTGAGATAATAGTTTGCGATCTTGAAACCCAATATGAGTTTCCGAAATAAATACCATATGCGGTTTATAAAGATTCATTTCCTCTTCTACAAGTCTCCTCTTATATTTGCTGTTGAGACCAGCGACATTCCATATCAAACATCTAAAGAAATACATATCTTATAACTAGGCATTTCACTCTCCTCTGCATTCCATACTGCTCAAAACCAAAAAATTAGAGAGATCTCTCACTATACTTGTCAATCTTTCTTTCTTGCAATAAAGTGTTTCCCCCTTTTATCCCACCCCCTCTCACCGCCCCCTCCCCTCTCTTCCACTCTCCCCCCTGACCTACCCCAAACCCCACTAAATCCCTCCCCCCTGTACCTACTCAGAAGCCTCCCTCTATCTTCTGCTGCCGCTTGATGGGCAGCCAGCCAGAGAGGATTCCCCAGGAACCCATCCCTCTGTGTTATTCTCATACAGAAAGGCCAATGACCATCAAAAAATTAAGAAACGAGAATAAAAAGAAAAAAAAATTGCCCTAGTCAGTTATAGATAACCGTAACAACCATAGCAAGTTAATCTAATGTATCTTATATTGTTTCCCATCTCCTTCTATCCAATTATTTTCTTAGTTACGTTTTTGATTCCATGTTTGAAAGAAAATGCTCCGCCTCACGTCATGAAAAAAGTAACTATGTCCGGATTTAATAACTTTGAGGCGAGCAGGTTCCTGTAAATACGCCATTGCTCCATGAGACTTGAAGGGGTCAATCAGTTTACGTAGCCCCCATCTTTTGTCCATAGTAACCTTGCTGATATCGGATTTTACAAAGAAAGTTACATTATCAATTGTCACGGGAGTGCCTGGTCTGGCTTTCATTGAGACTGCTTGTCGTAGCAAGTAGTTGCCGAAGTAGATTAACCACTTGGCTGCTAAGGCACATGATGCACTTCCATTGACTTTCCATTGAAATCAATGGAAACTCCATGACGAGTTACCCTTGTCATTAGCACTGAAGGGGTTAAAAAGGGCCGTGGATATTTACTCTCCTGGGTTCTGGGAATGATGGGAAGTCTGTGTACCCGCTGAAGCTGAGAATCCCAGTCCCAGTCAGACAGATCCGGGAATGCCCTCTGTAGTATTTTTACCATGTAAGCCCTTGCATCTGCTCCCTCGGATCCTTTAGGTATCCAAAAAAGTCTCAGGTTCTGGCGTCTCTGCCAGTTTTCCAGATCCTCAACTTTATTCTGCAGAGCCCCTATTGCTACATTATGTCGATCTGATGAAGCCGAAGTAGTGGCCAGGGTTTCCTCTACCTCGACAACTCTTTGCTGTAGTTCCTCGATTTCTTTTGTTACGCCGCTCAATTTGTTAGTAACCTCCTGGAGGCAACTGTGGATTTTACTATTATCTTCCCGTAGTTGTTGGAAATGTACTTGTACCTCTTGGCGATGATCCAATAATGTTTTTTAAATTAAATCCAAAGATGAGGCATTGGCAGAGGCCGTTGGAGGGGAGATGGAGATATTAGGTGTTACCGTTGGCCCGCTGTGGGGGGAGGTATATGCAAGAAGTATATCTTTCTGATTCAGTATAATACCCCCAGTAGTGCCGTCGATAACATTGCCAATAGATGGTGTCTTCACAGGAGCAGAGAGGTCAGTTGTGGCAGGCAGCGGCAACGAATCCGAGTCTGTGCTTGATGAGGCCACACTCTCGAGCGGAATAACTTGCGACTTTTTCAAGTTGTTTTTAAGGCTCTCCCCTGCAACTGAGTTGTTTCCTGATAAGCTCAGCGACAGATTTTTAGCCCCTCTTTTTTGGGCTTGGAACCACTTACTCAGCGGACTCTGGTCTGTGAGCAATTTCCCTGCGCTGATAGTTGGTATTACTGTATTTAATAAAGCTGCAGGGTTCATATTTTCCCCCCCTTTCTTTACTTATTTTTTACCTTCCCCCTTTTTTTGAGGACAGAGGGTCTACTAGCCGTTAATTGTGCAGAGCTGTATTCTATGTCCTCGCCTATATCTTCTCCTCCCTCGGTATCTCCTCCTTCCACTAGCTCCTCATATTCCGCATCGTCAGAGTTAACCTCCAGGAGTATCTCCTTGTCGGTAACATCATTTCCATCCATGCCATCGCAATGATTATAGTTTCTCTCGTCAGCTACAGTCAGATCTAAAACCGGTAGAACCTGAGGAGGTTGTAGGGCAGGTTTAATAGTAGCGTCTATGGTATGAGCTTCCACCATGTTGTTCTCATTGAGCTCCGCCTTATTCACCTTATTTACCTTGCCCGCCTTATATACAGCGCTACTATCCACCACATCTGGCACCTCTTTGCTGTCTTTAGCTAAGTTGCTTGTTTCAATTAAATTGGTTGAAGCCAAGTTGTTAATGTCTGAATTAATGGTATTATCAATAGATTTATCGACAATATTGGCAGAAGTTCCTGCTACTTCATTTTTATCTTTTCCTTTGTCTTTATTTTTAGCAACTACTGCAGTAGTACTAACTTTTGTAGGTGTAGCTAAAGAAAGTTGAGTAGCTTGCTGCTTACCATTTTGTTTGTCCGTGTGGTGGAGCATCCTTGCTACCACTGCTGGCAAGATCGGTTTAAATGTTAGTGAACTCCCCTCGTCCACTCCTTCTTACATAGGGGTACCTCTGGTTGCTCTACTCCTGATGTATTTGGGGGCCATCAGCAACAGTGTTCCTATTTCTCCCGGCAGCGCAATTACAGGAGCCAAAAGCCAAAAGCCCGGTGCATCTCCTCTTCTCAGCACCCAAGCAACCAAGCAAGCTTAACCACACATTAAGCCTCAGAACTGGTTCCTGACCTCAGCATGGTCACTTTGATGTTTTAAGCAAGTGAAGCGAACACCTCAGAAAATCAAAAGATACCTCTGTACGTTAACCGGAGCAGTCAGTTGAGGCAGAAAACCTAACTCAGTCTATCGCTGTCAGTGCAGGGGCGCACCAAACTAGTGCTTCGTGGCTTCGGCTCCCTGCCGCTGCCGCTGCCTCTACTGCCTCTGCCTGCCGGTGTTCCCAGCGCTACCAGCTCCTCCTCCCAGCCAATTCATCGCAGCTGCCGCTGCCTCCGGGTTTACGCCGTCCCTCCTAGCCTCCAATCCTGCGTTTACCAAGCCACGGGTGCCGAGCCCCAATGCACCGCAGCCTGCGGCACAACACAGCAAATACGTTCCGTTCAACAAAGCAAAAACCCTTCTCTACGCCTTCTCCAAGATAGTTTTTTTCTTCCTCAGCAGCCAGCCATCAGACACCAGGACGTAGTTGCGATTATTTCAGGTGCATTCTCGGCGTTCAGCCGCCTGTAAACTCTAGGGTCAAGGGTTCCTGCGGGAGCGTCCTCTCCGTGGCGTCTTCACTCCGCCATCTTGCCTCCCGCACTGAGAAAGGCGACAGATCTCAACCTGGCAAATATAGGCCAATTAGTTTCATAGAATGCATCCAAAAGGTCTTCGCACAAGCACTCTACCTTAAGGTCCAGGATTGGATAAGTGAATACAACATCCTCTCCTCATTCCAGGCTGGTTTTAGAGAGAAGATGAGCACCACTGATCAGGTGTTTTCTGGTTCTTACCTGGAAGGTCGTGGTCTTGGGTCGCAGGAGTCTCTACGTAGCCTTCATCGACCACCTTCGATCTTTCCCCCAGGACTAAAATTCTGCAGGTTTTAAATGACATAGGCAGCCCCAAGGAGATCTTGTTACTCATCATACCATTCCATGAGGCAAACATTACTAGGGCACGTTGGGGCTGTGAAGGCAAGCTTTGAGACCCGATAGTAATTAACAGTGTGGTACACCAGGGCTGTGTCCTGGCTCCCACACTTTTCTCCCTCTCCGTGAATGCTGTAGTCCAGCATCTTGAAGAGGTTTCAGAGGATGCCCCAACTTTAAGGGGAGAAAAAGTGACAACTCTATTATTTGCTGATGACAATCTGTTAGTATCAAAAACACCAAGTGGGATTAAACTCCTCATGAATCATTTTAAATCCTTTTGTGACTTTGTACGTTTGGAGATTAGCACCCTAAAGATGAAGCTCCTTCTCTTCAACCCCCCCCCCAAGTTATTTAGGGGTAAACTAACAATAGGAGGGGTCCCCCTGGAAAGGGTGAATACTTTTGACTACTTGGGAAATACCATCTCCAAAGATATGTCATGGAAACCCTATGTAGAAAGGCAAATGCTCAAGCACAGACAAATCATTTGGGCCTTGCTTAAGGAACATAGCATCTCTTTACTAAACCAGTGGCAGCCCAAATTCAAATCTATGAGGCTACAGCTGTTGAGGCGGCGTTATATGGAGCAGAATTATGGAAATTTGAAAGGATGGATGCTTTACTGAACTCGGAGACGATCTTTCTCAAGTCTCTTGTTTTTCTACTGCAGAGCACGCCACTTCCTCAGCTAGGACTTGACTTAAATAGAGCCACCATTGTGGAAAGCCCAAGTTGCGACCTTTACTATTCGGGCTTTATATTAGGACTACCCCGGAGTTGGCCTCGTACGCTGCACCATTGATGAGTTGGTCGCACTTGACCTTTCCAGGAAAATTGGCTGGATTCACAATGTGAAATCCTCTCTAAGAACATTAGGTCTAGAGGGCCTCTGGAACAATAAGGACCATTTACCGCCCCTAAGCAAAGCTGCACTTAAGAAATACTTTTGGAATTGGGTAGCCCAGTGCTCAGTCAACTGCTCCTCATAGGGACACCTAACCCTGGATTTTATTAATTTTATAATTTTGAAATCATTACCCTATTAACCTACATGCAATTCCGCTTTGGATCACTTCCTCTAAACTCTTATACAAGCACCTGGAGGCGGACATCTACTCCCTCGAAGCATTGCCCAAGGTGCACATCTGCCATAGAGTCCATTGCTCACATGTTCTTTTTCTGCCCCAAGTACTGTTGCCTAAGACGCAAATGGCTGAAACCAATTTGAGTGCAGCTGGGAACGTGCCGTTATGTCAAGGCTCTCAGTATCTTAAGATCAGATCCTAGTCCGACAATTATTGGTGCTTTTGCCAAGTTCTTGGGCCACATGTGGGCATTAAGGAGGATTCTGTCGAAAAAGTGAAACTTTTGCAGAGATAATTAACTTTTATCCACCGTATCCATATGGTTTTAAATTATTCTTGTGTCATTGGTTCATTGGTGTCATTGTCATCTCTCTCCTCCCCTTTTCACCCAAAGTCACCGAAAGACTGGTGAGCACCCAGCTGACCGCCTTCATTGAAGAAAACAGCATACTAGGTGCCTCCCAGTCTGGCTTCCACAGCAACCACAGCACCAAGACTGCCCTCCTCTCAGCCACCGATGACATCTGCATGCTGCTAGACTAGGGACACACCACAGCCCTCATCCTCCTAGACATCTCCGCAGACTTCAACACTGTCTTATATTGAACACTAGCCACCAGACTCCACAACGCAGGAATACAGGGAACCCCCCTCTACTGCATCCAATCATTCCTCTCCGCCAGAACCCATAGGACCAGACTCCCCCCCCTTCCTCTCCGACCCCACTGACATCATCTGTGGATTACCCTGAGAATCTTTACTAAGCCCTACGCTCTTCAACATCTACATGGCCCCCATCGCTGCCATAATCAGACAGCACAGGCTTAGCATCGTATCCTATGCCGATGACACTCAGCTCATCCTCTCACTCACAAAGAACCCTGAAGACACCAAACTCTGCTCCCAGGAAGGAATGAAGAACGTGGCAGCCTGGATAAAGGACAGCTGCCTAAAGCTCAACTCTGAGAAGACCGAGGCCTCATCCTCAGGCCCTGCACCTCCACCTGGGACAACACCTGGTGGCCCCCCGCCCTCGGAAGCCCACCCACCCAGATTGACCACGCTCTGAACCTCGGCATCATCCTCGACTCCTCCCTCTCCATGAACCGCCAGATCAACACCGTCACCTCCTCCAGCTTCAACTGCCTCCACATCCTCCGTAAGACCTTCAAATGGATCCCCCCTGACTGCAGAAAAACCGTCACCCATGCACTCATTACCAGCAGACTAGACTACTGCAACACCCTCTATGCCGGAATCAACAAAACTCTTCTACGCAAGCTCCAAACCATCCAGAACGCCACAGCCAGGCTTGTCTTAGGGACACCGCGCCACAAACATATGACCCAGCACCCATGAAGCCTCTACTGGCTCCCTGTAGAGAAGAGGGTCACTTTCAAACTCCTCACCCACGCCTACAAATCCCTCAATAACATCAGACCACAATACCTCAATGACAAGTACGTTTCCACGTACCCAAGAGACACCTCCGTGTTAAGTTGACTAAAGAGTGTTAAGCACTTTATCTGAATTAGAGCACGTAATACATTCACGTACAATTCTTTCAGTAAGAACATCAATCCCTGGCCACCAATACCATTGCTTGACGTTTTGCTTAGTTTTTACAATGCCACAATGGTCTTTGTGACACAACCCAATAATATTATTCCTTAAAGATGAAGGAGGAACAGCTTTATCACCCCGAAAAATAGTATCATCACACACAGTTAGTTCATTCCTAACTTCCCAAAATAGTTTGAGATCTGACAACAATCTTTTCTTTTCTGTCCACCCTTCACGAATAAATGAAATTACAGAGGTTAAAATCTAGTCTTTCAAATACTCCTCACTCCATACTTTTTTTTCAATGCAGAAAGGATTCCTATCATGAAAAAGAGCAATGTGAAAAGAATCCCACTCATTCACTTCACACTCTTGCAAATCAGTGGGCATGCGAGAGAGAAAATCGGCAATGACGTTACTTTTACTGGAAAATATTCAATCTTAATAACAAAATCTTGTAGACGCATAGACATCCTTGCTATTCTAGCTGTAGCATTGTAAAGACCTTCTGTGGAAAGAAGTTTGGTGAGTGGTTTGTGGTCAGACCTAACTACACATTTCTTTCCCCACCCAAAACTTCGAAAATGTTCTAAAGCCCAGACAACAGCTAGAGTTTCCTTTTCTATAACAGAGAATTTGCTCTCTGGAACAGAAAGTGCCCTTGAAGCGAACGCAACTATACGTTCTTTTCCTAAACCATCGATTTGTGAGAGAACACTGCCTAACCCTTTGTTACTAGCATCAACAGTGATCACAGAATCAAGGTCTAAATCAAAAGGAGATAACACAGGAGCATTAATGATGTCCATCTTAATACTATTGAATTCATTCTCGCACAGGGCTGACCATTCAAATCTAACCTTACTCTTCAAAAGCTGCCTAATATTGAAAACCTTGCTAGAAAAGTTCTTAATAAATTTTGAATAAAATTCTACTATTCCTAGGAATGATCGAACATCATCTTTATTGGCAGGAGGAGGAGCCTCCTTTATAGCATCCACTAATTTAGGTTTAGTAGATACTCCATCACAACATAATACATGACCAAGATAAGTCACAGATTTAACTCCAAAATTACATTTCGAAAACTCAATAGTTAACCCCTTTTCCTCAAGAATACCTAACACTTCTTCAAGAATAGAATTATGTTCATTTTTATCCTTTCCATATATAAGAATGTCATCTTGAAAAAATTTAACTTTAGGGTGTTTTCCAAAAAGTTGATGCATGATACGTTGGAAAATGGCGGCTGCGGACGCCAATCCAAATGGCATCCTTTTGAACTGGAAACACCCCATGGGAGTAATGAATGCTGTAAATTGCTTACTATCATTGTCAAGGGAAATCTGATGGTATGCAGCAGAAAGATCTATTGTCAATTTTTTTTTAGCACCATTAACTGAGGATAGCATTTCAGAAATTTTCGGTAAGGGAAATTTATCTATTACTATATTCTCGTTCAAATGACGAAGATCTACACATAGGCGGATCTTGCCATTAGCACGTCTTGTGATTACAACTGGCGAAATCCAATTGGAAGACTCAATAGGTTCGATAATATCTTCTTTAACTAGCTTTTCCAATTCTTTTTCTACATCACTGCGCACTAAAATAGGAATATTCCTGGCTTTAAAAGTTTTAGGATTGGCATCATCCTTTAGAACAATGTGATGTGAAAACCCTTGAAAGTTACCAATTTTACCTCTAAAGACTTTTGGAAATTTTTTAAGCATAGAGTCACCAATCTCTACACCATCATTTACAACTAAAACAGGATCTGGGCTGTTAGGATTCAATATAATATCCAAATCCCTTTGATCTTTCCATCCTAGAACAGAAGGTCCGTGTTTTGCCACATATAATTTCCCAAAAGATTCTCTACCTTTGAACCTGAACTTTAAAGGTTTGAAACTGATCATGTCTATCTTTCCTCCTGAATATCCCTCCGGGGAAATGTCAGGGGTATAAAGATTATCTCCAAGATAACGTGCAAAATCAGAATTCCAGACATTCTCATTGATAATAGTGTATGGGGATCCTGAGTCAGCGTAAATATCAATTGGGACCCCACCAATTAGCATATTACAAATGGTTTTTTTGAGAACATTTCTCTTACACAAATCATTAATATTAAATATATAAACCTTTTCAATAGGTCTTTGGATGCATTTATCTTCCATTGAACAATGTATAACCTTCTTAATACACTCATCCTCAACAGAACAGTGCATGACTTTTTTAACCAAGTCCTCCTCATCACTTGAAGAAGAATCACAAATGACTTTCACTTTTTTACTTTTGACTCTATTGCAAGCTCTGGAATAATGTCCAATTAATCCACAATTTGAGCATTTCTCCTTAATTGCTGGACACAAATTATAATTAGCCAAGTATGAATTGCTACCACACCTGAAACACTTTAAATTATCCTTCTTTTTGACATCACTAGGTTTAAATTTCATTTGATATTTTTGTTTATAATTAGATTTGCTTTGAACTTTTGAAACAGTTTGTTCAGTGGTAGCTTTTTGCTCAAGAATAGTTTTCTCCTCACTTTTAATTGCTTTTGCACTATGGCCTGAAAGTTCAGCCTTTCTGACAATGGCTAAAACATCTTTAAGCTCTGAATCGCCATTGATCCAAAGTCTGTCTTGAATAGATGGATCCAAAGCATGCATTACAACTTGATCTCTTATGAACTGTTCTTGAAGACGGTCAAACTTACAATCCTCTGTTATTTTTTTGAGATCAGCAACATACACATCAATACTTTCCCCAGGTTGTTGTTTCCTGCGAAAAAACTTGTAACGCGTAATACCTATACATACTTTAGGAGAAAAGTGATTATCAAAGTCCTTCAAAATATCAATGAATACATTAGAATCACCACCACCACTACATTTTGACATTTCTTCATACATTTTAAGACCACCAGCACCTAAAGAGTGTAAGAATAGTTTCTTCTTCCTTTCTGGTTTCATTTTACCATCTTCATCAATGGTGTCAATAAAGTTTAGAAAATAGGCTTTCCATTGTAGCCACTTCATACACGGTTCTATACCAGATGGCCAAAAAGCTTGTGGTGACTGTATAGTGAAGTTTTGCGAAGCCATGTTAGTTTATCATTTCCAAAACGCAACAGTTGAAAATATAAATTGAAAAGATCTTCAGTTACTGTAGTAAAGTTTTTAAATAATGAAGAAATGAAGCTTACTTAAAGACCAACACTAAGCATGGGCGTAAAATCCGTTCCGCTCGCGGAATTTGCGGATTTTCGGCAAATTCGCAATCCGCGAACTCTCGCGAATTTGCCGAAAACTCGTAAATTCGCACGCAGCGGATTTTTTTGCTTGGTGATACAATATTGCGGCGCGCGGCGTTCACTTACCGTCATTCAGCGTTTGCAGAGTTGTTTTTCTCCATATTTTGCGTGTGCTTCGCCATTTTGGATCTTGCTGCGGGATCCCGCGGGAGTTTGGCGACCGCGATTACGTCATCGCGGCTTGCCACCTTGCACAGCACGCATCACGAGAGTTCGCAATTGCGAACACGTAGATGCGGCGAGCAGCAACAATCTCGCACTCGCGAAATTTCAAAATTTGCAATTTTGCACAAGAATCCACCAGCAAGCAGCATAAACCTTTTAAAAATGATGATTTTTATCAGAATAACTCCTAAGGTTGACATTTGCCTGCACTTTTTTTGCAAGGAGTCCATTTTGGGGGGGTGGGGGTGGGAGGAAGGAAGTGCCCCACAGTCTCCAACTTCCTGTTCCTGTCCAGCAGGCTCCTCCCAGTGCTTTCTTCATGTGCTGGTCACTTTCATTTGGATCTTGACCTGGAAGGATTACTTTTTGTGGATGCTGCTGGATATTTGGATTTGAGGCCTTTTTGACTTTCTTTGGATCACTTTTGGATTAGAAATCAACTTTCACAAGTAAGTTTGTTTGGGGCATTACAGTTGCTGCAACTACAATTTTGGAACTTTTTCAGAACATTAAATAAAATATATTGTGAGTAGCCACAGTATCCAGTAGGACCAGGGTTAGTTATGGGTGCATGATACAACTGTTTTGTTGAATTTAAACATCATTGAGGACATGGCTGGCATGGGATTGCGCTGATTTTTGTGTGTTTTTCGATTTTTGGGGCTGCTGTTGGGGCCTTTTGCCCAGGGGTAGTGAGTGGTGCATGGACTGAGTCTATCTGTGGGGTCTCTTTAATGTAAACATCATGGATGGCATTGGATTGTGGTGATTTTTGTGTGTTTTAACTTTTTTTGGGGTGTTGATGGGGACTGGCCTTGTGGGTGGGGGCCATTTTGAGTGCTGGTACAGGCAGGCCCTGGCCATGTGCTTGGGGTGCAAGGGGCCATTTTGAAGGCAGGCAGTGTTCTCAGGCCTGCACCCATTTTTTTGCCTAGCTTTCATCCATTATGCCCAGGGGTAGTGAGTGGTGCATGGGCCTAGTCTTTCTGTGGGGTGTCTTGAATTTAAAAATCATTGAGGGCATGGATGGCATGGGATTGTGCTGATTTGTGTGTGTTTTTCGATTTTTGGGGCTGCTGTTGGGGCCTTTTGCCCAGGGGTAGTGAGTGGTGCATGGACTGAGTCTTTCTGTGGGGTCTCTTTAATGTAAACATCATGGAGGGCATGGATGTCATTGGATTGTGGTGATTTTTGTGTGTTTTAAATTTGTTGGGGTGTTGATGGGGACTGGCCATGTGGGTGGGGGCCATTTTGAGTGCTGGTACAGGCAGGCCCTGGCCATGTGCTTGGGGTGCAAGGGGCCATTTTGAAGGCAGGCAGTGTTCTCAGGCCTGCACCCATTTGTTTGCCTAGCTTTCATCCATTATGCCGAGGGGTAGTGAGTGGTGCATGGGCCTAGTCTTTCTGTGGGGTGTCTTGAATTTAAACATCATTGAGGGCATGGATGGCATGGGATTGTGCTGATTTTTGTGTGTTTTTCGATTCTTGGGGCTGCTGTTGGGGCCTTTTGCCCAGGGGTAGTGAGTGGTGCATGGACTGAGTCTTTCTGTGGGGTCTCTTTAATGTAAACATCATGGAGGGCATGGATGGCATTGGATTGTGGTGATTTTTGTGTGTTTTAACTTTTCTGGGGTGTTGATGGGGACTGGCCATGTGGGTGGGGGCCATTTTGAGTGCTGGTACAGGCAGGCCCTGGCCATGTGCTTGGGGTGCAAGGGGCCATTTTGAAGGCAGGCAGTGTTCTCAGGCCTGCACCCATTTTTTTGCCTAGCTTTCATCCATTATGCCCAGGGGTAGTGAGTGGTGCATGGGCCTAGTCTTTCTGTGGGGTGTCTTGAATTTAAACATCATTAAGGGCATGGATGGCATGGGATTGTGCTGATTTTTGTGTGTTTTTCGATTTTTGGGGCTGCTGTTGGGGCCTTTTGCCCAGGGGTAGTGAGTGGTGCATGGACTGAGTCTTTCTGTGGGGTCTCTTTAATGTAAACATCATGGAGGGCATGGATGGCATTGGATTGTGGTGTTTTTTGTGTGTTTTAACTTTTTTGGGGTGTTGATGGGGACTGGCCATGTGGGTGGGGCCATTTTGAGTGCTGGTACAGGCAGGCCCTGGCCATGTTCTCTGGGTGCAAGGGGACATTTTGAAGGCAGGCAGTGTTCTCAGGCCTGCATCCATTTTTTTGTCTAGCTTTCATCCATTATGCCCAGGGGTAGTGAGTGGTGCATGGGCCTAGTCTTTCTGTGGGGTGTCTTGAATTTAAACATCATTGAGGGCATGGATGGCATGGGATTGTGCTGATTTTTGTGTGTTTTTCGATTTTTGGGGCTGCTGTTGGGGGCTTTTGCCCAGGGGTAGTGAGTGGTGCATGGACTGGGTCTTTCTGTGGGGTCTCTTTAATGTAAACATCATGGAGGGCATGGATGGCATTGGATTGTGGTGATTTTTGCGTGTTTTAACTTTTTTTGGGTGTTGATGGGGACTGGCCATGTGGGTGGGGGCCATTTTGAGTGCTGGTACAGGCAGGCCCTGGCCATGTGCTTGGGATGCAAGGGGCCATTTTGAAGGCAGGCAGTGTTCTCAGGCCTGCACCGATTTTTTTGCCTAGCTTTCATCCATTATGCCCAGGGGTAGTGAGTGGTGCATGGGCCTAGTCTTTCTGTGGGGTGTCTTGAATTTAAACATCATTGAGGGCATGGATGGCATGGGATTGTGCTGATTTTTGTGTCTTTTTCGATTTTTTGGGGTGTATAACTGATGTTCCTCTGTCTTCCATTGCTTTTAGGTGCACAAGAGAACCACCAGTGCCAGGAAGAAGTCCTGCAGCGGTGTGTGCAGCATAACGTCACGCGACGTCACGTGTGGCCACAGACAAGACAACTCTGCAACTCGTGCAACTGCGGCCTGCGGTTCTGACATCTGAAGAAGATGGCACCAAAAAAAGTTCCTCTAGCAAGAAAGTTGCCAGAAAGGAGCAGAAGAAGCAAGTGGCGCCACTTACCAAGGGGACTGGTGTGCCGCCCGCCACATTTTTGGGGAAAAAAAGTACGCCTGCAGCAGCAGCGGGGTCTGCTGGGGACCAAGCTGGGAGCAGCACCCCCGCTCCATTGGGCTCAGTGCCACCACCACCACGCCAACTTAAGTCCAAGCCCTTGAGTGCTGCAGAGGCAGCCAGTATAGTTGTTCAATCACCATTGACCAGTGATGTTGACTCATCGCAAGAAAGTAGCAGCATCCCTCAATCAACACAGGTTGTTGTAACTCATCTGACGAGTGTTCAACAACCACAGCGGCAACAACAACCAACTGTGCAAGTAGTACAAGCCCAAGTACATGTGGAAGGAGAGGCAGCGCAAGGAGATGCGCAAGCAGAGGTGCATGGAGCGGCACAAGTGCCCACAATAGTTGTTCCTCCCGAAGTAGGGGCACATCAGGAAATCGACATTCAAGCCGAGGTATCACATGAGGAAGCCACTCCTCCTGATGATTCATTGTCTTCCAGATCCCCAGCAAGGAAAAGATCAAGGATGGTGTCTACTTCTTCTTCAAGCCCCCTTGCTTCTGATGATATGGATGAAATTTGGGAACCACCAGTGCTGCCTGAGAGTGAGGCACACCATGATATGACAAAGGTAGCTAAGCGTAAAAGGAAGGCCCCCGAAAGTCTCAGAGTTATGGAGGGTGATGATGACGCTGAACAAGAAGTGGCGTATACTACTGCTGGTGAAGACTCTCACGACGACGACGCAGTCATCACAAACGGCACTGAAGCCCCAGCAGGCATGCAGCAAACAGACATTTTTACCCTAGGCCGAAAAGCTGCTGAGGGTGAAGTTGTCGACGAGGCAATGGGAGTGGGACCACCACCATTGCAGTTAACTACTAGTACACCACCACCTACCGCTTCCATATTTTCTCGACAGAAGGGACCTCCATCCACCTCGACCTCCATTTCCTCAATTAGTAGTGCTGCAAGTGCACAACTTAGTAAAGTTCGGCAACACACATCCTCCACTTCATCTGGCATTAGCATGACCAGTATCGCCTCCTCCGCCCCCCACAGAAATTTGAAGTCTGCAGTTTGGGACTTCTTTAGTGTTTGCCCAACAAGGGAAAACATAGCCATTTGTACCATTTGTAAGCTTGGAGTTAGTCGTGGTAAGCTTGATACCAACTATGGTACCGGAGGCCAGAGATGTCATCTTAAGAGACAGCACACTGTCAAATGGCTTGCGCACCTAAAGGAGATCAAGGAAGCCTGAATTGGAAGTCAACAAACTGTATCCGTTGATGTTTCATCTGATGATGACGAGGATGAAGAAGCGTCAAACATTTCTTCACTTACACCCAGTACCCCTGTCAGCAGCACACCCCCTGCAAGATATATGAGCCACACTTAGGGTGTGGGAGAGAGTGAGACACCAATGCAAAAAGGTTCATCATCACCGAGCGTAACTGGGTCGAAGAAGTCATCATCTTCCCGTAAAAAAATGGTCCAGCCCACCATTAGAAGCATGTTGTTTTCAGGTGCGCCATTTGAACGCAACCACCCAATGGTGCGTCTGTATAACACTAAGCTGGCTAAAATGCTAGCGCTGGACCTTCTCCCTTTTTCTTTTGTGGAAGGGGTTGGTTTTCTTGAATTAGTGGCAACGCTCTCCCCTAAATGGAAGGTTCCGAGCCGGTTCTATTTTGCCAGAGTTGCGGTTCCAACACTATATGAAGATGTGCTGGAGGTGATTGGGGCAGCTTTGCAGAAGAGTGCTGTTCACACTATACATCTGACAACAGACATGTGGACCAGTTCCGCAGGCACTGATTACATGTGCATTACTGCACACTGGGTCTCTTTTTCAGGGGTTACAGCAAAGCTAAGGGCAGGTGTTGACCCGGACAACGTTTTTAAAGCTGCTCAGAAACATGCAACACTAGCCATGTTTGGCATGGAGACAAGTCATACAGGAGAAAACATTTTGAAGGAGTTTAACACAAAGGTGGTTCAATGGCTGTCCCCAATAAAACGCAAGATTGGTTATGTTTCCACTGATAATGCGCCAATGTAGTTAAGGCCATGGATATGGGTAACTATTTCAGAGTGCCATGTTTGGCGCACTGTATAAACCTGGTTGTCAAAAAATTCTTGAGTGAAGAAAGTCCAGTGTGCGAGTTACTGACCACGCTGCCGAAGAATGTGCACACATTTCAACCATTCTTTTAAGGCCCGGAAGCATCTGAGGCGCCTGCTATATGATCGTAACCTGCCAGTGAAAGCACTCATCCAGGAGGTGGCAACACGTTGGAACTTAACCTTCTACCAACTTGAGCGTCTGTTTGAGCAGTGTGCGGTAGTCGATCAGTATTTCTTTACACAGGGTGCAGCTATGAAGGACCTGAGGATACATGCGAAGCAATGGAAGCTAGTTCAAAGCGTGACAGACATGCTTCGTCCTTTTGAGGTCTTCACGCGTGCAGTCAGCAGGGAGGACTGTAATTTGGGAAAAGCTATCCCATTGTTGCGCATGCTAGAGCACAAACTGAAGGCGGTGTCTTCTAGGTTTCAAAAAGATGAAGAAAAGCAAGAAGCTTTTGATTTGGCGGAGAAATTATTAGAGCGCCTACTTTGCGATGAACGTCTTCAAAAGATCCACACAGAACAGCATTACATTTGTGCTACTATTCTGGATCCACGGTACAAAAAGGCACTGGCAGGCAGAGTATTCTTTCCTTTTGATGACGCAGAAGTTACAAAGTACAAACATTGGCTAGCTATGTCAGCCACTCGGTTTGAAAGAGAACGGCAGGAAATTGAAGGAAAAGGCAGTACATCAGCATCAGCATCAGCAGGCCATCCGGAGTCAAAAGAAATGGAATCCCCTTCTCCATCTGTGGCAGAATTGAGTGATTTTCCCTCTCAGCCGTTAAAGACACCAGCAACCGGATCATCTGCACCAGACACAACAGTAACATTGTGTGGAAAAGAGGATTGGCTAACTGAGCTTGGGTTTGCTTCTGAAATGGTCCCAGGAAAAAGTAAGCAAAGTGGAGGAACCGTGGAGAACCTTGAGTCGATGGTGCAGGACTATCTGAATGACTCAACAGAGGTCTCTCTTCATGATGACCCATTGGCGTATTGGCATGGGAAAAAAGAATTGTGGCCAGAGATCACCAACCTGGCTATAAATTATTTGTCTTGCCCACTCACAAGCGTGTCTTCTGAACGTGTTTTCAGTGCTGCTGGTGGCATTGTATCTTGCAAAAGGACCCGCCTCTCGCCCAAAAATGTGGAGATGTTAACAATGATCAAGATGAATCAGCACCTCATACCACCAGATTACAAAGTACGAGAATACACGCAGGAAGAAGACGAGGAGGTCACCAACTTAGATGAGGGAATTTATTCTCTGTTAGGTGACGTACTCCCGCCTGAATTCGCATGAGTATGAGGACGAACTCTTCTTCCCTGACACCGAGCCCTGAAAATGAGCCAATGAATCAATAACTTTCTTTTTCGTCCTTATTCACTTTTATTCCTCTGTGTCTGTCTTTCTTTGTTTTGTAAAATCTAATTAAAAAAAAATGTAATCACCTAATCACAAAAACAAGCCCATCAGCAGAACTGTCTTCACTTATTTGATAATTGATTTGAAGGTGCCGCAGTCTATTCCTCAGGTTCACAAGTTCACAAGAACGTGCTCCTCTATCCTCCTCCTCCAGACTCCGATTTCCCTCAAAGCAGATGGCTGGCTTACGCCCAATGAAGAAAGACTCTGCACTTGTGGGGGTGTTCTAATTCTTTGCGGGTGAGTTGACGGGTCTGGGGCCTGTTTGGGGGGGTTCCTGGTGTTTGTGGGTGGGTTTTGGGGTCTGGGTGCAACGCTGGCACAGTCTAATGTTGATTGCATTTGTTTTACAGGACATCCATGGTGGAAAAGTGGAGTTATGACCTAGCTGCACAGCGCGTTTGGACAGAATTGAAAGAAGGCCGAAAAATATTCTAAGTAAGAGATTTTCAATTTTTGCTTTTTGCCTGTTTGGGGGTGTTGTGCTTTTTTGCGGGTGGGTTGGCGGGTCTTGGGGCATTGCTGGGAAGGTCTAGTACCGGATAAAAGTGTTTTGGAGAAAATCCATGAGGAAAACGTTTTTGCATTTTCTGACATTTCGCTCACTACAGCGTTTTCGGGGGCCTGTTTGGGGGGCTTCCTGGTGTTTGTGGGTGGGTTTTGGGGTCTTTGAGCAACGCTGGGTATGGATACTTTTGATTGCAAGTGGTTTGAAGAACATCCGTGGTGGCAAAGGGGATTTAGGGCCTAGCTGCAGAGCGCGCGTGGAGTGATGTTGGAAATTTTCCTGGAAAATTACCAAGTCCCCATTTTTGTAGTTTTGCTTTTTGGATGTTTGGGGGTCTTCTACTTGTTTTCGCCTGGGTTGACGGCTCTGGGGCCATTGCTGGGAAGGTCTAATACCGGATAAAAGTGGTTTGGAGAAAATCAGAGCAAAAAAAGTTTTTGCCTTTTTGATCACTATCATGTTTTCGGTGGCCTGTTTGGGGGGGTTCCTGTTGTTTGTGGGTGGGTTTTGGGGTCTGGGAGCAACGCTGGAACAGTCTAATTTTTCATTGCATTTGTTTTCCAGGACATCCATGGTAGAAAAGTCGAGTTATGACCTTGCTGCACAGCGCGTTTGGACAGAATTGAAAGAAGGCCGAAAAATAATCTAAGTATGAGATTTTCCATTTTTGCTTTTTGCCTGTTTGGGGGTGTTGTGCTTTTTTGCGGGTGGGTTGGCAGGTCTTGGGGCATTGCTGGGAAGGTCTAATACCGGATAAAAGTGTTTTGGAGAAAATCCATGAGGAAAAGCGTTTTGGCACATTAACTTAGGGCTCGTTAGGGTTAGCACTAGCGGCAGGATTGCCTGTGTTTCGGGGTGTTCTAGATTTTTGCAACTGAGTTCTGGGGTCTTAGAGCACTCGTGGGAATGTGTAATTTTGGTTGCAAGTGGTTTGAAGAAAATCCATGGTGGGAAAGGGGGGATTTGGCCTAGTTAAAGAAAGCGTTTGCCACTATTCTTAACTTTGGGCTCATTAGGGTTAGCAGTATTGTATTGGATGTGTTTGGGCGGGGGGCTGTTTGTGGGGGGGTTTGCGAGTCTTGGAGCAATGCTGGGTATGGATACTTTTGCTTGCTTGCAAGTGGTTTGAATACAATCCACGGTGGGTAAGGGGGGATTTGGCCCTACTTTACTTTCAAAGTACGTTTTGTCACCATTTTCTACTAGGCCTCGTTTTTTGAGATCTGATTGGGGTCTTCTACATTTTTACAACTGGGTTTAGTAAGGGTCTGAGAGCACTGCTGGGAAGGTCTAATTTTGTTCTAAAACACTGTTTACAGTACACCTAGTTTGAGGGGAAAGATCCGCTAAATTAATTTGCCCATACTTATTTATCCTTCAAAAGGAGACTCAGACAGAGTACGCACTTTCAAAAATATTGTACTGTCTATTAGGAAACTCAAAGTGTGACTTTTTGCACTACACAGCGTACATACCTTATATTTATTTGTCAGTGGTGTTCTAATATCACTTCCTGTTTTTCCATCAATAATTACAGCCCGGGTTTCAGCCTGTGCAATGGGAAAAGGATGAAGTCAGGCTTCACATTAGCGAGCCGCAATTCAGCATCCGCAAGGCAGGCAGTGGACAGGGTGTCTTCTGGTCACCAACATTGATGGACGGAGCGTCAGATGGAATGGAGGAGTCCCGCTAATAAGAGGAATGGTTGGATGCATCTTACAACTTCCCAAATTCAACAGGACAACTACAACAACATACAGATACAGTATCCGTTCTTTTCTAATTATCTTTTAAGTAATGTTATTGCTGTGAACTTCTATGAGTGTGACTCTGCATTTCTTTGATCTCTGCTTCTAAATTCATCCCTACAGCCATTGGATAGGTTTTACTTCTGCCATTTTTCTAACCTAATTTAATGTACGAAGTGTTTCTCTGAGTGCAGAGATAGGCAAGTGAAAACGCATAATTATTACTGCAGCCCTGTACTGTCGCATTCTTTCATTCACGGTTGTCGAAAGTACTACTTACTTTTCAGTAACCATGCATGCAGTAGTGCATGCACTTCCTTTATGTCACTTAAAAGATTTATGGTTAGCTTTGTACCCAAAGATTTGTTTATCTTCAATTATTGTTTGTCCATGCTGTGCTTTTTTTTTCTTCTCTCAACAAAACTTTCCCAAAAACCCCCATTCCCATCCATTTTCCAAACCCTAACCCTCTTCCCCCGGGCTGTGTGGTTTTGATTGATGTGTGACTAAATGACAGCAATAATTCCACACACTTGCTGGGGAGGATAAGGTCATAGCAACAGGCTGGTGAAGGAATCCGAGGATATATTCTTACTCAGCTTGACACCGAGTCACTATTGGCAAATGAAAGCAGATTTTCATGTGCGCCATCAACTTGATTGGTCATCAAGAACATCCTCCTCCTAGACGTGGCAAATGAAATTATTACGCTGCTTTGTCCTTCACCTTCAGTACTATTTCTTGTAATAGTAGCCAATGTCAAAGAAATTCAACGCAAGTAGTAGTTATACTTTAAATACTTTACCATTTGTTAGGCTACATTGTGGCACTGTTCTAGTGTACTGTCACCTGCTATATTCTCTATCGTACCGTTCTAATGCTACGGTAAGGACAAACAAGGTTTCATTTTCTTTTTTTTCAGATGCTGCAACTGCCACTGTGTAACACCACAAGTACCACCGCAATGATGACATTTCATCCGCCCAGGATTGCCAACCTTAATCGCCATTTCGCGTGCAGCCAGCCCTGTGCCTAGCCCTATTTCCAAACACAAATTATAGGTAAGATAAGCGTTTGGGGGAGGTAGTATAATGGAGTATTAGGAGAGACGAGAGAGTGACGGTCCTAGGACTATTGAATTCACTTACTCTGTGAGAGGCACTTCGTTTTGAAAACATTTGTGCCATTAGTACTTACACAACTTGAATCAAGATGCCACTTAAGTTTCAGGACTGTTAAACCCCCACCCACCAGCCTCAAAAGCAGTAAAAAAACATATGCTAAGATTAAGTTTAAAGTATATTTATATATCCAGTAACATAAAAAATCTCCCACAAGACCCAACCCACCCCCCTCCCGAACCCCAACGAATGTCCCTGAAAACGAAGTCCAAAAAAGTAGAAAACCCAACTCCCAATTCCCACCCCCAGAAGTCTTTAAAAAAGGGGCAAGGGACAGTCTCCTCCTACTGGCTGCTGTTAACTTTTCGGGCCAGGTCAGCATGCTCCTTGCGGAGGGTCTCAAGCAGGGTTTTGGTGTTGAGGAGCTCCTGCTCGAGGTAGGAAACCCTCAGGGAAAGGCGGTGCATCCTTTTTTTGCAACTGCTGTGGGGGGCAGCTGATGTCTTTGCTGCTCGGCTGTGGCGGGTGGCTGCGGTACCCCGGCTCCGTACCGCTGGAGACCTGCTGCGCTGACTGGTTGACCCAGGGAGCGCGGAGGAGGATGCAGGTGTCGCCGTGGATGTTGTTGACGTACTCTGCGTGTCCTCCTCCTCCTGGGCCACCAGCCGCCGATATTCGGCGACAGTGGCCTCCAGCCTCCGTTGCCGGGCCCTTTCAGCCAGCTCCTTCCTTGTTGGTTTGGAAGGAGCATCTATATGAAGAAAGAAAGACATAGTCTGTAACCAATGCTCTTTAAGATTAACACAAAATGATTCAGCAGAAAGCTGTGTCACAGTAGAAGTAGCAACTTGCAAGCGCAGTACATAACTATTGTGTTCAGTATCTATCTAACCTCCCACTTCTGCATCCTTGCTGTAACATTAGTGGGAATTTAAGGAATCCATTCTACGAGCACTATGGACTCACTCCATTAGAGTCAACTATGACAGTACACCAGTCTTATTCTTCTTCTTCTCTCTTGTTTAGCAAAATTGGTACGTTAACTTCTGCAAGCCGGCATAATGCCAGCGCAGTCAACTTACACCAGAGAAAAACAGACGCCCGCCATGATGAGTGAGACAGACTTGCGTTACTGTACCAGTCCAGTACATGCAGGTGATGATGCTCTTACTTTTCTATTACGGGTGTCACTGAGAATACTCTGTTACAAGGGCTACTGCTTAATTAATTTAACTTTCACCCTACAGTGCCAATGAATAGATAGTAGAAAAGGAAAATGAAGAAGATAAATAATCTGATTATCTATCACTGCACATGGTATGTATTTGCTTACATATGGGATGACTTTAGGTGCTTTGCTTTTTATTGAGTGAACAGTGATACATCCACACAAGAATGACTGAGTTCTACTAAACTTATTAACAGAGGTAGTGAGTGGCCATCGTAATAGCCGGATATATGCTGTGCTTGCAATACAAACTACTGCTACTATTCATGGTAGTATTCGGACAAAATTACAACTTCTTTTCCTTGCCTTTCCTACACTGGGACGGACGTGCGGGTGCGGTGTTACATGCTCTTCAAAGTAACACTTAGTTCATCCAGTGCCCGTCTACTCTCTCAAGATACACATATGCTATCTAAGAGTCAGATAGTACCATGATCCAGGCATCCATCCATTCAAACTATATGTCAATCATTCTTCTTCATGTCTCTCATCTGGACAAACCTTACGTTTTCTCACGGGGAGCACACTATGCAGTCTGCAATCTCAATAAGTAAGGAATATAAGAGCTTACCACTGCCCGCCACTACTGTGGCAACCCGCACAGCAGTTTGGTCCGGCACTTGCACCGCCTCCTCCCCAGAACTTTCCTCCTCCACCTCCGCGCTGGGCCCAGCACCAGATGTTCCACCTACAAAGTACATTTAAGAATGTTAGATGTCATAGACATACACCAATCACTAGTATTTTGTCTAGGAATACAGAAAACAATCTAATAATTTGTGACTGTCTACTCTAAAGTAAAAATGTCCCTTTTTCCAGGGAAGGGTGTTGTCTTGCTGCACTTTTTGGCACAACTGATGAATGCTTGCTTTTTAACACGCACCATTTATCTCATAACAGACAGAAGCTTCACTTCTAAGAACAAATCATCATCACTAGGACGGAGGGACCAACGATTCAGCACCAAAAAGAAAAATTAAAGTTCAAACCAGGTGAGGGCTCGGCTCGCCCACAATAAATGTGTGAAATAAATCACTATAAGCACTTTTCCATTTTTAATCAACCGTTTATGTTTTATGACAAGCTTCATTTTAATAAATATTTTTACTTTTGATAAAGCTTTAAAACTTAAATAGACTCTGTGGTTTTTGGTCATGAGTGAATGAGCAAAAGGTTTTGCAATTTGTAATGCATGAGCCCATGCCTCTGACACTTCTGGACTCTGACTCCGTACTCTTGTCCTGCGTTGGATAATCCTCATTGGGGATCAATCATCGATGAATTCGGGAGCTAAATGACTCTGCCACACTATCTAGTCAGTAAGGAGATTGGGGGTACTTCAAAGTCTGATATCACTGAGTTATGTGGAAAGTCTACCTGCGCCTATTATAATTGATAAACAATGCACTTTAGTGCCCATAGTTCTGTTTGTACAGATTTGTCCCTGCAACAGTAGTAGTATGGATTGTCCTCCTATCCAAACCAAAAGTAAAGTAGTATCTTATTCTTTCTTGGTGGTCATTCACCTTTTTATTGTTGGTAATTGTCAAAGCATAAACATTTAGAAGACTTGAAAAGACATTATGGACAATCCCAGAGGACTGCACTCAGTGCATAGAGCTATTGCTGACTAGAATGGGAGTTTCGTTTTACAACTTTTGCCAAATGTTCAATCTTAGTTAGCTACACAGACAGACAAATAAGAATAATCTAGTAATACCACAGGGAGTCATAGTCGAGGCAGGATAAGAATTTAGATACAGTCTACAAGAAGATCAAAGACGATTTAGAAAAAATCGAATGAGGAACGCTAGGAAAAAATAGGTACTCTATATTAAAATTAAAACTTACCGGGGCCAGCAATGGAGCCCTCGCCTGACCGATCCTGGCCTTGTTCAGCAGCAGCAGCCTCCTCCAATGTCCTCTTGCCCCTGGGGGGAGCTGATGTACAACATGAAAGAAAGAAAGACCCAAAAACATGGATGATTGTTGTCAACCAAATCAAACATTTCAAAAGAACAATAACAAAATCTTTTGGTGAAATAGCAAATAGACAACTATTCAACGGGATATATTGACCTATCTCATGTGGTCTACTACGATATTAGTATTGCTTGATTTGCGGACCATCAACTTGGAAAGTTATGCAACTCACTAAACAAACTACTAAAAAGGTTTGCCTAGGACTGGCAGGCAGCAGTCCGCAGCACGCGAATTGACAGACAAACTCCATCGTGATTGCAGATCAGCGACAACACTAAAAAGTTTCCTACTACATTAATCAGTCATTAAAATACTCAAACTATCAATCCACCACCACTGTTTCTTCTTATTGCCAGGTGTACAAAGGAAGGACTGGACTTGAGTCTGTAGGGACAGATTTACAAGCCCCTTGCGGCTCTTTTGCTCCATTGTTGCGTGACTTTTGTGACGCAGAGGCATAACAAAAGAGGTGCCATGGTGCGGCGTATATTAACAACGTGACGCATATGGGAGATGCATCACGTTGTAAAGCCCTGCGTCATCAGGGGGCGTTCTGGCGCAAGGGAGGGCGTTCCTGCGCAGGAACGCATCCTAAAAGTGGCTGAGGGAAATCTACAAGATGTCAATCAGTCACTTTTAGGACAATGATGCGTGACTCAAACCCTGCGCCTGCTTGAAGCAGACGTACGGCTTGACGCAGCATTGGGGAGATAGGGCACCCCAGAGCATTGCTGGAGCTGCGCCATCGTTGTGACGCAACTCCAGCAATGCGCCACCTTACGGCACAGATGCGTAAGGCTTCTGTGACGTTTTGGGCCCATTACTGGCGCATCCATGCTACTTTGCAGGGATGCGCCGATAATTGAAAATCTGACCCTTAGTGTCTAGCATTACGCAGTTCTTTACACTACACTCATACATAATTTCTCAGGCCAATGAAATGAACACAAAATAGAAAACAAATAAGCATAGTAGCAAGGCTACTGAAAAGGAGAGCAGTGCACCTGAAATGCACAGAAGATTTTGAAATATAATTTACCTACAATATAATCGGCAGCATTATTGCTCTTGGTAAAAAACCAAAATTTGCAATATAATAACACACAGAGCGGGAGAAAACAGAGTAGTGGTGAAATAGCTAGAAATAGCTACTATTACTCACCAAGCCTGGGGATCTTGATGCCGAGCACGTCCAGCAAGTCGCGTTCCCGGTCCATGAGATCCGTCCAGCGGTGGGTGGCCTGGTTGTAGGTGCGCCGGACCCCAGAGTGTTCAAACATGGCCCGGCACACCTTCTCCCACCGCTTCCGGCGCTCCCGGATCCCGTAGCCGGTAGCGATCTTGCCGCCTCCCATGATGGTCTTGGGGAGGCGGCGCTGGACATGAAAGACTAGTGCGGCCACCTCCTCCGCACTAAAAATCTCCCGAGCTATAACTTGCTCCCCCCTCAAACGCCCGCACGGGAGCCGGGCACGGGGTGCGGGACCCTTCCCCTTCGCGGGCTGCTTCCCGGCTCCCTTTACCATGGTCTGGGCAGAAAGGAAGGTAAATTATAAAGAAGAAATAGAATAGGGAAGAAGAAAAGAGTTCAAAAAAGTAGTTTAAAATTAACCCAAAGTAGCAGAAAACACAAAAATATAGAGCTAGAAAAATAGAGGGATAGATAATAAGTAAAATAGAACAAACAAACAAAGGATGGCAGAGATTGACAGAGGATACAGAAAGCATGCCCAGAACCATAGCAATGAATGAAAAACAAGATGGCCGCGCCCGTTGACGGCCGCGTGGGTAAGTTCGCGCGAGATTTTCCCCGCGATCGCACGCGAACATGTACTAGCTAGCCGCACACTTTGCGAGATTACACATAGCGCCCGGAAACGGAATTACGTCACGCAAACAAGATGGCCGCGCCCATGTACGACCGCTAGGGTAACTTCGCAAACGTTGCGCTACAAGCGGCTTGCGAACACGCAAAAAATCACGCGAACAAACACGCCGCAAAAAAAACAAAGCGTGTATTCGCACGAATTCGCGGCTTTCGAAATCGATCTCGCACGAATTTGCGCCCGGCGAATCGCGCGAAATTGCAGAAAAACGATTTTTGCAAAACTGAAAGCACTCAGCAGGTGCAAAAGTTCAATCTTAACATTAGTAACCATTCCCTCTAGTGCTTCCTGAGGGGCCCCTCCAGAGTTCAGTTGCCTACTTGCAACTATTCTATGACCCTGCTCTGACCCTCACAGCAGGCTCAGAGAATAGCTACAAGTATGCCAAATGTCCTGCTAAAAAAATTAGACTGCAACAGAAAGCAATTACAGATAAGGAAGCAGGTGCCAGACTGGAAGTTCAAATTCAGTGACACATTAATCAATCAGCCCCTAATTCATTCATGTCAGTTGAGGCAGGGCAGGTGTGCTTTTCCCCCCATAATCTACAGTGATGAAACACAGGGTGGCATGGGTGAGCCAGAGGGTGGCAGTGGTGAAACAGAGGGTGGCAGTGGTGAAAAAGAGGGTGCTGTGATGAACCAGACGTAGAAACAACATGGTCGCGACCGTTGCTACCCGACAAGTGAGTTCGCGTTTGCGAACTGGTAAAAAACCCTCGCAAAACGGCAGAAACACTTGCGAAACCCCAAAAAAATAAAAATAATCCGCTACATTCGCGAGAGTTCGCGGAATTTGCAGATTGCGAATCCTTAAATACGCAAGTTCGCGGATTGCCAATTCGCAAAATCCGCCCATGCTTAACCAACACGATGAATAACTCTTAATAGAGTATACTTCCAAAACGCTCTGAACTTGAAGATAATATATGTATATTAATTATTTTAATTCAGAATGAAAACTAGTTCACAATAAGCTATTTTTTAAATAAATAAACTAACTCTTCCTAATAACTGGAATTAGCGAAGTAATCCGTTCTCTGAGCTCGTTCGGGTTGCTGAAAACGTTGCTATGGTGATTTAAAATGGCCGCCGTGCGTCTTTCGTCATCACGCTACCATAACCCTGCTGCGTGTATTGCGTGTATGACACGATGACCTCACAAGCCGCAGTAGAAGTAGAAGCATAAGAAGCGCGTGAGAAGGAAGAGTTTGCGCTGAAGGTAACCGCTTCACAAACAATTTGAAAGATGCACATTAGTTAGTAAGCTGTCCGATAGATAGAATTTTTACGGAAATTAGCGCAAAATACAGAAAACAAGAGTCACTTTTGAATTAGTGCGCATTTAAAAAAAATGGAGTTGTCTATCTTTAAAATAGTCATTTACTCACGACGAGGCGATTTTTCTCTGCTGGATTCAAATATGATTCCAAAGAAGCTTTTCATTTAAATTCTTCTTATATCCAGTGAGATGAAAATCTTCTCTTTTCAATCAGTAAACTCACAAAGAATTCCTATTTATTTTCATTCCTTTAAAATCAGGAAAAAAAAGCGATGAATACTTCTTCCTTTTGAATCAGGGTTCTTGGGTTTCCTAGCGCTTTCAGTAGATCGTCGCCAAGATTGTTAAGTTGACTCCACACAGGAATTGAATTTAAGAATATTTATTTGTAGAAAGCACAGGAGCAAGGTAGGGTACAACCTACACAGGACTTCTTCCCCAGCAACTGTCCACACAGAAGCTAGGAAAAGAATCCTGCAGGCAAACAGAACTTTGAATAAAAACAATTCTAAAGAAAAACTTAAAGGGACAACACAACACTCCTCTCCGCTGACCTTGCCCTAGGAGAGGGTCCCCTGCATCCGCAAAAGCAGAGTCGGCAGGAGAGCTTTCTCCTACATCGCAGCCAAAACCTGGAACGAGCTCCCGATCAACATCAGACGCTCTCCAACACTCCACACATTCAGGAAGGACCTGAAGACCTGGCTCATCGACTGACCCGGGGCTGTTCTCCCCCTCCCCCAGCACCTTGAGACTCTTGAGGTTCCGTGACGATTTTAACCCGTGTTTTCATCATTGTCGTAAATACATAATTTTGGTATCAGTGAACCGCAAATAATCCATTTAGTATATCCTGGTGTTTTCGCTATGCTACGAGCAAGAGCACTCCTGTTACAAACACATTTGTGATTTACCCGTGGCATCCATCTTAGAACACGGAAGCCATTTTGTATTCCTTGCCCTCACATAGTCAATGGACACGCAATGACCTCTTTTCATTTAAGGACACGTAGGCCTTAACCGGCGATTCACCTTGCTAGTGACACGTGCACCTTAGGCCAGCAACGCTGTGGCAGCATGACTCGGCAAGAGCTGCCTCCCCAGCCTGAGGCCAGTCCTGCTATACTGGTTCTCGTGTTCGTTGGCCTGATCATGATTAGGCGGCCGAAGCTGGTAACCGTGCCCATTTACGACCCACAAACATCTCTTATCCTGTCTTTCTATCTTCTGCACCTGGCTCTGCTCCTTTCCTTCTGGGCCTTTATTAGGGGGAGGTAACAAAATTTACGATGAGGCGGTCCGGGTCTTGAATGAGAAGTTGACATGGGATTATGATGGAATAGTGGGAACCCCTCGTTCGTAATGTTTTGACATCAGATATTGTTGATGATTCCTGTACGACGCCAAATATTTATTGTTTAAGACACGAATGTTTAGAATTGTGGTAACATGTAAAGAATTTGCCCCGAGCAGAATATTTAGTATATAAGGAGCAACCCTCTTTGTACAAATCGAACAGGCTCCTAGATACTGCCCATGTGTAGTTTCTGTGACTTCTGTGTCCCTGCAGTAATAAACCTTTGGTCTTTGACGCCACCATCGAGAAGCCCGTGTTTCTGTTTGTTAGTGCACCGAGACAGGTAGAACTCCGGGGTCTTCGGGTGTTATCCCTGACACCTCTGGACAGAACCAAAAAGTCCAGAACTCCAATTGGCGCCCAACGTGGGGCGACGTCATTCGGTACCGGTCCAAAAGCCTGAAGAGTTCGAGGAGCTTCGTGTGAAGATTTCAGAGGGAGGCGCCCCACTTCATCGATCCCGGCATATCGCAAAAGTGGCCCGACGTTCTCTTCCACGAGGGTTCCCGTTCAGACGGCTGCAGTGGTCCGTTGCCTTGACCGTCGCCCTGTCTTGGACCCGAGGTGCAGTCCTCAGTACGGCGAGACGTGACGGGTTTCTCCTTGGTGACGTCTTCAGTGCCTCAGTTAAGTATTCAGTGGTTGCTAGTTGGTTATTTTGTAAGGGTTGCTCCTGTTTGGATAATCCTTTTAGTTCCCAGTTCAGTTTGGTTTTGTCCTTTTAGTTCTCAGTTCAGTTCAGTTCTGTAAGATTATCACTGGTTATTCTGGTTACGATAATCATTCTGTTCAGTTCGGGTATCGATACATTTGTCAGTTCTGGTAGGCCTAAGTTCTTGGTTCGAGTGCGCATCTTTTCTGTTTGTGTTTTGTTTGTGTTGTGTTCCGGATTATAAAATGGTAAGTCGGAAAAATTGTATGTTGTCTTGTTTTAGTTGCAACAGTGATTCCCAGTTGGAGGACTCGTGTTTGGTTCCTCCGATTGGAACTCCCCTTTATGATCTATATTGCAAGTTTGGTGTGGGCCCTATCTCTTATAACGAGATATGGATCCACTATACAGAGAAAGATGGTGTCCTTAGTTGGCCTCTACATGGTAGTTTTGAACCTGAAGTTCTCGATAATCTAGAAAGAAGGTTGTTTAAGAAGAAAGCCCGGCCGGCAATGTTTGATTCTTTCCGTTATTGGCGAAAAGAATCTAAACAGAGAGAAATTAAAAAGTTGAAGAAAGAACAGAAAGAGCAAGAGTTGACTTTAGAACAGTCTGCTAAACAGCTGCAACTCAACGAGTCTGAGAAGGCAATGGAGGTAGCCAATAGAGAACGTAATTTAGCGATAGACAAGTGCTATCCTGCTTTGCCATCGAGTACGGCTAAGATAGTAGAGGACCCTGAAAAGGATCCCCTGTTGTCTTACTTGTTACGATCACCCCCACCGTATGCACAGGGTGCTACGGCTCCACCTATACCGAATGTTCAATTACCGGTTGCTGGACAACCTGGTGTCCCTGTTCCCGCTCCCCTGAATCAAGTTCCTGTACCTCCTGTGGTCAATATTAATGTTCCTTTGGCACCCCCTCTTCTAGGGTTGCCGGCTTCTTTACCTATGCCTGTGTCGCTCACACCTGCTAGTTCACAAGCTATTTTGCCTGCTACTCCTACTGTTCCTGATTTATCTGTTCTAACTGCTACTCTATTTACTGCTTCTGCTAATATTATGACTCCGCTTTCTGTTCGTCGGAGAATCACTGATTCTGTCTCTAATATTCTATCTCCCTTCTATAAAACTCTGATTAAGACTCCTACCTCTGACTCTGTACAGAGACGTAGTCAGCTTCCCAGTACTGAAGAAAGAGGAATATTAGATTCCACTGCTCTTAGATGGGTTTCGAAAGTGGGAAGATATAATGTACAGGATGTATTAGATACATTTATGCAATGGAATGAACCGACACAACGATATGTGTTCGATGAAATGTGTTTCCTTCTACGTGAGGAATTGGAAGAGAATGACCCTGAATCAAATCTCGGAGAATTAATTAATGTTCAGAAAGAGTTTGCTGCAGGTATGATAGTCGGTCAAAATATAAAAGAAGCGATGGAACTGATTTTAAGTTATAGGAATGACCCATCCCTTCGTTCACCAAGAGAGTTAGAGAAACGTAGTACGAAACAAAATCGTCAATACCCAATGAGAGAGGTTCCACCAATTTGGCGTGAAGCTGTGCAAGCTAACGCACAGCTTGGTATTGCAGCCGCTCCGGCCCAATTCCAGAGAGTATGGATACATATTCCATGGAAGCGAGCTGAAGTATTAGCAGTGAAACAGGCCTTGCCAGATCCGCGTAAAAATCCTGCAGGGTACTACAAAGAGTTGACTCAAACAGTTGACGCTTGTGTATTGAATCTTGCTGACATAGATCTGCTATTTGGTAATGTAGTACCACAACCAATTTGGGCTAAAATTCGTAAGGAGAATCATCCAGTTGCCCTAGGTGGTGATTGGGCAGCTATAATTGCAGCGGATGGTCAACAAATAGGTGGTTCTAAACCTGAACCCTTAATTGCTAATTTGCCTGGTAGAATAATCGATTTAATGAAAACCCTAATGCCAGCATTACGCGCTAACTGGGACAAATTGTCCGCGTGCAAACAGAAGAAAGACGAAAGCGTCTCCGACTTTTTCACAAGATTCGAAGAGACTTTTGTGGATCATAGTGGTCAGGATATGAGCACAGAAGGAGGCCAGAGATTATTTGTTGATAAATTTGTGCACAATCTGTTGCCAGAACTTAGTGGTAAATTAAAGAATTCTGAAAGTGCGTGGGCTGTCTCTACGACTGCGCAAATACTTGCAACTGCCCAGTACTATGAAAATAGGGATAAAGAAGAGAAGGAAAAAACAGATAAAAAGACGAAAGATTTAAAAACTAAAGTACTTTTACAGCAAGCATATCCGCCTCGCACGAATCAGACTAACATGCAGCAAGGGTCATATCAAAGAACGGATTATAATTTTCAAAGGCCACAATACCAATGGAATCAATGTGCTTATTGCAAAATGGAAGGTCATTACAAAAGTGAGTGTCCAGTTCGAACGCAAAATAATACTGCGGCAGCTCAGAGAGGTCGTGGTAGTTCTATGCAAAACTCTAGAGGTCGAGGACGAGGTGCTATGCCTCCGCAGACGAGTGATCGCCCTTCTACTAGAGGTAATGTCTGTAATAGTCCTGTACTGCCTATTTTGAAAAGAACTGACCCAACAAAACCTCCAGTATATAGGTTCGTAATTGATCTTAGAGAGGTTAATAAAATTGTGATTCCACAGTTTCCTGTGGTTCCAGACATTACTGCATTGTTAACATTGATTCCTGCTACAGCAGCATGGTTTTCGGTTGTCGACTTGAAAAATGCCTTTTTCAGCATTCCGATAGCCGAGGAAAGCAGAGATATCTTCGGTTTCTCTCTAGGAGGACGAAGCTTCAGGTTTAAACGCGCTCCACAAGGTTATTGTGAAAGCCCATCCATTTACAGTCAAGCATTAAAAAGCCAGTTAGACTCATTTGTACTTCCTCTTGGTTCTGCTTTAGTACAGTATGTCGATGATCTTCTAGTGGCTGCCGATGACAAGGAAACTTGCAAAACAGCTACAATTTCTTTATTGCATCACTTGTCAGATTTGAATCACAAGGTGTCACCTTCAAAAATGCAATACTGCTGCCAAGAAGTGACCTACCTAGGTCATCTCTTGTCAAAGGAGGGAAGGAACTTGACCCCAGAGAGAATAAAAGCAATTACACAGATGAATGTTCCTAGCACGCAGAGAGAAGTACGTGCCTTTTTAGGTATTACCTCATATTGTAGGCAATGGATCCCAAATTTTTCTCTTTTGGCAAAACCATTGGTAGCTTTGACTGGGAAAACTGTTTCGAGTCCAGTGCCATGGTCTGCCGAATGTCAGCAGAGTTTTTCTGAATTGCGAAATGCACTGTGTTCAGCACCTGTATTGGGTACACCCGACTACAGTAAGCCATTCACGCTCTATGTCCACGAGAGAGAAGGTTGTGCATTGAGTGTTTTGACACAGAAATTTGGTGATAAACAACGCCCTTGTGCGTATTTTTCATCAACATTAGATCCGGTAGCCAGAGCGTTGCCTAGTTGCTTGAGAGCTACAGCCGCAGCTGCAGCTTCCATTCGACAATCTGCTGGTTTAGTAATGAACAACATGCTAGTGGTTATGGTTCCTCATGCTGTGGATACACTCATGAACCGAACCAAGACGCAGCACCTTACCAGTGCTAGATTATCAGGTTATGAACTGACACTGTTAGCTAGTCATATTCAGATCAAGAGATGCAATGTATTGAATCCAGCAACATTGTTGCCGACTAGCCAAGAGTCGAGTGATTCCGAACCACACGACTGTTGTTTCAAAACTGAGGAAGAAACAAAAGGACGAATTGATCTAAAAGACACTCCGTTATCAGATCCAGATGGAACGTTGTATGTTGATGGGTCTTGCTTCAAATTGGAGAATGGTGACGTGACTGCTGCCTATGCAGTAACGACTTTGAGTACGATTGTGGAGACTGCAAGAGTGAGTCAGAATTCTGCCCAGGCTGCAGAATTGATCGCGCTAACAAGAGCGTGCGTTTTAGCTAAGGGAAGGAGAGTGAATGTGTTCACAGATAGTCAGTACGCGTTCGGCGTGGCCCATAGTTTTGGCCGCTTGTGGAAAGAGAGAGGTTTCATTACGTCCCATGGGACTAAGATTCAACATGGCCAGCTAGTTAATGACCTGTTGGAATCTCTAACCTTGCCGACTGAAGTTGCGATTGTGAAATGCAGTGCTCATAAAGCAATCACGGATGATGTTGGTCGTGGGAATGCTTTTGCCGATGAGACTGCAAAACAGACAGCTAGAAATATGATGAGTAGAATGTATGTTTCAACGTCTGCAAGATGGATTTCTGAGTCTGGAATGTGTGAAGACACAGTGGAAAGCGTGAAAGAAATTCAGAAAGAGGCGACTGAGGAGGAAAAGCTTGCATGGAAAGAGAGCACGGGTAAATTGGACTCGAGTGGGTGTTGGATTGATTTGTCGGAACAACAGCGTTGGATGTTGCCTGATGCGTATGTGCTTGCAGTAGTAACGATGGCACATGGAGCAGCGCACATCAGCTCAAAAGGGATTTGTAAGATGTTGGCTCCGGTCTGGAAGAATGATGGGATTAGTAAGTGTGCAGAGAGAGTGGTGAGAAATTGTATGGAATGCTTGATGCATAATCCTGGCAAGGGAATCCCCACACCTGCAGGTCACTTCGCTCCTCCTTCCTGCCCCTTTGAAGTGATCCAGCTAGACTTCATTCACATGGATCGTTGTAATAATCTGAAATACGTCCTAGTGGTAGTTTGTGCTTTCTCCAGATGGATCGAAGCATACCCACTGAAGGACAATACTGCCTTATCCACTGCCAAAATTCTTCTTAAAGAATACTTCCCCAGATACGGAATGCCACGGATTGTATGGTCAGACAACGGAAGTGAGTTCGTAGGGAAAGTTATGCAGAGTGTGTGTGCCGGCCTAGGGATCAGACAGAAGTTTCATAGTGCGAATCATCCCCAGTCCGCGGGTTTAGTCGAGGGTTACAATGGCACCCTTAAACTGAAACTTGCTAAGATACAAGCGTCCACGGGTTTGTCCTGGCCAGACGCATTGCCTTTAGCTTTGCTATCAACAAGAGCAACTGTACATTCTAGAGTAGGGCTTAGTCCATATGAGATAGTTTTTGGTCGTCCTGCAAATGTTTGGGGGGTACCTAGACCAAAAGAATTCAAGCAGCTGGAATACCCAATGTTAATTGATTACCTTTTCGACTTGACTGCTAAATTGAGTCTTATTCACCAACAGGTTTTCGATGCATTGCCAAAGCCACCGGAGAGTCCAGGCCATCAGCTGAAACCGGGTGACCAGGTGGTCATTAGAAATTTTGCAAGAACGAAAAATCTTCAGCCCAGATTCATTGGCCCTTTCCAAGTCTTGCTAGCAACGAGAACTGCTATTCGTGTGGCCGGAAGGAAGAACTGGATCCATACGACACATGTCAAACGTGTGCCTCTGCCACTTCTTTACGACAACTGGGTAAAGAAAGGAATCGGTACCTCTGAAACAGAACAAATCCCCAGGTTCATACCTTTCAGCGATGCAGAACTAATCACTGATTCACCAAATTCTGACTCTCCTCCTGAAACTGCTCTTTTGAACCCTGAACATTTGCCATCTGAAAACGTGAACATTGCAACGTCGGCTGAAAATACACTGTTTCCAGATCAGACAGCTCCTGCAAAACTGAGATACAACTTACGTTCTCGCAATATGGACAAATAAAGCAGGAAACTGCCCATTTTACATGTTTGATTTTTGATACATTGCCTCCAGCCAGGAAGTTTGCTAATACTTTGCATTGTTTCTTTTTGTTTTAAAATTACCTTGCCGTCTGGGTAGCCGTAGGGTCGTGGCTGTGTGCCTAGTTGAATCTGCGGGGGTCAGACACAAGGTCGATCTTTCTGTTAGTTCTGGGAACTCCCAGGGCTGATAGAGGCATTTTCATCTACGTACACATCATCAGTGGTCGCGAACGGTCGTAGAAGATGGAGCTTCCTGAGCTGCAACGAGAGAATGTAATTTATGTTCGCAGAAATAGACTGTACAGAATACTTCACAGCAAATGCTTTCTAATGCAATGTGCAGTTACATTTTTAATTGTTTTGATAACGTTGGTGGGTGGAATCATCTTTGGTGTACATTTGATCTTCATGCCGGTAACTACAGTACCTCCCCTTGATCCTACTACTTCTACTGTTTCTTCTATGCATTCTTTTCACTCATTCCCTGAACACGAACAAGCTCGACGCTCAGAATTTATTAACAATACATTTGTACAGCTCTTGCATCAACACCAACTGGTAGTTAACACAACAGACTGCTGGGTGTGTGGCCTGATACCCCACACTATGGATAAAGGCATCCCCTATCTAGTCTTGCCTTTTAGCTATAATGGATCATTTCAGGCCTTTCAGACCATTTTTTCATATGCCCTTGAGACCTATCCTCCGCGTCCACCACGGTCCACTAAATACAACTCAGCCAACAAAGCTTTAGTCCAGGGAATCATTGACATGATTAAAGACGTCAATAATTCTCCATCTTACCCTAAAGACGAATTACGGGTGTATTTGAGTTGGAATTCTACAGAGTATCGTCTTAGTTTGGGAGAAAGTAAACGTAAAAGCTCCACTCCAGTCTGGGTCGTGCCTCACCGAGGTCAAGTCTGTTTGCAAGGAAATGGGAGAAATCCGAGAGCTCAGCTAGGGAGGAGTGAGTGCGTTGAGACTTACGTATTTCCGTCTAACTCCTCCCCTGCCTTTCTGACTGCTAGGGGTACCTACTTCATCTGTCAGGACAGAGCATATACATGGCTGCCTGCTGACTTTTCAGGTTCATGTTATATTGCTCGATTGTTGCCTCCGACATACACTGCCTCTCCAGACTATCACAAGACCAGATTAGCAAGAGGTGTTTTCAGCAAGGAAGACACCGCTGGTCAGGAAGCTGGAGACTTTTTCAAAGGTTTCCTTCCGTTTTGGGGGCCTATGGCCAATAGTAGAAATCTACGTCAACTAACACGGGTAGTTGAATCTACTATTACAGAAACTGCAGGTGCCCTTAGTAACTTAACAGCTGAGCTTCAAGCGGATCGCCTCATGACGTTACAGAACCGAATGATTCTAGATGTTATACTTGCAGATCGAGGTGGGGTATGCAGAATGATCCAATCGAGCTGCTGTGTATTTATTCCAAATAATGCTCCAACTGTCTATGAAGCAATCTCTAAGCTACACAAGATTTCCGACTCTATACACGTAGACAAGGGAAACTGGTCCTTCATGGAGTGGTTTTGGACTCTGATATCAGCGTGGGGATGGAAGGTTCTGATGGTTATTGGTGTCATCCTAGTATTTCTGTTCTCGTGCTGCCTTATTATCCAATGTGGTCCCGCTTTGTGTAGTCTCTGTGCTGCAACCTGTTTCAGAAAACCACCTACATTAGGAGAAAAGGCACGAGACAGGATGATGATGCAACAACATGTTGCTGACCTAATGAGCATAGAATTAGACTCTGACATAGACTGAGTAATTGCCTATGTAAGGGCAAAAGGAGGGTCTGAGGTTCCGTGACGATTTTAACCCGTGTTTTCATCATTGTCGTAAATACATAATTTTGGTATCAGTGAACCGCAAATAATCCATTTAGTATATCCTGGTGTTTTCGCTATGCTACGAGCAAGAGCACTCCTGTTACAAACACATTTGTGATTTACCCGTGGCATCCATCTTAGAACACGGAAGCCATTTTGTATTCCTTGCCCTCACATAGTCAAAGGACACGCAATGACCTCTTTTCATTTAAGGACACGTAGGCCTTAACCGGCGATTCACCTTGCTAGTGACACGTGCACCTTAGGCCAGCAACGCTGTGGCAGCATGACTCGGCAAGAGCTGCCTCCCCAGCCTGAGGCCAGTCCTGCTATACTGGTTCTCGTGTTCGTTGGCCTGATCATGATTAGGCGGCCGAAGCTGGTAACCGTGCCCATTTACGACCCACAAACATCTCTTATCCTGTCTTTCTATCTTCTGCACCTGGCCCTGCTCCTTTCCTTCTGGGCCTTTATTAGGGGGAGGTAACAAAATTTACGATGAGGCGGTCCGGGTCTTGAATGAGAAGTTGACATGGGATTATGATGGAATAGTGGGAACCCCTCGTTCGTAATGTTTTGACATCAGATATTGTTGATGATTCCTGTACGACGCCAAATATTTATTGTTTAAGACACGAATGTTTAGAATTGTGGTAACATGTAAAGAATTTGCCCCGAGCAGAATATTTAGTATATAAGGAGCAACCCTCTTTGTACAAATCGAACAGGCTCCTAGATACTGCCCATGTGTAGTTTCTGTGACTTCTGTGTCCCTGCAGTAATAAACCTTTGGTCTTTGACGCCACCATCGAGAAGCCCGTGTTTCTGTTTGTTAGTGCACCGAGACAGGTAGAACTCCGGGGTCTTCGGGTGTTATCCCTGACACCTCTGGACAGAACCAAAAAGTCCAGAACTCCACTCTCATGGGTGAGTAGTGCACTCTATAAACTACTGATTGATTGGTTTGGGTCGACTGGGTAGCCTCTTATTGGCTTAAAGTGCGTAAAAAGCATAGCGACCTGCCAGCATAGCGGGCCTTGTCTTCCGAGTGGTTTAGGCAAAGGCTTTTGTTGTTATGGTTCTTACTCCAGTCCCGTGTTCACCTAAATCACAAATGACTATTAGATTGTGTTCCTATGGATACTTTTATTCTCTGTTTTAGCCTACTGTGTTCTTTTTTAACTTCCAATTGGTTGCTAATGTACTATGCTTATCGTACTCTTACTCATGTTGTGCACTACTTCTTTTAGTACCCAATGCATAGGTCTGGTTTTAATATTCTCTGCATGCTGCGCTTTGCACTTTTATGGTCTATGAAAGAAAAAAAACTGATGATGATGAAAACTTGTATACACTATTTAGAAGGTTTAAAAAGCAGCCTGCATTAAAAGGCATCAGTGCAAAGTAAAACACCCTAAAAAATTTAAGCCATGAATAAAGTAAAATAATTATTTCAATAAAACCCATCCTTCCCACCCACCATGAAATGGTTGCCTCACAGCTGGCAGCGATGTTGCCGGGAGGCTGCTCAGGTGCTTCTTTTTCTTCCTCCTCCTCCTACTCCTCCAGAGCCACTAGCCGATGGTACTAACGCTGGATTGTCTCCAGCCTCTGCAGTCAGGCTGCCATCTCCTGTCATGTAGGTGCATGTGGCGGACCAGTTGTTGTAAGTAATGGGAAGCAGTCATGCTGTCACATCATCATTTTATACAAGTACTGGGCTAAAGGTTATGATGACAGTTGTGATATTGATCAGCCCGGTATATGCAGCCATTTATCTCAAACACTCCTCATGAAGCTTATCTTCTGTCCTCCTTCACTCTACAATATAATTTCTGTTTTGCAATCTGCAGCCCTTCTCTTCTCCCCCACAATAGGCAAAAGCTCAATAACAGTCCTCCTTACCTTACTTTAATGCTTCAGCCAGGCTCCCAAGATTGACGGCTATTCTCAGAAGAATGCAGATGCACCACCCAATTTAGTTGACCAGCAGGAGTAGCTACAACAAGAAAAAAAAATAAACATTACAAATTATAAACAAAGCTCTGTGCAAACACTATTTAAAAATTAAATAGTGGAAAAATAGCTGCGCATTGCTGGTCTCCTAGGACCATTGGAATTTGATGTGATTAGGAGAGTCACAGGGAAATGTTTTACCTACACGTGTCTTACATAAAAGTACTGGCTGTCTGAAAAGAATTAAGGCAGAATAACACCAGATAAAAAAAGAGTGGTATTTCTTTTAATGGCATCCCTAGTATAAAACCAAACAGGCACTTTGTGTAAAAAAATAAAAATACATTATTATTATGCACTATGGCGGACAGATTGTTGTGCTAAATTAATAAATGCATGCTAGCCAGTGTGTTGGGTACTTTGATACTCTCTGCAGGTGGGGCTGCTGTAATGGAGAATTATCTTACTTTAATTCCAATGGCCCTGCTTTACTCCAAATACTTTTCAATTCTACCCTGAATCCAAAGAGACAGATGATTAATAAATAAAATACCATGTCAAACACATCACATATAACATGTGGATATCCTGTCTGCCGTAAGTCCATGGTGGAAAAACAGAGCACTGCAGAACAGGGTAAGGAACAGGATATATAGATTGCATGTGGCACATTCATCACAAAATATCCAATCTGAAAAACTTGAAATAAGGTACTTACTCCAACTTTACTCCTTGGCCTTCGCCCTCCACCACAAAATATTTCCAACTAATTAATTTGCTTTGCAGTAAGGAAAGGTAACTTAACTTACTCTACTGGAGGGAACGTTAGAGAGATTTGGCCAAGTAGGTAGAGCTTTTCCATAGTATAGTAGGGTGTCACTCATGATCCTAATGTGCCTAAGCTTTGGCTCTTTGAGCCGCTGTAGTTGAAGAAAGTCAAAAGGGTAACATTTTAACAGGCATACATCCCATATGGAAACTATGAAATATATGAATCACTTCACAAGGCCAGAAAAATGTGGCATGTGCCAAGAATGGATTTTCAAATGTTTTGGTAGGCTGGGATAGAAATTAGGAAAGAATAAGGGAGTGAATTGCAAGGAGGTGACTGAGTGGGCACTGGGAGGGAACGGAAGCGCACCTTGTTTTCAGTTTGAAATGCATTGAAAACTTTGTAAGTGCTGCATAAACTGAAGCAGGTACACATTGCACAGCCAACAAATCCAGTGACAAATTGAACCATGCGGCACTTAGGTCATGGACGGCAAAATGCCATGGGCAGGGATGGAGGTGATGAATGATGATGGGTGGGATACGTATGTGCCCCGCTTAACAAATACAGTAAGTTAGGGGAGTTGATAAAACATTTAAATACCAACCACTTTGAACCATAGCTTTGATAAAAAACAAGCAAGCCAAGTAGGTGAGCATACCCATCTCTAGAGTAGCTCCCTTGTTTTTTCATCCAAGTAATTATCTATTCATCTTTTCATTGTTCTATTCACTCTTTGATAGCCACCATTTAAGCTTTACTTTCTATCATCAAGACTTTCACCATAATTTCTTATCCATCCATCCATTTAGCATCCATTTAGTATCCAACCTTTCAACCATTCTTTCACCCATCCATCCATTTAGCCATCAATGCATCCTTTCACCCACCCATGCATCTTTTCACTTATATACCATTTCACCCATCCTTTTTTTTAACCTTCCATCCTTCTTTACCTTTTCCATCAACGCATCATTTTTAGCATTTATAATGAGCTTTTGTCATCTGAGCTGCAGATAGAAGAGGCCATAAAGACTCCACCACCATTGCAGCTGATAAAGCAGGGGTTCATGAGTCATGTCACCCTTGCAATAAGTATAATAGTAATTGTGAATTAGCAAGCAATGTGACTTACCACTGCCTGTCTCTGCTGCCGCTGGGTTTCCACCCCAACCGCTTCCGCATCTGCAGAACTGGCCCCGGCTTGGGCATTGGTAGTTTGTGCAGCTAGAAAAATCATTGTACATTTTTAGATGCCAGATATGCCTCCCCTTATTATTATTTTTTTAACAACATACAACCGCAATAAATCACTACTCTTTGGTTAGCAGTAACTTCAATCAAAAATATCACTATAGGCATTTTATTGGTTGACTATGTTAGAAAAGCCAGTTAGTTAAGTCAATCAATTTTTTTTATAGTGAAGGTGCAGAGTTATGATGAATCTGAGCAAACGAAGTGCTATAAAGGGATGGAGTAATGGTCAATGAAGGACATATGGTGTTGGTTGGCAAGTGAAATGGGACCTCATAATACCTGCAATGCGGAATTGTCATGGAAACGTCTGGCATACTGTATGAATGAATTATAGTTCACCATTGGAGGGGGTCCACCATGAACATGGCCACTCTCTCATTTTAACTATTTGAGCATGAGCAAGAAACAGAAAGTGTTCTCAAAAAACATGTGCAACGAATAATGCAAGTTTACTTGGGCCTGCAACTTCACAAGTAGAGTACCAAAAAAAAAAAAACTACAGACTGTTACAAACAGGAGGAAGTCGGCTACAAAATCAGGAAATATAGAAAAAATAGGTAATGCATGGATAACAAAAATTTAACAAACATTCTACAGAGAATTTGAAAAAAAGGAGGCAGAGTAAACAAAATAAACAAGGCAAGCTTTACATTTTTCTAATAGTGGGCAGAGGTAGGGAAATAATAATAGTAATAATAATACTTATTGGGATCAACAGAACTGTCGTCTGTGGCACTGGTGGTGGCATCCCAGGCTCCATGTCCCACCTCACAAGAACTTTCCCTCTTCTTACCTTTGGGTGCTGGTGTAAGAAATAAAAAAGATTTAAAAATATAGATTAGTGATGGTACAGTCAATTGTCTAAAACATATTTTGACAGGCAAACACAGTAACATTGCACTTTTCTGAATCTGAATGCCTATGGTACTAGTATCCAGTTGACCATCCTAATCCTAAACCCTATTCCAAATGTCATAAACCTGAACTACGTTTCACACTAATGCATAGCAACACATTTTCTTTGATTCTCATTCTCAAATCAAATCAAATCAAATCAGATTTATTCGGAATATAAACAATACATCCATAAAAGCATACTACATAAAAACAATTCATCATAATAAACATTTCATAAAAATCATTTCATCTATAAAGTATAAAAAATAGAGCATTCCATACACAAAACATTTAGATATAAAATCAGACCAGACAAGATAATTAATATTACTTGGCATCACAGAGCTATCCAAAGATAAAAATTGTCTGAACATGTAAACATGTCATCAAGATGAGTAGCTATTTATTTTCATAACTCAACAATTCCAGATATGAAAGGGCTTTTCTTCTCTTTATAGCCAATTGTACAAAGAGAATAACGGTATTACATATTGTTATATTTTTCAAATTACATATATAATATTAGAACATTGGAATGTTGGGAGCTCCATTGAAAACAATGGAGTGCTCTTGGCTTATAATGGCTGGTATAAGCCTGGAGCTCCAACATTCCAATGTTTCTTTGTTCACAGCTCTGGCTGTGAACAAAGGCTTCAGGGAGCCTGAGGGGATTCCAATCCCCTAACGCTTCCAAAAGGCTTTGTTTTTTTTGTTAGAACATTCTGTCCTCTAATGACAGAATGTTCTAATAGCCTTATAGCCCTTCGTAGATGGGCTATAAGCTATTAAAGTCCCTCTCCCTTGTTAAAGGCCCTCGCCTTCGGCTCAGGGCCTTTAATGCTGGAGAGGGCCTTTAATTGCCAGTATAGCCCTCTACGGTGGGCTATAAGGCTATAATAAGCACCTTTAAACGTAAACAATCTATTAACCATAAACAAAGGCCGTAAAATTGCATTTCTGATGTCCCTATAAAATTTACAAAAAAGTAAAAAGTGCAAGGTGGACTGAGTTGTTTTGCCATCACACTGGCATTTGGGTATGTTGGCACACCACTTGCCCATCTTGGGGAAAGGGACCTGAAAGTGCAGATTGCTCATCCTTAACCTGGTTAGAAAAAATCTATGTTGGGGGTTTCTTATTGCTATTAGATATGGCTGAATGCCAGCTAAAATTGGGCCACAGTAAGAACAAACAAGTGATTTTTTCATTGTTTCCATCTCTCTTACAGATTCTCTGGATTCCAGTAATCTCTTTTTTAACTCCCCTTTGGTATAATTCAAAATAGTATTGGGGTCGCGGGGATCAACTGTCACATTACACTCCAATAAAAGGCTATAAATATACTGTAACCGTGGTATCTTCTTATATAGATCTAGTGTAAGGCAGTCCTTTATTATGTCTTTAGTAAAATGTGTCTCATCTTTGGACCATATTCTGAACCCCAATGTAAGCACAGCCATACTAATCAGGTCGCCAATGTATGGTGTGTATAGTTCCTTGTGAGCAATGAAGGTGGCCTTTGAGTTTGGTACTGATAGTACCCTCCTTAAAAATGTATTTCCAAGAGTTTGTAATATGATAATACTTCTCCTACCCCATAATGCTCCACCATCAATGGCACCAGTTATACATTTACTTCCGTATAGCTTAAGGATTTCGCGCACTGGCTTACTGCCTATTTTTTGAGAGAATCTAAAAACTGCCTCACTTGATCTCATTAATTTTAATTTACATAGATTAATATGTGTGTTCCATGATCCATTACTGTTAAAAAGAGGCCTCCGATATGAAAAAGTAGTAGTTCGTTCGATGGGTACTCCATCGACATAATGTCTTCTAATCGTTGTTTTACATTTCCCGCAAGACATAACTAGAGTTTTACTCACATTGATATTTAGATCTTTTGCAGTCATAAAATCTGAGAAATCATCTATTAGGCTTTGTAGGCCGTTTGCAAACTCGAAATTAGGACTGCATAGTCTGCAGAAAGTAAAACAGGGGATATACGTTTGCCAACAACTGGGGCATCTGCCCTTAAAGTTTGTAATGAAGAATCTATACCATTTATATAAAGAGAAAAAGAAAGAGGGGCGAGGACGCAGCCTTGTCTAATTCCACGGGTAACTTTAAATTGTGAGGTGCATTCCCTGTTAGGGCCAAAACGTATCCTCGAGGTTAGGTAGGCATATATCTGAGATAGGAGACTTAATATATCGTGTGGGGCGCCCATCCCATCCAGCGTTTGTCAAAGCTTCCGCCAGCCTCGCCCTCGCCTCCGTCCCACGAATCCACAGATCCACCGTCGGAGGAAGATCCTTCTCCTACCTGGCGGCCAAGACATGGAACTCCCTCCCCACTCACCTACGGCTGACCCTGGACCATCTCTCCTTCAGGAAACAACTCAAGACCTGGCTGTTCGAGCAGTAGCGACCCCCCCCCCTCTGCACCTTGAGACCGGGTGAGTAGCGCGCTTTACAAATTTTGCTGATTGATTGATTGATTGATTTACTAAATCAAAAGGACTGGTAAGGTCAACAAAACATAAGTGAAGCTGGCATTCCTTAACTAACGTATATTTCCCTATTAACATCTCAAGGTTAACGCATTGCTCAACCGTACCAATACCCCTTCTAAAACCAAATTGGGCTGCAATTAGAATATTTTTCTCCTCTACCAAACATTCCAGTCTGTTCAACATAATTCTTCCCTATAGTTTAGACGTTGAATCAAGAAGGGATATTGGTCGGTAGCATTTAGCACTTCCTCTATCACCTTTTTTAAAAATAGGGACAATCATACTTTCAGCCATAGTTTAAGGCAATGGCCCACTAATAAAAGCATTAAAAAAATGAACTAAAATCAGGGATCAAAATTCAACATTGTGCTTAAAAATATCAATGGGAACCCCATCAGGGCCTGCGGCTTTGCCGCTAGCACTATTCCTTGGGAGGTTTTAATCTCCACATGGTAATAGGATCTATTTTTTCTACAAGCGAGGATATGATTTTACAGTTATCATCTATCTCAATGTTCTCATGTGAGGGGCAAAAAATATTCTCAAAATGGGTCACCCAGTCTTCTGGGCTCACTACCGTTTTGACCTTAGTAGATGTAGTGTCCTTAAATAGTGGTTGATCGATTATTTTCTAGAATAGGGCAGAGTCCTTGGTCTCTGCCACTTGGATTAAGCTATCCCAAACAGCCTCCCTAATCTCTAGTTTCCTTGATTTTAATGTTTCTTTGTAACGTTTCCTGAGAATATAAATACTGTCAGCATTTCTAGGCCTTACTTTCAATGCCTCCTTCATGTCTTTATTTAATTTTGTTTATAAAAAGAGAAATGCTGGCCCTGCGATTTTTGATAGCTATATTTTGAGCAACAAACCAAATCCTTGTTATGATTTGTATGGTCGAATTTATTTAAACCATTTACTTTTTCATATAAATCTCGTTAAGTTAAAGCATTAGTTGCATGAGAAAAACACTACGTACATACAATTTATACAAAAACATTTGACAAAGAATTTTAACAAAAATACATAAATACATATGACAAAATGACATCCAATCATTTAGTGTACATAAATATACAAATACGGTCATACGAGAAGCATCAGTCGTTATGTAGTATTAAGCAATGAAGCTATTTGCAGTAAGGAAAAGAAAACAAAATGAATTGTAACAAGTACAAATTTTCAATTGTCTGATAAATAAACTTGAATTCTTTCTGCTATTGCCAATTCCTTTCTGCTATTTATTTAATTTTGAGCACAGCTTGTTGAACCATCTCGGATGATGGTCCTTGTGTTTCTGATTCCTGTATTTCAAATTGTTGGAAATATCAGCAGCAATATATTGGAAAGCAGTTACTATCTCTATATTAGTGGATGATTTGTCCACGCATATATCACTAGAGAGGTTGTTATTTTGGACTAAGTTATCCATAAAGGTTGTAGTATTAACCCCTGACCACTTGATAGAGATCCCATTTTCACCTTGTGTTTTAATTTCTCCAGCAGAGACAAACACTTTCTCTATATGGTAGAAGTTCGGGGTCAATATTAGGAGGAGGGGATGATGATCACTAAATAAACTAGCCTGTATGTAACACTTTTCCACAAAAGGTCTGCAATTCCTTGATACCAAAATGTGGTCAATACATGACGAAGATCTAGCCACTTCATAAAAATTATTTACGTATACCCCTGTGTTTAACAAACTCCATTAATTCCAGGTTATGCTTGTGCATAACATGATTAAATGCTTTGCGATAAAGGTTGTGAGGGAAATGAGAGTTACAATCATGATGGAAATCTCCATGGCCACATCGGTCCGCTTCTGAGAAATTACATACCTCACAATTAAATCCCCTGCCCAAATCAACATATAATCTCCCCCTGCCCCCTTCAGGAAAACATCTAACTCCTCTTTCATTTTGACAATTACCCCATGTTTTGTTTTTTATAAAAGATGTTACTGTAGAAGTTAATCACCACAATGGAGTGCGGCTTCCCTTCAACGGAGAAATATAAAAACTGAAAAAACTGTGATTTTGTATAAAACTACCTTAAAATAAAGGGGGAGGTCACCGCAGAGTCTCATTTCTCAACCCCCTGCAAGGGTCAACTCATTCCACATATCACTGCGAGATTGCTTGTGACTGTACGAGCTATGTAAAGAAAGTCACAGAGAAAACTAACTCACTAAAATCACTAATATGGCGACAGTACAGAGGAGTCTGCATGGCTTCTTAAATAATCAGCCCAAGCAAGCACCAATGAGTACGATTAGGTAACGCCAAGAACCTGGCTAGCTCACACTGGATCACATATTATTCATAATGTAAAAACTTAACTCACCGCTGCCTGTGAGCAGCATGGTATTTGAAAACAAAATATTAGCATTGTAGAACACAAAAAGAACAAATAAGTATTAATTGAGCCCCTCAATCTCGATGCCTAGCAGGTCGAGCAGGTCCCACTCGTGGTCAATAATGTTGGCCCAATGGTGCCTCAACTGCTATTGGGTGCACTGAACTTGAGTGTTGTGGTGCACACCGGCTAACCCTCCCTCTGAGGACTCGATGCTCCTGTGGTGCATACCCACTCCCAGGTCAGTTGACTGTTGCCAGCATGAAGAGGAGGTGGCACTGCACATAAAAAGCAAGTGCATTTACCTCCTCCTCTGAAAAAATGTCGAGGGACTGCACCCCTTGGTGGTGCTGATGACCACAAGGTGTGCGACTAGCAGCCACACTGGCGCCACCGCGTCCTCTCTCTGCCCTATCACCCTGCTCTGCCATGGTATTGGGTGAGGGGAAAAAGGGAAAGACGAAAGGAAGAACTAAGAAAGTAAAGGGAAAACCTCAAAAAGTACAAAAAACTAGAAAAGTCACAAGAAACACACAACAAAATGAGAAAACTGTAATATGCACAAAGACATGCACTGATGCAATAAAGGAAACTGAGGAGTGGGTGAATCAGATAAGGGATAGATTGAAATGATTAAGGGTTTATTTAAAACTGGCCCAGCAGAACAATGCACAGAACAGAAAATTAAATGGCTGTGCCCGTGCGAACCGCGTGGTGCTGTTCGTGTGCAGTTTTAGCATGCATCACACTACCGGAATATGAAAACATGGTGAGAATGGGTGCGACGAGCAGTTTTTGGCCTGCTTTTGGGCTACATCTAGCCCTACTTTATGCTTGCGAATTGAGTCTCTCACCAGAACTCTTTAAAGGTGACACCCTTTTTCTCACAATAGTCCAAATAATAAAGATTAGGGAATTTCCATTATGGATTTATTGCTCTATTATCACTATATTAACTGCAATTTTAACAAACATTTTGCTCAATTTTATAGTCATATATTGAATAATGGATTATACTAACTTTTGATTATAGCCATCTAAAGATAAATACTTGATGAATAAATAAGTTATAGCCTAAAAGAGTTGAGAATGAAACCCTCCAGCTCACACTAATTCTCTTTATTGACTGAACTGAAAAACTTTAATGATTCATTGTTATGTAGAAGATCACTACTTACTTCCCCTCGTCGATGAGCAAAGGTCCATACAACGAGTGGCAGGGTTTATTTAGTGATTATACCAGAAGAATAAGGTTCAGAAACTCCTGCTCCCTTAGTATTATAGCAAATTTCATACAGCCCAATGCTACTAAAATTCTTAATCTGATGGTTGAATTAATGAGGAAAAGGCACACCTTTCTTCAAATTCAAAATTATAAAAATAATAATTCAAAGCAATATCATTCATTCAGTAGAAAAATCTATGTTAACATTGTATTTGACTGTTTACGTTAAATGACTTTTGCCATCAGAAGAAATGTTGAGGAGTTCTGGTATCAGCACTGGGTTTCATCAGCTAGAGCTCTGTCACACTTATGCAGGCGCAGATGCACTGTCATTGGAATGGTTCCCAATGGGAAAAATCTACTGTGAAAACAAATCTGTTTAGTCGTGCTTACTACTAAGGAGGTAACAGCTTTCAATGAAGGCAACTTTGGCTCACATCTGGTAGACCGGCCTCAGCCACAAGGCAAGCCTCTGAGAAGCCACAAGGCAAGCCTCCGAGAAACTACATATAGACGTTGTGCATATTATGCATATTATGATGGAAGCGGTGGGAAAGGAAACCAGGCAGTCATTCCACTGCCTTCAGATGAGCCCGGAGAGCCTGTCGGCTAGTTGAAAGCTGGCCAGTAATCCCAGGGGTGGACCTTTCTGCCCTTGAGATTACAATGTATGGTTTCAGACATGTTTTCCATGCTGGCCTATGTGACATGGAAATCATGTCTGAAAATGTGTTTCTAAGCCACCAGCAGGGCCCACTTTGGTGAATAGCCTCTGGTTGGAGGCCAAGGGTGTACCTATGGTGCCCCCTGTTGATCCCGGCACCTTGTGGCAAGCACCTTGAGGTGCCTGCCAAGGGGTGCAGGGATAAACCACACCTTCCATTTCACTATGCTGTAATGCATGCTCCTATAGTGAAATATAGGAATGCGACTGACCAGTGTACGGTCGCATCCTAATGAGGCAGTTGGGTTGGGGGATTGGGTGTCCGAGTTGGTGTCAGGTGGAAGCAATTCCGCCTGACGTCGAAATAGGCCCCTAAGATTTAAAACAATGCCCTAAATGCTGTACGTAAAGTTATAAATGTGACTTAAGACTAGATTATTTTTTATTTAACCATGAAACTTAAAAATGAAAAAGCAAACATAATGAAAACTCCTACCAGTAAAAGTCAATGTTATAAAACAGGAATTAAAAAAAACAACTAGGTGTAGAAATAATGAATGTATTCCTAACTTTCTTTCCTAAAGTAGATATAGGCATCCACTATAGTTGAAATTTAAGTATTTGAAATCAGATGCATGGTGGAGACTTGTCTTAATTAAAATGGAGGACACATGTGTCCAGTATGGCCAGCGAGGAGGATGCATTTAAGATGGTTTCCAAAAGGCCAGGATCCTGTAGAGTGAGGTCCCAGGTAAAGGCAGTCTGAAGTAATAGACCTGTCAGTCTTAGAGTGATCTTCCCCTAAACTTTTGCCTACTCCCCTCTTGATTTGTTTTTATTGGCTTTAGGACTCTGTGCACTTTACAACTGCTGGAGTGGTCCTCATTCCTTAAAACATGGTAAAATTGGCCTACACCTGATTTGCATATTTAATATACTCATAAATCCTTAGTAAAGTGGCACAACATGTACCCAGGGCCTGTGGAGTAAATGCTACTACTGGGCTTATAATGCCAGCCACTTAAGTAGTCTTTTAAAAAGAGTCTAAGGCTTGCCAGTGCAGCCGGCATGCAGTTTTAAACTGCCAATTCCACCTAGCACAATAAACGTCTTGCCAGGCCTAAAACATCTTTGTTAATCCATATAAGTTACTCTAATAAACCTCTTGCCAGGCCTAAAACGTCTTTTTAATACATATAAGTAACTCCTAATGTAGGCCCTATACTGTCAATAAAGCTTTGCTGTATTGTATTCAGAGTCGGACATGTATTGTAAAGTTTTACATGCCCTGGAAGTGAAAAACTTCTGCATTCGTTTTTCACAGCTGTGAGGCCTACCTCTACCATTGACATATTTGGAGAGGATTATATACCTAATAGGCTGCGATGATATTAACACCCCCAATCAATAGGTTTATGTAATAAACTTGAAATCAAATTTGGGGATTCATATTTGGTTTCAGAAAGAGAACAGGTTTGAACAAGAAACCAGGGGTTGTCTTGCCTAAAGTACATTCAAATTCTGGTCTGGAAAAAAGTACCAGAAAATGGGAAACCTGAAAGGTGAGTCCTTTATTCAAAATGTGAGGTAATAATTTACGTACCATCATGTGGAGATAGAGAATTCAAAACTGTTCTATATACAATACATTGAACAGATAGGAATTAGACATAACACCTGCTGGGCATTTAACTTGGTTATTAACTTGGTTATCAACTTGGTTATTAAGAGCTTCTTGATTGTCCTTTTGAACTTTAAATCACATAGCACCTAGAATTCCAGGCATTTTAGAGATACATTTGTAATGTGGAGTTTTTGTATATATGTGCCATAAGAGCCACTGGGAAGGATTACATGGACACCATTGTTACTAATACGAAAGGAGGAACCATATTTGTTGTATGAATAGGAAAATATATGATCATTGTGAATATGTTTTGATTATTGGTCATGTTTGTTGTCTTCATTATTATTTCTAGAGTATCTGTTTAAACAAAATGTGTTAAAGTAACTAATGGAAGATCAAAATAAACTATTGTCCTGAACAAGCTGAGTAATATAACATTATCCCTCTGAAACGTCTTGACGATATAGATTTTACTACCTGCTTTGAATAATTTTACATGAGAAAGTGATTCATAATTGTAAAGTGATGTGTTACATGAGAAATGGACATTTTTAAAGACTAATTAATGTGTCTGTTCTTTAAATCTTTTGTGGTTATGTTTTGAATTGTCTAGTTTACATTTACCATTTATGAATTAATTATATATTTTTTTGATACGTGTAATGAAATATATATTTTTGTATATGTTGTATCCATGTTAGTATTTACATTTGGCTCATATAAATGTGTGAAAGATTGGATTTTTGGTAATTGAATGAAATGCTGTAGCTCTAGTAGCACCTAGAGGGGAAACAACCTTTACAACGCAACTTTTACAACGCAACATCCATTACATCGCATGCCATTACAACGCAACCATTACAACGCATGACACTACAACGCATGACACTACAACGCATACCATTACAATGCACAACATTACAACGCATACCATTCCAATGCACAACATTACAACGCATAGTACCCTTAAACTATCCAACACTTACCCTACTGTTGCACCCCCTGGAGTTAGAATAGTAATTTTTACCCCTACACTATCCAGCACTTACCCTACTGTTGCACCCCCCTGGAGTTAGAATGGTAATTTTTACCCCTACACTATCCAATACTTACCATACATGCAATTGAATGTTATGTGTTGTAATGGTATGCGTTGTAAAGGTAGTATGCGTTTTAATGGAATGCGTTGTAAAGGTAGTTTTAAAAAATTCATTGTAATGGCATGCGTTGTAATGGAATGCATTGTAATAGATGTTGAGTTGTAAAAAATGCGTTGTAAAGGTATGCGTTGTAAAAGTAAGCGTTGTATCATCATACATCCCACCTAGAGGAGCACTGTTGCTGTTTACGGTTTATTAACTATGACTCTTAGTCTGAAGGGTTTCTCTCTTTTAGTTATGTTTCAGAATGTGGTTTAGTGATAGGGGTAAGTAGGTACCTACCACTAGTAATAAGGCCACAATCACGTTATAAAGTCCAGTCATGGTCTCAACAAATTTTTCCCTTGTTAAACTTTGGTAGCAGGCTCAACTTAGAATACAGGTGTGTAAAGCATCTAAAAACAATAATACATTAAAGATGTAAGACACAATACACAATAAAAATCCAACATATATGTATGAAATAGGAATTATTTTTATGAATAAAATGACACTAAAATGGCAAAAATCCATTGTAGGGAACCAGGGATACGAATTGTTAAATAATAAACACTTTCTAGTGCCTAAAAGCGCCACTTTGGGACATCTGGTTGTGCTTGATCGATAAAAAGTCAAAGTATCAGGCCAAAAATGATGGAGCGCATGTTGGATACACTTAGTTGTAGGGATTGGTCAAGTTTTTATCTTCTCACTCAGTCACTTTTCTCTCTGTGTCAAGTGAGGATCTCCGCCAGGCCGGCTTTGGGTTTGAGGCTACCGGCTTAGCTCAGCGCGATGCCTCGGTCAACCCATGGAAATCTCACTCCTGCTGAAAAGCTCTGCGGCTTCACTAGGCAAACCTGAATCTCGGGCTGAGTCGCAGTTTGACGTCGCCGGCTTGACTCTTGTCGATAGGTCGGTTATCTAATGGAGCTTTTCACCAAAAATTCTCCAATATTCTCCAGACTTTTGGATCTTCTTCTAGAAGGTCTTTTGGGGTTCCAAACTGTCCATAACACCAATCCAATGTTCCAGAACCTCTTATTTGCTTCTTGGCATGTTGGGACTACCTCTTGAACCTGGCCAAATCCTTTAAAGTCCATCTGAAGGAGGTCAATTGGTTTTCCTCTTGCTGGAGATGATACAGGTGGAAGTCCTTAACATGTTGCCTTCAAAGAGTCCACTTCTTCACTTTTGAAATCAAGGCAAAGTCCTTAGGGTTGTGGTTCCCAAAGTGTACAGCAGATGCAGACATTCGGAGTGCTATCCACTTTGTGCAGGTCAGGGTTCCAGTAGGGAAGTCCTTCTACTTGTAGTTTCAGGCAGGGATTTGAGTTTCTGGGCAGCTCTTCCATATTTATCCAGTGTTCCTGGGTGATAAGCAGGGGGCTTCTTTTGCAAATGGGATGCGTGGTACCACTCTTAGATATTACAGTTTCCTCCAAAGTGTGGAATATTCTTTCCCCAGAAAGCACTATTCCTTTAAAATCCAAAATGGAGAAACTCTTTCCTGGGGGTTAAGATATGTCTATGTCAACCCACTGGGGTGGCTATGGTTCACTAACACTCCCCTTCCAGTGGAGTGGTGTGGCTCACTGGTTAGAGGCGGCAGACCCAGAAGCAGAGAACGGTCCGGGACCAGGGTTCAATTCCCGACGCGGCAGGGTCGTGGACCAGGGTCAGCGGACTCGATATTTCTCGCCTCGGTGCCTACTCTAATCATGGATCACACTCGGCAACTCTGGGCATTAAGCTTGCCTCATCTCTACAAAGGCCCCCCACAGACGCCGGAAATGCCTGGTTTCACCTTGGAGATACCCAGAAGGGACCATCTCACAGGGAACTCCAGGACGGGTTCCCCAGTGGTCTTCAGCGCCGGGACGCTTACGGGCAGCTGTGCGCTTTACAAGTCCCACACATTTACATTTACATTTACATTCCAGCCCCTCTGCAAATTCAATTACTGGTACTTCTGTCTGGCTGAGGGTGCAGGATATCAGGGTGAGCATGTGTCCTGCCTTAACTGTTATTCCCTCTTTAAAGACCAGTCTGGCTACTCCACCCCAATTCTGCCTTCTGCTCTGCAGCTGCAGATCTCCTCCCACCAGATGTCCTTTGTCTCTATACAGTACACTTCACACCTCATCAGAGAAGTTTGGCTTAGCCTGCCAAAAGCTGGCAAATCAGGAGAAGCTGCTGGTAGGCTGGATGTTTTAGCTCATCAGAAAAACAATTTCTCTAAATTATTTTACATGATATTTATAATTGATCCAAAATTAACAGCTTTTTGATTTATTCGATCATTTAAGTCTTTCAATTATATTTCTAGCTCACTTCTATCACTAGTTATACTTAATTAAAATATTGCCATGTAAGCCTATGGAGCCATTGTGCTACAATGTGTTAAAATGAAATTGGCTGTTTTCCCTCACTAGGGCATATAACACATCTTTTAAAATGTCCTTGCTTAAGGGGTTAAGGTTGCAGGGTACGCAAACCCTGGGGCACTTAGAGGACATATTAGGGGTGACCTATATGTAAAGATAAGGCAGTACCTTTAATCCCAAAGTCAAATTTGCATATAATTTAATTTTAAAAGCAGCCTGAAAAGCATGGCTGCCTTTAAAATGGCAGCAGGCAACGCAGCAGTGCTCACTTAAGTGCATTACATCTGCTTGATATCCAAACCTATATGCCCTACCATATACTAGGAGCGTACAGATAGGTTGTCATACCAATTGTAATTACACCAAATTACCAAATACCTTTTACAAAGTTCTTGCCCTGGGTCTCGTTAGGAAGGCCCGGGACACAATCAGAGTCAGTTACTATCCGTATCAGTCAAAAAATTAAGGTATTTGGTTAGCAGTGGCACCACCAGGTCTTGCATTTGTAATATGTATAGTATATACAGTATGGATGTAGTCTAAGTACAGACGTCTTGCACCAACAAACAAAAAAGTCATTATGATGTCTGCCATGTTCTTTTTATCCTGATGGGTACTTTCTACACTAAACAGAGCAATAAAATAACCACATTCTTAGGAGAGAATATATTCTACAAAGGGTGCATTTGCATTTGGGTTTTCACTTAATAATCTTAACCTTCTATCCCCTTTGTTAGTTGTAATGAAAATAGTGGATTGCAAACATCTATCCAGCTTCAAAGTCAAGAGTAACATGCTTTTCAAATTAACTCAAGTCAAGTCAATCAAGCTTTATTTGGTGCATAATATACAACCACAAAAACATTCTAATAAAAAAAAGGTTACATCCCTAGTAATCATTGAAATGACACTAAGAGATTTTTCTTACATACTGGCATTCTATCTGTAATCTCCATACAGGCTACTACTACAAAATCAATCACAGTTACTATCTTATAACAAGGAAACAATTAATAATACAAGAACATTTTCTCATTACAGAATTAAGTTAAAAGCATTCATACATTTTGTTTTCATCCATACAAATATTAAAGCCATCATTACCCTATAAAAACATTTATAAAAACTAGGGGGCAGATTTATGAGTTCTGGCGCACCTCTGCAAATCAGCAGGAATGCGCCAGAACTGATGCGTCACGCAATTCCCTCCTTGCGGCACCACAGATGCGCCGCATTTACAATGCGGCGCACCATGGTGCAAGGAAGGGCAGATGCGTGACGCATCTTGTGGTGTAAGGGCGGCGCATTGCTGGAGTAGCGTCGCAAGTGCGACGCAACTCCTGCAATGTACAGAGGCCACCCATACATAACGTGGTGCGTCACTCCTTACGCCTGCTTCAAGCAGGCGTACGGATTTGACCCAGCAGCGTCGTAAAACTGACTCAGCGAAATCTTGTAGATTTCACTGCGTCAGTTTTACGGGGCTTTCCTATGAGGGAACGCCCACCCCGCGACAGAACGCCCACATGAAACCTGACGCAGGTTTCATGTGGCGCAGGGCTTTACAATGTGACGCATCTGCCTAGATGCGTCACGTTGTAAATAGGTCGCAGGGATGCGCCACGTTTCCGCACCGTTGCGTGACGCAACGGCGGCATAAACGTGGCGCAAGTCCAACATAAATCTGCCCCCTGGACTCATGGACTGGGAACAGGGCATATTTCAATTTTTTGAATTCTTTTAGCTTATATAAACAAAGGTGCTTATGTGATAAAGTGCAAAAGGTGCAAGGCGATGACTAATATCAGGATGAGAATTATAGTTCTTCAAGTGTTCAAACGTCATATTTTTCATACATTAAGGCTTCTAAATGAGAATTCTCCATTCTTCTCCTGATTGCCAATTGTATAAAAACAATAACTGCATTTCTAATTTTATCGTTTCCCCAACTACAAATATAAATCAAGGCATGTTTGTAGTAATGTAAGTTATTATCTAAAAAAAAGTGGTTTTAACAGGTATTTACGAATGTCTCGATAAAAAATACAAAAAAAGAATAAAATACAACTTGAACAGAGGGGACTTTCCGTCACAAGGACAATTTGGAGGGTTATTACTTCACTTTCCTGATCTAGGGAAAGCTATTAGGTAGTGTAAGGAGCCCAACCTTAGCCTGGTTAAATAGAATCAATGCGGGATGTTCTTACCGAAGTAAGGTATGGTTGAAAGCCCATCAATAGTGGGCGCTCACAGTAAGATTTAACACTCTGTTTTAAACCAGCTTCAATAACTCTTGCACGTTCCCTAGGAATGACTAGCCCTGTCTTTAAGTCTCTTTTGCTATAAACCTGAATGGACAATGGCTCATGAAGATCGGAGTCCACCTTACAATCTTTTAAAAGATTATGAATATACTCTAGCCTTTGGATATTCCTGCTATGGTCAAGGGCAAGGCAATCCATGATTTTATCCTTAGTAAACTAGGGGGCAGATGTATCAAGCCTTTTGCGACTCGCAAAGGCCGAAATTCGCAGAATTTCGGCCTTTAGGAATCGCAAAAGGCCTTTTTGCATGTTTTTGAATGTATCAAAAAATCGCAATTCCTTATTTTGCCATAGCATTTAAGGAATCACAATTTTTGCGATTCCTTAAATGCTATGTATGTTGCATTTTCAAATTGCGAATTTTGGTTAAGAAATCGCAAATTACCACCAACTTGTTGTTGATGGTAATTTGCGAATTCTTTTAATAAAGCACAATTTGTCATTTTTTAAGGTGGCATGTGACTCACACACATGCCCATAGGGCATGTATGTGCGCCAAATGCACACACATGTACATTTCAGGGGTGCAGCAGGGTGTCTTTGAGACACCCCTGCACCCTTGAAATAATTCTCAAATTGCGATTAGCAAATTGCGAATTCGCAATTTGAGAATTACTGCACAATCATTCCTATGGGCCTCCTGGCCCATAGGAATGAATGGGAAAATATTCCTTAATTGCGAATTCGCAAATTGCGAATTCGCAAATAAGGAAGATTAAGAAATAGCTAAAAAATAGCGATTTTTTTGATACATGCCATTTTGCGATTTCTAAATAGCGATTCCTTAACAATCGCTATTTAGAAATCGCAAATGGCTATCTTGATACATCTGCCCCTTAGTCTCATCTTTCGACCAAATTCCATGCCAAAAATCAAGTGCTGCTGTGCTTATAAAATCGCTAATGTAAGGTGTGCACAGCTCTTTATGAACTATGTATGAAGCAGTGGAACTTGGGACTGCCAGCACCCTTTTTAAAAATGTGTTTTTCTGGGTTTGTAACAGGATTGTGTTAGCCCTCCCCCAAATTGCCTCAATAGATACGGCATCTCCATTTTCAGCACCACAAAAAATATTGCTGAAGAAAAAAGCCAAAGCACAGAAAAAGCTATCATCTGTTGAACCGTGACTAGGCCAATAATTGCTGTCTGCAGAAGTATTTGGTCCGGTAAAAATAGAAACCAGACATATTTACTAGGCTTGGGTGAAATTTAAGTTATGGTGATGTGATTCATTTTAAAATTTGAGAATTTTGCGTCAGGTATGAAATGCAAAAATCTGAAATTGCTTAAATTGCCTAATTACGTGCCACCTGCCTGAAATTTTACTGAAAATGCATCATTAACAGTAAAAATGTATGATGAATGTACAGGAACTGCAGAAAATGAGCTGCTTTTTTTCTCGTGATTTTTTGCACTTTTTTAGTACAAAATGCATTCCTGCGACAAAAATTGAAGTGGGGACGCATATTACGTTAAAACCTATCACTACATCATATATTTGCATATCTCGTAAATCTGTGTAATTTTGCCGCAATTTCACCAAATTCCGATGCTGGTGGCATGTGTACTGTACCCACCAACTCCAATTCCATGGGGTGAGTATTTTCTGGGTATAGTTATTACATCCCATTCTGTGTTTTCTTTTGCAAAATGGAGCACAGAATGGGGAATGTAATACTTGCTGCAAATATCTGTGTTTACCTGGTAGACTATGGGGGGAGGGTTGGTATTGAGTTCACAAATTGGAAATCTGATGGGGCAGATTTATGTTGGGAATGCGCCACGTTTGCGTCACGCAACTGCGGCATAAACGTGGCGCATCCCTACGACCCATTTACAACGTGACGCATCTAGGCAGATGCGTCACGTTGTAAAGCCCTGCGCCACCCATGGGCGTTCCGGCGCAGGGTGGGCGTTCCGGGGCAGGTGCGCCTCGCAAAAGTGGCTGAGTGAAATCTATAAGATTTCACTCAGTCACTTTCAGGCCAATGCTGCGTCAAAACCCTGCGCCTGCTTGAAGCAGGCGTAGGTCTTGACGCAGCATTGTAAAGATGGGGCACCCCCGAGCCTTGCTGGAGCTGCGTCGCAACTCCAGCAATGCGCCACCTTAACGGCACAGATGCGTCACGCATCTGTGCCGTTTTTGCCCCATGGTGCGCCGCATTGTAAATGCGGCGCACCATGGGTGGCGGAGCAGCGGCGCAAAATAACTGGCGCATCCCTGGGGATGCGCCAGTTATCATAAATCTGCCCCGATATGTTTAATTGAATAAAGTACCACAAATACCAATATTATCAGCCCACTTGTAAAAGAGTCATTGTTCTTCGCAGAGTGACAGGAGCATTGCGAAAACAGACGATGTTCATATTAAAACTTTAAGGGTAACAGGTGGGATCAGCTAGGCCTGGGCTTCCCCAAGGAGAAGGTAGCAGGTATGACAGACACAATAAAAACAGTGGTACAGCAATTTACTCAGTCACCTCCAGCAAATTTCAATCATAACTTTCTCACAATTCTTGTCACCGAAAGTTATACAAAAACATACATATTTCTTGTTCATTTGAAATGGCGCAACGGGACACCAAGCAAGAGCAACTGATTAAAATGTAAAATGATGCGCATTGTTGTTGGTACACAGTGCACCCATGTATAGTTTATATACTAGAACGACCATGAATTTTAAGTAGCAGCCACACATTATGGAGGAACAGGCATTGCAGCGGGCAACTCTAGCTGCATCAGAACATCCACTTTATATGCATAGAGTGACACACTCTTAGCCTTGACTGTTTGAGAGCTTCGCATCTCCTGTGGTTTGTCGGTACACGATGTTCTTTGCTATTGTTTTTTCATATGATAGTGGAGTGTTTGCTTTGCATTCCGAGTCAGCCATTAACATTCAATCTCTTGAAAATGCATTTTGAACGCTACTACCCAAACAGCAACAGAACTGTTAGAATCATTCTGGTTTCACACAAGCGAGATATCAATGAAGAGAGGTAATCACATATAAATGGCGTCCTTGAGAATTTTTTTTTTAGTAGCATCATTTTGAAGCAATAGTGGTATTTGTTTGTTGATGTGTCACGAAGTAGTTCTCATAAAACAATAAAAAATGCTGCTCAGTAAAAGTTTTAAATTATCCTTTTCGAGTATCTTGTGCCATAAATATCGGGTCCTAAATATTGTTTACACAAAATACCTCCCAATGGAGTTAACCACTTAGCTGCTAAGACCTTCTCAACTCCATTGCATGGTCTTTTTTATGTTAAGGCCACTTTGTGCTTAAGCCTTCATAACTTTATTTTTCACAAAAAGGTATCTAGGACAAATTTGCTTCCATATTTACACATGTTTTTGACTCTGGAGCTGCCCAGGATTTGTGAATTCCGCCTGAGGGAACTGAGAAAATTGAAAATACATAACAATGTGTTTACTTTTTGAAAAATGGAAAAAAATACTGTACTGGAAAGCATTTTTTTTCCTGAAAATGCCCTACATCCTAATGAGCCCTTAATCTCTAGAAAATGCATTTTAAGTGCTACTGCTTAAATATCAACAGAACTGTTAGAACATTTATCATTTATTTTTTCACACACACAGGACATCCATGAAGAGAGATAGTTCATTTAAATGCTACCCTTGTGGATTTTGTTTTGTTGTTTTCAAAAAAGCAGCTCTCACAAGGCAAGTGAAACCTACTGCCCAGTCTAATTCCTGAATGTCCTTGGCAGAGTATATTCTGCTATAAACATCTGGTCCTAAATATTGTTTACAAACAATTTCGCCCACTGGTATCAATCCTTTAACTGTTAAGGCTTTTCCAGCTGAAGTGGTGAGGCCTTTTTTGGCTACTTTGGGCACTTCACACTTAACCCTTTTTTAACATTTCCCACAAAAGGTATCTAAGCCAAAAATCGCCCCTCTATTCGCATCCCTGCCCCGCCACCACTGCCCCCAGTGCTCCTAGCTTCAACCTCATGAGGTTTGATCTGCAATGCATGTGACTTCAAGAGCCCAACAGCTTTTGCACTGACCTCTGGAACTGATTCCTGCAGATGCCGGTGACACATTGACTTAGGATCTCAACACAAGGTCCATAACATCCTGCATTTCCAAGATACTATTGAGAGGTCTTCCCAACAGTGTAGCTGGCCCGCGACCTCATGGTCATGCTGCATTGTTGGATTTGTTGTACCGGATTGAGCTATCTACTTCAAGGATTCTGTTTAAAGTTTATTCTTGCAAAATGTGTATCTCTTTTACTGTATTTTGGATTTTTATCATTTTGGTCTTGTTTAGCACAGATAAATATTGGCTATGTTTCTAAAAACAGGTGCAGTGTCATCTGTATTGTTTTCACTGTGTTACTGTGTGTTATGTGCATGCACTTTACAGAAAGCATCTTAGATAAGCCTGACTGCTTGTGCCAAGCTATCAAGGGGTAAGCAGGGGTTACCTTAGGTGGGTAACTCCTGTATCCTGACTAGAAGGAAGGGTTGCCTTCTTGGACAGGGTGCCCATCACTGCCATCTTTGGACCTCCATTTCTAATAATACCCAATATGACTGTTCTTCTAGAGAGCTCATTTCCTTTACATCAGAAAGCTAATAGGAAGACAGGGCCTACAGATGTATCAAAATGTGTCTGAATGATGGCTGATTTATGCAGCTGACAATGTTCCCACATAGAGATCTTGCCATAGTATTGAATTTGTTTTCAGTCAAACACTACATTTTATTCAATCACTTGAAGAGATCATCTATTTTCTATGTGGATTATATGCTATGAGTAACTAAGTGATTTATTTTATGTTTCATTTCAACAACTACAGCAAGCAAAGTTAATGACATAACCAATGTTCCATTCAAAGGGCGAGACAGTCCACATGTATTATAACCTTTCAGATCGCCAATTTCCTGCTATCGCTAATCTTAACTCACACAGGAAATAGAGTGTGGAGGTAATGGGTTATAATGGACTGATTCATGTCCCAGCAAAGCCCACAGATGCATTAATGTGAACACCAGACTAAAATCATGAGCTTTACGGTTGAAATCCCTTCATATGTCTGGATGTCAATTGAGGCTTTGAATAAGCATTTTATTGCACAAGTCATTGTCCAATGCAAGTTAACCTATTTTTAATCATCAGTTTAACTATTTCCTTTTCTGCTGGCCCTTTCTATTTTTCTTTTAATGGCCCTTTGATGGTAAAACTGGTTCCAGTTTTTTAAAAGTTTTTAAAAGACCAACAAGAATAAGTACACCGATGCATGACTATTTGTGCATGTGGAGACAAATGTGTGTTTAATTCCACTTGGAGAAGCTCCCATCTCCACACCAAATATGTGGTTATTTCTTCCCATTTACACCCTGACCAGTGACAAAATAACAGAATTTTAATCATATACATTTTTTTATTTGCTGCTAGACCTCTGTTTTCTTTACTAAATGCCCTTTAATGATAAAATTGGATGAATTTTCCTAAATCTGTTGCAGATATGCATAAAGAATTTTGCATATGGATTCAGACGGGCTCATTTCTCCAGGAGGAGTTGTTAATCTTACACCTCTTGGGGTTCTTACTTCCCATTTTGATCTTGAAAAAGGAAATTGATTTAGGTCATGATGTAAAAAGCACTGATTGAAAAATATAAATTTGGCATCAATTTTGTGACCAGTGTGGATTTTTGCAAACAAACCTATGTACTATTAGGTCTGTTCACAAATTAGCGATTTCTAGTGGGTCGCAATTTTCCATTTCTCACAAATTTGAAGGAGTTAGACCCACTAGAAGTCACTGCAATTACAGAGATGAAGGCCTGTTGAGGTCAGTTGATCACCTTGTCTGTGATTGCTATTAAATAGAGCAATTTTCTTAAACGAGCTCATTTTCCTTAAGGAAAAAGCGTGATGTGTAAAAAAAAAAAATATTTATGAGCATTTTATAAGACTAGACAGTAGTCAATGGGACTAGATTTTGGCTGCAAATCTTTACTACATACTGATCCGATTTGATATTTGGAATGGATGCCTTAACATGCCTCTTTCAAATACTGAATCGGTATTTGGTCACAAAGCTAAGCAACATGTTACCGCTTCACAGTTTAATTTTGCACATAAAAAAGGTGCCTTTGCAGTTGCAAATGACCCTATGCCGCTAATTTGGCCCTTTGCAAATACAATATAATCTCATTTTAAAAGTCTGTATAAGCTTACCTACTCATAAAATGGGATTGATAAATGGGAAAACCCTATTCTGCTTGCAACTCCAACTCAGAGCATTACCGACCACAAGAAATGTTAGTACATCTGGCCCTTACTTCCTTTTTGATCTTCATAAAACTAAAAAAGTGTAGAAGCAATTGAGTGATGTTATCACAATTAGATAGAAATGTCATTCTATTCTTATGTGTTTCTAATCCACCAAAATATTGGCATGTATAATCATACTCTGTTCCCTCTTGTGCTAAATAATATATGTACTAAACCTCTTCCACTAAACAATATCTCTAAACAATATATATATATATATATATATATATATATATATATATATATATATATATAGGCAGTAGTGGCTGCTGAAACGCGTAGATGTTATCCTCGCTGAAATAAAAGCACAACAGTGTCTGTAAACTTTACCTGGAGTGCCGGATGATTATTTTTACACCCACGAGTAATCTTATAGTGGATATATATATATATTCACTGAAAAAACCATAGGTTATAGACCATATATAGTTAGGAATTAGCATTTAAAAAACCTTATTTTACTCACACAAAACCATTGAAATTCCATATATAGTTAGTTGCACTAACTATATATCGCGCACCCGCAATCCACTGCTGATGATGTCACATATTACATCATTCATGACATGGTCAGTGACATCACTGATGACATCACTGATGACATCTCACTTGACATCAATGATCACATCACTGATGATATCATTCATGTGATAATACAATGCATCTCCTCACACTCTAATATAACCTCCGTTACACCCAGTGTTAAATAGAGAGTATCATTTTTGAAACCATTGACACACCAATACTAGTTACTACATACGCACTCACTGATTCCTATGTCTACACACACATTCACTCATACAATCATTCATACATACAATCACTCATCTTTACAACACTATCATATGCACTCATACACCTATACAGACACTCACACTCTGCCACTCATCCATGGAGTTACTCACACACCTAGTCAGTCCTGAAAAGAATCAATCACACTTCCATTTTCTCATCTATACAGTTAAACACAGAACACCTTACATTTTTGAAACATATACTAACACATAGTTACTCTCTTATAGAATCACTGATACAAGTACACATTGATCTGCACAGAGTCACACACCTCCCAGCCAGCCATACACACACTCAGTCTCCCATACAAATACTTGTGCAACCAATCAATAACCCATATAGCTACTTATATAGCTACTGATCAACACATGCAGCAGCTTGCACAACAACAGACATACTGATGCACACTTTTAGACAGTTTAGTCACTAACCCGTGCATTCAGTAAGACGCATTTAATCACTCACTCATACAGTCAATCACGCACCTACTAAAACCTTCATTCAGACACTTATACATCCACTCATTCTTCAATATGTAAAACATATTTAAACTTTACAGAAACACATAATCACTGGATGTTGTCATCAGTGATGTCATCAGTGATGTCACTGACCATGTCATGAATGATGTAATATGTGACATCATCAGCAGTGGATTGCGGGTGCGCGATATATAGTTAGTGCAACTAACTATATATGGAATTTCAATGGTTTTGTGTGAGTAAAATAAGGTTTTTTAAATGCTAATTCCTAACTATATATGGTCTATAACCTATGGTTTTTTCAGTGAATTTTCAAGGTTTTGTAAATGCTAATTCCTAACTATATATGGTCTATAACCTATGGTTTTTTCAGTGAATTTCATTGGTTTTTTAACAGCTAATATCTGTAGCTGTAAAATGTATTCTTCTTTAAATCCAAAAATATATTTTATATGTTTATTAATAACTTTTTTTTTAAATATTTTTTTTTCTTCGTTCCCGCTTCGCGAATCGGGAAGCTTCCCGTTAGCTGACCTTGATGCCGCGAAATAGACCGCGAGCCGGTAAACGTTTCTTTACCGCAAGTGCCGCGTTAGAAAACAACATCGTGACGCCTCCCGTCCGCATGACGTTCCACGTTGTCGCGTGATACGTCATATGACGTGCTACGTTAGCGAACTGGTACGCGAAGCGAGTGCCAAAGCGCAGGTTTCTGGAAGCAAACCGGGAGGCCCTGCAAAGCGCTTAACGTAAACACAGCAAGTCATGTGACTTGGTAATAACACTTTTCATTGGTTCATTTCACTTTTGGTTTCCTAATGATGTAAGACTAGGTCATATAATCTAAAATGAACACTTTTGATTGGTTGAGAACTCTTGTTTTTCCCAAATGATGAAAATCCCTCCTTCTTTCCTCACTCTGACTTTCATCATTGTGAGAGAAAGACCCTTTGTGATCACTGAGCAATGGCTTCTTTAGTAGCTTCAGCTGGTGCTTCCCCACCACCTCCACCACATCCAAGGAAGAGTGGACCACCTGCTCAAGTTGTAATTCAACAAGAAGAAGAAGAAGAGGAACAGGAGGACGAGCACGAAGAGAGGCAGTTTTTGCCTGAGCAGCCCAAGACGTCTCACCGGAAAGAAAACTTCATTTGGCAATTTTTTAAAATTCCCAAAGGTCAGAAAAAAGTAAATGCAAGATACGTTACTTGCCTTATATGTCAAGATAGACTGTCCAGAGGGACCGACAAAAAATACAGTTTCGGAAACTACACAATGCATCGCCATATGACTAGGTGGCATCCTAACAACTACAGTGCTGCACAGTTTCGGAACGACCTAGATAATCTCCCTATTATGGCCAGAAGATCTGTTGTACCGGAAGTAACGGGACCAGAGGGCAGGGAGATGGTGCCAAATATACAAATGAGATTTGGTGAAGTAAAACACACCTGCGTATTTTGCGATGGATTCATTTCCTACGGAGAAAGAAGCATCACTCTGATCAACAGAGCTATTGACTATCATATGCAAGTTTGTCCGAAACGCCCAAAATAATAAATACTTCTTTTTTTTGTTTTGTTGCTCCTGTTGAGCCCTTTACAATGAATCGTTTTCATTGCCCCCTCCAAGAAAACCCCAAAAAAATATAAAACTGTTCCGAAAAATTCAAAAACATTAAAAAAATGTTCAGAAAAATAAAAAAAAAAGTTCTTTTCAGAACTACCTCCCCGTTATTAAAAAATTGGTACAATATTTGGAACTGTGCCAACCTCTATTTCTCTTAGTTCGCTTCCTAGTTCGCTCGCTGGTACGCGAACTGGAAGCGAACCAAAAACAGTAAGTATAAGGGAAGGAAACACACACTTATGTTAAAAGAAAGACAGCTATAGGGGAGTAAACTAGAGATACTATTACCCATAATCCACTACTGATGATGTCACATATTACATCATTCATGACATGCTCAGTGACATCATCAGCAGAGGATTGCGGGTTTTTTGGCAACATGCCTTATCCACGGTTTAATAACGCTGCCTTTTGCTTTATATAAGTTTTCAAATTGTATGAAATATATACCAATAGGTCTTTATGAACCTTTAGGTAGTGCTTTTGTTCATGAGGTCTGGTCGCTTCCATACACATACAGATGTTTCAAAGATGATCAAGAAGTTTATCTGAATGGAGAGGAATGCACTGAGACGCCAGATCATTCACTAATGTGTAGGCACATACAGTTACACGATTCATGCAACAAACACCGACCAAATATGGCTTGCGTGTTGCAAGGCACGCCAGTTCCTGCTATCATCCCCACGTTCAAGTTGTTGGAAAATGGTAGTTATTTGATGCTCAATAATGAAGATTGTTCTGAGTTAATTAAAAGTATTCCTTTTATCGTAACAGTAAGTGAACGGGTTATTTGCTGCAGAAATGTTCTATTTCCTCCCACACATGAACATAGGGAGTTTTCAATCTGGCCACAAATACCAACCTTGGGACACGTTTCAACGGCATGACAAGAATAAGAGCTCTTTTGTCTCAGAGAGAGGTGGCCTTGAGTTCGGCCCGTGAAACTTTCGTACTTCACATAGCGAACACCCGTACACAGGTTTGCCTTTCAATTTCAGCAACATGTTTCCGACTATCTTTAACGCATCCTCCACAAAATCCCTGGCACACTTTTTTAAAGTTGTTACCAGTGGTCTCGTGACTTCATTTGAGAAAATCTTTGGAGTCATCCCTGCTCCCTTTCATTCCATTTTCTCCACTCTGGTTCGTGGATTGCATTTTTACTTGCATTACCAGCGGACGCTCTTGTGCTTTTTTACATTTTTAAATATGGATGTCCCTCCTATGCAACCTCCGACCCTGCAGCTGCTGACACTGTTCCGCAATCGCATGCTAGAATATTATGGCACAATGCCGTTGGCGATATTAAGCACGGCATATGGATTATCTTTTCGGTTCTCCTACTTCACCTGTGTCCAGCCTGTATTTCACTGCCTGACCTGTGATTTCGATTGGGCCATTGATTTGTGTCTCTGCGGACCGGTTTCTCCTGACGTCGACTTTAATCAGCTGATGACTCCTATCATTACTCACGAGTTGATTTGTCCTGGCGAAAGGATTATGGCTGTGGCATTGATGCATGGACTACTTGGTCCCTGGAATTTACTGGCGGCAGCACAGTCTTTCTTGGAACACAGCTTTCTTGAAAACCCACCGAGCTGTCCTCTGATGGTGATAGAGGATCCGGTGCTGGGAGAGCACGTATGTTCTTTTCCGCTTTTAAATTGGATGGCTGAACTGTTTTCGGATGAAGACGGTGACTTCCTGTTGGAGGCTGTTGCAGCTTATTTTGCATACACAGTTATGTCATAGACCTTTTTCATGTTTCATATGCTGAGTACTAGAATTTCATTGACAATTCATTGACTTAATTGTCAAGTTTTTATTATTTACCTTGCCTATTGGCTTAAGACTCGATAAAGTACTTGGCTGTTTTATTTTTCTTTAGCATTGAATTTTCCTAGTTTTTAATGCTTTACCTTGCGGACCGTCCACATATAAACTTGCAATCTGCTCTCATGAGATGGCACTTCTATTATCTTATTCAGTTCGTTTCCGGATCATGAGGAGGTGTCATCTAGGTCCTGGATATCTTTACACCGTGTTAAGTTAGCATGGGCTCATTACCGGTTTAAACGCCATTTTTCCTTTTTTGCAACTTCTGCACACGACATTTAGTTGTTGCTTTAGCTTTCCACCTAGTAGTTCATCGTGGTTTACATGAGAATAATATGTTATTGGTCTACTATCTGCTTTACTTGTTAAACTATATCTGTACAGCGAGTGCTAAAGTTTCAAGAACAACACGATACAGAATTGTTATGAGGTCTGATCTCCACGACTTCATACTCATAACATAAGTGCAACTTCTGCCAATTCTGGGCATGAGGCGGGTTTTATATTGCTTTGCCGAACACACATACACAACAGTTGATGCGGTTCACATGAAGAGAGAGCTGGTGTATGCTGATGTGATTCCTTCAAATCTAAGACACTAAAGTATGGGCACGCCCTAAACCAACACAAAGAGACCTTCTTAGCAAATAATATAATATGTGTATTAGGGAGGGTGAGATATAAGCAGCCGCGGGCCGTGGAGGGAGTTACGGTGAGGCAGGGAGGCGGGGAGGGGGAGAAGCAGGGTGGAGCCCTCTCTACCTTGCCCCTCCCCCTCCCCGCCTCCCTGCCCCACCGTAACTCCCTCCACGGCCCGCGGCTGCTTATAAGTGTTGCTAACTCTTATTCATTTACAGCATGTTAACATACTGTCACCATTCGCTTTTTATGTACTAGTAACTATGCTGGTAATTTTGCTACTGATAATATGTGTACTTGTATTCTCCACCCTGCTTCTCCCCCTCCCCGCCTCCCTGCCTCACCGTAACTCCCTCCACGGCCCGCGGCTGCTTATAAGTGTTGCTAACTCTTATTCATTTACAGCATGTTAACATACTATCACCATTCACTTTTTATGTACTAGTAACTATGCTGGTAATTTTGCTACTGATAATATGTGTACTTTTATTATCTAAGGTACTACGCCTGAGAAGACGGCATTAGTAAATAAACATTTCAAATACACATGTGTTCTTCTTAACTCCATGTTCTGGTTTCTAAGAAATATATAACGACCGACTGTTCATGAGTTCCACGTATCCTGAGGTACTATAAGTTCATATTCTGGATTGTCTAAACATTGAGAGTTTGTTATATCCAATGTGACACTGTACCTAGCTTGCTAAATAGTTTTTGATTACTAACGTGAGTTTTGGGACACCCTAATTCGCCGAGGTTCCAATCCTCTGTCCACAGTTCTGTGTGAGAACAGAAACCCTGCGACAGGGGCACCCCCGACCCTTGCTGGACCTTCATCACACTTGCGATACAACTCCAGCAATGCGCCACCTTTACGGCACAGATACATCACGCATCTGTGCTGTTTTTGCCCCGTGATGCGCCGCATTGTAAATGCAGCACACCATAGGTGACGGAACAGCGGCACAGAATGACTAACACATCCCTGGTGATGCGCCAGTCATCATAAATCTATCCCTATGCTTCTTATCTTGTTAGAGATGAACCGCCATATGTATCATCAAAGTTATTTGCATTTCCTAAATAGCGAACTTTAAGGAATAAATAGCGATTCTTTACCATTCCTAGTTTGCGATGAGCTATTTGCTAATTAGCCGAATGTAGCCCAATGAAGCCCAATGTAGCCCAATGTAGCCCAAAGATGGCCGCCAGACACACAAAAAAACAAATGTAGCCCAAATATCAGCCAGATGTAGCCCAACTATAGCCCAGTGACAGAATGACCAATCAGCTTCGCAAACCTCCGTTACGCGAAGCGGAGCGCTGTTACAGATATATATCTTTTTTTGAACGTTAATTTCTCAAAATCCACTGGAGCACATATATTGAGACCTAGCAAAGGCACATCGGGCTACCAGTCCCTAATATTTTGCCAAGTTTCGTGCAAATCCATTCAGCCGTTCAATTATTATTTTTATTATTTTTTTTTGCCCCGCGGGGCCCTTTTAAAACCTCCACATCAAACCTAGGGGGTCAGCGAGGATCTACTATGCCCCCTTATAGTTATTTCCCCCTTTGTTTTGACCTCCTCTTGTCTCTCGATCCTACCGAGAGACAAGATGGCGGCCGCTACGGACTGTTTGGAATGTTGACAGACGCCGGAGAACCAATCAGCTTCGCTTCACAAAGCTCCGTTGCGCGAAAAGTCCGCGAACCAGAGCGCTAACCGGTCCGCTGTTACAGATATATATCTTTTTTAAAACGTTAATTTCTCAAAATCCACTGGAGCACATATATTGAGACCTACAAAAGGCACATCGGGCTACCAGTCCCTACAATTTTGCCAAGTTTCGTGCAAATCCATTCAGCCGTTCGGGCTAAAAGTGAGGCCAACCGCCCTATGGAAAACTCAATGTTAAAAACACGTTTTGGGACCCCCCTTTTTTCTCGGCCCCCACTGGACGAACCCCCCCCAAATTTTCAAGGGCTGCTCAGAAACAAAATGTGCCATTTTCCTGAAAATTTCAGCCAATTCCGTCCACAAACGCCAAAGTTATTAGACATAGAATTTTCAAAAAACCCATAGAGAAAAAATCCTAACTATATATACCTACTGGCGACCGCCAGTAGGTAATATATATATATATATATATATATATATATATATATATATATATATTCACTGAAAAAACCATAGGTTATAGACCATATATAGTTAGGAATTAGCATTTACAAAACCTTGAAAATTCACTGAAAAAACCATAGGTTATAGACCATATATAGTTAGGAATTAGCATTTACAAAACCTTATTTTACTCACACAAAACCATTGAAATTCCATATATAGTTAGTTGCACTAACTATATATCGCGCACCCGCAATCCACTGCTGATGATGTCACATATTACATCATTCATGACATGGTCAGTGACATCACTGATGACATCACTGATGACATCTCAAATGACATCACTGATGACATCACTGACGACATCTCAAATGACATCACTGATAACATCTCAAATGACATCACTGATGACATCACTGATGACATCTCAAATGACATCACTGATGACATCACTGATGACATCATCCAGTGACTGTGTGTTTCTGTAAAGTTAAAATGTGTCTTACATATTGAAGAATGAGTGGAAGTATAAGTGTCTGGACAAAGGATTTAGTAGGTGCATGACTGAATGTATGAGTGAGTGATTAAATGTGTCTCACTGAGTGCATGGGTTAGTGACTAAACTGTCTTAATTTGTGCATCATTATGTCTGTTGTTCTGTAAACTGCTGCATGTGTTGATCAGTAGCTATATGATTAACTATATGGGTTACTGATTGATTGTCCAAGTATTTGTATGGGAGACTGAGTGTGTGTGTGGCTGGCTGGCTGGGAGGTGTGTGACTCTGTGCAGATCAATGTGTACTTGTATCAATGATTCTATAAGAAGGTAAGTATGTGTTAGTATATGTTTGAAAATGTAAGGTGCTCTATGTTTAAATGTATAGACAAGAAAATGGAAGTGTCATTGATTCTTTAACAGGACTGACTACGTGTGTGAGTAACTCCATGGATGAGTGGCAGACTGTGAGTGTCTGTATAGGTGTATGAGTGCATATGATAGTGTTGTAAAGATGAGTGATTGTATGTATGAATGATTGTATGGGTGAATGAGTGAATGTGTGTGTAGACATAGCAATCAGTGAGTGCGTATGTAGTAACTAGTATTGGTGTGTCAATGGTTTCAAAAATTATACTCTGTATTTAACACTGGGTGAAACAGAGGTTATATTAAAATGTGAGGAGATGCATTGTATTGTCACATGAATGATATCATCAGTGATGTGGTCATTGATGTCAAATCAGATGTCATCAGTGATGTCATCAGTGATGTCATTTGAGATGTCATCAGTGATGTCATCAGTGATGTCACTGACCATGTCATGAATGATGTAATATGTGACATCATCAGCAGTGGATTGCGGGTGCGCGATATATAGTTAGTGCAACTAACTATATATGGAATTTCAATGGTTTTGTGTGAGTAAAATAAGGTTTTGTAAATGCTAATTCCTAACTATATATGGTCTATAACCTATGGTTTTTTCAGTGAATTTTCAAGGTTTTGTAAATGCTAATTCCTAACTATATATGGTCTATAACCTATGGTTTTTTCAGTGAATTTCATTGGTTTTTTAACAGCTAATATCTGTAGCTGTAAAATGTATTCTTCTTTAAATCCAAAAATATATTTTATATGTTTATGAATAATTTTTTTTAAAAATATTTTTTTTACTTCGTTCCCGCTTCGCGAATCGGGAAGCTTCCCGTTAGCTGACCTTGATGCCGCGAAATAGACCGCGAGCCGGTAAACGTTTCTTTACCGCAACTGCCACGTTAGAAAACAACATCGTGACGCCTCCCGTCCGCATGACGTTTCACGTTGTCACGTGATACGTCATATGACGTGCTACGTTAGCGAACTGGTACGCGAAGCGAGTCGCAAAGCGCAGGTTTCTGGAAGCAAACCGGGAGGCCCTGCAAAGCGCTTAACGTAAACACAGCAGGTCATGTGACTTGGTAATAACACTTTTCATTGGTTCATTTCACTTTTGGTTTCCTAATGATGTAAGACTAGGTCATATAATCTAAAATGAACACTTTTCATTGGTTGAGAACTCTTGTTTTTCCCAAATGATGAAAATCCCTCCTTCTTTCCTCACTCACACTTTCATCATTGTGAGAGAAAGACCCTTTGTGATCACTGAGCAATGGCTTCTTTAGTAGCTTCAGCTGGTGCTTCCCCACCACCTCCACCACATCCAAGGAAGAGTGGACCACCTGCTCAAGTTATAATTCAACAAGAAGAGGAAGAAGAGGAACAGAACGACGAGCACGAAGAGAGGCAGTTTTTGCCTGAGGAGCCCAGGACGTCTCACCGGAAAGAAAACTTCATTTGGCAATTTTTTTAAATTCCCAAAGGTCAGAAAAAAGTAAATGCAAGATACGTAACTTGCCTTATATGTCAAGATAGACTGTCCAGAGGAACCGAGAAAAAATACAGTTTCGGAAACTACACAATGCATCGCCATATGACTAGGTGGCATCCTAACAACTACAGAGCTGCACAGTTTCGGAACGACCTAGATAATCTCCCTATTATGGCCAGAAGATCTGTTGTACCGGAAGTAACGGGACCAGAGGGCAGGGAGATGGTGCCAAATATACAAATGAGATTTGGTGAAGTAAAACACATCTGCATATATTGCGATGGATTCATTTGCTACGGAGAAAGAAGCATCACTCTGATCAACAGAGCTATTGAATATCATATGCAAGTTTGTACGAAACGCCCAAAATAATAAATACTTTTTTATTGTTTTGTTGCTCCTGTTGAGCCCTTTACAATGAATCGTTTTCATTGCCCCCTCCAAGAAAAACCCCAAAAAATATAAAACTGTTCAGAAAAATTCAAAAAAAGTAAAAAAATGTTTCGAAAAAAAAAAAAAAATATATAAAACAACAAAAACAATAAAAAAAAAGTTCTTTTCAGAACTACCTCCCCGTTATTAAAAAATTGGTACAATATTTGGAACTGTGCCAACCTCTATATCTCTTAGTTCGCTTTCCAGTTCGCTCGCCGGTACGCGAACCGGAAGCGAACCAAAAACAGTAAGTATAAGGGAAGGAAACAGACACTTATGTTAAAAGAAAGACAGCTATAGGGGAGTAAACTAGAGATACTATTACCCGTAATCCACTGCTGATGATGTCACATATTACATCATTCATGACATGCTCAGTGACATCATCAGCAGAGGATTGCGGGTTTTTTGGCAACGTGCCTTATCCACGGTTTAATAACGCTGCCTTTTGCTTTATATAAGTTTTCAAATTGTATGAAATATATACCAATAGGTCGTTATGAACCTTTAGGTAGTGCTTTTCTTCATGAGGTCTGGTCGCTTCCATACACATACAGATGTTTCAAAGATGATCAAGAAGTTTATCTGAATGGAGAGGAATGCACTGAGACGCCAGATCATTCACTAATGTGTAGGCACATACAGTTACACGGTTCATGCAACAAACACCGACCAAATATGGCTTGCGTGTTGCAAGGCACGCCAGTTCCTGCTATCATCCCCACGTTCAAGTTGTTGGAAAATGGTAGTTATTTGATGCTCAATAATGAAGATTGTTCTGGGTTAATTAAAAGTATTCCTTTTATCGTAACAGTAAGTGAACGGGTTATTTGCTGCAGAAATGTTCTATTTCCTCCCACACATGAACATAGGGAGTTTTCAATCTCGCCACAAATACCAACCTTGGGAGCAGATTTCAACGGCATGGCAAGAATAAGAGCTCTTTTGTCTCAGAGAGAGGTGGCCTTGAGTTCGGCCCGTGAAACTTTCGTGCTTCACATAGCGAACACCCGTACAGAGGTGCAGACCCTTTTCAATTCAGATTTGCCTTTCCATTTCAGCAAGATGGTTCGGACTATCTTTAACGCATCCTCCACAAAGGCCCTGGCGCACTTTTTTAAAGTTGTTACCAGTGGTCTCGTGACTTCATTTGAGAAAATCTTTGGAGTCATCCCTGCTTTCTTTCATTCTATTTTTTCCACTCTGCTTTGTGGATTGCCATTTTTACTTGCATTACCAGCGGACGCTCTTGTGCTTTTTTACATTTTTAAATATGGATGTCCCTCCTATGCAACCTCCCGCCCTGCAGCTGCTGACACTGTTCCGCAATCGCATGCTAGAATATTATGGCACAATGCCGTTGGCGATATTAAGCACGGCATATGGATTATCTTTTCGATTCTCCTACTTCACCTGTGTCCAGCCTGTATTTCACTGCCTGACCTGTGATTTCGATTGGGCCATTGATTTGTGTCTCTGCGGACCGGTTTCTCCTGACGTCGACTTTAATCAGCTGATGACTCCTATCATTACTCACGAGTTGGTTTGTCCTGGCGAAAGGATTATGGCTGTGGCATTGATGCATGGACTAATTGGTCCCTGGAATTTACTGGCGGCAACACAGTCTTTCTTGGAACAGAGCTTTCTTGAAAACCCACCGAGCTGTCCTCTGATGGTGATAGAGGATCCGGTGCTGGGAGAGCACGTATGTTCTTTTCCGCTTTTAAATTGGATGGCTGAACTCTTTTCGGATGAAGACGGTGACTTCCTATTGGAGGCTGTTGCAGCTTATTTTGCATACACAGTTATGTCATAGACCTTTTTCATTTTTGATATGCTGAGTACTAGCATTTCATTGACAATTCATTGACTTATTTGTCAAGTTTTTATTATTTAGCTTGCCTATTGGCTTAAGACTCGATAAAGTACTTGGCTGTTTTATTTTTCTTTAGCATTACATTTTCCTAGTTTTTAATATTTTAACTTGCGGACCGTCCACATATAAAGTTGCAATCTGCTCTCATGAGATGGCACTTCTATTATCTTAGTCAGTTCGTTTCCGGATCATGGGGAGGTGTCATCTAGGTCCTGGATATCTTTACACCGTGTTAAGTTAGCATGGGCTCATTACCGGTTTAAACGCCATTTTTCCTTTTTTGCAACTTCTGCACACGACACTTAGTTGTTGCTTTAGCTTTCAACCTAATAGTTCATCGTGATTTACATGAGAATAATATGTTATTGCTCTACTATCTGCTTTACTTGTTAAACTATATCTGTACAGCGACTGCTGAAGTTTCAAGAACAACACAATACAGAATTGTTATGAGGTCTGATCTCCACAACTTCATACTCATAACATAAGTGCAGCTTCTGCCAATTCTGGGCATGAGGCGGGTTTTATATTGCTTTGCCGAACACACATACACAACACTTGATGCGGTTCACATGAAGAGAGAGCTGGTGTATGCTGATGTGATTCCTTCAAATCTAAGACACTAAAGTATGGGCACGCCCTAAACCAACACAAAGAGACCTTCTTAGCAAATAATATAATATGTGTATTAGGGAGGGTGAGATATAAGCAGCCGCGGGCCGTGGAGGGAGTTACGATGGGGCAGGGAGGCGGGGAGGGGGAGGGGCAGGGTGGAGCCCTCTCCACCCTGCCCCTCCCCCTCCCCGCCTCCCTGCCCCACCGTAACTCCCTCCACGGCCCGTGGCTGCTTATAAGTGTTGATAACTCTCATTCATTTACAGCATGTTAACATACTGTCACCATTCGCTTTTTATGTACTAGTAACTATGCTGGTAATTTTGCTACTGATAATATGTGTACTTGTATTACCTAAGATACTACGCCTGAGAAGACGGCATTAGTAAATAAACATTTCAAATACACATGTGTTCTTCTTAACTCCATGTTCTGGTTTCTAAGAAATATATAACGACCGACTGTTCATGAGTTCCACGTATCCTGAGGTACTATAAGTTCATATTCTGGATTGTCTAAACATTGAGAGTTTGTTATATCCAATGTGACACTGTACCTAGCTTGCTAAGGGGTTTTTGAGTACTAAGGTGAGTTTTGGGGCACCCTAATTCGCCGAGGTTCCAATCCTCTGTCCACAGTTCTGTGTGAGAACAGAAACCCTGCAACAGGGGCACCCCCGACCCTTCCTGGAGCTTCATCACACTTGCGATACAACTCCAGCAATGCGCCACCTTTACGGCACAGTTACATCACGCATCTGTGCTGTTTTTGCCCCATGATGCGCCGCATTGTAAATGCAGCACACCATAGGTGACGGAACAGCGGCACAGAATGACTAACACATCCCTGGTGATGCGCCAGTCATCATAAATCTATCCCTATGCTTCTTATCTTGTTCGAGATGAACCGCCATATGTATCATCAAAGTTTTTTGCATTTCCTAAATAGCGAACTTTAAGGAATAAATAGCGATTCTTTACCATTCCTAGTTTGCGATTAGCTATTTGCTAATTATAAATTACCCATTCATTTCCTTCATTTCCATAGGGCGGTTGGACTCACTTTTAGCTCGAACGGCTGAATGGATTTCCACGAAACTTGGCAAAATTGTAGGGACTGGTAGCCCGATGTGCCTTTGCTATGTCTCAAGATATATGCTCCAGTGGTTTTTACGAAAATTAACTTTGAAAAATATATATTGGGCTACATTGGCCTATATATATGTTGGAGCCCAAATGTAGCCCAATGTAGCCCAATGAAGCCCAATGAAGCCCAATGTAGCCCAATGTAGCCCAAAGATGGCCACCAGAGACAAAAAAAACAAATGTAGCCCAAATATCAGCCAGATGTAGCCCAACTATAGCCCAGTGACAGAATGACCAATCAGCTTCGCAAACCTCCGTTACGCGAAGCGGAGCGCTGTTACAGATATATATCTTTTTTTGAACGTTAATTTCTCAAAATCCATTAGAGCACATATATTGAGACCTAGCAAAGGCACATCGGGCTATCAGTCCCTAATATTTTACCAAGTTTCGTGAAAATCCATTCAGCCGTTCGATTATTATTATTATTTTTTTTTTTTGCCCCGCGGGGCCCTTTTAAAACCTCCACATCAAACCTAGGGGGTCAGCGAGGATCTACTATTCCCCCTTATGGTCATTTGCCCCTTCGCTTTTGCCTCCTCTTGTCTCTCGATCCTACCGAGAGACAAGATGGCGGCCGCTACGGACTGTTTGGAATGTTGACAGACGCCGGAGAACCAATCAGCTTCGCTTCACAAAGCTCCGTTGCGCGAAAAGTACGCGTCCTGGAGCGCTGCCCGGTCCGCTGTTACAGATATATATCTTTTTTTAAACGTTAATTTCTCAAAATCCACTGTAGCACATATATTGAGACCTACAAAAGGCACATCGGGCTACCAGTCCCTACAATTTTGCCAAGTTTCGTGCAAATCCATTCAGCCGTTCGGGCTAAAAGTGAGGCCAACCGCCCTATGGAAAACTCAATGTTAAAAACACGTTTTGGGACCCCCCTTTTTTCTCGGCCCCCCCTTGACGAACCCCCCCCAAATTTACAAGGGCTGCTCAGAAACAAAATGTGCCATTTTCCTGAAAATTTCAGCAATTTCCGTCCACAAACGCCAAAGTTATTAGACATAGAATTTTCAAAAATCCCATAGAGAAAAAATCCTAACTATATATACCTACTGGCGACCGCCAGTAGGTAATCAATGCTCGAAGGTGTCCACCTTTGAGTAGCACGCGAACAGCAGCTTGGTTTATGTATAGGTGAGGACGGGGATCCACTCGTAGACGCCGCTCCGTACGGGATCTGCCCGACGCGATTTGAAGCTCCATATGCCTCTCTTCAGGGGCTTTAACGGAAGTGGTGTGCGCAACCGCCGACCCACTTCCCCATTTTATATATAACACACCCACCGATGGGAGGCTCAAATGAGACTGTGCATTCTGGGAAGTGTGGTCCGGGAAGCACACAATCAAGTCCTGTATGGACTCCACAAGTGGGCCCGTCCTCGATTCCCCCGCGTGCTACTCAAAGGTGGACAACCTTGGAGCGTGAATATATATATATATATATATATATATGACAGTATGTCTTCTATGTCTATTTAATTTCCTGGCATGTTGCACTTTAAAAGGAGTATTTTCGCCCCTTATACTTTGTCATGTGATCAAGGCCTCTTCAGGCCGAAACGCGTAATGGCGGTATGGTGTAGAGCACAATAACTCTTAAAGCACCAGTTCCTGGGTTCGCCTCGTCTTTTGTGCTGCTGTAATTGCTGAAAGATGTCCTTCTGCCAATTATATATATATATATATATATATATATATATATATATATATATATATATATATATATATATATATATATATAAAAGCTCCAGTTACACCATGCAACGAGTCACTCTTTGAAGCGGGTGCTGTCACGCGACGGTGTCCGCGTGAACAATATAAGCTCCAAATTCCTTGAAAATCCAGCCGGGTTCAAGGAAAACAGCACTCACGCAAATAGCAGCATATCATCAAAGGGCTTTATTCGAACAAACGCGTTTCAGGATAAGATCCCTTCGTCAGTGTTCACATCGGAAACACACTTAGTGGCACCATTTTCTATGTTTGCAGTCGTCATAAACACAAACAATGGACTACAATACCCGCGCCTATTTACGCGCCATCTTAGAGTATGTAATAAACAAACATGCATCATTTAAAACATTAGATGGGTTTTAAATTCCATACTTTGAGCCGTGGATCGGCAAATAACAATTTTGGTCATTACTGGTAATCACTGTAAGAAAATATTCTCTTTTAAGTGTAGGATAATGATGTTTAGAAAGGGTTTTTGTCTTAAACTGCACCGAAATTTATCTACTGAATGTTTGTCATGCATCGAAAACGAATTGGGTTTCAATATTCCGAGTGTTTGCAGCTTATATCTGGCTGCCAGTGCCGATCCACGGCAAGAGGAATGCTCCCGTGACTTTTGCTTAATGTGGCTCTCATGGGGATGTTGCGATATTTTGCAGTATGTTCATTATTGTTTTCAGTTTGGATTAATTTTCCTTAACTGTGATTACCAGTAATGACCAAAATTGTTATTTGCCGATCCACGGCTCAAAGTATGGAATTTAAAACCCATCTAATGTTTTAAATGATGCATGTTTGTTTATTACATACTCTAAGATGGCGCGTAAATAGGCGCGGGTATTGTAGTCCATTGTTTGTGTTTATGACGACTGCAAACATAGAAAATGGTGCCACTAAGTGTGTTTCCGATGTGAACACTGACGAAGGGATCTTATCCTGAAACGCGTTTGTTCGAATAAAGCCCTTTGATGATATGCTGCTATTTGCGTGAGTGCTGTTTTCCTTGAACCCGGCTGGATTTTCAAGGAATTTGGAGCTTATATATATATATATATATATATATATATATATATTTTCAACAAAAGCCCAAAACATTAAAGACACACTCACAGCAGTTGTAAAGCAAGCAGCTTTAATAACGCTGAGATCCAGCATCTTCATTTGAGTTAAGCATTCTTTGCAGACGCGTTTCAGGGCTGTAGCCTCTTGTACATGGGCAGTTCAAGTCCTCACACAGATGACTCCAATAAGTGTCTTTAAATACATGCAAAGACCCCCAGTGGATCACGCTCAGTGCATACGTTTAGTACAATGCATGTTGGGACATCGAGTTCCAATTGGAGAAAGTTATTACCCTAAGTGGGTTCTGTGTGTCCTTTCATTAAAAAGCAATATTTTTTCACCCTCCTTTGGGCCCCCAAATGTCATGCAGGTTGATTTACTCACAACAGCTGCTGACCGCGGCTTCGGCATAGTTCCAGACTGCCGCGCAGCCTCTCCATTATGTTGTGGAAATGGTGCAGCCTTCCAGGCCAGGGCAGCCGTGTGCTTATTTTTTCAACAAAAGCCCAAAGCTTTAAAGACGTACTCACAGCAGTATTAAAGCAAGCAGCTTTAATCACACAGAGATCCAGTATCTTTATTTGAGGTAAGCATTCTTTGCCGACGCGTTTCAAGGCTGAAGTCTCTTCTTCATGGGCAGCTCAATTCCTCACAAAGATGACTCCAATCAGTGTCTTTACAACCAGTGTCTTTAAATACATGCAAAGCCCCCCAGTGGGTCACACTCAGTGCATATGTTTAGTACAATGCATGTTGGGACATCGAGTACCGATTAGAGAAAGTTATTACCCTAAGTGGGTTTTGTGTGTCCTTTTTATTAAAAGCAATATTTTTGCACCCTCCAGTGGGCCCCCAAATGTCATGCAGGTTAAATTATTTGCAGCTGCTGCACTGACTGCTGCTTCAGCATTGTTTCAGACTGCAGCGTAGCCCCTCCATTATGTTGCGGAAATGGTGCAGCCTTCCACTGCACTGCCCACTAGGGGTCACATGCATGAAGATAATTATCTAATTAGAGCAACTGGAACATTTGTCAAGCTGCCTATGAATAAGAGGTTCCCAACCTCGAAAGGGGTCAGGCAAAACAAACCGAAATGCCCGAATGAACACTGCTGGCTTCTGTAAAAAAAAAAAGTGAGGTTGCATTATCTAGGAGTGAGTCTTTAAATGATTTCCGGCCTTTGTAGGAAAATCAATCAACACAGCTGCCCTGCCGTGAGAGACTGCACCATCGCTCACAATGCGAGTATGCTGGTGGGAACCACTTGCACGTCTCATATGCAGCTCAGGAGATAGGGAGAGGGGTTGGCCTAACGGCTAAGGCGCTCGACCTCGGACCTGGGGTACTTGGTTCGAGTCTCGGTAACGACGCTAAAAACCCCCTGTGATTCTGGGCAAATCACTTAATCTCCCCGTGCCTAAAATGAAAGTGTGTCCTCATGTATCGTAACTGGTGCTATGTAAAGCGGTCTGATAACTGATTCGGTTCGGTTCTAGTTCGCGCTATATAAAACTCTGCAAAAAAAAAAGGAAATAATAGCCAGCAACTGATCTGGAGGCCCATGAAGGGGAACAATATGCTTTTACATTGGTGAATGAGATGGAATCCACTGAGGAAGAACATTTGCTCGAACCAGGGACCATCATTCACAACATGCATTACAAAATTAAACGCACTAAGAGTGGCCCACTGGGGGTCACACGCATGAAGATAATTAACTAATTAGAGCAACCGCAGCATTTGTCAAGCTGCCTATGAATAAGAAACGCATCAGGCAAAACAAACTGAAGTGCCGGAATGAACACTGCTGGCGTCTGTAAATAAACCGTACAGTTGCATCATCTGGGAGTGCCTCTCTAAATGCTTTCGGGCCTTTGTAGGAAAAATTACCCTGAAACTTTACAAAAAAAACGACCTCCAGTAGGTAACATATATATATATTACCTACTGGCGATCGCCAGTAGGTATATATAGTTAGGACCTAGTTTCCATAGGAAATCCGCAACATTCTATTTGGAATAACTTTGGCACCGGTGGACAAATCTTCGTGAATTTCTCCAAGAAAATAGCCTTCTCGGCTCCGCTCCTTCCCTGAAAAGTTTGGAGATGATTTGTCAAGTGGGGGCCGAGAAAAAAGGGGGGGTCCCAAAACATGTTTTCCCCATGCAATTTATCATAGGGACCTTTAGCCAGGGCTGCAGCCCGAACGGCTGAACGGAATTACACCAAATTTGGCAGAGAGGTAGAGTTTGGTCCGCAGATTGTGCTTTTTGTCAAATGGTGTAAATCTGTTCAGTAGTTCCTGAGAAAATCAAAAGTACAATCATAGCGATATCTAGGCACAGATTTCAGAAGTCTGTACAGTAAGCGTACCTTCCCGAGCAGGAGCTGCATGCTGATTGTCTGTCAACTGTCTGTTAACACTCCAAACTAGGAAGTGTTGGCAGCCATCTTGTGCCTTGGTAGAACCGATTGAAATATAATTAAATAAAAAACGATACTTCCAGATCGAATTGAACATTTGTTTGATTTCTTATGTTTAGCCAAAAATAGGGCAGCTAATCAAATAGCAGCACTGGCATTTTCTGTTGTTTATTATTAGCTTGTGGCAAGCTGTGCTGTTGGGAGCCCATACCCAGTAGTGTTGTTCTAGGTTGGTAGAACCGAGGCACAAGAAAATAGAAAAAGAAACGTGAAAAACGCGAAAAGGGGGCAGGGTAGAAACACCCTAACCCCCTAGGCCTGCTTAGGTGGTCCACAAGGACCCCCAAGGCCCCAAAAACATTCTTTTTTTGGTTGAAGAAATCACGGGGTTCGCGTACCTTGCCGATCCCCCCCAAAAAATTAAGGCACCACCCTAATAATTCCCCTTGAATACTGGGGGTCCCTGGGGGGGGGGCAGGTAGCCCACCAGGAACCTCCAGTATGTGCCAGGGGGCTGCCTTGCAGAGACGTGTAAGGATGCCACGCCCCTTTTTACACCTCTCTGCAACGCAGCCCCCTGGCTTATACTGGAGGTTCCTGGTGGGCTAGTTGACCCCCGGGGACCCCCAGTATTCAAGGGGAATTAGTGCCCCCTCTGCATACTCACCAGGGGGCGAGTTTGCAGAGTGATGCAATCCATCACCTCAAGCCCCGCCCCCTCCCTGCACCACTCTGCAAACGCGTCCCCTGGCACGTTTGTAGAGGGGGAAATAATTCCCATTGAACACTAGGGGTCCCTGGGGGCCAAGTAGCCCACCAGGAACCTCCAGTATGTGCCAGGGGGCTGCCTTGCAGAGACGTGTAAAGAAGCCATGCCCCTTTCTGCAATGCAGCCCCCTGGCGCATACTGGAGGTTCCTGGTGGGTTAGTTGGCCCCCAGAGAACCCCAGTATTGAAGGGGAATTAGTTCCCCCTCTGCAAACGTGCCAGGGGGCTGCCTTGCAGAGACGTGTAAAGAGGCCACACCCCTTTTTACACCTCTCTGCAAGGCAGCCCCCTGGCGCATACTGGAGGTTCCTGGAGGGCTAGTATGGCCCCCAGTGACCCCAATATGCAAGGGGAATTAGTTCCCCCTCTGCAAATGCGCCAGGGGGCTGTGTTGCAGAGAGGTGTAAAAAGGGGCATGGCCTCAGAACACCTCTCTGCAACGCAGCCCCCTGGCGCATACTGGAGGTTCCTGTTAGGCTAGTTGGCCCCCAGGACCCCCAGTATGCAAGGGGAATTAGTTCCCCCTCTGCAAACGCGCCAGGGGGCTGCGGTGCAGAGAGGTGTAAAAAGGGGTGTGGTCTCATTACACCTCTCTGCAACACATCCCCCTGGCACATACTGGAGGTTCCTGGTGGGCTAGTCGGCACCCAGGGACCCCCAGTATGCAAGGGAAATTCGTTTCCCCTCTGCAAACGCGCCAGGGGGCTGCGTTGCAGAGAGGTGTAATGAGGCCACGTCCCTTTTTACACCTCTCTGCAATGCAGCCCCCTGGCGCATACTGGAGATTCCTGGTGGGCTAGTGGCCCCCAGGGACCCCCAGTATGCAAGGGGACTTAATCCCCCAACTTAGAACGTGCTACGGGGAGCGTTTGCACAGTGGTGAAGGTAGGGGGCGGGGCTTGAGGTGATATGTGTGCAAACATGCCCTGTGGCACATTTTAAGTTGGGGAATTAATTCCTCTTCAATCCATAGGTCCCCTTGGGGCCAACTAGTCCAACAGGTACCTCCAGTAAGCGCCACGGAGCTGCATTGCAGAGTGTTGTAAAAAGGGGGTGTGCCCTCTGAACACCTCTCTGCAACGCAGCTCCCTGGCGCATACTGGAGGTACCTGGTGGGCTAGTTTGCTCACAGGGTACCTCAAGATTCAAGAGGAATTAACTCCCCAACCTAAAACGCGCCACAGGGCGTGGTTGCACACATGTCACCTTAGGCCCCGCCCCCTTCCTTCATTATTGAGCACAATATTCCTCTAAAATCAGCGGAACTACGAATTCCGATTTACTCACCTGTTATCACGAGAGACGTCGGTGCTGCATCTTTGAGCCCAGTACAGACCCTGAAAAGTAAATCTAAGCGTACTTACCAGTAACGTGTATTTCCTTCCATAAGAATCTATTGTGTTGTTTTCACCAGAAAAGTTTCTAATTGTCTATTTTTGAAAAGTACAAATATTCCTGTAAAATCAGCCGAACTACGAATTCCGATTTACTCCTGTTATCAGGGGAGACCTCAGTGCTGCATCTTTCAGCCCACTACTGATCCTGAAAAGTAATTCTAACAATGCTTACAGTAACTTGAATTTCCTTCCATAGGCTAACATTGACTTGTTTCACTCGGAATTTTTTTTAAGTGTGGAGTTTCGGAACTTTAAAAAATTCCTCTAAAATCAGCCGAACTCTGAATTCCGATTTACTCACCTGTTATCAGGAGAGACCTCAGTGCTGCATCTTGCAGCCCAATACTGATCCTGAAAAGTAATTCTAATCGTAGTTACAGTAACATGAATTTCCTTCCATAGGCTAACATTGACTGGTTTCACTTGGAAGTTTTTCTAAGTGTGGAGTTTTGGAACTTAAAAAAATTCCTCTAAAATCGGCCGAACTACGAATTCCGATTTACTCACCTGTTATCAGGAGATACCTCAGGGCTGCATCTTTGAGCCCAGTACTGATCCTGAAAAGTAATTCTAACCATACTTACCAGTAACTTGAATTTCCTACCATAGGAATCCATTGTCTCGGTTTCACCAGAAATGTTTGTGTCTATTTTCACAAACTAAAAATATTTCTAAAAAATCGCCTGTATGTTTTAAACACATTCTTTCAACTGTTTACAAGAGATGCACCAGTGCTGGAATCAGGATCCACGACTGAGTAAGAAAAAGTAAGGATAACACTACTTACCTGCTAAGTGAATTTCCTCCCATGGATAACATTGATGATTCTATGTGAAAAAATGTCTGTAAACTTTTAAAATACAATAATATTCCTTAAAAATCACTACTGTAACTAAAACAGTTTTATTTAACCGTTTACAGGAGGTGTCCGAGGACTGAATCTACGATCCAGTCCTGTGGTTAGAAAAGTAATCCATAAAGTAACTAATTGCATTTAACTAGAAAACCACATTGAGGCCAATGTTGCTCTGTGTTTGAAATTGTGTTGCCCATTGCAACAACTGTAACTACTGTACTTAAAAGTCTATTGCCTATTTGCAAAGTATTTAAACTAAAGTAATTCATTCTGAGAAAGTATATTTTGTAATGTAATGTATAATGTAATTACAATGTAATTTTAAAAATAAAATATCTAAAAATAAATAGTTTAAAAAATATAGTAAATCAGTATAAAAAAATATAACAATTAATACATTTAAACATTTTCATTTACAAAACCTTCGAAATTCACTGAAAAAAACAAAGGTTTCAGGCCTGATATAGTTAGGAATTAGCATTTATAAAACGTTTGAAATTCACTGAAAAAAACATAGGTTTCAGGCCTGATATAGTTAGGAATTAGCATTTAAAAAAACGTTAAAATTCACAGAAAAAACCATAGGTTTCAGGCCTGATATAGTTAGGAATTAGCATTTAATAAACCTTAGAAATTCACTGAAAAAACTGTAGGTTTTAGGGGTGTTATAGTTAGCTGGACATTTCACTTGTACAAAACCATTGAAATTCCTCCGATATAGTTATTTGTACTAACTATATTTCGCGCGCTCGCAATCTACTGCTGATGATGTCACATATTACATAATTCATGACATGGTCAGTGACATATGTCAATGGTAAGGGGGTTCACTTCTGGTATTTGGTTTCACAGTTATAAATGAACGTACATTTCTTCGTCTCCATTGGGACCTTGCGGAATTTTGATTTTAGAGCGAATGATTAGTTTCGATTCTAAGCGTCCTCATTTTTGCAGTCGATTACCCCCTCTTTCATGCTCCATTATTGTGGCTAGGCCCGAGTATTTGATGTTTTGCCATGTTTTGTTTCTGTGACTGATCATGTGTTTTGCTATGGCTTAAGATGTATCTTTGTTCTGAATTGCTCTAATATGTTCAAGAATTCTTTTTTTTAGAGCACAGATGGTAGAGCCTATATAACGTTTGCCACTGTCACATTCGATGAGGTAAACTGCAAAATGTGATTCACAGGTGATTCTTGATGTTATTTAAAAAATTAGTCCCTTTGGATCTTTTATTGATTTCAGGTTTTTTTCCTATCTTGCATGCTTTACATGACATGCAGTTGGTGAATCCTTGCTGCCGCTTTTGTAACCAACTTTCAGTTTTTTTAGTGGTAAAATGGCTGTTTACCGACGTGTCTTCAAAGGATGGTGCTTTTCTATATGAGATCAACGGGTGATCCCCAATCAAATTTCCAATGTCCGGATCCTTTTTGAGCACATTCCAATATTTGGTTAAAGTTTTTTGGATTTGAAAGCTTTCTTTTGAGTAGGTTAGGACTAGTCTTGGTTTGTCATCATCCTCTTGTTGGTCTGATTTGTTTTTATTGATCAATGTTTCAGCTCTCGTTTTTGTTCTGGCTCTTTTTTCTCCACGAATAATATACCTGTATTTGTAGCATCTTTTCGAGAACCTTGTTCTTGTTTCTTCGAATTTGTTCTCCATTTCAGATGTTTCCGAACAATTTCTTTTCATTCGGAGAAACTCTAAGTATGAGATACTTCTTTTTAAGGATGCTTGATGGAAACTTGTGCCATGCAAGACACTGTTTGTTGAAGTTTTTTTGCGGAACACAGTAGTTTGTAATTTATTGTCCCTTACGTACACTTTTGTGTCCAAGAAGTCTATTTCTTTATGCTGTACATTAAAAGTGAATTTCATTTGCTGTACTCATATATATATATATATATGTACATGTGATCAAGGGCTTGTGAGCCCGAATCGCGTCATCAGACGTAGCTGAAGCTGGATGTGAAGGTTTAAATAAAACATCTCGCCTGGATAAAGTGGCCCATTTCTCCTTCTTCGCTGCTGCAGTGGAAGTAGCAGGAGTTGCAGTTTGTGATCTACCTTGTGTGGGCTCTTTCGTTTGGAGGTAACTCTCTCTCTCTATATATATATATAGATATATATATTTACACTCCACAAGCGATTGGGAACGCCCGCTGCCTCCAAACCAAAGGGCGCGTCGACGAAATGGACCTCCCAGTCACGGTCCAAATTAATCCGCTAGTGAACAAGCCTGTGGGACAGGCGTAACGCGTCTAGCATTTTCAGCTTTCATTGAATTATTCTGCGCTCAGACACGGGGTTGACTGTTTTTGTTTTGAAATGTGTGGCGTGTATATATATATATATATATATATATATATATATATATATATATATATATATTTATATATATATATATATATATATTACCTACTGGCGGTCGCCAGTAGGTATATATAGTTAGGATCGATTTCCATAGGGAAATCGCAACATTCTATTTGGAATAACTTTGGCGCCGGTTGAGCAATCAGGCTGAATTCTTCAGCAACTTTGCCTCGCGGCGCTCCACTCCTTCCCTGAAAGTTTGGGGGGGATTCGTCAAGCGGGGGCTGAGATAAAAGGGGGGTCCCAAAACGTGTTTTCCCCATGTTAATTTCCATAGGGCGGTCTGTCGCACTTTTAGCTCGAACGGCTGAATGGATTTTCACCAAACTTGGCAAAATTGTAGGGAGTGGTAGTCCGATGTGCCTTTGCTATGTCTCAAGATATGTGCTCCAGAGGATTTTGAGTAATTTAGGTTTAAAAAAATGTATATATCTGTAAGCGCGCCCCGGAGCGCGTTCCGGGGAGCGCTCCGGGCGCGCCACGCGACTTGCGCACGGCAAGCTGATTGGTTCTCGGGTGTCTGTAAACATTTGAAACAGTCAGCAGCGGCCGCCATCTTGTGTATCGGTAGAATTGAGATACAAGAGGTGGCAAAAATCAAAGGGGGAAATGAGCAAAAGGGGGCAGGGTACAACCCCCTGACCCCGTAGGCTTGATGTGGGGGCCATAAAAGGGTCCCGTGGGACAACATTTTTATTTTTTTTTTCGATTTTCGCGGGGGGAGCGCCCTGTACGTGCACCGGGGAGCGTACCAGGGAGCGTACTTAGGTGAAAAATAGTGAAAATAATAGTGTAAAATAATCATTTTGAGTGATTACAGGTAGGGTGCTCTGAAAAGAGCTTTTGGTTTCTGTGGCTGTTTTAGGTACCTACAAGTGTATCCCACACACACCCACATGCACACAACCCCATACCCACACACCCACACACTCCCCACACACACTTCACACACGCACACCTCCACCCACACTCAAACACCCCACACCCCCACATCGACACCTTACACATCCACACCCACACCCACACCCACATCCCACACACCCACACTCAAACACACACCTCACCCCCCCTTCCACCACACACACACACACACATGCACACACACACAGATATCTCACAGACACACCCCACACATCCCAAACACACATCTCCCCCCCACATACACAGAGACAACTCAGAGACACATCCACACATCCCACACATACATACACATCCTACACACATACCTCCCACACCCACACACACCCCACACACACCTCACACACCCACACTCCCACCTACACCCAAACACCCCACACACTCACACCCACACACACACCTTACATACCCATATCCCCACCCACATCCATATACCCCACACACCTATACACCTCATCCCCCAGACACACACACATACACACCTCACAGACACCCCCCGCACATCCCCCACACACACCTCCCCACGCCTACACATGGGGAAAACTCAGTGAAACACTAAAATAATAATTTAAAGTGCTTAGAGGTAGGGTATCTCTGAATAGAGTTGTTGTGTTGTTTGGGTGTTTTAAGTACCAACATGTAGGTACCAATGCTGAGTCTTAAAGTCAATGTACACCGTCTCCTCTGTAGATAATTTGCATGTTGTTACAGAAGTTATTGTGGTATATGGAATCTATACCATAGTCTGTCAGGGAAGCAGAAACAACATGGAGGCAGGAGATGAAAAAGAGATGTCAAATACACATTGGAGATAATATAGTGGGAGAAAGGAAGTAACTATGAGCAAAATTACTATGTAACACAAATACGTTGCACAGTATACTATAAGTCTGACTTTATATTATATTCAATTTGGTACTAGTTTATGAATTACATATAATAATGAATAATGTCTCGAACAATTTTTGATTATTAAATATACATTTATTTTTCTGATTCTTTTTCAAAATTTAATAGAACGTCTAACATTTGACTGTCCGAAATGTTCTCTTGTTGAGTGAACATAACTTCCAACATTTGACTGTCAGAAACGTCCTCATATTGAATTAACAAATCCACAGATTCTACACATTGTAGAAGTTCATGGTCCTGTGATTCATCCATGAATTCCAAGTCAATGGGTTCAATGATTTCCTCATTGTTCATCTCTAGGACAATTTCAAAGGAAATGTTCTGTTCTCCTTCCATTTTTGAGCTGAAATTTGCATTAAAAAAAATCAGTAGAAATATGGCACTGTTGGGTTTAAGTTCAGACAGGTAGTTTTGATTTTTTAATAGTGAAGTTAACTTTGGGCAATGTATGGTAACAGGCAGGAAAGTAGAAATATAAAAAAGTGCCTGTGAAGAAACGTAAGTAAATTCATAATTATAGCAGAGAAGCCTAAGTCAATTTATAAATATAACAGAGGAGCCTATCTCTATCTATAACTATAGCAGAGGGACAGTAAATAACTATCAGAAAATGTTTTTAAAAAATAACTTAAAGTGCCCCTTACAAATTATCAACTTACTTTACAGAGAGGTGAAGAAGACAAAATGCGAAAATCCTTTCAAGATGTACCTCAGGTAGTTGTAGTCAAAATGGCCGTGTTTCCCTCTCATTTTTCATTTATATTCATGTACATAACCAATCAAATGTCAGGAAAAAAAAATAGAAAATGAAAGTAACATTTTAATTGGTTGTCAATTCTAACACTTCAGATGTGTTTTTGTTATGTAATTTACCTCAGGACATTTAGACAGGGCTACAGGCCAAATGGCTCAATGGAATTCCACTTTATTTGGGAAAATGGTAGGGACAGGTATGTAGTATGAGCTATTCTATATTTGGTGAAAGTGTCTCCAGTGATTTTTAGGTAAATTAACTTTCAAAATTTTTTAGGGGAGCGCTGCCCGGTATGCGCTCCGGTACGCGTACCGGTAAGCGCTACGGGAGTCCTCCATTTTGTGTTTTGGTAGATTTGAGACAGAAAATGGAGGAAAACAACGTTGGAAATGGGTATAAGGGGGCATCGTAGGCACTCCTTGACCCTCTATGTTTTGTGAGGGGGTCTTAGGAGGCCCAAATAGGCAAAAAGAAACAAAAAAAAGTAATATTTTTTCGTGGGGTTCGCCCGGTACGCGCACCAGGGAGCGTACCGGGGAGCGTACTATGGTGAAAAATAGTGAAAAAAGTTAAAAAAAGATAATCATTTGGAGTGATCAGAGATAGGGTAGCCCTGAAAAGGGCTGTTGGGTTCTGTGGCTGATTTAAGTACCTACAGGTAGGTACCAATGCACAGTCTTAAATTCAGGAGGAATATTCTATTCCCCTCATCAGAAAAGTGCACACCATCTCCCCTGTAGATATCTTCCATGTTGTAACGTAAGTTATTATTGTATATTGAACCCATTCCATAGTCTCTCATGTAAGCAGAAACAGATTTATTCACATGTTTCCATGCTTTCTCAAATTGTGGACAAAATTGATTGGACCACTTCCATTTCTGTCTTTGGCATATATTGGAATATACCAAGGCAGTTTGTGGAAAAAGTGCCATCAAATGATCAAAGGTGTCCTTTAAAAGCATTTCCAGACCTACCCCAGTCAAAGTGCCCAAGTCATTTCCTCCACAGTGCACAATTAACAGGTCAGGGTGTGGCAAATGTAAAAAGGTTTTTACCAATGGAATCAATTGGTGACATTTTAATCCTCTGTGGACAATCCATTTTATGTTCACGTTTGATAAATCAAGGTTGTGTAAATTTCTGGTACTAGCATACCTTTGAGCCCAGTGGATATAGCTATGTCCAATAATCCAGACAGAATACATGGTCAGAGGAGATTCTGGTGCAGTTAGATGAAGTGTGGAAAAGAAATGGCAGTTGGAATAGTAGGAGTTTGCAAAAAAAAACCTGTGGAGTTTCAGTGCTCTTGAATCACAAGCAATGATTGGTAGAATGAGATAGGTGAAAACTGAAAGTTAGGGTGCATGGTTGTGTTCTGTGTAAGAAGTAATTTGAATGGTTAAAAAAAAGTCATTTAAAGAAACCTTACACCAGATAAGCTGGTGTATTTTGCAGGTCAAACATCCTTGCAGAGGTGATTTGCAACATTGTAGAATAAACTTTTAACCCTGGCAGGTCAGTGGGGAGGGAGTTGCTATGGTAACAGGTAGAAAGGGCTGAGGGGGGGAAGGGTGTTGGTTTGAAAATACAGAGGGAAGAGATTTGATTGGTTACCATGAGCAATATGTGTGTAGAATTAGAGGTTTTCTGTGCCTTTGTGGTTTGCAGTGTCTGGAGAACATACCCTTTGCTCTGCTAAAGAAATATTGGTGTGTGTATCTGTCACTGTTCTGAATCTCCTAAAATATTTGTAAAGGTGAGTTATGATTCATTTAATATACATAGAGACTTGTATACTCTATGGAGAAGATTTGGAAGCAAATTGTGTTTTTTTAATGTTGGTTTGTGTCATGCTTTTTGATAATGCTTGGTAAAAAGTTTTTACTGCATAGAGTAATTGTATTTTGTAAAATTGTGAAGTTTTAGTCGTGACATGGAATGCTTCTACATAGGACCTGTGCTGTGTTTTGTAAATGTGATGTAAAAAACGATTTTGGGGAAAATAAATAGTTTTTACATTTTTTAAATGGAGTAAAGAATGTGTGCATGTTTAATAGAAATACATTTGACTCTTTACAATGATGTTACCTGTGTTAACTCAGTGTAGGAAGCATATTGAGTTTGTTTGCATAGAGGAATTGTATTTTGTAAAATTGTGAAGCTTCATGTGAAAGCGTTAATTGTATTTTGTAAAATTGTGAAGTTTTAGTCGTGACATGGAATGCTTCTACATAGGACCTGTGCTGTGTTTTGTAAATGTGATGTAAAAAACGATTTTGGGGAAAATAAATAGTTTTTACATTTTTTAAAAGGAATAAAGAATTTGTGCATGTTTAATAGCAATACATTTGACTCTTTACAATGATGTTACCTGTGTTAACTCAGTGTAGGAAGCATATTGAGTTTGATTGCATAGAGGAATTGTATTTTGTAAAATTGTGAAGCTTCATGTGAAAGCGTTTGCCTCAGTCTTATTCCTGTTGTGAGGCAGGTGCAAGATTTTGCCTCAGTCTTATCCCTGCTGTGAGGCAGATGTTTGTAAATATGATCTGTGCTGTGTTTCCTAAATGTGATGTCAAAAACGATTTTGGGGAAAATAAATGGATTTTACATTTTTGAGTATAATGTGGCGCAAAGGTTTAAAAAATGACGCATACATGTGTCACTTTTTAAATATGGGGAAAAAAGGTACATGTTTGGGCTTTACTGGGGAGCCTAGGTGGTGAGGCTTGTGTCTAAGTGTGCAGTGGACTAGGCTTCATGAAGCATATCCCTGTCTGCATTCTTAGACACAGGTGTCAATTTGACTCTTTAGAATAATGTTAGCTGTGTTTTAAAACAGTGTAGGAAGCATATTGAGTTTGTTTGCATAGAGGAATTGTATTTTGTAAAATTGTGAATCTCCATGAGAAAGCGTTTGCCTCAGTCTTATTCCTGTTGTGAGGCAGGTGCAAGATTTTGCCTCAGTCTTATCCCTGCTGTGAGGCAGATGATTGTTAATAGGATCTGTGCTGTGTTTCCTAAATGTGATGTCAAAAACGATTTTGGGGAAAATAAATTGTTTTTACATTTTTGAGTATAATGTGGCGCAGAGGTTTAAAAAGTGACGCATCTACCTATATGCATCAATTTTTAAATATGGGGCAAAAAGGTACTTGTTTGGGTTTTCCTGGGGAGCGTAGGTGGTGAAGCTTGTGTCTAAGAGTGCAGTGGACTAGGCTTCATGAAGCATATACCTGTCTGCATTCTTAGACGCAGGTGTCAATTTGACTCTTTACAATGATGTTACCTGTGTTTTAAATCAATGTAGGAAGCATATTGAGTTTGTTTGCATAGAGGAATTGTATTTTGTAAAATTGTGAAGCTCCATGTGAAAGCGTTTGCCTCAGTCTTATTCCTGTTGTGAGGCAGGTGCAAGATTTTGCCTCAGTCTTGTGCCTGCTGTGAGGCAGATGGTTGTAAATATGATCTGTGCTGTGTTTCCTAAATGTGATGTCAAAAACGATTTTGGGGAAAATACATTGTTTTTACATTTTTGAGTATAATGTGGCGCAGAGGTTTAAAAAGTGACGCATACATGCGTCACTTTTTAAATATGGGGAAAAAAGGTACATGTTTGGGCTTTCCTGGGGAGCCTAGGTGGTGAGGCTTGTATCTAAGTGTGCAGTGGACTAGGCTTCATGAAGCATATCCCTGTCTGCATTCTTAGACACAGGTGTCAATTTGACTCTTTACAATGATGTTAGCTGTGTTTTAAATCAGTGTAGGAAGCATATTGAGTTTGTTTGCATAGAGGAATTGTATTTTGTAAAATTGTGAAGCTCCTTGAGAAAGTGTTTGCCTCAGTCTTATCCCTGTTGTGAGGCAGGTGCAAGATTTTGCCTCAGTCTGATCCCTGCTGTGAGGCAGATGATTGTAAATAGGATCTGTGCTGTGTTTCCTAAATGTGATGTCAAAAACGATTTTGGAGAAAATGAATGGTTTTTACATTTGTGATTATAATGTGGCGCAGAGGTTTAAAAAGTGACGCATCTACCTACATGCATCAATTTTTAAATATGGAGCAAAAAGGTACTTGTTTGGGTTTTCCTGGGGAGCGTAGGTGGTGAGGCTTGTGTCTAAGAGTGCAGTGGACTAGGCTTCATGAAGCCTATCTCTGCTGCATTCTTAGACACAGGTGTTTTGAGGCAAAATATTGCACCTGTCTCACAACAGGAATAAGACTGAGGCAGACGCTTTCACATAGAGCTTCACAATTTTACAAAATATAATTACTCTATGCAAACAAACTCAATATGTTTCCTACACTGAGTTAAAACACAGGTAACATCATTGTAAAGAGTCAAATTGATACCTGTGTCTAAGAATGCAGCAGAGATAGGCTTCATGAAGCCTAGTCCACTGCACTCTTAGACACAAGCCTCACCACCTACGCTCCCCAGGAAAGCCCAAACAAGTACCTTTTGCCCCATATTTAAAAATTGACACATGTATGCGCCATTTTTTAAACCTTTGCGCCACATTATACTCAAAAATGTAAAAACAATTTATTTTCCCCAAAATCGTTTTTGACATCACATTTAGGAAACACAGCACAGATCCTATTTACAATCATCTGCCTCACAGCAGGGATAAGACTGAGTCAAAATATTGCACCTGCCTCACAACAGGAATAAGACTTAGGCAAACGCTTTCACATGGAGCTTCACTATTTTACAAAATACAATTCCTCTATGCAAACAAACTCAATATGCTTCCTACACTGATTTAAAACACAGGTAACATCATTGTAAAGAGTCAAATTAACACCTGTGTCTAAGAATGCAGACAGGGATATGCTTCAGGAAGCCTAGTCCACTGCACTCTTAGACACAAGCCTCACCACCTACGCTCCCCAGGAAAACCCAAACAAGTACCTATTTGCCCCATATTTGAAAATTGACGCATGTAGGTAGATGTGTCACTTTTTAAACCTCTGCGCCACATTATACTCAAAAAATTTAAAACCATTTATTTTCCCTAAATTTGTTTTTGATATCACCTTTAGGAAACACAGCACAGATCCTATTTACAATCTTCTGCCTCACAGCAGAGATAAGACTGAGGCAAAATCTTGCACCTGCCTCACAACAGGAATAAGACTGAGGCAAACGCTTTCTCGTGGAGCTTCACAATTTTACAAAATACAATTCCTCTATGCAAACAAACTCAATATGCTTCCTACACTGATTTAAAACACAGGTAACATCATTGTAAAGAGTCAAATTGACACCTGTCTCTAAGAATGCAGACAGGGATATGCTTCAGGAAGCCTAGTCCACTACACTCTTAGACACAAGCTTCACCACCTACGCTCCCCAGGAAAACCCAAACAAGTGCCTTTTTGCTCCATATTTAAAAATTGATGCATGTAGGTAGATGCGTCACTTTTGAAACCTCTGCGCCACATTATAATCAAAAATGTAAAAACCATTCATTTTCTCCAAAATCGTTTTTGACATCACATTTAGGAAACACAGCACAGATCCTATTTACAATCATCTGCCTCACAGCAGGGATAAGACTGAGGCAAAATCTTGCACCTGCCTCACAACAGGAATAAGAGTGAGGCAAACGCTTTCTCATGGAGCTTCACAATTTTATAAAATACAATTCTATATAACTATATAACTCAATACTTTCTCGGGAAGCATAGGTGGTGAAGCCTGTGTATAAGAGTGCAGTGGACTTAGACATAGGTCTGATCTTCTTTGTAATTGTGGACAGAGTTGTCTTCCACTATACTCTTCAATACAGGCCTCACCTTTTGTGCACCCCTGGAGAATCCTCACCTGATCTGTAACCCTGTATAAATCGTTTGCATTTTGACATTGCTTTGTTGTTTGGTAATAGTGGTCTATAATGTGCTACTTTTATCTTTAACACAGATTGAAATCGTTATTTGAAGAGTAAGCAAAGATGCCCACACAGGAAAGGACAAAGAAACAACGTAACCTGGAAAAATCAAAAACAGCAACGGAATTACAGCATTCTTCCACAACAAATACTTCAAAAAACAGGAACAAAGCTCCTGGTAAGACAACTAAGTCTTTTTTACGTAACATATGTAAATCCCCAAAAAATGATGGACACCATGTAGAAAAAGAAAATGAGAGAGTAAAATTGAAAAGGAAGGAGAGAACTTCAAAGAATCCTAAAACTGGAGCAGGAGAGAATAATATGTATAGGAATAGAAGGCAGAATCAGTTTAGAGACATTCGTAGACGAATGTTTCGCAATAGAGTGGTTTTAAATTTGTTAAAAAACATTAGGAAAGGTAAACAGAGAGCTGCTTTTTATAAGAAAAAGAAAAGTGTAGAGAAGATTGTTGATCAGGCTTTTGAAGTTAAGAAAAAATTATTTATTTTAATAATCAATAGAATTAGGACACTTAACAAGACAATTGACATTTTCAAATCAAACAGTAGATGGAAAAGAGTAATTAATCGGACTCATTTTTGTAAAGTTTTTTCTGGAGAATGGATGCCCAGTTCAAGTTGTGAGCCATTTTTTAATGAGGAGAGTTACTTCCAGGAGAATGATTTAGTGCATGCAGTTGACACCAGTGGTCGAGCGTATGAAGTGAAAGACGGTTGTCCGATTGAAAAAGAGAAACTTGTGCCTAGAGAACCAGAAGAGGTGTTATCTGATGGAGTTTTAGGGAGACGTACTAAGGGTCCAGTGTACACTTGGAAGTGTAGTAGTATTTGTAGTGTGCGACAGGAATCAATTGATTTGTTTTGTAATTTCTTACGTACATATAGTAAAAAAGCATAAAGCAGAAAGTGAAGTTGTTGCAAGACTTAGATCCTTGCAGAGTGAGAGGAATCACAGGTTTGCAAAGCCATTCACTGGCTTGTCTTTCTAGAAAAGTCTGTCAGAGTGTTTTTCATCATTTTAGTTGATTTGAGTTCTGATCAGCGTATTTGTAAATATTGTTATGATAAATTAAATCAAAACAGAATGCCTGCTAGAGCTGTTCATAATAATCTGGAGTTGGTAGACATTCCCCGTGAATTGATGGATTTAAATACATATGAGTCTATTTTGATTCAATGTGTCCATCCTTTTCAGGCAATTGTTCGCATGGAGCCTAAGATAGGGAAATTGCCTCCTACAGATTTGCAGAGAGGATTAAAGGGAAGAGTTGTTTATTTGCCCCTAGATTTGAAAAAAAATATTGATACAATTGGTATAGAAAAAGTAGAAGAGGGACCTTTAGTTATTCTAGCTAATGGGGTTCCAACAAAGAGTAAAACAATCTGGCAAGATTTAGTGGATGTTAGGAAAGTCAAAAAGGCAACGTTGTATTTAGTCAAAAACAATCAGTACTACAAAGATGTATGTGTTGCAGCAGAGAAAACAGCTGCAGATGAAGGCAGTGATTGTTCAGGCGGCCAAATTGAAAAAGTTGATGTGTCTAGAAGTGAAGAAATATATGAACATTATACTGTTCATCCTTTGCATTCCAAAGAAGTAATGGGGAATGCAATTGAATTGTTTCAAATGAAAACAGCAAAAGGAAGTCCCATTAGTGTGTGGGAAGAAAGTTTGGAAGCTCGTTGTTTTCCACAGCTATTTCCAACAGGTCGAGGTGGACGATATGACGATCGACCACTTCAAATTCCTGCACCTGAATATCGAACTGTAAGATTATATGCTGAAGATGCAAGGTTTCGTCAATGCATTCCCTATTTGTTTCATCTACTGTATGAAAGTGACTTGTCTGGGCTTTCTTATGCAGTAAACCATATTCTGAAAAGTGGAGCACATCTACAAAATGTTTCGGCGAGGGACTTTATGGAGAAAGTGAATCTGCAAGATAATATTTTGGAGTCTCATCTAATCAATCTCATGGCATGTCAGCGTGGTACAAACGAGTATTGGTACCGTCGTCATGGGGAATTGAAATGTATGCTAAGAAACTTAGGAACTCCTACATGGTTCCTCACTCTTAGCTGTGCCGAGTATGCATGGGACGACTTACTTCAATTTCTACGAGAGGCAAATGCAAATATACAAAATATAGAATTCAAAACACCTGGAGAACTGTGTTCTTTGGATCCAGTGAATGTATGCAGATATTTCAATCATAGATTTGAAGCTATGATGTCTTTTATTACCAACAAAAAAAATCCTCCCCTTGGAGAGGTTTTGGATTTCTTTTGGAGAAAGGAGTATCAAGCGAGAGGTGCTCCTCACATACATATGTTGTTATGGATTAAAGATGCACCCAAATTTGGAACAGATTCGGATGAGACAGTGATGAGTTTCATTGAAGAGTATTCAACATGTGCTGTTCCGAAAACTACCAAAGAAAACAGTTTAAGGCAACAAGTTTTACGCTTTCAATCCCATCGTTGTGGAAAGTACTGTCGTAGAAAATTCAGAAACAAGGACAATTTCTACACAAAATGTCGTTTCAGCTTTTCACGACCAGTCATTTCTAAAGGAAGAGTAAATAATTTGATGTCTTCTCTGCGACATACTGTGACGAGAAAATCACCAAAAAATACATACAATTTAAAAAGAGACGAAGAGTCCAAGTACATCAACGACTACAACCCAGTGATTTTGTCCATGTGGAATGCTAACATGGATATTCAATTCGTTGCTGACAACTCTATTGCTGTGGCTCGATATGTGACGTCTTACATCACAAAAAAAGAAAAGACAGAACTAAAGGAAATGTGTGAGGACATTTCACATGAAAAGAGTCTAAGCAAGAAATTATACAGTTACAGTCTGAAGATGTTGTCGCATCGAGAAATTGGAGCGTATGAATGTTCTGATCGATTGTCGTCAGCAAGTCTCTATGCCAAATCTAGAACCATCATTTGGGTGAGTCTAGGTCTTGCTGCAACACGAAATCGAGTTTTGAAATCTGTACAAGAGATAGAGTATTTGGCGGAGAAAGAACCAGAAAGTACAGATATTTTGAAGACAAACATGTTGGATACATACTATCCAAATAGAAGTCATCACCTTGAGAACGCTTGTCTCTATGAAGTTCTGCAAAGATATATTTATAAGAGGAACATCAGAGAAGATATCAATAATGGAATATATGGAGTCATTGGATGTGAAGGATGTCTAGTGAAACAGAAAAAAGGTCATTTGATTAATCATCGCAAATTGAGTTGTGATAATTCAGATAAAAGAGAATTTTATTATTTGGCTCTTTTGCAACTGTTTAAACCATGGCGTGAAGAAGAGGAACTTCTTGGAGATCTTCTCTGTTATGAAGACTCCTTTAATGCAACGAAGGATACCATAGAATGTCCTGTTTTTCCAAATTATCTGCAAATGTTGAATGAAGAAATAGAGCAAGAAGCCACAATTGCTGCAGAGATTGCACGAGACAGTTCTCAAGGCAGTCAGAGTTCTGCTTCATTGAGTCAGGATCCACTAGGAGGACCAATTATCCAAAATGAAGCTGCTACTGCCATGGATGAGGTGGAAAGAGCTATGGAACAAGCTCAAGATGATGAAGTTAACTTAGAAGATTTGGTGAAACAACTAAACCTTGAGCAGAAACAGATATATGACGAAGTCACAGAACATATTGAACATGGATTCAGTCATGAGAAAAAAGAGTGCTCATGTACATCATTTAAGCCTGTCCAACTGTACGTGAGTGGAGAAGCGGTAACTGGAAAATGTTTTCTGATTAAAGCAATTGCAATTTATCTGCAGAAAAGGACTGAATCACCGCTGTTTTGTGTTGTTACCGCTCCAACTGGGCTGGCAGCACATAACATTAAAGGGATTACTTTACATCGTTTACTGATGCTGCCAGTGGAGCATGATAACAAATTGGAGTGTCACAAGCTATCTGGAGATGCGTGTTCCGAAGTTTCGAGAGTCCTGAAGAAAATGAAACTTCTTAACATTGATGAAGTAAGCATGGTGTCAAATATAATGCTTGCTTTTGTGCATTTGAGAATGCAAGAAATTCTTAGAACAGACTATGATGTTTTATTTGGAGGAAAACATATTATTGTTTTTGGAGATCTTCTGCAGTTGACTCCAGTGAAATGACAACCTGTGTTCAAAATACTCACTCATGAAGATACCAGGAAGTGCTTAGGGAGCATTGGAAACGTTAATATATGGTTAAACTTTAAATATGCAGAACTGCTTCAAAATATGCGGCAGGCAAAGGATGAAGATTATAAAAATATTCTGCAAGATGTAAGGATCGGAAAAGTAAGTCAGCAAGGGAAAGAAGCTTTACATGCACCATTAATTTCAAATTTGTACCCAAATGAAAACATTCTTCCAGAGAACATTTTTAAGAAAATTAACGAGAAGAAATCTGGCATATGTTTGATGCCAACTCTGAAAGAATGTTCCATGTTCAACAACAAAATGTTACAGTTAGAAAATGAAGAGATAGTGAAACTGGAAGCTATTGATAAAATAGAGCATATGGGAGCAACAATTATTTTGTCTGAAAATTTGAAATCAAAATTGGATTCATTAGAGAAGACTATATCTAAAACTGCTGGTTTTGAAAAGATTCTGAATGTGTGTTTGAATTGTCATGTCATTTTAAGACGGAATTTAAATGTTGAAAGAGGTCTGGTAAATGGAGCAATGGGTTATGTTGTTGGTTTTGTGAATTACAAAAATAGAGATGGAATTGAAATTTTAAAAATTAAATTTGATGACATTGATGAAATAGAACACATTTGTCGTTGTTCAGCTAGATTTTTGCTCGTGAAAGACTTATATGTTCACCGAAAACAGTTTCCTATTTGTTTGGCATATGCGGTGACAATTCATAAGTCTCAAGGTTTAAGTGTAGATAGCGCTTTGGTGAACATTGGAAGTTCTGTGTTTAAAGAGGGTATGGCATATGTGGCATTATCACGAGTCAGAACTTTATCAGGATTGTACTTGATTGAGTGTGATGAAACAAAGATTTGTGCAGATCTAGATTGTGTAAAAGAATACAATAGGTTAAGAAGAGAGTATGCTCCACATTTGCAACAATATCCTCTGATTGAAAAACGTGTGGTAGGCCGGAAAAGAAGAAATGAGAGTAATTGCAGTGAGGTATCAGCAAAAAGGCATAAAGTAGATAAAAGTGTAATTGTAAAGAGAAACAAAAAGGATTCTGTTGAAGATGTTGTTGGATTTCAGTTTGAAAACAGTTCTGGTGTCAACTGCTATGCTAATGTAGTAGTTAATGTTGTTTTTTTTCTTCAAAATTTACAAAGACAGATTGTTGAAAATCGGGAACAAACATTGTGCTGTTTATTGAATTCTGTGTTAGACAAATGTAGTAGTGATAGAGCAAAAATAGAAAGTGTTTCAGAAATTAGAAATCTTCTAGATATATGTTCAGTTCAAAATCAATTATCACAGAATATTCAGCAGGATTGTCAGGAATTTTTAATGTATATGTTTGATGTATTGCAAGATGAAGGAGTAGATATAAAAAATCTATTTGGCCTTTCTTATCAATGGCAACATGACTGTGATAACTGTGCTTCATCAAGTACTACTAGAATAGACTCTGAAAGATTTATATATTTAACTTTACCAGACTGCAAATCAGTGTCTTTCAATAATCTAGTTAAAGCAGCGGATCACAATATGGTGTGTACCCAATGTAAGTCTGCAATGCTGTCCACATTATTTCTACAAAATTATGGTCACTATGTTATTTTAATGTTCCAACGATTTAGACCTGATGGAACTAAATTGACAACTTCTATTAAAAAATGTGTGGCTTCTCAGTTATCGATATCAGGAAGAACCTTTGCAACTGTAGCTATTATTTTTCATGACGGTCCTTCTACAACATCAGGGCATTACACATGCTATTTAAAAACTTCTAAAGGTTGGACCCAATGTAATGACACTCATTTGACTTTCAAACAACGTTTGCCTTTTGGCTTTATAAATTCATACCTAGTGTTTTTACAGCCAAAATTTAGGTAAAGGTAATTGGCCTATGAAGACGGGAGGAGTACTCATATATACTCATACATCTGACACTATTTGGCCAAATGGAAAGGTGCAAGAATGAGTAAAGAGTCATGACTGAAAAAAAGGAGTATATTAAAATGTTGAAAATATTTCAGATGTTCTTGGAGCTTTTCTTGTAGAAAGTCGATGAAATGGATTTCTAAGTGAACAGCAAAATACTATGCAACGAGAAAAGGACCTCCGTGATATACTATTTGGCCTCAAGGAAAAGTAAGTCAATCAAAGATTAGCGTACATTTGTCATTTGTCAGTATATAAGGGTTTTTTTAAAACACAATCTTTTAGATTGTGTTTTTTTTTCCCGCTGTCATATGATGAGTAATTTGAACTCACTGCTTTAAGTGAAATTCAATATATTCTGAGAACAGCAAAAATAAACTATGTAACATGTTGTAGAAGTTATTCTATACTTTGGATTGTGTAAATTAAATTGTATTCCCATTCTCTGACATCCACTCTCCCTCGCTTATCTTTGTTTGCTCCTTACTTTTGACCTCTTCTATCTATTTTTCGTTCACTACTTCTCTGTGCTCAGTGCCTCACTCTACTTGTGTTATTTTCATTTGTGTTTATCTACCTTCTATCACTTCTTTTACAACAACTTCACTGCTCCTCTCTCATCGTTCTTCATCCCATTTCTTTTACTCTGGTTCCGTTACTATCCATCATTTCCTTTCTTTCAATGTCCTTCTCTTTACTTTCATCACCAAATTATTTTCTCTCAGTACCACTGTTTTAGTCGTCTTCTCCTCTCTTTCCTTTTTTTTGCTCACTTACTTTTTTCTTTTCTCACTCATTGTACTCCACCTCACTCAGTTTTTCTCTTAGTGTGTCTACCTTATAACTTCCTCAGTCCATTTCCTTCAATTGTTGTATATTATTCTGTCTCCCTTTATCCTTTCACTCTATGACTGTTCTTCACTTACTCTCAGTTATCTTCTATTCTTCATTCTTCTAAATGCATCCTTAATTAGACTGTTTTCTGTCTTTTACTTACTTCTGTTTCCTGATTTAGTTTTGCTAACTCACATTGTTGTAGTATCTTTCTTACCTTCAGTTCATTTCTCTGTTCTTCTCTCTCTTTTTCTTAGTGAATCTATATGCTTTACTCTTTGTAATTTGCTCTCCTTCTATTTCTTTTTCCCTCTTTTTGTCCTTCTACCTTAGTTTATTTCCCTTTCTGTGTTCTTCACTCTAACTTTATTTCTAAATAGAGTGTTATGATGTTTTTAGCTCTTCATTTGTATCTTTTAATTTAAAATACATATTTTACTAATTATAACTTATTTTTTCTTCTCTCTTTCACAGATACCAACTGTAGTAAAAAAAAATTAAAGTTACATTTATTATATGGTAAGTATGACTAAAAAAATATAGTTTGTTATCACCCTTTGCTTTAAGGTCACTAATATTTTCTCAATCTACCTCACTCCTGTGTTTTTACTCTGCTTCTCTCACTTATTCTTATTCTCCATGTTTACTCCCCTTTCCCTATTTACCCTCTCATATTCAACTTCTTTTGATCCCTATTCTTTACTTCACTTACCCTCTGTTCCCTTCCTTTGCTTCTTCACTCATTCTCTTTGTCTTAATTATTTACCTTACTCCTACACATATACCTCATCTCCCTCCCAACACATAAACACACCTGTAACATACACCCCACACACACACCACACACACACCTCATACACACACAAAAAACCTCCCACACACACTCCTCAAAAACACACACACATTCCATACACACACATACATCGAACACATATACACCCCACACTCATACACTTCTCACACATATTTCACACACCCTCATCTCTACCCACACCAAAACACTCCACACAACCACACCCAAAGACACACCTTACACACCCACACTCCGACCTACACCCACTGACTCCCTGTAAGTCACACACACTGCATTACTTATCTGTTTTTGCTGTTTTACTCAAGCCCATTCAGGTACTGTTTCCTTTACTCTCTTTGTCCTCTCTCTTTGTCACTCACCATGTGTTATCCTAATTCAATATTTCTCCCTCTTTCGCCCCTCTTTACTTATACTATCGGTAGCGCACCGGGGAGCGTAACAAGGGGAAAGCCAAGAGAAACAGTAAAATAATATTTTAGAGTGCTTTGAGGTAGGGTAGCTGTTATGTTGTGTGGGTGATTTACTTACTGCACTCCTTCCACTCCTTTTCTCAGTCCCTCTGTTCTCACAGTTCCTCACTCCCGTTCACTCAGTCCGTCTCTCTTACTGCAATTGTCTCTGTCTCTTCACTCTTTCACTACTTGTTCATTATGCTTTCTCCCTGAAGTTCAAGCACACTACGTTATTTACATTTCTTTGCTGCTTCAATTATTCCCTTTCTGTTACTTCTTCTTTTCTTCTTTCAGTTTTTTCTCTCTGTCAATCCACATGTTTTAACTTTAGTCGATTTTATCCATCTTATTTCATCCCTCTTTAGTTATGCACACTACTTTTTTCTCTCTCTCCTTCACCAGTGTTATTTAAATCTGGTTCCGTTATTACCTTTTATTTGTACATCATTTTTTCTCTTTCCTTTTACTCTTTACAGCCACTCACATTCTTCATGTGCCTCTGCTTTAGTATTCTTCTTCTCTCTTTCTTTGTTTTACAGCCTTATATTTTTTACATTTTCTCTCTTACACTTTCTTATATCTTTTACACTGTTTTACTATGTATTACACAGTACCTCTGTGTTGCTCTCTCTTGCTGTCTGTCTCTTAACATTACTAGCTTTTTCTCTTTCTCTTATGCTCTCCTTCTCTTGTTTTTTTTCCCTTTTTTTTTGATTGCGCTAACGGGGCGCTCTCCGGTGCGCGTACCGGGAAGCGCACCCATGAGAAAAATGAAGTCAAGAGTGCTAAAAATTTTAGTAATTTTTTAAAAATGGGAGGTAGTTCTGAAAAGAACTTTTTTTAATGTTTTTGTTGTTTTATTTATTTTTTTGTTTTTTCTGAACATAATTTTTTTTTGTATTTTTTGAACAATTTTATGTTTTTTTTGTTTTTTTGGGGGGGAACAACGAAAAACAGGCATTAGAAAGGGCTCAACAGGAGCAAAAAAAATTTACTTCTTGGGGCGTTTTGAGCACTTGTGGTTTTCAAATGCTCTATTAATTAAAATGATACTCATATTCCCATATGAAATTAGTTCACCACAATAAATGCACACTAGCTTCATGTGCACAAAATTCTGTTGAATATTTAGGACCGTCTCCCTCGCCTCTGGTCCTGATAGAGTTTGCTGTGACGATGTACTGGCCACAGGAGTTCGTGGGTTATCCTGGAGGTGACGCAGCTCAGCAGCGCTGTAATTGATTGGATGCCACCTCTGCATGTGGCGGTGCATAGTATAGTTTCCAAAACTATACTTTTTGTTTGTACCTCTAGACAAAACATCTTTGCAAATGAGGCATGCCACGTATCGGGCATTGACCTTTTTTTGGTCTTGAGGGTAAGAAAAAAATTGCCATATAAAATTGGCTATGTGGTGGGATTTCCGGGGCTCTTCACGCAAGAACTGCCTCGGCTCTACGTCCTCTTCCTCTTCTTCTTCCTCTTCCTCTGGGTTTGGAAGGAACTGTGAAGGTGGTCCTTCTTTCCTAGGTGGTTGTGGTGGTGGTGGGGGTCCACCAGCTGCAGCTACTACAGATGTCATTATTTTAACAAGCAGAAACAGGTCTTCCTCTCACAAAGATGAAAGTCAGAGTGAGGAAAAAAGGAGGGGTTTTCATCATTTGGGAAAAAAAATAGTTCTAAACCAATGAAAAGTGTTATTTACAGGTCACATGACCTGTCACGCTTACGTTACGCGTCCCGCTCCGCGCCCGGAGCGCTTCCGGTGTGCTGCGCTTCGCGCCTCGTTCGTGCACCGGAGCACTTCCGAGTGCGCTAACGCGGCACGTCATAAGACGCATTACGCGGCAACGCGATACGTCGCACTTACGCGACGCGTCACGATGTTGTTCTCGAACGCGGCAGTTGTGCAAACGGAACGTTTCCCGGTGCGCGGATCGGGTCGCGGCATAAAATTGAGCTAACGGGAAGCTACCGCGGCAGTTGTGCAAACGGAACGTTTCCCGGTGTGCGGATCGGGTCACGGCATAAAATTGAGCTAACGGGAAGCTACCCGGTGCGCAGACCGGTAGCGACACTAAAAAAAAAAAAGAAAATTATATACATAAAAAAATGATATTAAATACATATAAAATATATTTTTCCTTTAAAAGAAGAATACATTTAACAGCTTTTAATATTTGCTATTAAAAAACCATTGAAATTCACTGAAAAAACCATAGGTTATAGACCATATATAGTTAGGAATTAGCATTTATAAAACCTTATTTTACTCACACAAAACCATTGAAATTCGCATATATAGTTAGTTGCACTAACTATATATTTCGCGCACCCGCAATCCACTGCTGATGACGTCACATATTACATCATTCATGACATGGTCAGTGACATCACTGATGAAATCACTGATGACATCTCAAATGACCCTTGCTCATTGCACATCAGGATTCAAGCAAGCCGGGCCGAAGACGGCTGTAATGCCAGAAACCGGTCCCCGGAAGCTTGTTTCCTTCCCAGTGTAAGAATTGGCTTTTGTAGTCTGGTCTGCCCTGTTCCCATGATGCACTGGGCCAGGGACAGACTAATTTGCATACAGCCAGGTTCTGAAACTGGGATGGTGCAATGAGCTAAAAAACGGTGTTGGATCTAGCCCTGATCTCTTGACTGGGTGAGAGTACTCTGCTTAATTCAGAGACTCTGTCCATCACCACCCCTTCTTGTAAATAATTTTGTCCACCCTAAGCGTGGAAGGGTATACTCAGATGTGAGTCCCTTGCTCATTGCACCATCAGGATTCAAGCAAGCCGGGCCGAAGACGGCTGTAATGCCAGAAACCGGTCCCCGGAAGCTTGTTTCCTTCCCAGTGTAAGAATTGGCTTTTGTAGTCTGGTCTGCCCTGTTCCCATGATGCACTGGGCCAGGGACAGACTAATTTGCATACAGCCAGGTTCTGAAACTGGGATGGTGCAATGAGCTAAAAAACGGTGTTGGATCTAGCCCTGATCTCTTGACTGGGTGAGAGTACTCTGCTTAATTCAGAGACTCTGTCCATCACCACCCCTTGTTGTAAATGACATCTCAAATGACATCACTGATGACATCACTGATGACATCTCATTTGACATGACTGATCACATCACTGATGACATCATTCATGTGATAATACGATGAACTTCTTCAGACTCTAATATAACCTTATATACACTCAGTGTAAACAGACACTCACAGACTGTCACTCATCCATGGAGTTACTCACACACCTAGTCAGTCATGCAAAGAATCAATCACACCTCCATTTCCTCAACTATACAGTTATACACACCTTACTTATTCAAACAGATACTAACACATATTTACTCTCTTATACAATCCCTGATACAATTTCAGAATGATCCATACAGCCACTCACACATTCACTGGCTCTTATGCACAGTTATTTATATATGTCAACTCTCACATATACTGTGTTTTACATATGTTCTTACCTTGACATGTAGCACTGAGATATCCATTCACTCACCAATACACTCATGCACACAGTCAACCGCCCATACAGCTGTTTCCACATGCACTTTTGAACCCATACATCTAGTGAATCAACTGCTCACACATCTATGCACAGAGTCATACACCTCCCAACCACCCACACACACACTCAGTCTCCCATACAAATACTTGGGCAACCAATCAATAACCCATATAGTTACTCATATAGCTACTGATCAACACATGCAGCAGTTTACAGAACAACAGACATAATGATGCACAAATTAAGACAGTTTAGTCACTAACCCATGCTAACCCTGGGCGTAGTTCGCGGAGCCGCACTCCGCGGAGCTACGCGAAGACGCAGTTGCACTCCGCGACCTTCGCGTAGCTCCGCGGACATGCGTAGTAGCTTGCTAGACCCGTTCGCGCGCCGTTTTTCGTCTTCGGGGGCGCGGTGCGCGTGTTCGGGGCGCTGCCTGCATGCTCGAGATAGCTAGCGCGCTAAGTTACTCAAGAGGTTTGTCCCGCCCGCTTGCGTTCCCTTATTTCCAAAGTGCGTGATCGCGTCAAATATCGCGCGAACTTACCCCCGGCGCACGCGATAATGTTATTCAGCGCGCGAGAACTACGCTACGCACCGGATCGCGGAGTAATCGACAGCTTCGCGTTCTCCGTAGAACGCGGAGTTGCCAAAACTCCGCAAGCTCCGCGAACGGAGCGTAGTTCTTCGCCCAGGGTTAACCCATGCACTCAGTGAGACACATTTAATCACTCACTCATACAGTCAGTCATGCACCTACTAAATCCTTCATCCAGACACTTATACATCCACTCATTCTTCAATATGTAAGACATATTTAAACTTTACAGAAACATACAGTCACTGGATGTTGTTATCAGTGATGTCATCAGTGATGTCATTTGAGATGTCATCAGTGATGTCATCAGTGATGTCACTGACCATGTCATGAATGATGTAATATGTGACGTCATCAGCAGTGGATTGCGGGTGCGCGAAATATATAGTTAGTGCAACTAACTATATATGCGAATTTCAATGGTTTTGTGTGAGTAAAATAAGGTTTTATAAATGCTAATTCCTAACTATATATGGTCTATAACCTATGGTTTTTTCAGTGAATTTTCAAGGTTTTGTAAATGCTAATTCCTAACTATATATGGTCTATAACCTATGGTTTTTTCAGTGAATATATATATATATATATAAAACCTACTGGCGGTCTCCATTAGGTAGTTATAGTTAGGGCCTAGTTTCCATAGGAAGAGCATTTTTGGGGGGTCATTGGTCAAGGGGTGGTCGAGATAAAAGGTGGGTCCTAAAACGTGTTTTCTCCATGTTAATTTCCACAGGAAACTTTAGACAAGGCTACAGGTCGAGCGGGTGAACGGAATTACCACAAATTTGGCAGGGAGAAGGGTCTTGGTCTAGAAATGACACTTTTGTTTATTTGGTGTAAATACGTTCAGTAGTTTTGGAGACATATTGAAAATTACAGATATCAATATTTGGGAATTCTGCCATCTGATTGGCTGCGGCGTTACGAGTATGAGCTTGCTGCTTATTGGTTGCAAGCGCTGCGAGTGGTTGCAACTAAAAAGTGTCAGTCGCCATTTTGTGATTCCGTTGAAGCGAGTAAGGGGAAAAAAGGCTGAAAAAAGTAGGAAATGAGGGAAGGAGCACTGTAACCTCTGTGGGGGAGTGCGAAACGAAGTAGTCACTCTTACCGGTCTTAAAGTGCGGTGTTGCTCAGAGTGACATGGTGCTGAGATAATATGCTGCTACACTCGGGTATGAAATCGAGAGCCTAAACCGTGAGGTCATTGCTGTAAAGTGATGTGCTATGGTCTTTGCAGCATACGTGTGCAAGTAGTGTTAGTAGGCGTTTACACCATACAGGGAGTGGGAAGCGAACTATTGAACCCGATCGTGCGTTTATACTATACCGAAGCGGGAAGCGAAGTACTCACGCCTACCGGTGTGAAGACTCAGGGAATCAGGGAATCTAACCAAGGTGATTGCTGTGAAGGGATGGGCTCTGGTTTCTGTAGTATACGTGTGCAAGTAGTGTTAGTAGGCATTTATACCATACAGGGAGTGGGAAGCGAACTACTGACCGCTGCCTTGTGTTACAATACCGGAAGCAAAGCACTCAAGCCTACCGGTGTGAAGACTTGGGGATCAAAGCGAGCTGATTGCTGTAAAGTGATGGGCTCTGGGCTCTGTAGGATACTAGCCGCTGTAGTATAACTGTAGTGTTAGTATGCGTTTATAGTATACTAGCAGCCCGTCCCGACGTTGTCCGGGTATGAATTGCTGCCGGCCAGTAGTATATTGTTTTGTAGGATTTCGTTTTGATAGCATTTCTTATCTATGACAGGCCTGTGACACGCGCCGAATCACAGTGCACTGCTGATGCACTTAAGAGTGCGCGTTCTGTAGTGTGTGAACTCGAATTTCCCTACTTTATTTTTCCTTGCAATATTACATAGCGCGAACTCGACAACATGGCATGAGCACAATTTACATTACAGAAGAACACATTCATTTGTGGTATGCACGGGGAGACAAAGCGATTTGCCTGGAATCACAGGATGTTGAGCTGATGCCGAGCTTCGAACGTAGCTCCCCAGCTCTAAAGATCACAATTCTAGAACTTGTGGCGGGAGGTGTGTCTAAAAGTGTATGTCAGTGCTGGCCATCAATGAGAGAGACCTGTGCATTTTTCAAATCGGTGGTGAAAAAATATGACTATGTTGCTGGAGATGTGGGCCGCCGTGCCACCAATGTACTTACCGGGAGAGGGTAAACACCCATTTTTCCGCAACTTTCTTTCCCCATACCATCACTCCGCATACTTTCATTACGAAAGTACCATGACTCCGCAATGCCATTATAACGCATGGCATTACATTTTATATGCTTTTACCACGCATACATTTACAACGAAATTCGTTGTAAATGCATGAATGGTAAAAGCATGTTTTTTTTAATGTTTGGATAAGGTAAGTATGGGTATAGGGATATATGTTTTGGGGTACTGAGGTATATGTTTTGGGGTGTTTGGGTATTTTAAGGGTTCAGATATAGTTTTGGGTTATGGGGTACAGGGGTAGTTTTAGGGTTTAGGGATAGGTATGGGTTTTGGGGTACAGGGGTATTTTTAGGGTTCAGGGCTAGGTTTGGGTTTTGGGGTATAGGGGTATTTTTAGGGTTCAGGGGTAGGTTTGGGTTTTTGGGTACAGGGGTATTATAAGGGTTCAGGGCTAGGTTTGGGTTTTGGGGTACAGGGGTATTTTTACGGCTCAGGGCTAGGTTTGGGTTTGTGGGTACAGGGGTATTTTAGGGTTCAGGGGTAGGTTTGGGTATTGGGGTACAGGGTTGTTTTTATGGTTCAGGGCTAGGTTTGGGTTTTGGGGTACAGGGGTATTTTTAGGGTCCAGTGGTAGGTTTCGGTTTTGGGGTACAGGGGTATTTTAAGGGTTCAGGGCTAGGTTTGCGTTTTGGGGTACAGGGGTATTTTAGGGTTCAGGGGTAGGTTTGGATTTTGGGGTACAGGGGTATTTTTAGGGTTCAGGGCTAGGTTTGGGTTTTGAGGTACAGGGGTATTTATAGGGTTCAGGGCTAGGTTTGGGTTTGGGGTACAGGGGTATTTTTAGGGTTTGGGGTTAGGTTTGGGTTTTGGGGTACAGGGTAAATTTATAGGGTTAAGATGGGTTAGTGTTTAAGGGTGTTGGGGTAATTTAAGGAGTAAGGGTGGGTTTTGATTATGGGGTGCAGGGGTATTTAAAGGGAGCAGGGTGGACACCCGGAGCTGGAATGTACAGAACCTGTGAAGAAAAAACAATGAAATATTGGGCACCACGCTCGTTTTTTTTCCGTAATCCCGTGCCCCGCACATGCCCACGCCCCCGCCCCCAGCACACAATATGAGACATGGCATGAAGGGCGGAACATACCACGCGCCCCCAGCATTTGTCACGCCCCCAGCACACGCCCACAGCACAATGCAGACACGCCCACAAGGGACTACTTTGCTGGCACAGTTCTTTTACCTTTTAAATGTATATGGTGGGCGTCTGCATAGCCTATGTCCTTCTGCTGCAACTGCCCTTTCCAACGCTGTATTGGGTGTTGTGATTGGTGCTGTGGTTCCTGAGATTACCCGCCTCAAAGTTTTGGGCTCTCTCTTTATTATATTAGTATAGATAGGGAGTGGGTAGCAAACTACTTTCTCCAACTGGTCTGAAGACTCGGGGATTAAACCGTGAGCCTAAATCGTGAGCTCATTGCTGTAAAGTGATGTGCTCTGGGCGCTGTAGTATACCTGTGGAAGTAGTGTTAGTTTGCGTTTATACAATAAAGGTGGGAAGTGAACTACTCACCTGTACCGGTCTCAAGACTTTTGGATGAAAGCATGAGCTCATTGCTGTAAGGTCATGTGCTCTGTGTAGTATTCCAATGTTAGTCATAGTAGAATATTAGTATGTCATTCTACTAGAATGTAAGTATATAATGTTAGAATGTAGGGCTGTCATGAGGGGAACCTTGGGGAATTTGTACACGGTGCTGGAGAAGATGATTGCCTTGCTGTCTGCTCCTGTTGGTGGGTGTTTAAGGTGTCTTGTTTTCCTGCAATAAATCTACTTATCGGATCCACTGCTGTATGCCTCTTCACTACATAAATTTGGCGAAGAGCGGGAGAAGGTAAAAAGAAGGCAGCACTCACCAATATTTCAAAGTTGCTTATGTTGGTCTGAAGACCAGTTTTCTTCGTGTAGCTGTTTCTACTCATCCCAGGGTCGTTGGCTCATTGAACTATGTCATCCGACCTCTGGTAGGATTGATATTTTTAGATTTTGCACTTCCTCTGCCTCTTCACTACACCTTGGTCACTGTACTACACGTGTGTAAGCAGTGTTAGTATGCATTTATACTAATCAATGCATCATGTTCCTAGGGAGCGCGACCTCCCAGGGGCAGCTCATACAATTTCCCGGGGTGTGCATCTGCAGGAAATGTATGTTTACTATTAGAGGGCAGGTGCATGGCATACACTCTGTGATAGCAAATCGTTGTTTGACAAGTTGAAGCGAGGGGAGGAAAAACTTGTATCGCTTTAAATGAGCGTATCCGGAAAAAAATTAAAGAGAAGCGATGTCTCACCCGTTTATTTAAATGAGGTCCCTGGTGGGTAATGTTCTGCAGCCAATCCTATTATTATATTGCGGGGTGTTTGTAGGACTGGGGATCTTAATGTCACAGGGAAATTAGGCGCAAGAGGGCACTGAGATGTTTGGCAGCCTAGGGCATCGCCACCTTCCCGGGTATTGTTTACTAATTGTTAGGGGGGCTTCGAGGCCAACTGAAGTCCGGGATCACCACCCTCCAGGGCTTTACTTAAATATGCAGTGTGGGCCTCGGCCGTCCCTGAAGCCTCCGTGGTCCTAGGCAGTGCCTTATTGGTTCTGTTATCACATGGGCAGTACTAATGGTGTTATAAAGTGAAACGCGCATAGAACTCTTGCAGTTGTAGTATTACGTAGGCTTCATTTATGTAATAGTCTGTTGGTTTATATTTGTAGGTGCACCGCAAAATTACAAATGTTTTCCATCATAATCTCCTATAAACAGACGATTTTCACAATAAATTACAGACAAGTGTTATCAGAAAAAGAAGACCTATACATTCACTTATTTATTGGAAAAAAATAACCTTTATTAAAACAACACAAATAAATGGAAACGCAAGTTTATTAGAACAAACAACAGTATAACATGAAATACGTGGGTGGGACTCCTCCGAAAGCAGCATCAAAACCTGCAAGAAAAAAATGAAACATAAGTATGTGTGCCATGTGGAAAAGGAAAAGAAAGGTAGTCCGAATGAAAGGAAGATAGTGAGAACGGGAGGGAGAGGGAGTGGGTGGATGGGAGAAGGTTAGGGAGAGTCAAAAGAACAGAGGGAGGAAGATACAGAGCGTCGGCCTACTGCACCCAGCCCTCAGTGTTTACCTCCCGTTTGTCTAGGAAGCTGGGGTCCGCGAGAAAGAGTGTGGTCCAGCAAGTCCTTAAAATGAAACATATGAATGAGGCCAGAGATTACATTATTAGCTAGGGGAACATCGCTTGCCTGCACCTGTGCACCCAGGGTGCTGCATCCCAGCACCTTCCCCCACACTGTGCTCAATTGTATGTCCTACGCACCCAGGCTTCACTGCTCACCTGCCACCATTGTTGGGTGCAGAGACGTGTTGGTGCAAGCTCCGAGTCTGGGGTACCTTTGTAGGGTGGGAAAGCAGGTCTCCGGTTGGGGACGGTGTTGTGATACCACAATGGAAGGCATCAGAATGCCAAGGCATCATGATGGGGTGAGCACCCATTCCGCCCATTTTGGCTCAATCAATTCAGTGTCTGAAAAGGGAGAAATCATTTAATGGTGGAAACGTCTGGAGGTAAATGAAGGTTTATTTCAAGCTTAATAGAAAACAGCAGTTGAGTGCATCCTTTGTTTTTGAAGTACGATCTATCAACTGTTAATGGTAATCATGGTTCAAAGAGGAGTTGGAGTGCACGAGAATACAGTAGGTTAAATATTAATATGTTATGCCAACGTTTACATACAAAGAAATGCTAGAAGCATAATGTGCTTGTGTAATGCAGTGGCGAAAGCCTGTGTGCATGTACACTTAGTAATGAGCTCACTGCAGTGCCCTAAAAGCCAACGCAACATGTCTGTAGGGCAGCGCTGCCCGCTGGCTCTGGCCTAAGGCACAGTCCAGCCAGTCCTTAAAATGAGACAGAGACGAGACTGAATCTGGTCAGAGATCACATCATTACGCATGGCAACATCGCTTGTTCGCACCTGCGCACCCAGACTGATGCACCCCACTCCTCCCTCAGCACTGCGCTCTACATGTGTCTGTAGGGTAGCGCTGCCTGCTGGCTCAGGCCTACAGTACGGTCCAGCAGGTTGGGAAAATGAGACAGAGATGTGACTGAATGATGTCAGAGATCACATCATTACGGACAGCCACATCGCTTGTTCACACCTACGCACCCAGGCTGATGCACCTAACTCCTCCCACAGTATGACCAGAGATTAGATTATTAGCTACGGGAACATCCCTTGCCTGCACCTGTGCCCCCAGGCTGCTGCACCATAGCACCTTCCCCCACACTGTGCTCAATTGTAGGTCCTTCACACCGAGGCTTCACTGCTCACCTGCCACCTTCGGAGTGTCCAACGACGTGCCAGTGCAAGCTCGAAGTCCGGGGTACTTTTGTACAGTGGGAGAACAGGTCTCCAGTCGGGGACAGTGTCTTGATACCGCGATGGAAGGCATCAGAATGCCCAGGGCATCATTACGGATTGAGCACCAGCTCTGCCCATTTTGGGTCAATAAATTCAGTGTCTGAAAAGGGAGAAATGTGTGGAGGTAAATGAAGGTTTATTTCAAGCTTAATAGAAAACACCGGTTGAGTGCATCCTCCGTTTTTGAAGTACGATCTACCAACTGATAGTGGTAGTCGTTGTTCAAGGAGGAGTTGAAGTGCACAAGAATGCACAAGGTTAAATAATAAAATGGTATACCAACGTTCACAGACAAAGGAGCAGAGCGCATGCCAGAGGCATAATGTGCACGTGTAATGCAGTGGTGGAAGCCTGTGTGTATGTACACTTAGTAATGAGCTCACTTCAGTGCCCTAAAAAACAACGCAATGTGTCTATAGGGCAGCGCTGCCCGCCTGCTGAGGTCTACAGTATGGTCCAGCAGGTCCTTAAAATGAGACAGACATGTGACTGAATGAGGTCAGAGATCACATCATTACGCTTGGCAACCTCGCTTGTTCGCACCTGCTCACTCAGGTTTATGCACCCCACCCCTACCGCAGCACTGGGCTCAACAGTTGTCTGCAGCGCAGCGCTGCCCGGTGGCTCAGGCCTACAGTACGGTCCAGCAGGTCTTTAACCCCTTTGCTGCTAGGCCTTTTCCCCTCCTGTGCTAAGCCTTTTTTTGGCTATTTGGGGTAGTGTGCGCTTAGGCCCCTGTAACTTTTTGACCACATAAGGTATCTTATTTTGCGTCCATTTTTTCCAACATCATGGGGATTCTAAAGGTACCCAGGGTTTGTAGATTCCCTTTCAGAAAAATGGGAAAAGCGGGCTACAAATGAAAGCCTCTGGGTTTTTCCCTGCAAATGCTTTCAAAAAAGTGTTTGTGGGGCTGAAATTACCATTTTCCCAGCTTTTAGGAAATGACAGTCTTTTGTCAGAGAATCAACATTTTTTACACAGTTTTGGCATTTTTCTGGGACATAGCCTATTTTTACTATTTTTAGTGCTTTAAACCTCCTTCCAGTTCGTGGTACAAATGAGTATGAAAGAAACAATGGATCCTGGAAGGCTATACATTTTTGAAAAGTAGAAAGCATTTTGAATTCAGAAAGGGGTCATTTGTGTAGATCCATTAAGGTTTCTTTATAGAAACTAACAGTTAAATATTGGAAAAATTGAAAATTAGTTGAAAACAACAGCCTTTTATGTCAACGTTTTCACCTGTAACTTCTTGTAATTATGGCAGCTCTTTGAAAGCAATATACCATTGCATCCGCTGCACCGTCCTAGTTGTGGGGATAATTAGGACTTTTAGGTTCACCAAGAAGCAGACAAACCCAGAGTTAAAAACTGAGTAGCAGTTTGCAATGGCTTTTTATTATGTACCGGGTATATAGCAATTATTGTGCAAAAATATATACATGGAAAAATCGGTATGAAAGACACCTATGTATTTCTGAAATGGGTACAAATTATAGAGTTTAGAAATAGTACATATTTTCACATTTTCAAAATTGGGAATACTCATACTAGCATGAGAATTATTTGTCATTTTTCAGAATTACTTCTTTGTTACACAATGTCTTTCATTTGGAAGGCAGAAATGCATCAAAACTCAATAGTTATAACAGTTGCTTTACATATATGAATTACCCTAAGTCTCCCAATAAAAATCGTACCTCACTTGTGTGGGTAGACATATTGTCCACGACTGAAAAGGGCTCAAAACCCATCGTAAACACACCACATTTTCACAATGAAAATGTACCCTTTTTTTGCGAAGTGTATAGCTGTTGTTTTTTAACCCTAGCTCTGCCGGCACCTAGGGAAACCTAGTAAACGCATACATATTTGGAAACTAGACAACCAGGGAAATCAAGGATGGGGTGATTTTACTGTCCGCCACCATGTTCTGTTACCCAAAATCCCTTGCAAGCCTAAAACAATGTCAAGAAAGGCACATTTTCCCCACATTTCTGTGGTGGAAAGTTCTGGAATCTGCGTGGATCCACAAATTTCTACTCACCCCGCGTTCCCCAAAGTCTTCTGAGAAAAATGGTACCTCACTTGTGTGGGTCGGCCTAGTGCCTGCGAGAGGAAACGGCGCAAAACGCAACGTGGTTGCACCTCAATTTCGCAGTGAAAAATGACCCTTTTTTTGCAAAGTTCCTAGCTGTAGTTTTTGAACCCTAGCTCTGCCGGCACCTAGGGAAACCTAGCAAACCTATACATTTCCGAAAACTAGACACCCAGGGAAATGCAGGATTGGGTGAATTGACTGCCTCCCACCAGGTTCTGTTACCCAGAAACCCGTGCAAATCTAAACATTTGTCAAAAAAAACACATTTTCTACACATTTCTGTGGTGGAAAGTTCTGCAATCTGCATGTATCCACAAATTTCCTTCCACCCCACGTTTCCAAAAGTCTTCCAAGAAAAATGGTACCCCACTTATGTGGGTTGGCCTAGTGGCTGCAACAGGAAACGGCGCAAAACGCAACGTGGTCGCACCTCAATTTTGCAGTGAAAAATGACCCTTCTTTGGCAAAATGCCCATCTGTTGTTTTTTAACCCTAGCTCTGGTGGCACCTAGGGAAACCTAGCAAACCTATACATTTTTGAAAGGTAGACTCCCAGGAGAATCCAGGATGGGGTGACTTGACTGCCTCCCACCAGGTTCTGTTACCCAGAAACCCTTGCAAACCTTACAAAATTGTGAAAAAAACAAATTTTCTCCACATTTCTGTGGTGGGAAGTTCTGGAATCTGCTTGGATCCACACATTTCTACCAACCCCGTGTTCCCCAAAGTCTTCTGAGAAAAATGGTACCTCACTTGTGTGAGTCGGCCTAGTGCCCGCGACAGGAAACGGCACAAAACGCAAGGGGGTCACACCTCAATTTCGCAGTGAAATATTACCCTTTTTTGGCAAAGTGCCTAGCTTTAGCTTTTTAACCCTAGCTCGCCGCACCAAGGGAAACCTAGCAAACCTATACAATTTTGAAAACTAGACACCCAGGGAAATTCAAGATGGGGTAACTTGACTGCATACCACCAGGTTCTGTTACCCAGAATCCCTTGCAAACCTAAAAAAGTATCAAAAAAACAAATTTTCCCCACATTTCTGTGGTGGAAAGTTCTGGAATCTGCGTGGATCCACAAATGTCCACCCACCCCGCGTTCCCCAAAGTCTTCTGAGAAAAATAGTACCTCACTTGTCCTGGTCGGTCTAGTGCCCGCGACAGGGTACGGCACAAAACGCAACATGGACACACCTCAATTTTGCAGTGAAAAATGACCCTTTTTTGGCAAAGTGCCTAGCTGTAGGTTTTGAACCATAGGTCTGCCGGCACCTAAAGCAACCTAGCAAACCTATACATTTTTAAAAACTAGACACCCAGGGGAATCCAGGATATGGTGACTTGACTGCCTCCCATCACGTTCTGTTACCCAGAATCCCTTGCAAACCTAAAAAATTGTCAAAAGAATCACATTTTCCCAACATTAAAGTGGTGGAAAGTTCTGGAATCTGTGTGGATCCACAAATTTCCACATACCCCGCGTTCCCCAAAGTCTTTGGAGAAAAATGGTACCTCACTTGTGTGGGTCGGCCTAGTGCCCGCAACAGAAAACGTTGCAAAACGCAACGTGGTTACACCTCAATTTCGCAGTGAAAAATTACTCTTTTTTTGCAAAGTGCCTAACTGTAGTTTTTGTACCGTAGCTCGGCCGGCACCTAGAGAAACCTAGCAAACCTATACATTTTTTAAAACTAGGCACCCAGAGGAATTCAGGATGGGCGGACTTGACTGCCTCCCACCAGATTCTGTTACCCAGAATCCCTTGCAAACCTAAATCATTGTAAAAAAAACACATTTTCTCAATATTTCTGTGGTGGAAAGTTCTGGAATCTGCGTGGACCGGCAAATTTCCTCCCACCCAGCATTCCCCCAGGTCTCCCAATAAAAATGGTACTTGCGTGGGTGATTTAGAGTATAGCACCGAGAATTCTAAGCGCTACATTTAAAAAAAAAAATAGGTTTTTAGCCAGTTCTGCTTTGGACACCCACATAAGTGAGGTGTCCTTTTTCCCAGGACACTAAGGGGAACGCTGTGGGGTTGTAAATTTGTGCCGGCACGGTGATTCCACACACAAATATGTGGAAAATGTGTTTTTTTCAGCTAAATTTGAGGTTTGCATGGCATTCTAGGTAGGAAAACGTGGGAGATCCATGCAAGCCACACCTCATTAGACTCCTCCGGGTGTCTAGTTTAAAAAAATGTTTGGGTCTGATACTTTCCCAAGATGGCCGCCGAGCCGGGGCCAAAATTTCAGGTGCCCCCCCAAAACCAGGTAGTTTTGCTATAGGTAATTTTGAAGTCTCCACAGTACGATTTGGGTCATTTCCTGTTGCAGCCACTTTGCCTACCCACGCGAGTGAGGTATATTTTTAATGGGGAGACCTGAACTTTCCCACACAGAAATTTGAGAAAAAAGTGATTTCTTTTTAGCTAAATTTGAGGTTTGCAGGGGATTATGGGTAGGAAAACGGGGGACCCACGCATGCCATACCTCGCTAGACTCCCCTGGGTGTATAGTTTTCAGAAATGTTTGGATTTTGTAGTTTCCCAAGGTGGCCACAGAGTCCGGGGCCAAAAACTCAGGTGATCCCCTTGCGAAACCAGATTGTTTTGTGATAGGTCATCTTGATGTTGCCTCAATAGGTTTTGGGCCCTTGCATGTCGCGGGTACTTGACCCACCCACGCGAGTGAGATATAATGTTTATCGGGAGACCTGGGGAAATGCTGGATGGGATGAAATTTGTGGATCCACGTAGATTACGGGAACTTTCCCACACAGAAATTTGAGAAAAAAGGGATTTTTTCAGCTAAATTTGAGTTTGCAGGGGATTCTGGGTAGGAAAACGTTAGGGGACCCACACAAGCCATACTGCGCTAGACTCCCCTGGGTGTCTAGTTTTCAGAAATGTGTGGGTTTGGTAGGTTTCCCTAGATGGCCGCCAAGCCTGGGGCCAAAAACTCATGGGACCCCCCCCTTGCAAAACCAGGTTGTTTTGTGTTAGGTAATTTTGATGTCGCCTCAATAGGTTTTTGGCCCTTGCCTGTCGCGGGCACTAGGCCTACCCACTAAAGTGAGGTAGCATTTTTCTCGGAAGGCTTTGGGAAACATGGGGTGGGTGGAATTTTGTGGATCCACACAGATTCCAGAACTTCCCAACACAGAAATGTGAGGAAAATTTGTTTTTTTGGACAAATGTTTAGGTTTGCCAGGGATTCTGGGTAACAGAACCTGGTGAGTGCCAGTCAAGTCACCCCATTCTGGATTTTCCTGTGTGTCTGGTTATTAAAAATGTACAGGTTTGCTAGGTTTCTCTATGTGCCGGCTGCGCTAGGGCCCAAAATCCACAGGTAGGCATTTTGCCTAAAACCAATCTGTGCCTAGTCGGCTTTCTGCCACCCTGGGGGGGATTTCTGGGGTGGGGTTGCCAGGATATGCCCCCAAGGGGGGCAGAAACACTGTGGCTAATTTTATATGGGGGGTGGGGGCATTGGTATGCCCATTCTGGGCAGCCCCCACCCCCACACATAAAAAAAGCCAGCGTAATCTTTGGCGTCAAGTGGGCTTTTTACCCCCGGGGGGGCAGATTGGGGGCTACTGCCCCCATCTTCCCTCCAGGGGGAGCAGAAAGGCTGTAATTGTTGCGGGTGGGGAGTGGGGCATTGGCATGCCCGTTTTGGGCAACCCCATTCTAATAAAAATGTGCCCAAAAAAATCTAAGCTGTCTAGTGGGTTATTTGCCTGCCCCCGGGGGGCAGATTGGGGGCTACAGCCCCATCTGCCCCCGGGAGGGGCAGGAAGGCTGTAATTTTAATGGGGAGGGGGTGGGGGCATGGACATGCCCGTTTTGGCAGCCCCCACCCAAATTCATATTTGTCCCAAAAAATTATCTGGTGACTAGTGGGTTTTTTGCCCCACCCAGGGGTGCGTATTGGGGGCTAATGCCCCATATGTCCCCAGGGGGGCAGAAAGCCTACTAGATACCAGGGATTTTTTAGCACATTTTAATTAGGGTGGGGTCTGCCCAAAACGGGCATGCCAATGCCCACACCCTAATAAAAATTTACCAAAAAAAATCCTTGGTGTCTAGTGGGCTTTTTGCCCCCCCCCAGGGGAGGGCATGTTGGGGGCTACTGCCTCATCTGCCCCCAGGGGGGCAGGAAGGCTGTAATTTGTGCGGGGAAGGCGATGGGGGCATGGGCAAGCCCGTTTTGGGCAGCCCCACCCAAATTCAAAATTTCCCCCAAAAAATCACTGGCGTCTAGTGGGCTTTTTGCCCCCCCGGTGGGGTAGAATGGGGGGTAATGCCCCATCTGCCCCCGGGGGGGCAGGAAGGCTGTAATTTTTGTGGGGGAGAGGGTGGGGGCATGAGCCCGTTTTGGGCAGCCCACCCTATTTCAAATTAGCCCCCCAAAAAATCCCTGTGGTACAAAAGGGGGTGGTGATGGACGGAGCATCCGAACCAATCAACACTCACACCCAGTCAAAAGATCTGGGTTTGATCCATCACCGTTCTTTAGCCCACTCTGCCACCCCAGTTCATACATGGCTATATGCAAATCAATCTGACCCTGTGCCTCATGGGAACAGTCCAGCCTGAACTGCCAAGCCATGCCTTCACTGGACCGAAACAAGCTTCCGAGGACCGGTTTCTGGCATTCCAGCCGTCTTCAGCCCGGCTTACTTGAATCCAGTGGCAAAGTGAGCAAGGGACTCATGTCTGAGCATACCCTGCCACACTTATGGTGGCCAAAGCGGCACAAAAGGGGGTGGTGATGGACGGAGCATCCGAACCAATCAAACACTCACACCCAGTCAAAAGATCTGGGTTTGATCCATCACCGTTCTTTAGCCCACTCTGCCACCCCAGTTCAGACATGGCTATATGCAAATCAGTCTGACCCTGTGCCTCATGGGAACAGTCCAGCCCGAACTGCCAAGCCATGCCTTCCCTGGACCGGAAACAAGCTTCCGAGGACCGGTTTCTGGCATTCCAGCCGTCTTCAGCCCGGCTTCCTTGAATCCAGTGGCAAAGTGAGCAAGGGACTCACGTCTGAGCATACCCTGCCACACTTATGGCGGCCAAAGCGGTACAAAAGGGGGTGGTGATGGACGGAGCATCCGAACCAATCAAACACTCACACCCAGTCAAAAGATCTGGGTTTGATACATCACCGTTCTTTAGCCCACTCTGCCACCCCAGTTCAGACTAGTTTTAAATCACTCAAGGGGAACAAAGGGATAGTCGCATAATTTTTATGCTATGTGGGTCTACACTAAGGCATTACAACAGGAGACGCTCGCTGCCCCATGGAGGAGAGGTGGCTACAGCCGTTCACCTAGCAGCCGCCATGTTCCTCCCTCGGGATTTAAAACTAAAACTAAAACTGAAACGTACCGAGCGGCGAGGAAGCGGAGTGAGGCTGTGTGGCAGGAGATATGCCCCCAGATCCGGCGTGTCTCCTGTTTCTCCTGTGGTGAGCAGCTTGATGCGAGAGGTCAGCGAGGGTGGCGTCTGGGTGAATCGGTGCAGGCTGTGGGAGGAGGCGGCCAAGCAGAGGAAGAGGCGCGACTCCGCTCTGTTGGCGTTCCGGGTCAGTGGAGGCAGAGCCAGCGGCAGCATCTTCGGTGCGGCGGCGGCGTGGGAGGCATCGGTGGAAACCGCAAGTAGCCCAAAGTGCTGGTATCACCGCTGTGCAGGTGCTAAGAAGGAGGGCTGCGAGGAGGCAAGGAGGAGGCTAGGGGGGATTGTACACATGTAAGTGCGAGTGGCGATCCTATCCCTAGCACCTCTCAGCTTAGTGCGAACAATTTCCCTGACGCCCTGGTAAGCTGTATGGAAGCAGAGGGTGGAGGTGATAAGGGTACGGGCGGTGAAGGGGGAACGGAAAGTACTGGCCGCATAGAGGAGAATCAAAACCCCATGAAAATAAACAGGTATACGCTAAGAGCCAGGACAGTGTTTGATAGTGTCAAGGAAAAACCTGTTTACCCCCCACGAGTTTCACCTCCTATCTTGGAAGTAAGGGAACGTACAAGGAAGGGGAGAGCAAAGCAGAATACCTCTGAAGAGTATTTAAGTGCAAAAAACATTAAAAGTCGGGGGAAAAATAAGGTAGTCAAACCAGTAGAGGCTAGTATCAGTCACCCCCTCACTTAAATCCTATTATAAGGTAATGTCTAACACCACCACTACTTCTACTCCCTCTACCTCTATCTTTGCCCCCGTAATTAGTGGTATCCCTTTGAGCACTCAGCCCACTCAGGTTGCACAACATTTACAGTCTTTTCAGCCTGCCCAGTGCACTAAGGTCACACAGTCCCTGCCTTTACCCCTACAGAACACTCACCCGATCTTAGCTATCCAGGAATCAAGCGACACGCTGGTACCAACACAGGGAGGTGTGGTAGGGAACAGCATAGATAATCATATTGATCAAGAGGCTGTGGTGACAGTGCATCCGGATATCGGTTTGACCAATCGATTTTCTGTACTAGAGATGGATGGATTAAGTAGTATGCAGGTCTTAAGCGAAACGGACAGTAGTACACGTATACTGAATATGCCACAATCTACCCCTACAACCTCCCTTGGCCAAACAGGCAAAGAGCTTGCTATGGATAACACTGCTAAATCTGAGGCAACAACGGGTACACTGGCCGATATATTATTGGCTATGAAGGACGAAATAACTAGCAGATATACAGTCTCGGAAACTAACCAAGCTGAGCTGGCTAATAGATTTTCAGTTTCTGAGGCTAACCAAGCAGCAATAAAAGCTTCATGTGAGGAGCTGACTAAGAGGGTGGATGAGGTCACACTCAGGACTGAGGCAGTGGAGTTGGAACTCCCCAAGATCAAGGAGGCGTTAAGTACCACTGAAGCCGAGGTCATTAACCCCTTCCATGCTTATGACAGAACGGTTCCGTCATGAGCGACGGTTGAGCTGAGCTCATGACAGAACCGTTCCGTCATCGTTCCATTGGCTCAATGGAACGTTCAGCACAGCGCAGGAATCTGCGCCGCGCTGAAGCGGTTAAGCTGTCAGCTCAGAATATGGAGCTAAAAGAGGACATCGATCGGTTGGAAAACTATTCACGCCGAAACAACTTAAGAATACTGAATGTGCCGGAAGCCATGGAAGGGGGCGATATAAAGGGGTTCGTAATATCCCTACTGAAGGGGACAGTACTAAAGGATTCATCGGGGATGGACTTGATTCATGACATACAAAGGGTGCACCGAGACCCCTTCAGGAGAAACCCCGCTAAACAAAAGCCCAGGAAGATCCGGGTGAATTTCTTGACCTACTCCATAAAAGAGCAGATTCTCTCCGCCGCATTAAAAGAGGGCTCCATACACTTTAACAGCTCTAATCCCTTTACCTTCCATATAAAATCGGACATATCACATATCACCGCTTCAAAACAGTGGGAGTTGGGTAAAAGGATGGAGGTGCTGAATAGCTTAGGAGCCAAGGCGCAGCTGAAATTTCCAACACAGTTGAGAGTGATGTGGGACAATAAAATGCACTTGATCAGGTCAGGGGAAGAATCAGACGTCCTTATTGCTAAGATACGGGTCAGTAAAGGGGGTCAGGAGGGGAAATAAAATAAAGACAGTGGGTCTTCTACTAAAAATGATGTGGGATCAGCAGGAAAAAGTGTACGGTAAAATTTGAAATTGTTACGGTTGCTCCATGGGGGGAGAAGGAAGGCTAAATAGGCTTTTTCCTATTAGTAGGGAGGGTTCCTCTGGAGCGGAGGGGCACAGGGTAGAGGGGGGGGACAGGGTAGGTAGGGGGGCACTTGGTGGGGGAGCAGTGGGAAAAAAGAAAAAAATTCATCCTCATCTAAACCTTCGTATAGCCTTAGTAATTTTTTGTTTCAAACCCAGACAATGTCATTTAGTAGGAATAGAGGAATATGGCTGGTATGACATTAAGGAATAAAGGGATTACATTTGTTTCTTGGAATGTCAATGGGTTGAGGTGCCCCCAGAGACAGAGGTTAATTCTTAAGCATCTAGAATTGTCAACCGCACAAGTATGTTTGCTACAAGAAACGCATCTGAGTTGGGAAGAGAGCACCGCAGTCTTCTCCAAGGTTAATTGGGTAAAGTCTTTCAGTGCCTCAAGCCAGACAGCACAAAACCGAGGGGTTGCAATACTAATTAAACAAGGAACTCCCTGTATTATAGGAAAAGAACAATCAGACACCTCTGGTAGATGGTTGACTGTTTGTTTGGCATTCGAAAACTCTGAGATGGTCTGTGCCTCTTTTTATGGCCCAAACACGGATGATCCGTCATATATTCACAAACTACAATCTGTGTTGATGTTGGAACCTCCACCACACGTGATAGGAGGAGATTTTAATGTGTTGATGGATCCTCTAAAGGACAGATCCAATTTAAGTCACTATAAAGGAGCTGTGAAGGTGCGTCGGGCATTAGTCAATATGATGCACGATATGGATTTAGTCGATTTGTGGAGCGAGATAAAGGGAGACCAGAAGGGTTTTACGTTTCATAGCAAGAAGTACTGTCATTCTTCCAGGATCGACTATATATTTATGGATAGAGGATCTATAGGCAATCTAGGGGCGATCCTAGTCCTCCTGAGTCACTTGTCCGATCACGCGCCTTTACAAGTGGTATATCAGATTAAGGAGGCACAACGGCAAGCATCTAGGTGGACGCTTAACAGGGCGAATTTATTAGACCCCGATGTGATTGCCGCGGTGCAGGCCCCTTCTTTGGAGTTCTTTGCATTGAACTCAGGCTCCACAACACCTGATGTAGTATGGGACGCCTATAAGGCCTGGTCAGGGGGAAACTCCACGGAATTATTTGTTATAAGAACAAGTCTGAAGCGGAGGTATTAAAGAACATCGAGGGGAAGATAAGTGGCTTGGAGAGAGAAAGGGATGAAGTTAGTAACGGAGACCAAGAGCAACTCATTCGGATCTCGGGCAAGCTTGAAGAGGCAAGATCAGAATATAGAGGGAAATTGGAGGCTAAGTGCAGGGCACAGTGGGTTGCGAGAGGGATGCAGAACTTTGAGTATGGGGAGAAGGTGGGTGCTCTACTGGCCTGGAAAGCCAGGTCTGACCGAGTCAGAAATGATATTAAGGAACTTAACATCAACGATAGCGGGGAAGTCTCTAATAAGATCGAGGACATACAGACCTGCCTTCTATCCATGTTCTCAGAGCTGTATAGAGAAGATCTGGCCCCCCAGTTGAGTTCGATACAGACATTCCTTAGAAGTAAAAAACTACCAGTACTCTCAGAAGAAAGTAAAAACATCTTAGATGCCCCTTTTACGTTGGAGGAGATAGCTGCTCAGATTACGAAATCAAAGAACAAAAAAGCTGCGGGTTCAGATGCACTCCCGAGTGAAATATATAAACATCTTAAGAATGAGTTGTTAGAAGCAGCGGGGGACACTTTTAATTCAATTTATAGTTTAACAGGGAAGGTCCCTAATACATGGAATAGTCCTGATTTTAAAACCTGGTAAGGACCCAAAAAAGGCTGATTCCTACCGCCCAATCTCCCTGCTAAATGCAGATTATCAGATCTTTATGGGTATTTTAGCAGGGAGATTTCCTACATTAACACCAAAGTTAATACACCCGGACCAGAAACGGTTCGTTGTAGCGAGATACATCAAGGAACAAACGCAGCTCCTGATCGGCAACATAGACCTGGCCATTCAGAGGACAGAGCCCAAGGCGGCCAAGGCTTTTGACAGAGTCTGCTGGGCATATTAATGGGAGGTCCTGAGAGTCATGGGGTTTGGTCCAGTCTTTATACAAACTCTGCAAAATTGCTACCAAGGTGCCACTGCTCGAATGCTTCTAAATTGGGCCCTGACGGAGAATTTTAATATTCAGAGGGGAACTAGGCAGGGGTGCCTGATATCACCCCTCCTGTTCAATTTATATGTGGAACCATTAGCCCAGATGCTCAGATTGGATGACTCAATAGTTCCATTTAGATCAGAACAATACAGCTCAAAAATAGCCCTATACGCTGATGATCTGATATTGTATACAGGGGACCCCGAGACAGCTATCCCGAGGGCGGAAGAGTGTATGTGTGAGTTTGGATTGCTCTCAGGTTTTCAGGGTTTCTTGTCAATAAAACAAAGACAGAGGTGATGTGTTGGAATATGGAGTGGTCAGGAAGAGTGAGTGTTGAGATGAGATACTTGGGGATCTATATCGTAAAAGATCTCGAAAAGATACCTGAGCTTAATATTAAGAGGGTGGTGAGGGAAATGGATAGTCTCTTTAACAGATGGAGTAATCTTCCCCTGACCATTTATGGAAAAACCAACCTGGTAAAGATGACAATCTTACCCAAGTTGTCTTATCTTTTTTCTTCAATTCCATTAACATTTGCGAGTAATAGCTTAATGAAAATACAGAGCAAAATCAGGAGTTTTCTTTGGGCCAATAAAGGGGTCCGTTTGGCATGGAAAAAACTAAGACTCAGACTAAAAAAGTCGGGTTAGCCCTTCCGGATGTAAGGCTGTATGCGGCAGCTTTCCACTTTAAAAGCATTCGGATGCTGCTGGTGAAACCGGGGGAATCAGCCTGGGGGAGGCTATTGGGTGAAATGGTGCGGGTGGAAGGAGGTGGAGAAGGTGCGGCGTTTTTGTAAAAGTTTGGGTCACCGAGGTTTTTCAAGAGGGTGCGGTTGAAGGTTTTGAGGGCAGCCCTGGAGTTATGGTATAGGCTCAGGTGCAGTTGGGTCATTGGGTACCATTCTGAAAATGCCCCAGTATGGGATGCACCAGGTACACTGGACTGTTTGAAGGATAGTTTGGCGTTGCCAATAAGAAGGGCAGGTATTGGTCTGAACTGCTGGATTCCGGGGGGATTCATTCATGGGAGTACCTAAGGGTAAAGATCGGGCCAGGACTCTCAAGATTTAAATACATGCAGTTAACATCATGGTATGAGGCAGAAAAGGGGGAGACCGGCGGGAATAGAGATATTGAAGACCCGTTGAGTTCTAACCGTCCACTTAATAAAGAAATATCTATATGGTACAACAGCTTGCTGGATGTTGAAGACCAAGCGGGAACCCCCTTCTCTGCAGTTTGGACAGATACCCCACTTGGGCCGCAAACAGACTCCTTATATGAACCATCTCTAAAGATCATGTACAGATATGTCAATCCTGCTTGTTTAAAAAAAAAAGTTTCTTTGTTATTAATAGACTTTACTATACCCCCGCAAAAATTACAAAGTTCGCCCCACACCCCGCCCCCAAATGCTCCAGGTGTGCGACACCTCTTGCAGACGATATACACATTTTCTATGAATGTCCAGCACTTGTAAAATTTTGGGCTGAGGTGGGAGATAACATACAAGACATTTTCAAAACCATTATAGAAACTAACATGTCTTTGGTGTTTTTCGGAGATGATGGACGCCTCAGCCAGACCCTTTCTCAGAAAGATAGGGGTTTATTATTGTATTTGATATTGCTGGCTAGAAGGGAGGTGTGCAAGAGGTGGAAGGACCCCCTACCCCCCCAAAGGGAAGACTGGCTCACAGCTGCATTCACCATGTCACGGTTAGAGTATGAGGGCGTGAAGGACAAGGTAACGAATATATGGCACCCTCTCGTGGACTGGGGTAAGACTTTAAGATTACTGTAAACATCATTGGTCTTATGATTACACCAGGGCCTCTTACAAAAAGAAGAGGCAGGTCGGATGACCCAAGCGAGTGCGGTAAGCCGTGGGGGCTACAGATTGAGAAGGCGGCTTCATAAGGTCCGCAGAGGCTTGAAAGGTGAGATGAGGACCAACATTTTTTTTTTAAAAACCCAGTTCAGACATGGCTATATGCAAATCAGTCTGACCCTGTGCCTCATGTGAACAGTCCAGCCCGAACTGCCAAGCCATCCCTTCCCTGGACCGGAAACAAGCTTCCGAGGACCGGTTTCTGGCATTCCAGCCATCTTCCGCACGGCTTGCTTGAATGCCCCAATCTGTCCCCCAGGTGGGGCAGAAAGTCCACTAGATGCCAGGGAGTTTTTTGTGCACATTTTAATTAGGGTGGGGTCTGCCCAAAACAGGCATGCCAATGCCACACCCTAATACAAATTTGCCTAAAAAAATCCCTGGTGTCTAGTGGGCTTTTTGCCCCCCCCGGGGGGGGCAGATTCGGGGCTACTGCCCCATCTGCCCCCAGGGGGGGCAGGAAGGCTGTAATTGTTGCGGGGAAGGGGGTGGGGGCATGGGCATGCCCGTTTTGGGCAGCCCCACCCTATTTCAAATTTGCCCCCAAAAGATTCCCTGGCATCTAGTGGGCTTTTTGCCCCCCCTAGCAGGGCAGATTGGGGGCTAATGCCCCCATCTGCCCCCCAGAGGGGGGGGCAGAAAGTCCACTAGACGCCAGGGAGTTTTTTGGGCACATTTTAATTAGGGTGGGGGCTGCCCAAAACGAGCATGATAATGCCCCCACCCTAATTAAAATTTGCCCCAAAAATCTCTGGCCTCTACTGGGCTTTTTGCCCCATCTGGGGGGCAGAAAGGCTGTAATGATGACAGGGGCGGGGGCATTGGCATGCCCGTTTCGGGCATCCACCAACCTAAAAAAAATTGCACCAAGAAAACTTCCTGGTGTCAAGTGGGCTTTCTGCCCCCCCCCCCCCGGAGGGCAGATTGGGAGATACTGCCCCCATCTGCCCCCCATGGGGGGATGAAAGAATTAATAATGTTAATGTCTTTATGGAGGGAGTGAAGGCCCTTGCCCAAGGGGCGCCCCCCCTCCCTGGTATCTAGTGGGTCGATCCCTGCTTGGGGATCGCCCTCCTGGGGATCGACTGGCGAGAGGTACCATTGATAAGGGGAGAGTCTCCCCTTTCCAATGATACCTCTCCCGTCTTTCTAAGTGCTCAGGGGGCTGAGATAGCACCCTGAGCATGTAGAAAGTGAAACTGAAATGAGCCAAAAGGCTCATTTCAGTTTCAGTTTGTGTTCAATGACGACTGCGCGACGTGTGCGCTGATCGTCATTGAACTGAAACCAGGGAGGGGGCCTCTGGAGCTGGGGAAGCGCTTCCCCAGCTCCCAAGGTCACAGGGGAGAAACGGAAATCCCTCTGCTGTCTGCAGCAGAGGGATTTCGTGCCCCTGGCCTCATGACGGAATGGTTCCGTCATGAGCGCAAGGGCACCGATGCTCATGACTGAACCATTCCGTCATGAGCATCAAAGGGGTTAAAATGAGACAGAGATGGGACTGAATATGGTCAGAGATCACATCATTACCCAGGTCAACTTCGCTTGTTCGCCCCTACGCACTCAGGCTGATGCAGCCCACCCCTCCCACAGCACCACTCTCAATTGGCGCTGCTGTGCACCCAGCACCACTGCTCACCTGCTGTCATTGTTGTGTGTGCAAACACTACGGGTAGCAGTGTTCACAATTCAGTTGCAGTGTTGATTGCAGGATGGTGTACACCTCATGGATCCCTTTCGAAACACGACTGGCAGTAGGGTTCATAATTTAGAGCCAGTGTTGATTGCCAGGATGGTGTGCACCTCATGGATCCCTTGTTTTTTTTGTGCATTGTGATATGCGAGGTGGATGCGGCCAAATCACCCGAGGCAGTGTGGAAGAACTGGGACATGTGGAGTTGTCGTTATCCTATTTATACATACGCAAAGTGGGCTGGGCTTTTGTACGCCAGGCCAGCGTAGGGGTGTGAATAATTGTTCTGGGTATCTGGGCGTTGTTCAGTTCCTGCCTGGCCAGGAAGTGTACTTATGTGTGTTTATTTTGCAGGTTTGACGTCGCAGAATGTGCAATTTACATTAATGTAGCATGGACTGGGAGGGCGGCAACTAATGCTAATGAGATGCTGTTCGAAAACATTGACTGGCCAACATCACGTGTCGTTGTCAAGCTTGTGTATATGCGCAGACACGCATGTCAATGGTGTGCGGTATTATTGAAAGTGTTGCTATCGCGAAGTGCAAACGTGAATGTGCTCGGATGGAGGGAGGATCAGCAGTGAGGCTACGTCATACACAGTGATAACGCTCATTACAGTCAAGCAATGTATGTCAGACGTGAATCTGAAAGTCTCACATATAACACACTACTATATCAGGTAAAGCCTGACAACAGAGCGTACAGCAATACAAATCTACACATTACTGTTTACTGTTTGTCACATGTGATCTAGGATGTGCACTCTGCCCGTGGCTGATGATACTTCTTAGAGCCAGCAATACCCAGGACGAAATGCAGCACAATAATGTGCACACACACACACACCAGGGGCATTGTGTAACACACATTTTTTTTTTGATGTAACCTTTGAGATGCATGGCCATCACACGTGGAAGGCTAATGTACAGACCATGAATATTGATCAAGATGATAGTTGCATGTTGTGTGTAGTATAAGATATGTGTGTACAGCAAAAAACTTTTCTAAAAGCTCTCTAGGCAGAAGAGCTGTCTATTATCAAACGCTGTAGAGAGAATGACTAAAATGGGTGGGGTCGTACAACTGTTACAATGGGAAATGTTATGAAGCAATATTTTTTTTTTTTTAAGGTCACATGGCAATCGTGCTCCGAGCATGCAAGGAGGCCGCATCCAACGCGATTTTAAGTGTATTACAGTTAGAAATATATAAATGTTTAAAATATTTTAAATTATCGCTTGCTCTCATATACTGTTTAAAGTTATTTAGATATACTTTTGAGACAACAAAAAAAGAGGGAATGGCATACCACGTGCAACACAATACGTCTGTGACGTAACACAGGGCCTGGCGGCGTGCACTTGTCGCATACACAACTCGCAGCGGGTGCTACCCCATACGTACATGACATAACGCGTGGCTTGGTACTGCGTACCCGTTGGATACCAAAATTGCAGCTGGGGCGACTTCATGTGTGTATGATGTTACGCGGGACGCTGTGCCACGAACCCGGAGGATATGAAATGCGCATCATTTACGAGTTTAGCAATATGGTGGATCGGATTCGCGTGGGGATGGAGCTTGGTACGCTACCGGTATAGGAGTGCAGTTTTCTAAACAAAAAAAAAGATACATATTTTGGGGGGAAGATATAAAACATGATATCATTTTTAAAGTTAAAAAAAGAAGTATAATAGAGTTCCAAAATATTTAAAAAAAAATAGAAAAAAAATAGGTTTAAAAAACATTAAAATATGAAATTACCATTTAAAAAAAACCTTTGAAATTCGCTGAAAAAAATAGGTTTTACAGACGTTATAGTTAGGAATTAGCATTTGAAAAACTTTAGAAATTCACAAAAAAACCATAGGTTTTAGGGACGTTATAATTAGTTGAACACTTGACTTGAGTTGAAATTCGCCTGTTATAGTTAGTTGAGCTAACTATAACTTGTGTGCCTGCAATGCACGAGTGATGACGTCACATATTACATCAGTTATGACATGGTCAGTGACATCACTGATATATATATTCACTGAAAAAACCATAGGTTATACACCATATATAGTTAGGAATTAGCATTTAAAAAACCTTATTTTACTCACACAAAACCATTGAAATTCCATATATAGTTAGTTGTACTAACTATATATCGCGCACCCGCAATCCACTGCTGATCATGTCACATATTACATCATTCATGACATGGTCAGTGACATCACTGATGACATCACTGATGACATCTCAAATGACATCACTGATGACATCACTGATGACATCTCAAATGACATCACTGATGACATCACTGATGACAACATCCAGTGACTGTATTTTTCTGTAAAGTTAAAATATGTCTTACATATTTAAGAATGAGTGGATGTATAAATGTCTGGATGAAGGATTTAGTAGGTGCATGACTGACTGTATGAGTGAGTGATTAAACGTGTTTCACTGAGTGCATGGGTTAGTGACTAAACTGTCTCAATTTGTGCATCATTATGTCTGTTGTTGTTGTTCTATAAAATGCTGCATGTGTTGATCATTAGCTATATGATTAACTATATGGGTTATTGATTGGTTGCCCAAGTATTTGTATGGGAGACTGAGAGTGTGTATGGGTGGCTGGGAGGTGTATGACTCTGTGCATAGATGTGCGAGCAGTTGATTCACTAGATGTATGGGTTCAAAAGTGCATGTGGAAACAGCTGTATGGGCGGTTGACTGTGTGCATGAGTGTATTGGTGAGTGAATGGATATCTCAGTGCTACATGTCAAAGTAAGTACATATGTAAAACACAGTACATGTGAGAGTTGACATATATAAATAACTGTGCAAAAGAGCCAGTGAATGTGTGAGTGGCTGTATGGATTATTGTGAACTTGTATCAGGGATTGTATAAGAGAGTAAATATGTGTTAGTATATGTTTGAATAAGTAAGGTGTGTATAACTGTATAGTTGAGGAAATGGAGGTGTGATTGATTCTTTGCATGACTGACTAGGTGTGTGAGTAACTCCATGGATGAGTGACAGTCTGTGAGTGTCTCTTTACACTGAGTGTATCTAAGGTTATATTAGAGTCTGAAGAGCTTCATCGTATTATCACATGAATGATGTCATCAGTGATGTGATCAGTAATGTCAAATGAGATGTCATCAGTGATGTCATCAGTGATGTCATTTGAGATGTCATCAGTGATGTCATCAGTGATGTCATTTGAGATGCCATCAGTGATGTCATCAGTGATGTCATTTGAGATGTCATCAGTGATGTCATCAGTGATGTCACTGACCATGTCATGAATGATGTAATATGTGACATGATCAGCAGTGGATTGCGGGTGCGCGATATATAGTTAGTACAACTAACTATATATGGAATTTCAATGGTTTTGTGTGAGTAAAATAAGGTTTTTTAAATGCTAATTCCTAACTATATATGGTGTATAACCTATGGTTTTTTCAGTGAATTTTCAAGGTTTTGTAAATGCTAATTCCTAACTATATATGGTCTATAACCTATGGTTTTTTCAGTGAATTTCATTGGTTTTTTAAAAGCTAATATCTATAGCTGTAAAATGTATTCTTCTTTAAATACAAAAATATATTTTATATGTTTATTAATAATTTTTTTTAAATATTTTTTTTGTTTCGCTCCCGGTCCGCGAACCGGGAAGCTTTCCGTTAGCTCAAATAGATGCCGCAACCCGGTCCGCGAACCGGTAAGAAATCAACATAGTGACGGTATCGCGTTGCCGCGTAATGCGTCTTATGACGTACTGCGTTAGCGCACCCGGAAGTGCCCCGGGGCGCGGACCGAGGCGCGAAGTGCAGCGACCCGGAAGCGATCCGCGTCGCGTCGCGAAAGCGCGACGTATCGCGTTGCCGCGTAATGCGTCTTGTGACGTATCGCGTTAGCGCACCCGGAAGTGTCCCGGGGCGCGGACCGAGGCGCGAAGCGCAGCGAACCGGAAGCTAACCGGGGAGCGTTCCGCAGCGCGTAACATGAGCGTGAGAGGTCATGTGACTTGGTAATAAAACTTTTCATTGGTTCATTTCACTTTTGGTTTCATAATAATGGAAGGCTAGGTCAGGTGACCTAAAAATAACACTTTTCATTGGTTGAGAACTTTTGCTTTTCCCAAATGATGAAAACCCCTCCTTCTTTCCTCACTCTGACTTTCATCTTGGTGAGAGAAAGACCCTTTTACTTTATTGAGAAATGGCTTCCATTGTTGCTTCAGGTAGTGTTCCCCCACCACCACCCCCACCTCCTCAAGGGAAGAAAGGACCACCTGCTCAACCAATGTTTGAGGAAGATCAAGAAGAGGAGGAAGAGGAGGAAGAGCCTCAGTTTTTGCCAGAGGAGCCCAGGAGGTACAACAGAAAGGAAAATTACATCTGGCAATTTTTTACATTTCCAGCTGGGCAAAAAAAAGTTAACGCAAGATATGTGTTTTGCCGTATTTGCAAAGATCGACTGTCAAGGGGCACTGACAAGAAGTACAGCTTCGGCAATTATACTATGCACAGGCATATGAGTAGGTGGCACCCAAATAATTATAGTGCTGCCCAGCTGCGTGATGAACAAGAAAATCCCCTGGCAATGGTGAGAACATCTGCTGTGAAAGAAATATCGGGACCAGAGGCGAGGGAGGTGATCCCGAATATTCAAATAGACATGGGGGAAGTAAGGCAAGTGTGCGTGTGGTGCGGACAAACACTTTGCCACGGAGAAAGAAGCATTATTCTTATAATGAGAGCTATCAGAAATCATGATTGCCCGAAACGCCCCAAAAAATAAATTCTTCTTTTTTTCGTTGCTCCTGTTGAGCCCTTCTCAATGAATCATTTTTGTTTCCCCCCTCCCCCCCAAAAAAACAAAAAAATTACAAAATGTTCAGAAAAAACAAAAAAAATATAAAAAATGTTCAGAAAAATAATAAAAAAAATTTAAAACAACAAAAACCAAAAAAAAAAGTTCTTTTCAGAACTACCTCCCCATTATAAAAAAAATTGGTAGAATTTTTGAAACTCTGCCAATCTCTATTTCTTATAGTTCGCTTACAGTTCGCACTCCGGTACGCGAACCAGGAGCGAACCCAAAAATTTTTTTTAAAAAAAGAACAGTAAATATAAGGGAAGGAAACAGACAGTTATGTTAAAAGAAAGACAGCTACAGGTAGTAAAGAAAACATACTGTTACCCACAATCCACTTCTGATCATATCACATATTATATCATTCTTGACATGGTCAGTGACATCATCAGCAGTGGATTGCGAGTAACAGTATCTTTTGTTTACTTCCTATAGCTGTCTTTCTTGTAACATAAATGTCTGTTTCCTATCCTTATACTTACTGTTCTTGTTTTAAAAATTTTTTGACATCATTCAGAAACAGTAACATTAATAGAGACAGAATGAGTGAATAATAATGAAGAAGTATGAGAAGAGAGGGACTGAGAAAAATACTGGAAGGAGTAGAATAATTAAGTAATAGAGAAAGGAATGAGAGAAGTAGCAAACGCATGAAAGTAAGGATTAAAGAAATGAAGCAGTAGAACTAATAGATGTTAAATGTGATAGATTAAATGATTGATTCAGTATGACGATAAGGTGTGTCCTCTCCAAAATTTTGTTTAAGATGAGGCCTACTTAGGGTTGCATATCAAACTTATGCTTGTTTGAGAATACATAGAAGATAATACATGTGAAGGCCTACCATTCAAGTAAAACATGTACACTTCACTCTTGAATAACGGCCAGACCTCTTCTGTGTCCATAGACAGACCTAAAGTTCATCTGCACAATATCATCCGTAAACTTAGAAAACACAGGTAATGTAATTGAAAAACATGGAGTTTCTTTTGCTCATTTCAAAATCACATCACCTGTGTTGCCTTTGCTTAGGTATCTCATAGTGCAGATGTAGTTCAGCATATGAAACAGTACACAGAAGTGCAGCAGTGTATGCATTAATACATGTGAAGGCCTACCAATGAAGTAAGTCATGTCCACTTATTACATCATTCATGACATAGTCAGTGACATCTTCAGCAGTGGATTGCGGGTTAAAAGAGTAGAAAACATTTACCTTATAATTCTTGTTACCTTTTTCAAATATTTTTTCATACTTTCAATCTGTAAAAGAGAGAAGAAACATTTCAAAAATATTAAAACATGTATTTAAAAATTTGAAAAGACAAGGGAAAAGGTTCAAGAAAAACAGTTTTTCAAAAACTTTGAGATTTACAGAAGCCTCTCCTGCTATACGTCCCCTACACAATCCTAAAGATATATATTTTAAACAAACAGTATCTTGATGCTGATGAAGTGATGCCTATTTTGGAACATGGTGCATCTTTTGCACTGCTGATGTCTCACAATAGTGATGCAATAGCAGCGCAAAAAAGATGTAAAGCCATCATAAAATTGTGTCTAACATTTTAAATTATTCTTTCAGGATACAAATAAGATGTGTCCTTTCAAGAGGTTTCTTTAAGGTGACGCCTATTCAGTTTTCAAAAAAAAAAACAGTACCCAGAAGTGCAGCACTGTAAGCATTAACTTTGACACTTACAGAAGCCTCAGTTTCTCCATATCTACCTCACATTTCTAAATGTATATCACAAGTACAAAAAGTAGAACATTAATTATACATGTTAAATGGTTTATTTTTGCTGTTCTCAGAATGTATCAAATTTCACTAAAAACAGTGACTTGAAGGTATTCATCATGTAACAGCGGGGAAAAAAAAACACAATCAAAATGATTGTGTTTAAAAAACCCATACAACATCAGAAATCAAAATTCAGAACTCCTTAAAGTTAACTTACTTTCCATGACGTCCAAGGATGTCCTATGAACAGCTTACACTCTTTTGTGCTGTTATTACTTTCAGCCCGCCACTTTCTGAAAGAAAATCTCCATCGTTTTTAAAAACACGTTACATGCAATAAATGACTTCTTGCTCTCTACCACAAGTTTCCTCAAGGCCAAATCTGGTCAGACCCATTTATAACTCTTGTATTTCTTCTAAGCCAATCCTGTCATTTGGCATTTCCGCAACTTTCAGAATTAAAATGTTGAAGATCATTTTCACAATCCTGGAATAGTAATATCTTCCCCTTCTTGCTCAGTCATGTTCTACATTTCCTATGACACTGATACTGCTTACTATGAAGCAGACTTACACTACCTCTATGACTACTACAATTATTTAATTCTCTACATCACTTTTAATCACAAAGCAATGTAAAACAGTAGACAGCATTGCAGACTTACATTCCCTCTACTCCATGTTTTGATTGGCTGCTTCAATTAGCTTATAAAAAGAAACAGTTTTTCTGAACTCATTCAAAGTGCACTTATTTCTCCATGATGTCCAGTCTTATGGTTAGAAGTTATGTCTCTGAACTACACTTATCCTCAAGGCCAAATAGTGTAGGAGCCATTAGAACTTCTTGAAATTCCACAGAGCACATCCCGAGATTATTTCCCTAAAATATTGGTTTTAAAAACACCAGGTAAGAGTTTTTAAGGTCATACGGCAATTTTTTTAAAAAAATTAAAACAGAATCATTGCAGAATGACCAGCCATTTCTAGACTTTAAATAAACTGTGTAATGTCCTGATGTTATTGAAGGGCCGTCATGATATATAATTGCTGCAGTTACAAAAGTCCTTCCTGATATTGACAACTGCGAAGCTACAAAATTTTTTATTAAAGTTGTCAATTTTGTTCCATCAGGCCTACATCGTTGGAACATTAAAATGACGTACTGGCCATATGTTCGTATAAATAATGTGGACATCATTTCAGATTTACATTGGCTACACTCCATGTTGTGATCAGCTGCTTTTACTAGCTTATTAAAGGAGACTGATTTACTGTCTGGCAAAGTTAAATATATAAATCTTTCTGAGTCTACACTAGTAGTACTTGATACCATACAGTTCTCGCAGTCATGCTGCCATTGATAAGAAAGCCCAAACAGCTGATCTACATCTACACCTTCAGCATGTAATACATCAAGCATATACATTAAAAACTCCTGACAATCTTGCTGAATATTTTGAGAGAATTGTGTTTGGCCTGAACATCTGTCTAACAGATTTCGAATTTCAGACACACTTTCTATGTTTCTTCTATCAGTGGTACATTTCTCTAACACAGAATTTAACAAACTGCAAAATCTTTGATCAGAATTGACTACAATCTCTTCTTTTACATTTTTTAGAGAAAACAAAACATTAATCACTACATTAGCATAGCAGTTGACACCAGAACTGTTTTCAAACTGAAAACCAACAACATCTTCAACAGAATCCTTTTTGTTTCTGCTTGTAATTTTAGGTTCATTGACTTTTTGTCTTTTTGCTACAACCTCCCCAGTATTGTTCTCATTTCTTCGTTTCCGGCCTACCACACGTTTCTCAAACAAAGGATACTGAGGCAAATGTGGCGCATACTCTCTTCTTAACCTATTGTATTCCTTAACACAATCTAGATCCGCACAAATGTTTGTGACATCACACTCAATCAAGTACAATCCCGATAAAGTTCTAACTCGTGACAATGCCACATATGCCATACCCTCCTTGAACACAGAACTGCCAATATTCACCAATGCACTGTCTACACTTAAACCTTGCGATTTATGGATTGTCACCGCATATGCCAAGCAAACAGGAAACTGCTTACGGCGAACATATAAGTCTTTTACAAGCAAAAATCTAGCAGAACAACGAGCAATTAGCTGTACTTCCTCAATGCCATCAAATTTAATTTTAAAAAATTCAATTCCATCTCTATTTCTGTATTTTACAAAATCAACAACATTACCCATTGATCCATTTACCAGACCTCTTTCAACATGTAAATTCCTTCTTAAAATTATACGGCAGTTCAAGCACACATTCAGAGTCTTTTCAAAACCTGCAGTTTTAGATATACTCTTCTCTAATGAATCCAATTTTGTTTTCAGATTCTCAGACAAAATAATTGTTGATCCCATATGCTCTACTCTATCAATAGCTTCCAGTTTCACAATCTCTTGCTTTTCTAAATGCAACATTTTGTTGTTAAATTTGGCACATTCTGCAAGAGTTGGCATCAAACATATTCCAGATTTCTTCTCAGTAATTTTCTGAAAAATATTCTCAGGCACAACATCTTGTTCTGGATATAAATTTGACAGTAATCGTGCATTTAAAGCTTCTTTCCCATGCTCGGTCACTTTTCCAATTCTAACATCTTGTAGAATAGTCTTGTAAACTTCATCCTTCGCCTGACGCATATTTTCATGCAGTTCAGCATAATTGAAGTTTAACCATATATTGACGTTGCCAATGCTGCCTAGGCACTTCCTGGTATCTTCATGCGTGAGCATTTTGAACACAGGTTGCCCTTTCACTGGTGTCAGCTGCAGAAGATCTCCGAAAACAATGATGTGTTTGCCACCAAATAACACATCATACTCTGTTTTGAGAACTTCTTGCATCCTCAAATGCACAAAGGCAAGCATGACATTGGAAACCATGCTTACTTCGTCAATGATAAGAAGTTTCATTTTCCTCAAGATTCTTGAAACTTCAAAACAAGCATCTCCAGATAGCTTGTGATATTGTAATTTGTTGTCATGCTCCACTGGCAGCATCAGTAAACGATGTAAAGTAATCCCTTTAATATTATGTGCTGCCAGTCCAGTTGGAGCAGTGACAACACAAGACAGCGATGACTCTGTCCTTTCCTGCAAATAGCATGAAATTGCTTTAATGAGGAAACTTTTTCCAGTTCCCGCTTCTCCACTCACGTACAGTCGGACAGGCTTCAACGACGTACATGAGCACTCTTTCTTATCATGACTTAATCCATGATCAATTTGCATGGTACCTTCGTCATATATTTTCCTCTGCTCAACGTTGAGTTGTCTTTCCAACTCTTCTAAGTTAACCGCATCCTCTTGAGCATGTGCCATGGCTCTTTCCACTTCATTCATAGCAGTGGCAGCTTCATTTTCAATAACAGGTCCTCCTAGTGGATCCTGACTCAATGAAGCAGAACTCTGACTGTCCTGAGAACTGTCTCTGGCAATCTCGGCTGCAATCGTTGCTTCCTGCTCAATTTCCGCATTCAACATTTCTACATATTTGGGAAAAGCAGGACATTCTATGGTCTCCTTGGCGGCATTGAAAGAGTCTTCGTAACAGAGGAAATCTCCAAGCAGTTCCTCTTCTGCACGCCAAGGCTTGAAAAGTTGCAAAAGTGCTAAATAGAAAAACTCCTTTTTTTCAGGAGATTCGCCACTCAATTTTCGATGGTTTACCAAGTGGCATTTTCTTTGCTTGACCAGACATCCCTCACTTCCTATTACAGCATACACTCCTTTCTCAGTATCTTCTTTGATGTTCCTCTTGAATATGTAATTTTGCAGAACCTCATACAGACAAACATTCTCGAGGTGACTGCTTCGATTTGGATAATATGTATCCAACATGTTTGTCTTCAAAATGTCGGTACTGTTTGGCTCCTTTTCCGCCAAATACTCAATTTCCCGCACAGGTTTGAGAACTCGATTACGCGTTGCAGCAAGACCAAGACTCGCCCAAACGATACTCCTGGACTTGGCATAGAGACTTGCTGAAGACAACCGGTCAGAACATTCGTACGCTCCGATTTCTCGATGCGACAACATCTTCAGACTGAAACTGTACAACTTCTTGCTGAGGCTCTTTTCATGGGAAATGTCCTCCCACATATCCTTCAATTCTGTCTTCTCTTTTTTGGTGATGTAAGACGTCACATACCGAGCCACAGCCATACAGTTATCAGCCACAAACTGTATATCCATGTTAGCATTCCACATGGACAAAATCACCGGGTTGTAGTCGTTGATGTACTTGGACTCTTCGTTCCTCTTCAAATTGTAAGTGTTTTTAGGTGATTTCTTCATGACATTGTGTCGCAGCGAAGACATCAAACTGTTTACTCTTCCTTTAGAAATCACCGGTCGTGGAAAGCCGAAACGACATTTAGTGTAGAACTTGTCTTTGTTTCGGAATTTACGACGGCAGTACTTTCCACATCGATGGCTTTGGAAACGCAGAACTTTTTCTCTTAGGCTTTTCTTCTCCTTTGCGTTTGGAACAGCACACGTAGAATACTGTTGGATGAAACTCATCACTGAGTCTTCTGGATCCGTTCCAAATTTAGGTGCATCCTTGATCCACAGCAACATATGTATATGAGGAGCACCTCTTGCTTGGTACTCCTTTCTCCAGAAGAAATCCAACACCTCTCCAAGAGGTGGATTCTTCTTATTCATGATGAAAGACATCATAGCTTCAAATCTATGATTGAAGTACCTACATACATTGACTGGATCCAAAGAGCACAGTTCTCCGGGTGTCTTGAATTCGATGTTATCTACGTTAGCATTTGCCTCTCGTAGAAATTCAAGTAAGTCTTCCCAGCCATACTCAGCACAGCTCAGAGTGAGGAACCATGTGGGAGTACCTAAGTTCCTCAGCATACATTTTAAATCACCATGACGACGGTACCAGTACTCATTAGTACCACGCTGACACGCCATGAGATTAATCAGGTGAGAATCCAAAATACTGTCTTGGACATTGACTTTATCCATAAAGTCACTTGCCGAGATGTTTTGCATGTGTATACCACTTTTCAAGATGTGGTTCACTGCATATGACAGTCCAGACAGATCGCTTTCAAACAGGAGATGAAACAAATAAGGAATGCATTGTCGAAACCTAGCATCTCCTGCATACAATCGCAAAGTCCGGTATTCAGAAGCAGGAATTTGATGAGGTCGCTCATCATATCTTCCTCCCTGACCTGTTGGAAAAAGCTGTGGGAAACACCGAGCTTCCAAACTTTCCTCCCAAACACTAATGGGACTCCCTTTGGCTTGTTTCATTTGAAACAACTCAATAGCATTCCCCATGACTTCCTTGGAATGCAAAGGATGAACACTATAATGTTCATATATTTCTTCACTAGTAGAGGGTTCTACTTTCTCAATTTGACCAGCACACAAATCGCTATCCTCTTCCTCACTTACTTCCTCTTCTGCAACATATACATTCTTATAGTATTTATTTTTTTTTTTCAAATACAATGTTGCCTTTTTGACTTTCCTAACATCTACTAAATCTTGCCATATTTTCTTATTCTTTGTCGGAACCCCATTAACTAAGATAACCAGAGGTTCCTCTTCCACTTTTTCTACTCCAATTGTGTTAATGTTTTTCTTCAAATCTAGAGGCAAATAAACAACTCTTCCCTTTAATCCTCTCTGTAAATCTGATGGAGGCAATTTCCCTGTCTTTGGCTCCATTCTTACAATAGCCTGAAAGGGATGGATACTTTGAATCAAAATAGATTCATAAGTATTTAAATCCTTCAATTCAGAAGGAATCTCAACCAATTCCAGATTATTATGAACTGCTCTAGCAGGCATCTGGTTTTGATTTAATTTGCAACAACAATAAGTACACACACGTTGATCCAATCCCAAATCAAAACAATTTTCTACCATCAAGTATGTTGCAAAATCCTTCCATTCTCTATTATTTTCCCTTTCACTTTTTGCATATAAATCCACTAACTTAGTCTGATTCTTATAATAAGTGCGTCGACAACACACACAAGTGAAATTAGGCCTCTCACTTGATTTCACCTCAAACGTCGCAATTTCCCTCTGGAAATTATCTGTACTGGAAACCTGTACACTATCTTCCACATAACCCTCTTCTTCTTGCTCAATTTCAACATTCTCCTCTTTACTTCCAAAGTAACAAAACTCAATTTCTTCACATATATTCTTCACATCTATTTCAGAACCATGCAAAAGAGCAGCGCATAATTGTTTCAGCATAATTGCTGGACTCTTAGCATAATACAACATTCTAACTAATTTCCTCACTTTGTTATGATGCACTGCTAGCATCCTGAAATGATGAAAAACACTCTGGCATACTCTCCTGGAAAGACAAGCCAGTGAATGACCATGCAAACCTGTCACTTCTCTTACTCTGCAAGGATCTAATTCTTGCAACAACATCATTTTCTGCTTCAAACTTTTTTTATTAAATGACCGTACAAAATCACAAAGCAAATTGATGGAATCCTGTCGCACACTGCAAATACTACTACACTTCCAGGTGTACACAGGACCCTTACCACATCTTCCTAAAACCTCATTACCTAACACCTCTTCTGCCTCTGTTGTCACAAGTTTTTCTTTTTCAACTGGACAACCATCTTTCACTTCATAAGCACGACCACTGGTGTCAACTGCATGCACCAAATCATTATCCTGGAAATAACTCTCCTCATTAAAAAATGCCTCACAGCTTGAACTATGCATCCATTCTCCAGAAAAAACTTCACAAAAATTACTACGATTAACTATTCTCTTCCATCTACTATTTCTTTTGAAATCAAAAATTGCCTTGTTTAGCTTCCTAATTCTATTGATTATCAAAATAAATAACTTACGTTTAATTTCAAATGCCTGATCAATAACTTTCTCAACTTTTTTTTTTCTCTTATAAAAAACTAGTTTCTGTTGACCTTTCTTAATATTTTTTAACAAATTGCCAATTATCCTGTTCCGGAACATTCGTTTACGAATCTCCATAAACTGTTGTTTCCTTCTACTATCATGCACAGATTTATCTCTTGCTCTAGCAGTAACATTTTTCATTGTCCTTTCCTTTCCATTTGATTTCCTTCTCGTTTTATGGACTGAAACATTTTCTGTAGTAATATTTTTTTTACTACAAATATTTCTTATGAAATATTTAGAGCTCTTACCCGGTGCTTTCTTCGTGGCTTGAGAAATCTTTTTGTTAGAGGACTGCTGCGTTTTTTTTTCACCTGCTGTCTTTGACGTTTTGCAGCCTTTATCTGTCTTTCTATTGTAGGCATGGTGAAATCTTGAAATGATCTGCAGTTGAATCTGTGGAAAAATATAATAAAAAATGTTATTAACCATTATTACCAAACAGTAAATCAGTAACAGTGATCAAAAACTTAACACACTACTTGACATTTTAATTAGAAGATTTTTTAGTCGTTGGCAAATTTACAATACAGAAATACCAGAAAAGAAATGACATTTATATTTATGTTACCTATGCTATTTTATATGTGAATCTGATCTAATTTTATGAGCATATTTTAATATTTTATTGAAGACACTACACATAACCTGCTTTTGAAGGTGTCTTTATTTTTAAATTAAACGGTTTACCTTTTTACTTTTTATTAATTATAAATTTTAAAAATAAATGTTTATATTTCCAAAGGCTCAAGCAGGTCAGCTTCCCATCCTATATCATATAATTCGGACAAATCTGCATCCTCATCACGCTCTTCTTCATCCTCAGGATTTAAATCATCCAAAGGATCAACATCCACTGATGTTTCAATTACAAGTTCAATGATGAGGTCAAAATCAACTGATTGCAGATTGTCGCTCATGTTGAGGTTGTCTTTATCTTTAAAGAAAGATAACAACAATGAGATGTTGCAGAGTAAGAGACAAATCTCAGAGATTATAATAGTAAAATTGTTTAACAAGATTAACATTTTGCAGCTATTATTTAGCCATGTCCAGCGATGCTGAGCAGGTGAAGCCTATGTCTAATTTTTCACTGAACAGGACTCATCTCTTCTTAACCTTGGATAAGCCTCACCGACTCTGTGTCCCCTGCACATACTTAAATGTAAAGGGGCATATTTATGTTAAATGGCACATCCCCAGGCATGCACCAGTTAACGTGCACCGCTGCTCTGCCACCCATGGTGTGCCGTATTTACAATCAGATAGGAGAAACCTGCGTCAAAACCCTGCGCCTGCTTGAAGCAGGCATAGGTCTTGACGCAACATTGTGGAGATGGTGCACCCCTGAGCCTTGCTGGAGCTGCATCGCACTTGCGATACAACTCCAGCAATGCGCCACCTTTACGGCACAGATGCGTCACACATCTGTGCCGTTTTTGCCCCATGCTGCGCCGCATTGTAAATGCAGCACACCATGGGTGGCGGAACAGCGGCGCAGGATGACTGGCACATCCCTGGTGATGCGCCAGTCATCATAAATCTATCCCTAAGCTTCTTATCTTGTTAGAGATGAACTGCCATATGTATCATCAAACTATTTTGCATTTCCTAAATAGCGAATTTTAAGGAATAAATAGCGATTCTTTACCATTCCTAATTTGCGATGAGCAAATTGCTAATTGCAAGTTACCCATTCATTTCCATGGGCTAGGAGGCTCATAGGAATGAAGGTTTAATTTGCGATTAGCAATTTGCTCATCACAAATTAGGAATTTTTCTAAGGGTGCAGGGGTGTCTCAAGAACACCCTGCTGCACCCCTGAAAAAGAAATTTGGGGGCATATGGCTCACATACATGCCCTAAGGGCATGTGTTGGCGTCATATGGCACCTTTTGTTTTTTTGAAAAAAAGCTTTTTGAAAAGAATTCACAAATTACCACCAATTTACCACAATAGTTTCCAAATCCTTAATGTCATTTTTTACATAGTTTTTGTTTGATACATTGCATTTAAGTAGTCACAAAATTTGCAAATCCTTCAGTGCAATTGCAAAATAAGGAATAGCTAATTTTGCTACTCCTTATTTTGCATCAAACTTGTTTGATACATACCATTTGTCTAATTAACATTCGCAAAGGCCAAAATTCGTAGAATTTTGATCTTTGCGAATGCTAATTAGCTTGATACATATGGCCCCAAGTGAGGCCTGTCTTGCGACATGGTGCATCTTTTGCATCACTGCTGCATCGGTTTCATGTGGTACGTTTTTTTTACACCATGACATATCTGCCTAAATGCATCAATTTGTAATGTTGTCGCCTCATAGCAAATCTTTTGCACCACCGCTGCATCATAAAAGTAACGCACAGTGGCACAAAAGAGGCATACACCTATCATAAATCTGTCCCTAGCTTTTTAAATGATTAATCCAGGATGACGATAAAGTGTGTCCTATCCAGAGGTTTGTTTAAGGTGAGGCCTACTCAGGATTGCAGATTAAAGTTACGCTTGATGAAGAATACAGAGGAGATAATACATGTAAAGGCCTACCAATGAAGTAAGTAATGTGCACTTTATTGCGCCAGTCATCATAAATGTATCCCTAAGCTTCTTATCTTGTTACAGATGAACCACCATATGTACCATCAAACTATTTTGCATTTCCTAAATAGCAAATTTTAAGGAATAAATAGCGATTCTTTACCATTCCTAATTTGAGATGAGCAAATTGCTAATTGCAAGTTACCCATTCATTTCCATGGGCTAGGAGGCTCATAGGAATGAAGGTTTAATTTGCGATTAGCAATTTGCTCATCACAAATTAGGAATTTTTCCAAGGGTGCAGGGGTGTCTCAAGAACACCCTGCTGCACCCCTGAAAAAGAAATTTGGGGGCATATGGCACACATACATGCCCTAAGGGCATGTGTTGGCGTCATATGGGACCTTTTGTTTTTTAGAAAAAAATGCTTTTTGAAAAGAATTTGCAAATTACCACAAACTAGAAGTTGGTGGTAGTTTCCAAATCCTTAATATCATTTTTTACATATTTTTTGTTTGATACATTGCATTTAAGGAATCGCAAATTTTGAATTAATGACATTTTAAGTCATTTCCACATGTGCAGTGTTTTCAAATTATGATTTGAAAATCGTTTTTGGGGAAAAGTAATGGTTTGCAAATTTATGACAAGGACATAATGGTGTATGCTTCTCTATAAGGCATTTCAGTGTCTCTGATGTCATTTTTCCCATATTACATTATAAGACCTTTCCCCATGGAGCACATTCCTTGTAAATATGCTCCCACCTGTGCATTGCGAATTTAGATTTTGACTGTTTGAGTCACATAGCCATGTTAAAAGTGGCCCAAAAAAATTGCAAATGTTTTAAAAAAACACATTCATGTGTCTTAAGGACATTTTAAGTCATTTCCCCTTGGGCAATGTTTTCTAAGTGGCGCAAAAGAGGCATACACCTATCATAAATCTGTCCCTAGCATTTTAAATGATTAATTCAGGATAACAATAAGATGTAGCCTATCCAGAGGTTTGTTTAAAGTGAGGCCTACTCAGGATTGCAGATTAAAGTTACGCTTGATGAAGAATACAGAGGAGATAATACATGTAAAGCTCTACCAATGAAGTAAGTGATGTCTACTTCATTGCGCCAGTCAGCATAAATGAATCCATAAGCTTCTTATCTTGTTAGACATCAACCGCCATATGTATCATATAACTATTTTGCATTTCCAAAAAAGCAAATTTTAAGGAATAAATAGCGATTCTTTACCATTCCAAATTTGCGATGAGAAAATTGCTAATTGCAAATTACTCATTCATTTCCATGGGCTAGGAGGCTCATATAAATGAAGGTGCAATTTGCGATTAACAATTTGCTCATCACAAATTAGCAATTTTTTCCAAAGGTGCAGGGGTGTCTCAAGAACACCCTGCTGCACCCCTAAAAAAGAAATTTGGGGGCATATGGTGCACATAAATTTTAACAACATTCCTTTACCTCAAAAACGATTTTCAAATCATAACTTCAAAACACTACACATGGGAAAATTACTTAAAATGTCCTTAAGACACATAAAAGCGTTTTTTGATTGGCTTTCCTGCATGGTAGGGTCACTTTTAACATGGCTATGTAACACAAACATTCAAAAACAAAATTTTCCATGCACATGTGGGAGCATATTTACAAGCAATTTGCACCACAGAGAAAGGTCTTACACTAAAATGAGAAAAATAACATCAGGGACAGTCAATTGCCTTATAAAGAAGCATACACCATTATGTCCTTGTCATGAATTTAAAAACAATTCCTTTTCCCCAAAAACGATTTTCAAATCATAATTTCAAAACACTGCACATGGGAAAATGACTTAAAATGTCATTAAAACACATGAAAGCGTTTTTTGATTGCCTTTCCAGCATGGTTGGGTCACTTTTAACATGGCTATGTAACACAAACATTCAAAATCAAAATTTTCCATGCACATGTGGGAGCATATTTACAAGCAATTTGCGCCACAGAGAAAGGTCTTACACTAAAATGAGAAAAATAACATCAGGGACAGTCAATTGCCTTATAAAGAAGCATACACCATTATGTCCTTGTCATGAATTTAAAAACAATTCCCTTTCCCCAAAAACGATTTTCAAATCATAATTTCAAAACACTGCACATGGGAGAATGACTTAAAATGTCATTAAAACACATGAAAGCATTTTTTGATTGCCTTTCCAGCATGGTTGGGTCACTTTTAACATGGCTATGTAACACAAACATTCAAAATCAAAATTTTCCATGCACATGTGGGAGCATATTTACAAGCAATTTGCGCCACATAATTCATAATTTTCTCCTTAAAGCACACTATTCTCTATCTAAATTAAAGAAATATTTTCTCACCTTAGCAAATACTTTGAGTTTGAAAACAGTCTCAGAAACACACCAATTTGTCTTCAGCAGAGCAAAAGGTATGCACTCCAGAGTCTGCAGCTATCAAAAGCACAGAAATGCTGTAATTCTTCACACATATCTCTCATGTCACCCAATCAAAAGTCTTCCCTCACTTTTTTTCAAATGAAAACCCATCCCCCCTCTGCCATTTCTGCCTTATCTGCATGGCAACCACCTCTTGGAAGACCTCTGTTGTTTGCAAGTTCACACAACATTGTTGCAATTGAACTCTGAACTCTCAGTGCACCTGCATATCCAGTGCATTCTTTCATTTAATGATTTTTTATTGACCACTCAAAATACATCTTTCAAAGAACACATCTGTGCACCCTAACTTTCTGTTTTCAGCAATCAAAATCCATCAATCACTGTTACTGCTTCATGAACACAGAAACTCCACAGTTTTTTTTCATTTTACACTCTCATTTTTTCAACTGCCATTTCATTGCCACACTTCATCTGACTGCAGGAGAACCTTCTCTCACCATGTTTTCTGTCTGGATTGTTGGACATAGTTATATTCACTGGGCTCAAAGGTACGTTGAAAACAGAAATTTACCTAACCTCAATTTACAAGATGTGGAAATTAAGTGGTTTGGCCACAGAGGATTAAAATGTCACCAATTGATACCATTGGTGAAAACCTTTATTCATTTGCCCAAACCTGACCTGTTAATTGTGCACTGTGGAGGTAATGACTTGGGCACTTTGACTGGTGTAGGTCTGGAAATGCTTTTAAAGGACACCTTTGAGCAATTAATGGCACTTTTTCCTCAGACTGCCTTGGTATATTCAAATATATGCTAAAGACAGAAATGGAGGTGGTCAGACCAATTTTGTCCACAAATTGAGAAGTCGAGGAAGCATGTAAACAAATCTGTTTCAGCTTACATGAGAGACCATGGAATGGGCTCCCTGTACAACAATAACTTGCGTTACTACATGCAAGATATCTACAGAGGAGATGGAGTTCACTTCTCAGATGAGGGCAACAGAATTTTCACTCTGAATTTAAGAATGTGCATTGGTACCTACTTATAAGTACCTAAATGTACCATAAACCCAAAAGCTCTTCTCAGAGCTACCCTACATCTAATCACTCACAATTATTATTTTACTCTAACATTTTTCACTAATTTTCAACAAAGTACGCTCCATGGGGCGCTACCCGGTACGCGAACCGGGAGCTAACCTCGCGAAATTTTTTAAAAAAATGTTTTTTTTTCAAACATATAAGCCTCCTCAGCCACCCTCAGAAAACCTAGGGGGTCAAGATAACTCTACCGTGCCCCCTTCTACCCATTCTGAACATTATTTGCCCTCCATCTTGTATCTTAATTCGACCGAAACACAAAATGGTGGACTCCCGGAACGCTTAAGGTTCGCGAACCGAGGCGCTCAACGGTTCGCGTACCGGGTCGCTCCCTGGGAAGCGCACCATCAAAAAAGGTGGGAAAGTAGTTCACAGAAAAGCCACTGGAGACAATTTCACCAAATATAGATTAGCTCATACTACATACCAATCCCTACCATTTTCACAAATTTGATTGGAATTCCATTTAGCCATTTAGCCTGTAGACCTCTCTAAATACCCTGAGGTAAATTACTTCACAAAACACATCTGAAGTGTTGGAATTGACAACCAATGAAAATGTTACTTTCATTTTCTATTTTTTTTACCTGACATTTGATTGGTTATGTACCTGAATATATATAAAGGAAGAGAGAGAAACACAGCCATTTTGACTACTACTTCCTGAACTACATTGCAAGATCATTTTCACTCACAACTTAAACTTAATTTTAGAAGGTGAGATATTATTTTATAAATTTGAAAACATTTTCAGATAGTTATATACTATCCCTCTGTAAGAATTAGACATTGAGAAAGGCTTCTTTATTATAATTATGGATTGATTTAGGTTTCTGTGGTATAATTATGAATTTACTTAGGCTTCTTCACAGGCACTTTTTAATAGTACTACTTCACGCCTGAAACCATACAGTGCCCATAGATTACTTCTCTGTTATAAACTCACAAGTACCTGTCTGAACTTAAACCCAACAGTGCCCTATCTCTACTGATATATTTATTTTTTATGCAAATTACAGCAAGAAAATGGAAGGTGAGCAGAATGTTTCCTTTGAAATTGTTCTGGAGAACAACACAGAAAAAGATATTGAGGACAATGATGACTCAGATTTCATGGATGAATCACGGGACCATGAATTAGTTCAATGTGTAGAATCTGTGGATCATTTACTACATTATGATGACGGTCAAATGTGGGAACTTATGTTCACTCAACAAGAGGACATATCGGACAGTCAAATGCTAGACGTTCTATTAAATTTTGAAAAACAATCCGAAAAATAAAATTGTATGTAATATTAAAAAATTGTTTGAGTCTTTAATCATTTTTATATGTAATTAATAAACTAGTTAAATGTTAGAAATGTTATTAAATTTTCAACCACAATCACAATAATAAATAATTGCTTAAAAAATTAAAAAAAATAAAAAATAATCAACAAAACCAACAATCAATTAACATACTGCATTTGAAAAGTCTCTCATTCATTTTTCATTGCAGTACGCTGCCCAGAACGCTTCCCGGTTCGCGGACCGGGCGCTACCCACGAAAAAAAACAAAAATTTTTTTTTTTATTTTTTTTGCCCCGCGGGGCCCTTTTAAAGCCTCCACATTAAACCTAGGGGGTCAGGGAGGATCTACTATACCCCCTTATGGTTATTTCCCCCTTTGTTTTGGCCTCCTCTTGTCTCTCAATCCTACCGAGAGACAAGATGGCGGCCGCTCCGGACTGTTTAGAATGTTGACAGACACCGGAGAACCAATCAGCTTCGCTACGCGAAGTTCCGATACGCGTGAGGTCCGCGAACCGGGGCGCTGCCTGGTCCGCGCTTACAGATATATATCTTTTTTTAAACGTTAATTTCTCAAAATCCACTGGAGCACATATATTGAGACCTACAAAAGGCACATCGGGCTACCAGTCCCTACAATTTTGCCAAGTTTCGTGCAAATCCATTCAGCCGTTCGGGCTAAAAGTGAGGCTAACCGCCCTATGGAAAACTCAATGTTAAAAACACGTTTTGGGACCCCCCTTTTTTCTCGGCCCCCCCTGGACGAACCCCCCCCAAATTTTCAGGGGCTGCTCAGAAACAAAATGTTCCATTTTCCAGAAAATTTCAGCCAATTCCGTCCACAAACGCCAAAGTTATTAGACATAGAATTTTCAAAAATCCCATAGGGAAAAAATCCTAACTATATATACCTACTGGCGACCGCCAGTAGGTAATATATATATGCACATGGTGTCAGAGAAAAAATAAAATTACCTGAAAGAAACTTGCCGTGCTGTGGAATCCCTCTGTGCCGTGGAGACTTTACTGGGGGACCTTAGCGAGTTTCTTTGAAGATATATATATATATATATATATATATTTATACATATATATTCACTGAAAAAACCATAGGTTTCACACCAGTTATAGTTAGCTGGAAATTTTATTCGCATAAAACCACTGAAATTCCCACGTTATAGTTAGTTGGACTCACTATAACTTGCGCGTGCAATGCACTGCTGATGACGTCACATATTACATCACTCATGACATGGTCAGTGACATCACTCATGACATCACTGATGACACCATCCAGTGAATGTGTGTCTTTTTAAAAAATAAATATGTGTTATATATGTATATGTAAAAGTTGATGGAAGAATAAATGTTTAAATAAGTGTTTACATGGATGTTTTAAAAAAAAAAATTGATTGGTTAACTGGTTTATTAAGTGTATGTTAGTGAATACATATATTAGAAAGTAATGTTTAAATATTCAAATATATGTATTAGTGTTTCACTTTGTGTATAAGTGGCTGCATGGGTTGGTGAGTAGCTACATGTGTATGTATATGGGTTATTAGATGTTTTTTTTAATATCAGTATGAGTGTCTATGGTTTGGTGGTAGATGCATGAATCACTGACTCTCTGTTTGTATCTGTTTTGAAGACAGCATATGTGCAGGACTGTATGGGTGAATGAGTGTGTATATGTGTGTGTTAGTGAGGGAATGACTGTCTCACTAGTGTCTTTATCAGTAACTACATATGTTTTAATCTAGTATATGTGAATATTGATGTATATAAGTGAGTATATGTGAGCGTAAGAGATTGTAAGAGTTCCTGTTTAAGTAAGTATGTGTTTCTATAAGTGATTGTTTAAGAGAGTACATATGTGTAAGTTTCCTTAGAAGTAAAGTGGTAGTGTGTGTATAAAGAGTATTGACAGAATGAGGGGACAGAGACAGCGACGGTAAGAGAGACAGAGTGAGGGAACGGAAGTGAGGAACTGTGAGGACAGACGGACTGAGAGAAGGAGTGACAGGAGTGAAGTAAATGATTAAGGGAAAGGGAATGAGTGAGGGAGCAAAGGAAGGGAACAGAGGGTAAGGGAAGTAAAGCAGGGGGACTGAAAGAAGTTGAATGCGGTAGGGGAGTAAGGGAAAGGGGAGTAAACATGGAGGATAAGAATAAGTGAGGGAAGCAGAGTAAGGAAACAGGAGTGAGATAGGATGAGAGAATAGTAGTGAGGTTAAAGCAAAGGGTGATGACAAACTACATTTTTTTTAGTCACACTTACCATATAATTAATGTAAATTTAATTACATGTTTTTACTACACTTTGTATCTGTGAAAGAGAGAAAAAAAATAAGTTATAATTAGTAAAATATATATTTTAAAAAAGAAGAGACAAGTCAACAGGTTAAAAATCATAACAGTGTACTAAGAAATAAAGTAAGAGTGAAGGACACAGAAAGGGAAATAAAGTAATGTAGAAGGACAAAAAGAGGGAAAAAGAAATAGAAGGAGAGCAAATTACTAAGAGTAAGGCAGATACATTCAGTTACAGAGAGGAAGAGAAGAAGAGAGAAATGAACTGAAGGTAAGAAACATACTAAAAGAATGTGAGTTAGCAAAACTAAATCAGGAAACAGGAGTAAGTAAAAAGGGAATGACTGAGAGGGAAAGGAGTCTGATTGAGGATACATTTACAAGAATGAGGAATGGAAGATGACTGAGAATGAGTGAAGGGGAGTCACAGAGTGAAGGGATGAAGGGAGAGAGGATAATATAGAAGGATTGAGGGAAAAGGAGTGAGGAAGTTAGTAGACAGAGGGACTAAGGGAAGGACTGAGTGAAGTGGAATACAATGAGTGAGGAAAGGAAAATGACTAAGGGAGCAAAAGAAGGAAAGAGAGGGCAAGAGGACTAAAGCAGTGGAACAGAGAGAATGTGATTCGGTGATGAAACTAAAGAGAAGGACACTGAAAAATAGGAAATGAGAGGTAGTAATGGAACTGGAGTAAAAGAAAAGGGGATGAAGAACGATGAGAGAGGAGCAGTGAAGTTGTTGTAAGAGAAATGATAGAAGGTAGATAAACACAAGTGAGCATAACACAAGGAAAGTGAGGGACTGAGGACATAGAGGTAGTGAACGAAAAACAGAGAGAAGAGGACAAATTAAAGGAGCAAAAAAAGATAAGTCAGGGAGAGTGGGTGAGAAATAGTGACAGACTGCGACAAAAGAGGTGAGTGAGTAAAGAGGAATTACTAAAAGAGCAAAAGAGGAAAAGACGGAAAAGGGAAGTAAAGCAGAGAGACTGAAAGCTGAAAAATGGTGCAAGGGAGAGAGGGGATGCAGACAGTTGAAATGGGAATGAGGGGTTGTGAAAGAAGTGGAGTAAAGGAACGGGGGTGAAACAAAGTGAGAGAAAGACAGTGTGAGTGAGTAAAGAGAGCTGAAAGAGGGTGGAAAAAAGAAAGTGAGTGTGAGACAATGGGAATACAATTTAAATTACACAATACAAACTATAGAATAACTTGTACAACATGTTACATAGTTTATTTTTGCTGTTGTCAGAATATACTGAATTTCACTAAAAATAGTGAGTTCAAACTACTCATCATATGACAGCGGGAAAAAAACACAATCTAAAAGATTGTGTTTGAAAAAACTCATATAAACTTACAAATCACAGCTGCCATGTTCCTCCCTCGTGATTTAAAACTAAAACTAAAACTGAAACGTACCGAGCGGCGAGGAAGCGGAGTGAGGCTGTGTGGCAGGAGATATGCCCCCAGATCCGGCGTGTCCCCTGTGTCTCCTGTGGTGAGCTGCTTGATGAGAGAGGTCAGCGAGGGTGGCGTCTGGGTGAATCGGCGCAGGCTGTGGGAGGAGGCGGCCAAGCAGAGGAAGAGGCGCGACTCCGCTTTGTTGGCGTTCCGGGTCAGTGGAGGCAGAGCCAGCGGCAGCATCTTCGGTGCGGCGGCGGCGTGGGAGGCATCGGTGGAAACCGCAAGTAGCCCAAAGTGCTGGTATCACCACTGTGCAGGTGCTAAGAAGGAGGGCTGCGAGGAGGCCAGGAGGAGGCTAGGGGGGGATTGTACACATGTAAGTGCGAGTGGCGATCCTATCCCTAGCCCCTCTCAGCTTAGTGCGAACAATTTCCCTGACGCCCTGGTAATCTGTATGGAAGCAGAGGGTGGAGGTGATAAGGGTACGGGCGGTGAAGGGGGAACGGAAAGTACTGGCCGCATAGAGGAGAATCAAAACCCCATGAAAATAAACAGGTATACGCTAAGAGCCAGGACAGTGTTTGATGGTGTCAAGGAAAAACCTGTTTACCCCCCACGAGTTTCACCTCCTATCTTGGAAGTAAGGGAACGTACAAGGAAGGGGAGAGCAAAGCAGAATACCTCTGAAGAGTATTTAAGTGCAAAAAACATTAAAAGTCGGGGGGAAAATAAGGTAGTCAAACCAGTAGAGGCTAGTATCAAAGTCACCCCCTCACTTAAATCCTATTATAAGGTAATGTCTAACACCACCACTACTTCTACTCCCTCTACCTCTATCTTTGCCCCCGTAATTAGTGGTATCCCTTCGAGCACTCAGCCCACTCAGATTTTCTGTACTAGAGGTGGATGGATTAAGTAGTATGCAGGTCTTAAGCGCAACGGACAGTAGTACGGGTATACTGAATATGCCACAATCTACCCCTACAACCTCCCTTGGCCAAACAGGCAAAGAGCTTGCTATGGATAACACTGCTAAATCTGAGGCAACAACGGGTACACTGGCCGATATATTATTGGCTATGAAGGACGAAATAACTAGCAGATTTACAGTCTCTGAAACTAACCAAGCTGAGCTGGCTAATAGATTTTCAGTTTCTGAGGCTAACCAAGCAGCAATAAAAGCTTCATGTGAGGAGCTGACTAAGAGGGTGGATGAGGTCACACTCAGGACTGAGGCAGTGGAGTTGGAACTCCCCAAGATCAAGGAGGCGTTAAGTACCACTGAAGCCGAGGTCATTAAGCTGTCAGCTCAGAATATGGAGCTAAAAGAGGACATCGAGCGGTTGGAAAACTATTCACGCCGAAACAACTTAAGAATACTGAATGTGCCGGAAGCCATGGAGGGGGGCGATATAAAGGGGTTCGTAATATCCCTACTGAAGGGGACAGTACTAAAGGATTCATCGAGGATGGACTTGATTCATGACATACAAAGGGTGCACCGAGACCCCTTTAGGAGAAATCCCGCTAAACAAAAGCCCAGGAAGATCCTGGTGAATTTCTTGACCTACTCCATAAAAGAGCAGATTCTCTCCGCCGCATTAAAAGAGGGCTCCATACACTTTAACAGCTCTAATCCCTTTACCTTCCATATAAGATCGGACATATCACATATCACCGCTTCAAAACAGTGGGAGTTGGGTAAAAGGCTGGAGGTGCTGAATAGCTTAGGAGCCAAGGCGCAGCTGAAATTTCCAGCACAGTTGAGAGTGATGTGGGACAATAAAATGCACTTGATCAGGTCAGGGGAAGAAGCAGACGTCCTTATTGCTAAGATAAGGGTCAGTAAAGGGGGTCAGGAGGGGAAATAAAATAAATACAGTGGGTCTTCTACTAAAAATGATGTGGGATCAGCAGGAAAAAGTGTACGGTAAAATTTGAAATTGTTACGGTTGCTCCATGGGGGGAGAAGGAAGGCTAAATAGGCTTTTTCCTATTAGTAATGTAATGTAATGTAATGTAAGGGAAGCTTGTAAAGCGCGCTGACACCATGGGTTTCCTGGCGCTGGTTGAGTGCTGGGGGACCAGAGGGATTTAACCGGTTTGAGGGAAGAGCCATATTTTTAGGGATTTACGGAAAAGGATGAGAGAGTTAGAGGTTTTGAGAGAGAGGGGGAAGGAGTTCCAAAGTTTAGGGGCCAGGAATGCGAATCTCCGGCCTCCCGATCTGCAAAGTTTGATGGGGGGGATGAGTAGGAGGTGAAGGTGGGAAGATCTCAGGTTCCGTGAAGGACAATAGGTCCTGATAAGGGATTTCAGGAAGACGGGACAGGAGCCAGATAAGGATTTAAAGGTGAGGCAGCCGATCTTAAAGGCTGCCCTCGAGATGACAGGGAACCAGTGCAGTTTAGCAAGAAGGGGTTTGGCAGATTGCCACTTCGGAATCCCAAGGGCCAATCTCGCCGCTTGATTTTGAACAGATTGTAGTCTGGAGAGAGATGTTTTAGGCAGACCATAATAAATAGCGTTCGAAAAGTCAAAGCGGGAGAGGACAAGGGCCATGATTACTTGCAGAAGAGCTTCAGGAGTGAGGAGATAGGCCACCTTCCTGATCCTGCGCAGCTGGAACATGCAGGAGGAGACTACTGTCCCCACTTGGGGCCCGAGGGAGAGGCCGGAGTCAATAGTGACCCCGAGACTTTTCACCGAGGTCACAGGGGTGGGGGGGGCCAAGTTCTACCGGCCAAAAGTGCGGACCCCAGTAGGTAGAGCTCCTGCCAGGAAGAAGGAGCTCCGTCTTTCCAGGATTCAATTTGAGCTGGTTTTGACACATCCACTGTAGGATGTGGGACATAGCTGCCTGGAAATTGGGAATGGCAGAGGGGGAATCAAGAGGAAAAATGAGTTGCAGGTCGTCCGCGTAGTTAAAAACGGTGACGTCCCACTGCCTCAGAGAAAAAAGGAGGGGTCGAAGATAGAGGTTGAAGAGAAGAGGGGATAGGGAGGAGCCCTGAGGGACCCCACAGGGCAAGTGCTCCCTAGGAGCTCTAAAAGTGCCCAGGCTGAGGGTCTGGAGCCTACTGGTCAGGAAGGATTTGACCCATGCCAGCGCCAGGCCCTGGATGCCAGCCTGCTCGACACGGTGGAGGAGGATGTTATGGTCCACCGTGTCGAAAGCGGCCGACAGATCTAATAAAACCAAGGCCTGGGGGGTACCCTTGTCAGCGCCGTCTCTCAAGGCATCCAACACAGCCAAGATCACAGTCTCCGTGGAGTGGCCGGGTCTGAAGCCGGCCTGATTGGCCTCGAGAAAGTTGGAGCTCTCGATGAACTGTGAGAGACAGGCGGTGACGTGGGCTTCCAAGATTTTAGAGAAGAAAGGCAGGAGAGAGATGGGGCGATAGTTTGCCGGAACGGCGGAATCAGCCCCAGGCTTCTTCAGTAGAGGCACCAGAACGGCCTCCTTGAAGGAGCAGGGTACCGTACCGGACGAGAGAGAGGAATTCAGCAGGGGAAGGATGCAGTCGGGTAGAGAGTGGCAGATGTCTCGTAGTATGGTGGGGGGACAGCAGTCGTCTGGGGATCCAGACTTGATACGGGTGGCCAATGTGGCCAAGGCAGTGGGGTCTAAGGGAGGAAACTGAGTAAAAGAAAGGACATTGTGGGGGGAGAGACGGAGCCCGCGCCAGGGGGAGTAGTCGGGATGGTGTCTTTAATCAAAGCAATTTTCTGAATGAAGAAAGTACTCAGCGCGTTACAAGATTCCTGTGTAGGGGCCTGAGTCGGAAGTGTCCTGGGGTCGGAAGTGAATTCGTTAAGGATTTTAAAAATCTCTTTGGACTTGCAAGGGGCGGATAAGATTTTTTCTGAGGCGTAAGCTTTTTTGGCTGCGGAGATAGCTGTTTTATACTTGTTGCGCGCGGCCACATATATGCCTCTACTAGACGAGCAATAGTCTCTCCTCCACCTGCGCTCAGATTGGCGGAGTTCCAACTGCAGGGTCTTGAGATGGGGGGTGAACCATTTGTGGGAGTGACGATGTCGGGATCGGGGGAACTTAGTTAAAGGGGCAAAAATGTCGCTGGCTGTCGTGAGCCAGTCAGAGATATGCCCCTGAAGCTCGTTGGTGCTTAAATCGTTGGGGAGCAGGGGACGGGTTAGAGAGAGGTGAGATATAAGTTTAGAGGAGTCGGCGGCTCTCCACTTGCGGGCGGTGCCGCCCTCCTGCAGTGGGATCCTGATCTGGCCGACGACCGAGAAAGTGGTGTCAATCAAAAGATGATCGGACCACACACAAGGTGTTATAAGCGGACGGGAGGACTTGACCCCGTGGACCCAAATGTGGTCAAGGATGTGGCCGCCACTGTGAGTGGCAGACCTGACTAATTGCGTGAAGTTCAGGCTCAAGAGGGCCTCGAACAGTTCAATGGCATGGGGGCCAGCGTCCTCGTTCTGAAACCAGTAGTTGAAGTCACCAACAATGATAGTGCGGGGGGAGGAGGTAGCAAGGTTAGTCAACTGTTCAGTAAAAGAGGTGGGGAAGGAAGGCATGGGGTGGGGGGGGCGATAAAGTACCATAAGGGTAACTGCACCAGAGACGGAGGACCAGGTTATCCACTTCGGGGAGGGTCATGGTGGCGGAGGCGATAATCTTAAGGTTCTTGCGTATTACCGCTGCCACCCCTCCTCCGGAGCGGCCCCCAGGACGGTTGGTGTTCAACAGAAAATAATCTGGGGGTAGCGCAGCGAGGATGTCAGGAAGGGAATCGTCGGTGAGCCAGGTCTCAGATAGTAGGAGAGCGTCTGGCCTCTCCGTCATGAGAAGGTGGAAAATATCGGCTTGATGCCTAACCAGAGAGCGAGTGTTTAGGTATAATACCCGGAGCTGCGACTCAACAGGAGCAGGAGCAGTGAGAGGTAACGCCGACCCCAGATGAGGGGGGGAGTAACCTGCAATCCCCAGTGAGGAGATCCTGGCCCAGGTATCGGGAGAAAGGGGGCAAGCAGAGGCTTGTAGGCTCATAAGAGCAGAGCGGGAGTAAGAGATAGCAGTGGCGGCATCCCCAGCCCCTGGGCCCGTCCGGCCGCGGACGGGCGCAGACGGGCTTGACTCTGGCGCAACTCCGGCGCGCCTACGGCGCGCCCGCTGCGCTCGTCCGCTGCGCTGACGCATGGGGGACGTTTAAATAGGCGGATGATGAGGGGGGTGGGCGGAGTCAGCAGGGCGGGTTAGGAAGGGGTTTTTAAAAAAGTTACGTCGACCGCTCGTAATCAGCGGGACGGAAAGGCTGCGCTGCTCGCAATCAGCAGAGAGAACAAAAGGTATTTAAAAATATAGTTGCAGTGCCAGCCGCGCGCAAGCCCTCTGCCACAGGGCTGCTCGTGTACACTGAGGGGAGAAGGAGTGGAGCCTAAATAGGCGGATGACGAGGGGGGTGGGCGGAGTCAGCAGGGCGGGTTAGGAAGGGGTTTTTAAAAAAGTTACGTCGACCGCTCGTAATCAGCGGGACGGAAAGGCTGCGCTGCTCGCAATCAGCAGAGAGAACAAAAGGTATTTAAAAATATAGTTGCAGTGCCAGCCGCGCGCAAGCCCTCTGCCACAGGGCTGCTCGTGTACACTGAGGGGAGAAGGAGTGGATCCTAAATAGGCGGATGACAAGGGGGGTGGGCGGAGTCAGCAGGGCGGGTTAGGAAGGGTTTTTTTAAAAAGTTACGTCGACCGCTCGTAATCAGTGGGACGGAAAGGCTGCGCTGCTCGCAATCAGCAGAGAGAACAAAAGGTATTTAAAAATATAGTTGCAGTGCCAGCCGCGCGCAAGCCCTCTGCCACAGGGCTGCTCGTGTACATTGAGGGGAGAAGGAGTGGAGCCTAAATAGGCGGATGACGAGGGGGTGGGCGGAGTCAGCAGGGCGGGTTAGGAAGGGGTTTTTAAAAAAGTTACGTCGACCGCTCGTAATCAGCGGGACGGAAAGGCTGCGCTGCTCGCAATCAGCAGAGAGAACAAAAGGTATTTAAAAATATAGTTGCAGTGCCAGCCGCGCGCAAGCCCTCTGCCACAGGGCTGCTGCCACAGGGCTGCTAGTAGGGAGGGTTCCTCTGCAGAGGGGCACAGGGTAGAGGGGGGGGACAGGGTAGGTAGGGGGGCACTTGGTGGGGGAGCAGTGGGAAAAAAGAAAAAATTAATCCTCATCTAAACCTTCGTATAGCCTTAGTAATTTTTTGTGTCAAACCCAGACAATGTCATTTAGTAGGAATAGAGGAATATGGCTGGTATGACATTAAGGAATAAAGGCATTACATTTGTTTCTTGGAATGTCAATGGGTTGAGGTGCCCCCAGAGACAGAGGTTAATTCTTAAGCATCTAGAATTGTCAACCGCACAAGTATGTTTGCTACAAGAAACTCATCTGAGTTGGGAAGAGAGCACCGCAGTCTTCTCCAAGGTTAATTGGGTAAAGTCTTTCAGTGCCTCAAGACAGACAGCACAAAACCAAGGGGTTGCAATACTAATTAAACAAGGAACTCCCTGTATTATAGGAAAAGAACAATCAGACACCTCTGGTAGATGGTTGACTGTTTGTTTGGCATTCGAAAACTCTGAGATGGTCTGTGCCTCTTTTTATGGCCCAAACACGGATGATCCGTCATATATTCACAAACTACAATCTGTGTTGATGTTGGAACCTCCACCACACGTGATAGGAGGAGATTTTAATGTGTTGATGGATCCTCTAAAGGACAGATCCAATTTAAGTCACTATAAAGGAGCTGTGAAGGTGCGTCGGGCATTAGTCAATATGATGCACGATATGGATTTAGTCGATTTGTGGAGCGAGATAAAGGGAGACCAGAAGGGTTTTACGTTTCATAGCAAGAAGTACTGTCATTCTTCCAGGATCGACTATATATTTATGGATAGAGGATCTATAGGCAATCTAGGGGCGATCCTAGTCCTCCTGAGTCACTTGTCCGATCACGCGCCTTTACAAGTGGTATATCAGATTAAGGCGGCACAACGGCAAGCATCTAGGTGGACGCTTAACAGGGCGAAGTTATTAGACCCCGATGTGATTGCCGCGGTGCAGGCCCCTTCTTTGGAGTTCTTTGCATTGAACTCAGGCTCCACAACACCTGATGTAGTATGGGACGCCTATAAGGCCTGGCTCAGGGAGAAACTCCACGGAATTATTTGTTATAAGAACAAGTCTGAAGCGGAGGTATTAAAGAACATCGAGGGGAAGATAAGTGGCTTGGAGAGAGAAAGGGATGAAGTTAGTAACGGAGACCAAGAGCAACTCATTCGGATCTCGGGCAGGCTTGAAGAGGCAAGATCAGAATATAGAGGGAAATTGGAGGCTAAGTGCAGGGCACAGTGGGTTGCGAGAGGGATGCAGAACTTTGAGTATGGGGAGAAGGCGGGTGCTCTACTGGCCTGGAAAGCCAGGTCTGACTGAGTCAGAAATGATATTAAGGAACTTAACATCAACGATAGCGGGGAAGTCTCTAATAAGATCGAGGACATACAGACCTGCCTTCTATCCATGTTCTCAGAGCTGTACAGAGAAGATCTGGCCCCCCAGTTGAGTTCGATACAGACATTCCTTAGAAGTAAACAACTACCAGTACTCTCAGAAGAAAGTAAAAACATCTTAGATGCCCCTTTTACGTTGGAGGAGATAGCTGCTCAGATTACAAAATCAAAGAACAAAAAAGCCGCGGGTTCAGATGCACTCCAGAGTGAAATATATAAACATCTTAAGAATGAGTTGTTAGAAGCAGCGGGGGACACTTTTAATTCAATTTATAGTTCAACAGGGAAGGTCCCTAATACATGGAATAGTCCTGATTTTAGAACCTGGTAAGGACCCAAAAAAGGCTGACTCCTACCGCCCAATCTCCCTGCTAAATGCAGATTATAAGATCTTGATGGGTATTTTAGCAGGGCGATTTCCTAAATTAACACCAAAGTTGATACACCGGACCAGAAAGGGTTCGTTGTAGCGAGATACATCAAGGAACAAACGCAGCTCCTGATCGGCAACATAGACCTGGCCATTCAGAGGACAGAGCCCAAGGCGGCCAAGGCTTTTGACAGAGTCTGCTTGGCATATTTATGGGAGGTCCTGAGAGTCATGGGGTTTGGTCCAGTCTTTATACAAACTCTGCAAAATTGCTACCAAGGTGCCACTGCTCGAATACTTCTAAATGGGGCCCTGATGGAGAGTTTTAATATTCAGAGGGGAACTAGGCAGGGGTGCCCGATATCACCCCTCCTGTTCAATTTATATGTGGAACCATTTGCCCAGATGCTCAGATTGGATGACTCAATAGTTCCATTTAGATCAGAACAATACAGCTCAAAAATAGCCCTATACGCTGATGATCTGATATTGTATACAGGGGACCCGAGACAGCTATCCCGAGGGCGGAAGAGTGTATGTGTGAGTTTGGATTGCTCTCAGGGTTTCAGGGTTTCTTGTCAATAAAACAAAGACAGAGGTGATGTGTTGGAATGCGGAGTGGTCAGGAAGAGTGAGTGTTGAGATGAGATACTTGGGGATCTATATCGTAAAAGATCTCGAAAAGATACCTGAGATTAATCTTAAGAGGGTGGTGAGAGAAATGGATAGTCTCTTTAACAGATGGAGTAATCTTCCCCTGACCATTTATGGATAAACCAACCTAGTAAAGATGACAATATTACCCAAGTTGTCTTATTTTTTTTCTTCAATTCCATTAACATTTGCAAGTAATAGCTTAATGAAAATACAGAGCAAAATCTGGAGTTTTATTTGGGGCAATAAAGGGGTCCGTTTGGCATGGAAAAAACTAAGACGCAGACAAAAAAAAGGCGGGTTAGCCCTTCCGGATGTAAGGCTGTATGCGGCAGCTTTCCACTTTAAAAGCATTCGGATGCTGCTGGTGAAACCGGGGGAATCAGCCTGGGGGAGGCTATTGGGTGAAATGGTGCGGGTGGAAGGAGGTGGAGAAGGTGCGGCGTTTTTGTAGAAGTTTGGGTCACCGAGGTTTTTCAAGAGGGTGCGGTTGAAGGTTTTGAGGGCAGCCCTGGAGTTATGGTATAGGCTCAGGTGCAGTTGGGGCATTGGGTACCATTCTGAAAATGCCCCAGTATGGGATGCACCAGGTACACCGGACTGTTTGAAGGATAGTTTGGCGTTGCCAATAAGAAGGGCAGGTATTGGTCTGAACTGCTGGATTCCGGGGGGATTCATTCATGGGAGTACCTAAGGGTAAAGATCGGGCCAGGACTCTCAAGATTTAAATACATGCAGTTAACATCATGGTATGAGACAGAAAAGGGGGAGACCGGCGGGAATAGAAATATTGAAGACCTGTTGAGTTCTAACCGTCCACTTAATAAAGAAATATCTATATGGTACAACAGCTTGCTGGATGTTGAAGACCAATCGGGACCCCCCTTCTCTGCAGTTTGGACAGATACCCCACTTGGGCCGCAAACAGACTCCTTATATGAACCATCTCTAAAGATCATGTACAGATATGTCAAGCCTGCTTGTTTAAAAAAAATAAAAATTTCTTTGTTATTAATAGACTTTACTATACCCCCGCAAAAATTACAAAGTTCGCCCCACACCCCGCCCCCAAATGCCCCAGGTGTGCGACACCTCTTGCAGACGATATACACATTTTCTATGAATGTCCAGCACTTGTAAAATTTTGGGCTGAGGTGGGAGATAACATACGAGACATTTTCAAAACCATTATAGAAACTAACATGTCTTTGGTGTTTTTCGGAGATGATGGGCGCCTCAGCCAGACTCTTTCTCAGAAAGATAGGGGTTTATTATTGTATTTGATATTGCTGGCTAGAAGGGAGGTGTGCAAGAGGTGGAAGGACCCCCTACCCCCCCAAAGGGAAGACTGGCTCACAGCTGCATTCACCATGTCACGGTTAGAGTATGAGGGCGTGAAGGACAAGGTAACGAATATATGGCACCCTCTCGTGGACTGGGGTAAGACTTTAAGATTACTGTAAACATCATTGGTCTTATGATTACACCAGGGCCTCTTACAAAAAGAAGAGGCAGGTCGGATGACCCAAGCGAGTGAGGTAAGCCATGGGGGCTACAGATTGAGAAGGCGGCTTCATAAGACCCGCAGAGGCTTGAAAGGTGAGATGAGGACCAACATTTTTTTTTTTTAAAACCCAGTTCAGACATGGCTATATGCAAATCAGTCTGACCCTGTGCCTCATGGAAACAGTCCAGCCCGAACTGCCAAGCCATGCCTTCCCTGGACCGGAAACAAGCTTCCGAGGACCGGTTTCTGGCATTCCAGCCGTCTTCAGCACGGCTTGCTTGAATGCCCCAATCTGTCCCCCAGGTGGGGCAGAAAGTCCACTAGATGCCAGGGAGTTTTTTGTGCACATTTTAATTAGGGTGGGGTCTGCCCAAAACAGGCATGCCAATGCCACACCCTAATAAAAATTTGCCTAAACAAATCCCTGGTGTCTAGTGGGCTTTTTGCCCCCCCGGGGGGGCAGATTCGGGGCTACTGCCCCCTCTGCCCCCAGGGGGGGCAGGAAGGCTGTAATTGTTGCGAGGAAGGGGGTGGGGGCATGGGCATGCCCGTTTTGGGCAGCCCCACCCTATTTCAAATTTGCCCCCAAAAGATTCCCTGGCATCTAGTGGGCTTTTTGCCCCCCCTAGCAGGGCAGATTGGGGGCTAATGCCCCCATCTGCTACCCAGGGGGGGGCAGAAAGTCCACTAGACGCCAGGGAGTTTTTTGGGCAAATTTTAATTAGGGTGGGGGCTGCCCAAAACAGGCATGATAATGCCCCCACCCTAATTAAAATTTGTCCCAAAAATCTCAGGCCTCTACTGGGCTTTTTGCCCTATCCGGGGGGGCAGAAAGGCTGTAATGATGACAGGGGCGGGGGCATTGGCATGCCCGTTTCGGGCATCCACCACCCCCAAAAAAATTGCACCAACAAAACTTCCTGGTGTCAAGTGGGCTTTCTGCCCCCCCCGGAGGGCAGATTGGGAGATACTGCCCCCATCTGCCCCCCATGGGGGGATGAAAGACTTAATAATGTTAATTTCTTTATGGAGGGAGTGAAGGCCCTTGCCCAAGGGGCCGCCCCCCTCCCTGGTATCTAGTGGGTCGATCCCTGCTTGGGGATCGCCCTCCTGGGGATCGACTGGCGAGAGTCTCCCCTTTTCAGTGATACCTCTCCCGTCTTTCTAAGTGCTCAGGGGGCTGAGATAGCACCCTGAGCATGTAGAAAGTGAAACTGAAATGAGCCTAAAGGCTCATTTCAGTTTCGGTTTGTGTTCAATGACGACTGCGCGACGTGCGCGCTGATCGTCATTGAACAGAAACGGAAATCCCTCTGTTGTCTGCAGCGGAGGGATTTCGTGCCCCTGGCCTCATGACGGAATGGTTCCGTCATGAGCACAAGGGCACCGATGCTCATGACGGAACCATTCCGTCATGAGCATCAAAGGGGTTAAAATGAGACAGAGATGGGACTGAATATGGTCAGAGATCACATCATTACCCAGGGCAACTTCGCTTGTTCGCCCCTACGCACTCAGGCTGATGCAGCCCACCCCTCCCACAGCACTACGCTTAATTGGCGCTGCTGTGCACCCAGCACCACTGCTCACCTGCTGTCATTGTTGTGTGTGCAAACACTACGGGTAGCAGTGTTCACAATTCAGTTGCAGTGTTGATTGCAGGATGGTGTACACCTCATGGATCCCTTTCGAAACACGACTGGCAGTAGGGTTCATAATTTAGAGCCAGTGTTGATTGCCAGGATGGTGTGCACCTCATGGATCCCTTGTTTTTTTTGTGCATTGTGATATGCGAGGTGGATGCGGCCAAATCACCCGAGGCAGTGTGGAAGAACTGGGACATGTGGAGTTGTCGTTATCCTATTTATACATACGCAAAGTGGGCTGGGCTTTTGTACGCCAGGCCAGCGTAGGGGTGTGAATAATTGTTCTGGGTATCTGGGCGTTGTTCAGTTCCTGCCTGGCCAGGAAGTGTACTTATGTGTGTTTATTTTGCAGGTTTGACGTCGCAGAATGTGCAATTTACATTAATGTAGCATGGACTGGGAGGGCGGCAACTAATGCTAATGAGATGCTGTTCGAAAACATTGACTGGCCAACATCACGTGTCGTTGTCAAGCTTGTGGATATGCGCAGACACGCATGTCAATGGTGTGCGGTATTATGGAAAGTGTTGCTATCGCGAAGTGCAAACGTGAATGTGCTCGGATGGAGGGAGGATCAGCAGTGAGGCTACGTCATACACAGTGATAACGCTCATTACAGTCAAGCAATGTATGTCAGACGTGAATCTGAAAGTCTCACATATAACACACTACTATATCAGGTAAAGCCTGACAACAGAGCGTACAGCAATACAAATCTACACATTACTGTTTACTGTTTGTCACATGTGATCTAGGATGTGCACTCTGCCCGTGGCTGATGTTACTTCTTAGAGCCACCAATACCCAGGACGAAATGCAGCACAATAATGTGCACACACACACACACACACACCAGGGGCATTGTGTAACACACATTTTTTTTTGATGTAACCTTTGAGATGCATGGCCATCACACGTGGAAGGCTAATGTACAGACCATGAATATTGATCAAGATGATAGTTGCATTTTGTGTGTAGTATAAGATATGTGTGTACAGCAAAAAACTTTTCAAAAAGCTCTCTAGGCAGAAGAGCTGTCTATTATAAAACGCTGTAGAGAGAATGACTAAAATGGGTGGGGTCGTACAACTGTTACAATGGGAAATGTTATGAAGCTATCAAATTTTTTTTTTAAGGTCACATGGCAATCGTGCACCAAGCGTGCAGGGAGGCCGCATCCAACGCGATTTTAAGTGTATTACAGTTAGAAATATATAAATGTTTAAAATATTTTAAATTATCGCTTGCTCTCATATACTGTTTAAAGTTATTTAGATATACTTTTGAGTCAACAAAAAAAGAGGGAATGGCATACCACGTGCAACACAATACGTCTGTGACGTAACACAGGGCCTGGCGGCGTGCACTTGTCACATACACAACTCGCAGCGGGTGCCACCCCATACGTACATGACATAACGCGTGGCTTGGTACTGCGTACCAGTTGGATACCAAAATTGCAGCTGGGGCGACTTCATGCGTGTATGATGTTACGCGGTACGCTGTGCCACGAACCCGTAGGATACGAAATGCGCATCATTTACAAGTTTAGCAATATGGTGGATCGGATTCGCGTGGGGATGGAGCCTGGTACGCTACCGGTATAGGAGTGCAGTTTTCTAAACAAAAAAAAGATACATATTTTGGGGGGAAGATATAAAACATGATATCATTTTTAAAGTTAAAAAAAGAAGTATAATAGAGTTCCAAAATATTTTTAAAAAAATAGGTTTTATAAACATTAAAATATGAAATTACCATTTAAAAAAACCTTTGAAATTCGCTGACAAAAATAGGGTTTACAGACGTTATAGTTAGGAATTAGCATTTGAAAAACTTTAGAAATTCACAAAAAAAACCATAGGTTTTAGGGACGTTATAATTAGTTAAACACTTGACTTGAGTTGAAATTCGCCTGTTATAGTTAGTTGAGCTAACTATAACTTGTGCGCCTGCAATGCACGAGTGATGACGTCACATATTACATCAGTTATGACATGGTCAGTGACATCACTGATATATATATATATATATATATATATATATATATATATATATATATATATATATATATATATATATATGCACATGGTGTCAGAGAAAAAATAAAATTACCTGAAAGAAACTTGCTGTGCTGTGGAATCCCTCTGTGCCGTGGAGACTTTACTGGGGGACCTTACCGAGTTGCTTTGAAGATATATATATATATATATATATATATTTATACATATATATTCACTGAAAAAATCATAGGTTTCACACCAGTTATAGTTAGCTGGAAATTGTATTCGCATAAAACCAATGAAATTCCCACGTTATAGTTAGTTGGACTCACTATAACTTGCGCGTGCAATGCACTGCTGATGACGTCACATATTACATCATTCATGACATGGTCAGTGACATCACTCATGACATCACTGATGACACCATCCAGTGAATGTGTGTCTTTTAAAAAAATAAATATGTGTTATATATGTATATGTAAAAGTTGATGGAAGAATAAATGTTTAAATAAGTGTTTCTATGGATGTTTTAAAAAAAAAATTGATTGGTTAACTGGTTTATTAAGTGTATGTTAGTGAATAAATATATTAGAAAGTAATGTTTAAATATTCAAATATATGTATTAGTGTTTCACTTTGTGTATAAGTGGCTGCATGGGTTGGTGAGTAGCTACATGTGTATGTATATGGGTTATTAGATGTTTTTTTTAATATCAGTATGGGTGTCTATGGTTTGGTGGTAGATGCATGAATCACTGACTCTCTGTTTGTATCTGTTTTGAAGACAGCATATGTGCAGGACTGTATGGGTGAATGAGTGTGTATATGTGTGTGTTAGTGAGTGAATGACTGTCTCACTAGTGTCTTTATCAGTAACTACATATGTTTTAATCTAGTATATGTGAATATTGATGTATATAAGTGAGTATATGTGAGCGTAAGAGATTGTAAGAGTTCCTGTTTAAGTAAGTATGTGTTTCTATAAGTGATTGTTTAAGAGAGTACATATGTGTAAGTTTCCTTAGAAGTAAAGTGGTAGTGTGTGTATAGCTGTATATGCAAATAAATGGATGTTCAATAGTTTATTTGCATGTGTGAGTATGTGTGAGAGAATCTTTTGGATGACTGTCGGTGTGTAACAGGATGTATAGGTGTATCACTACATATGATGAGTGAGTATATGTATGAGTGACTATATAGAACTGTTGGTCAATGAGTGGATGTGTATATAGATGGTAGAATTATTGAATTGGTTGTTGTAACTGGTATGGGTATCTCCATTTTTTTGAAAATTTAAGTTTCTATTTTTGAATATGTGTTTCAAGGGTTACATTACAGTGAAAGGAGGTCTGTCACTCTGTCACAAGGATGGTGTCATCAGTGATGTCATGAGTGATGTCACTGACCATGTCATGAGTGATGTAATATGTGACGTCATCAGCAGTGCATTGCACGCGCAAGTTATAGTGAGTCCAACTAACTATAACGTGGGAATTTCATTGGTTTTATGCGAGTAACATTTCCAGCTAACTATAACTGGTGTGAAACCTATGTTTTTTTCAGTGAATTTCATAGGTTTTTTAAATGCTAATTCCTAACTATAACTGGTGTGAAACCTATGTTTTTTTAGTGAATTTCATAGGTTTTGTAAATGCTAATTCCTAACTCTATATAGGGCCTCAAACCTAAGTTTTTTTCAATGAATTTCATATGTTTTTTAATAGCTAATTTCTATAGCTATGATATATAATATTTTTTATGATAAATCCTATATTGTATATTTATATAATACTTTTTTTATGTATATTTTTCCTTTTTTTTTTTTGCCTACGTGCGCTCCCGTTGCGCGTACCGGTAAACGCACGGGAAAGCGCAGTGTTGTGGCACGCCCCGGTGCGCGTACCAGTGAGCGTCCCGTTAGCGCCATTGCCGCGAACGAAAACATCATCGTGACGTATCGCGTAGCCGCGTGATGCGTCTTATGACACACGGCGTCAGCGCACCCGGAAGCGCCCGAGCGCATACGATGGCGCCACGTAAGCGCCGCCGGGGGCGCCCCCGGGAGCGCCCCCGGGAGCGCACCGGGGCGCGTAGCGTAAGCGCGTCGGGTCATGTGACCTGAAAATAACACTTTTCATTGGTTCAGATCAGTTTTGGTTTCCAAATGATGAAAGCCCGGATCATGTGACTTGAAAATAACACTTTTCATTGGTTCAGAACAGTTTTGTTTTCCAAATGATGAACGCCCCCACCTTTTTTCCTCATTCTCACTTTGTTCTTTGAGTGAGGAAGACCTGCTTTTTTCTTACAGATATGGCTACAGTACTATCAGCAGCTGGAGCATCTGTCCTACCACCACCACCACCACAAGGACCACCAGAACATCACACTGGTGGTCAAGAAGAAGAGGAGGAGGAGGAGGATGAGGAGGAAGAGAGAAGGCAGTTCCTGCCTGAAGACAATCCCCCATACAAACCTAGGGAGCACTTCATATGGGAGTTTTGTAAAATCCCAAGGGGTTCCAAAAAAGTAAACGCTGCAAAGGTGACCTGTCCCATCTGTGGTGCTGTGCTATCCAGGGGGAACCCTGCAAAAAAATATTCCTTTGGGAATCATAAAATGATTCGGCACATGCAGCATTTGCATCCTAATAACTATTCTGCAGCAGAGGTGAGAGAACTCTGCAGAAACCTACCCCAATCATCTTCTAGAACCTCAACAACCAAAGAACCCACTCCATCGGGTCCAGAGGCAAGTGAGATGATTCCAAATATACAAACAAAGTTTGGGGGATACAAAATTGTTTGTATATATTGTAACAAAACAATGAGTTATGGTGAGCAAAGCATTACATTGATCAATGTTGCTGGTGATAACCAAAAATGCCCGAAGAAACCTTAATTTTTCCTGTTTTTTTTTTGCTCCAGTTGAGCCGTTTTTAATTCCCTGTTTTTTGTTTCTCCCCATAAAAAATACAAAAAAAATATAAAACTGTTCAGAAAAGCCAAATAAAGTAAAAAATGTTCAAAAAAACAATAAAAAAATAAAACAACAAAAAGAATAAAATAAAACAGTTCTTTTTAGAACTACCTCTAATTTATAAAAAAAAAACATTTTTAAAAAACTCTGTCATTCTTTTTTCTCCAGGGTACGCGTACCGGTACGTGCACCGGGGCGCGCACCGAGGCGCGCACCAAAAAAAAAGAGAAAAAAAAAGAATGAAGGAGTGAGCATGAGGGAAAGGGACAGAGAGAGTGATGTTAAGAGAAAGAGAGCTAGAGGGAGCAACACAGCTTGACTGTGTATTAGATAGTAAAACAGTGAGGGAGGATTAGAAAAGAGCAGTGACTGTAAGTAAAGAGGGGTGAAAGAGGGTGGATAAAAGTGAATAAGGGTAAGACATGGGGAGGGACAGAGAGAACGGAGAGAGAGAGTAAAGGAAGGAGTGACTGAAAGGGAGTGAGTGAAGCAGCAAATAAAGGTAAGTGAGGGAGTGTGGGTGAGTTGTAGGGAGTGAGCATGACGAAAGAGTATTGACAGAATGAGGGGACAGAGACAGCGACGGTAAGAGAGACAGAGTGAGGGAACGGAAGTGAGGAACTGTGAGGACAGACGGACTGAGAGAAGGAGTGACAGGAGTGAAGTAAATGATTAAGGGAAAGGGAATGAGTGAGGGAGCAAAGGAAGGGAACAGAGGGTAAGGGAAGTAAAGCAGGGGGACTGAAAGAAGTTGAATGCGGTAGGGGAGTAAGGGAAAGGGGAGTAAACATGGAGGATAAGAATAAGTGAGGGAAGCAGAGTAAGGAAACAGGAGTGAGATAGGGTGAGAGAATAGTAGTGAGGTTAAAGCAAAGGGTGATGACAAACTACATTTTTTTTAGTCAAACTTACCATATAATTAATGTAAATTTAATTACATGTTTGTACTACACTTTGTATCTGTGAAAGAGAGAAAAAAAATAAGTTATAATTAGTAAAATATATATTTTAAAAAAGAAGAGACAAGTCAACAGGTTAAAAATCATAAAAGTGTACTAAGAAATAAAGTAAGAGTGAAGGACACAGAAAGGGAAATAAAATAATGTAGAAGGACAAAAAGAGGGAAAAAGAAATAGAAGGAGAGCAAATTACTAAGAGTAAGGCAGATACATTCAGTTACAGAGAGGAAGAGAAGAAGAGAGAAATGAACTGAAGGTAAGAAACATACTAAAAGAATGTGAGTTAGCAAAACTAAATCAGGAAACAGGAGTAAGTAAAAAGGGAATGACTGAGAGGGAAAGGAGTCTGATTGAGGATACATTTACAAGAATGAGGAATGGAAGATGACTGAGAATGAGTGAAGGGGAGTCACAGAGTGAAGGGATGAAGGGAGAGAGGATAATATAGAAGGATTGAGGGAAAAGGAGTGAGGAAGTTAGTAGACAGAGGGACTAAGGGAAGGACTGAGTGAAGTGGAATACAATGAGTGAGGAAAGGAAAATGACTAAGGGAGCAGAAGAAGGAAAGAGAGGGCAAGAGGACTAAAGCAGTGGAACAGAGAGAATGTGATTCGGTGATGAAACTAAAGAGAAGGACACTGAAAAATAGGAAATGAGAGGTAGTAATGGAACTGGAGTAAAAGAAAAGGGGATGAAGAATGATGAGAGAGGAGCAGTGAAGTTGTTGTAAGAGAAATGATAGAAGGTAGATAAACACAAGTGAGCATAACACAAGGAAAGTGAGGGACTGAGGACATAGAGGTAGTGAACGAAAAACAGAGAGAAGAGGACAAATTAAAGGAGCAAAAAAGATAAGTCAGGGAGAGTGGGTGAGAAATAGTGACAGACTGTGACAAAAGAGGTGAGTGAGTACAGAGGAATTACTAAAAGAGCAAAAGAGGAAAAGACGGAAAAGGGAAGTAAAGCAGAGAGACTGAAAGCTGAAAAATGGTGCGAGGGAGAGAGGGGAGGCAGACAGTTGAAATGGGAATGAGGGGTTGTGAAAGAAGTGGAGTAAAGGAACGGGGGTGAAACAGAGTGAGAGAAAGACAGTGTGAGTGAGTAAAGAGAGCTGAAAGAGGGTGGAAAAAAGAAAGTGAGTGTGAGACAATGGGAATACAATTTAAATTACACAATACAAACTATAGAATAACTTGTACAACATGCTACATAGTTTATTTTTGCTGTTGTCAGAATATATTGAATTTCACTAAAAATAGTGAGTTCAAACTACTCATCATATAACAGCGTGAAAAAAAACACAATCTAAAAGATTGTGTTTGAAAAAAACCATATAAACTTACAAATCACATATGTACACTAATCTTTGATCCACTTACTTTTCTTTTAAGCCAAATAGTACATCATAAAGGTCCTTTTCGTTGGAAAATACTCTGCTGTTCTGTAAAACTTCCATTTCATCGACTTTCTATAAGAAAAGCTCCAAGAACATGTGAAATATTTCTCAATGTTTTCATTTCCTTCTTGTGTTCAGTCATGACTCTTTCCTTATTCCTTCACTTTTCCATAAGGCCAAATAGTGTCAGATGTATTAGTATGTTTTAAATTAATGAAAACAAACTCTGAAATTACCGTTTTCCCAACATTCTAAAAGCAAAGTTTCAACAACATTTTCACAATATTTAAAAATTCATATTTCCATCTCTGCCTCACTGATATTCAACATTTCCTATAATACTGATATCACTTACTATGAGATCCATTTTCAGTACCTATATGACAACTACAATTTTTATATTATCTTGAACACTTTTACTCACAATATAATTTTAAACAGCAGACTAACTTTAATTAACTGCTCCTGTCTTCATAGGCCAATTACCTTTACTTAAATTTTGGTTGTAAAAACACTAGGTATGAATTTTTTAAGTCAAAAGGCAAACGTTGTTTGAACGTCAAATGAGTATCATTGCAGTTAGTCCAACCTCTTTGACATTTTAAATAAATTGTATAATTCCCTGATGTTGTTGAAGGACCGTCATGATAAATAATAGCTACAGTTGCAAAAGTTCTTCCTGAAATTGATAACTGAGAAGCCACGAAATTTTTAATAGAAGTTGTCAATTTACTTCCATCAGGTCTACATCGTTGGAACATTAAAATGACACACTGACCATAATTTTGTATAAATAATGTGGACAGCATTGCAGACTTACATTGGGTACATACCATATTGTGATCAGCTGCTTTAACTAGATTATTAAAAGGCACTGATTTGCAGTCTGGTAAAGTCAAATATATAAATCTTTCGGTGTCTATTGTAGTACTACTTGATAAACTACAGTTGTTGCAGTCATGCTGCCATTGATAAGAAAGGCTAAAAAGATTTTTTATATCTACACCTTCATCTTCCAATACATCAAACATATACATTAAAAATTCCTGACAATCTTGCTGAATATTCTGTGAAAATTGTTTTTGACCAGAACATATGTCTAAAAGATTTCGAATTTCTGAAACACTTTCTATTTTTGCTCTATCACTGCTACATTTCTCAAACACGGAATTCAATAAACAACAGAATCTTTGATCCCGAATTTCATCAATCTGTTCTTGTAAAGTTTGAAGAAAAAAAACAACATTAACCACTACATTAGCATAGCAGTTGACACCAGAACTGTTTTCAAACTGAAATCCAACAACATCTTCAACAGAATCCTTTTTCTTTCTGCTTACAATTACAGTTTCATCTACTTTTTGTCTTTTTGCTACTACCTCACTGCAATTATTCTCATTTCTTCTTTTTCGGCCTACCACACGTTTTTCAAACAGAGGATATTGAGGCAAATGTGGAGCATACTCTCTTCTTAACCTATTGTATTCTTTAACACAATCTAGATCTGCACAAATCTTTGTTTCATCACACTCAATCAAGTACTATCCTGATAAAGTTCTGACTCGTGATAATGCCACATATGCCATACCCTCTTTAAACACAGAATTTCCAATATTCACCAAAGCACTATCTACACTTAATCCTTGAGATTTATGAATTGTCACCGCATATGCCAAACAAAAAGGAAACTGTTTTCGGCGAACATATAAGTCTTTCACAATCAAAAATCTAGCTGAAGAACAACACATTTGTTCTATTTCGTCAATGCCATCAAATTTAATTTTTTAAATTTCAATTCCATCTCTATTTTTGTAATTCACAAAATCAACAACATGACCCATTGCTCCATTTACCAGACCTCTTTCAACATTTAAATTCCTTCTCAAAATGATACGACAATTTAAACACACATTCAGAGTTTTTTCAAAACCAGCAGTTTTAGATATAGTCTTCTCTAATGAATCCAATTTTGATTTCAAATTTTCAGACAAAATAATTGTTGCTCCCATATGCTCTATTTTATCTATAGCTTCCAGTTTCACTATCTCTTCATTTTCTAACTTAAACATTTTGTTGTTGAAGATAGAACATTCTTTCAGAGTTGGCATCAAACATATCCCAGATTTGTTCTCGTTAATTTTATTATAAATATTCTCTGGAAGAATGTTTTCATTTGGATACAAATTTGAAATTAATCGTGCATGTAAAGCTTCTTTCCCATGCTCACTTACTTTTCCGATTCTTACATCTTGTAGTATATTTTTATAATCTTCATCCTTTGCCTGTCGCATATTTTGAAGTAGTTCTGCATATTTGAAATGTAACCATATATTAACGTTTCCAATGCTTCCTAGGCACTTCCTGGTATCTTCATGCGTGACCATTTTAAACACTGGTTGTCCTTTCACTGGAGTCAACTGCAGTAGATCTCCAAAAACAATAATGTGTTTCCCTCCAAATAACACATCATACTCTGTTCTAAGAATGTCTTGCATTCTCAAATGCACAAAAGCAAGCATTAGATTTGAGACCATGCTTACTTCATCAATGATAAGAAGTTTCATTTTCTTCAGGACTCTGGAAACTTCGGAACACGCATCTCCAGATAGCTTGTGGTATTGCAATTTGTTATCATGCTCGACTGGTAGCATCAGTAAACAATGTAAAGTAATCCCTTTAATGTTATGAGCTGCCAGCCCAGTTGGAGCGGTAACAACACAAGACAGCGGTGATTCAGTCCTTTTCTGCAGATAAGTTGTAATTGCTTTAATCAGAAAACTTTTTCCAGTTCCCGCTTCTCCACTCACATACAGTCGGACAGGCTTAAATGATGTACATTAGCACTCTTTTTTCTCATGACTGAATCCATGTTCTATCTGTTCTGTGAGTTCGTCATATATCTGTTTCTGCTCAAGGTTTAGTTGTTTCACCAAACCTTCTAAGTTAACTACATCATCTTGAGCTTGTTCCATAGCTCTTTCCACCTCATCCATGGCAGTGGCAGCTTCATTTTGGATAATTGGTCCTCCAAGTGGATCTTGACTCAATGAAGTAGAACTCTGACTGTCTTGAGAACTGTCTCTAGCAATCTCTACAGCAATTGTGGCTTCTTGCTCTATTTCTTCGTTCAACATTTGCAGATAATTTGGAAAAACAGGACATTCTATGGTATCCTTGGTTGCATTAAAAGAATCTTCATAACAGAGAAAATCTCCACGTAGTTCCTCTTCTGTACCCCATGGCTTAAAGAGTTGCAAAAGAGCTAAATAGTAAAATTCCCTTTTCTCTGGATTTTCGCAACTCAATTTTCGATGATTAATCAAATTGCCTTTTTTCTGCTTCACCAGACATCCTTCACACCCAATGACAGCATATATTCCATTATTGATATCTTCTCTGATAGTCCTCTTATAAATATAGTTTTGCAGAACTTCATACAAACAACTGTTCTCAAGATGACTACTTCTATTTGGATAGTATGTATCCAACATGTTTGTCTTCAAAATAGCTGTACTGTTTGGTTCTTTCTCCGCCAAATACTCAATTTCTTGTACAGATTTCAAAACTCGGTTTCGTGTTGCAGCAAGACCTAGACTCACCCAAATAATTGTTCTAGACTTGGCGTAGAGACTTGCTGATGATAACCGATCAGAACATTCATATGCTCCAATTTCTCGATGCGACAACATCTTCAAACTGAAACTGTATAATTTTTTACTTATACTCTTTTCATGTGAAATGTCCTCCCACATTTCCTTCAGTTCTGTCTTTTCTTTTCTTGTGATGTAAGACGTCACATATCGAGCCACAGCAATAGAGTTGTCAGCAACAAACTGAATATCCATGTTAGCATTCCACATGGACAAAATCACTGGGTTGTAGTCGTTGATGTACTTGGACTCTTCGTTTCTTTTTAAATTGTATGTATTTTTTGGCGATTTCCTCGTCACAGTATGTCGCAGAGAAGACATCAAATTATTTACTCTTCCTTTAGAAATCACTGGTCGTGGAAACCCGAAACGACATTTTGTGTAGAACTTGTCCTTGTTTCTGAATTTTCGACGACAGTACTTTCCACAAGGATGGGATTGAAAGCGTAAAACTTGTTGCCTTAAACTGTTTTCTTCTGTAGTTTTCGGAACAGCACATGTTGAATACTCTTCAATGAAACTCATCACTGTGTCATCCGAATCTGTTCCAAATTTGGGTGCATCTTTAATCCATAACAACATATGTATGTGATGAGCACCTCTCGCTTGATACTCCTTTCTCCAAAAGAAATCCAAAACCTCTCCAAGGGGAAGATTTTTTTTGTTGGTAATGAAAGACATCATAGCTTCAAATCTATGATTGAAATATCTACATACATTCACTGGATCCAAAGAACACAGTTCTCCAGGTGTTTTGAATTCTATATTTTGTATGTTTGCATTTGCCTCTCGTAGAAATTGAAGTAAGTCGTCCCATGCATACTCAGCACAGCTAAGAGTGAGGAACCATGTAGGAGTTCCTAAGTTTCTTAGCATTCATTTCAATTCCCCATGACGACGGTACCAATACTCGTTTGTACCACGCTGACATGCCATGAGATTGATTAGATGAGATTCCAAAATATTGTCTTGCAGATTGACTTTCTCCATAAAGTCCCTCGCCGAAACATTTTCCAGATGTGCTCCACTCTTCAATATAAGGTTTACTGCATAAGAAAGCCCAGACAAGTCACTTTCATACAGTAGATGAAAAAAATATGGGATGCATTGACGAAAGCTTGGATCTTCAGCATATAATCTTAAAGTCCGGTATTCAGAGGCAGGAATTTGAAGTGTTCGATCGTCATATCGTCCACCTCGACCTGTTGGAAATAGCTGTGGAAAACAACGAGCTTCCAAACTTTCTTCCAATACACTAATGGGACTTCCTTTTGCTGCTTTCATTTGAAACAAGTCAATTGCATTCCCCATTACTTCTTTGGAATGCAAAGGATGAACAGTATAATGTTCATATATTTCTTCACTTCTAGATACATCAACTTTTTCAATTTGGCCGGCTGAACAATCACTGTCTTCTTCTGCAGCTGTTTCCTCTGCTCCAACACATACATCTTTGTAGTACTCATTGTTTTTCACCAAATACAACGTTGCCTTTTTGACTTTCCTAACATCCACTAAAACTTGCCAGATTTTCTTACTCTTTGTCGGAACCCCATTAACTAGAATAACCAGAGGTTCCTCTTCTACTTTCTCTACACCAATTGTATCAATATTTTTCTTGAAATCTAGAGGCAAATAAACAACTCTTCCCTTTAATCCTCTCTGTAAATCTGAAGGAGGCAATTTCCCTATCTTAGGCTCCATGCGAACAATAGCCTGAAAAGGATGTATACATTGAATTAAAATAGATTCATATGTATTTAAATCCATCAATTCAGGAGGAATGTCTACCAACTCAAGATTATCATGAACAGCTCTAGCAGGCATTCTGTTTTCATTTAATTTATTATAACAATATTTACAAATACGCTGATCAGAACTCAAATCAAAAGAATTCTCCACCAACAAATAAGTTTCAAAATCCTTCCACTCATAATTATTTATCTTTTCACTTTTTACGTATAAATCAACTAATCTAGTCTGGTGCTTATAATGAGTTCGTGGACAACACACACAACTAACATTTGGCCTTTCACTTGATTTTACCTTCAACTTAGAAATTTCCTGGTCAAACTTTTCAGTACTTAAAATCTGTACATTGTCTTCTACATTACCTTGAATTTCTGTGTCAATTTCTACACTGTCCTCTTTTTCACCAAAGTAATTTAACTAAATTTCTTCACAAATGGTCTTCACATCTAATTCAGTCCCATGCAAAAGTGCACTGTTTAATTGTTTTAGCTTAAGTGCTGGACTTTTTGCATAATACAACCCTCTCACTAATTTCCTCATTTTAGTATGATGTACTCCTAACATCCTAAAATGATGAAAAACACTCTGACATACTTTTCTAGAAAGACAAGCCAGTGAATGCCCCTGAAAACCTGTGTTTTCTCTCACTCTGCAAGGATCTAACTCTTGCAACATCTTCATTTTCTGTTTTAGACTTTTCTTACTATATGTCCGTAAGAAATTATGAAGCAAATTGATTGAATCCTGTCGCACACTACAGATACTACTACACTTCCAAGTGTACACAGGACCCTTAGTACGTCTCCCTAAAACTTCATGAGCTAACACCTCTTCTGCATCTCTAGACACCAGTTTCTCTTTTTCAATCTGACAACCGTCTTTCACCTCATATGCTCGACCACTGGTGTCAACTGCATGCACCAAATCATTCTCCTGAAAGTAACTCTCCTCATTAAAAAATGGCTCACAACTTGAACTATGCATCCATTCTCCTGAAAAAACTTTACAAAAATGAGTCCGATTAATTACTCTTTTGCATCTACTGTTTGATTTGAAACCATCAATTGTCTTGTTAAGTGTCCTAATTCTATTGATTATTAAAATATATAATTTTTTCTTAATTTCAAAAGCCTGATCAACAAACTTCTCTACACTTGTCTTTTTCTTGTAAAAAGCAGCTCTCTGTTTACCTTTCTTAACATGTTTTAACAAATTTAAAACCACCCTATTGCGAAACATTCGTTTACGAATTTCCCTAAATTGGTTTTGCCTTCTATTCCTATACATATTATTCTCTCCTGCTCCAGTAGTAACATTTTTGGGGGGCCTCTCCTTCCTTTTCAAATTTGCTCTCTCCTTCTGTATATTTACATTCTCCTCAATATTTTTTTTTGATCTACATATGTTCCGTAAGAAAGACTTAGTTGTCTTACCAGGAGCTTTTTTCCTGTTTTTTGAAGTATTTGTTGTAGAGGAGTGCTTTAATTCCGTTGCTGTTTTTGTTTTTTTCCGCTTGGCATCTTTTCTTCTCCTCTGCCTTGAGGGCATATTTCCTTACTATTAAAATCTTGATTTCTATCTGTGTTAAAGAAAAAAATAACACATTATAGACCACTATTACCAAACAACAAAGCAATGACAATAAGCAAACAATATAAACACTAGTTTACAACATATCTAAGTTTATATCGCAGCAACTATGTAACTAGGAGTAACACAGAGAAAAAGAGCTAGAGGAACTAACACAAAAAGACAGAGAGAGTTAGACAAAGGAACAGGTAGAGGGAGTAAAACATAGAGAAGGAGTAAGACAGCGAGAGGGTGTAAGAGGAAGGAAATCAGAGAGAGGATGTAACAAGGAGTAAATCAGACAGAGGGTGTAACAGGAAGAGAGGAAGAGAATAAAAAAGTCAGAAAGAGGGAGACAGGGTGTAAAACAGACAAAAGGTGTAATAGGGAGTAACTCTGGAGGAGAATGTTACAAAGAGAAAGGTTGTAAGATGGAGTAAATCAGGAAGAGGATGTAAAAAAAAGTATGACTTACAAATTGCTGTAAAAAAGAGAGAGAGGGAATATATTAAAGACAGGGTGTAAGAGAAAGTAAGTCAAAGACAGAGTGTAACAGAGTGTAACACAGAGTCAGGATGTAAAAAGGAATAAGTCAGAGAGAGGGTGTTAAAAAGGGACAGGTGGAAAATAGAGTAAGTCAGGAAGAGAATATAATAGAGACTAATACATTGTTGAAAATCCTTGGCAAAGAAATGTTGGTGCATAAAGGAATTGTATTTTCTAAATGAGTGAGGTTTCAGAAGTGTAATTAAATGTTTATACATATGACCTGTGCTCTGTTTTGTAAAGTTATTTAAAAAAGATTTCGGGCACATGAATTGGTTGTACATTATTGACAAGGATTAGATAGTATCTGCATGATTTAAAAAAAATATTAGCACATTTCACAATCATGTCACCTGTGTTTCCTCAGATTAGTAAGCAGATTGTGCAGATGAGGTGAGGCCTGTCCAGGGGTGTAGAGGACGTAAGTACTGTGTCCAACAGTGCTGTGGACAGGACTCACCTCCTCTGACCCTTAGACAAGCCTCACCTCCTCCATGTCCCCTGAACAAGCCTCAATCTATTGGGTATAATAGATGGTAACAGGATGCAAATGAGATGAGACCTGACCAGGAGTACAGATGAGGTCAGGACTGTCCTGGGAAGCAGAGGTGTTGAGGCCTGTGTCTAAGAGGGCAGTGGAATGGACTTCATGAAGCCTCTACCCCACTGCACTCTTAGGCACAGGCCTCACCTCCTTTGCACCCCTGGACAGGCCTCTCTCCCACTACACTGTTGAATACAGGCCTCATCTCCTCTGCACCCGTGGACAGGCCTCTCTCCCACTACACTGTTGAATACAGGCCTCATCTCCTCTGCACCCGTGGACAAGCCTCACCTCATCTGCACCCCTGGACAGGCCTCACCTCATCTACACCCCCGGACAGGCCTCACCTTATCTGCACCCTGTTACCATCTATTATACCCAATAGATTGAGGCCTGTTTAGGGGGCACGGATGAGGTGAGGCTTGTCCAAGTGTCAGAGGAGGTGAGTCCTCTCCATTGCACTCTTGGATACAGGCCTCACCTCCTCTGCACCCCTGGACATGCCTCACCTCATCTGCACAATCTACTTCCTAATCTGAGGAAACACAGGTGACATGATTGTGAAAGGTTCAAATATATCTATTTAATCTTGCAGACACTATTTATTCCTTCTCAAAAATGTAAAAGCTATTCATTTGCCCCCAAATCGTTTTTCCAATAACATTCAAGAAACAGAGCGCTCGTCCTATGTACAAGCATTCAATTAGTAAGCACATTGTGCAGATGAGGTGAGGCCTGTCCAGGGGTGCGGAGGAGGTAAGTCTTGTGTCCAAGAGTGCTGTGGACAAGACTCACCTCCTCTGACCCCTATACAAGCCTCATCACCTCCATGCCCCCTGGACAGGCCTCAATCTATTGGGTAAAATAGATAGTAACAGGATGCAGATGAGGTGAGACCTGACCAGGAGTACAGATGAGGTCAGGGCTGTCCTGGGGAGCAGAGGTGTTGAGGCCTGTGTCTAAGAGGGCAGTGGAATGGACTTCATGAAACCTCTCCCCCACTGCACTCTTAGACACAGGCCCCACCTCCTTTCCTCTATCTTACAAATGTTGATACCAAGCATTATCAAAAAACATGACACAAACCAACAAGAAAGAATCTCAATCTGCTTCCTAATCTGAGGTAACACAGGTGACATCATTATGAAAAGTTCAAATATATTTATTTAATCATGCAGACACTATTTATTCCTTCTCAAAAATGTAAAAGCCATTCGTTTGCCCCAAAATCGTTTTTTAAATAACATTTTAGAAACAGAGCGCAGGTCCTATGTACAAGCATTCAATTTCACTACTGAAACCTCACTATTTCACAAAATACAAATCCTCTATCTTGCAAATGTTAATACCAAGCATTATCAAAAACATGACACAAACCAACAGCAAAGAAGCTCAATGTGCTTCCTAATCTGAGGTAACACAGGTGACATCATTGTGAAAGGTTCAAATATATTTATTTAATCATGCAGACACTATTTATTCCTTCTCAAAAATGTAAAAGCCATTGATTTGCCCCAAAATCGTTTTTTAAATAACATTTTAGAAACAGAGTGCAGGTCCTATGTACAAGCATTCAATTTCACTACTTAAACCTCACTATTTCACAAAATACAAATCCTCTATCTTGCAAATGTTAATACCAAGCATTATCAAGAAACATGACACAAACCAACAGCAAAGAAGCTCAATGTGCTTCCTAATCTGAGGTAACACAGGTGACATCATTGTGAAAGGTTCAAATATATTTATTTAATCATGCAGACACTATTTATTCCTACTCAAAAATGTAAAAGCCATTGATTTGCCCCCAAATCGTTTTTGTAAATAACATTTTAGAAACAGAGCGCATGTCCTATGTACAAGCATTCCAGGTCACTACTGAAACTTCACAATTTTCCAAAATACAATTCCCCTTTGCAGCAACAACTTTTTAGCAAGCATTTTCAAAAAACATGACACAAAGCAACATTAAAAAACCACAATTTCCTTCCAAATCTTCTCCATAGAGTATACAAGTCTCTATCTATATTAAATGAATCATTAATCACCTTTACAAATGCTTTGGGAGATTGAGAACAGTGTCAGACACACACACCAATATTTCTTTAGCAGAGCAAAAGGTATGTACTCCAGGCACTGCAACCATGAAAGGCACAGAAAACCTCTAATTCTACACACATATCCCTCATGTTAACCAATTAAAACTCTTCCCTCTCTATTTTCAAACCAACACCCTTCCCCCCTCAGCCCTTTCTACCGGTTACCATGGCAACTCCTTCCTCACTGAGCTCTCAGGTTTAAAAGTTTATTCTAGAATGTTGCAAATGAACTCAGCAAGGATGTTTGACCTCTCAATACACCAGCTTATCCGGTGCAATGTTTCTTTAAATGACTTTTTCTTAACCATTCAAATTACTTCTTTCACACAACAGAACCATGCACCCTAACTTTCAGTTTTCAACTTTCTGAATCCACCAATCATTGCTGAAACTCCACAGTTTTTTTTGCAAACTCCTAGTGTTCCAACTGCCATTTCATTCCCACACTTCATCTGACTGCACCAGAACCTCCTCTCACCATGTATTCTGTCTGGATTATTGGACATAGCTACATCCACTGGGCTCAAAGGTATGCAGCTATCAGAAATTTTCACAACCTTGATTTACCGAATGTAGACATCAAGTGGATTGGCCAAAGAGGATTGAGATGTCATCAATTGATACCATTGGTGAAAACCTTTTTGCATCTGCCACACCCTCACCTCATAATTCTGCACTGTGGTGGAAATGACTTAGGCACTTTGACTGGGGTAGGTCTGGAAATGCTTTTAAAGGACACCTTTGAGCAATTGATGGCACTTTTTCCTCAAACTGCCTTGTTATATTCCAATATATGCCAAAGACAGAAATGGAAGTGGTCCAACCAATTTTGTCCACAATTTGAGAAAGCACGGAAACATGTGAATAAATCTGTTTCTGCTCACATGAGAGACTATGGAATGGGTTCAATATACAACAATAACTTGCGTTACAACATGAAAGATATCTACAGAGGAGATGGTGTGCACTTCTCAGATGAGGGGAATAGAATATTCCTCCTGAATTTAAGACTGTGCATTGGAACCTACTTGTAGGTACCTAAATCAGCCACAGAACCCAAAAGCTCTTTTCAGGGCTACCCTATCTCTGATCACTCCAAATGATTATTTTACTCTAACTTTTTTCACTGTTTTTCACCGAAGTACGCTCCCCGGTACGCTCCCCGGTACGTGTACCGGGCGCTCCCCCGCGAAACATTAACATTTTTTTTGTTTTTTTTGGCCTATATGGGCCTCCTAAGCCCCCCTCAGAAAACCTAGGGGGTCAGGGGGTGTCTACCGTGCCTCCTTTTACCCATTCCCAACGTTCTTTGTCCTCCATCTTGTGTCTCAAATCTACCGAAACACAAGATGGAGGACTCCCGTAGCGCTGCCGGTACGCGTACCGGGGCGCGCACCAGTAAGCGCTCCCCAAAAAATTTAAAAGTTAATTTACATAAAAACCACTGGAGAGGCTTTCACCAAATATAGAATAGGCCCTACTACATAACAGTCCCTACCATTTTCCCAAATTTGGTGGAATTCCATTGAGCCATTTGGGCTGTAGTCCTGTCTAAATATCCTGAGGTAAATTACATGACAAAAACACATATGAAGTTACAACCAATTAAAATGTTACTTTCATTTTCTACTTTTTTTTCCTGACATTCGATTGGTTATGTACATGAATATAAATGAAAAATGAGAGGGAAACACGGCCATTTTGACTACAACTACCTGAGGTACATCTTTAAAGAATTTTCTCCATATATCTTCATCACCTTTCAATAAGGTAAGTTGTTAATTTGTAAGGGGCACTTTAAGTTAATTTGTAAAAACGTTTTCTGATAGTTATTTACTGTCCCTCTGTTATAGTTATAGATTGCGATAGGCTTCTCTTTTATAGTTATAGATTGAGTTAGGCTTCTCTGGTATAATTATAAAATTACTTAGGCTTCTTCACATACACTTTTTTGATATTTCTACTTCCTGCCTGATACCATACACTGCCCAAAGATAACTTCACTGTTAAAAACTCAGAAGTACCTGTCTAAACTTAAACCCGACACTGCCCTAACTCTACTGATATATTTATTTTTAATGCAATTTACAGCAAGAAAATGGAAGGAGAACCAAACAAAATTAATATTTCTTTCGAAATTGTTCTGGAAAACAATCCTGAGGAAGACTTTGACTTTATGGATCAGTCTCTGGACGAAGAGTTAGTTAATTGTGTGGAAGAAATGGAATCATGGACTGAAAATGAGGACATTCCTGATGATGTAATGTTGGAAGTTCTTTTAAATTTTGAAAAATCACAAAAATAAATTTTTATTTAATAATTAAAAATTGTTCCAGACATTATTCATTTTTATTTGTAATTCATGAAATAGTACCAAAATGATTATAATATAAAGTGAGACTTATAGTATACTGTGCAACTTTTTTGTGTTACATAGTAATTTTGCTCATAGTTACTTCCTTTCTCCCACTATATTATCTCCAATGTGTACTTCACATCTCTTTTTCATCTGCTGCCTCCATGTTGTTAGTGCTTTACTGACAGACTATGGTATGGATTCCATATACCACAATAACTTCTGTAACAACATGCAAATTATCTACAGAGGAGATGGTGTACATTGAATTTAAGACTCTGTATTGGTACCTACATGCTAGTACTTAAATCACCCACACAACACAACAACTCTATGCAAAGCTACCCTACCTCTAAGCACTTTAAATTATTATTTTACTGTTTCACTGGGTTTTCCCCTTGGTACGCTCCCCAGTACGCTCCCCGGTGCGCGTACCGGGCGCTCCCCCCGCGAAAATCGTTTTTTTTTTGCCCCGCAGGGCCCTTTTATGGCCCCCACATCAAACCTAGGGGGTCAGGGAGGGGTCACCCTGCCCCCTTATGGTCATTTTCCCCTTTGATTTTACCACCTCTTGTGTCTCGATCCTACGGAGACACAAGATGGCGGCCGCTCCGGACTGTTTGGAATGTTGACAGACACCCGAGAGCCAATCAGCTTTCCGCTCGCGAACTCGCGTTACGCGCCGGGTGCGCTCCCCGGTGCGCGTACCGGGGCGCGCTTATAGATATATATATTTTTTTTTTAACCTAAATTACTCAAAATCCTCTGGAGCACATATCTTGAGACATAGCAAAGGAACATCGGGCTACCAGTCCCTACAATTTTGCCAAGTTTGGTGGGAATCCATTCAGCCGTTCGGGCTAAAAGTGAGTCCAACTGCCCTATGGAAATTAACATGGGGAAAACACGTTTTGGGACCCCCCTTTTATCTCGGCCCCTCTTCACAAATCCCCCCCAAATTTTCAGGGAAGGAGCGGAGCGGAGCTGGCCACCTAATTTGAGAAATTCGCAAACATTCGTCCACCGGCGCCAAAGTTATTCCCAATAGAATGTTGCGGATTTCCTATGGAAACTAGGTCCTAACTATAACTACCTACTGGCGACCGCCAGTAGGTAATATATATATATATATGTATATATATATATGAATTAGCAAAGAGCTCTTGTGCTCTAGAAGGGCACACATGGCATCCCAGCCATCCAGCTATTTCGCCCCTCATCAGCTCTCGCCCAGTCTCCATTCTGTGCTTTGATTCCCGACGCTTTTCGAGGCCACTACGCCTCTTCATCAAGGGGGAGCGCACAGCAGCAGACAGAGAAAACACCACTTGTTTACCATCCATTTTATTCGAAATTGATAAACACCGCCCTAAGTGGGCGTGGCTCAGCACGTTAACCATCGGCTTGATGTAAATGTAAATGTAAATGTACAGGAATTTATATAGCGCAAATCACCAAGCGGTTTCTAAGCGCTTGCTTAGGGAACCCGTCCTGGTATTCCCCCCGTGAGATAACCCCGGCAGGGTATCCACAAGGTGAAAGCCAGGCATCCCGCCGCGAGGGGCCGTTGTGGAGATTAAGCAAGCTATTGCCCAGAGTCGCAGAGTGTGAACCCGTGAATCGAGTAGGCACCGGAGCGAGAATTGTCGAGTCCATGGACATTTTAGGACTCAAGACCCCGCCGAGCCGGGAATTGAACCCTGGTCCCAGGCTGACCTATGCTTCCAGGTCTGCCTCCTCTAACCAGTGAGCCACACTTCTCCACTTCTTTATGGTACCTGTAGTCCATGTGGTGTGACATAATCTTCCTTAAGTAGGTTCTGTGCTACTGTGTGAATTTAAAATCCATCATTAACTCCTTAAGTAGGATAGGAGATACAGGGCATAAGGGCTGTTTCGTTAATCAGGGACGTCGTACCGCACCACGATGAATAGTTCACCAAAACGGCTTCCTCGTCCTTCTAGAGCACAAGAGCTCTTTGCTAATTCATATATATATATCAAAGTAGGTTCCTGGCCGTCAATGCAAGACGGAAAGAATCAGGTGTAGACCTCTTGGAAAGCCTCTTCAAAATTAAGGACCAGCAAACGAATTCAGAGTGCAAGCAGAGTATGAATTTTATTTAACAAAAATTCATTCGACAAGTGTCAATCCATGACGCGTTTCGCTCCTCGAAGGACCTTGGTCACATGATGCACCCCAGAAAGCATTGCATTTTTATAGTGAACATAGAAAGCTCAATTAACATCACACCTATAGTGATAGAAATAAACAAAAGACTATATGTGAAGCCGCCTAAGCTGATATGCATGATATTTTAAAAGGTAAAAGAACCTAAAGACATGTTATATATGCATCCATAGTTCATTTTGAATCACATTGCATAATGTAAATTTTGACGAGTGTCATAACAAACAACTAATTCAAAATCAATGAAGATTAGGCTTGGCAATGTATACAAATGTATATAAAAATAGAAATGACGACAAGTGTCAATATTCAGCTGAGCTTAAAATGGTGGTAGATGCAGAGTATCCTTGCCTCATTGAAATGTCAAATCATATGAGAGATATGTTAATCATGACACATATGAATCCTTTTTTTTTTTTTTTTTTTTTTTTAAATACTTTTATTTTTTTCCTTGCAAGCAAATCAGATACATATTGCACAAGCATAATCAAAAAGAAACACAGAAGCAAAATGGAAAACAGTGAAAAGTACATTTCAATTGTTTAAATATTCCAATCCATGAAGTCTAATGTATAGATTCCAACCTTGACTAATGCTAAACCCATTATAACCACAACCAACTTGAAAATTTAACTCCTTAATTATCCTCTCTTTGCCGCTCTTTCCATTTACGTATTGGCTCCCATATTCTTCTCCCCAGACATCTTCCTCTCCTCCCTTTTTGAGCATAAATTTTTTCCTCTATATTATATGCATACAGAATATTTGCCAACCAATTTTGCAGTTTCGGAGGATTTTTATCTAACCAAGCCCTGGCTATTGTCAGTCTGTACACAGCCATTATCACAAACAGAAATTCAGTGTGCAGATCCTGCTCCCGATCAGCCACACCTAGCATAATCCAAGCTGGAGTGAGAGAAATCACAATGCCCAAAGACCTTGCCAAAAACCCCTCAATCTCAATAATCAGTGTTTGTATTTGGGGACATGTTGCAAAGATGTGTATGCTATCTGCTTCCAACGCATTACAGCGGGGGCAGTTAATTCCTGTATTCCCCCCCATTTTGCAATCCTTGCAGGCGTGAAATACAAAAAGTATAGTGTTTTGTAGTGCTGGGACTGTAACGGGGCTGCACATAATATTGTACAGCCTAGGTCCAGCGAATCAAAAAACAAGTTACTTTCAACTCCTAGTTTATCTGCCCACTTCTTACTGAATTTGCCTAAGTCATCTTGCTTTTCTTTCAGCAGAATTGCGTAAAAAGACTTAATTGAGCAATCCCCCATCAGCTTTATTTTCTCCAAAATTTCTATTTTATTAAAGCCTACTGGGCCTCCCACTTTATTTTTCAAAAAACTTCTGATCTGCAGGTACTTAAAGAAACCCCTGTTGTGTATGCCATACGTGTCTCTTAAATCCGAAAATTGCTTTAAACCCTCCTGTGAAAATAGATCACCTATTTGTGTAATCCCCCTTGAGGCCCACTCTGCCATTGTGTGATCGGCAAATATTTCCTCTGGGAGTGATCTGTTGTTGACCAAAAAAACATACCTATTATACCTCCCCATCTTGGCTTTCTTTAAAAAAGCATTCCATACCGTGATCGCCGCCTTGACCGTTTTAAATCTGGTTCTCTTAAAGTAACTATAATCTGTACATTTTAAGAAGCAATTATGAGCATTTACCCCTAGTGCAACAGCATAGACCTCCGTAGACATATTATGCATTCTTACATCATCAGCATTGCCTCCAATAAGTCCCTGTATATATTGCAGCACCGTAGCCATATAGTATAAACGGAAATCTGGTACACCCCAGCCCCCTTTTTCCCAAGGAAGTGTCATATACCTATAGGCCCTCCGGGTCTTACCGTGAGCCCAGATAAACCTATTACAGATAGCCTCGATACTACTAAACCAGCTAGATTCAATCAACAAGGGTACAGCCCTGAATATATACAAGAATTTAGGTAGCAACATCATTTTGATAATATTTGTACAGCCTACCAAAGAGAGGTGTAAGTTGTTCATTCTTTCCAGATCTCTTTTGGCTTGAACTATCACAGGATCCAAATTCTTCTTAACAATCTTATCTATTTCCGCTGTGATTTGTACCCCCAAGTAAGTTGCCGTACCCATCACTCTGTCGTCGTTACATATTACCCACTGGTTCTTGACAATCTGCGTTTTAGTATTGTTCAAGCTGTACCCTGAGAACTGACCAAATGTCTCAGCTTCATCTTCGATTGCCCTAATGGCAAACGTAGGTGCTGCAGTCAGGATGGCGACGTCATCCGCGTAAGCTAATGACTTAAGTCGACAACCATTGAGAACTAAAGGAGGAATCTGCTCATTACATTCCAACTTGCGTACATAAGGATCAAGATATAGAGCGAACAACAAAGGAGAAGAAGGGCATCCTTGCCTTGTGCCTCTCTGGATGTTGACTGCTGTTGAATAGCCTTTATTGACTCTTATCTTGGCACTCGGGTTTATATATAAAGTCTGCAGGGCCTTTATGAAGCCTGGTCCTATACCATGCCAACTCAAAACATCCCACAAGTACCTCCAAGAAACCCTATCGAAAGCTTTTTCGGCGTCGAGAAACACCGCTGCCATTGGGACTTCTAGAGTATTTGCTACATCAAATGCCGTAATCACTTGTCTGGTGTGCTGAGTTGTTCCCTTCCCTGGAATAAATCCATGCTGAGAGGGAGTAACGAGTGATTCAATTACCCTAGATAACCTTTTTGCCAAAATTTTGGAGAACACCTTGATATCCGCGTTCATTAAAGTAATGGGGCGGTAAGAGCCCGGGGCGTCGATGGGTTTGCCCTTTTTTGGTATAATAATAATATCAGCGCCCCCCCCAAGATTCTGGAGCAGTCCCACCCTTTTGTGCTAGCAACATTACTTCATACATTTCTTTTAAGATAGAGGATTGAAAAACCTTATAAAATTCTATCGGAATCTGGTCCGGACCTGCAGCCTTCCCAGACGGTAAATCCCTCAGAGCCTCAATCAGTTCCTCCTCCTGAAATACTTCCTCCAGCCCTTTTCTATCAGCCTCTGCTAGTCCCGAGGACTCTATCTCGCTCAAATATGCCCTTATATCCTCCTCTCTTTCGTGACCCTCTGAAGTATAAAGCTCCATGTAAAATTGTTTTAAAACCTCTCTGACCTGCTCTGCATCCTTGACCTTGGTTCCTTGGGAGTTTTTGATCTCCTTAATATCAGACATCCCATCCCTTTGCCTAGCTCGCATAGCCAGAATGTGACCAACTCTTTCGCTAAGCTCATATGCCTTTTCTTTATTTGCTACATATTTCTCAACTGTCTTTTTTGCCATCCCATCCATAATTTCAGCTTTAAGAGCTACTATCTTCAACAATATCTGGTCAATTGGAGACTGTATATGTATAGCTGTCATAAGTTCTTCCTCTGCCTGTGAAATTAGTTTCCTATCTTGCTCCTCTTTTTCCTTCACCACTCTTTGAGCACTAATGACATAGCTCAAGGTTTCACCTCTTATACCGGCCTTAAAGGCATCCCACACTATCCCTGGTGATGCTGTACCTTTGTTAAACTCCCAGTAATCCATAATCCATTTACTCATTCTCTCCCTGTAAGACTGATCCTGGAGCAACGTCCTGTCAAAAGTCCATTGTCTCAGTTCTTTATTTCTCCTTTGCCCGACTATTACAATTAAAAGTAACGGGCTATGGTCTGATATGATCCTTGGTTCCCTTTCTATTCTTGCTCTGTCTATCAGACCTCTTGTAATTAAAAAGTAGTCCAACCTGACCAGTGTCTGATGGGGGGCTGAGAAAAAAGTGCTCCCATCCAGATTTGGATGGCAATTTAGCCATGGGTCTTCAAGCGAGTTATTCCTTACCATGTCCGCTAAGGCTCTATAAGTCTTCTTTTTCCTCCCCGTATATTTCCTTCCAGGATCTAAAAAACTACTATCTGCGTCATGAATATTCAGGTCGCCACAAAGAATAATGGGTTCCGGCCATTGCGCCAGTTCTACGTCTAAAAACTGGAAGATATCAGGATCATCTCCTGTTGACCCATAAACTGAAACAAGCGTAAAAGTTTCCCCTCTACATATTAATTCAGCAATGACCCATCTACCCCACTGATCCTCCATCTTCCTCTTGACCGAGGTATCCTGTCTTTTACCCAGAATCGCCACCCCTCTCGTCTTTGTGTTCTGAGTAGTTTTTGCTAAGACATTGAAACCAAGTTGATCCAGTAAATAAGCCTTGCTCCCTTCAATATGTGTTTCCTGAAGGCACACTAGGTCAGGATTTAGTGATTTTAACAAAGCAGCAGTTCTTAACCTCTTGTTTAGCTCATTAAGTCCGCAAATATTCATTGACATTATTTTACAGGTCATTATGTTTTATAGTTTCTCCATCTTCATGCAAATACCTGTACCGACAACGTTCAATGGGATTCTTTGTTTCCTTCGTTTCCTTTCCCAATTTTATTGTTGCTATTCTCATGTACAACTTGCTCCACTCAGCTTTTTTTACTTTTCTGCATCGATTGTGCTTGTGTCCACTTACTATATGCTTGTTTCCACCCCTCCCCGCCCTCCCCCGCTCCCCCGCTGCCCCCCTCCCTTTAAGAACCCCCCCCCCCTTGCTACAGGCAAATAAGCCAATCCTGGCCTATGTGTAGCCCTTGTAGTCTGCAGAATCGCTACTCTCTCCTATCCTCTTTACACATCTGTCGAACCTGACTATATATGGTTTTACCATCTATGGGGTCTTTGGTGGGTTGATTACGGGGGTTCTTGGTGGAGTTCTGGTTCTACTCTCCTTTCCTTTGTCAAGTTCCGTGATTTCAACTAGGTACTCTGCTGCTTTTATCTCAGACGTAAACATCCTAGTATACCCTTTCCTAATTACTTTCAACCTGGCAGGGAACAATAAATAAGCTTCTGCGCCTTGCTTTTGGAAGGGTCCTATCATCTGCCTTAATTTCCACCTTCTTTCCACGGTAACGTGGCAAAAATCTGGCCTAGAAAAAAATGTGTTACCGTCAGCTGTTTTTCTGGAATCAGGCCTAGCCTTATCAATTATTTCCTGCCTAGCTAGGAAATTACCTAGGAAGACCAGCATTGCTCTTGGACGCGCATTCTCTTGCTCCCCCCCGATTTTTCTTAACAAACAGAGGGTACCTATGGGCATGCAGAGTATGAATTTTATTTAACAAAAATTCATTCGACAAGTGTCAATCCATGACGCGTTTCGCTCCTCGAAGGACCTTGGTCACATGATGCACCCCAGAAAGCATTGCATTTTTATAGTGAACATAGAAAGCTCAATTAACATCACACCTATAGTGATAGAAATAAACAAAAGACTATATGTGAAGCCGCCTAAGCTGATATGCATGATATTTTAAAAGGTAAAAGAACCTAAAGACATGTTATATATGCATCCATAGTTCATTTTGAATCACATTGCATAATGTAAATTTTGACGAGTGTCATAACAAACAACTAATTCAAAATCAATGAAGATTAGGCTTGGCAATGTATACAAATGTATATAAAAATAGAAATGACGACAAGTGTCAATATTCAGCTGAGCTTAAAATGGTGGTAGATGCAGAGTATCCTTGCCTCATTGAAATGTCAAATCATATGAGAGATATGTTAATCATGACACATATGAATCCGATAGTTAATACTTAGCAAATTCATCATAAAAATATAAATGCCACCTTAAACAGTTTAAGCGAAAACTTTACTATGCAAGCCAAAATCATTTAAATGTCAACGTCAATAGTAGTTGTTAGTCAAAAAGATTGGTCCTAAAATGAGCTAAGATGTGATTAAGCAAATCTTCATAATAGCTTTAAAAGGCGCCAACATTCTAGTCAAAGTGGTGCTTAAGTGATATAGAGTGTGTGAAAATAAGTGCAGAACTAGTGCATAAAAAGTTTTAAATCAATAGCAAAATGAGAACTAAAATATGAAACACTTCCTAATGCATTCAAAGTTAAATGTATATACCAATATGTGTATATATATGTTTTGTGACTAAACTCCGTTGAACAAAATTGCACACATCAATATATGTGTATATACTAAATAATCAATCATTATTGTTATGAGAATTTCTGCTACGCAAAACGAAAATTTATATACAAATACAATTCATTAAAGAGGAAAGATACAGTTAGACCTACGATGAAGTGAATTTTAGAGAAAATTATATAAATCTTCAGTTAAATTTAATCCATTAGGTGCTCTGGTGTCGAGAGCTAAAATAAAATGTGTTCTGTCTGAGAAGGTTTTCGCGATTACCACCCCGTCCGGGGTTAGGAACAGAACTCAAGACAGTTAATTCAAGATCCTTTAGTTGATTCTTATGGATGGACTTGAAATGTCTTGCCACCGCATAGTTAATATAGGAATTCACGATGGCCCTTACGTGCTGCAAAATGTGTTTATACACAGGGAGCTTTGTGCTGCCTATATATTCAAGATCGCAGGTGCATTTGAGTTTATAAATCACAAACTCAGACCTGCATGTTAAATAATCTTGAATAGCTATTTTATCCTCACTAAAAGCTGTTGTATAATGGGTACTGTTTTTTGCAAAAGTGCAAGCACGACATGATGTACATTTAAAGAAACCCATTTTACAGAGCCAAGTTTTTTTTAAAGGGACCTCAGGCATAGGTCTATCTAGGGCATCACGCATAGAGGGTACCCTTCTGAATGTGATGGCAGGCTGGCTAGGCATAATAGGACCCAAAATATTGTCAGTTAAGACAATAGACCATTCGGCGCAAATAATGCGACAAATAGTTCTTTTTTGGGCACAAAACGTGGTGAAAAGACGCACTGAGTATTCAGTAGTGTGTGTGGCAGGTTTTTTAGGGGTGGATAGCATAAGATCATCCCTGATGCGAAGTTTTGCTTTCTTTAAGGCTTGATCTAAAATGTTATTGCTGTAACCCCTGTTGCGGAATCTCTGTACAGATTCAGCTAAACAGATGTTATGTTATGTTATGTTATGTTATGTTATTTCGGCTCTTCTATAGCGCAACAGCTACTCCCGAAGGAGTGTCCCGGCGCTTTGGCGAAGGAAACCTTCAATATGGCAACACAACACGACAACAAAGGAAAATGGCAAGCCTATCTAGTAAAAAGCCAAGTTTTTAGAGCCCTTCTAAAGGACAAAAGACAGGGAATCTGTCTTAGAAAAAGCGGGAGCTCATTCCACACACGGGGAGCCAAATGGTGAAAAGAGCGACCGCCCTGTCTAGCTCGTTTGATGGCCGGGACTACCATCTTAGACAGGGAGGCAGACCGTAAGGCTCTGTTTGGTTTATAGAAAGCCAAACGTTTCCTCATATATTTGGGGCCAATGGCATGAAGAGCTTTGAAAGTCAGCGTCAGGCTCTTAAACTGAACTCTCTTGGCTATGGGAAGCCAATGCAGCTCTTGCAGCAGTACAGAGGCACTTGCACGTCTAGGGAGCCCGTAAATGGCACGGGCAGCAGAATTTTGGACTACTTGAAGCCGCCTCACCAGGTACTTTGGAAGCCCTAGATAGAGGGCATTCGCGTAGTCCAATCTGGACCCTACAAGTGCTTGAACAATGATCCGTCTGTGTTTGGTGGATATCAGGGGCAAAAATTTTCTCAGCATCCGAAGGATGCCAAAACATTTCCCCGACAGGCTAGATATTTGGGGCCCATAAGAAAGATCATTGTCAATCATAATACCCAAATTTTTGGCTTTTACACTTGCCTTAGCAGGTGGAAACAAATCCTGAGGCCACCAACTTTTCCAAACTGGCTCAGAGGAAAAACCAAAAAAAAGCAGCTCCGATTTATCGGAGTTGCATTTTAAACCATGCTCCCTGAACCAGCCGAAGACCGCCTCTAGACAGCTTCTGATGTGGCTCCCGTCAAACACCTCATTCCTGTTATGGGTAAACAGGAGTTGGGTGTCGTCGGCATAGGACACGATCTGGGCGCCGAAAGACTCCGCTACCTCTGCAAGGGGGGCCAAAAAGATGTTAAAAAGCAGGGGGCTAAGAATAGACCCCTGCGGGACTCCCACTTCCAGAGGTGCCATAGCTGCGGAGTGAGGAGGCGCCCAGATCGTTTGTCGGCGGTCGGCTAAGAAGGATTTAAGCCAGTTCCACACCGTCCCCCGAAGACCACATTCCCAGAGACGTATTAGGAGGGTTTCGTGGGGAACGGTGTCGAACGCCGCCGACAGGTCCAGCATGACCAACATGGCCTTGCCTCCCGCATCCAACACCTCTCTGATGGCGACAGTGACTTCCAGCAACGCGGTCTCCGTGCTATAGTTTGCACGAAAACCGGATTGGGTGTTGTGCAACAGATCGTTCTCTTCGATGTAGTCCGAGATCGCTCTGTGCACATGTCTTTCTGCCACCTTCGCCAAGGCAGGAAGGAGAGATATAGGCCGATAATTGGCATGAACGGTGGAGTCTAAAGTTGGTTTTTTTAGAAGAGGCAAAATAAGCGCAGCTTTCCACGCCGAGGGAACTACACCGGATGACAGAGAAGCATTAAGAATGGAGTTGATAGGACCATTTAAGACTGGGGCTATTTTCCTAAGACAGGAGACCGGGCAAGGGTCCAAAGGTGAGCCAGACTTCAGTCCAGTAAGAAGGGCTAATGAAGCGTCAGGGCTTAACGGGGGAAATTCGCAAAGAGTAGGGGCCACCACTGGGTTGGTGAGGGAAAGAGCACCCGTTAAATCCACCTTAGTACCATTGGAGTAACTGGCAAGAGACTCTTGAATAGTCGTTATTTTTTTAACGAAATAGTGTGCCAAATCCGACAGCCAAGATTTTGAATGGGATTGATCCAAGGTACTAGAGGATGGTGCAGTGAAATCCTTAACAATTTTAAAAATTTCCCTACTTGTGTTGCCCGCCTCGTCAATACGACGTTCCAGATGAAGTTTTTTCTCATTCCAGATCAGTTTGTGGTAGGATCTAGTCAGAGTTTTAAGTTTAGCTTTAGCCGAAGGATTGTAGTCCTTCCGCCAGACTCTTTCGGCTCTCTTGCAGTTTTGGCGAGCTTCCCTGAGCTGAGAAGTAATGTCAGCGGTTGCCGTATCACCACGTATCCGACGAATGCAGATAAATTCTCCATACGGAATGCTATTTATCGTATGAGCAGGATGAGCGCTTTGGGCATGAAGAATGGAATTGCCCGCCGCGGACTTCCGAAGGAGCCTAGTGTGTAGTATTTTATTTTCAGTATAGAGCTGTACATCTAAAAAATCCTCCAAGCTCTCATTGATGGTGGCCGTGAATTTAAGGTTAAGTTCATTGTTGTTAATGTCATGCACAAATTCCATGGCCTCATCATTAGAACCCCTCCAGATTATACACACGTCATCGATATAGCGCCAGTAATGGACGATGTGTTCCCACCAGTGTCGGTGGGTGTCGCCGTCCACGTACCTCTCCCACCAGCCAACATGCAAGCATGAATAGCTGGGGGAGAAGCACGAACTCATACATATATATATAAATATATATATCCTGTATTGTTATATGGACGTTAGTATACCAAAACACCTCTTTGTGATGCCCCCTGTCCTCTTCTGTGCTGTGTTGTAGGCTTCCTGACTGGAATCTTTGGATTGTGTTTGGAGTCGCCAATCATTTTCTCAAGGTGCAGCCCTGGTTTTCTATATTGGGAAACTCAGTACAGATGACATATTTTGCATATGAACTTTGTTCCCTTGGTTTTGTATGCCCATGTGTGTCATACATACAGTGTGGTTGTCCCTGTTCATCCTTGCCACTTTCAAAGCATGCATTGATGATACAGTTCCTTAATATATTAGAGCCCTTAATTTGGGAGAGTAATTAGCTACAAAATTGCTGAAGGAGTCGGCAATATTGATGACCTGCACATGTATGTTAAGATTAGAAATGCATATAAGTTATCGTCCAAGTCCTGCTCATCGAGGCCTATTTTGGGAAACCTGAAATGCTGTGGAGTGATGGAGAGGACAAACTCCAATACACATACACAGGAATGCAAAGAGTATAATTTGTGACACCCCCTCCCGATACCTGCCTTAGCAGCGCTGCAAGTTATTTATTATGAGCTAATGCTGCATGCTCCCGGCCATTTGTGGGCTTAAGAAAGGGTGCATTTTGTTCTAGTAGTCTCAGTGTTATGTCACTAGTTCACCTATACCTTTGTTTGAGATTATGGTTTTCCAAACGGAGCCCCCCTTACCTTCTACCTGTGCTGCCTTCTTCTGGGGTCATATCTGGCCAATTGCAGCATTTTCAGCCTGTTAACATGTTACCATCTCCATTACGACTTTTCTTGGAAGGGGTCGGTGGCTTTTTATGTTGTTGAAATTATAGCAAGAAATATTTGCATCAATTTTCATTTTGCAGAATTTTTGAAAAAATTTGCGTTAGTGTGATTTCAGTAGTTGTGGGTTTGCTGTAATCACGATAGTGCTTGGGCAGTTTATTTCCCGGCACACCCACTTTGCCTGCACTACGCAGTATTTCATGATACAATATAAGTGGGTACTATCATTTGCATTACTATGTGTCACTTTGTGATACGCTACTACCCTTACAAAATGTCTGTACATGTAGGCCCATTTGTCTTTGTTCCATCTACAAAATGATCTCCATAATTTAAGACTAAAATCATGTCCTGTGATTTTCTGTTATATCTAATTCTGAGACGGTACACCTTGCTTTCCAATAATTGCAAATTAATATACACTCTTGAATGAATGAATGAATGAATGAATTATGCATTTGTATAGCGCATGGCTACCCGGAGGCATCCCAGCGCTTCAAAACTCATTCACACTCCAAGATTTAGGCAAACAAGAAGGTCTTTAACAATTTTCTAAATCTTAAGTGATTTACTTCCATTCTGATTGATTCGGGAAGGTTGTTCCACAGATTTGTGGCCTGTAAGGAAAAGCGTCTCCCCCCGTACGCACTCTCCTTGTCTTGGGGACCGCTAACACATTTTTGTTATTGGATCTCAGGGTCCGCTTGGGGGTATATGGGCGGAGCATGGCTTGAATAAGGACAGGTCCGATTTTATTAACTGCCTTATGTACCATAGTCAGGGCCTTGAACTCCACTCTCTGTTGCACTGGTAGCCAGTGAAGCTGGCGCAGTCCAGGCTTAGCGGATGACCTTCGCGGGACATTCAACAGCATTCGTGCTGCACAATTCTGTACTGTCTGTAGAATTCTAACTGTCCCTAGGGGAGTCCCGAGGTATAGTGCGTTAGCATAATCCAAACGTGTTAGGATCAGCGCTTGCACCATGATCTTCCTGGCTTCAAAAGGGAGAAGCCTGACAATTTTTCTCAGTAGCCTGATATAAGCAAAACAGGTACCTGCAACCTTCCGGGCCTGTACCGCAAAATTCAGAGCTGGGTCTAACCAGACCCCCAAGCTTTTAATTTTCTCCTTTGGTAGAGGCGGCTGGCCAAGACTGGTAGGCCACCAATTTTCAACCGTGGTGGTGAGTTATATCCCAGCATCATCACCTCCTTTTTTGTGCCATTTAACTTTAAAAAGGATTTATCCATCCAATCATGGATCTTGTCAAGGCAGGTGGAAAGATTTGCATACGGGGCGGCTTGGGTAGTCAGGGAGATGATGAGCTGGGTGTCGTCTGCATACGTCACCAGCTGTACCCCCCAGGGCAACACCACCTCAGCCAATGGCCTCATATATATATTAAATAAGGTAGGGCTGAGGGAGGAACCCTGGGGAACACCACACTGTAGACGCATTTTGGGGGAGGATACATTGTCCTCAACCACCGCAAACGACCTATCGGACAGGAAGGAGCACAACCAATTAAGCGCCTGGCCCGTGACACCTACTTCTCTTAGCCTCTGAATCAGAATGGAATGATTCACGGTGTCAAAGGCCGTGCTAAGATCCAAAAGTAGTATGGCCGCACAACTTCCACTGTCCATGATCTTCCTTGTTTCCTCCACCACTGTGATCAAGGCTATTTCTGTACCCAGATTGCTTCTGAAGCCTGTCTGTGTGGGGTGCAGGGAGTTACTATCCTCCAAGAAGGAAGAGAGCACGGAATTTACATGCTTCTCAGCAAGTTTGCTAACAGTTGGCAGAAGGGATATCGGACGGTAATTTGCCCAGTCATCCGGATTAAGATTAGGCTTTTTTTAGCAAGGCCCTCACTCTTGCCTGTTTCCAGGAAGGGGGCACTACGCCTGCTTTTAAGGAGGAATTGATCACCTCCCGGATCACTGGGGTCACAGTATCGGACACCAGGTTCAATATAGTTGGGGGTGCGGGATCTAAAGGAGAACCCGATTTTAAATTCTTTAAAAGCATCTTGGTGGTCGGGCTCTTCCATCCACGTATTAGCAGTGTCAGAAGCAACATGTTCTAATGCCAAGTTTTTAAGGTGGCCAGGCAAATTGTCCTCTATTACTCCTTGACAGAATGTATTTCTTTGAACTAGGCCAACTGTACGAACCACCAAAGAAAGATAAAACTTACAAGCATAGATGTTAATAGGCCATATCAAGATATTTCACAAGAAGAGAAAAACAAGTAAAAAGTACTAGCTAAATATTCCTTGTGGTCCATATAATTCATGATTGCCATCAATTCTGCAGCCTTTGTGTTAACCACCACTCATTGAGGAATTGGGACATTTATTTTAGGATTCTTGCTCTATGTAAAAGAGGGTAAAAAACAATGAAGTATAATGCCAACATATTTATTCGTATCCTCACTGATCATCATCCTGGTGAAATGATAGATTTAATGTCACCAAGAGTGTGCCTCCTTCTTTAATAGCCACAGAGGGCCAAACCTCCTCAGGTCATGGATTTAACAAGTAGCATTTCCTTCCACAATTAAGAATTCTAGAGTAGAAGCATGCTATCCCGCTCTAGGAGTCTCCAATGGCCCCCCACTATTTGAAGGAGACTTGGACACTCAAACGGGAAATAGCTCTGATGTGATACAGCTTTGGTCTTATTCCATTTAATGCATTCAGATGCCACAGACTGAGGCCAGGCTCAGACTATTTGTGTTGCTAGTGTAGGGTGGTTTGTGAGTCACTAGTTCATGACATTTTTATTTGCTCAGATCTGGCAGTTACCTGGTGTTTGACGTTAACCTCTCTGTAAGGCCACTTCCAAACATTTCGCATTCATCCCTCTTGTGTTTATTTCTTTTTGGCTGCAGGACTCTGTGCACTTTCCTGCTGCTAACGTGCTTATGCTCTTTCCCTAAAACAAGAAACGAGGTAAAATTAGCTTACACCTGATTGGCATAATTAATTTACTTGTAAGTACCTTATAAAGTGGTGTACCATATGCCCACGTCCTGTAAATTAAACACTACTAGCGAGCAATGTTCCCTCAAATTGTTTTCCTCTGTGTGCAGCAGTGTAAGGTCTATTTGCACTGCAACCAAGGCTCTGTGCGACAGTAGCCAGACTGCGTGTGTGGGTGCAGTGCCAAATATAACTCCATACTTTTGCTTAAAAAAGTGAAGACAGTGCATTTCCACACATGCAACACCACGTGAACGGTCTTAAGGCAGGTTTGAAACCGTCCCACATAGCAATTTGAAACTTTGGCAGCTATGTTGCTGTATTTCTTTTCTTAATAGAGCTGGGCTGTGGGGTGATTTTGTGCATTTTTTTTAAGTTTTCATGTTAATTGCAGCTCATGACAGGTGCTGCAATTAACATGCAGACTATAACAAATGCTCTCTTTGAGCAGGAAAAATAAAATGATAATAACATGGTTATCATGTTATTTTTTGCAGGTTCAGGGCTGGGTTTGGGTAGGGCCCCATCAGGCATTAGACTATAGCATTTTTAAAGCTGGTTTCCTCATCACATCCTTAAAATGCATTAGTCATGCATTCTAGTGCCCCTGTGATAATACTGCAATTGAGGCACACTGCCAATAAGGCAGCACCAGCATGCTACAATTGTCTAACATATATGAGCATGCAACTGCGCCTTCAAGTTTAAAAATGCAATGTGTCAGTGATAGAATATTTATGAAGAGATCTGAGCAGGCTGGCCAGAGTTTAACAGATCAAGTAGCCGTTCCCCAACCAGCTTTTCTGTGAGTCTAGTCTGGGCGTACCAGCCATCCCATGGGTGATCCCTGTGGTGGGTCTTGCCTGCTGTTTTCCCACAATCGCACTACACTATTGGTAATCAGAAGGCCACATATGCTTCGACAATTGGACACACTGGTGGGTAGTAGCTTTGTTTTTCCTTGCCACACCTGCCAGAAGTCACATTACCTGAGCCTCCTGCGCAGGATGTTATAGTTTTATAGCCTGCTAAGCCCCCACGTCAGCCTGGACAGAGATTGGTGACAAAACAGTCAACTTCTCAGCCCCTGCCATGCCCTCTAGACATTTGTACTTTCGGGAACCAGAGGCACGGTATTGGTCTTGTCACTAGATCCCGGGACTTGATTGTCGTCAGAGCGGCACACAAGTGTTTAAGTGCAACCAGCAGAAGTAGGAGGTGTTTTTAAAAACAAGCTTATAATACATATTTTCAGATATTCTGTTTGTATGATCTGGATTTAAAGCAATAATCACTTATAAACTTCATAACACTTTGCTTTGGAAATAATCTGCTTTGCCACACTTTTCAAATTATTGTTGTTTAACTAGTGTCACTGTCAATGAACCTTGCTTTACCTCCCATAAGGTAAAAACATTCCTGAAAAATTGACTTTGTTAGAGTCAGGTTGTTACCCAACCCTTACCTCACTTATCCAAAGTTGGGATAACATAGTCTTACTGCCTTGTCACAAGGTAGATGCTGCTGAGGGCACATCATTTCAGGGGTCAAGAATTAGGTTTTTAGGGGAAATGAATGATAATTCTAAATGTACATAATTCAGGACCCGAAGAGTAAACAGTAGAGCTTTCATTAGAATACTCTGCATGCTGCACAGACAAGGGAATTAAACATCTGTCAGCAATTGAATGAAAATGCAGCTCTAGCAGGGGGGAAAATCAGTTATATTGCAGTGTTTACACTGCAATACCTTTACAACGCGCGTATTACAACTTGCAGTAGATAGCGCTCTATCCTAAGGAATAGTATGATTTACTATTCCAACACCTTCCCTACTGTACGTCGACTGGAGTTGGAATAGTAAATCATACTATTCCTAAGTCTAGCGCCCTCCAACGCAAGTCATTGTAATGACTTGTGTTGTAATACTTGCGTTGAAAAGGTGTCGCGGTGTAAACACTGTGATGAAACATCATATATTCCTGCCGGGATGTTCTCCCTTCACTGCCAAACAAACTATGTCCATCGGATTCCCTTTCTTTTCCAACTCCAAGCACATACATTTTTTGTAGTGACCCTGTCCAATCATGTTGATTCACCTCCTGCACTCTAGCTCAGCCATTCTAGTAGCAAGACGGTCATTAACCCTCAAAGTAATCTGCTTGCTTCCTTAAAGCACCACACATGACATCACTGTCAGCATTATCATTACATCCTGTACCTTCCAGTGCATAAAGTAGCAGTCACGCAGTCTGACTGTTCGGCTCAGTTTTCCATGTGCTTCTCCTTAGTCCACTTTCATTCAGTGACTTCTTAGAGTTTCTTGTTGCTTAATGGATTGTTATTTCTAATATTTATTTTTCCCTCATCTTTATTGCTTGATTTTGCTCTGGAGAAAGTGTCACTCATAATATTAAGAAAAGAAAATTCAACAAATCTACAAACACGGAGTGTGTTTTTAAAATCATCTGAAAGCACATGCTGTGTTTGTAGACTTGCTGCATTTCTTTTGGGGGGTTATGGTGTGCCTTTGTTAAAGTTTTCATGTTAATCGCAGTGCCCATTACACACAATCACCCCGCAGCCCAGTTCTATTTAGAAAAGAATTGCTGCAAGTCTACGAACACACCTTGGGCTTTCAGGTGATCCTGAAAGCAACTGCCGTGTTTTGAGACTTGCTGCATTTCTTGTGTTACTAAAGCATGGCTGCAGGGCACATTGTGTGCTTTTGTGATAGTATTCATTCTAATCACAGCTTGAGATGGGCACTGCAATTACCATGAGTACTTAAACAAAAGCACACAATGTGCCCCACAGTTGCACTCTAGAAACAAATGAAATGAAGCAAGTGCTTCCTCCTTGTTCCCACTGTCTGCCTCTTCATCCAGAACCAGGAAATGCCCATTATTCGTGCCACTCGCCTTTCAAAAGCGGCGGCACGAATGCTCTCGGGGGGATGTGTGTACAAGCCAAATACACTGCTCTGCGTACTTTGGGGCACAGAGGTGCGCACAAACATTCATACCATAAAGGAAACAGTGCTAGTGAGTCTTCAAAGCTGAGAATACCACTTACCTAAGTAGCCCCCTTTAAACATGTTCCAGTCCTACTACTGCAGCCTGTATGCAGTTTAAACTTCCAGTTCAGATTGCCAATATTACTACCTTGCCAAGCCTTAAACTCCCCTTTTATTGCATATAAGCCACTAAAGTAGGCTCCAGGTAGCTGATAGGGCAAGTTGCATTGCAATTAAAAGGTTGGACATGTACGTTTTCACATCTACTTGTCTTGGTAGAGAAAAACTTAAAAATTTATTTTTCTTTACTGTGAGGTATACCTCTCCCATAGGATCACAATCAATAAGTGCTAACTTTTGATTGGGAACAGGTAGACTTTTCATGTTAGGTGTCTGAGAAATTATAATTAAAAATCCTCCTGAATGGTAAAGTAGGATTTTAAGGTACAATTGTGAAAATGCCACCATTACAGATATGGCATGTATCTTCCCTGTTTGGTGCCTGCAGCCTTCTGCTGGGTCACATGACTGAATGCAGCTGACAGTTGAACTTTATTTTGTCCTTAGCCACACTTGCAACTGTATAGGCTTTGCTAATGCCGCCAGCTTGGAGCTAGGGCAGGGGAAGCAGGAATCTTCAAGACTTCAATGGGGATATCATAGAAAGATCTACTTCAAAGTGTCACCAGGTTTAAAAATGTGACCCTCAGACCCACTCTTCAGTCACTTTCTGGACCTCGGGAAGGACTCTCAGCGGACTGCTTGCTGTGTACTTCAGAAGACTGCCTTGCTGTACCTGGAAGGATTGCTTTCCTGCCTGAAGTCTGCCTTGAACCCTTAGAGACTTGAGCCGTGTTTCCACCTTGCACCCAGGGCTACCAGAGTGAATTCAAGGTCTAGGTGGCTCACCTCTTGATCAGAACCATCTTGATCCCGCACCTGGACCCAGCATGAGTGATTCCTAACCCCCCTCAAGTGGTGCCCCTCCAGTCCTGGACCAAAGGTTATGGTGCAAAAGGTGCCCAGGTCCTTCACCAAAGGGGTATCTGGTCTCCTGTATCAGCTACAGCCACTTGCCTCATACAACTGGAGATATTGCCTTCCAAAAAAGAGACAAAGTTTGAAGATAGAAATCTTCACCACTGCTTCATCCAGTAACTTCCAGTGATGATGCCTCCTTCACACACAGAGCCAGCTACCTCGCCCCACTGAACTTCACCTTCTGAGGAACTTTTCCTTTAAATGTCCTCTAAGTCTAAAGGTTAGCCGAGACTAGGCACAAGCCACCTTGTGATACCAAACAATGCTCCATAGCAGTAGGCCTAAACGTTTGACTTTGTCATGAACTCACGCCACTAGATGCCAGCTTTTGGCGCATTGTTCTTTTATGAGCTATTATTGACTTAAAACTTTAAAAAATCATTACTCCAGTTCTACTGATTAGATTTATGTTATTTTTTTGTCAAATAATTGCTTTTGTGCCAAGCTTCCAGAGGGTTAAGCACATGTAAATTTAGTGACTGTTGTGGTTTACTCTGACAATGACTATGGTTGTTGCTTAAGTAGGGTTTACATTACCCTCAATCAAAAAGCCAATTTCTTACATTTAAGATGTGGTTTCCCTTCCTTTTACTGTCAATGTTTTTGGTGCTCTTCAATCACTAATACTCACAAGGTGGACTCATTTCTTTTTTAACATTTGATAGTAGGAGAGAGTGGGACACAGCTCTACATGAAGATTCTGTTCTTTACCCATGATGTGCATGTTTAAATGCAAAGGGGATTCTTTGCAAAGTTTTGTTTGAGTACAGGAAGTAACACTCCAGTTAATATTTCCCATATTAAAATTCCCATTCCCAAATCTCCATCTTGAGCTCTATACCTTCCCCTATGCTATTTCGTATGAGCAAAGTGTTGTACTGCGAGTGTAGCACTCTTCGCATACAGGGCTATATGTTTTTATAGTGAATGCAATCCAACCATTAGAATAAGTCAACACCCCACATGGCAAATCACTGCAATATATTCTCATTTAAATTAGTGGAGGCAGAAAATAACATTAACAACACGCTGGGAAAAAAAATGGAAAATAAAGATGAAAATATTTTGAATCTCAAAAAAAAATGTTTTATATTGTAATTTTTTTAAATATAATTAAAAAATATAAAAAAATGTTTATGTACAAGTAATATCGTCCAACTAGTCCTAAAACACATGCAATACACTGGTCACTGAAAGTGTAGTAGGGATTTAACGGTCAGATAACCACACATCCATCAACAGGTGAAACTCACTACAATAACAGCTAACACATCCAACAAAATGTGCTCACTAAGTTGGTGAAAATCTTTGATGCTTTGACCTTCATTTTGAGAAATAATTGTTTGAGGAGTAGTGATATGATTTAAAGGTAGATGATCATCACCTTTGGAATGCAGTCATTGCTTGATACTGATTCTCTCCGGATGTGATCATTGACATGGTTGCAGACTGGGTGAAAGAGCTCAATTACCCACAGCTCCCTGCTAGGCACTACTTGCATGTGTCTTGCTGCTTGCAGCAGATGCTGAGATGTATTTCCACCTCAGTGCACCAGCTTATCATCATGCAAACAATATATTGTCTTCCTATGTCAATCCTATTACTTCACAAAACTAAACTCAAATCCTTCCTCTCAAATAATCACTCACAAAAGCTATTGTATACCATAAAAAAAATTCTGTCACTTCTCAAAAATATACATCCTTATTTATTGAAGCTTAATATTGATTAATACAAATTGCATAAAATCTAAGATTTCCATTTTGCACAATCCATACATATGAACACAGTTCATCATACAATCAATTTATCATGTAAAGCTTGCTTGAATTTGAAATCCAACAAGTCATTATTTAAGTAAAAAATCCCCAAAATTGAAAAGTAGAAAATTCTGTCAAAACGGCACTTCAGTGGTATTTTTCTGGTTTATCCCACCTTCTTTGGACATGAACATTAAAACGAAATATGAATGATATATTATATTTTTCGAGTAGGATATTATTCCTGTTTAAAAGGTTTATTGTTTATTTAGCACATCAGTTAATCAATCCTTGTACATTAAGCGGCTCACAGACTCTCGTTTTGATATTTATTCCATGTTCTTTCACCATAGTTACATCAAGTCTTTAGATTAAATAACTCTTCTACTAAGTGTTTCCTGTGTGTAACTAAGGCCCATATTATCAAGGAAGAGCATGAAAATGCCGCTAAAGCGGCAATAATGGGCTTGATAATATGCCCTTGTGAATTTCCATAGAAGCCCAGTTTCTGGTGTTAACTCTAAGAATGAATAGTAATTTGAGGACCAAAATCCTATTACAAGAGCACATTTAGTGATCACATGTGGATGCTTATGATGCTTTTTATATTATGTTACATTTAGAGCTATTTTTTTCTTAGCACTAAATCCATCCTCACTCCATTTTATTCCCACAAGTGCGAAGCTCCAGCAGCTGACCTGCTTTTCGCAACACCAACTATCTCCTTGCAGACCCAGCCAATGCAAAAATCTGACTGAGGCTCTGCCTGTGGAACTGGACTAAGTAGAAGGTAATCTTTCCACAGGAACCAACTGGGTCCCAGTATCCGAATTCAAGAGTCATTGCGGTTGGCCCAAACGTAGGAGCACAGCAGATAACATCAATTGGCTCTTTGTGCAGCTTGGCACTCTTTTTACCAAAATCTTGAAAAAAATTAAAACTCTGGTTTTATTGGTTAGCTGTTTGCCGTTTCAATCTATTGACTAAACTTTACTCTGTTTTTATGAATTGCTTTAGGATTTTGTTGTGTTTTCACTTTATTAATATTTATTTGCTCCATAATTATTTGCACATTGTTTATAAGTTATACCTAACTGCATTTGTGCCATACTACTATAGGGACAAGCACCATTTTCGTAATGACTTTTGGCGTTCACTCTGATAAGGACTGTGTTTATTATTTGAGCGGGACTCTCACCCCTCTCTACTAATAACCCTAGGTGTCCTATGTGCAAAGGTGCAAATTTGCTGTGTTTAACATTGACAAATGTGAATGTTTGAGGGTAACAAAACATATCTTTTGGGTGCATAACTTTTACAAAACAATACTGCATAGGCCAATTTCCCACTTTGATATTTCCTTAGCAGGCAGCAAGCTAGCAGGCCGTTTCTCAGCTCGGATGTGTGAAAGTGGACGTTGTAAATACCGATGTTGCTGGGCAAAGAATAGTGGTGTAAAGCACATTTTGTATCATTAACTATTATTCTTCAGAAGTATTAGAATGTATATGATTTTTTGGACATGAGCCTTCATTTACTTTATTTTGTCACTAATACTTTTCAGCAGAAAGTGTAAGTTAAGCAAGAGAAAGGTATGACCTGCATCAAAGGGCAATAAGGACCTCGCTGCTACACGGGCATGTCTGTTGAGTTCCAGCAGTGAAAAGGAGGCACTTACCACCAGCAGGCAGAGGGAACTGGCTGCTGAGTCCACTGAAGGGATGATAGAGCTGATCACCACATGCCATGGGGAGTGGATGACGGTTCCTTTGTGAACCAGAAGCAGATAAATTGCTGGTGTACCAAGATCTGCCCCCACCATCATTCTGGCTTTACACTACCTCTGTTCTCGCTCTCGAAGTCCGCACACAAATAATGCTTCCAGCTGCACCACCTGCTTTGTCTCCTCCTCCAAGTGTCAGTTCGAAAGAACATCAAACAAGAGAAGTATGTGCCCCAGACACCCCTGAGCTCTTCTGTGTTGCACCCATCCAAAGATATATGTCACTATTGCTTCTTTCAAGCATGCTATGAAGCTGGTGTTTGCTGGTCTGCTGCTGATTTTTCAGGATCACAAGATAACAAGGGTGTAGTTGGGATTCTAAGATACACTATCTGACCAGCACCACCATCTATGTAGCCTTCTGAATTCCATGATAGGAGTAATTTTGCCTCATCTCAGATCCCACCCCTCCCCACCAGCCGTTATTTTGTCTCAAGGTATGTAAGTACAATTGATTTCTACCCTTTTCCACTGTGTCCAGTTTTATAGAGGGTATTCATTCTGCCTTACATGAACATCTGTGGCAGTTTTTGTTGTGGTTATGAAGTGATAGCCTGAGGATGGCAGGAACATTTTCCCCCAATCCAGAGCATAATCTTCCATACTCATTCTGGGCTGAAAGGAATAACTTTATTATTCAGTTGGACTTTTGAATTTTTTCTCAATATCAGACTGTACTTTAGAACTTAGGACTTCGACTAGGACCTTTTGTATGATATTTTAGATATTGTATTGTATATTAACCTTTTAACTATGTAAATATACTTGTTCTTTGATGCTCCTGAAGTGTTTTCTTCTTCTGTTGCCCACCTCTCTGTAAGTTGACTTTTCCTTCCTGAAGTAAGGCACTGTTTGTGTCTTTGGCAAATCCCCAAATACTGCCCTATTCAAACACTTGCAAGAGAAGAGATTACTTTCTTCCAGAAAAATAATACATACATTTTTTTAGAACCTTTAACTGTTTTTTTTGTTTTGCAGAGTTTTATATAGCGCGAACTAGACCCGAAACGAATCAGGTATCAGAGCGCTTTACATAGCACCAGTTACGTTACATGAGGACGGACACACATTCATTTTAGGCATGGGAATATTAAGTGATTTGCCCAGAATCACAGGAGGTTTTGGCATCGTTACCGAGACTCGAACCCAGATCCCCAGGTCTTTCCTGGATGTGTGTGCATCCATGTTGGTATTTGTAAGTAAGGAAGCCTCTTTTACAAACACTTATGACTTACCTCAATACAAGAAATGACCCACACATTCTGCCCTCTCTCTTCACACAACATTTCTTCAAGGGTGAGGCCTCAAATAACTCCAAACTGTCTTCTTTATGCATCATTGAATGAGGATCACACCTAGTCAACTTGTTAAAGGTTTTACCTCTCAGTTATCTTCTAAGGGCAATTCTATTACTGACCTTGCTAATAATTACTACACGTTTGCCCCTTTAAATCCACTGCTGATACATGGAGCCATTCTTCTGATCCTTGGGTTTCATATGAAAGGTGGAACCATCTCTCAGTTCCTGGACCATTAGTTGCATTGCATACCTTTTTATTTAAAATCTTACCCATTCACATTGTGCAGAGTGACTAGAATATAGGTCCAAGTGGCAATAACAGGCTGGAACATGTTGACCCCTCACACATATTTGGGTTAAAGATTTTCCCAATTGTTTTTAATTCTTTGCCATGGGGACAGAGCAAAGATAGTCTAAGTACCGCCAAGTGGGAGATTCAATTTCACTTCCGTAACCATTGCACTCTGCAAGATCACGCATACTGTTTGCCGAAATATGGATTATCCTTGCCTGTGGGGAAGCCATAGCCAATTACATAAACTATGCCTATGGGATGAAGAGGAACCCTATGCTGAAGCATGCCACCAAAGGGTGTGAAATGGTTTTAGTCCTAACAGAAAAATGTTTCTGGAGCCATAGAGACAAACCTGGAATCATTGCAGCACTTTATTTTTAGTCCCTAAGTTCCTTGAGTGCTGTTCGTTCATAGTTCCGGAGGAAGTACTCATGGGTCTTTAAGCACTCCCTGGACCTGTTTTGTGTTTTTTGTTTGTGTTTAATATCATTCAGCACATGAAAGTCATTGGAGGGTAGATCTTTTGAGACACATGAAGGAAGAAGAAAAGGGAAATTTAAGAGAAAAGGGTAGAAAAAAACAAAGGTGCAGGAAAACTCTAAAAGGATGTTTGAAATAAGTGAGAGGGAACCATACAACTAAGTAGTTGCCATTGACTTTCTACTGACACCCAACTGATTTAATTACCTGGGATATGGTGCTACAGTAATTTGATTGACTGACCTTCTCTCTCAGACTGTGAAGACCCAGATCCTGTTCCTCAACACCTGTGCCCTATGTACTAATCTCCATTGTCCCCATGCTTGTAGCATTCTTTTTCTGCCCTTCTGCTCTTTCTCCTTTAGGTAAGTGAACCTCATATGACCTGTTTCTAAGGCATATCTCATTCCTTTTGTTAAAGCATCAATGTGAAAGTATAGGCTTGTAGCTTAATGCAAGAAGAAGATCAAGTTCATAGTGTGAACAAGATGTCAGTTAACACAGGGAGATGATGGACAGAGCACTGGAACTTTTCAGACACTCATCCCCAGTCACAGATCTGGGTTGAATCCATCATCGTTCCCTAGCTCACTTCGCCACCCCAGTTCAGACACAGCTATATGCAAATCAGTCTTGAACCTGTGCCCCATAATAACAGTCAAGCCAAAAATGCCAAGCTATGCCTTCCCTGGACTGGAAACAAGCATCCTGGGACAGGTTTCAGGCTAACAGCCCTCATCAGCCAGGCTAGCTTGAGTCCAGTGGCAAAGTGAGCAAGGGACCCATGTCTGGGCATACCCTGCCAACTTAGGACAAACAAAGCAAACACAAGGAGATGATGGACAGAGCGATGAAACTTTTCAGACACTCATCCCCAGTCACAGATCTGGAGAGCAGTGGGCCAGAGCAGTGAGAAGCAGTACAGTATTGAGTGAGGGCCAGCAATAGAGCAGGCCTGGCAAGAGAAGGCAGCCTTTGGTGAGATAAGTCTTGTTAAATAATACCAAGAAGCTCAACATGGAGCATAATAAAGGGGATATGGGCAAGAGTAGAGAGTGGTTTCATAGTTCCTGTGAGCAAAAGAGGCGTTAACAGTTAAGGTTAGGAAAAATAGAGTGGAGAAATTGTGAAACCAAAACCTCGTAACAGAAACAGAGGTGAAGGGACCTGAGCCTGTGTGGCAGCAAGTACTGAGAAGAGGAGCAGCAGAGCCCCCCAGCACTCCTTACCCTCAAAGGACTGGCTCACAGTGCCCATGGTGCATGTGAAGTAGAAGACATGAGCATGAAGGTCAATGGATAAGACAATCCTAGAAGACTCCATCAACTGGGACATCAGTATACTGGCAAATGGAACATTCAAATTGACTGGGAAATACACAAAGGCCCAGATCCCTTTTTGGATGCAACCCAAACACAGAGTGTTGCAGTGGGATTTACTATACAGCATAAACCAGGATTTGTGTTTTAAAGTGTCCCAATGTAATGCTAATTTGTGCTAAGTACTCCTTCCCACTACTTTACTACTTTGGGTTAGTAACAGCATTTAATGGGTGGTACATTGGTGTTCCCATGAAACCACCTACGGGTCTTTACGCAAATCCTTATCTAGTAAAATTTCCAGACAGGGATTCACATCAAAACAGTATGCCTCCACGAGGCAGGCATAAAGAGAAGAAATGTTTCATTTCTCCAACTTTGATTACAACACACATACAAAGTGAGAAAATTATTGAAAGATAGTTTTTATACTGAGGGCTCCCTTCCAGTAAAAAACCTATACTCACACTTTCACTATCATGCAAGGGTATGCGTGTTGGCACAGACAGTCAATAGTGCGTGGTGCAGATAGAGAGGAAAGAATAGACATATTAATATATGTGGCTGATTTTTTCTCTTCCTTTGACACAAGGCAGTGCAACAACTATGGTTGCTGTGCTGCATTGCATCAAATAATAGTAAATCTGAACACAATTGGTCCAGGACAAAGAAACCAAACCAACACAACAAAAGCACCTTGAAAGGTATTCATTCGTCCAGAATTCCATATTGGAGAGTACCAGCCAGACAAACAGTTCAGAAGAAATAAACCTATTTGTGGTCCTTGGCTCTAGTACTAGGACCACAGTGAAATTTGGAGTAAGATAGTAGAATAATATAATATTGTGAATTAAAATGTTTGAAGGGACAGAATGCAAGTGTATATGTTGAGTTAAAGTAGAGCACTGTTTAAAGGCTTCACCTGTCTATGTAGGATGGAGATGAAAGAGCAGTAAAGCACCATAAGAGGCCCAGGAGGCACATGCCATCAGAGCCCCAGAAGAGCAACTGTCTATCTCTGAATTGAAAAAGAGGCGGTAGTCCAGTAGAGTGTACAAGATGTGAGAAACTACTGAACTGTGTGATTGTTATTTTTCATGAATGTTGGGGAAGATAACTCGCCAACACATGCCTCTTGCTTTTGAGGGGTGGTAGTCGTAAACGTACTGCACACAATAGTAGAGACGAGGATTATGGGGAAGGATACATTAGTTTAACAATGTTGACCATGAAGGGATATGAGGGGAGGGCGGTCCCTGTAGTGAGATGAGGAAAAGAAGAAGAAGGTTCAAATTATGAAGAAGAGTACATTAGTGTGAGAACGTAGCATGTGGATGAATTTGGGCAGACATTGAAAAGGGGAATGGTTATGCAATTTGTTCAAATCATAAAACAGATTTGGTGCTCTTACAGGAGATAAAAGCTGGTGGGGAACAACTGTATGCTTTTTGGTAAAGCAGTATACAAACTGGGATTCACTTCGGGATTAAGAGGGCAATGAGACAACGATTTGCAAGACTTCCTCTAGTGTGACTCAATCATTTTCTTTTTATATTTTGACCATTTCTTTAGTAGTGTAATAATAATAGTAGTATAATTTATACAGTTCATAGTTACTTCGAACAAAGTGTCCCACCTCTGAATGTCCAGTCCCAGAAGTCAAGTACACAGCAGAAATAACAAGTAGAACCAGCCCAAGCCGAATAACCAAGGTTTTAAATTTTTACAAAAAACCTATTCCATCAGGGCATGTCGTAGTTCAAGAGGAAGATAGCTCCACAGCTTAGCTTCTAAATTGCTAAAATAACTGCCCCTAATGCATACCCTCTTTACAGTGGGGATGAAAGACAGAATTGCACCCAAAGATCTAGGGATCCTTGCAGGAAAGTACAGCTTGATAAAGAGATGAAGATAATGATGCTCTTGTTCGTAAAAGCAATAGCACAGGGTTCTGAATGAAAATCTCTTTTTAGAGGCAGTCAATTCAGCTTGGAAAGTGCAGTCCCTATGGAGACCCATCTTGGAAGGAACAACAGAAGATGGGCTGCAGAATTTTGCACACGCATCCTCTGGGATTGTGATACCCTTAAGAACAGAACATTACAGTAGTTCAGCCTGGATGCAACCAGGGCCTGGATTACTGTATCTTTTAAAGGATTCAGGAAGGAAGCAAAGGATTCTTTTGAGGATTTTCAAAATCCCAAAACATTTCTTTGCTAGGGCCATGATCCGACTGTCAAATGTGAGCCTCTCATTGAATCTAATGCCTAGGTTCCTAAAACTAGGCTTAGGGGAAGAAAAAGGGCCAGGAGAGTCAGGACACCAAGCAAAGGACCAGATTAAGGATTGTTTGCCTAGAATGAGGACCTCTGTTTTACATGCATTCATTTCAAAACAGTTGAGACCCATCCACTGTGCAACCTCCGAGGTCCTCAGTGAGACTATCCTGCTAACTGAGTTCTCTGACAGGTTGATGAACAACTGAGTATCATTGCGTATGTTATGATGTAAAAGCCATGTTGCTCAATGAACTCATCCAGGGAGCGCATATATAAGTTGAATAGGGTTGGGTGAGAGGAGCCCTGAGGTACCTCCGGCTGTAGCGGAACGACCTGAGAGTAGAAAGGTTCTTGAAACAGCTAATAGGTGTGTGCCTGCAACAAAAAGGCAACCCAACACGTGGCCAACACCGCAGTTCCGGATGCACTCGAATATGAGGTTGTGAGACATGGAGTTGAAGGTCGAACTGAGGTTCAATATATGCAGTGCTGTGGTATCGCCCTTATCAAGTATTTGACGGATGGCTTCTGAGGCAAGCAACAGGGCGCATTCTGTTTTATACAAAGGGCGGAAGCCCAACTGTGTTCATTGAAGTAAGTCCTTAGCCTCAATAAAGATAGAGAGCTGCTGGTTGACTTACTTTTCTGCAACCTTTAAAGAGGAAAAGAGCACCAAGTTAGGTTGATAGTATTTATTGGGTCTACCAAGGCTATTTTGAAGAGTGGACATTCAGTTGAATGCTTCCTGCGCTGTGGAACCAGACCTGATGCAAAAGAGCAGTTAAGTAGGTCACAAAGCACAGGCTGCACCATTTTCATTCCTCACTCAAGGATGAAGGGGGGATACTAGATCAGTTGGAGAGCCATACTTGACTGCCACAATCAGAGGGAATAATTCAGCAGATACATTTGGCTTAAAATGTAACAGCCTGGTGCTGGTGCCTGAAGGTTCAAACCATGAATTGAGACACAAAGCATCTCTAGAAATCTCAGGTGAAGAGGAATAAATAGATACCACTTTATCAAAGAAGAACTGAGCAAGAGTATTACAAGCCTTCCTCTGAAGGTGAGGTGGAAGCTGAAACAAATGCATTCTTCTTCACTCAATTTATTTTAATGTCATTCATTATTTCCTGGTTAAAGATGTTGCCGGGAGAGCCCAGCTGCTCTTTCATTGATGGTATGTCCTTCTTATTTTTGCTAGAAACATTTATTTCGGTTTCTGTGGAGTTTCTTGTTAACAAACTTTGGAATGAGTGATATTGAGTAGATCAGTGCCTAATGATTTGATTAATTTCTTTTTTAGGCAGCATGTGGAACAGAATGGAGCACAGATTTAGTTTTGGATTTGTGATCTCCAATTTGAAATATATCCTTGCTGTTTTATTTAAATTTTTATTGTTTTGAGTGCTGATGGATTGGGTGTTATATTTCCTATTTCTAAATTCATGCGGCTCAAGGTTCAAAATTTAATTAGGTATTTCGATTTTGCAATGCAATCTACCATATACAAAATTACATCAATTAATACAACTTTAAAAAGAGCTAAGACACTTTAAAATTGTGCAACATATTAATTCATTAATCGGGCGATTTGTCATCTCCAATGCAGCTTTAGCCGTTGTAATGCCATATTTTTTAAAAAGTGTTTTTAAAAATCTGTTGTCAACCTTTTAAAGCAGGACAAATATAACATGCTCAATAGTCTGTACATCAATATAACATAAGGTGTATATTCTTTCCTCCCAAACTAAATTTTACCAAGCATCCATCACAGTTTTTACCGATTAACATTTCAGCCTACATAGCATTATTCACTGTCACACACTGTGTTTCCAGTTCCAATTCAAATACACTTGGGGAACTGCTGTCTGACATGATTAAATAATACAATGGGAACGGGATTGCAGTCTACATATATCCATATCATTCACCATGGAGCAATTGTTCATCGTATGCTGTAGATAGTATTTTAAATGAACATAGCTCATACTCCGTGAATCTAATCTAGTCATAGAAAATTGCTGGAGTACAGACAATATGTTAGTTGAAAACAAGCTAACCTTTACAGTAGGAACAAGACCTTTTGAAGCCATAAGACTCCTTAAAGACTTTTCTTTGGCATGTAGTGTACAATGAAACCATCATAAAATAGCAGCTATTCCTCTGATGAAAGTGCTCACCAATCCTAATTCTATTTATACCATGGAATTTAAAGTGCAAATAGTGTGAAGAATATTCCCCTTTTGCATACAGTGCCGTTGATTAATATTTACAGACTCTATAGCATATTAAAAGGGTTGGCAGAATCTTCATTTTATATACTTTTAAGAGCTGATTAAAGTGTCTGTGACCCATTGCTCCATAAAGTGCCTTTAGTGCATTTCCATGAGCATTCGCCTTATTTGATATATGTGCGATATGTTCACTATCAGCCAATTTGCTGACATAATTCTTCCGAGATAAGGATATGACTTTACTAGTTCTACAGTAGAATTATTGGTAAGCCACTTATAATTTGTGTTAATCCAACACCCGTGTGGACAAAACCCCATGACCTTAGGAGGCCTTTGGGAGTCAGATATAGCAAGACAATATCATCCGCATAAATGAGTACACCTAAAGTATAGGAGCCTGATCTTGGGATATCACTACTCAACCTATCAGACAGGTCCTCCATATACAGTGAAAAAAATAGAGGTGCCAACAGGCATCCCTCTTTCAAGTGATTTCTGGTAGGGATTTTTGGAGTAAATTCCCACTTTCCTCCTTACATAACATGACACCAGGGAGCATTGTGAAGAGTAATGATAAGTTTTAGGTTACCCCCTGGCATTCCCATGGCACTCAACTTCCTCCAAAGGGTCTGCCTGTCTATGTGATCAAAGGCAGTTGAGAAATAAATGGAGGCCACATTGACAGGTGATACTATCCAGAGTCGAGTGACTCTAAACCCTGCCTGCTCCAATGGTATAATATTATTTTCCTTCACCTTTTCTAGTAGACTAGATAAGACACATTTAGAAAAAAACCTTTTATGTGATGTCCAAGAGGGTTATCTGCTCAAAATTGCTAGGTAAGTTTGAACTGCTTTTTTATGCAACTGCAAAATAACACTACCCCCCCCCCCCATGAGCTAGGGACCACCCCAGTAGAATCACACTAGCGGAAAGGTGTCACTAAGTGAGAAGCCCATAAGTCCAGATCAAATTTTACAATAGTGAGAGCTAGTTGATCTGGACCTCTAGTCCCATTATTTCTAGAAGCCTTCAGATAATACAACACCTCCTTTCTAGTAGGAGGGGAAAGGGGTGAGTATCTCCCAACTGATAGCTGATCAAGGTACTCTGTAGCACTGTTGCTGGGTGTATTCAAAGCATAAAGAGAAATTATGTATTCTTGCCATTCCATGCTAGCAATACTATTTATCTTAGGTTTAGAGAAAGAGCTGCTATTTTCTTGTATATTGGAATCTTACCCACCTAGTTCTTCTTCTTTTCAAATGAGAGATCCACTTAGTTTGTTCCTTAGAATAAAAGGTGAATTGACGTCTTTGCAAGTGATTAATAAACTTAAAAACAAACAATTGATCACAAAATTGGATTACCTTGCAGCTTTTATGCATGTGTTGCCTACCATGTTCAAAGCTACCATCACAGATATTCCCATATGCTCCTCAAATATGCCTGCAGGTAATCAATCTAATTGGGAAAGGTTTTCAGTAATTTTCCTTATTTCCACTGATAGTGACAGCTCATCTTCCTTAGTCCATAAACTCTTCCCATTCACAACACTAAATGACACATCACCAGGGATCTGCCATTAATTTACATTATCAGGTTTCTCATTGATGGTAAGAAGGAGAATTTAATGGTCACCCCAAAAATTATTTATCACCTTTAAGTCCAATAAATAGGGGTAAATCATATGCGAACTAATAACATAGTCAATTATCATAGTTGATTTTGCTGTAGTTTGGATGAAAAGAGTTGGGATATCACTCTATAATATCCCTTTCTGGTCAATTAAATCATGTTTTCTACATGCCTCCAGAAGCAAAGATCCTCTTTTATTTGTCCTGTTGCAGGCAGGGAATATGGTGTCCAATATATTAGCAGCCTCTTCCCGTTCGTTGTCCGCAAAAAGAGCAAGTGAATGGGTAGAGAGAGCAGCATTAAAATCTCCCATAATTAGGACCTTGGAAATACCTACTTCACACATAATCATATTAATGTAATGAAAGAACTCACATAACAAATTTGTTTTTTCTTGGCCTGATACAATATAAAGATTGAGCAAAACAAGTGTATTGTGTGGTTAATTAAAAAAATGCAATTGCAATGTAATTATAATAAAACATTTTTGCAGCCACACTGTAATAAACCATACATCTAAAATTAGATATTAAATAGATTAATTGGTTGAATCTTTTAGTGCAATGAATGGTGACTGCATTTTGGGTTGGCTGGTTACAGTTTAGCGTTAAGCATTCCTCATTTATTTAATTTTAATCATGGTAGGGACCCCCTTCAAATTTGATCCATGCCAGACATTATCTTTCATTTTTTCCCTTTGATGTCCTTTTCTTGAACCCTCGATTCAGCAAAATAAATGGACTTGACAAACAGAAATTGACTGTGGATAATGACCATTCAGACAATGAGAACGCACTTCCTGCATTTGCACATTTTGTGCTGAAAGACAAGTTCTAATTCACCATTTGTTTGAAAGTGACAGACAGTTGCATTCAGTTGAGTTTTAAGTTAACTACAGCCAAGGCTGGGGGGCGGAGCTTGCCTGCGACAATGGCGGAGGAGTAATCTCTTAGCTCCGCGTCGCTGCCCCGTAAAATCCTACACAATCCTACACAAGCTTGCGCCTGGACTCCGGAACACAGTTCCTGCCCTCCCCAACACCCTGGCAGCCTCCGGTGCCCTCGACCGTGCTTAAAGACGCTGCTGAGTGCTCCGGCAGCGGAGTGAAATCCTTCGTCTAGGAAGGCCGCGAGCTGCGTCCTCGAGTGATTTAGAGGCCGGTCTGCATGCTGCGACGTGCGGCCCTGCAAGGAGGCTTGGGCCATTGGCGTCTGCGGCCCGGGTGCGAGGAATGCTAAGGCCCGAACATCGAGAGGGGAGAGGTACACTCCACCCGACCTCTCCTCCCCATCCTCCCAAGAATAGGGCGGCAACGCAACTGACATGCGGTGAAGCTAAACTCATTACAATGGACTGGGCCGATCGGGCCATTACATTGGAGTGCCGTCACGCCCTACGGGCCGAGAGCCAGCGGGGCACCTCTGAAGAAGCCTCGATTCCTCGATCGCCCTGTTTATTGGTGAGACTCAACTGAACTGTAAGTCTAATGGTGGAAGGCCCAGGTGGGCTGGTATTTGCTAGTTGGCCTGGGCAGATGCTAGGGCCGCGCGGAAGGCGATTGGCGGTTGCTGGGCGGTGCTAGGGCACGACTGATGTTCTTGACAATCAATGTTGGTAAATACGTGCAAGCAGATGTAATTGCAGGGTGCAGCGGGGATTTAGAGTGGGGTTGTCGGCAGGGACTGAAACCAACACATTTGATGGCTGCCTGGCAACCTCGGCCCCCACGTGCAATGCATCTTGAATGCCCGAAAGGGGATTTAACAGTTGGGGACTCAGTTGGGAACGAGGGGGGAGGGGGACACTCATGCGAGACCTTGTTGGGGCTGGTCTGCTGAGGGAGGGGGGTTTGGGGTTCTTGGGGTGGGAAAATTTGTGGAGCAAAGGGGGGGGTACGGTATCTGACTCTAGACATACCACTGACACTGGGCACAAAAATGACAGTCGCTCTTAATATGCACCTGCCATATCTTAATGGCTGACAAGGCCAATGCAAGCAACACTGTACACACACCTAAACTCAGAGCTATCACTTGGAATGTGCGAGGCCTGAATGACCACCGCAAGGTTAGGAAAGTCATTAGCTATTTGCAGCGCCACCACATAGACATCGCTCTGTTGCAGAAGACTCACCTTCCCATGACCAGCAGAATGTTGTGCTGCAGAGGGCTGGAGGATAACACATCCAGGTGGTCTGGGAAACATTTAAGGTATATATCAGAGGCATAGCAATGTCAAAACACTCTGGAGTACTCAAGTCCATTAGACAGAGACTGACGGACCTTGAGCGACGTATTGCAGCCCTGGAGGATACACAGCGTAGACAAACGGCCGGTACGGTAGATGAGGAGCTCAAGATTCTCCTCGCTGAGTATCATGAGGAAGCAGATAGAGAAGTGACGCATATGGGAAAGTACGCATTAGCGAGAACATATGGGGAGAGTGAGAGACCCAGCTCAGTCCTAGCCAGGGTTATCAGCGGGAAAAGGGGGCGACAACATATTTCTGAGGTTAAATCGGAGGAGGGAGAGGTCCTGACGGAGGAAGCAGACATAGCTAGAGTCTTTTATGGCCTATTACGCTGAAGTATATAAGTCCAAAAGCGGAGACCTTGAGGAAGACATCACAGACTACCTTGACCACATTGATATTCCCTCGCTTACCAACGCGCACAATGAATTCCTGATGCACCCGATAGATAAAGATGAAATCACAGAGGCTCTGACAGGTACGTGTTCTGACAGTGGACCGGGGGCAGACGGCCTCACTGTAGGGTTCTACAAGGCCTTTAAGGACAAACTACTCCCGCACCTCTCCACACTCTTCTATGATATTTGCGTGGAGGGCAGTATGCCACAATCCATGAGGGAGGCGCTGCTGGTCGCGATACCAAAACAGGCAAGCCTCGGGACGAATGCAGCTCATATAGGCCGCTTTCTCTACTAAATGTAGACACCAAACTGTTTGCTAAAGTACTAGCTAATCGTCTGGCGCTTCTGGTGCCTCGGCTGGTGGCCCCTGAACAGGCCGGTTTCATTCCCAGCAGGAACTTAACATATAACATCCGCACGGTCCTGGGCACGATGCAACACGTACGGCAGGACAGGAAAGCATTAGCTGTATTCCTAGACATGGACAAAGCTTTCGACTCAGTGGAGTGGCCATTCATGCGCTTGGTGCTACAGCGGATGGGCCTGGGGCTACCATTCCTTCAGATGATAGAGGCGCTGTACAACTCCCTGAGGGCTAGACTCCGCCTGGGTAATTTGGTGAACGGCGATTTTCCCATCAGTAGAGGCACTAGACAGGGGTGCCCGTTTTCGCCCCTATTATATGCCCTGGTTGCCGAACCGTTAGCCTGCGCACTCTGAGAGTATCATGGCAATGAAGGCATAGGCTTACCCACATATAAGATATTGGTGTCTATGTACGCCGATGACACTTTACTGTATGTCCGAGACCCTGAAAACAACTTGACCTCAGTGCTGAGAGAGGTGATTCGCTTTGGCGCTTTATCGTGCCTGAAGGATATCTGGTCAAAATCACTAGCTTTTCCCTTAACTCCTATCAAGCAGATTATCGAAATGGAATATCCACTGCAATGGACCACTGATACAGTCAGGTACCTAGGAATACAACTTCACACCGATGCTGAGATATTGTTTAGAGCAAACTATGCCACGGCCTTCAGCAGACTGGAGGACGACATTGAAGCATGGTGCAGGCTCCCACTCTCTCTATTGGGGGGAATATCCATCATAAAGATGGTGGTGTTGCCCAGATTCCTGTTTCTGTTTATGACACTCCCGATAGTACTCCCTAAATCCTTTTTCAAACAATTAACTCAACTCATGATCAAACTGGCTTGGGCAGGGAAGCAACCCCGGGCCAAGTGGCCTTACTCACATTACCTTATAGCATGGAGGGGCTCAGTGCCCCGGACTTGGAGCTATAATATAGAGTGGCACAGGCTGCACACCTGCACACCTGGCGAAACACTCTTTGCTAACCCCCTCTCGCTCCCATCCACGATCTTTAATCCGGTGGATCGTAGAACTGGCATATTGGACTCAATCGCTGCTACCAATCATGCATGGCACAACCTCCTACAGTTGCGGGGGGCGCTCTACTGTACACCCCAATAATGCCGATGGACTGGGCCAGATGGCTGTCCCCTGTCAAAGAGAGAGGGGTTGTACTTGCACTACACAATATAGGCATTACAGTGGCAGGAGATTTGTTCAGAGATGGGATAGCCAAGACTTGGGAGCAAGCGACAAATAACAGAGCAGATGTGCCACTGCTCACCCGCTTCCAGTTCCATAGGGTGCGGTGCGCGCTTATAGAATTGCTAGGTGAGGATATGGCTGAGCTACCTGAGGTGCCGGAACTCACGTATATTATTAAGGCTGAGACTCCTCAGAAATTGTTGTCCAACTTGTATAAAAATTCACAGGCGCATAGGGAACACACATACACAAAGGCGCGCCTAGCATGGCAGACTGATCTACAGATAATGATCGATGATGACTTGTGGCGATACTGCTGCACCAACACTAGGAGGCTATCCCTTAACGGCAGACACTGGCTAGTGCACTTCAAGTTCCTCAACAGAGTATACTGCACACCGGCGCAGCTGCGTATGTATGGCCTCCGCGACACAGCGGACTGTGAGAGATGCCATGCCCCGAACGCCAATTTCATGCACCTAGCATGGCAATACCTGGGAGTATGGGAATTCTGGGATAAGGTCTTTACGGAGATTAGAAGAATAGTGGAAATAGAACTTACACCTGACCCTGCATTAGCGCTCCTGGGATATACCAAGAAGCTTCCAAGGACTGCACGACGATTAGTGGACATGGGGCTGCTCATGGCTAGGAGGGTGGTAGCCTGCTGCTGGATGAGAGGCCCAACGCCTACACCCAAGCGCTGGGCCCAGGATCTGCTATACTGCTGTACACAGTCTGAGAACTACAGCAAACTGCTTCCTCCTACCAGTCGCCCGAACAACTTCTGGGGGTTATACCAAACATACCTTACCAGCAGTAGCGAAACTCCTACCACGAAGGGCGACCAGGGACCCGACTGTGGCTATGGGCCGGGGATTGATATACTGGAGTGCCGGGCAGAGACCGCATTGACGTAGCTCTGAGGGGGACTCCCTCTAGGGAAGGGGGGATGTGTCCACCATCGGCGTACACGCTTGCAGTTTTAGTACCATTGCCGCCTGCCTAACTAAGGGTTGTTGGCTAAATGGCTGTGTATACACCTGACAGGGGGTTGTCACACTGTTGCTTATACAGTACTTGTAATCAAAGTCAGACATGGGGTTGGGGGGATTGTTGGAATGTAATGCTTCATGTGTTGTAAACTCAATAAACACATGTAAAAAAAAAAAACTACAGCCAATGCTGTGTATAATAGTGGCATCCAGGCATAGGATTGCTTACTTAGAACAGATTTGTTTAAGATACTTGCCTCATAGATTTTTTTTGCCATCAGCCACCTGTCATATTTCCAAATATATATGGATTCTTCAGTTCATGACAAACATTTAAGAAAGCTGGTTGATATGCCAGGGACTGCCTCGCAAGGGGAACATCCAGCCTCATTTGCTCTTGGGATGCAAAGTTGGGAAGTTTAATGTTGTCTGCAAAGATTGCTGACTGCAAAATCAAAAATGCCTAATCAGGAAGCTTTGATGGTCTCTGTTGTAACACATACTTCCCATGTGTTAATGCAGGTACAACATTTGACTGTTAGTATGGGAGAAGACACTCAACTTCTTCAGCAGTATCTTGAGGCAAAATATTTCCAAATTAGTGAAGCTAGGAGGTTAGTTCCCATTAATAATTTGTTTGAATTTTGTTTGTTAATAAAGAGTAACAGTATGCTCTTTTCTAAAAGCTTTCAAAAATATATATATTTTTTTTACTTTCGCTGGATTTTGCTATCAGGATATTATAGATGAGAGTCTATGGCAGCTGCATATTTTCCATTCTAAACATATTATTTTGGTGGCAGTTTATTTATGACTTTTATTTCAAATTCTGCTTGGAGCTAAAAATGTTGGTATTGTCAAATAAGGTGTATATTAATGTTGCTTTGTCAGGAAAATGGTTGGTGATGTAGTAAAACGTGGCCCAAGGTATGTGTAAAAGGAAAGAAGACAGAATTGCTAATTTTGTATAACAATGGAAGTGTCGGCTGTAGAGGTATTAATGTGTATCCATTTTAGTTTGACAATGAACCTGGCCATGATGCATTGCTCTGAGCCAACAACATGTTCTCTTAACAGTTCTAGACTGATGGCATCTGGGGGAATATTTACTTTTATTTTGTGCAAAGCAGCACATCAAGGGATCTTGCTGCACTGTGTTGTGTGAAAGAGAGAGAGAGAGAAGAAATGCTTTGTATTTCAAAAGTATGGCATATTTCAGCCCCATCTTGTGCCGGCACACTGTGTACTGCCTAGTGTGGTGTCAGCGCTGGCACCCTTTTACAATAGTTTGAGGGAAACTGTGTAATGGACAGGATTGTTTTTGTGCCGAAAGGCATCAATCATAGAAAGAGGAAATAACAAGGAGAAGAACAGATTTTTCTCTTTGTCATGCTATCATCAGGGAGGTGCAATCACAGGTTTACAATCCTTTGTAAATCTGGAATTGTGTCAAACCCATGGGTGGATGCACAGGAAAGCCTGTGCTCCATCCTTGGAATGCCTCACAGATCAAATCGCATCAAAATGCAGTCACTGTGTTGGGTTACATTTCTTCATAAAGCCAAGCAATGTTGCACAAATTGCCCCTTGTGTGGCTTTGTAAGACTTACTGAAGAAATTGCGTTGTCCTTTTTTTCACCTTGTGCAATGGAAGGGAAATACAAAGGCTTAGAACATTTGGGCTGGGATATAATTAAGCCTACTGATTTTGTCTTCTATAAACTGTGTCAGTGTGTCTTTTCCCTTTTACTTGTGATCCATTGGAAATAATGACTTTGGGGGAATATGGTCATTAAGCATCAAGCTCTGTGTCATCCATTTCCATGGCCACAAGACAGTGTTTATCCCAAGCCTCTGGGCATTTGCATTTCATCACAGCAACACAACCTCTTAGATGAGGCTAAACCAACCATAGCAAGATGTGCTATCAATTAAAAATTAACAGCATCCCCTGGGGCACACTGAATGGCGTTTCTTGCCTCCACAGTTTATAAAGAACCAAAAATGAGGAATGTCTTTCAGATCAAATGAATTTTAATCCATTGTACTTAATTTCAATATGTTCATCCACATATTATATAACATGATTTCTCTTGCTCCAATGCATTTCGGACATTGTCCTTCATCGGGGAGCATCTAGAAAAAGAACGACATGCACATAGGTCTGTATATGTACCTAATAAATTCAATTGAAAAAAATACGGGTGTGATAGGTAAGAACAAAAACGAGCGTGATGTGGCAGTTAGTTCGGAAACGAGTATGGAAAAAGAATCATGGTAGTGGAGGTACGTGAAAAACGGCTAGAAAAGAAAACTGCAACGGAAAATGGTACTAGGAGGCGTGCAAAAGTAAATAGTAAAGGGTAAACGCACCCGCGTAAATAAAGTTCACCCACGTGGTGTAAAATGAATGGTACGTGATATGGCTGCATGCAAACATCACCAAGTTTAACCCAGCGTATCAAAAATGCTAAAGATTTAAACTAACGTGCTAAAAAAGAAAAGTTCTGTGAACTTACGTGAGCGAAAAAATCACAGCAGCATCGTGAGCGAGGGTTCAAAACACTGTGCCGTGTACATGAAACTGACACGGAAGTGTAAATACGGTGGAGTGCACGTGACATAAGGTCAAAAACTAAAGCTAAACAAAGGACTAAGGGAAAGTGAGGAGTAACGCGGCATAGCTACACCAAGGGTTCCATCCCCGAGTGGTTAATGAGTGAATGACAAGATCACATATAATGATGCAAAACGTTGGTAAAAACGTAAAATTAAAAGTCAAATAAAGTAAAATATGTACATAAATTTGCATGAGTATAACAACAAGGAGAATCCAGAAGCAGGTTCCCCAACCTAGGGGATAATTGTGAGAAAAATTACAGATAACATGAAAATTCTATGCGTTCGTTAAGCCCATGTGGCTTCATCGATTGCAGTCTATAAATCCAATAATTCTCTCTTTGGAGCAATTGTTTGTTATTGTCTTTCCCCTCTTCTTTGTTGATGACTTCAAGAATAGTGTATTTTAGTTGAGAAATGGAATGTTTCATTTCATTGAAATGGGTTGCTACAGTCGATTTCTGATTCATGGTGCGGATGTTGGACTTATGTTCATTGAGGCGTGTTTTGATTTTACATTCGGTCTTGCCGACATAAGTCTTTCCGCAAGGATATTTCAAAAGGTAGACACAATTATTGGTGTCACAAGTGGCAGTAACTCGTAATTGGATTTTATGTCCTTTCATAGGATGCGTGATTTCTGTGCCTGTTATTGTATTGTGACAGTTATTGCAATTGTTGCACGGTCTGGTACCACGAAATTGAACGTTCAATGTTTTGGTCTCTTTGAGGAGTTCACCTAAATTTTTGCCCCTGGTATAAGCAAATAGTGGTAACGACTTAAAAATGTCATTGAAGTCAGCTTCTAACTGAAGTAGTGGCCAATATTTTAGTATGGTGCTTTTGTAGATGGTACTAACGTTAGAAAATTTTGAAACAACGACCAGCCGGTCGCTTTTAGACTTTTGGGTGGTTGTTTTTAAAATCTCTTCACGCTTCATAGGTTGGATGAGCGTTTTTGCCGACTCCAAGATTTGATCTGGGTATCCTCTTGAACGAAATCTCTCAGTCATTTCATTAATGCGTGTTTCTGAAGTGGTAGGATCTGACGTTATACGTTTGACTCTGAGTAGTTGTGATCTGGGTAGATGTATTTTTAAGGATGGCTGGTGGAAACTGGTATAGTGCAAAGTGTTATTGCGGTCTGTAGGTTTTCTGAAAATGTCTGTGATTATCTGGTTCTCCTTAAGTGTAATTCTTACATCCAAAAAAGTGATCGAGTTAGGTTCAATGTTCCATGTGAATTTTATTCTGTCATCAGTGTGATTTAACGTGTCAAGGGCTGTTTCTAGGCTTTCTTTAGTATCCTTCCACACAATGAATAGGTCATCAATGTAGCGTACATACATTTTGAGGTTATTTTTCCATTCGGATCTTGACCAGATGTTGGTTTGTTCAAATTCTCCCATATAGATATTGGCGTAAACAGGAGCTGCAGAATTCCCCATGCTGGTGCCCACGAGTTGCAAATACCAGTTATCACGATATTTAAAATAACTATGGTAAAGTGTGAAAGTCATTAATTCCATCAGGAAAATGTTGGTGGCTTCATCCAGGTTTAGATTTAAAACCGCTTGTTCGATAGCTTCTGTTCCTCCTGCATGTGGAATAGAGGTGTATAATGCTCTGACGTCGGCCGTGCATAACCACAATTTTTCATTGGGATGAATGTCTAGCTCTTGTAGTTTACACAAGAAATCAGTTGTATCTCTAATGTAGCTTGCCAGTGATTGAACCGTGGGTTGTAATTCCGATCCAGATACTGTCCTACAGGTTCATGAATACTACCACATGTAGATACTATGGGACGAATTGGTGGATTCATCAGATGTTTATGTATCTTTGGCATGGCATATATCGATGGACTTTTAGGGTGAGTTTGCAGGAGAAAGTTTCTAGTTCTTTGGTCAATAATGCCCTGAGAGTGGGCTTTATCAATGATGGTTTTTAACTCTGTGGCAAACTGTTGTGTCGGATTGCTGGGTAATTTCATATAAACCATTTCATCAGAAACATGTTCGTGTAATTTTTGATGGTACATCAGAGCGTTCATGACAACAATAGCGCCTCCTTTATCAGCTTTGGTGCAAATTATCTTGTCGTTGTGAGCAATAGATTTTAAACAATCTTGGTCTTTCTGAGTCATGTTCCTGACTTTGATAAGTTGTTCAAAGAGATCAATCGTTTTGTGGCTTACTGGAGCCTGAAAAGTACTTGATGGTTTTAGACCCATTAATGGGTCCTCTTTCTTCTCTCCTCGTTCGATAACAATGTTATTGAAAAAATGTCTGAGTCTCAATTTTCTGACTAGTTTGAAAGTTGCTATTTCTAATTCCAACAAGTTTGATTTGCTGGCAGGTACAAAAGAAGTACCTTTCTGTAGTATTTGCATGTCTTGAGTTGTAAAAGTGTAATCAGATATATTGATGACCAACTGGTTATCGTTATTCATTTCTTTTTCTTCTCTTTCTCCTTTGGTAGGGTTACACTTCTTGTTTGCGGCATGCTTTTTTGTTTTGCCCCTCCGGGGTCGTCTTGTTCCACCACCTGTTCTAAAAAAGGAGTTGTTGTGGTCTCAATTGAAGTGCTAGGAATCGATTCTTGTATTCTTGAAGTTTGCTGTGCTCCTGATGGACGACCTCTTTGTTGTCCAGATTTCTGTTGGCGTTCAGTGAAATCCCCTTCCGACGAAGACGTGTCTGTATTTTGGGTATATGGACGAGATCTTCTTCCCTGGGCGTAAACTTCCGCCCAGGTATATACCTCATCCAGCTTGTAATCAAGCGTGTCACGCCTAAACTTTCGGATTTTTCGATCATTGATTTCGTTTTGATGTTTATCCAGTTGTTGTTTGATATCAGCTATAAATTCATCCCATTCTTCCATGGGAATGTTCTTAGTCAGCTCTTCCCTGGTTTCTTCGATCTCTTTTTCAATCTCCATTATGATTTTAGATAACTCTTCCACTATTAAAAGGATCAAATCGAGGCTGCATTTATTTAGTATCGCATACCATCTATCTTGAAATGGAGTTCTTGCACAAGGAAGGTTTGAGTGCAATTCGCAAGCCCCTGGGGATGCGCGATGTTTTATGGTATTTGATTAGGGTCGCTGCATGTAATGTCTGGTTAATCTTGCGTTTAGACAGATATAACAATTGTTTAGCATTCTGTTCTTTACTCCTTGTTGTTGATGATTGAGTGATGTCGTCCTGGATTAATGCATAGATTTTATTTGCTTCTTCAATGCCGAAGGCAAACGTGTCTGCTCTTGCTTCCGTTGAGCGGGCTATGTCTTCAAAATTCATTATGAAATTTCTGGCGTGCCACCTGGCCGTTGGGTAGATCCGCGTAAATAATGAGTAAAGTTAGTGGACAAGTGCACAGCTATAATATCAATCTATTCAGCGTTGTTGTTCAAAAGATAAGGTAGGTGCTCTCAGGGTGTCGTCCTCTGCCCTAAGGACGAGTATAATTCACAGCAAGATGTGCTATCAATTAAAAATTAACAGCATCCCCTGGGGCACACTGAATGGCGTTTCTTGCCTCCACAGTTTATAAAGAACCAAAAATGAGGAATGTCTTTCAGATCAAATGAATTTTAATCCATTGTACTTAATTTCAATATGTTCATCCACATATTATATAACATGATTTCTCTTGCTCCAATGCATTTCGGACATTGTCCTTCATCGGGGAGCATCTAGAAAAAGAACGACATGCACATAGGTCTGTATATGTACCTAATAAATTCAATTGAAAAAAATACGGGTGTGATAGGTAAGAACAAAAACGAGCGTGATGTGGCAGTTAGTTCGGAAACGAGTATGGAAAAAGAATCATGGTAGTGGAGGTACGTGAAAAACGGCTAGAAAAGAAAACTGCAACGGAAAATGGTACTAGGAGGCGTGCAAAAGTAAATAGTAAAGGGTAAACGCACCCGCGTAAATAAAGTTCACCCACGTGGTGTAATATGAATGGTACGTGATATGGCTGCATGCAAACGTCACCAAGTTTAACCCAGCGTATCAAAAACGCTAAAGATTTAAACTACCGTGCTAAAAAAGAAAAGTTCTGTGAACTTACGCAAGCGAAAAAATCACAGCAGCATCGTGAGCGAGGGTTCAAAACACTGTGCCGTGTACATGACACTGACACGGAAGTGTAAATACGGTGGAGTGCACGTGACATAAGGTCAAAAACTAAAGCTAAACAAAGGACTAAGGGAAAGTGAGGAGTAACGCGGCATAGCTACACCAAGGGTTCCATCCCCGAGTGGTTAATGAATGAATGACAAGATCACATATAATGATGCAAAACGTTGGTAAAAACGTAAAATTAAAAGTCAAATAAAGTAAAATATGTACATAAATTTGCATGAGTATAACAACAAGGAGAATCCAGAAGCAGGTTCCCCAACCTAGGGGATAATTGTGAGAAAAATTACAGATAACATGAAAATTCTATGCGTTCGTTAAGCCCATGTGGCTTCATCGATTGCAGTCTATAAATCCAATAATTCTCTCTTTGGAGCAATTGTTTGTTATTGTCTTTCCCCTCTTCTTTGTTGATGACTTCAAGAATAGTGTATTTTAGTTGAGAAATGGAATGTTTCATTTCATTGAAATGGGTTGCTACAGTCGATTTCTGATTCATGGTGCGGATGTTGGACTTATGTTTATTGAGGCGTGTTTTGATTTTACGTTCGGTCTTGCCGACATAGGTCTTTCCGCAAGGACATTTCAAAAGGTAGACACAATTATTGGTGTCACAAGTGGCAGTAACTCGTAATTGGATTTTATGTCCTTTCATAGGATGCGTGATTTCTGTGCCTGTTATTGTATTGTGACAGTTATTGCAATTGTTGCAAGGTCTGGTACCACGAAATTGAACGTTCAATGTTTTGGTCTCTTTGAGGAGTTCACCTAAATTTTTGCCCCTGGTATAAGCAAATAGTGGTAACGACTTAAAAATGTCATTGAAGTCAGCTTCTAACTGAAGTAGTGGCCAATATTTTAGTATGGTGCTTTTGTAGATGGTACTAACGTTAGAAAATTTTGAAACAACGACCAGCCGGTCGCTTTTAGACTTTTGGGTGGTTGTTTTTAAAATCTCTTCACGCTTCATAGGTTGGATGAGCGTTTTTGCCGACTCCAAGATTTGATCTGGGTATCCTCTTGAACGAAATCTCTCAGTCATTTCATTAATGCGTGTTTCTGAAGTGGTAGGATCTGACGTTATACGTTTGACTCTGAGTAGTTGTGATCTGGGTAGATGTCTTTTTAAGGATGGCTGGTGGAAACTGGTATAGTGCAAAGTGTTATTGCGGTCTGTAGGTTTTCTGAAAATGTCTGTGATTATCTGGTTCTCCTTAAGTGTAATTCTTACATCCAAAAAAGTGATCGAGTTAGGTTCAATGTTCCATGTGAATTTTATTCTGTCATCAGTGTGATTTAACGTGTCAAGGGCTGTTTCTAGGCTTTCTTTAGTATCCTTCCACACAATGAATAGGTCATCAATGTAGCGTACATACATTTTGAGGTTATTTTTCCATTCGGATCTTGACCAGATGTTGGTTTGTTCAAATTCTCCCATATAGATATTGGCGTAAACGGGAGCTGCAGAATTCCCCATGCTGGTGCCCACGAGTTGCAAATACCAGTTATCACGATATTTAAAATAACTATGGTAAAGTGTGAAAGTCATTAATTCCATCAGGAAAATTTTGGTGGCTTCATCCAGGTTTAGATTTAAAACCGCTTGTTCGATAGCTTCTATTCCTCCTGCATGTGGAATAGAGGTGTATAATGCACTGACGTCGGCTGTGCATAACCACAATTTTTCATTGGGATGAATGTCTAGCTCTTGTAGTTTACACAAGAAATCAGTTGTATCTCTGATGTAGCTTGCCAGTGATTGAACCGTGGGTTGTAATTTCCGATCCAGATAATGTCCTACAGGTTCATGAATACTACCACATGTAGATACTATGGGACGAATTGGTGGATTCATCAGATGTTTATGTATCTTTGGCATGGCATATATCGATGGACTTTTAGGGTGAGTTTGCAGGAGAAAGTCTGGTTCTTTGGTCAATAATGCCCTGAGAGTGGGCTTTATCAATGATGGTTTTTAACTCTGTGGCAAACTGTTGTGTCGGATTGCTGGGTAATTTCATATAAACCATTTCATCAGAAACATGTTCGTGTAATTTTTGATGGTACATCAGAGCGTTCATGACAACAATAGCGCCTCCTTTATCAGCTTTGGTGCAAATTATCTTGTCGTTGTGAGCAATAGATGTTAAACGATCTTGGTCTTTCTGAGTCATGTTCCTGTATGAGTTTTTGTTATAATTAAAGCTCGTCAAATCCTTTTTGATAAGTTGTTCAAAGAGATCAATCGTTTTGTGGCTTACTGGAGCCTGAAAAGTACTTGATGGTTTTAGACCCATTAATGGGTCCTCTTTCTTCTCTCCTCGTTGGATAACAATGTTATCGAAAAAATGTCTGAGTCTCAATTTTCTGACTAGTTTGAAAGTTGCTATTTCTAATTCCAACAAGTTTGATTTGCTGGCAGGTACAAAAGAAGTACCTTTCTGTAGTATTTGCATGTCTTGAGTTGTAAAAGTGTAATCAGATATATTGATGACCAACTGGTTATCGTTATTCATTTCTTTTTCTTTTCTTTCTCCTTTGGTAGGGTTACACTTCTTGTTTGCGGCATGCTTTTTTGTTTTGCCCCTCCGGGGTCGTCTTGTTCCACCACCTGTTCTAAAAAAGGAGTTGTTGTGGTCTCAATTGAAGTGCTAGGAATCGATTCTTGTATTCTTGAAATTTGCTGTGCTCCTGATGGACGACCTCTTTGTTGTCCAGATTTCTGTTGGCGTTCAGTGAAATCCCCTTCCGACGAAGACGTGTCTGTATTTTGGGTATATGGACGAGATCTTCTTCCCTGGGCGTAAACTTCCGCCCAGGTATATACCTCATCCAGCTTGTAATCAAGCGTGTCACGCCTAAACTTTCGGATTTTTCGATCATTGATTTCGTTTTGATGTTTATCCAGTTGTTGTTTGATATCAGCTATAAATTCATCCCATTCTTCCATGGGAATGTTCTTAGTCAGCTCTTCCCTGGTTTCTTCGATCTCTTTTTCAATCTCCATTATGATTTTAGATAACTCTTCCACTATTAAAAGGATCAAATCGAGGCTGCATTTATTTAGTATCGCATACCATCTATCTTGAAATGGTTTAGAGTTCTTGCACAAGGAAGGTTTGAGTGCAATTCGCAAGCCCCTGGGGATGCGCGATGTTTTATGGTATTTGATTAGGGTCGCTGCATGTAATGTCTGGTTAATCTTGCGTTTAGACAGATATAACAATTGTTTAGCATTCTGTTCTTTACTCCTTGTTGTTGATGATTGAGTGATGTCGTCCTGGATTAATGCATAGATTTTATTTGCTTCTTCAATGCCGAAGGCAAACGTGTCTGCTCTTGCTTCCGTTGAGCGGGCTATGTCTTCAAAATTCATTATGAAATTTCTGGCGTGCCACCTGGCCGTTGGGTAGATCCGCGTAAATAATGAGTAAAGTTAGTGGACAAGTGCACAGCTATAATATCAATCTATTCAGCGTTGTTGTTCAAAAGATAAGGTAGGTGCTCTCAGGGTGTCGTCCTCTGCCCTATGGACGAGTAGAATTCACAGCAAGATGTGCTATCAATTAAAAATTAACAGCATCCCCTGGGGCACACTGAATGGCGTTTCTTGCCTCCACAGTTTATAAAGAACCAAAAATGAGGAATGTCTTTCAGATCAAATGAATTTTAATCCATTGTACTTAATTTCAATATGTTCATCCACATATTATATAACATGATTTCTCTTGCTCCAATGCATTTCGGACATTGTCCTTCATCGGGGAGCATCTAGAAAAAGAACGACATGCACATAGGTCTGTATATGTACCTAATAAATTCAATTGAAAAAAATACGGGTGTGATAGGTAAGAACAAAAACGAGCGTGATGTGGCAGTTAGTTCGGAAACGAGTATGGAAAAAGAATCATGGTAGTGGAGGTACGTGAAAAACGGCTAGAAAAGAAAACTGCAACGGAAAATGGTACTAGGAGGCGTGCAAAAGTAAATAGTAAAGGGTAAACGCACCCGCGTAAATAAAGTTCACCCACGTGGTGTAAAATGAATGGTACGTGATATGGCTGCATGCAAACGTCACCAAGTTTAACCCAGCGTATCAAAAACGCTAAAGATTTAAACTAACGTGCTAAAAAAGAAAAGTTCTGTGAACTTACGTGAGCAAAAAAATCACAGCAGCATCGTGAGCGAGGGTTCAAAACACTGTGCCGTGTACATGAAACTGACACGGAAGTGTAAATACGGTGGAGTGCACGTGACATAAGGTCAAAAACTAAAGCTAAACAAAGGACTAAGGGAAAGTGAGGAGTAACACGGCATAGCTACACCAAGGGTTCCATCCCCGAGTGGTTAATGAGTGAATGACAAGATCACATATAATGATGCAAAACGTTGGTAAAAACGTAAAATTAAAAGTCAAATAAAGTAAAATATGTACATAAATTTGCATGAGTATAACAACAAGGAGAATCCAGAAGCAGGTTCCCCAACCTAGGGGATAATTGTGAGAAAAATTACAGATAACATGAAAATTCTATGCGTTCGTTAAGCCCATGTGGCTTCATCGATTGCAGTCTATAAATCCAATAATTCTCTCTTTGGAGCAATTGTTTGTTATTGTCTTTCCCCTCTTCTTTGTTGATGACTTCAAGAATAGTGTATTTTAGTTGAGAAATGGAATGTTTCATTTCATTGAAATGGGTTGCTACAGTCGATATCTGATTCATGGTGCGGATGTTGGACTTATGTTTATTGAGGCGTGTTTTGATTTTACGTTCGGTCTTGCCGACATAGGTCTTTCCGCAAGGACATTTCAAAAGGTAGACACAATTATTGGTGTCACAAGTGGCAGTAACTCGTAATTGGATTTTATGTCCTTGAATAGGATGCGTGATTTCTGTGCCTGTTATTGTATTGTGACAGTTATTGCAATTGTTGCAAGGTCTGGTACCACGAAATTGAACGTTCAATGTTTTGGTCTCTTTGAGGAGTTCACCTAAATTTTTGCCCCTGGTATAAGCAAATAGTGGTAACGACTTAAAAATATCATTGAAGTCAGCTTCTAACTGAAGTAGTGGCCAATATTTTAGTATGGTGCTTTTGTAGATGGTACTAACGTTAGAAAATTTTGAAACAACGACCAGCCGGTCGCTTTTAGACTTTTGGGTGGTTGTTTTTAAAATCTCTTCACGCTTCATAGGTTGGATGAGCGTTTTTGCCGACTCCAAGATTTGATCTGGGTATCCTCTTGAACGAAATCTCTCAGTCATTTCATTAATGCGTGTTTCTGAAGTGGTAGGATCTGACGTTATACGTTTGACTCTGAGTAGTTGTGATCTGGGTAGATGTCTTTTTAAGGATGGCTGGTGGAAACTGGTATAGTGCAAAGTGTTATTGCGGTCTGTAGGTTTTCTGAAAATGTCTGTGATTATCTGGTTCTCCTTAAGTGTAATTCTTACATCCAAAAAAGTGATCGAGTTAGGTTCAATGTTCCATGTGAATTTTATTCTGTCATCAATGTGATTTAACGTGTCAAGGGCTGTTTCTAGGCTTTCTTTAGTATCCTTCCACACAATGAATAGGTCATCAATGTAGCGTACATACATTTTGAGGTTATTTTTCCATTCGGATCTTGACCAGATGTTGGTTTGTTCAAATTCTCCCATATAGATATTGGCGTAAACGGGAGCTGCAGAATTCCCCATGCTGGTGCCCACGAGTTGCAAATACCAGTTATCACGATATTTAAAATAACTATGGTAAAGTGTGAAAGTCATTAATTCCATCAGGAAAATTTTGGTGGCTTCATCCAGGTTTAGATTTAAAACCGCTTGTTCGATAGCTTCTATTCCTCCTGCATGTGGAATAGAGGTGTATAATGCACTGACGTCGGCCGTGCATAACCACAATTTTTCATTGGGATGAATGTCTAGCTCTTGTAGTTTACACAAGAAATCAGTTGTATCTCTAATGTAGCTTGCCAGTGATTGAACCGTGGGTTGTAATTTCCGATCCAGATACTGTCCTACAGGTTCATGAATACTACCACATGTAGATACTATGGGACGAATTGGTGGATTCATCAGATGTTTATGTATCTTTGGCATGGCATATATCGATGGACTTTTAGGGTGAGTTTGCAGGAGAAAGTTTCTGGTTCTTTGGTCAATAATGCCCTGAGAGTGGGCTTTATCAATGATGGTTTTTAACTCTGTGGCAAACTGTTGTGTCGGATTGCTGGGTAATTTCATATAAACCATTTCATCAGAAACATGTTCGTGTAATTTTTGATGGTACATCAGAGCGTTCATGACAACAATAGCGCCTCCTTTATCAGCTTTGGTGCAAATTATCTTGTCGTTGTGAGCAATAGATTTTAAACGATCTTGGTCTTTCTGAGTCATGTTCCTGTATGAGTTTTTGTTATAATTAAAGCTCGTCAAATCCTTTTTGATAAGTTGTTCAAAGAGATCAATCGTTTTGTGGCTTACTGGAGCCTGAAAAGTACTTGATGGTTTTAGACCCATTAATGGGTCCTCTTTCTTCTCTCCTCGTTGGATAACAATGTTATCGAAAAAACGTCTGAGTCTCAATTTTCTGACTAGTTTGAAAGTTGCTATTTCTAATTCCAACAAGTTTGATTTGCTGGCAGGTACAAAAGAAGTACCTTTCTGTAGTATTTGCATGTCTTGAGTTGTAAAAGTGTAATCAGATATATTGATGACCAACTGGTTATCGTTATTCATTTCTTTTTCTTTTCTTTCTCCTTTGGTAGGGTTACACTTCTTGTTTGCGGCATGCTTTTTTGTTTTGCCCCTCCGGGGTCGTCTTGTTCCACCACCTGTTCTAAAAAAGGAGTTGTTGTGGTCTCAATTGAAGTGCTAGGAATCGATTCTTGTATTCTTGAAATTTGCTGTGCTCCTGATGGACGACCTCTTTGTTGTCCAGATTTCTGTTGGCGTTCAGTGAAATCCCCTTCCGACGAAGACGTGTCTGTATTTTGGGTATATGGACGAGATCTTCTTCCCTGGGCGTAAACTTCCGCCCAGGTATATACCTCATCCAGCTTGTAATCAAGCGTGTCACGCCTAAACTTTCGGATTTTTCGATCATTGATTTCGTTTTGATGTTTATCCAGTTGTTGTTTGATATCAGCTATAAATTCATCCCATTCTTCCATGGGAATGTTCTTAGTCAGCTCTTCCCTGGTTTCTTCGATCTCTTTTTCAATCTCCATTATGATTTTAGATAACTCTTCCACTATTAAAAGGATCAAATCGAGGCTGCATTTATTTAGTATCGCATACCATCTATCTTGAAATGGTTTAGAGTTCTTGCACAAGGAAGGTTTGAGTGCAATTCGCAAGCCCCTGGGGATGCGCGATGTTTTATGGTATTTGATTAGGGTCGCTGCATGTAATGTCTGGTTAATCTTGCGTTTAGACAGATATAACAATTGTTTAGCATTCTGTTCTTTACTCCTTGTTGTTGATGATTGAGTGATGTCGTCCTGGATTAATGCATAGATTTTATTTGCTTCTTCAATGCCGAAGGCAAACGTGTCTGCTCTTGCTTCCGTTGAGCGGGCTATGTCTTCAAAATTCATTATGAAATTTCTGGCGTGCCACCTGGCCGTTGGGTAGATCCGCGTAAATAATGAGTAAAGTTAGTGGACAAGTGCACAGCTATAATATCAATCTATTCAGCGTTGTTGTTCAAAAGATAAGGTAGGTGCTCTCAGGGTGTCGTCCTCTGCCCTATGGACGAGTAGAATTCACAGCAAGATGTGCTATCAATTAAAAATTAACAGCATCCCCTGGGGCACACTGAATGGCGTTTCTTGCCTCCACAGTTTATAAAGAACCAAAAATGAGGAATGTCTTTCAGATCAAATGAATTTTAATCCATTGTACTTAATTTCAATATGTTCATCCACATATTATATAACATGATTTCTCTTGCTCCAATGCATTTCGGACATTGTCCTTCATCGGGGAGCATCTAGAAAAAGAACGATATGCACATAGGTATGTATATGTACCTAATAAATTCAATTGAAAAAAATACGGGTGTGATAGGTAAGAACAAAAACGAGCGTGATGTGGCAGTTAGTTCGGAAACGAGTATGGAAAAAGAATCATGGTAGTGGAGGTACGTGAAAAACGGCTAGAAAAGAAAACTGCAACGGAAAATGGTACTAGGAGGCGTGCAAAAGTAAATAGTAAAGGGTAAACGCACCCGCGTAAATAAAGTTCACCCACGTGGTGTAAAATGAATGGTACGTGATATGGCTGCATGCAAACGTCACCAAGTTTAACCCAGCGTATCAAAAACGCTAAAGATTTAAACTAACGTGCTAAAAAAGAAAAGTTCTGTGAACTTACGTGAGCAAAAAAATCACAGCAGCATCGTGAGCGAGGGTTCAAAACACTGTGCCGTGTACATGAAACTGACACGGAAGTGTAAATACGGTGGAGTGCACGTGACATAAGGTCAAAAACTAAAGCTAAACAAAGGACTAAGGGAAAGTGAGGAGTAACACGGCATAGCTACACCAAGGGTTCCATCCCCGAGTGGTTAATGAGTGAATGACAAGATCACATATAATGATGCAAAACGTTGGTAAAAACGTAAAATTAAAAGTCAAATAAAGTAAAATATGTACATAAATTTGCATGAGTATAACAACAAGGAGAATCCAGAAGCAGGTTCCCCAACCTAGGGGATAATTGTGAGAAAAATTACAGATAACATGAAAATTCTATGCGTTCGTTAAGCCCATGTGGCTTCATCGATTGCAGTCTATAAATCCAATAATTCTCTCTTTGGAGCAATTGTTTGTTATTGTCTTTCCCCTCTTCTTTGTTGATGACTTCAAGAATAGTGTATTTTAGTTGAGAAATGGAATGTTTCATTTCATTGAAATGGGTTGCTACAGTCGATTTCTGATTCATGGTGCGGATGTTGGACTTATGTTTATTGAGGCGTGTTTTGATTTTACGTTCGGTCTTGCCGACATAGGTCTTTCCGCAAGGACATTTCAAAAGGTAGACACAATTATTGGTGTCACAAGTGGCAGTAACTCGTAATTGGATTTTATGTCCTTTCATAGGATGCGTGATTTCTGTGCCTGTTATTGTATTGTGACAGTTATTGCAATTGTTGCAAGGTCTGGTACCACGAAATTGAACGTTCAATGTTTTGGTCTCTTTGAGGAGTTCACCTAAATTTTTGCCCCTGGTATAAGCAAATAGTGGTAACGACTTAAAAATATCATTGAAGTCAGCTTCTAACTGAAGTAGTGGCCAATATTTTAGTATGGTGCTTTTGTAGATGGTACTAACGTTAGAAAATTTTGAAACAACGACCAGCCGGTCGCTTTTAGACTTTTGGGTGGTTGTTTTTAAAATCTCTTCACGCTTCATAGGTTGGATGAGCGTTTTTGCCGACTCCAAGATTTGATCTGGGTATCCTCTTGAACGAAATCTCTCAGTCATTTCATTAATGCGTGTTTCTGAAGTGGTAGGATCTGACGTTATACGTTTGACTCTGAGTAGTTGTGATCTGGGTAGATGTCTTTTTAAGGATGGCTGGTGGAAACTGGTATAGTGCAAAGTGTTATTGCGGTCTGTAGGTTTTCTGAAAATGTCTGTGATTATCTGGTTCTCCTTAAGTGTAATTCTTACATCCAAAAAAGTGATCGAGTTAGGTTCAATGTTCCATGTGAATTTTATTCTGTCATCAGTGTGATTTAACGTGTCAAGGGCTGTTTCTAGGCTTTCTTTAGTATCCTTCCACACAATGAATAGGTCATCAATGTAGCGTACATACATTTTGAGGTTATTTTTCCATTCGGATCTTGACCAGATGTTGGTTTGTTCAAATTCTCCCATATAGATATTGGCGTAAACGGGAGCTGCAGAATTCCCCATGCTGGTGCCCACGAGTTGCAAATACCAGTTATCACGATATTTAAAATAACTATGGTAAAGTGTGAAAGTCATTAATTCCATCAGGAAAATTTTGGTGGCTTCATCCAGGTTTAGATTTAAAACCGCTTGTTCGATAGCTTCTATTCCTCCTGCATGTGGAATAGAGGTGTATAATGCACTGACGTCGGCCGTGCATAACCACAATTTTTCATTGGGATGAATGTCTAGCTCTTGTAGTTTACACAAGAAATCAGTTGTATCTCTAATGTAGCTTGCCAGTGATTGAACCGTGGGTTGTAATTTCCGATCCAGATACTGTCCTACAGGTTCATGAATACTACCACATGTAGATACTATGGGACGAATTGGTGGATTCATCAGATGTTTATGTATCTTTGGCATGGCATATATCGATGGACTTTTAGGGTGAGTTTGCAGGAGAAAGTTTCTGGTTCTTTGGTCAATAATGCCCTGAGAGTGAGCTTTATCAATGATGGTTTTTAACTCTGTGGCAAACTGTTGTGTCGGATTGCTGGGTAATTTCATATAAACCATTTCATCAGAAACATGTTCGTGTAATTTTTGATGGTACATCAGAGCGTTCATGACAACAATAGCGCCTCCTTTATCAGCTTTGGTGCAAATTATCTTGTCGTTGTGAGCAATAGATTTTAAACGATCTTGGTCTTTCTGAGTCATGTTCCTGTATGAGTTTTTGTTATAATTAAAGCTCGTCAAATCCTTTTTGATAAGTTGTTCAAAGAGATCAATCGTTTTGTGGCTTACTGGAGCCTGAAAAGTACTTGATGGTTTTAGACCCATTAATGGGTCCTCTTTCTTCTCTCCTCGTTGGATAACAATGTTATCGAAAAAATGTCTGAGTCTCAATTTTCTGACTAGTTTGAAAGTTGCTATTTCTAATTCCAACAAGTTTGATTTGCTGGCAGGTACAAAAGAAGTACCTTTCTGTATTTATTTATTTATTTATTTGGACATTTATAAAGCGCCTGGTGACGCCCGAGAGCGTGTCCCCGCGCTATGGTAAGTGAGCAGTTGCCATCCCCCCCTCCCCCAGGAGTTACCTGCTAAAAAGGTGAGTTTTTAATTTTTTCCTAAACAGGGCCTCTGATGGCTCAAGACGCAGGTCTGGGGGCAAGACATTCCAGCATTTGGGAGCAAGGTATCTGAAAGATCTCCCCCCCATCCGTGCCTTCCTAACTCTGGGCACCACCAGTAGTCCCGTCTGTTAGGACCGTAAATTGCGGGTAGGCTCATAGTGGGACACCAAACTCTGGAGCGGCACAGGGGCTTTGCCGCTCAGAATGCGATGGCACGTTGAGAGGGCCTTAAACTCAACTCTCTTCTCCATCGGGAGCCAATGGAGGGCTTGGAGAGCGGGTTTAGAAGGTGACCTTCTCGGGAGTCTAAGCACGAGCCGCGCTGCGGCATTTTGGAGCACCTGGAGGCGACCCATGACCTTGCCTGAGGTCCCAGATAGAGCAGGTTCCCGTAGTCTAAGCGCGAGGTGACCAGGGCGTGCACCAGCGTCCTACGAGCCGAAATGGGAAGCAGATCTAAAACCTTCCTCAAAGTTCTCAGGACACCGAAGCACACCCCTGTCACCCGGCCAACCTGCAGGCCAAAGGCAAGGTCCTTGTCAAGCCACATGCCAAGATTCTTGGCCTCCAGACTGGGAGTGGGGGCCTCGCCTAAGCAGGGTGGCCACCACGCAGGCGACCACGCAGAGGGCCCGCCCCCCACCACGATCTCCTCGGTCTTGCTACCGTTCAGTTTTAAACAGTGTGCTGACATCCAGGCTGCAAGATCTTGCATGCAGTTCCTGAAGATGTCCGCCGCAAGGCCGGGGGAACGAGACAGGGAGACGACCAACTGCGTGTCGTCGGCGTAAGACACCAGGTGGAGACCGTGGCCCTCCGCGATGGCTGCTAAAGGGGAGACGTAGATATTGAATAAGGTCGGGCTCAGGGACGAACCCTGTGGTACGCCCTGGCCCAACTCGATCTCCCTCGAATAGCATTCTCCCATCCTGACTTGGAAGCACCTGTCAGACAGGAAGGACTTGATCCAGCCAAGCGCAGCGCCTGTGACCCCACCTTCACTCAGACACTGTAGCAAGATGGTATGTGCTACAGTGTCGAATGCTGCACTTAAGTCGAGTAGGATCAGCGCCATAGTCTGGCCCTCATCCACACCCTGTCGGAGTGCCTCCACCGCCGCAAGAAGTGCAGATTCCGTTGAGTGGCGGGGACGGAAGCCAAATTGCGAGTCGTGGAGTAGCGATGCCTCCTCCACGAACTGCATCAATTGAGTGTTAGCAATTTTCTCCGCTATTTTAGCCATGTAAGGCAGAAGAGAGATGGGGCGGAGATTGTCGAATTTCTCGAAATTCACATTGGCCTTTTTTTGCAGGGGGAGTACAACTGCCCGCTTCCAAGCCTTGGGGACACTCTGGGACAAAAAAGAGGAATCGAGTAGATTGCAAACATAAGGTTCAAGCACCTGCAAGCTACCCTTAAGCCGACTAGGGGTCGTCGGGTCTCTTGGAGAGCCAGATTTAATTGACCCGCAGATACGGATTAGCTCTTCTGTGGGCGGGGTGCAAAAAGAGGTAAGCTGTCGTACTCCCATCTTTTTGACACCCTTCCCCCATGTGGGAGCGTTTAGTGCCTGCCGAGGAAAGGAATTGTAGAGGTGAGTGACCTTGTTAGTAAAAAACTCTGCAACACGGTTACAGCCCTCCACCGTGCAGAGTTTCGAGGGGCATGCAGCAGACTTGCCTATGGTGATGGACTTGTAGATTGAAAAGAGCTCTTTAGTGGACTGCTCAGCTCCCTCAATCCTAGCACAGAAGTACGCCGTTTTGCCCTTCCGTAGCAGTTTATGGTAGCTACGCCTACAGTTAGTATACTCTGCTTTAGCGGAGGCGGAGTATGCTACTCTCCATTGTCTTTCGGTCTTTTTGCACGCTGCTTTTGCCACTTGCATATCAGCATTGAACCAGAGAGCAGATCTTTTTGCTCGGCCCCCCAATTTGGCCGCACCAAGTGGGGCAACCAGATCCAAGGCCTCAGTAATACGTTGGTCTAGGTTGGAGTTGATGTCTACCACACCTATTCCGCCTGGATGACCTTTGGCAGTTAAAGCCAGATTGAATGCGGGTTGGGAGAATGCTGCCCATCTCCGCCTAGGGTGTTTATCGGCTGGAGGGTCAGTCGGAGCAGGTTCTTGACTCCCTATAGTAAAGGGAATAAGGTGGTGGTCTGTCCATGGGATGGGGACCGGTGCGCATGCTTCCACTTGACTCCAATTTGCAAAGATTGGGTCAAGAAGATGACCCAAATTGTGGGTGGGATGCTGCACCTTCTGCTCGAATTGTAAATTAGCCATTGTGAGACAAAGATCGTTAACTGTCTTATCTGTTAGGGTGTCCAGATGTAGGTTCAAATCACCTAAGACTAGATACCTATCAGTGCTCAGAGCGGCTTCGGTAACTGCTTCCACTAGTTTCTCAATGAAAGCTGTGGGGGAGCCCGGTGGGCGGTAAATCAGGAAGCCTTTTAAGGTGGATTTGCCATTCAGTGAAATGGAAAAGGCCCCTGCTTCACTACCTTCAATAGTGGTGCGTTCCAGCTGGCACTGGTATTCCTGTTTCGCCACTATGGCGATACCCCCACCTCTCCCTCTAAGTCTGTCTAATCTTTGAAGACAGTAACCCTCTGGGATGGCCTCAATAATTTCTGGCATGGAATCCGAGTCCAGCCATGTCTCTGTGAGGAAGAGTAGGTCCCATCGCTTTCCAGCAAGGAGGTCATGGATGTCGAGACGGTGCTTTCGCAAGGAGCGGACATTCAACAGACCACACATCAAAGGATGGTGGGCACTAGTTTTGGTTTGCCCTGAGCAGAAGGTGAAGCCGCAGTAGTTGCAGTCCACGCTCTTGTCCGCCTCCATGCCATGTAAGCAAGGTGCCAGATGGCCATGGCGGAGGAGAAGTAGTTCCTCTCGACTCCAGCGAATATGGTCTGCAGGAGGACCAGGGGTTCTGGCCCTGGGCCGCAATCGGCCGCGGACGGGCGCAGACGGGCTTAACTCAGGCGCAACTCCGGCGCGCCTTCGTCGCGCCCGCTGCGCTCGTCCGCTGCGCTGCCTGCAACACATCCGCCTTATATCCCCCCCAGCGCCCAACAGCTAGAGCGCTGCAGGCAGCTTCCGGAAGTGCTGGCTCGGACCCTCCACGCCCTCTGCTCGAACGGTGCTAGTCACCGGCGTCAGAACAAGGCGGGAGGGAGGGGCGAGTCCAGCACTCCGTTGCTAAGTGATGGTAAAATGTCTCCCAGCTATTGAAGCTCAGCCGAGCAGATTACAAATGGCGGGATCAGCAAGAGCGCAGTGAGGCTTGTGCGCGCTGTCACACCGCTATGCCAGGTCAGGACAAATGCAATTTTAAAATTAAATGTTTAAAATATCACCCGCCCGGTAGAGCGCGCAGCGCACAGGTAGCAATCACCCACACACTGACGAACGCTGCAGTGAAGCGTTGGGAACACTGCCAGGTCAGGACAATGTGGTTTAAAAGTAAAGTTAAAAGTTACACACCAAAATGAAGCGCACAGCGCACAGGTAGCAATCACCCACGCACTGGCGAGCGCTATAGCAGAGAAGCGGTAGGGACACTGCCACTGCCCACTTACCACGCGAGGGAGCAGGCTCCAGTGCCTTATATCCCCCCAGCGCCCAACAGCTAGAGCGCTGCAGGCAGCTTCCGGAAGTGCTGGCTCCGACCCTCCACGCCCTCTGCTCGAACGGTGCTAGTCACCGGCATCAGAACGAGGCGGGAGGGAGGGGCGAGTCCAGCACTCCGTTGCTAAGTGATGGTAAAATGTCTCCCAGCTATTGAAGCTCAGCCGAGCAGATTACAAATGGCGGGATCAGCAAGAGCGCAGTGAGGCTTGTGCGCGCTGTCACACCGCTATGCCAGGTCAGGACAAATGCAATTTTAAAATTAAATGTTTAAAATATCACCCGCCCGGTAGAGCGCGCAGCGCACAGGTAGCAATCACCCACACACTGACGAACGCTGCAGTGAAGCATTGGGAACACTGCCAGGTCAGGACAATGTGGTTTAAAAGTAAAGTTAAAAGTTACACACCAAAATGAAGCGCACAGCGCACAGGTAGCAATGTAGTATTTGCATGTCTTGAGTTGTAAAAGTGTAATCAGATATATTGATGACCAACTGGTTATCGTTATTCATTTCTTTTTCTTCTCTTTCTCCTTTGGTAGGGTTACACTTCTTGTTTGCGGCATGCTTTTTTGTTTTGCCCCTCCGGGGTCGTCTTGTTCCACCACCTGTTCTAAAAAAGGAGTTGTTGTGGTCTCAATTGAAGTGCTAGGAATCGATTCTTGTATTCTTATACCGAAGGATCAACTCACAGCTATTATTGGGTCAGTTAGATCTGGATCGGCTTTGGATCCATGTCCTCCAAGGGTTTTTCCTCCTATAATTGACTTAATAAGTGATTTTACTATGTAAATCTGTAACACGATGTTTACATCAGGTGTCTTCCCTGACAGATTAAAGAACACCCTACTAAAACAGCTTTTGAAAAAGCCAGGTTTGGATAAAGAGTTATTAAAAAACTATAGGCCAATTGCCAGCCTGCCTTTTTTAGCCAAGGTGATTGAAAAAATAATGAATATCCAGCTCTCGGAGTATATTGAACACAACAACCTACTTGATGAGTCTCAGTTTGGTTTCCGGAGGATGCACGGAACTGAGACTGCACTCATCAAGGCAGCTGATGACATCAGGGCCATAAGAGACCAAGGTGGCACAGCGGTATTGGTGATGCTAGATCTGTCTGCTGCATTCGACACGGTCAATCATTCCACCTTGATTGACCGTGTCGGGGAGCTGGGTGTTCACTCTATGGCTCGAGCATTACTTACCTCATTCCTGGCTGCGAGAACACAGGCAGTAACCTTGGGGCCCTTTAGATCGGCCAACCTAGCACTACCATGCGGAGTTCCACAGGGCTCATCCCTAAGTCCGACGCTTTTCAACATTTATGTGTCGGACTTAGCTAGGGTAATTAAGATCTACCAGATGAGTCTCACCACCTATGCCGATGATACACAACTGGTGCTAGCTATTAACAAGGATGGGGAGGAGGTAGCAGCCCGGTTTCAGGAGGGCATGCTGGCAATTAAGGAGTGGATGGCCAGCAACTGCTTAAGGCTGAACTCAGATAAAACTGAGGTGATTATTTTTGGTAAGCTTTTTCCTATCTGGTCATCTATCTGGTGGCCTCCGCTCCTTGGAGCCTTACCATGTCCTGTGCAGAAAGTGCGAAATCTAGGAGTCATCTTCGACGAGAAATTAAATTTCGTCGATCATGCTAATCAAACAACGTCCACTGCTTTTTTTAAACTCCAAATTCTAAAAAAAATAATTCCATTTCTCTCAGAATCTGGAGGCAAAACGGTGGTGAGTGCACTTGTTTTATCAGCCTTGGATTATTGTAATGGCTTATTTCTTAATGCTCAAGCCCGGGTGATTGCCAAGCTTCAGCTTATCCAGAATGCTGCAGCGAGAATGCTTTCCAGGACTCCCAAATATGGACCAATTAGACAGGTAATCAGGAACTACCATTGGCTGACGGTTAAAAACCGGATTAAGTTCAAAACACTGTGTCTCACCTTTAAAGCAATTCAGCAACATGGACCCCAATTCCTCAAGCAGAGACTTCTGTTATATCGCCCCAATAGACAATTAAGATCAGTCAATTCTTTCAACTTGCTGGTACCACGAACCAGAACAGCTACGTGGGGAGATAGATCGTTTACCATCGCAGCAGCTAGACTTTGGAACACTCTTCCACTAGCCATAAAATCAACCTCCACGTTGCTACAATTCAGAAAACTAGTTAAGACATGGTTGTTCGACCAATAACCTTCCTGTTATCTTGTTTGGAACTGTAATCGAGTATTATGAGGCACACATGAGTTTAGCGCCAAGACGCCCAAGGGCATACGTTGCGCTCTATAAATTTTAAAAATACATAAATAAATAAATATTCTTGAAGTTTGCTGTGCTCCTGATGGACGACCTCTTTGTTGTCCAGATTTCTGTTGGCGTTCAGTGAAATCCCCTTCCGACGAAGACGTGTCTGTATTTTGGGTATATGGACAAGATCTTCTTCTCTGGGCGTAAACTTCCGCCCAGGTATATACCTCATCCAGCTTGTAATCAAGCGTGTCACGCCTAAACTTTCGGATTTTTCGATCATTGATTTCGTTTTGATGTTTATCCAGTTGTTGTTTGATATCAGCTATAAATTCATCCCATTCTTCCGTGGGAATGTTCTTAGTCAGCTCTTCCCTGGTTTCTTCGATCTCTTTTTCAATCTCCATTATGATTTTAGATAACTCTTCCACTATTAAAAGGATCAAATCGAGGCTGCATTTATTTAGTATAGCATACCATCTATCTTGAAATGGTTTAGAGTTCTTGCACAAGGAAGGTTTGAGTGCAATTCGCAAGCCCCTGGGGATGCGCGATGTTTTATGGTATTTGATTAGGGTCGCTGCATGTAATGTCTGGTTAATCTTGCGTTTAGACAGATATAACAATTGTTTAGCATTCTGTTCTTTACTCCTTGTTGTTGATGATTGAGTGATGTCGTCCTGGATTAATGCATAGATTTTATTTGCTTCTTCAATGCCGAAGGCAAACGTGTCTGCTCTTGCTTCCGTTGAGCGGGCTATGTCTTCAAAATTCATTATGAAATTTCTGGCGTGCCACCTGGCCGTTGGGTAGATCCGCGTAAATAATGAGTAAAGTTAGTGGACAAGTGCACAGCTATAATATCAATCTATTCAGCGTTGTTGTTCAAAAGATAAGGTAGGTGCTCTCAGGGTGTCGTCCTCTGCCCTATGGACGAGTAGAATTCACAGCAAGATGTGCTATCAATTAAAAATTAACAGCATCCCCTGGGGCACACTGAATGGCGTTTCTTGCCTCCACAGTTTATAAAGAACCAAAAATGAGGAATGTCTTTCAGATCAAATGAATTTTAATCCATTGTACTTAATTTCAATATGTTCATCCACATATTATATAACATGATTTCTCTTGCTCCAATGCATTTCGGACATTGTCCTTCATCGGGGAGCATCTAGAAAAAGAACGACATGCACATAGGTCTGTATATGTACCTAATAAATTCAATTGAAAAAAATACGGGTGTGATAGGTAAGAACAAAAATGAGCGTGATGTGGCAGTTAGTTCGGAAAGGAGTATGGAAAAAGAATCATGGTAGTGGAGGTACGTGAAAAACGGCTAGAAAAGAAAACTGCAACGGAAAATGGTACTAGGAGGCGTGCAAAAGTAAATAGTAAAGGGTAAACGCACCCGCATAAATAAAGTTCACCCACGTGGTGTAAAATGAATGGTACGTGATATGGCTGCATGCAAACGTCACCAAGTTTAACCCAGCGTATCAAAAACGCTAAAGATTTAAACTAACGTGCTAAAAAAGAAAAGTTCTGTGAACTTACGTGAGCGAAAAAATCACATCAGCATCGTGAGCGAGGGTTCATAACACTGTGCCGTGTACATGAAACTGACACGGAAGTGTAAATACGGTGGAGTGCACGTGACATAAGGTCAAAAACTAAAGCTAAACAAAGGACTAAGGGAAAGTGAGGAGTAATGCGGCATAGCTACACCAAGGGTTCCATCCCCGAGTGGTTAATGAGTGAATGACAAGATCACATATAATGATGCAAAACGTTGGTAAAAACGTAAAATTAAAAGTCAAATAAAGTAAAATATGTACATAAATTTGCATGAGTATAACAACAAGGAGAATCCAGAAGCAGGTTCCCCAACCTCGGGGATAATTGTGAGAAAAATTACAGATAACATGAAAATTCTATGCGTTCGTTAAGCCCATGTGGCTTCATCGATTGCAGTCTATAAATCCAATAATTCTCTCTTTGGAGCAATTGTTTGTTATTGTCTTTCCCCTCTTCTTCTTTGTTGATGACTTCAAGAATATTGTATTTTAGTTGGGTTGCTACAGTCGATTTCTGATTCATGGTGCGGATGTTGGACTTATGTTCATTGAGGCGTGTTTTGCCAGCAAATCAAACTTGTTGGAATTTGAAATAGCAACTTTCAAACTAGTCAGAAAATTGAGACTCAGACATTTTTTCAATAACATTGTTATCCAACGAGGAGAGAAGAAAGAGGACCCATTAATGGGTCTAAAACCATCAAGTACTTTTCAGGCTCCAGTAAGCCACAAAACGATTGATCTCTTTGAACAACTTATCAAAAAGGATTTGACGAGCTTTAATTATAACAAAAACTCATACAGGAACATGACTCAGAAAGACCAAGATCGTTTAAAATCTATTGCTCACAACGACAAGATAATTTGCACCAAAGCTGATAAAGGAGGCGCTATTGTTGTCATGAACGCTCTGATGTACCATCAAAAATTACACGAACATGTTTCTGATGAAATGGTTTACATGAAATTACCCAGCAATCCGACACAACAGTTTGACACAGAGTTAAAAACCATCATTGATAAAGCCCACTCTCAGGGCATTATTGACCAAAGAACCAAAAACTTTCTCCTGCAAACTCACCCTATAAGTCCATCGATATATGCCATGCCAAAGACACATAAACATCTGATGAATCCACCAATTCGTCCCATAGTATCTACATGTGGTAGTATTCATGAACCTGTAGGACAGTATCTGGATCGGAAATTACAACCCACGGTTCAATCACTGGCAAGCTACATTAGAGATACAACTGATTTCTTGTGTAAACTACAAGAGCTAGACATTCATCCCAATGAAAAATTGTGGTTATGCACGGCCGACGTCAGTGCATTATACACCTCTATTCCACATGCAGGAGGAATAGAAGCTATAGAACAAGCGGTTTTAAATCTAAACCTGGATGAAGCCACCAAAATTTTCCTGATGGAATTAATGACTTTCACACTTTACCATAGTTATTTTAAATATCGTGATAACTGGTATTTGCAACTCGTGGGCACCAGCATGGGGAATTCTGCAGCTCCTGTTTACGCCAATATCTATATGGGAGAATTTGAACAAACCAACATCTGGTCAAGATCCGAATGGAAAAATAACCTCAAAATGTATGTACGCTACATTGATGACCTATTCATTGTGTGGAAGGATACTAAAGAAAGCCTAGAAACAGCCCTTGACACGTTAAATCACACTGATGACAGAATAAAATTCACATGGAACATTGAACCTAACTCGATCACTTTTTTGGATGTAAGAATTACACTTAAGGAGAACCAGATAATCACAGACATTTTCAGAAAACCTACAGACCGCAATAACACTTTGCACTATACCAGTTTCCACCAGCCATCCTTAAAAAGACATCTACCCAGATCACAACTACTCAGAGTCAAACGTATAACGTCAGATCCTACCACTTCAGAAACACGCATTAATGAAATGACTGAGAGATTTCGTTCAAGAGGATACCCAAATCAAATCTTGGAGTCGGCAAAAACGCTCATCCAACCTATGAAGCGGGAAGAGATTTTAAAAACAACCACCCAAAAGTCTAAAAGCGACCGGCTGGTCGTTGTTTCAAAATTATCTAACGTTAGTACCATCTACAAAAGGGGAAAACAGCAAGGCTCTCGCAACCACAAGGCAGTAAAATAGCATGAAACACAGTATTGACAATGAAGTGAAGAACAACAGCAGGGCCTGTGTATGACTCGAAAAAAGATCACAGTGTAATATGATTAGGTTAGGACGTGGGCGCTCTCTGTGTTCTCGGTCGCCGTGTTCCATGGGTCCGTCCATGGAACACGGCGACCGGGAACACACAGAGGAGGGATGCCAAATCTAAGCGTACCGCTTGATTTTTAAAAAGCAATTAGACTACTCTAGTTCCCGCCTTTTGGATCCCCTCCCGGTAGAATCTGACACTTACACGTGTCTAGTCTCTTTATGCTTTCACCATTGCGCTTCAGAGAGCGCCCACGTCCTAACCTAATCATATTCCCAACCCGGATCTGAGTCAATCGGGATTACTTACACTGTGATCTTTTTTCGAGTCATACACAGGCCCTGAAGAGTCGTGTTGACTCCACTTTAGAACACGACGAAACACATTGTCGGCTGAATGTGGATCCAAATTAAACGTCTTTGGAAATTTTGAAAATACAAGATCTGCTGTTGTTCTTCACTTCATTGTCAATACTGTGTTTCATGCTATTTTACTGCCTTGTGGTTGCGAGAGCCTTGCTGTTTTCTCATTATTGAAATTCTTTGATTTTCGCTGAACGGTTTGGGTTATCCCGTTCGCTCTTCACGCACCACGCTACATACATTATTTTCTTACCACACTGTAACGTTTACTGTAGGCAGAGCGCCTTCCATCTGTACTGAATATAACCCTCACAGCTGTTTCTTGAGCTTACCATCTACAAAAGCACCATACTAAAATATTGGCCACTACTTCAGTTAGAAGCTGACTTCAATGACATTTTTAAGTCGTTACCACTATTTGCTTATACCAGGGGCAAAAATTTAGGTGAACTCCTCAAAGAGACCAAAACATTGAACGTTCAATTTCGTGGTACCAGACCTTGCAACAATTGCAATAACTGTCACAATACAGTAACAGGCACAGAAATCACGCATCCTATGAAAGGACATAAAATCCAATTACGAGTTACTGCCACTTGTGACACCAATAATTGTGTCTACCTTTTGAAATGTCCTTGCGGAAAGACTTATGTCGGCAAGACCGAACGTAAAATCAAAACACGCCTCAATGAACATAAGTCCAACATCCGCACCATGAATCAGAAATCGACTGTAGCAACCCATTTCAATGAAATGAAACATTCCATTTCTCAACTAAAATACACTATTCTTGAAGTCATCAACAAAGAAGAGGGGAAAGACAATAACAAACAATTGCTCCAAAGAGAGAATTATTGGATTTATAGACTGCAATCGATGAAGCCACATGGGCTTAACGAACGCATAGAATTTTCATGTTATCTGTAATTTTTCTCACAATTATCCCCTAGGTTGGGGAACCTGCTTCTGGATTCTCCTTGTTGTTATACTCATGCAAATTTATGTACATATTTTACTTTATTTGACTTTTAATTTTACGTTTTTACCAACGTTTTGCATAATTATATGTGATCTTGTCATTCACTCATTAACCACTCGGGGATGGAACCCTTGGTGTAGCTATGCCGCGTTACTCCTCACTTTCCCTTAGTCCTTTGTTTAGCTTTAGTTTTTTACCTTATGTCACGTGCACTCCACCGTATTTACACTTCCGTGTCAGTTTCATGTACAAGGCACAGTGTTTTGAACCCTCGCTCACGATGCTGCTGTGATTTTTTCGCTCACGTAAGTTCACAGAACTTTTCTTTTTTAGCACGTTAGTTTAAATCTTTAGCATTTTTGATACGCTGGGTTAAACTTGGTGACGTTTGCATGCAGCCATATCACGTACCATTCATTTTACACCACGTGGGTGAACTTTATTTACGCGGGTGCGTTTACCCTTTACTATTTACTTTTGCACGCCTCCTAGTACCATTTTCCGTAGCAGTTTTCTTTTCTAGCCGTTTTTCACGTACCTCCACTACCATGATTCTTTTTCCATACTCGTTTCCGAACTAACTGCCACATCACGCTCGTTTTTGTTCTTACCTATCACACCCGTATTTTTTTCAATTGAATTTATTAGGTACATATACAGACCTATGTGCATGTCGTTCTTTTTCTAGATGCTCCCCGATGAAGGACAATGTCCGAAATGCATTGGAGCAAGAGAAATCATGTTATATAATATGTGGATGAACATATTGAAATTAAGTACAATGGATTAAAATTCATTTGATCTGAAAGACATTCCTCATTTTTGGTTCTTTATAAACTGTGGAGGCAAGAAACGCCATTCAGTGTGCCCCAGGGGATGCTGTTAATTTTTAATTGATAGCACATCTTGCTGTGAATTCTACTCGTCCATAGGGCAGAGGACGACACCCTGAGAGCACCTACCTTATCTTTTGAACAACAACGCTGAATAGATTGATATTATAGCTGTGCACTTGTCCACTAACTTTACTCGCTAAACCAACCATCACATATCATCATGATACATTCTCCTACTTCATAACAGTCTCCAACCTTTACCAGGTTTGCACTGTTCCTGGTGCGCTAGATAATAAAACACATAACATCCTTCAAACATCAGCTCCCTCTATAGACATCTGCAATGTCAACGTGGTGAATTTGGGCATATCACAACTAGATCTCATGATTAGTAAGCTCAACAATACTTCCCTCTCCTCAGGTAAAAATCCTTAACAATGGAAATGTGCATTCATAACTACACCCTCAAAACCCTAAAAGCTAATGGAGAAGGCATATCAAACCATAAGGCCATCTTCAACTTTCTCTTCCTAGGAAAAGCCATTGAATCTGTGGTGACCTCCCAACTCTCTTCAAACCTTGAATCTAATTTGTTGTTGCACCATTTTCAATCTCTGTTCTGCCCCCAATTATGCTTAGACACTATGGGGCTCATGTACAATAATTTTTTCCTTAGATCAGAAATAGTGATATTTACCAAATATTTACCAAATTACTGTTTCTAAATTGCAAAAAGAGATGCACTATGCGTAACAGTCATCAAATAATAATGTATTGATCTTTTGAATAATGATTCCTAATACCCATTGACAAATTTGAGAACACTGCAGAATCAGATGATTATGACAACACATATCCATAAAGTGCCCCAAAACCATTCATTGTGAGCCTATAGAAAAAGCAGATCTATTAGTAGTCTTCATAATTCAAGTAAAACATATGTAAAAACAGGAGTCGCAGGAGGAAGTAGCCATAATAAGTAAGTACAAATGTATTGATAGTGATGTGAAAATTCTAGGAAAGGAGTGCAATGTGGAAAATGTGAGACTATTTGGGAAGCTTTCTCTTACTGTTCCTAGACAACATAATGAACTGACTTGGTCAATAATTCAAACCAAAACTAATGCTGTTGATGTGACTAATCAAAGTGTGGAAGCATTTCAAAAAAAGGTGGAACGACCTTAGGTTGAGAACAAAAGAAAAACTAGCAGGAGAGAGAAGGCTGCCTCAAAATGTGGATGACAAAGCTCTGAGGAAACATCATCACCTGGTGAGCAATTAATGGGGGACTACCTGCCAGCCTACTGCAGTAGCAGGAATTTCAAATATTAACTTGTCAGCACCTCAGATAAAAACTACTGGTTTGATATTTTTTTAAACCTGATTAATGTTTAAATATACAATAAGTTCACAGAAAAAAACACAGGTTTCAGGGACGTTATAGTTAGAAATTAGCATTTAAAAAACCTTAGAAATTCACTGAAAAAAACCATAGGGTTTAGGGACGCTATAGTTAGTTGGAGATTTCACTCATACAAAACGATTGAAATTCGGCTGTTACAGTTAGTAGACCTAACTATTACTCGTGCCCCCGCAATGCACCTCTGATGACATCATATATTACATTAATCATGACATGCTCAGTGACATCACTGATAACATCACTAATGACATCTAAAATAACATCACTGATGACATCATCCAGTGAATGTGTATTTCGGTAAAGTCTAAAAATATGTTTTATATATATACATTCTATTTGGAATAACTTTTGCGCCGGTAAATTAATCTTCGCGAAATTCTCCAAGAAGATGGCCTGCTCTGCTCCACTCCTTCCCTGAAAATTAGGGGGTGATTCGTCAAGTGGGGGCCGAGAAAAAAGGGGGTCCCAAAATGTGTTTTCCCCATGTAATTTTCCATAGGGACCTTTAAGACGGGCTACAGCCCGAACTGCTGAACGGAATTGCACCAAATTTGGCAGAGAGGTAGAGTTTGGTTTGCAGATGACGCTTTTTGTTAAATGTTGTAAATCTGTGCAGTAGTTCCTGAGAAAATCAAAAGTAAAATCATAGATATATCTACCATCCGAGGATTATACACGTACCAATACGAGCATGAGCTGCAGGCTAATTGGCTGTCAACTTTGTGGCAAAACTCCAAACCAGGAAGTGTTGGCAGTCATTTTGTGTCTCGGTAGAACCGAGGCACAAGAAAACTGAAAAACAAGTGCGCAAAAGACACAAAGGGGTCAGGGTAGGTACATCCTGCCCCCCAGGCCTGCTCAGGGGGTCTCACAAGGACCCCCAAGGCCCCCCCAAATTTTTTATTTTAAATCGCGGGATGGGCGTATTGCGTGAAAAAGAAAACCCGAAGCCCACTTAAGTGGTAATTACTGTCCGGCGGGGTCAAGTCCTGGGGCTTAAAAATATTAATTGAGAGGGGGCTTTGAGGACCGCCCACTGGGGCCCAAGATGGCCCTGGGGACCGCCACCCCCAAGGGCTGGCTCCTGCAGTGTCCCGGGGTGCCTATTCCTGGGTTTGTAGGGGGTCTCCTACTCACACTTGTAACCAAGCTGTAAGAAAGTGGCTCTAATATATACTGGACCAAAGTAAGGTACAGTGTTTGTAGAGTCCACAATCTCCAGAGGTATAAAAGAGGTTAAAGTCAGATCTGACTTTACTCTCTAAAGTGGTAGCTTGGTCGAGCAGTAAGGCAGTATCAGAGGACAGTGTAAACCGTTTGTTGTATACACTCAGTTAGCAAAAGGTTTCACACACTCAAGAACTGAACTCCAGGCCAATTGTTTTTATTTCAAAAGACATAGTTGTTTTATTTTTAGAACCAACAGGTATAAAAATATACTTTTCTCAATATGAGTGACTTCAGGTAGTTACTTTGCAGAAAGGCAAAAAACTTTGTAAGCACAATAGTTACAGTGGTTGCAATAGGCAGCACAATCCTGAATAGCGTGCATCAACAAGCGCTATATAAATACAAACATTTGTCCTCCTCTATCCTCCTGCTATCATTCAAAATCCAAATAACTGATTAACGTATCCACCACTTAAAATGTACTTGCATGTTTCACTATACTAATTCAACATTAATCCCCTATGGGTCCCGAAGTAGTGTGCTACTCACCGAAAAAGCGCTTCGAAGGCTCTTCAGGGGTAGTAAGCGCTGTATAAATGCAATTACAATACAATGCAATACCCCTGGGACACTGCGTTTGCAATAACAGGGTGGGAGCATCGCGACTACCAACCTGTGATTTGAAACTGCTTTCCTATTTGGAAGAGAGAGCAGGTTAAACTGCTCTCTCTTTCAAATAGGAAAGCAGATTTGTTTTCCTCAGGGGGATCAGCATGTTAGCTGCTCTCCCTGAGGAAAAGCAATGCCGACTCCCGAAGGACGCGGGGAGCCGGGTGGGACCGTGGGTGCATTGGGGCTCCCCCTACGGTCTCCCAATGTAAGCCCCGGGGCACCCTCGGGTAGTTGTGCGCTTTATAAATTGCATAAACATGAACATAAACATAAACAATGTTTTATGTAAGCCCCGGGGATGGGGTCTCCGGGCATAATAAAGATTAGTGATTGGGGCTAATATTTTTGGTATGCTCTCCAAAGCCCAGGGGATCACCACTGCCTGGGGCTTTATGTATTGTGGCAAGGGCCGGATTTTGTAGTGTCCCGGTGTGCCCATCCCGCCATCTCATAGGAAGGAAATATGTTTTCTCTTTCAAAATTTAAATCAGATTGCTTTTGCAGATGGGGAGCTGCATGTTAGTAGTTCCTGCTGTGGAAAGGTAATGGCGTCTCCCAAACGCGTAGAAGTTGTGCACCAAAGGTGCTGCAGTCGCGCACCGTACAGATTATAAGTCGTACATTCAGGGCGTGCACAACAGGGGGCCGCACTGAGCTGGGTGGGCAACTTTAACTTTTTCCGTTAAAAATAGCCCCTATAAGAACTTTCTAATATTCCTGGGTATCGTATCCCCCGGGTCTTATAAAAAAATGTTGGGGACCGTGAGGAGAGCCACTATTCCTCCACGGTCGGGCCGGCTTTCCGCGTTCTTCGGGAGCCGGCATTGCTTTTACACATGGGGAGATGCTAACTTGCATGTGGAAATGCAATCTTGTTCAGATTTTGAAAGTAAGAACAGATTTCACTGCTCTGTCTTTCAAAATGCGAACTAAGGGCCATATTATCAAGAAAGGGCGATACATTATCGCTGCTTTTATCGGCAGGAAACTGCCAGAACACCAGAACCTGGGCTTCTATGGGAATTCACAAAGGCATATAATCAAGCCCATTATAGCCGCTTTAGCGGCAGGAAACTGCCAGAACATCAGAACCTAGGCTTGTATGGGAATTAACAAGGGCATATTATCAAGCCCATTATCGCCGCTTTAGTGGCAGTTTCCTGCCGATAAAAGCGGCGATAATGTATCGCCCTTTCTTGATAGTATGGCCCCAAGTTTCCTATGGGAGGGCGGGAGTCGGAAGACTTCCGTCTTCTCATAGCAAACAGCAGTGTCCCGGGGGCGTGGCGGTCTTCAGGGCTCTCTAGGGCACCTGGCGGAGGGCCACGCAGCCCCGTCACACAATACAGAAATCTCTGGGGGGTGGTTGTTCCTAGGGTTTGAGAGACATCATTGAGGCCCACACACTTTTAATTTTGTAAGGGGGGGCCTTGGTCGCGAAAGTGGCGCAAGGGGGTTGTAAATCTGGTACAGTGTTTTGTTTTACTTTGCTTTCCTTTTTGTCTTGTCAGGGTAAATATAACGGTTTTTGTACAGCCAGTACCTTTCAACTCTACCCCCAAACAGCTTTCTGCCTGTTACCATAGTAACAGTTCATGGAACACTTATGTGAGCACAGAGGTTAGAAGTTCACCACACTATGTTGGTAATTGAAAAAAGTTACTGTTGTGGAGTTTTAAAACTTTTCTAATTGGATGCATTAGTCGTAGCTATAGACTCTGGTACAGATCTGGTAAATAGTCTCAGAATTATACTTTAAATTATAAATATAATTTCTATTGGGGATCGCTGCCCCAAAAAAAATACGTATATACTTTTTTAATTAACTTTTATTAAAACAATAAAAAATAACTGAAAACGTAACTTAAATATAACAATACAATAAAGAACTAGAAACATAACTTTAATAAAACAATATAATAAGCAAAATGTGATGTGTACTCCAATAGAAGTACGGTAGGTAATCTGCAAAACAAAAAAGAAAATTAGTGTTTAAAATTAGATCAATGTGACTAAATGAGGTCAAACATTACAAGTCAAGGTAACACTTGGCGATATTTTCTTATTTTTATGTCTGCAGTGTGCCTGATACATTTCACTTGTCTTATAAGTCCGCGTTCAAGCGGTGTCTGTATGGAAGTGCCTATTACGTCAGATTTAAATTACAGATCAACAGGTCTTTAAAATGATTCAAAGATGAGACAGAATTAGGTGAGAGATCAAGTCATTATGCAGGAGAATATTCTTTAGGGCTTATTTTCAAGAGTCTTGCGCCACTTTTGTGTTACTTTTTTCATGTTGAAAGTGACGCAAAAGTGGAGCAAGGGGCTTGTAAATAAGCTCTTTTATTTCTAATGTATTTAATCGGAGGTATCGTATATCTAGGCCGCTCTGCTTACCTTCTGTAACACTATGGCCAACAGAGTTCACAACTTGAAGTCACCTAACGTTCTACACGGCGGAATGGACAGCAGCGTCCATAACTTTAAAAGAGAAAGAGAAACAATGTGAGAGAGAGTGAGAAAGAGAAAGAGAGAAAAAACGACATTAAAACGTGGGAGAGAGAAAGTTATAGATGGAGCTGTTAATTCTGTAGGAAATACTCGTAGCTCACCTTTTGCCTCTGTTGTGTGTGCAAGCACGTGCTAGTTGATAGTGCACCCTCTAGTGATCTGAAAGATAGTATATACAGTTAGTAATAGCATAGTACATACAACTGCACACATATAGTTTCGCTTTATTTATTTGCGTACTCAGGATAATGTATTTTTTCAACTTCCACTGTAAGGAGGTGTCTGTGCGCTGTTTTTCTTCCAAAGTAGTATATCACATACACTCCCACTGCATAGCGGTGAGTTCTCAATATTGCAGGGCAGATTTACTAGTCCCCTGCACCACCAGTACATCACTTTTTGTGACGTACTGGTGGCGCAGGGGACTCCTCTATATTTACAAGGAGAGGAAAAGGCACCCTGCGTGACTTTTTCTCTCCTTATAAATATGGCCCCTTCACACGCAGCACATTGCGGTGAAGGGGCATTTTATGGATGTTGCTGTGGGTGTTCCCATTCAACACCCATGGAACAAGACACATCTCCATATTTACGAGAAATCATAAATCTGGAGATGCGTCTAGAGGTGGCGTAGCAAGGCGCAATGAGGACAAATGTTTTCATTTCTACTCGTTTTTTTCCTCTTTCAATGCGTGCTACATTCTACGCACGCATTGAAAGAGGAAAAAGCCTTTAGTGATTATTTTTGTGCAGGAAGGTGGCCCTTCCTGCACAAAAACAATCTCCCCTTGGCGCAGACATCCTTGCACCATGGTGCAAGGGTGCCTGCTCCGGCGCATGGCAGCTGTTTGTGCGCCAGCGGAGGGGAGAGCACAGGAATACGACATATTCTTGTAAATATGTCGCATTCCTACACTCTGAAAGTGGCACTTTCTTGTAGACCTGCCCCTGCGTACTTAGGGGCAGATTTATGTTGGGAATGCGCCACATTTGCGTCACGCAACTGCGGCGTAAACGTGGCGCATCCCTACGACCTATTTACAAAGTGACGCATCTAGGCAGATGCGTCACATTGTAAAGCCCTGCGCCACTTGTGGGCGTTCCGGCGCAGGGTGGGCGTTCCGGGGCAGGTGCGCCTCGCAAAAGTGGCTGAGTGAAATCTATAAGATTTCACTCAGTCACTTTCAGGCCAATGCTGCGTCAAAACCCTGCGCCTGCTTGAAGCAGGCGTAAGGCTTGACGCAGCATTGTAAAGATGGGGCACCCCCGAGCCTTGCTGGAGCTGCGTCGCGCTTGCGACGCAACTCCAGCAATGCGCCACCTTTACGGCACAGATGCGTCACGCATCTGTGCCGTTTTTGCCCCATGGTGCGCCGCATTGTAAATGCGGCGCACCATGGGTGGCGGAGCAGCGGCGCAAAATAACTGGCGCATCCCTGGGGATGCGCCAGTTATCATAAATCTGCCCCGTAGACTGTTGCACCTCATTGACTCACAGAGTCTGGAGGTGAGTGTTTTTCTTGAGAAGTCAGAGGCAGATATACAGGTCCTTGCGCTACTTTCCCATATTAAAAGTGACACAAAAGTGGAGCAAGAAGCTTGTAGATCTGTTTGTCAGACCTATCTACTCTCACTGCTTGGAGGTAATTGTATATTTCCATGCAGTGAATTTGCTGGACACTACCCACTTTCTCCTTTCACAGATAACTTGTTATTGTTTCTGAAACAAGCTTCTTTGCTCACCTAGTGACATTGCCGTGATTCAAAGAGGGTGCACTACGTATCGAAGCAGGCTTCACTGTGGCCAACAGAGTTCACTACTTGTACATAGCTAATGTTGTGCACGGCAGAGTGGACAGCAGCATCCATAACTTTAAAAGAGAAAGAGGAACGATGTGAGAGAAAGTGAGAAAGAGAAAGAGAGAAAAAATGACATTTAAACGTGGGAGAGAGAAAGTTATAGATGGAGCAGTTAATACTGGAGAAAATACTCGTAGCTCACCTTTTGCCTCCGTTGTGTGTCCAAGCACGTGCTGGTTCATAGTGCACCCTCTACTTTAGTGATCTGAAAGATAGTATAAAGAGTTAGTAATAGTATAGCCCCACTTTCTCCTTTCACTGATGACTTGTCGTTGTTTTGGAAACAAGCTTCTTTGCTCACCTTGTGCCATTGGTGTGATTCAAAGAGGGTGCACTACGTGTCGAAGCAGGTTTCTCAAAAGTTGTTACGATGGCCACGCATCATCACAGAATCCTCGAACATTGAGTTTTAGAGATGTTGGGGGGGGACGCCAATTTGTGAAACACAACCAGTAAGATAAAAAGGAAGTTAACATTGTGTGTAATTTTCTTATCAAAGGAGAGAAGAAGTGACAGAGTGACTGTAAAGAATATTCACAGCTCAATTTTCTGTCACTAGTGTGTTTTTCACCACGTGCTGGGACATAATGCACCCTGAAGCTCTACATCTAAAAGATAGTAAACGAAAGATGTTATGATTGGTAATTGTTACTATCTTATTGTGAAGTTGGATAACATCACCCTTTCACATACGTTCCTTCTCACATTTAAAATAAGTATTTGTATAGTTTATATTCCGGACATTTGAGCGATTATAAACACGTTCCTGCTATTGGAAAAAAATATATACATGTAATTTCATACACTATATAGGACTGCGTTTTTCTAAATAGCTGCGTCGCTTTTTTGTATCCAGTCTGCCACTGCCCTTCGACTCCCTTCGATGCGTACCCAAGCATCACTGCTCACCTTTTCGTGGACAGAACATGTTTTGCATCATGTAGTCCCGATCTGCCACAAAGAAGTCTCATATATGGTGTTGAGTCTTGATATCTGTATGGCTAACGACATACTGGTTCTCCCATTATCAGCATCGCAGGTTCTTCACCTGCTCAGTGCTTCGGATACCACTAACTCAGTGACCAAAGAGGCCACGCATGTGGTAGTGGGCCCCCTTGTTCGGTAGTTTGGGCCTACATGAAGCGTGCGAACCACCAGGACGGGCCATCACAGCGCTTGCGATGGGAGCAACTCTAAAATGGGTACAGCAAGTGCGCCCCGTCTTTTTTATAGGTAGTGTCACGTGAGTAGTGGTGTATGTGCTGGATGGGTGTGGTGTGGGTGTATACCAGCCATGAGGGAGTGTGTGTGCCGATCTGACAACTAGACCTGGAACTAAGAAATCAATACAATGGAAATCTGGGCAATGTAGTGTTGTTGTGTTTTCTTGGTAGCGTAAGCAGAGTGGACCGTACTAACGTATTCAGCCTCGATCAATTTACCACCACCCCCGGGGCTTTTAAATGTTGGGAGGGGGCCGCACGGCTCCGGGACACTACAGGAGCTGGCCCTGGGGCGTGGCATTCTCCAGGGCCTTCGAGGGCTCTAGGCATAGGGTCATGCAGTCTGCCTCACACAATATACTAAAAAAGAAGAGAAAGTGATGAGAGATGATTTGTGACGTGTTTAGACTTGAGAGCTTGGATAATCATTAAATGGGGTCTGTGAAGTGTGTACTTGTCTCTCGCTGCGTGTACTTGCAAGGTTATCTGATTTGCTCTTATGTTAAAAACAGATACTTTCAACACCTCTTTTTGATTGGTTGTGAAGCATTGTAAGAAGACATATTAGCGACCAATCCCTTTCCTTGCGCAGATTTTGAAAAACATTTTATTGGCTGTTGTGTGGTTCCGTCTACCTTCTTGATGCTAATTTTGATTGGCTCTTTTTTTCTTTGTGACGTTACGATACACTCACCATGTATGTAGCCCATTTTGACGCACTTTATTTTACAATGCGTTTCAAAAACTAGTTGTGGTAGGGGTTTTTTAACTTAAACTGTGTACTCTGCTTACGAGTTTGTTGACTGTAAAAGTATTTAAAAATATGCACAAGTTTTCAAAATATTTCTATTGAGTCTTTTATATTCATCATATGGGTGGAATGCACGTTTTTCTTCATTCATTGGTATCACGCGTTGGACCACATTTCTTTTATTTTATCATAAACACTCATTTCTTAAGTTTACATTATATAAGTGTTGCCCCATCATTTTTTTCAAATGTTTGGGCTTTTTTTACTTTCAGATAAAGTAGAATAGAAGTGCTACACAAACACTCCCTCACTACTTCATCTTTTTTTATGTACATTTCATGTCATCATTACATTTTACAATCATTTAAAAAAAAAAAAAATAATAATATTCACATTAATATTTGAAGACACACTTATATTATTTTGGTGAAAAAAAGTGGTTGCGAATATAATCCTCTTGTTCTTTACGAGTGAAAATTACTAAAAGCACTACTCAATATAAATACTTTTAGCCCATTTTCACTCTAGAAGTTAACGAGTATTCTCTTTTATTGCTAAGTATTTTCTCAAAAGTTTATTTATACTATATTTTTCAATCATTAAAAAATACTTGCATACTAAAAAAAAAAATTGTTGGTTGTATGTCATCCAACTCCAGTTGGAGGATCATAAAGTTTAATATAAATTAAAATATACATTAACAATTTGATCCCTCTGTGGAAATGAAAGATAAATTGAAGATTATGACATCGCTTCTAATCATTACTTTGCACGTACTAATTCCTTAAATACCATATATTTCTTGTAATGTTTTTTTATTGAACTCGGTATTATATTCTCTTTAAAGGTACTCATACCACATTCTATAATCATTTAAATATTTTTGCTTTCTTTCTGAAATTTATAAAACATATACCCATTACGATAATTTACCTCTCTTTGATATTTTTTCCTTCCTCCGTCGAAATTCATCCAACTCCTCTGGAGGGTACATAATGTTTTATGTATTTTTAAATATACATTAACAATATGTTCCCTCTGAGGAAATGAAAGATATTGTCTAGAAGCTTCTGCAGTCCCGAATCATTACCTCGCTTGTAGTTTCTTCGCCCGTATTGATTCTTTGAAATGAAACGAATCATCCCATGGGTGTGGCTTATATACTTTTTGGTTACTTAACAGTCTATGGGATCAATTTATTGCTCCTCCCACTTTTAAGTCACGTTTTTCAATTGACAGGTGTTCTCATTTCCACTGTTTTAGTGTGTTACGTGTTTATGTAAACGTGCCTCTTTCCATAATTTTTAACTTTCGTTTAATTTCTTAAATGCTTTATTTAAACTCGTTTTTCTTATTGAAGCATTTCTTTAGGGTACTTTTTTTTAATACGAGTATTAACATTCATTCCCCTTTATTTTTCGACTTATTTTTCTAGTAACTTCCCTTTTTTTGTAATTCATTCAGTAAAGTAAAGGTGAACCAATTAAGAATTCATTCAGTGTCTTTACTTATATTAATGTAATCATTCACTCAGTAAGCATATACTCATGTAGTGAGGCAGGCTTTAGGAAATGGAATGCTTTAAAGTATCTGTGACGTATGCTCGGGTACATGTACAGTACGATTACAGTTGCGCAGCAGTGTGCGAGGACGGTACGCATACCATACGTTTACCACAAAAATATGCTAAAAAAATATATACATTATATATTTTTTCTTTATATATGAAAATGTATAGAAATACATTTTCATATATAAAGAAAAAATATAAAATATATATATATTTTTTTATATTTTACATAAAAATATGTAATGTAATTCAAAAAATAAATAGCTAAAAATAATTATTATACTAAATGTTGTAAATCAGTATCAAAAAAATAAATATAAGAATTAATACATTTAAAAATTGCCATTTACAAAGCCGATGAAATTCACTGAAAAAACCATAGGTTTAAGGTACGTTATAGTTATGAATTAGCATTAAAAAAAACCTTTGAAATTCACTGAAAAAAACTTAGATTTCAGCCATGTTATATTTAGGAATTAGCATTTAAAAAACCTTAGAAATTCACTGAAAAAAACATAGGTTTCACACATGTTACTGTTAGCTGGACATTTCACTCATACAAAACCATTGAAATTCCCCCGTTATAGTTAGTTCAGCTAACTATAACTTGCGCGTCTGCAATCCACGGCTGATGACGTCACATATTACATCACTCATGACATGGTCACTGATGACATCTCAAATGACATCACTGATGACATCATCCTTGTGAAAGAGTGGTAGAACTCTTCTCACCCTAATATTACCTTTGATACACATATTGAAAAATAGAAACTAACATTTTTAAAACAATGGAGATACCAATACCAGTTAGAACAACCAATACAGTAATTCCAAAATCTACGTACACATCCACTCATTCACCATCAATTCTATATAGCCACTCATACATGTACTCACTCATCATATGTACTCATACACCTATAGATCCTGTTACACACCTACACTCATACATAGAGTTACTCACACACATATTCACACATGCAAATAAAGTATCAAACATCCATTTACTTGCATATACAGCTATACACACACAACTACACTTACTTCTACATAAACATACACATATTTACTCTCTTAAACAATCACTTATAGAAACACATACTTATTTATACAGGAACTCTTCCAATCTCTTACTCTCATATAAACTCACTTATATACATCAAAACTCACATATACTAGTTTAAAACATATGTACTTACTCATAAAGACACTATTGAGGCTGTAATTGACACACTAACACACCCATACACACACTCATACACCCATACAGTCCTGCACACAAGCTGTCTTCAAAACACATACAAACAGTGAGTCAGTCATTCATGCATCTAGGCGCTAAGTCATATCCCCCACCCAACAATACAAACACTCATACTGATACTCAAAAAAACAACTAATAACCCATATACACACTCATGTAGCTACTCACCAACCCATGCAGCCATTTATACACAAAGTGAGACAATGATACAGATATTTAAATATTTAAACATTACTCGCTAATACATGTATTCACTAAGATACACTTAATAAGTCAGTTATACAATCAGTTTTACAAAAAAACATCCATTTAGACACTTATTTAACCATTTATTCTTCCATCAAAGTTTAGATATACATATATAAAAAATATTTATTTTTCAGAATGACACACATTCACTGGATGATGTCATCAGTGATGTCATCAGTGATGCCATCAGTGATGTCATGAGTGATGTCACTGACCATGTCATGAGTGATGTAATATGTGACGTCATCAGCAGTGTATTGCGGGCGCGCGAGTTATAGTTAGCTGAACTAACTATAACAGGGGAATTTCAATGGTTTTGTATGAGTGAAATGTCCAGCTAACTGTAACATGTGTGAAACCTATTGTTTTTTTCAGTGAATTTCTAAGGTTTTTTAAATGCTAATTCCTAACTATAACGTGGCTGAAATCTATGGTTTTTTTTCAGTGAATATATATATATATATCCAACAGAACAGGAAACCCAATTCGAAGAAAGCCACTGGAAGAATATCTTTCACATGATTTAATGGCAGCATGCTGACAATTTACATGGCAGAAAGTCACAACATAATAATCCCTCCCCAGACGCGTTTCAGGAATCACAAGTTCCCTTCCTCAGTGGCGTTGTGTCATGACTAGATTAAAGCGCTATTCCTCTCACACAGTTCAATTTAAACCACCTGCCGACCAGGGCGTGGCCGGCAGCACGTCCTTCTGGATCTAGTAGTCCTTGAAGTAATCCCCAGTGGGAGCGCTTTTAAAATAGTAATAAAACACCTTTTGTCCCCAGTGGGTAGATGTGAGAAACCGTCCGTTCATGTCCTGCTTTATTGTTGCTATTGTGAATTGAGTGAGTGCTACCCTGCATTAGCGCCCGCTCACCTTCCTTCTGTGTTGCTTGACACCCGTTTGGGAGCCTGCATGGACTCTGCACTCCTGCAGTGGGCTTTCTTCCTGACCGGGAACAGCCAGTAAACATTCAACAAAAGAGGAAACCCAATTCGAAGAAAGTCACTGGAAGTATATCTTTCACGTGATTTAATGGCAGCAATCTGACAGTTTACATGGCGGAAAGTCACATCACAATAATCCCTCGCCAGACGCGTTTCAGGAATCACAAGTTCCCTTCCTCATTGGCGTTGTGTCATGACTAGATTATATATATATATATGCGCCAAGGTCTATTGAAGTATGAGTGGGAGTTTGAGTGTCTGAATAGATGATTTAGTAGGTGTGTGACTGACTGTATAGGTGAGTGACTAAATGTGTCTTACTGAATGCATGGGTTAGTGACTAAACTGTGTGAATGTCTTTATTAGTCTGTTAGTTGGTGTGTAAGTGGCTGCATGGCTTGGTGAGTAGCTACATGAGTGTCTGTATGGGTTCTTTATTGGTTGCCTGAGTATCTGTATGGGTGCCTAAGTGTCTTTGTGTGAGGGTGTCTTTGTTGTGTGACTCTGTACATAGATATGTGAGTGGTTGTTTCACTGGGTGTATGGGTTCAAGAGTGCCTATGGAAACAGCTGTATGGGTGGGTGAGTGTTTGTATGGGTGTGTTGGTGAATGAATGTGGTGCATGTGTGAGTAACTACATATGTTTTAAAGCGGTGTATGTGAGTGTTGGAGTATATAAATGACTATATGTGAGAGTGAGTGATTGCAAGAGTATCTGTATGGATGAGTGTGTGTTTCTATGAGTGATTGTTTAAGAGAGTAAGTATGTGTTAGTATCTGTATAAATAAGGGTAGTAAGGGTAGTGGTGTGTGTATGACTGCATAAGCAAGGAAATGGGTGTGTGATAGTTTCTTTGCATGACTGACCAGGTCTATGAGTAACTTTTTGGGTGAGTGGCAGTGTGTGAGAGTCTATATGGGTGTATGAGTGTGGATATATCAGTTGGTGTATACATGAATGACTGTGTGTATGAGTGACTGTATGGGTTAGTGGTTGGATGTATGTGTTGACGTATGAATCATTGAGCGGGTATGTACTAACTGCTATTGGTCAGTCTATGGTTTCGATATTGGTGGTCTGTATTTTAGAGTGGGTGTATGAAAGGTTTTATTAGGGTATGAGGAGGTGCATCAGATGATACCATCGATGATGTAATCAGTGATGACATCAGTGATGTCATTTGAGATGTAATCAGTGATGTCACTGAGCATGTCATGAGTGATGTAATATGTGACCTCTTCAGCAGTGCATTGCGGGACACAAATTATAGTTAGGTCTACTAACTATAATGGCCAAATTTCTATGGTTTTGTACGAGTGAAATCTCCAACTATAAGGTCTCTGAAACCTATGATTTTTTCTGTGAATTTTTAAGATTTTTTAAATGCTAATTTCTAATTATAACGTCCCTGAAACCTATGGTTTTTTCAGTGAATTTCAAAGGTTTTTTAAATGTAAATTTCTAACTATAACGTCCCGGAAACCTATTTATTTTCAGTGAATTTCAAAGGTTTGTTAAATGTTAATTTCTAACTGTAACATCCCTGAAACCTATGGTTTTTCAGTGAATTTCTAAGGTTTTTTAATGCTAATTTCTAACTATGCCTGCAAAGTTAGGACATGTAAAGAAAGGGGAAGAAAAGCGCAGAAAGAAGCAAGACAAATGCAGAAAGAGGCAACAGAAGTCCAGAAAGACGAAGAAATGTGGAGGAAGAAGAAAGGATGTGCAGAAAGAACCAACAGAGGAGCAGAAAGTCCTCCTTTACCCCCAACTTTTTGCTGATGGGTACTGGGGGTAACTGACTCTGACTAACCAGGCCTAGAGCCAGTGCTATGCTAAAAGACACTTAGAATACAGTGAAAACAGCTACATACACTAGGGAACAGTATGCGTTAGGGTACCCCTGTGATTAGCATGACCTCCTCTGTATTTGCCATGAGTTAATGCCTGGGTCATTGCATGAGTACATGAGTAGTGACTGGATGATTAGAGTGCTACAAGGAGAGTGCATGGTGATTGTATAACTGCTTGGGTTTTGGCGCAGTGATTGGATAAACACATAGGATTGGCTGGGAGATTGGAGGACTGCATAGGTAGTACTAGTGAGATTACTGGACTGCATACGTAGTTCTCAAGGTATTGCAGCAGTGCATGTGTTAGTGACTGGGTCATTGCATGAGTACATGAGTGGATAATTAGAGTACTGCAAGAAGAGTGTGTGATGAATTTATAAGTGGTTGGGTATTGGAGGAGTGTTTGGATTAGGACATGGTAGCGGCTGGGTGACTGGAGGACTGCGGTGGGAGTGACAGGGTGATTGCTGGAGTGCATGGGTACTACCAGGAGAATTGAAGGAGCGAATGAGAAGTGTGTAGGTGGTTAGAGGACAGCATGAATAGTACACAGGGATTGTAGCAGTGCATGTGTTACTGCCTGAATCATTGCATGACTACATGGGTAGTGACTGGATGTTAGAGTACTGTGAGGAGAGTGCATGGTGAATTTATAAGTGCTTGGGTTTTGGGGCAGTGTTTGGATAAGGACATTTGGACTGGCTGGGTGTTTGGAGGACAGCATAGGTAGTACCAGGTAGATTACTGGACTGCATAAGTAGTCCTCAATGGATCGCAGCAGTGCATGTGTTAGTGACTCGGGCATTACATGAGTACAGGGGTAGTGACTGGATGATTAGAGTGCTGCAAGGATAGTGCATGGTGATTTTACAGCTGCTTGGGTTTTAGCAGAGTGATTGAATAAGTACATAGTGCTGGCTGGGTGATTGGAGGAGTGCATGGGTAGTGACAGAGGGATTTCTGGGGTGCATGGGTATTACCTGGATAATTGGAGGAGTGAATCAGTAGTGTGTTGGTGGTTAGAGGTCTGCATGGGAAGTGCTTAGGGGATTGTAGCAGTGCATGTCATAGTGCCTGCGCATGGGCACTGACTGGAAGATTAGAGTACTGCAAGGAGAGTGCATGGTGAATTTATAAGTGCTTGGGTTTTGGTGGAGTGATTGGATAAGTACATGGTGCTGGCTGGGTGATTGAATGAGTGGATGGGTACTGAACGGGCGATGGCTGGACTGCATGGGTAGTGCTCAGGGTATTGTAGCAATGCATGAGTTAGTGCATGGGTCATTGCATGAGGGCATGGATACTGACTGGATGATTAGAGTACTGCAAGGAGAGTGCATGGTGAATGTATAAGGGCTTGGGTTTTGGCGGAGTGATTGTATAAGTACACATTTGTCATGTCAGTCCCACCCCCTCCCTTCACCCCTCTGCAAACGGGCCCCCTGGCAGGTTTTACATTGGAGGAAGTAATTCCCCTTGAATCCTGGGGGTCTCTGGGGCCAACTAGCCCACCAGGTACCTCCAGTAAGTGCCACAGAGCTGCGTTGCAGAGAGGTGGTCCAAGGCCACTCCCCTTTTTACACCTCTCTGCCACGGCGCTCATTGGCGCTTACTGAAGGTACCTGGTGGGCTAGTTGGACCCAAAGGATCCTCAGGATTCAAGGGGACTTAATGCCCCAACTTACAACGCGCCAGAGGGCCCGTTTGCACAGTGGTGAAGGGAGGGGTTGGGGCCTGATGTAAAAAGTGTGCAAATGCGCCCCATGGTGCGTTTTTAGTTGGGGGGTTAAGTCCACTTGAGTCCTGAGGGGCCCTGGGGCCCAACTAGCCCACCAGGTATCTACAGTAAGCATCACAGAGCTGCATTGCGGAGAGGTGGTCCGAGGCCACGCCCCTTCTTCACCTCTCTGCAATGCAACTCTGTTGCGCTTACTGAAGGTACTTGGTGGGCTAGATGGCCCCATACCCCGGGCAAGGCCACATAGATGTTTTATTTTTAACTAGTGGGGCTGAGTGGCCCCCCTCCTGAGGCCTCTATTGGCCCTGGGGACCCCATCCCCCGGGCCAGTCTTAATTTTTTGGGGGATGGGGGGCCATTTGGGACACTTCTAGCCCCTGGGCCAGCCGTAACCGTTGGGGACCATAGGGGGAGCCCCAATGCCCACATGGTCCCACCAGCTCCCTGCGTCCTGCGAGAGCCGGCATTGCTTTTCCACAAGGAAAAGCAATCTGCTTTGGATTTTGGAAGAGAGAGCAGGTTTCCCTGCTCTTGATTCCAAAATCCAAAGCACTGTTTGATATGGCAGGGCGGTAGCTCCTACTCTGCCATTGCAAAAAGTAGTGTCCCGTGGATGGGCACCCCGAGACACTGCAGGAGCCGGCCTTGGGCGGTGGCGGTCCCCAGGGCCATAAAGGGCTCCTGAAGGGGCCACGCGGCCCCCTCCCTTTGTGAAAATAGCCCCTGGGAGGTGGTGGTCCCCGGGGCTTGGGGGTCCATAACTGAACCCTCTTTTTACATTTTTAGTACCCCGTGGAGGTGACGGTCGCCGGGGCATGTGGAGGGCATGAGCACCCCACATAGATTTCTTAATTTATAAAAATTGAAGCACCAGGGGTGGCGGTCCCTAGGGCTGAGGGGGGCTGTGTGCGAATATTTAAAAAAAGCCCTGGGGTGGCGGTCCCGGGGCTTGGAGGCTCCCCCACAAATTAAACAAGCTCCAGGGGGAAGCTGTTCCCGGGGCTGCAGGAGGGCCGCATTCCCTCCCACATATTACCAAGATAGCCCCGCAGAGGTGGCGGTCCCTGGGTCTGCGGGGGTCCCCGCGGGCCCCTGTTAATATTTTATGACAATGCCCCCGGGAAATGGCCCCCTCCGGGGGCTTCAACTAAATGAAGCATGGGAGCCTACGCTTCATTTTTTTAAAACATTTTGGCGGGGTTCGCGACCCCAGTGGAGCTCCTTGTGGGACCCCCTGAGCAGGCCTAGGGGATCAGGGTTTTTCTACCCTGCCCCCTTTTCTTTTTTTTCACCTTTATTTCCCTGTTTTCTTGTGACTCGGTTCTATTTGGAGAAAACACGTTTTGGGACCCCTTTTTTCTTGTCCTTCACTTGGCAAATCACCCCGAAACTTTCAAAACAGGAGCTGATCGGAGCGGTCCAATAGTTTTAAAAATTTTGCGAAGATTCATCAACCAGCGCAAAAGTTATTGGGAAAAGAAAAAATGTTTTTCCTGGGGAAACTAGGTCCTAACTATAACTACCTACAGGCGACCGCCAGTAGGTAATGGTAATGTTTTTCTTAAGAATAAAAAAATGTTTTCCAACAAAATCTATATAAAAAATCCACTTCGGTATTTACAAAAATATTAACATAGAATTATGAAAAATAATGAAAATTATGAAAAATATTAGCAAAGAATTATGGGTAATGTAGTCCATTTTTTTAACTTCCAAACAACATTGGTAGCTATTTGAAAAAAAGAAATAATCAAAATATGTGACGAAGCTAAATTGAATCATAATTGAAAAATATTATAATTATATTTTAAATGATTAATTAAAATATTAATTATATACATAGGCACCTATTTAAAAACAAACATTTTTAAACAATGTTATGTTTCCAAACAATTCCAACTTTGCTGATCATAGAAACTTTTGCATAGAAGATCTTGATATTACTGAACATGGCATAATAGAAAATGTGCCTTTCACCACAGATAATGAGGATCAAGAAGAAATCATAATTATGGTGCCTAATGATATTGAGATTCTTTCAATGGCTATTGTTGCACTTATTTTGGAATGTAAAGGGCTACATTTAGATCTAGATAGCAGTCTATATTCAGACAAGGACAGGGCTTCTAGGCAGTTAACGTACTTCATTAGTTAAAAACACACCAGTTGGTACTCAAATGGCATCTCAATGTAATGTTTTAAAACATTATTGGGCTACTTAATTTGTTTATCTAGTCCTCATCACCTCTGGATAATCAAAGCCAATTACTCACTATTTCGAAGACAGGTGAGCATTTACAAACATAGTGCTACTTGTGAGCTTGCTGAGTGGATCAATCAAATGCAAAAAAAAATGTCTGAGTGCAATAACATAATAAAGTCTGGTATTGCAGATATATCTCAGGAAGGTAAGGATAACAGCAAAGTCACAGGCAAGCAAGTGCAGACAAAGACATACTGATCTGCCCTAAAAGCTTTAGACTGATAAGTTGAAATATTGGCATTGTCAACAACTACAATGTGCAGATGCACTTCCAAATGCAAGTTAAAATGGTAAGTCAGAGTTGTGATGTAGCCAGATGTCAGGCCCAAATGATACATACCCAAGAAGAAATACAAACATCGAATGTGTTTTATAGATAAAATATTGCAGAAAAAGAAAGTGTAGGATGATCTAGTATTAGTCTGGTATTAGTAATTTTTCGAGTTCACTCAGACTTGCTCTACTACAATAATTAGAGAGAACCAAGCTTTACATCATGACCAGTAGAACAAAAGACTTCTGGAGTTTGTAGACATAAATACATGGATTTTTCACTATATAATAATTGTTAGAAATTGGCTTTTTCAGCGGGTTCACCCCCAGAATTTGTACTTTTTGGTCTCCTGTTTTTGACTCTGTTTTTGTTGGCAATAGGACTCTGGTCACTTCACCACTGCTGATTAGTGCCAAAGTGCATATGTTCTGTGTGTAAATTGTGTTTATGGATTGTTTTTTCCATGATTGGCTATTTAATTTACTAATAAGTCCTTAGTACAGTGCACTGTGTGTGCCCAGGGTCTGTAAATCAAATGCTAATAGTGGGCTTGTAGCACTGATTGTGCCACCCACATGAGTAGCCTGTAACTGTATCTCAGACCTACCACTGCAGTGTCTGCGTGCAGTTTTTGTACTGCCAGGTCAAACTGGCTAGTGCACCTACTTGCCGGCCCCTAACCTTCCCTTTATTCATATGTAAGTCATCCCTCTGGTAGGCCAAAGGTACCCCAATGGGCACGGTGCAGTGCATGTGAAATGTAGGACATGTACTGGTATGTGTGACATGTTCTGAAAGTGAAATACTGCCAATTCAGTTTTTCACCATTGAAAGATTATCTATCCCATAGGATAGCATGGGAGATACTTTTTAACATCTTACAACTATAACGTCCCATTGGGACAAGATGGAAGAACAAAGTTTAGACTCCAATAACACATATTTTAGTAAAGATGACTTTTAATTGTGTGTTTGAAAATCCCACTTTTAAAAAGTAGGTATTTTCGTATTTAACCATTCTGTGTGCATCTGCTTGTTTGTGGATTTGCTTTCTGGCTTTAGAGTGACAGGGGCTGGGGATGTGCATTCGCTATAGACAGCCACTGGGTGTAGAGTTGTGCCTGGCCTTTCCTGGATGACTCGGAGCTAAGCTGAATAGACCTTGGCTGCATTAAGAGTAGTGGGAGGAGTTTCCCTAGCACCTGAATAGGGCCTGTCTCCCTTGCATAATGCTGTCTCCACCCCCTGTGGTCATACTGCACCAGTGAGGACAGAAGGGGTTTGGACTGGGCTCAGAGACCATTGCACAATGAAGAACAAAAACAAAATGGGGTATAAGTAGTGGATCTTAAACCCCATAACTTTAAATTACTTCTGAACTCAAGAGGAAGTTTTGCCAAGGAGAAGAGCTGGAGAGCTGGAGGGAGGAGTACTGCCCCATTGCATTGTACTGTGTGGGGTTTGCCTGCAGTTGCTGCTTCTGCCAAGGAAAGGACAAAGACTGGAACTGTACTGTGAAACTGCTTGAAGAAGAATCTCCAAGGGCCTGTGTGTGCTGGCTTCCAGTTCTGAAGTCTCAGCGACAGAAATACTTTATCGCCAGCCCCTCTGAACTCTGCTGCTGAGAGTTCTGACCTGCCAGGCAGTGTCTATTCCAGTTTGGGGCCTCTGGAGGCTGTTGGGAGCTGGAAGATACTTGAAGAACTGAGCAAATTGCCCCTCATGCTGCTGTTTACCTGATGCAGCACCACCGTGCCAGAAGAATCTCCACGCACCACTGCGCCAATGTAGAGACGACGCAGCTGCAGATACTCTGTGTAGAATCACGCATCCATAGTTTCCGATGGGCCAAATTGCTTGAACACTTTTAAAAGTCATATTTTTATAACGTATGTTGAATTTTTGTCGTTTTTGTCTTGTTGAGTTTAGATAAAGATACTTTATTTTTGTCTAAACTGATGTGGTGCCCATTTGTGGTGTTATCACTGTATTAATCTGTGTTTTAGTACACATACTTTACACATAGCCTTAGGGATAAGCCTGTCTGCTTGTGTCAAACTACTCAGAGGATGAGCAGGGGTTATCTATAGTGTGTATCCCACTTACTCTGACTAAAAGCAATGGTCCTTTTTTGGACAACGGTACCTACCTACCTCTGCCAACTAGAGGCCCCTATTTCTAACACTAGTATATTGTGGAACAATTGAGAAAATGTACTATCTGTATAAGCAGCCACAGAAAATGACCTATTATGTGGTATTGTGTTAAAAAACTTGAGTAACAACTTGACTGTATGCTAACATATAATGAATAAAAGCACTAAATTATGTTAAAGACTCCCTGTCTAATTCCTGATTAAACCATACAGCCTGCTCCTAAAACATGAAAAAGATATTAAAGTGTATACCAAAAAAATAACAGTATTTATTCATTTTAATATTACATTTAAATAATCGCAAACATAAAGAAATATCACATGCATCACCAACTAAATACATTTTAAAATCATTACAAACACAAACTGACTCCACAACCTACTCCACTGTAAACCATACCTCTGCCTTAAAATAAGATAAACTAATTTAAAGAAAAATATTGCAAAAAGTAAATTAAAAAAACGAAGCATAAAACAACACTATTGAGTACAAAAATATTTTGAATACAAATATTCAGTCAGTCAGTCATTAAGTCTTTATTGCGATTCTTCATCATACAAGACAATGTACCATAGATTTAATATAAATTCCTTCCAAGATAAAATACCCCAATTTCAAGATTCTAAAACATACTTCTAGAAACCATCAATGACAATTAATTAATAAATACATACAAATGTACATTTTAAAATCATTTCTAAAATAGGATTAAATATGTAAACAGCAAGAGACTTAATACATGTATTAAATATAAAAGAGACGAGGGTGAGTTCACTCCAGTCATGGGATAATTACCAACTTAATCCCCTGCTTTCGATGGGCACACCTTGGATCTTTCATGGCTACAATGCCCCCCCTTTTTTATTACGAAGAACCCATGCCCAGCTTAAAAACTTTACTACTCCTATTACAACAAAATTTGAGGTATCATTTTTCAATATTCTACTTGCGACCATCCCTGATCTTGTTCCCATTTGCGAGCATACCGGTTTCATCCAGATGCGCCTCAATTGACAGTACACAGGGCAAACGAATAAAAAATGATCAATGTTTTCAATCTGGTCTAGGCAAAATGCACACTTGTCACTACCAGCAGGGTTCCATCTAGTGGATAACCATTGTAAAGCTAATGTGCCTACCCTAAACTGGTGGTAGAGTTTACAATCAGATTGCTTCGTAATAAGGTCCCAGTAGTCTTCCAGGCGGGGTTCACCCTTATTATCCAGGAAAACCCTTGTAAATGACCTGTTGATATGAGAGGAGAATCTCTTGACTTTAATCATCTCCCAGTACACAGCTCTAAAGACTTTTTTGGGTGGAAAGTCAGCTGTGTCTGGATTATCCCAGAGTTCCCTCATCCCCATGTTGATCAACAGTAACTTAATTTCAGACAACCATAGGATCTTGTGTGAACGCATTAACCCCCTCACATCCAACAAAGCTTTGGCATACAAGGAGATCTCTGGAGTAATCCAGAGACGCCTCCAAAAAGCCAAAGGCCTAAAACGTGCAACATCCTCAAGAGCCTGGCAACTGAGGTCTAAAAGCAGGGGGGTTCGCGGTGATGATTGGGGCAGGCCTACTATCGATCTCATAATTTATTCTGGGCCGCAATTAATGGGGGTACAAAAGGGGGTGGTGATGGACGGAGCATCTGAATCAATCAAACACTCACACCCAGTCAAAAGATCTGGGTTTAATCCATCACCGTTCTTTAGCCCACTCTGCCACCCCAGTTTAGACATGGCCATATGCAAATCAGTCTGACCCTGTGCCTCATGGGAACAGTCCAGCCCGAACTGCCAAGCCATGCCTTCCCTGGACCGGAAACAAGCTTCCGAGGAGCGGTTCCGTCACCAGCATGGGAGGGGTTAACATACCCAAAATTGTCGGGTACCAACTGTTACAGCCCACCACCTACTGTTTGGCTGCTGTACGGGAAAACTGGGAGGATGCCCACAAAAAAACACTTTCTTGTCATTCTCCATTGCCCCTACAAGCCTGAGCTGCAACAAGGGGATTCAAGTATGCCCTTTTTTAAAACCTCTGCCATGTAGATAGAACATTCCCTGCAGCGCAAACTGCATGGAAAGCCACCCGGCCATATCACGTAAAGTGAACACTGGAAGTATTAATTTTAGACATGTGGCCTTTTAAAATCCCCATTATTTCCATGCCTCAGATTTGGAGAAACAGTGTTTCGGTGCCAATTCCTGAATATTTTACCCCAAAATTTTAAGAAAATCTTTTAGTGAAACACAGAATTCATTTAATCCGATGGTGCTGATAACGTCAAGGCCATTATCATTTTTGGGCCATTAATAATGAGGGTCAAAGTGAGCACTGGAAGCGCTAATTGAAGACAAATCTGGCCTCACTAGTGCCATCAACAATGTTACCACTGTATACAGTGGTAACTTGTTGTTTTTCACTGGAATTTTGAATTCATTTTGTGATCTGGCTGAAAATAGTAGAGCATTTGTCGACATCCCCAAGATGATACCAGAGGGCAACTGAACTCATTAAAAAACGTAACAGAACATAATAACACAACAGATAGAGAAGATAGCACAACATAAGAAATGTACAAAATTGAATGCAACACAACTAGCACTTTAAAATACAATATGCAATATAATACTTTAACAGCATGACAAAAAAAGCAACTAACTGCGTATTTTTGCACCACAAAAAATGAAGCAAAAAATGACCGCAAATATTATTGTTGTACATTACCATCTGCACAAGCCAAACTTCATAATACGGCGGTAAAAGAGGTTTGCACCAAGCACTGCTTAAATTATTACCACCATCAGACATTAGTAGCAGTCAAAAATGTTTTATGAAACGGCACTCTGGGGACAGAACATGCATACGATATGTAGGAGTATACTTTTGACAGAAAAGAAGTTTAGATGAGTGCTCACTCTGCATCTGCTGTGAACTTAACGAAGACCGATGGGTCTGCTTTTCTTTTAGTGCCCCTAAACTATATTAAAAGCATAACAGTCCACGATTTTTATGCTCGTTATCTTCTTTTAAAATGCATTGGCTAATTATAAGTCAGTTTACTGTCCAAACAGTGGCCCATGTCGAAGATTTAACAAAAGGATGTTTCACTTTACGAAAATTAGCAAATATTTTGCAACACGAAAAACGAGTTCCTTTCACAGTACACTAAATGTACTCTACTAATGTACTGTTGGGGTGTCTTTTGACAAAAGACTAACAAACAAACATCAGCTGAATAGCTATGCGAATTCTATGTACCAGTGTGATGCTCAAACACAACAAATTAGGGCCTAATGTACTAACGTTTTTGCAGTTGCAAAGACTGTGAATAAAACAATGTAGCAGCAAAACACAGTGCATAAACAACCTTAAAAAAATTATTTCTGAACCCGAAAGGGGAGTTTGTGAGCCTTTCAAATAACAAAAAGAGGCATTCCACTCCCCTTTCTAAGTCAAGGAAGAATGTATCAATGGTTTGTAACCTCAATAGTTGTCATAGTTCATTAAAAAAAACTCAATTTCTCCAGCTGGGCTGGTTACTGTTAGACATTTCTGACTTTGAGAAATATGTTCGATAGCCTCGAGGGGAAAAGGCAGTGCCCATCGCTAGGGACCAGTCACTGCTTTATGGGATGCCTTTCCAAGTGGGAAGGAATTCTTTCGAAAAGCAGCACCTCTGTTTGAACGGCCACAGGCTGCTTTAAAAAAACTGTTTCCCATTTGGGAGTGCAAATGCAGGGAGGTTTGTGTGCTGTCCCTTGAAAAGCCACCTTCCCTGCATTAACAGCATTCACAGCACGGTCTCAAAATGCTACATACCTAACTCGTTTTTTTAAGAATGTACTTTTTTTTATTTAAATGCAGTCCAAGTTACTTTTAGGAAAACGGTTTGTATTTTTAAAAAAAATGTGATTTGTTGAATATGCGATGAAATACATGGTGGTCTTCTGACCCAACAGGCCACCATCCCTGTGATTGCATCCTATCGGAGAGGTTCACAATTTGTGACCCACCTCCTGTGTATTGATGAAGTATGTTGTTACTCATTCTGAATGGTGATTTTGTGAACTGGCCTATTGGTACGCAGGTTGGTTCGCAGAATCAGAAACAAAAGGTTGGTGTACAACTAGTAACCCCTTTTATGCGAATTGGTTCATTGCAGTTCTGGTCCATAAGTCGTGGGCTAGGAGTAGGGAAGGAGTCAATACAAATTGGTAACTGTGGATTTTATGTCAGCTATTAATGGAAATTAAGGAAAATTACATGCTTTTACAATTATTCTTCTACATATCCTGCTCAATTGAGGTTTACTTTTAAATATTCATCACATAACTTTATGCACAGGGTATCTATATATATAAAAACCAAAGTATGTCCCTTTGTCCTTTATGCATTACTACACCAATCATCCGATCGGCATGAAACTTTGGGAAGTTGTTGAGTACACTCCTGCGAAGGTTTCTGGCAAAAAAAAATGACCATCAACAAAGCACAAGGACAATCGCTGCAAGTCTGTGGATTAGATTTGGAGAATCCGTGCTTCTCACATGGACAACTGTATGTGGCCAGCTCACTCGTCGGAAAACCTTCTGATTTATTCGTCTACGCACCAGACGGAAAAACAAAAAATATCGTGTATCCACAAGCACTCGAATAAAAAAACAGAATTAAAACAACACTTTGAAATGTTTTCCATATTAAAATGAATAAGTTTCAATAAAAATGACACAATGTAAATTGAATGTTATCATAACCTAATGTGTTGTGGATTGCCAGTAGATGGCAAAGAGAGCTTTTACCAAGTATCATTATTATGTGATAAAATATTGCATTCACATAATGGCAATCGGATAAGAGACATCGTCATGCTATGCCAGTGATCATTACTACATTGTCATCATGTGTCTACAGTTGTAATTATAAGCTAGAAACCTTATGATAAAAAACAATTAGTTAGACTCAAATGATATAAACTGGATTGAAATATCAGGATTATCAATTGCTACATCAATTCATATACTAGAGTGATTGTTATACTTTATATATTGTTGTTTCAAGTGAGGGTCACCATCAAGTGGCCATGCTTATAATCAGATGCCAAGGTAATATCATCAAATGGCAAGGGGTTGCATTTATATTCTAATAATTGCATTGGCATGCCAGTGATGGCCATTTGAAAAAGACATTAAAAGAGCATGTAGTGAGAAAGTAGTATAGAAGAAGAACTGAAGAATGGATTTTAATTAACAATGGGCGGTGAACTCCACCCGTGTTCCCTTGGGAACACAAAGTTCAGGCAAAAACTCCAACTTCGCCATATAGTGAAGTTAGCTCTTCCACCCACAACCACCTCACAAACCTTTGCTAAATCAACTTTATCTTTACATGCTAAAGAAAATATAGCCACCTCACAAAAGATAAGCAGTGAGAGAGGTGATTATTTTGGGGTCCCCCCTAACCTAGGGGGAGGACCAAGCAGATACCTTAAACAAAAAGAGCATATCGTGCAGAATGATTCAGTTATGGACAAAAATACAATGCCAACCAAAGTCCCTCAAATCATTATGGGTCGAGATTCTAAAGTGCAATGAATGTTATAGTATTGGCTCTCCCACTGAGACAGGGAGCGGAGCTGTGGCTTGAGGAATGGTTTCCTCTAAGTCTGGTGGATCTGATGGAGGTGTCCATCCCACTGGGCACCTCAACAGTGATCGTTGGTGGAGGGCACCTCATGCGTGCTCTGGTGTTGGGCTTCACTCCCCCTTACGTCGGACTTCTTGCCTCCTCCATCTCGCCTGGACACCCCATCGCCCGGGCGGACTCCTGGGGAACGGAGACAGGACCCAATCCCAGACCCCTGTGTGTATCCTCTGTATTCACCGCAGGCACTGCTGGGGATGTATGATTGTCATCCAAGGCCTGAGTATTTGTTTAGGAGCCAGTATCTGTTCCTACAAGAGCTGAAGCATCCTGTGTTGGCTCTGAGAATGCAGACATCAACATTGGAATACGCTGAGGACACTGCAGACTACAGCCTGTGATTGGGTCCAGTAAATCATCAATATCCAATGGTGCAATTGTTGGAAGTGTTAGACAAAGATCCAACACGCATTCTTATCCACAGAACAGGTATCGGAGGACAGGCAGAATACTGTAGATCCAGACTGGTCTAAATGACAAGAACCAAGACTCGCTCAGTTCTCGAAGACAAGGTGTGCCCAGATGGAATACCATGCGATTTCGGTATTGGAGCTCAAAGAGCATTGTTTCTATCTCCTTGGTGTTTGGGACATCCTTTGCTTAGCAGAAAAATGACAATCAGGAAACCTGCTATTAGAAACAGGATCTGAGGAAACCCTTCAAAAATGCTTCCGAATACGGAGTGTAAGAAGTTGAGAATGACTCCCAGGATTGTCTGAAAGGTGCTTAACTGTCCAAAACGTTTGGTCTTAAATAAATAGACAATACCCGTCGTATCAGACATGTTAAAGATACGTTGTATCATTTCTGTGAAATGGAAAGGGAAGTTTGTTCGTACTAGTGTCTGTATCTCAGCCGAGAACCTTGCAATCTGGCGATCATAAGTTTCTCATGGGGAGGTTAAGGGTACCATTTGCTGTAAAAGCATAGCTTTTATTCAGCTCAGAGTATCAAACTGTATAAAGGAAACATTCAACAAAGGCCATAATGGCGCCTCCCTGACTGTATGGGTCAGTGGAAACAATACTGCATACAGCATGTAACGCTGGAGTTTACAGTGACAAGATATGCGATTCCTGGGAGCATCCCACAACAACCTTGATCATTCAGCATCAAGTAGCTCCCATCCAAAAGCAACTTGAACACCGGATTAATCACAGCAGCTGGGGAATATTTCAAGTGACAGGATAAGTTAGCAACTGAACCATTGCAGGCCCTTTGAAGCATTACATCCTGGCATATGAGAGACCCACTTAAGGAATTCTCGCAGTTGGTTCTTGCTAAGGAACACTTCCATGTCCCTATTCCTACATCAAAATTTGTATGGTAATTTCCAAGATTCCTTGATGAATTCCCTTCCCTTCACTTTATATCTGCCTGCCCGATGTTGTTCTAGGCAATACTGAAACCGGAAAGTTGTGAACAGTAATGTCATATGGCCATGGATTAACCATTATGTGGATGGTGACTCTGCCACAGTAAACGGTAATTTGTCCAGTTTTTTAATACGCAGCATTGTATATTTTGCTCCACTTTGTACCATTGTTATCTGCTTTCCAGTTAGATTATATGCAGAAAATACGGACATGCTGTTGATAAATCTCCAAGGCAAATAACCGGATGTATGACATTACAACGCATGCTTTTACATCGCATGCCTTTACAACGCGGTATTTACAACGAATACCTTCACAACGCATAATGCTTTGGGGTGCTGGATAGTGAATAGTTTAATTTACTATTCCAACTCCAATCCCCGTGGATAGTAGGGAAGGTGTTGGATAGTACATTAAACCTATTCTCTATCCTAGAGCCCCCCCCAGCGCAGTGCGTTGTAATGGTTTGCATTGTGAAAGTTGCGTCGTAAAGGCACTGCGTGGTAAAAGTTGCGTTGTAAAGGTTGTTCACCCAAATAACCAGCACACATGGATTGCAGCGTCCAGCTTAATAACATGATTGAACGTAGTTGAGATTGTCCGTGTTGTAGTATGGACAAGTCTTGTTCTAGTATATCTATAGCAGAAGATACAATTTTGCCCAGTGAATAAATCTTGGATATTAATGTAATCATACCGTTGTCAACTACTGCTAATGCCTTTTCTAAGTTAATTGTATCTATTTCACTAAGTCTCTCCGCAGCTTCTTGTTGAGAGATTTTCCAGATTTCATTATAGAAAGAGTAATAAAAACCTCATCTGAGAGTAAGGATAAGTGTTGTTTCACCTGGGTCAGTGTTGAGGTTTTTAGCCAATCGAGGCACAACTTCCCAACACTGTATTATGTCATTACCCCTGGATGTTCTCTTTGTACATATTGTGGGTCTTGGCTATGGATACTAGACCCTTTGGTTATACCCCTGAATCTCGATTGACATCTGTTTGTGTGCCAAACTAACCATCCCTTGCAATTGGGGTCAGATGTATCGTACTGCATAATGTGATCTATTGCATCCCCTCCACGTGATGTAAAATTGTTGTGTGAAGGTGTTGGAAACCATGGTGTGTTCAAATCCTTGTTCTTGGCTAGTCCAAGACAGGAAGTCTGTTGCTCAGTTTAATTCTGAAATAGTATCTGTTGCGGAATGAGGCATGCTCTAAATAGTGCTACTGTTCTCTGAACTTGCCATTCCTTAGAACCCCAGACTGAGTTTGTATCTATAGTGTCCTTCCATAAGTCAAAACAATTGTTCAGACAATTGGGAAATAAAGGATGCAGAATAAATCTGTTTGGTGTTAGTCAACATATTTTCTGTGAAGGTGTAGGTACAACCTTATAGTAATATGAGGTTGGGTCAGAAGTGTTAAACCCTGAAAAATATGAAAATGTCTGTGCAAACGTTTTTTAACTACCTTTTGGTGGTGTCGAGCAATGTTCCCATTGGTGGTATGTGGAAAAATTACGTGGGATACTGGATTTGTGTAATAAGTGATGACCATATTGGTGGTAACAGTACATGGTATTAAAGTCAGATGTGTCCTCTAACATTTCATTATTTGAAAATACAGCGGACTGTTCTAAATCAGACAACATATTATTTACAGTTTCAAAATCCCAATCATTAGAAAATGTAGTGGAGGTAATTATATCATTTAGAGAAATTTTAAATAAATGTGAAATCTTCAAAAGTTCAGTGGGGCCAAATACATCATAATCAACTTTGTCCCAAACTATACCATCTGGAATTTGAACAGCTGTAATGTTCACAAAAAACAAGTTTCTTTGTTCATGATGAGATTATGTATGAGGTGTCAGGGCCAAGTTCACTTTTAATAATGCAGAGCGTTCTGGAAGACATTTTCCTTTCAATAGAAAGTAAAACACAGTCACTAGGCCACTCCAGAAAAGAAAAAAACAATATTCCAGGTATTATCCAGAGCTGGAGCCAAGGCGAAACTAAGTAAGTTTTTTTCAGGAAAGTGTAGAATTCATGAATTTGTTGCTTATGGGTAACCTGAGCTGATGTTGTCTCAGGTTCGCTGGGATCAAGAGAGAAGGTATCAAAATCGATGAAGTAGCCAGATGCAGTTCAATCAATCTTTGGTAGCTTGGCAGGTTGTGTTGAAAAGGCAGGTGTCTCTTGTTGAGGCATATTGATGTAGACATCGGTGTTTGGCTGAATTGAAATGTGTCTTTCATTTGTTGTTTGAAGTTCTGTTTCCAGAGGAACGAGTTCCATGTCATTGTTGGAAATTCCATCATTTCGTATTGGTGACTCTTCTAATGTTATGAGTCTTTCTCTCTGAAATTCCTTTATGGTAGCAAGCAAAGAGCGTCGGCTACCCAGGAGTCCACGAGGCCTACTATTCAGTATCAGCCACATAGTGTGGTATGACCAGATCATTGGAGATTAATCTCTTTTCTTTTTTTGCCGGCAAGAGGCAGAAGAAGTACTTTTCTTGCTCTTTCGACAACCAGGACAGATACAGGCTTTCTGCATGATGGCCCAAATTCTTTCTCGTCCTTGATCTTTTCTCTGACCAAATACCCGGCTTTTGGAATCCAGACACGCCTTGCTGTGACTGACTTTACTTCCCCAGTGGCGGTGCTTAGTAGTGCTCTGGATTCATTCAGATCCTGTAAAACAGTCAAACATTTATTGATGTCAAATGGTTTATCATCCGCCACTGTGCTTTCATAATCGAGATCAGGTACCCACATTCTTGTCCCTAATTGGACCTCATTAGGAGTGACTACCCCTAGAGGATATCTTGGCCTAGAGGCTGGTAAAGATTGCTGTAAGGCCTGTTTTTTTCTTTTCCACAACCGAATTTCCCTCCGGATGGTATGGATAGGAGTAGTGCAATGCTACACCCAAACCTTCCATGGCTTCCTTGTAAGCCCTAGAGCTAAACGCGGGGCCACTGTCCAAATTATAATGTGACAACTGGGTATGTCGCTATAAATTCCAGCAAATCTTTTATAACAGTTTGAGCTACAGCCGAGCACTTGGGCCATACCCAAAGGAATCTGGAGCATGGATCCACTGCCACCAAGATATACCTGTAAGCCCCATCCGATTGTAGGGGACTGCAGTGGTTCAAATAGACACAAGCGAGTGGTCTGTCTGATATTAGTAAAGGTGTCTGCGCTGGAAGTGCTATGGTGGAACCCTTCATCTTGCTGGTAGAATTTGCCCTTTAAGACAAAATTCTTCATCTGTTTTGTTAAACCAGGCCACCAATAGCGTTGTTTCAGTAAATAAATTGTTGTTGTAATCCCTGCTTGTGCAGAACCTAGACCCTTGTGTGCAGCTAGTATTAAGCCTAATCTGCGATCCATATTTGGTATTACTCTATCCCCCTCTATCCCCCATGCCTAGAATCAGAGCATACAGAATGGTGTATCTAACTTGTAGGTGTATTTGAGTGGAAAACCTTTCGGTAAGGCTGGGCTGTTTTTGCATGAAGCAATGACAGCTACCATTATCTGTCCGTCTATTCCCGTTTTTGAATGAGGGATTTCCGCTATGGCAGCAGTACATACTGCCCCCTTTGTGTTTTGAAGCTATCATGTCAGCTTGTAGGGAACGAAGGATATCTGTGTGTTCCGGTGTCCAATGCCTAACTGAAAAATCAGGTCTGAGTAAGCCGTAGAAAGGTTTTACATTACTGTGTAATCTAAAATGTATGTTGTACCAGAATCAAAAAATCCCAATATGGATTATACGTTTTTCAAAGATTTAGGAGGTTGGAGCAGCGCACACCTTTCTAAAAAGTTAGTTGCCAGGCTTTTTCCTTCACTTGATAACTCATATCCTAAAAAAAGGACATAGAGGTGAGCTATTTTTGATTTTTTAAATTTGAATTTGTAGCTCTCAGAGGCAAACCCAAAATTGATGGTGCTCACCCTGGTCAAGTGATTCTGTAAATCATCATACTACAGATAAATATCATCTACATAGGACAATGCCTCGTCATCCAAATTCTGAAGTAATTCTGTTACCCTAGCGCTGAACAACCCGGGGCTACTTTATACCCTTAGGGGAGTCAGCAAAATTGACTCTAGGAACGTAGCATGGAAAATGCTGTAGATGCCTGCTTTCAGGTGCTATATTTTGGCAGGAGAACCAATTTGATATAACGTGTTGTTTTGTATTTTTTTCCACACAATGTTATTCATTAAAGTGGTGCTATGGGCATTCTGTACTACAAATATTTCTGTGCACCTGTTCAGATGTCTGTATTCTAATACTAGATTATATGAATTATTGGGTTTCAATACAGGAGGCAAAGAATTATTCATTGCAGGGGTGCAAGGTTCTATTAAACCCTAGTATTCAAGTTGATCTAAGATCTCCCTGACCTGTTTTTTCGCTTCTTGTTATATTGGGTACTGTCTCTGTGGAGTTGGAATAGTTTTTACTGGGATTACATGGTGTGGTGACTCAGCATCCCACCCAACATGGTTACGATGTAGAGCCGGAGCAAGGGCTACTGCCCACTCCTGAGCGTATGTGTGTTTTAAGTAAATTGGAACGTGGTCAGAAAAAGCTGATACAATTACTGTTTCTCCTTTGGGCAATCCATAACAATTTCAGGTGGGCAGTCTTTTTCAGCTAAAAGGATGTCATAGCCATAAGTCAAGTTCTTCCAAAAGAGACCTTTAACTTTTCTGGGGTTGTCCCCCTCCATTTGGAGTATTATTTCATATAATCTATGTAGGACACTTACCATTGTATCAGGTGTTTTCACTGTGATATGCTCATTTAACTTGGCTGTCACCAGAAATTCTATCAGGTTCTGGTGAGCTATTGTTACTTCTGCTTCACGGTCTAGCATCGCCAGAGCCCATTCCCAGTTCAGAAGTTGAGTCTTCAGAATTCTGGGCATGTCAACCTTTGACACCTGCTATTTTCTGCTACAATCCTCCATTTGGGGAGCGTATCCCCATTGGCAAGCAAAATGTTAGCATTCTGTATTTGTCTTGAGGGCTTGTTTGTGGAAATACTTCCTCTATCTGTACTATTTTCTGAGCTATCCAGAATGGCATTTGTTCACTTTTAGTGGGCATTTTATCCATAGCTGCATATAGAGTTTGTGGTGTAATTTTAGTTTTAGATTTCCGAATGTGTCCTGTTTGTGTAGCCCTTGTTGGCTGAAGTGTGAGTGCTCTTATCACAAACTGGGTCAGGTTTCCTTAAAGTGTTAATATTTCTTTACGAAGTTAACATAAGCTTGTCACTGGCATTCTGGAAGAGGTGTGTAAGCCACAAGGACTGTCCAATTGGCTCCATCCCTTTTGAGTGGACCTAGTCTTTTTCTTTTGTGTGTGGAGTGTGCCTTTGAAACAGTTTGTGTGCTCCTGGTAGCTGAGCGGAAATTAAATTTCCTCATATGGACAGTATTCATTTGGTGTTTCATCCTCAGTTTAAGAATTAAATGTATTTGATTGTGCATCTGCTTGTGGGAATTCAACCCATGAATAGAGTACCTCTGTTCTATACGATTCATGTGCCTCAATCACAAGGGTTACCATCCCACCTCTAACTGTGACTCCGTATTCTGTTAGCTTTTGAGTAAGGGCATTTCTGACATTTTCTGAAATGTTAATTTCACCTTCCTCTTCTTCTTCCCTGACCACAGCAGGCTGTACTCGCACAGGAGCATCTTCGTCAGCCATTGTTCTGAAGAAGAAAAAAATTTAAGGTAACTGAGATAAAGGTTTTATGCACAATAGGAGCAATTTGTCCTTCAAGCTTGATAAACCTTCAGCCAATACATAGGATATGCCAACTCAGCTGTGGCGGATAGTTGGTATGTTATGTTATGCTAAATTAATTTATTACACGCACAGCTACTCGTAAGTATCCTGGCGTGAGTCTAGTGGGGTGCGGTAGTGGAATTCAGATGAAAAGATGTGTTTTCAATTGTTTTTTGAAAGCCACTGGATCCTGGATAGCGCGCAGAGCCAGCGGAAGAGCATCCCAAGCAGTAGTTGCCTTAACTGAAATGGAGCTACCCCCTATCCTCTGTCGCCTAAAATGTGGGACTCGGGCAAGGAATTGAGATGCGGAGCACAAAAAGCGTGCAGGGGCATAAAAAGAAACCCGCCTCTGCGAATGAAGAGGACCACATCCATGAAGCGCGCGATGGCCCATAATCAATAGTTTTAATTTCACTCTGGCTGCGAAAGGCACCCAGTGATATAAACGCAGCTGGTTATGGACACTGTCCCTGGCTGACAGACCCGACAACAATCTGGCTGCGGTGTTCTGGACCACCTGTAGCTTCTTCAACAGGTAGCCTGGGATGCCAGCGAAGAGGGCATTGGCATAATCCAGCCAGGACTAGATCAGCGCACACGTAATCGGATGTCTCGCCGCAGCTGGCTGAAGAGGAAAAAAACTTCTAAACGATTTGAGCAGGCCAAAGCAGCCATCGGCCAGCTTCTTAAAGTCTGTCGCAAAGGAAAGCTCTTCGTCAAACCAGACCCCGAGATTTTTTGCCGGTTTCCCTGTGGATGTCAAACATGGGTAATCGGGAGGCCAAAGCTGCTCTCTGAAATTTGAAGGAAAAGTGCCAAATAACAGAATCTCTGATTTCCCTTCATTGCATTTGAGCTGTGCATCCCCCATCCAGTTAAAAACTGAGGCTAAGCAGTGGGCCTTAGATATGGAGTCCACCCCTTTATCCCAGGTGAAGAGCAACTGGGTGTCATCCGCATATGCCATCATCTAAGCCTCCAACTCCTCCGCTAAATATATCAGAGGAGTCATATAGATGTTAACTAGGAGGGCAGACCCCTGCGGGACACCCGTTGAGACCACCTGAGGGGAGGAATAAAAGGGTAGAATCCAGATCTGCTGGAACCGACCTTTCAAAAAGGAGCGGATCCATTCCCACACAGTGCCTGACAACCCAATCCTGGCAAGACGAGACAGAAGCAATGGGTGCGGGACCATGTCGAACGTGGCCAAGAGGTGGAGCAAAATAAGCGTTGCCCTCCCACCCGCGTCCAAAGAGTCCCATATAGCCTCTACCACTTCAACCAGCACTGTTTCAGTGCTACGTGATGAACGGAACCCAGACTGCGCTGGATGTAAAAGCGCATCCTTTTCCACAAAGTCGGTCAGCTGTTTACAACCTTTTCACATACCTTTGCTAATGCAGGGAGTAGAGAGATAGGTCAATAGTTCCCTGAGCAAAGGGGGTCTAGTGATTGCTTTTTAAGGAGAGGCCGAATCTTAGCCTCTTTCCAGGATAGGGGAACCACCGCTTCCTGAACAACCTCAGCGGCCGCTGCCAACGTCCTAGCCGGACACGGGTCAGAAGGAGAGCCTGATTTTAAAGCTTTGAGAATTTTGAGTCATTGTTGCGGGACAACTGGCCTAAATTCAGACAATGAGCATCCAATGCTTACTGGGGGACAAGCCAGGGCATCCTCTGAGTAGATAATTCGAGGATTGAAGGTTGCTTGAACCCCCAAGATCTTATTTCTGAAAGAATGCGAAAGAGTGTTACACCATGAGGGTGAGGATGGCATTAAACTGGCTTGGGCAACGGGAGACATAAAACTCTGGACGATCGCATAGATTTCCTTAGCGTTATTGTTGGCAGTTTTGATACGGGTTGAATAGAATTACCCTTTGGCCAACGTAATCGACGCATAATAGAACTTCTGCTTATCTCTAAGCTTACTCTTGTCCGCTCAGCAGTATCCACTCCTCCTCCATATCCGTTCAAGAATTTTACAATCATGTTTCAGGCCTTTAAGCGCAGAGTTGAACCAGGGTTTGGACAGTGATTCTCTAGCCAAGTCTGTTCGAATGAGAAGGGGCAACCATTGCCACTGCCGACGAGACCCAGCTAGAGAACTCCACAACCTGAGCATCAAGCTCTCCTACCAGTCTTCGTTTAGAGGCTTCCAAGACTGTGTTAAATGCAAACAGATCAATTTTACCAGAAAGTGATTTATGGCTTGGATATGCAAAGGGCTCGGCCCTGGACACTTCCCAAAAAAAAATAGGTTATATAATGATCCAACCAGGTAACCGGACTGGGCTCCTTTAATTAAATCGGAAAATTAGTGCAGATGGGATCAAGAACAAGTCCAGCCTGGTGTGTAGGAAAGCTGACAGGTTGATTAAGCTGGACAAGATGCAGCCCATCAAGAAGGTCCTGTGTGTTCTTACTATCTGTCTGGTCCAGTTGCATATTCAGATCACCAAGGACCAAAAAATGGGAGAATTTGACCACCCTGGTATCAATGGCATCACCCCAACCCAGGAGAAATGGCCCTCTGGGCCCGGAGGCCTATAAATGAGTGAACCTCCAAGAGTGAAATGTGCCGAGAGCTGAATACTGAAGTCTAGGGCTTCACTGCTACCCCAGGAAGAAGCGTCTACCCTGTACAGCTCCCACTTTTCATCATATATGATCGCAACTCCACCCCCTCGCCCCACCGGCCGATCAACTCGATAGATTTTAGAACCTGAGGGTGTTGCTAAGGTAACAATCGGATCGGAGGAGGACTCATGCCAAGTTTCTGTCAAAAATAATAGATCCAGTGAGCGATCCTCAAAAGATCGAAAACGTCAGCACAATGTTTCTTAAGAGACCGCACATTAATAGAAGCCGCCCTAATCAAATTAGCCGGTGACGGTTGTTCCAGTATAATGCCAATCTAATTTGAATCAACCTGACCTGGTAGCAGATGGAACCCGCAGACATGGCAAGCATGATTAAATATCTTACTCAGATCCCAGCGCTCCCCCTGACAATGATGAATGGGGTCAAGGGGCGTAGTGCGGCAGCCGAGTACCTGCTTTCCTTCCCACTCCAGACTTCTCTGGGGAAAATGTGAGATGGGGACTCTGAGAAAAGCACGACTGAACTACTCAGATTTGACTGTTAAATAAGTACCAAATCAGCATTGGGCACCATGTCGTGTAGGTCCTATAAACCTAAAAAGGATCTGCGCATTTAGACTACGTACACTGTAGGATTGGCGTCAGACTGATTCTAAACACCCGTACCAGGTATGCTAGCCTGTTGACCAGCTAGCTCACAGAGCCACTAGAAACATTTATTGAGCTAGCGTCATTCTCATGTAAAATAGGTGTGCTTTAACAACCATTCGACAGTAACAGATGTAAATGATTGTAAGCACTAACAGATTAAAATGATGGGAGATTTCTACCTTTGTGCTAAAACAATGAATACAGGCAAGTATATAAAATACATGACAGTAAAATGCGTACGCCTACAATGCAACCATAACTAAATGTACCTGAGTGTACCTAGCATGTATGTAGGTGTAAAAACGAAGAATCCCTCTAGGATAAAATCACCCCATTACCTGAAGTGAGACACTGTGAGACCCCGTCTTAGTCTAAAGATGGATAACCTGCAAGGGATGTCAGACCACTGCAAGCTGGAGTGTCTGCGTGCAGGAGCCTCATCATCTCACGTCAGTGTGTCAGCATGGAAGTCCTTTTCTCCTCTGACTACCTCAGCTAGCTATGGTGTATATATATATACCCAAAGTGGTACCCCCGGATATACATCTTGCTGTGTCATGTCAGACTAGGATGATGTAAGGATTGACCCTTATACATAGTTAATATGCAGGAGATGGTAGGCTTGCTGTCTTGCTGTGATTTCAAGAATCCTCGTGCATAATGAATGAGGCTTAAGCTTTTCGGAGAAAACCCCATATCATCTTTGGACATTACCGTAACTAGGTAAAAGGTAAGTACTATGAACCGTTATGTAGTGAAATAGTCGGGGGAATATAGTTGAAAAGTTAGGTGACTAACTGAGCCTATATTGGGGTACCTATATGGAACATAACAAAGGTACAGTTGCTTTACCAAGGGTGTGTGAGGGTCCCATTTTAATAATTGGGGTAAATCAGAGCAGAGTGGAGTTTCACAAAGATTTTTTTCAAATCCGTGGACTCCACATATTGGCACTCCGCCAACTCTGCCCACCCTTAATTTTACTGGCTGTGTTTAGACTTAAGCTGGCTGTGTTTAGACTTAAGCAAGGGAAACAAAGAGAGGTGCTATATTTGTAGATGGTAGTGGAGGGATTAGAGTAGATGATTCTTTTCCTCATGGGGCCACGATTCAGACACTTTCACATCTGCAGGTAGACATATTCAGGAACATGTGCATGTATGCGTGCTCAGGCACACATATGCTGTTAGGATTCCCCACTTACCTGATTTCCTTCGAGTTCCCACGCCACAGGCAGTATTCTTGCTCTTCGGCTCCAGTCAGTCCTTGGTGGTTTCCAGGACAACTCCACGACTCCCTTCATTCCGTCTAGGAAATAACTCTGGCTTGCAACAAAGCAAGAAAAAGCAGCGCTCAGTCAAGTAAAGCATTTCTAATTAACAAAGCTTGCAGTGGAAGCGCGTCAAAGAGTAAACAGGTACTTTTCTGTTTTATTCCAAAGGCTGATAATTGACGACTTTTGCGCACGCAGAAGGAATGCTTCAAGGTTCATTAAATTATAGTTTCTTTGTATTTCAAGAGTGAGACAAATAAGACTTTTCAAATTAAAGTGAGACGGACTCATTTCCTACACAGAAATAAGTGGACATTTTCTGCTGAAACTTATTTTGTGTTGTATTACTTTTATTTTATGATATTTTTGAAGACAGGAAAAAGGTGTTTTTGTTAGTAAGTGTTTCATGGAACATTTGAATTTCAGTTATTGGTGTGTTATGCTGAAAAGGTGACAAGGTGTTCTTTTATTTCACTACAGAGAGCAGCATTATAAACATGTGTTTAAGAACGTCACTTTAAGCATGTGATGCATCTGATGATAAAAGGGAGACATTATCTCTGCTACATGTTGAGCAGCAAATGAAAGTGAAAGGTATACTCTTTATGTGCAATGTAAATCAGGATACTAGTGGATGTTTTCAACTAAGTAGGTTAATGAATGTTTATTGATCTTTATCGTTTGTACATAGATATCTTCACAGGAGAATTGCTGTGTTTACAGAGTGGTTAAGTTATTGCGATCAGCGCCACAGTCGTGCCAAGATCCGAATCCAACAGAGTGTTTTCTTTCTGTTCTTTTTTATTTTGTCCCAGTTTCCCCTTCCCCTGAAGATCTGTTCTTGTTAAGTTGTGTTATACATACGGTTTGACAGGCGTAGATTTTTGGGGGCGTAGAGAACAAGCATCTCATCACTCAAATCAAACATCCTGGATTTCATGTTAGTGGAGATGTGACACATGCATGCACACACACATGTACACACAAAAATTTACACATGCATAATTTATTCTCACTCATTCGCTTGAGGTCTTTGGTGGCTCAGGTTCTGGTCAGTAGCACAGACAATCTGTATAGCTGACACTTTCCTCCATTTCTTTCCTTTAATTCATCAGTCGCTCCCTCAGAATCAGAAGTTACCATCACCCATAAACAGTACCAGGCTGACCTCAAACAAAGTCATTCAATTGCAGCTGACCTGGTTGGTTCGTTGAGCAAAGACCACATCCTGACATCTCAAAGTTTTAAAAGTCGGGATAGGGTCAAGTGTAGAATTTCATTGGAACAAAGAATCATAAGATACCCTCACAGTCATTCCTCTGATCACACTTTAAAGTACTTTCAAGCACTCACTGTGTAAAATGTGGGCAATATGAATTACATGCTTCGAAGTGCATAGTTTAGCCAGATTTAATACCCAAATACGAATGTCAGGTTTGTGCTAATTATAACATTCGTTACAGGTACACAGATTACACACTAATATTAGATGTAATTGGTGATGTAAAACTGCATTGCCACTCCACTGGAGCAACCACCACATGTAAGTGATAACTCAGGAATATCCCAGAAAGTTCACTGAAAAAATACTGAATTTGTTGGATTAGAATACATAACTTTCAAACATCACATAATTCTTTAAAGGTGAGTAGTAAAATTCCTGAATACCATATTAAATTATAAAATGTTATAACTCTAGGTGCATTTTAACATTTTGCATGCTGATTTTGTTTAATACCGAGAGCCACTTTGTCTGTGGTGAGTGGTTTATTTAAACAAATCCAGTAGAACAATGTTCAGTTTTCTATTTTAGAGGTGAGTCAGCACAGTGACACTGTATAATGTAAATCAGAAAAAAGTTACATCACATCAGGTTGGAAGGTCTGTGCTCTGTATTGGATTACAGCTATAATAGTGATGCAATTCTTAAACAAACATGTCAAATTTAGACAAAGCCAGAAAAGGCAATTCTTGTGGACCTCGTAAATTGAGGCACTTAGAAGCATTATATCGCGTGCTTTTTTTTAGCAGAAGAATGTAATTATAACATTGATGCAATGGTGCCCACTAAAACTACAAGTGGCAGTCTTTCTGGAAAGAAAAGAACTTGGGAAAATGACAAATGGTTTGTGTAATGTGCAGGTTCTTTTTTGCGAAATACATATATTCACATAGTTATATAGATTATGTGAATACCTTTTGCAGGTAACTCGACAAAATATTCTCCTTGACAATATTTAAACAGAATACAATGATGCTGGATCAAGGCAGGAGACTGGTTCAAATGGAAAATGCCGCAGCAAAACACATTTACAACTCAAGGTACTCTCCCATGGGCTAAAATATGAAATGTCACATTAAGTAACATCTCAAGAAATGTGGATATTTAGTGTTAACCCAAATTGGAAAATTACACCAACGTAACTAAAGTTTCATGCATGCTGAAATCTAAGATGCAGTAAATTCTATACATTTGTAAGGATACAGGATACAGTGCAGCACTAAAGAACGTACTTGGATATGGACATGAATACTCTTTTATCTTCCTCATCCGAATCACATGATGTCAAACATTCTCAACGTCTCACTAAAAATCGTCTAATGTATCGAGGTAAATAATGTATTCAAATATACACACTCTGCATTGGTTTCAAAAAGCATGCATTTTTTCTTTTTTTTAAACATGAAGGACTGACAAACCAGACATATGAGCCATTGCATATGAATCAGAATGCCTGTATACACACTCTGCATTGGTTTCCAAAAGCATGCATTTTCTCTTTTTTTTAAACCTGAAGGACTTACAAACCAGACATATAAGCCATTGTGTATCAAGCAGAATGTCCGTTTGTTTAGCACACTGTTAAAATGTAAGTGTGTCCCACTCACCTACTGGTTTAAGCGAGAAAAAGATGTTACAGGTAACCATCCCTGATTGGAAGGCGTCCCCACTTACCACAACGCCAGTAGTCCACGCTCCGATGCTCTACAGGCGCTGAAGACTCGAGCGTCGTGTGAAGTACCAGGCTGAGACCCGAAAGTCAGGGGAAGTCCCTCACCGATCCCTGGATGGAAGTGGGCAGCAACCTGGCTAATTGATTACAGCGGGCAAGGGAAAAAGATTTTCTGTTCCCAGAGGTGACTCCCAACTCAGGAAGTGCAACAGAAAGCCATCCGTTTTGGTTGACCGCAGCTGTCCCGCCAAGCATATTGCTCACTCTACACCACTGCACCACCGCTGCGGCAGTACAATGGCAGCCAACTTGTAATGGGGCAGTTGGACAGCAGGTGCGGAGGTAACTGGACTGCCATCGTTGTGCCCCCATGAGTCTGGCAGTCCGCAGACCGCAAGACTGGTAATTTGGCCCTAAGTGTCTGAGGTCTCCTCACACTGCCATCTTTTGCTTTCCTTTCCAATTTAGTACCTTTGCTTAATTTTTTGTTATTACTTCTCATAAGTAACTGTACTTGCCCTGCTGCATAACCATTCTTTTTAATGTGAACCCTTAACTACAGTTAAAATGAAGGGGTAGATTTATTAACATTTTGCACAGCTGTTCCTCTGGCGAAACATACACACAACATGTAATGGTGATTTCATATTCATTATAAAAGCCCTCAACTATGTCTCTTTACTCTATTCCTCTCCCAGGTCTTTTATCCTAACTAATGGTCTTGTATCCCCTTCTGTTCCTCTTCAGCGAGGAATTCGGCAAGGTTGTCCATTATCTCAACGTTTATGTATCCTTTCCCTAGAGCCTTTCTTAATAAAAATTTGGTTAAACACAAACATCACAGGTTTCTCCTATGGAATTAACCAGTTCAAAATCTCAGCATACGCAGATGGCATTTTAGAATTTATTTCAAACCCGCAATCCTCCCAACCAACATTTTTATCAGAGGTGACTGACTTTGCTCTGGTTTCAAGTTATAAACTCAATGCCGACGAATGTGAGATCCTCCCACTGAACAAACTCTGTTTTCATGCTGATTTCTTATCTTCTTCCTTCCATTAGAACCCAGTTAGAATTCTTGGAATTTGGTGTACTCCATTTATTAAAGATACTGTTGCTTTAAACCTAAATGAGCTTCAAATATCTTTGACTACTTCCACATCACGTTGGCATCCCTTATTTTGATCCTGGTGGGGCAGACTAGACTTTATAAAAATGATGCTTGTTCCAGTGATATTGTTCTATCTATCCTATATTCCCATTAATATTACTAAATCTTTCTATAAATCTATATATAATATTCTATCAAAATGTTCATGGTATAATAAAAGACCTAGGATGTCTCTCTGCAAACTTAAAAAGCCTAAACACATGGGTGGTGTTAATTTTCCTGATTTTTATTCTTACCATAATTCATTTTTTCTTAAACATTCCTCTTTCTTATTGTCTGAAAGTGGAACTGATTCTAACGTTTACCCATTGTGGGTAGACATTGAAAGAGCCTTTTTTCATCCCTTTTCATACGAAGAATATATTTCTCTTTCCCATGTACCCTAATGGTTATCGCTCTCTATTCTTGAAAATGCTCGTAAACTTTTCCAACCACTTTTCTCTTCTGATCTAGATGAGCGTACACAATTTTTTAATTCCTCAACTTGGTATAATAAACATATTAAACTTAGACATAAGTATATTTTCTGGAAAGATTGGTTAACTTACGGCATCAAATGGAATCATCAACTTTTTCATGATGGTATCTGTTACCATTCTCAGTATTGCAATCCCATTTTCCCTTCCAGCTTCGTATCATTCTAAGTATATATCTTTAATAGCAGCTGCCCAAGCTTTTTATAATTCTTTAATCTCCTCTCATGCCCTTACCCCCTTAACTCCTTTTACCACATCATTTTTAAGTAATTCTCCTTCTGCTTCTCTAATATACAAAAAGTTGATGGATATTCCTTTTTCTCATGACAAATCTAACGTGGATCGCAGTTGGGAATCTGATTTGGGCGACTCTTTCTCTATTCCCATGCGGAATAAAATCTGGACTAAAATAAGGAAGTCCTCTAGAGCAACAAACACTACTCAGATTCAGAAGATCTTTATTCGGTTATTTGCAAAAAACAACCATAAAAGCACAATTTAATAAATATCATAAAAACTACATGATTAAAAACCACATTGTCCCCAGGTATAAAACACAATTAATCTGTTAAAAGATATATACAACAGTGTCAGGCGTTAACCATCCATGCTGATTCTAAATTTTAGGGCTAATTTTAAAAAACTAATTAAAAATAAAGTGCATTCATTATTTAGCAGCTGTAGGTAACGGAGGGCGGGTTTAACCCGGATAAAGTTCAGTCTTTTGAGAAGAGGCTTGAGGTAAACCCTCCGAGGAATATCATAAAAAGGGCAAAAAAATAAAAAGTGCACCGAATCCTGCGGAGACACTCAGTCGCAGCCGCAGGAAGGTAGCACTTGGCCTTGGTGGCTGCCTCTTTGAACAGCTAGCAGTAAATGAAAGAGGTCCAGCCGGAACCTAATTAACAAGAAACGGTCATAGCTCGACATTGACCAAGTCAAGTAAGGTTCCATGCTTAGTGTGGTCTGTAGGACAACATAATTTCTATTACTGCTTTTCTTTAGTTCCACCTCCTCCCGCTGAAAAAGCTGCAAAAGAGAAAAGGTGTTTTTCACAGACTCTACGTCAGTTACAGTGATGGAGTGGGGGTTTGAGAAGAGTTCAGAACGCCCCAGTGCAGTGAAACATTTTTTCAAATATTTCAGCCACAGGATTTTTAACATATTATCTCATGTCAGTGCTTCTCTCAGGAGCTGGTGGTTTAGCGGGAAGTACTTATTTAGCCAGCACTTCAGCCAGAATGTTAAAGGCCGAAGTGCAATGATGTCACCTAAATAAGGGGAACCCAGCTCCTCGTGCACTATGAAATTTGTAGTTCCTCTCGGGACCCCCAGGAGCTGTTTTATGAAATTGTTTTCTACTACCACCAAGTCCTTAACAGTTGTGTGCCCCCATAGCTCACTTCCATAACAGCCTATTGCCACACTCTTGGCCTGGTATACTTTTAACAGAGCGGCAATTGGCCGTTTCCCCATTTTCCTCGCAAAGTTAAAAATTGCCGCATTTGCCCATGTTATCTCCCCTTTTTTCTTCTGTACAGCTGGGCCCCATTTCAGTTGGTTATCGAACAGGACCCCCAGGTATGAAAACGTTTTTGTCGTGGGAATCTTCTCCCCATTTACATAGAATGGTAACTCCTTGTTATGTGCTGTACCTACATTCATGACAAAAGATTTTGAATTATTAATGGAGAGATCCCGGGTTTTCATAAAGGTAAAAAAGGTGTCAAGCAGAAATTGAAGCCCTTTTGCGGTCCTTGCCAGCAAAACGGCATCGTCTGCGTAAAGTAAGACGGGTAGCCCTTCACGTCCGACATAGGGATAATCAGCACATGTTTGTAAAATAGTGTTTTCCAGGTTATTAATATATAAATTAAAAAGAAATGGGGCCAGGATACAGCCCTATCTTACGCCCCGGTGTACTCCGAATCCCCTGGTCACCTTCAGGTCCTGGGTGTATCGCACATTAGCTCGGGTGTCCTGGTGTAAATCCGCCAAGAAGTTGACCAGGGTCTGCTCCACCCCCATATTTCTCATGGCTTCCCATAGTTTGGCCCTGTTGACACATTCGAAGGCTGACGAGAGGTCCATGAAAGCCATATGGACGGTGCCCTGACGTGCCAACGTGTATTTCCCCAAAACCATGTATAAGTTGATGCACTGAGAGATGGTAGAATGGCCTGGTCTAAAGCCATACTGGATTGGGGAAATTATATTATTTTCGCCAGCCCAGGTTGTTAACCTGTTTAGGATTACACCACCTACTACTTTTACGACCGAGTCGATCCAGGATATTGGCCTGTAGCAGGATGTGCTGTTACGGTCCCCTTTTTTGAAGACGGGGACTATTGTGGACAACCCCCAGGACTTTGGGCATCCATAGTCAGCGGCTGCATTAAATACAGCAGAGAGAACGGGTGCCCACAGTGATGTCCTTGATTTAAAGAGGTCCGGGGGCAGAACATCGGGCCCGGGTGCTTTCTTACTGGTTAGGCCCATGATGCCCTTCTCCACCTCACAAATGGTGAAGCGCAGGGGGGTTAGTCCCTGAGTCACCTATGTCATATATAGGCTGGGCTATATCACTATTAAAGATGCAACTAAAATGGGAAACCCAATCATCTTCAGATATGTTAGTACCTAAAGGGGAATACCTGGGGATTCAAACAGGGGTTTGTTTATGATACCCCAAAATTTAGTACTGTTACCAAGTGTTGCAGGGTCTAGCAGGTTTTCCCAAATGGACGCTTTTACTTCTGCTTTGCGTTTAACCAAAGCCCTTTTGTAGGCAAGCCGAGCTGCCCTAATGTTTACCGGGTACCTTGGTCTAGCTTTTAGGGCTGACTTTAGATCACGGCTTGCCTTAGAGCAAGCATGATCAAACCACTTTGGCACATTACAAATCCGACCTGTAAAGGATACTGTTAACATTTCCCCGACTTTAATGACTATGCTATTAAAGGCTGATAGAATTTCCTGTGCTGATGGTACGGGAGAAACGCAGGTGCATAACTCAATATTACATGTCATGTTAATCTTTTCATAAAGTTGGGCCGAGTTCACCATTGCCCACTTTAAACGTCTATTACCGTCCGTGCATTTTAGAACTCCACTGTCTGGCCTTTCTTCTTGTACATTGAGGAATGTACCTCCTAAGTAAATACAAACAGGATTATGTTCACTTAATGAGTTCTCTAGAATTTTGAAGTCAGATATATAGGAACTAAGGTTGCTAGTGTAAAGTATGTGGTCGATGTAAGAACCCCCCGCACAACCTTTAAAGGTAGGGGTTTCATGGAGAATGTGATCATCCACCTGGGACCAAAATCATCCATAAAGGCATTCAACAAATTGCCACGAAGGGTATGATCGAAGTGAAAGCCTTCAAGTCTGTTACAACCCAATAAGCCTATTGGTGTAGTTGCTGGGTTCCCACAGGGGTGTGCATTTAAATCTCCACCAATGACAACATGATATGGGAGTCTCTCCATATTGTCCCTAAGAAAACGATCTAAATCCACGATCTTACAACCCTCTTTAAGGTTAACAGCGTTATAAAAGTTAATCAGTGCTAGTGACTCTTTCCCCCTTTTGATCGTCTATATTTGAAAGTAATTATCACTAGAGGGAAATCTTTTAACAGAGCATGTTAGTGCTAGATCAATATACACAACAAGACCCCCTTTAGCTCTGCCACTCCTTGAGGGCTCTAGAGCAACAAACACTACTCAAAATGTATTTTTATTTATAATGAACTCCTAATCACTTCAGCTAAATTAGATACGATTGATCCTGGCATCCCTTCTACCTGTTGGTCATGTAAGACTCCATTAACAGACCTGAAACATATGCTTTTTGAATGCCCAGCCATTCATACATTTTGGACCCAGATCTGGCGACATGATAACTGTTTACAACTTTGTGCTTTTTCTTCTTGTTTCTGGCACTATTATTGTTTTTTTGTCAACAACCACAGACCCAAAGCATCAGTGGGGTGGAGATGCATCCCTGTGCGCTGATGAAATTGCAAAGAAGTGTTTGGGCAATGAAACATGTCGGCCGTTCAAGCTAAACATGGTCTAAACATGCTGTCTCTATTAATAGAGTATGGACATTATCGAAATAAAGTATGTGTGGAATAGTTGTTCACAATTCACTTTTAATCAGGATATTCATTCACCTTTGTTTACACTACGGTCTTAAGACATATGACAGATGACATGAGGATCTACATGTTATTATTTTTTGTCAACTTCCTAAAGATTAGGTTGCACGTTTTTCTTTACTGTCAAGAAAGTTGCCAATTATGACAAAATGAGCAAACTGGTGAGTACCAACCAGTAGCTCTGTGGATGGTGCTTACGTGAGGCACTTTCCGACTTTTCTCAAATTTTTTCATTGGTGGGTGTGAGAGTAGTTGTAGATGGTTCATAATATTTTTCGAATGAGGAACACTTAGAGGTAGGCATGACTTGACAATGCAGCATAGCCATACCTAGGAGTATAATATCAATTTCAGAGAAGCTAATAAGATCACACTGTGTCCTGGTTATTTTTGTATGAATTCTATGAGTGGAGGGCTACCAGGTTATAATCCATCTTATGCTCCTTATTTTCCAATCTATATACTAACCCTGTCAATCGAGAGTCAAGTGGGAGCAAATACAGATAAAACATTGGAATATGGTTATGAAAATTCAATTGGAATCAGTACAAAAATACAGAAATCCTTGATTTTTCTAACCTGAATCTAGAGCAGGGGGTCCTCAATCTGTTGGGCGCGACCCCCAGGGGGGGGCGTGAAGTTGTGGAAAGGGGGTTGCGCATTCCCGTCGTCCCTTCTGCCTGGATCCGGAATCCAAAACGTTTACTCTTCGTTTTGGATTCCGAACAGTGCATCTCAAGGAGCTCTCTGATTGGAGGACATTGACGACTGTCCTCCAATCAGAGAAACTACGGGATGCACACCAGAAAATGCCGGGAACTACTGGGGCCATAAATATGCACCTGTGGCGTGTGTTGTACCTGCTGCCTTGCACTCCTGCTCCTTTGCCTGGACTTCCTCATTTTTTTAAAGTAATTAAGCTTTACGTTTGAATGACATGCATTTTGGCGTAGCAGGAATATAGAGAGAAATATGCTCATTTTTGACTCACCAGCTTGGCACGTTATTTGACCTGCTCTCAAAAAAGAACCACTTTTAACGTGGGACAATATTAAAAGCAATTTGAAGAGGAAGTCACTGGCAATATTGCATAATTTATGTCTGAGCCCCTGTGTTCAGTCACTAAAAATTAATGACATTTCTGTAAATGAATCAGATGTGTCCAGGGGTCGCGAGGGCGTTACCGGGCCGTGGTCTGTGTACTTCATCATTCAGCCTCAAACGGTGGTCCACACAGGCGGAATTTAAGATCTTTGAAATAACACTCGCGTTAAAATTGACTTATTTTAATCTTTATTAATGTTATATGTAATCTTTCTCCCCAATTAGGAGAAGTAGGATTACAATGCTGCAGTGACCCAGATTTATCATGCGGGTTAAAGATTGAAAGCCTATGGGCGTCGGGGTGAATCGAACTTTCAGTCCTCAAATCCATATTAAAGGAGGAACTTTCAGCGTGGTTAAAATGGCAGGGTTGTTTGGTTATTTAAATCCAGGCCACATACATTTGTATATGGCAACAATACCAGTTAACAAATCATCTTGAGAAAATTAACTATGTTGCATCAGCTGTCAAATTGGTCATTTCCTAAGGACATTAACTCTTGTGTTCGAGTGCACTCCCCATTGGTTTTTCTGGTATAAAAACGTGCACACCTTTTTCCTTCGCATCACAGCATCTTCATTTTGCAGATGGCACATCTGATCAGCTAAACGGCAGGTAAGTATGACCCGGAGAGTCCGATGAGAAACAGCATGGCTGCACTGTCATTCACTGATGGTTGTAAGAGGAACAGAAGGAAGTATTGTTGTTTCCTTAATTATCTAATATTCTCCGACAGTACAGTGAATTACCCGACTACACGTTAGAGTCCTTTATGATGCCTTAAGTGCCACAAAAAGTGCTCAGGCCAGTCCTCTTTAGGCCAATCTCAACAAGAATTGGCATAGCCAATAGGTCTCACTTTTGGGACCTTATAAGTATTTAGTTATGCAGCACAATATTCTTTGTGCAACATCAACTGTTGCATAGCTAAACACATAAGGTCCCAAAGGCGAGACCTATTGGCCATGCCAATGCTTGTTTGACTATAATGTGAGGTTGCCAAATTTAATCTCAACATTTACCTTCTACATTCATATAACTTTCCTTCTCAGCGAATGTTTATTTTCAATCTTAGCACAATTATTTCACTTTTTTTCCATGACCTTTAACCCGTTGGCTGCTGCTGTTGGCCAACGGTCGTCGCGAGCACTACCTCGGTAGTGCTGCGCACGCCCGTTGGCCGACGCGGCCCCACCCGTTTCTTAGAACATTCCGCACTGGCGCGGAACATTCAGAGCAGCCAGCGGGTTAATTGTGGCCCAGTTATTGCATTTTTGTATATTGGTCTGGGGATACTTTGATGGCATATTACTATTTCTTTGCACGTCAAACTTGTTACTGATAATAATACTATTACCCCTAAAGCATCTATTCCTATTCCTCCAACTGCTCTGACTGCTACACCTAATTTCACTACTGCCAGTGCTACAACAGCTACTAGTCCTACTAGAAATCATATCAGAGGGGCTCAGCTACACACTTTTGGATATTTTTTCAGGAAAAAATCATTTCAGATTGCCAACATATATAGGAAATTTTGGCAATTCCTACTAACCTTGTAGTCTCCTTCAAAAACAAATGTATTAACTTTGACCTCCTGTGCACCATGCTAGGCCCTAAACACGATGTAAGTAACAATGTTGAAAATGGGTTCTGCCTTAGTATGCAGAGGTGAATGGCATCTGTTTACCTGCCTTTGTTCTGTAAATGGTGGCACTGTCACATGATTACAAATTCCTCGACATGCATCTCACTGGAAAATGAGCAGTTCCAAGTTCTCGAAAAAAAATTCAGGTTGGAAATTTTGACAGGGGGGTCTCGGCATCCAAAATTTTGAGGACCTCTGATCTAGAGTATCGACAACAGAAATATGTGCTCGAATGGTCATAGACTTTTCATTTCACAAGGTGAATACAAAGGGTACCCTTAAGCTGTATAACGATAAACTTTTTCTTGTTTTAAAATTGCTAAAAGACCCCACACGAGTGTTTTTAAGTTCAACTGGTATACACGTTATGTTATGTTGTGGCAGTTTACGTTGTTGTCTTTTTGTCTGATCTCAGATTTTCTGTGCTCCAGTTAAATATTTAATCAGGTGCACAGGCCGATCTTCCTTAATGATTCCATACAAATGGTAAGACTTTAAATCAAGCAATTCCTTAATAGAACACTGAATGAGAGCTCTAAGGCCTTTTTTAGGAGAGGTCACTTAATTTCGATGGGGTCATTAACATCAGAATGATGAGATCTGCAGGAACACCTTAAAACTGTTTTTTTTCAACTAGAGTTTTTCAGCACATAACTTTGCTGCAATGTCCTGGTGAAAGTCTACCAATGAGCAATTAATGTAGGAATTTGATTGGAATTAACAATTGCCCTGGCGATCCTTTATTTTTCACCGTAACCTAATAAATTCATCAATGATCCCAGTTAACACTGCTTCACTGGTGTTCACTATGCCCTTGGTATAGGTAACTCCAGGGGCATTGGGCAAACTTAAAAGGCCCAAATCCGTGCACTCATGGGGGCATATTTATAAAGTCCTTTCGCCACCACAACATCACTTCTAGTGATGTTGTGCTGGTGATAGGAGCTTCACCTTATTTACAAGGCAGTGTTCAGCCACTTAATGTGGCTTAACATTGTCTTGTAAATAAGGCACCCATTCAAGCTGTACTTAGCATGAAATGAGAGGGCAATAAGTTTTGCTGACGCCTATTTACAAGGGCAGTGCCAAAATTAAGACCAGGGAAAACCTGGTCTTAAACAGGTACTTCGAGGAGAAATGCTTATTTCTTCCTCTTTTTTGCTGTTTCCATGTGTAAATGTAAATGTAAACTTATTTTGCTCAATAAATCACTGTGATGTAGGTAGGTGGATGGGAAAATGCTGCCTTCAGGATTCCCATCTGGTGGGCAGCTGTCGGGTTAGGCTTAACACCCACAGGTTAAATGGTGCATACGCCCAGGCCTCAGCCGGGCCTCTCTGAGCCTCTTCATTAATTAAATGGTGTGTGGACTCCAGTCGGGCCTCTGAGGCTCTTTATTAATTAAATAGTGGGTACGCAGCATGCAGTCGTCTCCACGTCTGCGCAGTCTTCAGGGTGGGGCCGGTTACCAATGCCATTGAATTTGTCATGCGCATTGCGAAGCGGAATTAAAAGTGTCCGTGTCTGTGTGGTGAGGCATCCCAGGACCCAGTCATGCCAGAGACTGAGAAGGACCGTCAGTCACCGGCCATAATTTAAATTATTACTAGCCCCTGCCTGGCTAGCCTTGCCCTGCCCTGTCTTTTGCTGCCAGCTTGTACCTGCCTCTGAAGCTGCAGGCCAGACCTCAGCCCTCAGGTGAGTCTCAGGTTGTCTGAGGCTGGAGTGGTCCGTGGGTGGTGGCGAGGATGGAGTCTCAGTGGGTGGGGTGGTAATCAGAGGAGTCTTCTTACATTCAATAAATCGCTGTGGTGTAGGTAGGTGGATGGGAAAATGCTTCAGGATTCCCATCTGGTGGGCAGCTGTCGGGTTAGGCTTAACACCCACAGGTAAAATTATGTGCACGCCCGGACCCCAGCCGGGCCTCTCTGAGCCTCTTCAATAATTAAATGCAGGGTGCGCGGCGGGCAGTTGTCTTGTCAACAACCACCACCAACCACGCTCCTAGATTTTAAAGTTTGAAAACAGGAATATTGTCACAAAGTAGGACACTGTCCAACTTAAAGTTAAACAGTAATGCAATAGAGCAGATTATGGGCAGGAGAGGCTGCGATCTGCAGATAACAAGCACATGATAGGACTAGGATTGCACTCGAGGGGCTAGGCTTGTGACACTTTAAAAAGGGATGTTTGAAGACATTTCATTTGTCTTTTATTTGCATTTCACATTCCTATTTTTAGCCCCTTCCTTTAGCAACTTTAGATACAAAAGTGCAAACAACTTTTTATTACAATTGTGTTATTTGGTCTTGGCACATTACTACAGTGCTCTGAAACCATATGCATAGAGCTCAAAGCGCACTGTAAACCGGTTCATATTAGTTGTGTGTGTGGTTGCTAGAAGTGTGTTAGTGGTGGTGTCGTCAACAGACGCAGAGATTGTGACTGTGGGACCCTCACACCCAGTAGTTAGGCCTGGTTTGTGGGCCCAGTTGCTAACAGTTCCTTTCGTTGCTACATGTAGGCGCCACATCTGTGGATGTTAGTGATCACACGAGGGGTGCTCCTATCTCACCTCACAGACGTGAGGCTAAATCAACATCTGTAGCATGTGTTAGTGTCTCACGTGCTGTGTCCATACACTCCTGTGTGCTCCTTTCCTTGAACACAGTGCCTCCACTGAACCACACTGTGTTGGCATCTATGTGTCTATTCAGTGCTTGACACACGGGGACGCAGTTGCTGAAGATTACAGTACCACTTGTCAAACGTGTCAGTGATAGACAACTGACCACATGATAGGATCCAACATACATCAACAACAGTCACACATGGCAATCTGAAACCTTGGCAGCTATGCCCCCAACAGCCCCTGTTTTCCAGCCTCCAGGGGCACCATCAGCTCTGTAGCACACACAAGCAGCATTACACTCTCTCACCGGCGTTGGTTGCACCAGTGAGTTGCCTCATAACAGTCCTACCTCATAAATATAAAAGGTGCGTGCCGTGTGCGGTGGGTGAAGGTGACCTGAGCTTCCAGGCCCAGAAGCAAGGGGGTTGAAGGCAACTGCCTCGAGGCCAGAGACCATGTGCATATTTACATACCTTTGTAAACTGGTTACAGAGGCTTAGATTTTCCTGGTTACCGTACCCCCTGGAGGGGGGCCTATTCCTTACATTTGAAATTTACATTTACTGCTATATTGTGAGAAGGCATTTCATGAAAAAGAATATAAAGTAGGGATGCCAAGAGAAACATGCCAGCCATGTGTTGTTTAAGGACACTGAAAGACCTCATCTTGACACCAAATAGGGTTATAAATAAAAATGTATGTATTCATTTTTAATGTTACTTTTCTATTTCAAAATATACCATTATCATTTAATGAAGTTGGATTGAAGAAAATCCAGGCAAAAATAAATTATTTTATATGGGCTTCTAAAGGAATTAGAATTTCGTACAAAAAGCTAAGGCGTAAAAAGAACAAGGGAGGCTTATATACGCCGGATTTGACATATTATGCATGGGTCTTCTTATTAAAAGCAGGAAAATGCTTACCAAATAACTCCAATATAGGAAAAATGTTCAAGACAATGCTGCAAGACATAAAAGGAGGGATAAAGCTTTTTTTATATACATTTGGAGATCCACGTTTTTTCAAGAAGGTGCATCTAAAGATTTTAAAAGACCTTGCCAATCCATGGTATAAAATCAGGAAACTTCTGAAGATCAATTATTACAGTGCAATGGCTCCTATATGGGACACACCAGGGTCTCCTGAATGGACTAAAGATCTATTAGCGGCACTACTAAAAGCAGTGGGCTTAAACGTGTGGGCCCAACTTATTCCGGAAGGTAGTGTACTATCTTGGCAAGATGTCAAGGAAATAACGAATAACCAACTTTCAAAATGTAAATATATACAAATAAAAAGCTGGGCCCAGTCAATCAGCATTACTGTTGGCCGTACAAATGATTTGGATTCAACCCTAAGAAAGAATCAACGGAACAAGAAAGAAGTGGCAAAAATCTATTGGCTTCTGATTGAATTGGTGGATGATCGATTGATGGATCAGCACATTTTCCTTCCAACACAACTGTGGGGAGAATGCTTGTCGGGATCCAGCACAGAAACGTTATGGCAAGTGTCTTATGATTTACTATATTCCACAGTACATGTTGACAATTTAAGAAGAAACCATCTCTTCTCTCTTCACAGAGTGTATTGGTCTGCCTACAAGCTTTCCAAGTTTGCGAAGGAAGCGGTTCCCTGTTGTCCAAAGTGCCAGCAGGATAAAGCAGATTATGAGCACAAGTTTATAAGTTGCCTAGTGTTAAATCATTTCTGGAGCTCAGTCGCTAGAGGTATGACAGAAATATTTGGTTTTGATATAGAGGTGAGCATTTCTTTGGTATTTTTTGGTTTACTTTCAAACTATGAGATATTAGCATTAGATAAAAATGAGTTGTGTCTATACCTTATTATATTAGCATGGAGAGAAATTTGTAAATGCTGGATTAAATCTATACCCCCTACCGTTTTAGAATGGATACATTCCATCAAATATGTACTTACATTGGACACAGGTCTAATGACAAATAAAAGCGAAAAAAAGAAAGAGTTTTGGTTACCATGTAAGACTCGGCTGGATAATTTATAACATATAAGAGAATTATGTCCAGTGATTAAGCCTCTACATAGAAATACTTCACTACTCGGGTTAGTCCTGAAGGACATCCAGTTAGTAGAGTAGGACAGACCGAAATCGAGTAACTCTGTATAAAGTGCTTCCATTCAAAACCAGAGTGTTTACAGTGGTGCCAACCAGTTGGGGGGCTGCAGTTGACATCAAACTACCTCTGGAACTATTTAATGACGTATGAGGACTACAAAAACTAAATTCATAATTCAGGCAGCCCTAAAAGTGTTTTCTATTTATATTTGCTGTTCAAAGTATGCAGAGATAAGTGCTGAAAATACGGCTTTAGGGGCCAGATGTAGGTAAATCTCATTTACCAATTCTTAAATACCGAATTTTACCGATTCGGTATTCATGAATCGGTAAATGAGATGTAGATAAAAAATCGTTATTTTTTACCGATTCGGTAAAATTCGGAATTGGACTTTCGGAATTTACCGAATCGGTATTTACCGAATCGGTATTTACCGAATCGGTATTTCCCATTCATTCCTATGGGCCAAAAGGCCCATAGGAATGAATGGGAAATACCGAATCGGTAAATACCGAATCGGTAAATACCGATTCGGTAAATTCCGAATCGGAAAGCGAGCAAAAGTGAAACTTAAGAAAACAGCCAATCAGGTGCTACCACCCTCCCTACCAGGAAGTGGCTACCCAGGCAGCTGCAACTAATTAGAAGGTTTTGGAGAGGCAGTCAGAGCTGAGAAGAGTCACAGAGCAGCAGGGAGAGTTTTTTTGAAACTTTACCAACTGAAAAATGGCAAGCAGCAGTGAAAGCCAGAAGGCAGAAAGAAAGAGGAAAATAAAGTTCAGCAGCATGGAGCTGCAGATACTTGTGGAGGAGTTAGTGAGGGTGCACAACAAACTTTTCGGCAGGCACTCCCTCACTGTTCCCGAGTCTGCCAAATGAAAAATCTGGCTGGCAATTGTTGAAAAAGTGAATGCTGTGGGAGTCACAACCAGGAATACTGAGGATCTCAAAAAAAGAGTCTATGACCTCAGGAGCCTCACCAGAGCTGCAACAAAAAAAGGTAAGACGCATGCGCTGCATTACACCCCATACCAACCTGCTTCCCTTTACCCTTTGTGGACAAGCAAACCCCAGTCCAGTACTGCTATCACTATACAGGAGCGATGCATTATGGGAAATGTAGTCTGCAAATGTAAGACCATGTGTAACAGCGCAGACATCAGCAAGTTAGTGAAATGAATGCAGATAAATGAAAGTGAAATGTGTAAAGCATTTATTGTAGTGACTGTGACACAGTAGCACTCAGTTGATATATGCTTATTTATACCTAGGGACCAAATCAGGCAGTCGACCCACTGACACAGAAGGGACTGCACCAGCGAGGGAGGAGAGTGAGGAAGCAGGTCCAAGCCAAGTGCAAGCCTCGCAGGAGGAAGGTGACACGACTGGCATCTCCCATGAAGATGACACTGTACAGACCCCAGAGTTGCTGCACTCCCCACAGCTTTCCCAATCCCCTCCCTTGGTATTCTCACCAGAAACTTCACCATCACTGCTCCAGTCCACTCCTGCAACCCCACCAGCCAGGAGGCGTGTCGTGGCCCCACTACCATTAATGGAGGCAGCAGTGGGTGAGGGGGAGGCTCAAGTCACCGTAGATGTGAGTTCAGCAGCACTGCAGTCCACAAATGAGACCGTCACTGCTCGCAGAAGACAACGCAGACCCAGCAGTGCAGGTGGACGTGGTGAGGGCACTGTGTTCCGTGGGCTGGAGGGGAGCATGCTGCGCATTCAAAGGATGCAGGGCAAATCCATCCAAGACTGCCAACGCCAACTCAGAGCCCTGAATGTGCAAATAGAAGACATGGGGAAGGGCATGAGAGACATTGTTGAGGCAAATAAAGAGGTTGCAAAAACAAATACGGACATTGCAGCAGGGATGCAGCAGATTAGCAACTCAATTACGCAGCTATGCTCCAAACTTGTCAGTCTGTCACACACAAGGGGCAGGGATGCCCGTACCCACAATAGGACCATCAATCGCTTGGCCACTGTCACATCCCTGCTATGCAGGAGGGGCATAAATATGCAGGAGGCTTTGACACAGAATACAGCTGAGGTCACCAGGGGCATGGCCAGAATGACGAGTGCACTAGAGGCAATGTTGATTTCCCACCCAGCACAGAATCCTGCCCTGGACGTGGCAGAGGCTGATGACACTAGTAGCCGGAGCAGCATAGCAAGCACTAATGTGGAGGCACGGAGGAGTACCAGGCGCCAAGCTGAGGCTGCAGGGCACGCAGAACAAAGCGAACAACATCCTAGTGGTTCAGGGAAGCGCAGGCGCAAGTGACATTACCGGTCATGGGTGAAGTAACCCGGGACATACAGTCCCCATGTGTCTAATGTTTATTTTGTTGCACTTAAGTGCTTGGGCGTTGTGGCACCATTAAAATACGTTGGGCCCATGCACAACCTGTCTATGTCTCATTACTTACTCAGAAATAGTTGCGTGTAATCTCACGTCTGTATCTGCCATCACTTGGTGTTGACACTCCAGCAGGTTGTGTTTCAGGCACAGCAATCTCGTCGTCATGATCCTCAAAGTCTGACAACTCCACCTCAGTGCCCTTCTTCACAGCAAGGTTGTGCAACATAGCACAGGCAGCAATGATTTTACAGCAGGTGATGGGGGTATACTGCCGGGCACCTCTACTCTTGTGCAGGCACCTGAACCTGCTCTTCCATATACCAAAGGTACGCTCCACAACATTTCTTGTGCTCTTGTGGGCCCTGTTATATCTCCTTTGGCTGGGTGTTGAGGGGTTGAGGTAGGGGGTGAGTATGAAAGAGCGGAGGGCATATGCACTGTCTCCTAAAAGGAAATGGGAATACATTACTCACATGCATACATGTACTTCTTACTGCAGTAGGTGTTAATGGGGTCGCACACTGTGTCTTACCTAGGAGGTATCCTCACCAAATTCCCCTGCTGTCAGCCGTGCATAGATACCGCTGTTTTGAAATATGAAGGAGTCGTGGGTACTCCCAGGAAATTTTGCCACAAGGTCAGTGATGGCGCACTTGGCATTGCAGATCACCTGCACATTGATGGTGTGGGTGGACTTTCTATTGCGATATATTTATTCGGTGGCAGCAGGGGGACAAAAGGGAATGTGGGTGCCATCAATGCAGCCAATGATATTGGGAAAATGCGCCATCAGATAAAAGTCAGTTTTTGTTTGGAGCAGTTCAGCATGGGTTGCAGGGAAAGATATATAATGGTCCATCCTCTGTAACATGGCGTCAAGGAATTTGTGAAAAAAGCGTGACAGGCTGCTCTGGGTCACCCCACCTACCGCAGCAACCACACTCTGGTAGCTCCCAGACGCAAGCAGGTGTAGGCTGCACAGCACCTGCACGTGGGTTGGAATGGCATGCACCCTTGGGGTAGTGTGCTCCAACAGTGGGTGGAGGTCCCTGATGAGGTCCAAGATGGTGTCTGGGGCCAACCTGTACCTCTGGAGAATCTCTGGCTCTGTGAGCATGAACAAGGTGATCTTCTGTCTGTAGACCTGCTCCTGTCTCTGCCATTCCCTCTCTCCTTCCTCTCGTAGCCGTAGCCGTCTCGCAATGACATAAAATGCCGCCATTGTGAAAAAAGTATTGCATTTTGGGTCCCTTTTTATAGGCTGCACCTGGTTACCACCTGATTTCAATCCATGGTAAATACAGACTCTTAAATACCGAATTTCAAGCAAAATCGGTATTTAAGAGCATGCCTACATCTCAATATTCAATTTTACCACTTCTTATTTACCGATTCGGTATATTTACCGATTCGGTAAATTTACCGATTCGCAAACCGTTGCGATTCGGTAAAATTACAGATTCGGAATGTTTATCGATTCGGTAACTTTACCGATTCGGTAAATTTACCGAATCGGATGATTTTCTGTCCCCTACATCCCGAATGCTCAATACCGGTCGGAAACGGCTGAAAATCGGTATTTTCGGCCGATTCCGACCGGTAAAGGGCTAACTACATCTGGCCCTTGCTGACTGCATAATTTTGTCCTGTATGGGGCATCAAAATAATCAGCTGGCAACCCTAATCATAAGGCTGGAAGTTTTATTGCAGGATCAGCACATTATTTTCTACACCCTCGATCCTTATTAATACCGGAACAACAATAGTTTAACTTATACCTGAAACCCTACGCCGCCGTCAATAACATGCTGAGTGTCCGGGAATGCATCTTGCATTCAGACAACTCACTCTTAATTCTTGCCCTTCACTTTTACGCTCACCCTGCACTCATAGCAATCACAATGCACTCACACTGACCACCATGCACTCACACCATTCACCCTCTCACCCTGCACTCAAAGTCATCACTCTGCACTCGCAATGTACTTGCAATGTTCACCTTGTACCTCACCCTGCAGTCACACAAGCACACTATTCACCCTGCACTCATGTCACACTTCACTCACCTGCCCCCTCACTGCTCAATCTGCAATCTCACTCAAATAAGCCCATCACTAACCATGCATTATTTTGTCCTACTCTTCACTTACATATGGTCACCTCACTCACCCTGCAGTCTCTCCTCTTACCCTCATCTCACACTTTTGCATCACTCACTGTGCAGTCTTTAATCTATGCCTACTCAGGACCATTAACTTTAAACAGTAGGCACAGTATTTTCAGAATGAACGACTGACGACTCCATGCAGTAATCACCAAGGTGGTATTATGAACTAAAGAAATACCATAAAGGGACCTGCAGAGAGATGAAAAACAAAATAGTTTGCCTATCTCTCACCTCTTAAGCCATTGCTAAGCTCTGTATACTATTGCTCAATAAGCTGCATGCACCCCAGTCAGTGGTTCTCATGCACAGCATGGAATGGGAACACTTCCAACATAGCATCAAAACAAATATAACACCCTTCCAACCACACACCCTACACATATTGTAGCTTGCTATATGGGCGGGATACCCGTCACCCCCTCCCAACACAAATCCCAAGAATGGGAAGACGGAAACGGTTCTTGAGCTTTTGGAAGGCGGTGAGGGAGTTACCCTCACCGGCCGTATTTATTAAAATATGAAACAAAAATTAAAACATTAAATTAACAGTTTCATATCATGTACAATTTCATTTACACATTACGATGCATTTTCTCAAAATCAAATTGTACATCCTAGCATTACGGGCCAACGGCAAGGTCGTAACCGGTGTCAGATCCCTAATACCATAACTCCCCCCTCACTTGTGAGGGGCGGGTGCACAGAGGACTGTACCTCTGTGCCAACTTCCAATTTCCCTTGTCTTAACGGGGGCCCCATATTTACTCGGCGCCATCTTGGTGGTCGTCCGAGGACTCGTGTGAGGTGTCTAGAAGGTAGCGTAGACCCCCCTCCCACCCCACACTGCTTACCACATCCGCCGTCGCGGATGTCCTGGCCCCGGGAAATTCCCAGGAGGGGCCCGTAGCCCCTCCTCCCCAGGGAGGGGCCGATGACCGCCTTCCCTTTCGGCGTCCCCATCCTTAGAGGGTACCGCCTCCCCGTGTGAGGGGCCAATGGCCGCCTCACCCCGGGCGCTCCCATCCATAATGGGTGGCGCCCCACCTCTAGGGATCTTCCAATTACTGCTCACCGATCATGACCTTACCGCCCGACCAGAAAATAAATACGACAGTTTTTAAACTAAAAGAGAATAACAGTTATACTGGGCATTTTAAAAACATAAACCTCCAACTATGCCCTAACAGTTTTTACATTTAGCTGTGATACCTCGCCAGAAAAGAGCAACCATTTTATTGTCATATCACGACCATCCCAACTTTTCCGAAACAACCTGAGAAGAGATAATATCCATGTCAATTGACGTTATTGCAATACAAATCGCTGTCCTCAGGGGCTGGTGGGTGGGTCAAAATTGGCTCCTTGTTCCGTCTCGGGCTCACGAGCAACGAGGAGGTGCAGCTTCCAAGCACAGGAACAAGAGAATGCTTCCTTGGCAAGATGCTCCTTTTATCCTTCTTCGGGAGGGCGTGGCCTTCCCCAACACGCCTACGGGGCGGTTCGAACGGTGTAGGTGTCTAGGACAACCCTTCTTGGGCGGGAAAAGGCGCGCCCCGGCTACGCCACTATTGGCATACCAGCCAAGCCATGCCTCCCGCCCAAAACGGTCTCCCGGGGGGATCGGGGTACTCCACCATACGTTCGGGGGGACCGAGTGGTCGCCCCTTTCCATATGGGCGGGATACCCGTCACCCCCTCCCAACACAAATCCCAAGAATGGGAAGACAGAAACGGTTCTTGAGCTTTTGGAAGGCGGTGAGGGAGTTACCCTCACCGGCCGTATTTATTAAAATATGAAACAAAATTAAAACATTAAATTAACAGTTTCATATCATGTACAATTTCATTTACACATTACGATGCATTTTCTCAAAATCAAATTGTACATCCTAGCATTACGGGCCAACGGCAAGGTCGTAACCGGTGTCAGATCCCTAATACCATAACTCCCCCTCACTTGTGAGGGGCGGGTGCACAGAGGACTGTACCTCTGTGCCAACTTCCAATTTCCCTTGTCTTAACGGGGGCCCCATATTTACTCGGCGCCATCTTGGTGGTCGTCCGAGGACTCGTGTGAGGTGTCTAGAAGGTAGCGTAGACCCCCCTCCCACCCCACACTGCTTACCACATCCGCCGTCGCGGATGTCCTGGCCCCGGGAAATTCCCAGGAGGGGCCCGTAGCCCCTCCTCCCCAGGGAGGGGCCGATGACCGCCTTCCCTTTCGGCGTCCCCATCCTTAGAGGGTACCGCCTCCCCGTGTGAGGGGCCAATGGCCGCCTCACCCCGGGCGCTCCCATCCATAATGGGTGGCGCCCCAGCTCTAGGGATCTTCCAATTACTGCTCACCGATCATGACCTTACCGCCACAGGCCGGATAGTTGACCGGCTATCCGGACCCCCCAAAAACTCCTACTATAGGTCCTGGCTACTCAAACTTTTTAACCAAGCTAGGAAGTCCCCTATGAGTAAGACATTTCCTTCCCGGGACAAATGGACTCATCCTCCAGATACATATGGTCCCCCCGGAAGCATCCATGTGGTACACAATGCAACTTTCCTGTGCGAAACAATCTACCTAATTTGCTATTAACCTTCTTTACCGAGTGATTCAAAGCTGACACAGAGAGGGCCCCCCGCCACACCTTCCGAGGAATCATGTGTGACCATGCGATCGTGCACCCCGGAACCCTCCTTGCCAACCAGCTTACCGAGGCCAAGATTAACTCAAGAAGTACTCGTCGACCAATGGTCACCAAATCATTGCCCCCAAGATGTACTATGATTACAGATGGCGGTGACCTTGTCCGCCCTAACAAACCCTCCATAAAACCTTGAAACTGGTCAATACAGAGCCCGCCCCTTCCGTGGAAGGTCACCCTGTACCCGTATTCCCCCGCAACGTGAATCATGTCACCTGCTTTGAATACATCCGCGGCGCGCCTCACGTATGAGTGGCCAACGACCCACACCACTCTTTCTTCAGCCGGTGAACTTTGACCGCTGGTCCCCAGGTGTCGGGTCAACAGCATTGACCGCCACGCAAGGCCTGCTCGTGCAACTGAAAATCAAACAGAAAACAAGAAGCGTGAGTGCATGACATAGGCTTCACAACATGTGCAACCGCACATACCTCTTATAGCAATTCGAGGACCAACGCCCCAATTGTTTCACTTTTTCAACACTCAGACCCCTGGCTGTAGCCTCCGTAGCAGCCCCTATCCGGAAGGAATGGGTCCCAAAATCGCTCGGGTCCAAGCCCGCTGACGCGATTGCCATTGTTAACACCCGCTGAAACTGAAATCTCGTCAGTGGGGTGGCATCGGTGTGTCTCAACAAACTCCCCCCCCATGATGCCGCCCTCTGCGCTAAATACTCCTCCACGCATTTTACCGGGCACATGGGAGACTCCGGGATCCGCTGGACTACCATACTGTCCCCGATGGCTTCCTGATCGGTCTTGGAACTGGCTATTGTGACCACCATTGTGTCACCCTTGATCTGAATGTGGTCTCGACACAGACCTCCCCCGTATCCCACTTATTCCTTGCTACCAGCTCGCTCACCCGCATAGCCCCATGGAATGCTAATGCAAAAGCGGCCCGGAACAGCACCGTCTCTGATTGAGATGAACAAGTCGCAGGGAGTACGGACATTAACAGGGACAACCTAGCCAGATCTATCGGGTGCCTTCCATCCACTCTCCGACCCTCAAGGCGTTGCCACCCACGCAACGCTCTTTTCACGAGAAAGGACGATGTGGGGTCCTGGATGCCATGCGCCTGTGCCATGAAGGCAATGGCGGCCCTGTGCCTGTTGGCTGTTGCCAGTGATCGGCCTGCCTGATGTAGTGCTACCAGAAATTGCAGAACAAACTCCTCCTGTCCCCAATGCTCCCCCCCGTTGAACCCAAAAATGACCAATATGAACGGAACGCTCCTTCATATGCCTTCCTTGTCCTGGGTGCTAAACTCTCTCCCACGAGGTTTTGTAATCCGGGGCACCGAGAGACCAGAGAGCTTCGGGAAATGGTGCCGCCACCAAGTCCGCTGAGGGCAGAAAACCCCTGAAGGCCTGCATATGGGAACGAGAGAGTGCATCAGCTGCCTGGTTCAGTACCCCCGGCACGTGTCTTGCGCTAAAGTGGACATTTAATCTCATACATAGCAGGACAATTTCTTTCAGCAATCTCAAAATCCATTTGCAACGTGCTGCCTGATTATTGATACATTCAACAACAGTCATATTATCAGACCAGAACACCACAGCACGATCATGCAACCCCTCTGGCCATGTTTTCAAGGCCACCAGAATGGGGAACAGCTCGAGGAACCCGATGTTACCTGTGAGCCCACTATCGTGCCACCACGCCGGCCATGTTTGTGCCGACCATTTCTCACCAAATATGGCGCCAAAACCCACACTCCCTGCCGAGTCAGTCCACAACCCCAGCTCCTCGGAGGAAACTGCTGGCTTGTTCCACACGACACGACCGTTGAAATCCACCAGAAATGCCAACCATATGCGCATGTCCTGGCGAACCTCGGCTGACAGTCTTGTGCGGTGGTGTCCTTCCTTGAGACCCACTATGGCTTGTGCGATAGAGCGGGAAAAGGTGCGGGCCATCGGTATTACTCTGAGGGCAAAGTTAAGCTGACCCACAACCTGTTGCAGCTGATGGAGAGTTACTTTTCTCTCGCCAATGCATACTTCTAGTGCGGCCTTAAACTTCATTACCTTCTCCCTGGGCAGACGGAAGCACCCCTCTACTGAATCCAGCTCAATTCCAAGAAACTCGAGAGACGTAGATGGCCCCACTGTCTTGCCCGGTGCCAATGGCACACCAAAACTTTTCATGAGATTACAGAATTCCATCAAAGCCTGTTCACATTCCGTGCCCCCGGCTGCCCCCAGAAACAGAAAATCATCAAGGTAGTGCATTACCTGTGTGAGGCCCGTGGCTCTAGTGAACGCCCATTGCAAAAAGGTACTGAACTTTTCAAAATATGCACAAGAAATGGAGCAACCCATCGGCATACATTTATCCATGTAATAACGTCCTTGGAACACAAAACCTAAGAGGCGCTGATCCTGTGGGTGTACCGGGAGCAACGGGAACGCTGACTCAATATCTGATTTAGCCATCAGCGCTCCGGGCCCTAGGCGATTCAACATGGCGACGGCCTCATCAAAGGATGCGTACCGCACCGAACACAGTCCCGGGTCAATCGCATCGTTCACCGAAAGACCCCTGGGAGCAGACAAATTATGGATCAACCGAAACTCACCTGGGTCCTTTTTGGGGACTACTCCCAACGGTGAACATACAAAATTAACAACAGGCGGGTGCACATACGGCCCCGCAACCCGACCTCGGGTCACCTCTTTTGCAATTTTTGCCTGCACCACCGTCGTGTTCCGTTGCACAGATAGTTGATTCTTACACTGTGCTTCCCCCCGTAAACCCCCCGCCGGGATGCGGAAACCATATGAGAAACCGTCTCGCAACACCCCAGCGGAGACATGGTCTGGGTATCGGTTCAGCCAAGGTATCAATGCCATGATGTCAACAGGAGTAGGTAACTGTGCCCCTCGGGCGATGTTAGACCTGTTTGGCCCCCCCTCTACCTCCCGTCTCACCATTCTTTGCTCTGCACGAACTCTCGGGGTGTGAGGACTGTCCACACCCTGCACACTCATGCCTGAACTTGCATGTTCCTTGTGGCCTAGTGCACTTGCCTCTGTTAAAGCTCAAACACACCCCTTTTTTACCTGAGTTCCCATTATTCTTGTTGTGCTGATCCCCATTGGCGCCTGCCCGAAAGGGCGCCGCCAAGTAATGGCGGGGAGGCTCTGCGCCATTCCCGCCCAAAGAAGACGACCTCGCCGTGTTCGGCATAACTTGCTTCTGCCAGGAAATGGAGTCGAAACAATCCCACGTCAGGGATGAGTCGTGCTCCTTGGCCTTACGAAATTTGTTATCATAACCCATCCATTGATTACCTTCATAAGCTTCAAAAATTCCATAATACGTGTCTGATAACAGGCCAATTCTGATAATACTTCAGGCCTACGTTCCCCCATGATTGCAGTAAACATACCGAACGCCCTGGCCCAATTAGCGATTGTTTCCTCCACCCTGAAACCCGCCATTTTTGCACGCCATACACTCGGATGCAACAACTCCTTCTGATTTTTAACGTGTTCTATCTCATAGTGATCGGTTAACAACGAAAACATGTTCACATATTTATCGGCCCAAATCCTCTCTTTCACATCCATCGGGATATGCTGAACAATTTTTTCCCTCCTAGAGGGTAACGATCCCTCCCCTGCTATCGGCAACGGCTGCTTACCAGAACCATGAGCCGTATCTGTTGCAGCTGTTGTTCCAATGACCGGTGCCGGTTTATCCGAGGGAACCTGCGGGGAAACAAGAGGACAAGGTGCCTTCGCAGCATCTCTCGATTGCCGCAACTGCTTCATTATCAACCTGGCCTCTGCCGCCGTGTCTCTTGGTGCCGGAGCACTCTCGTTGTTTTTGCCCAACCATGCCGCCAACTGAGCGGCCAGTTCGGGAGGCATATCCCCCTCACTCACGGGCGTAACTACCACAGGGATCGGCTGTCCCGCGTTCGGGATCGGAACTGGGGCCCCCACTGGACCGACCGGGCTCGCCGGTGGTGACTCAAGAACCGGGGCCTCCCCACCTGCCGCCCTACTCCTGACCCTTTTACCTCTCCCGGCAGGGACTATTCCCGGCAATGCTGGCCCGATGGTCTTCTTCGGTCTACCATTCATTGCCGCCATCTGCTTCTTCATGTCCGCCATATCTTTCACCAGCGTGCAAAGCAGTTGTTCAGTCCCAACTTTCTTTCCGACCCTCTTGCCAGGCATCGTATCGCGGGATTCAAACGAGGTCCTGGATCCAAAGCTTCGGACTCACTGAAAGAGAAACACAAAAAATTACAAGTTCTCAAAATTGGCTCCTTGTTCCGTCTCGGGCTCACGAGCAACGAGGAGGTGCAGCTTCCAAGCACAGGAACAAGAGGATGCTTCCTTGGCAAGATGCTCCTTTTATCCTTCTTCGGGAGGGCGTGGCCTTCCCCAACACGCCTACGGGGCGGTTCGAACGGTGTAGGTGTCTAGGACAACCCTTCTTGGGCGGGAAAAGGCGCGCCCCGGCTTCGCCACTATGGGCATACCAGCCAAGCCACGCCTCCCGCCCAAAACGGTCTCCCGGGGGGATCGGGGTACTCCACCATACGTTCGGGGGGACCGAGTGGTCGCCCCTTTCCATTCATGTAGGCAAGCAGTTCAGTGCTCCACGTAGGGGTAGCAGGCCCTCTATAAATATACCAATACAATACATTCAAAACCGCTCTCCCTCCATCCCCTGTCTTCTTGGCTCTGTCCTTTAGTTCCTGCCTCCTTGCAGCCGTCCATTCAGTTCATGCCTTCTTGCCTCTGCCTTCAACTCCTACATTCTTAGTTCTCACCATCATCATCCAACTTGTGAGTGATTAAGTCCTCAATCCCAAACCTTCTGCTATTTCCTTCTTTTGTCTGTCCCTTGAGTACTCACCTTCTTGCATCCATTCCTCTAGTGCCTGCCTTCAAGTATCCCTTACTCTAACTCTCTACATCAGTAGTTGGTATGGTATGTTTAAGCTACCGGAGTGTTTACTAATAATGCTTTGTATTTTCCTTCCTTTTAGGCAGTATTGGTGGAACAAAACCCACAATTACAATCTTTGTGGTGTACACAAAATATTCTGACTGCTACCTTCATTGGCGTGCACTCTACTACAAAATTGACTTTCTACAATTAAATTTTACTCAAAGAAATGAGCAAACAGCCAAGAAAGTATTTAAGCGGTGTTTAAAAGCAGCAAATTAAATCAAAACAAGAGCAGTTTAAAGGCAAATTCATGAAAATTGACTCTACGTTTAGGTGTCCATGTGATCGTGACGCATCATCATAACCTCATGCATCATTACCAGAAGGCGATGCAGCTGCATCATCAACAGGAGACAAAGCAGCATTGCCATAGTCCCAATTGGTCCCACCACATGACAAAACATTACAGTGCTCTGATCAAACCACAGATGGACCTTTTAGCCTTGAAGCACCAATTGTGGCAGCACGCCAGGCAACAACAACAACTATACTAATACAGAAATCAAAAGTAAAAAAGCTGTGTCAGCAGTGCCTCCATCTATTACAGAAGGAGTCAGAGAAATTGCAAGTACACCAACTAGGCCTACACTGCTACCAGTGACTGACGAAACTGAGAATACACCATCAGCAGATGAATCTCTGTGTCTACTATTACAAACAAGTAAAGGAAGCGCTGAAATTGTAAGTGCACCAGATGTATCACTGCTGCTACCAGTGGCAAAAGAAAGTGAAGAACTTACAAATGTGCAACTTGTTTCAGCAGTATTGTCAAACATTGAAGAAGAAAGTGAAGACATTATGCGTAAGGATGTGGAATTACATGTATAAGAACTAGAATCAAGTCAAATAGTCAGTTTAGCAAAGATTTGTGCTCGAGTGGGAGAAGGAACTTTTTAGACAATGCTGCCACGGAAAGGCATGAGGAGAATCCCTGCGGGGGCCCGTTGTGAGCCCCCAGGGACTCCTGGGGGTGGGGGGTGCACATGGGGGGGTACCATTGGTACCCCCCAGAAGTTCCATGCACAGCATGACAGGCACTGCGCTTTGCCTGCCATGCTGTGCATGGAAGTGCACAGCATGCCTTCCTGCCATTGTGGCGGGGGGTGCTGAGTGCACTGCCCGCCACAATGGTAGGAATGCAGGATGCGCCCGCCACTGTGGCGGGCGCATCCTAATGCTGCCCATGGGACCCCCGCCCTTATGGCAGGCGATCCCATACTACGACAGGATGGCGGGCGGACAAAGTCCGCCCGTCATCCTAATGGACCCCTTAGAGTGTAGAGTGAAATATTTGAGTCCTGATATTCAAAATGAGCTTATTGAAATGCTTTCTAATACAGTACAAAATGAAATAGTAAGTGAAATAAAAAATGCACCATTTTACTCTGTTATATTGAACACAATGCAGGACATTAAAAAAGAAGACCCATTAAGGCTGGTTATCCGATATGTAACACTGTGCCTTAATACTAAAGAAATTCCAACTGAAATTAAAATTAATGAAAGCTTTATTGGTTGCTATGAAATTACAGACCAAAGTGCTGAGGGAATAGCAACAAAACTTGTAAACCTATTGCTGGGATCTGTCCCTGGCTTGCGCTTGTGCCCATGCTGTGGACAGGTTGCATTTGCTCTATTCTAAGTTGGAGTGTATAATATGTGTGTTCTGGATCGGGCAGTTGCTGCCGGGTCTCAGAGGTTGTGAGATCTAATAAACACAGCTCCACTTACCTTGCGTTGTCGTGTGTTCACTGGCGACGAGCTGGTCTTGCACCTCCGTTCTTCCTCAATGTGCCTCGTTGATGTCCTGGTGATTCCTGACGTCCCTTCCTGAGGCCAGTCTTGTGCTGTGGTACGTCTGATATCTCCTGTTCCTGGTGTTGGCGCTGTCTGCTGTTTCTTGGCACTGGCGTTGTCTCGCCTTCATTGTTTCTCACTTTCATCCGCTTTAAATTGAGATTTTCTATCGCCAGAGTAATGGAACCGATGCTATGACGTCACTTGCCAACTGTGAGTTTATTGCTTTAATTAGTCTCCTGCGCGTTCAAACGCTACCCTGCCTCTAGAATCGGCGCATTCACATCTGATGTGCCTTCACGCAATGTGACTTCATCATCACACTAAGCGGCGGCCATTTTGACTCTCCTCGATATTCATGCTGGCATTTTGTTTCCATGGAGACGCGCATCACTGGTGATGCGCAAACCCTTTAAATTGAAACCTCCAGTCTCCATTTGTGGCATAAGCGCTCTTGGTATTTGGGTATCCGGTGCAAATACAGGTTATAAATTCTGTATCTTCCAAGAAACAAGATTGAAATTTACTGCAATGAAGGCTTCACCAGACTCAGCTCCAAAACCAAAGCAGCTGGTACTTGTCTAACAGTGACAGGCGCACTTTGTTTCTGATTTGCGCATTCTGTCGCACACCTTTGTAGATGTTTGCATAACAGCAACACGCACACCTTGACTCTAAATTACCATTAATGACCATTTGTTTATTTTATTTTTGACCTCATCTTGCTCTGGAATACTTGCTCCATTGTTTCTTACAATCTCTCCCTTTTATTTTTCTATAACCACAACTTCCTACAATATAACTTGTATCGCTGTGGGACAGCAACTCACCCTCGCTCGATCATGGATCGTGTTTTGGCACCTCCTCCTTTTTTACCTGTGCCATGGGAGCAATGGAAAGACACTTTTGAGTCGTATTTAGAGGCCGTCGATGGTGAAACCTTCACTTCCAAGAAAAAAAGAGCACTCTTAATTTACAATCTTGGTACTGAAGGCAGGAACTTTTTGAAGACTTTACTGCTCGAAGTTGTTAGTACTTTAGTAAGTGGCAGTGACAACGGTGATCCATTTATAATTGATGATTATGCCTCACTTGTAAAAACTTTAGATAAAAGATTGTGTCCTAAAAGGAATGTCATACTGGAACGCCACACGTTCCTTCAATGTGCCCAAACTCCTGGCGAATCTATTGATGACTTTGTGGCAGCTCTCCGGAATCTTGCATCAACTGTAACTATAGGGAGTTTAGGGATGAAATTATACCTGATCAACTAATCGAAAGGACATGCAACAAAAAGATTCAAGAAAAGCTACTTTCCTCTGGTGATCCTGACTTAGAGACTGCTCTCACATTAGCTAAAAGTATTGAGCATTTGCAGTTTTGTGTTAAGGAAATGTGTTCGACTTTTTCAACCACAGAAGTGAAACTATTGAACTCCAGACCACCTCCTAAGCCTAAACACAAAGTACTTACGACCAGTGTTTCTTGCTCTACCACGTCTCCCCCGACCAAAGTCAAGCCTGAACAAAATGAGCTTATGTGTTTTTGCTGTGGGAGCAAGTCGCATTTAGGCAATGCCAAATTCTGTTTTGCTCTCAACCAAACCTGTTATAAGTGTGGAAACAAAGGTCATTATTCCAGGATGTGTAGATCTGCTTTTGTTTAAAAAAAGTCCTACTCAAACAGTGAAAGCTATTACTGAGGATTCCGACGAAGAATGTTATGATCCATTAATGTTGTCTCCTTCTTCGTCCCTCAGCACAGGGGTTGTTGAACTATCCTCGTGGCTGGACTCCACAAGAGAAAATCCCCTTCTTGCCATATAGCTGTCAATGTAATGCAATGGTACTTGTATAGCGCACGAATCACCCATGGGGCATCTCGGCGCTTGTACAAATACCGCTGAGTAATCCTTCCTGGCCTTTCCCTGTGAAGTGCCCACTCCTGGGCACCCCCAAGGTGAAGCCAGGCATCCTAGCGTTGTTGGGGCCGTTGTGGAGATTAAGCAAGCTATTGCCCAGAGTTGCAGAGTGGGACCCATGATTAGAATAGGCACCGAGGCGAGAATTATCAGGTCCGAGGAAGTTGAGCCCTAGACCCGCCGAGGCAGGAATTGAACCCTGGTCCCGGGCTAGACCTCTGCATCAGGGTCTGCCGCTCTAACCATTGAGCCACACTTCTCCACATGGCATGAGTCTCAAGTTTCTCGCTGATTCTGGTTCTCTTTTTACCCCCATCAATTTTATCGATTTTGGTAAAATTATTGGTGCACATTTAGAACCTTCCAGCATTGAATGTGTTGCATATGGTGGCAAAAGAGTAGAGGTACTAGGAAAATTGTCTGCCAACTTAGTTTTCAATTCTGACCACACCTCTGGAGTTGTATTTGTGGTCAAAGTAGGTGCAAATTTATTAGGTTGGTTAGGTTGGTATTCCCTTGTGGGAATTGAGCCTAAACTTAAAATCATTGATGCCATTCAGAATGCCCCCACCCCCTTGAATAAGGATCAGCTTCATTCGTACCTTGGGTTGGTGGAGTAATACTCCAAATTTGTCAGAAATTGTTCCACCAAAACGGCTGCCATGCATAATTTACTGAAGAAAAATGTCAAATTTATATGGGATGATGACTGCAATAGTAATTTTGAAACCATCAAACAAGAAATTGTGTGTGCTCGGAAATTGAAATTGTTCAATATCAATGACTTACATATAATATCCACTGATGCCAGTAATGTGGGTTTGGGGGCTGTCCTTCTGCAAAGGAGGAGCGATGGCCGGGAAGAAACGATAGCTTTTGCCTCCAGAACCTTGAGGGGTGCTGAAAGCACCTATTCCACTATAGAGAAGGAAGCCCCAGGCATGTGGATTTCTGTGAGGGAACGGATTCATCTTAAGGACTGACCACGAACCTTTGGTTGACTTGTTCACTACCAAAGGTGGTGACAAAGCTACTGCTCGGATCTCAAAGTTGCAATTTAGGTTACAAGAATTTCACTATTGGCTCGAGTATGTGGCTGGAGCCAAAAACTTGGTAGCTGATTGCCTGTCCAGGCTTCCTCTCTCTGATGTTGATGTTGATTCTGAATGTGATGACTTAGAGGTTGTTTGTGCTGTTGGCTCTTTGGACGATACTGTGGGTTGTGCCCTTTCCGAACGTGAATGGTTGGAGAGCATTACTCTGGATGCTGATGTTGTAAGAGTCATCGATCTCTTAGGTGGTGTGTGGCCCTGTTACAATGATTGTTCCTCTGAGCTGGTACCCTACAAGAGGGTCAAGTATGAGTTATCTGTTGTGGATGGAATATTGGGAAGGGGGGGAGGGGTTATTGGTAGTTCCCTTTTCAATTCTCAAAAAGATTTTAAATTTAGCTCCCGAAGGGCATCCAGGAATCGGAGCAATGAAACGCAGGGTGAGGCAGCATTTTTTGGGGCCAGCTCGTGACAAAGACTTTGAGCATTTTGTCCTCGACTGTTGTGCGTGTGTGACCAGCGAAAATCCTCAAGTGACTCATCCCTCTCCAGTTGAACCAGTTGTTGGGAAGAACACTCCTGTCCAACTTAGGGTTGGACATTGCTGGTCCGTTTGGTCTCATTGGCACTTCTCCCAAGAAAGCCCTTGTTCTAATCAACTATATGTCCAAGTGGCCGGAAGTCAGGCTTGTTGACAATATTAACTCTTCTGCTGTCAGCAATTTCCTGCAAGATGTTTTCCTTAGGGTGGGTTTCCCGGAGGAAATTGTGTCTGACAACGGGACCCAGTTAGTGTCTTCCAAAATGGCTACGTTTCTCAAGGATGCTGGGATTAAACACATCCTTACGTCACTCCATCATCCCCGCAGCAACGGTTTTATTGAGCGCTTCAACCGTGTTGTTAAGGAACATCTTCAGCTTGCCTTAGTGAATGAGTTGCATTGGCACCAGGCTGTCAGTGATATGTTGTGGGCAGTGAGGACCACTCCACATGTTTCCACTGGGGTTGCTCCATTTACTCTGTTGCGGGGAAGAGTTGCTGGTTCTAAACTAAACAAAGAATGGATGTCCAGGAGAGTTGGGAATGCTGAAATTTTATCTGTTGTAACTGATGTCAGGGGTGCTGTCCAAGCTAAGTATGACACCAGACCACCCGCTTTTTCTCTGCTCAAAGTCAAGGTGGGTGATTGGGTGAGAATGAATAAACCTGTTTTTCTCCGCAAGGGGGAATCTCGGTTTTCATCTCCCAAGAGAGTGTCTGACGTAAGAGATCATGTTGTTGTGCTGGAAGATGGGAGGATTTGGAACAAGAGTATTATTTCCATTGTGCCCAAGCCCATGCTTGAACGTGTCAACAAGAGGTTTGGCATTCATTCCCCTCTTGGAATTAGCCCTATTAACGTCCATGGGAGGAGTGTTATACGGTCTGACCGGTCTGTCGAACCTCTTTCCGTCTTTTACATGCTGTAACTTGTTTTCCTCCTTACAGTTTCACTATTACATGCTGTACCCATTTTCTTCTTAGAGGTTGACCAATTTTATCTTCTTGCTACTTCTTCTTTCCTATTCCTGATTCCCCTTTGCTTTTCTTTTCTTATTTCTTCTCTTTGGCTTTCTTATCGTTTGTTTTGAAGGATGGGGGGTGTTTTGGGGTCTGTCCCTGGCTCCCGCTATTGCCCGTGCTGTGGACAGGTTCCATTTGCTCTATCTGATTTGATTTGATTTTGGGATTTATAGAGCGCACGATTGCCCATGGGCGTCTTGGCGCTGTGTGACATAATAGACCCGCTAGCTTCTGTTTGAGGTTTAAAAACTTGCCGTGCACAACCACGTTTTTATCTCTTTTCTAAAAGAGAGCAAGGAGGGGCTGTTTTTAATTGACATTGGGAGCAAGTTCCAAATCCTGGCTGCGTGCATCCTGAAACTTCTCCCACCCCATCGAACCTGATTGAATCTGGGTACCTGAATCATTTTCTGATGGCTGGATCTCAAGGATCTGGAAGGCTCATACCATTTCAAATGACTTTTCAGGAACTGACAGCCAGTTCCATGGAGTGCTTTGTATGTCAGACAGAGGGATTTGAATTTAACTATTTTGCCAATTGGCAGCCAGGGAAGACCAATTAATCTGTGCGCTACTGGTTCAAACTTTGGGATATCTAACACTAGCCTGGCTGCGGCATTTTGTAGATGTTGTAGTGTTGCCAGTTGCTTGGCCTGAATCCCTGCATAAAGCCCATTTCCAAAGTCCAACCTAGACAGCGCTAGTGCAGTGACCACTGTCTTGCGTGAGTCTTGTTGAATGTAAGGTAGGAGTTTTCTAATTGTTTTGAGAATGTACCAGATGGAGGATGCTAGCTTGTTTGTTTGTGCCTCATATGTGAGCTTATCATCCAGGAGGACTCCCAGGTTTCTGACTTTATTGACTCTGGCAGGACGTTGGCCCAGGTCATCCGGCCACCATTCTTGTGACCATGCTTGCAAGTCAGTCCCCATCAGCATGACTTCACTTTTACTTCCATTTAGTTTCAAGCAGTTGCCCTGCATCCATTGAGAAATGTGTTGCATGCATTTCTTAAATTTCTCTGCCGTCTCTTTAATGTTATTTGAGATAGACACCACAATTTGTGTGTCATCGGCGTAAGAGACTGGGGTAAAGCCGTAGTTCCTTATTATTGCCGCCATAGGTGCCACATATAGATTGAATAAAGTAGGACTTAGTGACGACCCCTGTGGAACGCCGCATTGGGAGCTGAAAGGTTTAGATTTTGCCTCTTCCTGTTCCACCGTGAAAGCCCTATTTGACAGGTAGGAGGCTATTAGAGTTTGAGCAGACTCGTGCACTCCTGCATCTCTGAGGCGGTAGAGTAGGATATTGTGGTTTACCGCGTCAAAAGCCACCGAGAGATCTAATAAGATCAAGGCGGCCTTTCCCCCGGCATCCAGTATATACCTCAGTACCTCTGTGGCCGTCAGCAAGGCTGTTTCAGTTCCATGCCCTTCTCGAAAGCCAAATTGTGAATGGTCTAGCGAGTTGTTCTTGCTATGGGTCTGTAGTTGCCCGGTTCTTGTGGGTCTAGAAGGGATTTCTTTAGTAGTGGGAGAACTGATGCTGTTTCCAAGTTTCCGGGAAGTGGTTAGTTTTAATTATTTCTTTGAAGAGCAATGCTAATTGTTCACTTAATAGTTCGGGAAAAAGGTGCATTATCTTAGGTGGGCATGGATCGGAGGCGCCTCCTGACTTTGTTTGCCTAACAACCTGAAGAATCTGGTCGGTGGACGGAGGATAAAATTGGAAGGGGTGTGCGATTGTCTGTGATATAAAGTGGTCATTCGTTTCCCTGTTGGTGCATGTAGTTTGGAAGGACTCATAGACACTGCCTACTTTGTCTACGAAGACCTGGCCCAGGATATTGCAAAAATCTGTGCTGATTTCGGCAGGCGCAGAGTTGTCATTTTTTGTTAATTTTTCTACTATGGTAAAGAGTTCTTTACTCGAGTTTTTCGCTTCCTCTATTTTTTGTGTGAAGTATTTACTTTTTTCTGTTAATATAAATTTTTTATAGGTAGCCAGTGAGGATTTATATTTCTCTTGTGGTTAGGACTCATAATTCGTCCTCCATATCCTTTCACATTTCCTACATGTTTGCTTTTGTGTTTTTAGTGCATGTGTGAACCACAGTTGGGAGGGTGATTTCCTTCTTGCTGTGTTTTTAATGCTTGGAGCTGCTATTTTTATGGCAGCTCTTATCCAGCTGGAAATTTGATCTGAGGCTGTATTACAATCTTTGTCAAGGTGTGGAATAGATTTTGTCAGATGTTCCTCTAGAAGCGTGGGGTTGATTTTTGACCAATTGGGGGCGCAAGTGTAAATACCCGAAGGGGCGGCTGCTGCCAGCGATTTTCCCGTTTTTATAGCAAATAATATTAACTTATGGTCTGACCATGTTACCGGAAGGATTACTAATAGTGAGATCTTCTTGTTAGATGTGAAAATCCCATCTAGCGTATGGCCCGCTTCATGTGTATTTTGGGTTATGATCTGTGTCATGTCTAGGTTTGACATAGCATCTGTTAGTGTTATTGTACCTATGTCCTTGCTCTTTTCTAGGTGCAGGTTGAAGTCACCCAGGACCGTAGAGTCCGGGTTATTCACACCTGACTCCAAGAAAGAGCTTAGTAGTTGTGTCAGAGGTGTTATCACTCTTGGGGGTCTATAGATGAGTAGGCCCCTAAACGTGTCATTGTTGGTTAAGTTTACTTGAAAAAGCAGCATCTCACAGTCAGGATTGCTGCCCTAATTTTGGCCTTTAGTCCTTAGGGCACTACGATGAATAATGGCCAGCCCCCCCCCCTCGTTTCCCTTTCCTGTCTGCTCTAATTATGGAGTAACCCTCCGGGATTGCTAGTTCTAGGTCAATGTTGGATGCTTCGTCTGCCCATGTCTCAGTAATAAAAAGGCTATCGAGGTTTTGGGTTTCTATAAGTTCCCTAGTCTCGGAATTAGGTTTGACAAGTGATCGTGTGTTGAATAGACCTGCCCTGAAAACTTTGGGGGGCAAACTCTTGGGCAGAGAACCACTGGAAATTGACCCTTCTCTTCCGGATGGGTTCAGAGATAGTTTGCAGCTAGGACATGCTTTGGTGTCTGGCAGACATAGTAGTATGGGGCAGGTTATTGTTGGCCTGAGGGCAAGTAGCTCCTCCCGTGAAAATCTGATGATAGTTGGGTCTGACTTGGAAGGAGCAGGGGATTCAGCCCTGGGCCCGGTACAGGCACAGACGGGCGCAGACGGGCTTGCTTTTGGCGCGCCTTTGACGCGCCTTAGGTGCGCTCGCTGCGTGGGTCCGCCCTGACATTGCCTTTAAGCGTCTGGGCGTCGGTCGACTAGACCGCTACACGCCCACAGCGCCGGAAGTGCCCCAGCAGGAAGTCAGTCAGCTCTAGCCCGTCTACACCCTCCGTTCAATCGGCACTTGCCTTGACGGACCGGGGTGTTAGGGCAGAGCTAGCAGGACTTGCGGGGGAAGTGCAGAGTGCCAAGCATCAGGTGAGGTTTGTAAGTAGGTATGTCCTGAATAGCAGCAATTTTCTAAAAACTAGCGTCACTGTGACATATAAAAAGGAAGTGCAACAATTTTAAAAAGGAGCTTCACCGTAGCAGTGGTGGTGTGCAGAGATTGTCTTCTAGAAGCAGTGTGGTCTCTTAATCAGACCTGTACTGCGTGTTCTTTCTTTCAGCGCTTGGTTCAAATGAGCAGCGAGGTCTCTTAGTCAGACCTGTACTGCATCAGCCAATCCTTTTTTTTTTCCAAAACAGATTTTATTGACTGGTCACATGGGTAGCCACAGATCTCTGTACCCCAGAGGAATCTGCCAAGAATCAATACATTTGTACAATAACACTATCAGTCATTGCTTTTGTAGTCTAAACAATGGAAACAGTTGGAGTGAACAAGGCCCCCTCCTCAACCCCCTGAACCCCCCCCAACAACTGCTCCCTCCCCTCCCACCCTGTTCCCTCCCCCCCGCACGACAATCGACTGTTCAAGCCACTCGCGCACATTCATCCGGTCGGCAAGTTCACTCATATGTCCGGATCCAGATCCTGCTCTACTGGAGGCTCCAACCAAATACCTCTGTAGTCTGCCCACCTCTTCCATATCTTATAATGTTTGCTGGGGCAGCCACGAGCCAGGAATATGGGCTTCTCCATCCCCATACAGAAGTCTAGGCCCCTCTTCCAAGCGAGAAGTGACGGGGGCTGCGGGTCCTTCCAGGCCCTAGCTATGTCGCGCTTGGTTATCGTCAGTCCCAATAGTAGCAAATGCCTCTTGTACAAGTTGCCTCCCACTCCATCCAGCACATGCAGCAGTCCCAGGCGCGGTGTGCGCGGGAGCACCCAACCCAACGTCTCATCCAGGCCATTCCAGACACCGCACCTGAATCTGTCCAGGCGTCCACAACTCCACACTGTATGGAGGAAGGTACCCTCCTCGCTCCCACATCTTGTACACTCTGGGGACGCAATGAGTCTCGCTCTCCATAGCCTCTGCCGCGTGTAGTACACCCTGTGAAAGTATTTAAATTGGATCAGCCGGAGGCGAATCGAGATGGCCGCGCCTCTAGAACTCGCCAGTGCCTCATTCCAATCTTCCTCCTCCAGGGGTCCGACATCTTCCTCCCATTTCTCCTTAAGGGAGCATAAATCAGAGGAGCAGTGTATGATCAAAGATTGATAAATGCGAGATATTTGTTTGGTATCTAATTCCCCCATAAAGACGCGGGCCTCCAGTGGGCTAAACTCAGGGAGGGACCTCAGACCCTCCAGATCCGGAGCCAGGGCATGGCGAAATTGTAAGTACCGAAAAAACTGTGTATGAGGCATGTCAAATTCATCTCTCAACTCCTGGAATGACTTAAGCGTCGTCCCGGCCATAACATCTCCCAGTTTAGAGATGCCGATGGCATCCCAAACCGCAAATCCCGCTAGGGGAGCCAGCCCCTGGAGGCGGACGTTGTGCCAGAGGGGAGTCTCCTCTGTCAGGGTTTGCCACCACCCCATCCGCCTCAGTGCTCGTCGCCAGACATCAAAAATGACCTGCGTCGCCATCGGCAAGGCCCCTCGTTTCTTTGGTGCGTACAACAGCGTGTGTAGTGTGTGTGGCTCCATCAGCAGTCTCTCCAGCGCATAGGCCGGGTCACCCCTATCTCCATACCACCAATCATTTAGAACAAGAAGATGAGACGCCTGATAATAGGAAAGGACGTCTGAGGTCGCCAGTCCCCCTCCGTATGTAGAACGAAAGCACGTGCGCAGTGCCACCCTGATGGAGCCGCCCTCCCAGAGAAATTGACCCAAGACCGTGTTTACTCGCTAAAACTATGCGGGTTGGATCGGGTATTGATGGTTCTGTAATTGGTATAGCAGCCTGGGTAGGGCTACCATCTTAAATATCTCCGACCTGCCATATATGGTCAACGGCATACGAGACCACACCTTGAGATCCGCTTGTGTCCGTTCCCAAACCGGCACCACATTACGCTCCCAAGCGATGGCTGGGACTCTGGTAAGGAAAACCCCTAGGTATTTAATTCCTCCTGTGGCCTGTTGGACCTCCGCCACCCAATCTCCAACCTGTGGGCCCTTTCCCAGCACCCAGACGGTGGACTTACGCGGATTCATGTATAAGCCCGACGTCTCCCCAAAAATCTGTAGGATGCGCATGAGGCGCGGCACAGACTTATTGAGTTCAGTGAGGAAAAATAAGACGTCGTCCGCATGAAGTGCGATACGGTCAGACAGGTCATTGGTCCACTCAAAGCCTCTCATCTGCGCGTCAATGCGGACCCAGGCAGCCAGGGGCTCCATGGCTAAGGCAAACAAGTAGGGCGAGAGGGGACAACCCTGTCTGGTGCCCCTCTGGATAGGAAGGGTCGACGACACCGCCCCGCCACCCGAACTGAGGCTGTAAGGTCAGCATAGAGCAATTTCACATATGACAAAAATACCGGCCCTATGTTCAGCCGCGGCAGTAACGAGAAGAGATGCGTCCAGCTGAGGGAATCGAATTCCCTATCCATGTCCGCCAGGAATAGTGCTGCCTGCACCCCGGACGACTGAATTGCCGCTACCGCGACATTGGCCCGTCTGATATTGTGCCGTGTCGCCCGCTTGGGCATAAAGCCGGCCTGGTCCGAATGGATGAGGTCGGAAATGTATGGCAACAGTCTATTGGCCAGAGCCTTAGCTAGGACTTTGGCCTCTACATTTAATAAAGAGATCGGGCGATACGACGCGTATTGCTCAGGGAGCCGACCGGGTTTGTGAAAGACCACAACCTCGGCGTGTCTCCAATCTTGGGGCAGGTATCCTAGCTCCCGAGCCTCCTCTACCACCGCTCTGTAGTGGGTTCCCAGCTGAAGGTGGAATTTCTCAAAGAATTCCCTAGGGAAGCCGTTTGGGCCAGGAGCCTTTCCCGTATTCAGTTCCCCAAGAGCGGTTCCCAGCTCATCCTCAGTTAAGGGTTTATCGAGGCTATCTCGGGCCTCATCTGAGAGCGCCCGCGGCGGTAGGTCCGCTATGAACTTATCAATTAAATCCTCTCCAATGCATTCATGTGGGGAGTAGAGGTCGGCATAATAGGCTGCAAAGCCTTCCAAAAGCAACACTGGATCAGTTATCAGGACGCCGGACTTATCCAGTATTCCCGGAGGGGTCTGTGCACGAAGCTGGCCCTGGCACAGTCTATGTAGCATTGTCCCAGATTTGTCCCCCCATTAGTACACCCTGCTGCGGGTCGCCAGCCATGCCTGTCGCGCCTCATCAGGAGCAGTGAGGCGTAAGACTGTTGCGCCAGCAGTAGCTGCTCCAGCGCCCGATCCTCCTTCCCTGGACCACAACGCCGCTCTAAATCCCGTATGGTAGCCTCCGCTTGTACCAGAGTCTCCCTACGCCGCCTTTTGGCAGCCACACGCCATGCTATGTCTATGCCTCCCAATGTGGGCTTCATGGCCTCCCAGAGCGTCGCCTTATTCTCCACCGTCCCAGCATTCTCGGCCAAATAGTGCGCTATAGCTTTCCGCATGTGGGCCTGGTAATCTCCCAGCTGTAAGTGCCAGACCGACAGGCGCCAACGAAATTGCTGCCGCCTCCGATCTAGTCTCAAAGAGACCACCACCGGGGAATGGTCCGATAGTCCCCGCGGCAAAATATCTGCAGCCTCCACCCTACCCTGAGCTGCCAGGGGGACAAAGATGTAATCCAGCCTGGAGAACGAGTGATGGACCGCTGAGAGGAAGGTGTATTCTCGCTGTGTGCCATGCATGTGTCTCCATGTATCCACCCATCCCAAATTCCTGGACATGTCCTGCAATTTGGTGTGCCCGGACGCTACCACCCCCCCCCCCCCGGTCTGTATCTGTCGCGCGCCTGATCCATGACATCATTCCAGTCACCCCCAATGACAGCCAATACATTCGGGATAGCCGCCCATACCGTGAAGATGTTTTCCACCAAGGACCACTGCAAGGGGGGCGGGCATACACACAGCCAAACACAACCTCCTCATCCCCAAGCGTTCCCTGGATAAATATGTATCGACCCTGCGGGTCTAACCAGTGCGTGGAGTGTACATATGTGACTCTGCGATGTACTAGGATAGCGACGCCCCTGGAACCCCTGGCAAACCCGGCATGGAAAACCTGATTATAGCCAAAGTGCTGAAGGCATAATGTCTTAGTCCCTAGGAGATGTGTTTCTTGCAGCATAACGACATCCGCCCCACTCTTTTGGCCTGTTTTAGGACCGCTTCCCGCTTAATCTTTTCTAGTACTCCTCTCACATTCCAGCTAAGGACCCGAAGCGTGGCCCCTGGCCCAGCAGCCCCCCTATCCTGGCTCGACGTCATTGATCCTTTGCAACCAGCATCCACGGCACTCGCCACCTATGTGCGCTTCTAGCCTCCATCGCAATTGCTTCAAAGTCGTGCAGTCCCCCCCAACCCAACTCCCAATAACTCCTCAAAACTCCCCCCCAACCCCCACCCCATACCTCAAGAAACGATGAAGTATCTGTCGCGGTGCAGCGCGGTTTCGGCCCCCAACATGAGACCAACAACCCACCCCACCAATGGATCCCCATAACCGAAGTTAACTCACTCAACACCTGCTCCTCCCCACCCTCACCTGAGAGGAACCCCCCGCCCGCGTACTCCTCCCCATCTGCAGTCACCCCCAAACGCTCACTTGGTCTCGCACATGACACAGTCACCCCACTCTCACTGTGAGCACTCTCCCCGGAAAGGAGAAAATCAAGTTTAATTGTCCGCCATTTTGGCTCTAGGCGCCCTCACTAGCCCTTCTTCTGGTTCTTGGCCACTCCAGTCGCCGTCTCCGACGCTGTACTTGACCTGGATCGCTGTCAGGAGCGGGATCTCCAATTGCCCTTGCATCGGGAAGATCTCGCCTGCGCATCATCATGTAAGGAATCGGAGTCCCGCCCCGGAGGAGTGTGCACTTTCACTGGTCTAAATTCATCCGTCCACAGAAACACATCCTCCGGGGAATCAAAAAAGTGCATACGAGATTGGAATATAACTCTCAGTCGGGCTGGATAAAGAAGTGCATATTGCATCTTCAGGTCGCACAGATGCGCCTTTGCCGCCGTAAAGGATTGGCGCTGCTGTTGCACCAAGCGGGTATAGTCTGGAAAGATCAGGATCGTATGATTTTCAAATCGCAGGGGCTCTTTCGCTCTGGCTTGTTTAAGGATCACATCTCTGTCATGGTAATTGAGAAGCTTCGCAATCACCGGCCGCGGCCTCGCTCCCTCCGGCGGCTTCTGCATCAGGGCCCGGTGCGCTCTCTCTATAACAAAGCAACCGGACAATGCTTCAGGAGGGATCCAGCTCCCAAACCACCGCGTCAGGAAGCCCTCCATATCTCCCTTCTCACAACCTTCAGGCAGTCCTAGAAAGCGGAGGTTGTTGCGCCTGGCGCGCCCTTCTGCGTCCTCCACCCGCAGCGCCAGGCCCTTTTGCGTGGACTCCAGGGCAGCCACCTTGCGCTTGAGAGTCACCACATCATCTTCTACCCCGGATATCCGAGCCTCGGCCTCTGTGATGCGGGAGACCGCATTCCGCAGGTCTTGGCGAAGGAGCGTAACATCTGCTCCCACGGCCCCAATTTTGGCGTCCAGCGTGTCCCGGGACGGGGTGATGGCTGCCAATAGTGCCGCATTATCCGGTCCGGCCGCCTGGGATCCTTCGGAGGCCCCCGTGCTGCCTACCGGTTCTGTGAACTTATCTATGGGCCCTTGTTTAGGACCTCCTCCGCCTCCTCCTGCCCCGCGAGTCTTGATTAGTGTGTTGCACAAATGTCCAGGGCCACCGAGTGGGCGCTGTTGGACCGCTGTCCACTATGTCGATGTAGGGCCCCCGCGGTCCGCGCCGACCGCCGATGAGTCGGGCCAGGCACCGCCCTACAGCCTAAGTCAGCCCCGGTTGTACCCCTCTAGGTCAGGTCCCGCAGTGATGTGTGCAACTGGGGCTCCTGCGCCCTTCAGCCAAGGCTCTCCCGCTGACAACCCTCGTCCGGCCCTCACGCTGCCGTCTGGTGGGGTCCCCCTTGTCCATAACCGCAATAGAGGGCTGCCAAATCTCCCGCAACTTGATCTCTCTGTTGGGGCTCCCCGATGGTATCCGGCCGGTGCTCTCCACTGCCAGGCCCCGGGCCTCTTTTGCTACGCACCGTTGGGCTGCGCTGGAGTCAAGGTCCCCGGCTACCACTGCTGCCTCAGGCCTCTATGTCCCGGTTGAATCACCCGGGGCATTCCCTCACTCTGGCACCCTGCCCCGTACCACCCTGGGGCTGAGGAGAAAGGGGGAGTACCTGCCGGGCTGGTCTGCTGCGGCAGCGCGTCCCCCGCTCACTGGTCCGGCCGCGGTGCTCCGCCGTCTTCTGTAGGGCCACTGGTGCTAGGCCGGCACCCCTCGGTTCTGGGCCGAGTGTCCCCCAGATGTATTGGGCTAGGCGTGTCTCTCCGCCAGCGCCGGGCCGCCGCCCCCAGCCGCATTTCGGCCGCCTCTGTGTACCAAGTCTCAGTGTCACGAAACTCGAGGTCCCCGGCCTCAGGAGGACGCCTGGGCCACGCCGCGTCTGCTGGCTCTCACTCGCCTTCAGTCGACTTGGTTTAGATCGTGCCCAGAGGAGCTCCGCAGCCCCTCACATCAAGCGTCGCTGGGGGCCGCCAACTTCCGGCTGGGTTCCGGCCGCCTCCGTGGGCCGCACCCCGGGGTCGCGAAACTCGAGGTCCCCGGCTTCAGGAGGCCGCCCAGGCCGCGCCGCGTCCACCGGCCCTCACTCGCTCACCGCTGCGCCGACCAGGTGCAAATTACATCCAACAGAGCTCCGCAGCCCCACGCATCATGCGCTACTATCGGGGCCGCGGTCAGATGGGGAGAAACAGGATATTTCGGCGGGTGATCGGCTGGCGGGGACGGAGCTCACCTAAGCTGCATTCGCCACGCTTGCCGTCCAAGCCACGCCCCCCCCATCAGCCAATCCTTTTAAGCATCTGGGCGTCAGTCGACTAGACCGCTACACGCCCGCAGCGCCGGAAAGTGCCCCAGCAGGACGTCAGTCAGCTCTAGCTCGTCTACACCTTCCGTTCAATCGGCACTTGCCGTGACGGACCGGGGTGTTAGGGCAGAGCTAGCTGAACTTGCGGGGGAAGTGCAGAGTGCCAAGCATCAGGTGAGGTTTGTAAGGCAGTATGTCCTGAATAGCAGCAATTTTTTAAAAACTAGCGTCGCTGTGACATATAAAAAGGAAGTGCAACAATTTTAAAAAGGAGCGTCACCATAGCAGTGGTGGTGTGCAGCGATTGTCTCCTAGAAGCAGCGTGGTCTCTTAATCAGACCTGTACTGTGTGTTCTTTCTTTCAGCGCTTGGTTCAAATGAGCAGCGAGGTCTCTTAGTCATTAGTCATTAGTCATTCTAACTTGGAGTGTACAATATGTGTGTTCTGGGTCGGGCAATTGCTGCCGGGACTCGGAGGTTGTGAGATCTAATAAACGCAGCTCCACTTACCTTGTGTTGCCGTCTTTTAACCTAATAGAGGACAAAGGCCTACTAGTATGACAGAAAGAACCCAATGCAGTCTATGTATACTGTGCTGCTCACAATCTAAATTTAGTGTTGAATGTTGCCTGCATGCACATTTCTGAAATTGTGGAATTTTATGACATTTTGCAGAAAGTATATTTATTTTTCAGCCAAAGCATCAAATGGTGGGAACTTCTTACAATTACAAAAGAGAGCACAAATAATTCAGAGCCAAAACTGAAGAGACTCTTTCCAACATGGTGGGCTTCCAGACATGATGCTCTCCATGCTCTACGCTATCGTTTTATGGCCATAATGAAAGCACTCATTACCATTTTACTGCAGTATAAAAAGGTTGAGGAGGGCACAGAAGCTCAGGGTCTTAGGAAGCGCATGGAGACTTTTGAGTTTGTGTTAATGGTTGTAATCTGGTCCAATGTGCTGGAGACAATAAATATTGTGTCCAAACTGTTTCAGTCTAAAGATCTGGACCTTTTACAAGCATCAAATATGTTAAGTAGCCCAGAGAATACGTTTGCCAGTTTCAGAGAACAGTTTGAAGATGTTAAAAGCTCAGCATCTTAACTTGCATCTGCATGTTGAATCCATTTGCATTTTACACAAAAACAACCACAACACAAAAAAAGCACTTTGATGAACTCTGTGAAGACCAAAGGCTGTGCAATCCTATAGACAATTTTAAGGTGTCTGTGTTGTATGCTAACATAGATATTGTTGTAAATCAGATAAAAACTTGATTTGCTGGTATGAACACCATAATCCAATGCTTTGATTTCATGATGCCTTCAGAAATCCTCAAAACTAGTGAGGATGAGTTGTTTGAAGCAGCCATGACCATGTCAGTTCATTACGAAAAAGACTTGTCCCTAGAGTTTTCATAACAACTCATCGCTTTCAAAGCAGTGTTGAAAGAACAAATACAAGTTATCTCAGGTGGCACAATAAAGGATCTGGCTGGCCATTTATTTTTGAGAAACCAAGCAATTCTGCCCAGTGTTTTGGATGTTGCAAGAGCACTGAAACTTTTTCTTACAATTCCAGTTACTGTAGACAGCACAGAAAGGTTATTTTCAAAGTTACAATTAATCAAGAACTATCTCCAAAGCAATGTGACGCAGGAAAACCTGTTGGGCTTGAAACTTTAAGCAGTGAGAGTGATCTGGCAAAAAATTAAATGTGAAATCTCTAACAGAAGAGTTTGCACGAAGAAAGGCAAGTAGGCAAATATTCTTTCAATCAAGTACATCTCTCCAATTCAGTGAACCAAGCAGTAGTAGCCTTCACCCACCAGTCTAATTTGCCAGTCACTCTTCCTGGTGTAAGCAGTCTTCAGCCTTGTGTCTACTCTTTGTTAAGTATTGTTTGTCTGCTGTACCAGCCTTCAAACTCTGCAATTAATTTCATCAGGCTCCTGCAAGTATTGTTCCTACTCATAGTCTGTTTTTCTAAATGTACCTGTCCTTTGAACCACAGGAGGAAGCAGTACGTAATATGGTATTCTGCCAGTATATCATACTTTAAATATTGTTCACTTATATATAGGCTACCTCAATATTCTGAACATACATTTATAGAGGTGAGAAGAAATGTATTTAGTTTAACCTGACAATATACACCCCCTTGACACTTTATTTTGCACAGACAAAAGGGGCATAATTTGAGTAACCAACTTTGTTTATTCTGCTGCTGAGCTTTAGACACAAACTAAAGGGGCATACTTTGTGGACTGGTTTAATGTTCATGCTGCTAAACTTGCTTTAGTTTTTACCACTTGCGTCGAAATATGTGCACCTTTATGCAAAAATAAAAGGGGCAATGTTTGACTGGACGGGTTTGATGTTTATGCTGATAAATTGTTATTACTTTACCAGGCTCTTTGAAATATGTATGCCTTCATGCACAAACAAAAGGGGAATTAGTCTAACTAAACAGGTTTGATTTGATTTATGTATGCTGGTACTTGCAGTATTTGTTGTTGTTTTACCAGTGAGTGTGAAATGTTTACACCTTCATGCATGCACAAACCAAAAGGCATTGGTTGACTAAAGTCTTATGTTATGTTATGTTAGAGATTGCTTGTATAGCGCCTATCTCCGCCAGTCTCTAAGCGCTTAACCAGAAAGAAACATAACACACTAATGACCTTAGAACCTCAGTTGTTTCACCTCCTATGATGTCATGAAGGCCTTTCTGAAAAGATAAGTTTTTAGTTTCTTTCTGAAAGGTAGAAGTTGCGATTCTGCTTTCAAGGTAGATGGAAGCTCGTTCCACAGTTGTGGAAGGAGCACGGACAGGGCCCTGCCTCCTTTGGTCTTTAATTTGAACCTAGGTTGAAACAGGTTGGGAGTTGTTCCTGAGCGCAGTAGCCTCCCCGGAGTGTACCTCTTTAGACGTTGCTTAATGTACTCTGGGGCTTTCCCAAAGAGTGCCTTATGGGCCACACAGAGACATTTGAACTGCACTCGGAATTTCACTGGGAGCCAGTGCAGCTTCTGAAGCAGTGGGTTTACATGCGCTTTTCTAGGCAAAGAATGGATCAGCCTGGTCGCATTGTTTTGTATTACCTGCAGCTTCCTCAACAGCTTCTGTGGTAGGCCTAGGTATAAGGCATTACCATAATCAAGTCTCGAAATGACTGTGGCGGATACGATCGATTGCAGGGTGGAGGCAGATAAGATGGGGACTAGCTTTCGCAATTGCCTCAACACACCTATGCAGGATCCTGCCACAGCAGAAACTTGAGGGGCCATTGAGAGGTCTGCATCGATCCTTAACCCCAAGCTTTTTACCACAGAGCCAGGAGACGGAGTGGTTCCTAGCTCGGGGGGCCAGTACAGGTCACTCCAGGGATCCTCTTTGTTGCTAATCACCAGCACCTCCGTCTTATCAGCATTCACTTTCAACAGATTGTTAGTCATCCAGTTGACTGTGAATGAGAGCAGATTCCTCACAGAATCCTGGGCCTCTTTGGTGTTGTCCAGCCGGACTAAGAGCTGAGTATCATCTGCGTAATTAAAGATTTCGCAGTTCATACGCATAAGCTCCTCCACCAGTGGTTGTAAATAGATATTAAAAAGCAGGGGGGATAACGCCGACCCCTGGGGCACCCCCCAGGTCACGTCGCGGATCTCAGACAGTTGGTCTCCTAGCTGCACTCTCTGGGTTCGACCTGACAGGAAGGATTCTAGCCACTTTAGCACCTGGCCTGTGATCCCCAATTTTGCGACACGGTCCAGCAAGATGGTGTGGCTGACCGTGTCGAAAGCTGCCGATAGGTCTAATAGAATCAAGGCACAGGGCTGTTTGTTATCTGCCCTGACTCTCAACTCATCGGCGACCGAGTCCATGACTAATTCTGTGCTATGTTGGGGCCGGAACCCAGCCTGCCTGGTATGAAGGAGATGGTGTTCTTCCAGATGGCCGGCTAGAGTGCTGAGAACGTGCTTTTCTAGGATCTTGCTTAGAAAAGGCAGCTGCGAAATGGGCCTGTAATTTTTTAAGGCTGTCGTGTCTGTTCCTGCTTTCTTCAGAAGTGGTTTAATTTTTGTATGCTGTTGCCAGCTGTACTTGTTACTGTTTTGCTAGTCGCGTTGAAATATTTTACTAACCTGGCCCCATTTTTGTATACTGCTGGACTTGTTTTTACCATGCACTTTAAAAGTATTTTCACCTTGATGCAAAAAGAGAGTCAATTGTTTTACAAAACATGCTTGGTTTTTGTATATTGCTGGACTGGCGATTGCTTTATTATGCTTTTAAAAGTATTTGCACTTTTTCTTTTGCTTTACCAACTACAGTTTGTAAAGATTGTCATTAGGTACTTGCTAATATGGTTTGTTTTTATTCTACATGCAGTGTTATTTATGGTGTTGCTTGCACTTGTTTGTGCCCAGATATCTGTACTGGGGTGAATGTATGACATTGTTCTGAATTCTGTCCATCAACTGTTGTTTTTGCATTTGTCACCCCGAGTGGGAAGGGTATGACCAGACGTGGGTCCCTTGCTCACTACGCCACTGGAGTCAAGCTATCCTGGCTGAAGGCAGCTGATAGCCAGAAACCGGTCCTAGGATGCTTGATTCCGGACCAGGAAAGACATGGCTTGGCAGATCGGGCTGGATTGTTCCCATGAGACGCAGGGCCAAGACTGATTTGCACATGGCCATGTCTGAACTGGGGTGGTTTGGTGAGCAAAATAACGATGGATTAAACCCAGATCTGTGACTGGGGGTGAATGTTTTGCCTTTGTGCAACATTCCATCCATCATCTTGTTTGTTTTAAATCTTGTATTTAGCATTGTTTACACCACAGAAATGATAAATTAAAACAGGCAAACATCTGCATCAATGTTCTGAAGCATCCAAACAGTTTTCTTCCTCTTCCTTGTTTGCCTGGCTGTTTTGCAGTGCTTACTAATAAAGACATGATGGTAGAAATTGAAATTGCTTCCCCAGTTCACATTATTATCATGTACAATCATTGACAGTCGCTAGTGTGTGGCATGCAGATAATTCACCAGTCTATTTCTCTTGACTTTCGCAGGATACTGAGTTATATCTTGTGTACTTCTCATGTATATTGTCAGTCGAGTTGTTATGGAATTGCAGGTTTGGGTTTGTCTTTCAAAGTTTCAAGTTATTGTCCATTAATGTCAATTCTATTTCAGACCCTTCATAATTGTTCTTTGTTCTTCAGCCATAGGCAGTTCATGAGAAAATAGGATTGCTCCTTGGCATTGTTCTGATTGCTGCCTCAGTTAAATAATCTGCTTTTGACAGTATTGTTACAAATGGCATAGCTTGTATGTTAAGAGTCTTTCCCATTTTCTCATTAGAACTTACAGAAAGGCAATATAGAGGCATTTCATTTAAATGTTGGAGGTTTCAAATCAAAATATACTAGATTCCTGAGTGGTAGGTGGTGGGCCAGGCCACCAGGGTGTTGAAGGTGCCTCTATGTGCTTTGCAGGGGGGCCCCCTCAAGTTTTGTTATGCCCATGCATTTCTGAAGTGGGGGAGCGTGCCGTTAAGCAGCACTTTGCCACTTCGTTGTAAATGTACCCCTTAATCAGGCCTTAAATTGTGACTTCCTCACAGTAAGATATGCCTTGTATCACAGTATATCGCTAGCTTTGATCCAGCCTAACAAAATGACATTTAGACTAAATTGTAAAAGATTACCATAAAACAAGCAAGTTTATTCTGTGCTTTTCTTTCCCTCGCATATACATTTTTATATGATGCAGAAGGCGATAATTACTCTATAAAACAATATGCACACGCAGAACTGGGAGACATATGAACAGGGTGCCCTGCTTAATGCAATTGCCTAAAGGCAGCAAATTTGCACCTAGAAAAAAGACAGGTGTTTTTTTCACCCCTCTTGACAGTCAGTTGAGCCACTCGAGGACCAGAAAATGAAGCTGCTGAATGACAGGCACGATTTCTCCAAACCTGTTCCAATTTGCCGAAACCGTAAAGGATTCAGAATAGACATACTTCAAGAAAAATGTCGGCATTACTATGATTAAAGTAGTTAAGAAATGCTGTGAAAGTGCCTTGTGGAGATCGAGGCAGGAAAAGTACTTTGTAGAAACATCTTATCAGTACAAGTGAACATGAGCTCTTCCAATGCATTGTGAGTTGATGTAAGAACAAAAGTACTTTGAATAAAAATATGAGAAACCCAAATGTGGAAACAGGGCCGGACTGACAATGCCGGGCACCGGGCAATCCCCCGGTAGGCTGCTAGGGGTGGGGGCCGGTTTTTGGGCCGGGGGCCGGTTTTGTTGCTGGGTGGGGGCCGATTTTTTTAACTGCGCTCAGTCCAATAGTCACTGCTCATTGCTGCGCTGCCTGCAGCCATGAGCATTCATTATTAGACCTGCTGCAAATAATAAATACTCATTGCTGCAGTCACCGCAGCAATGAGCAGTGAATACTGTACTGAGCGCAATACAAAGCCTGCGGGCCAGCCGGCACGGCATTCACGTAACGTGGTGGAGTCACGTGAATGCAACTAACAGTGTGCGCGCCACTTCACTAGCAGAGCAGTTAAAGCCGTCCAGTGCAGGCCCTGTGTCTGCTAAAGAGCCGAGCCTGCAGAGGCAGGCATCCTGCTTCGGTAGCCTGGGACACACGAACGTGCCTGTCCAGTGGCTTGAACTTGAGAATGATTGAGAAACACAAGAAGCAGATGTACAGCTTGTGTGTGTCAGCTACAGTAAATATGACCGCCGGCCCCACCGATTCAATTGCCGAGGGAAGGAGTGAGTGAGGTGCGTGGCAACAGTTGGTAAGTCAAGGTCACTAGAAGTGGCCGTGCCGGTAGTTTACGGTATTGTCAACATGCGTCAGGGGTGTGGAAGTTACTCAATCTGCACCAAGAACGTGGCGGAACACCCATGCAGAGTTTGGCTTGACAGCACTGCAGACTTTGGTTTTTCAAGTGTGTAAGGATGAGTAGCATCGCTCATTCACCCCCAGGAGTACTCCGGAAGCCAGCCCCTTAATCTTAGATTTATGTAATCGTTTAGTGGGCCAACGGATGTGGGGCTGCAGTGCTGTGCCTTTGCCATACTCGAGAACATCCGACCTGCCACATCTAGTATGCTGCCAGGGTGGTTGTTTTGTCCAAAACAGTTCCTCTTACCTCCGTGGCTGGGAAATTGTGTGGAAAAAAAACGTTGCATTTTCTTTTTCGAAAGATAGACCTAGGGTTCCGTTTTCTAGATAAGAAAACCAAGGCAAACGACACACACTCTTTGTCTCTCATTTTGCCCAGCATGTTAGGGTACTTTGTGGACTTTTGCTGTCCACAGAAACAGTGCTTTACATGCTAGTCGCAGATGAGGATTTGGTGTCTGAGGGGCCCACTTCCCCCAAGTTGGATGGATCCTGCGGGGACTTTCTCCCCAGCAGCTTCTCTAAGCAACACTTTCCACAAGCAGAGCCGAGCGTGGCTCCTTCTCAGTCAACCACTTACCCTGACCTCGAATTCAACGGGTTGCTGATGAGAGGTGGTTGGACATCCACCAATATTCGGCATGTATTTTGTTACACAGCCTGAGTAAAACTATGCCCTTCATCCACAAGAGAGAATAGGTGGGGAACTCTGTCCGTGATGACTTTTACGAAGGAAGAGAGCCAAGAAATATGAAGGCTCAAGTATCACAACTTAGGTGATAAACTACCGGTTTTATGGCAGTTTTAACTGCTACCGATTCCTCGGGATAGTCCTGTGGCATTTTTTCCAAGGCCTAAGGTCAACCTGCAGGTTATAGTGGCTTCTCCTCGAGAAAAGTGGCTGCCGCTGAGCTGGTTAGAACATAAATAAATAATCAGAAACCTTTGATTTTTTGGGTGGTTTGTTGCCGTTTTATAAATTGGGAACTCAAGCCGAAGGTATCGGAGCACCTTACATAGGCACCTGTCACATTACAAAAAGTCTCTTTAATTTTTGTTTTTAGGCAGGGGAGATAAAATGATTTGCCCAGAATCGCTGGATGTTGAGAGGACGCTGAGACTTTAACCTGCTTCCGCAGTCTACAGCTCTGGCCCTTACACCGCACCTCCCTCTTTCATAGATAATAGATACATCGGCTTTCCACTTCAGTCTGCACGCAGCAGTCGATTGAGCTAACAGAATGTAAGAAACACACGTGTTTTTTAAATGTTTCAATGCAATTGTGTTTTAAGAGGTGAACTGAGATAGCGCAGAGCACTCACAGGAAGAAATCCGCAGCTGAGCCTGGCGCAGGAAGAGATCTCTTTATGAGTTGAGCGAGGCGATCTGAAAGGCCCTAAGGAAGCATACACTGTTACCGTGATCCTTTCAGAGACCTCAAACACTAGCCCTTACAGGTACTACTTGTAGCTTTCTTTCATCCTGGTAAATCGGGCTGGACGTGCAAACATGGCTCCGGAATAAGCCAACATGGGGAGAAGTAGAACGTGAGAAGGCTGGCTGCAGCAAGGAGGCAGACAAGTGAGGGCTAAGTCAGTCAGAGAATAACCAGCACGTTGCGTTATAGGTAGGCTCACCACCTGTCCGGGCAGATTTCGAGAAATTTAGCTCATGTCACGGTTTTTGGAGAGGGTCGACTAAAAATGGGGGAGGTGTTTTTTTATGTTTTACAAAGTAGGGATAGTTAACAGTTGTTCCAAGAAAGCAATTTAATTGACAGGCAAGCTACTGGGTTTAAAAATTGCTTTTTATGTATGTTCTTACTGCCTGTTTTGTAATTCTCTGCTGAGGCGCACTGTCATTCTGTGCGCTCACTTGACGTAAAATTATAGTCCTTCTCTTTTTGTGAAATGTCCTTGTTTTTTGCTTTAAAATTCTGGTCACCCTAGTTATAGGGTTGAGGCACGTGCTACAGATTTCTCTGTGTATACAGCATGGCTTTAGGTAGAGTACTTTAAGATAGCTAAGGTGGCCATTGCACAGTTTTACCATCTCTTTCAATGGCTTCGAAGTATTTAGTTATGCAGCACAATATCCTTGGTGCAACAACATCAACTGTTGCATGGCTAAACACTTAAAAGGTCCCAAAGGCGAGACCTATTGCCTATGCTAATGCTTGTTTCAAGTGACAGAGACCGAGTCAGTGTAGTGCAATCACTTCTTGTGAAGGCCCCTTTGTAACACTTCGGTCTTGTGTGTGTAAATGACCAGTACTGTAAGACTGGGACAGAGACAGCTGTGCTGCCTGGCAAGTAGATTCTCTGCGCACAACACCCATATCGGGCCATAGAAAACAAGCTAAGACAGCTTGTCTGGAGTCACAGTGTACAGAATAATTCTTACAAATGGGTGCCAACATTTGAATATGAAAAATAGGATTAGACTAAGCCACTGTACTTTGTTACTATGATAACAAACAGGCTTCCTTGCCTGCTGAAGCGTCACCAGTTTGCATTTATACCACTTTTTCATTGCCAGGGTTCATTTACTCTTCATATAGCAGGCCCGTGATCGGCAGCTGCATGCAGCCAGTGGGGTGCCAGTCCGGTCATGACGTGTTAAACTCACTCAGAAGTTCTGCATTGGCATGGCTGCAGGCGTGGCTGCTTGTAGAGGCCCAGGCTGTTACAAGCGTGTGTGTTTACATTCTGGCCACCTTAAGTATGCCGTTTATTTCTCAAAACTACATGGGGGTAATTTTAACAGGTTTCCAGCAGTTTTGGCTATGTTGTATGGGAGATTATTGTGCCGGCCTCAGCCTGTGAGGATATTGGAAAATGGTGCTCAGCCTGTCCACGCGTGAGTCAGCTCACTGACTATGTGACAGGCAGCTGAGATATCTGGATCCCTGTGTAACTTGTCTTGTTCATGTTGGAGCCTCCACATCCTTCCTGTTGGGCTGGGGGTCCCACGTCAAATGGACAGAGAGAGTCCCTGGAGTCCTGATCTTCTCCTGATTGATTGCCGGCATGTAGGGGGCCATAGGCTGGCAATGATGTGTGGTGCTTAGCTGCAGTTTTCAGATTTTCTTGGAGTTTCTTGTTGCTCAAATGGGTGTCATTTCAGATATTTATATGTTCCCCCGTCTTCATTGCTTCATTTTGCTCGCGAGAAAGTGTCACTCATAATCATTGAAATGTCACTCATAATTCCACAGAAATTATGAACATGTCACACATAGCAATCCGAAACCTTGGCAGCTATGACTTGCTCACTAGTGAGCTGTACTGCTGCATCTGCTCCTTCTCACTGTCTCCTCGCTCTGTGGGGAAAAAAAATCTCAGTCCTTGATAAATAATGCAGCAGCAGTTTCAGGGCCATTTTAGGAGGTGGTGACTGCTGAGACAAGGTTAGATAAGTCCCTGTTGGCCTCAGATTCCTCCAAATTAAAATCCGGTTTCATCTGCTTTATTACATCAAAAAAAGCAATTTTGATGGGTCTTAGGGCTCAGTGCACTTCACCACCACTAACCAGTGCTAAAGTGCTTGCGCTCTTTCCTTTCAAACATGGTAAAATTGGCTTACACCGAATTGGCAATTTTAATTTACTTGTCAGTCTCTAGAAATGTGGTTCTACATGTACCCAGGGACTACATTAAATGCTGCTAGTGGGCCTGCAACACTTATTGTGCCACCCACTTAAGTAGGCTATTTAAGGATGTCATGTCAAGGCCAGGGCCTGTGTGTTAATTTTTCATGCATTCTGGCCAGGGTGCCATTTGAGACATTTTCATTCCTTCTGTCAGCCTGGGTGCTTATGTGTGACGTTTCCATGCTTTCTGGCCTGGGTGCTTAATTATGTGTGCTATTTCCATAGTTTCTGGCCTCAGTGACCTGGAGCTGGAGGCTCGTGTGACATTTCCATCCTTACTGGCCTGGGTGCTTATGTGTGACGTTTGCATGCTTACTAGCCTGGTGGTGGGACCAGGCCTGGGTCAGTGCCTAGGTGCGTATGTGTGACATTTCCACAGTATTCTGGCCTCAGTCAGTGGCCTGTGTGCTCATGTGTGACATCACATGTCAGTGCTTAATGTGTGATAACATGAGTGACAATTTACTATGCTTTAAAAGTTAATACAATCTAATATGAAATGAAAAATGTGTTGAAAAATGCTTTGTTTTGGCCTTTCTGTCTCTCAAATTTCCTTGGGGGGGACAAGTTCAACCCCCCAAACTCCCCCTAGTAGTGGTTGCTCACTGCGCTTGCTCACTACACACCATGTGGGGGGCTGGTCTCACTTTTACTTTGTTCTCTCTGATTCACTACTTCTGTCTATTTTTTGTGCTCTCTGAAAGAATATCTATGGGTACATATGACTGGGTGCGTAACCTAGTGCTCTTTAAGGTAATCATCTACTATTTACTGTGCTTTGAAAGTTGATACAATTGAATATGTAATGAAAAATGTGCTGTAAAATTCACCATTTTGGTCTGTCAATTTCCAAAATTTTCTTAGGGGGAGAACCCCCCCAAACCCTCCTAGTAGCGGTCCGGGTCGCTCGCTGCGCTCGCTCGCTACATGCCAGACGGGGGCTGGTTTGCAGAAAGTTGCCAGGGCTGCTTTCAGTTCCCAGTCCGGCCCTGTGTGGAAACCCATCAAATATGTTTATTGCCAGTAGGAAACTGTAAACTAGCTTTGCTCTATCAGGATCCCAAAGACAAAGCGAAATCAAAGTACAAAATTATCCGTTGCAAATACTACAAGCACAGCACTGGACCTAAATTGTAGGAGAATGTCTTTATCAGTTTTTGAGCATACATCAAATATGCCCATCCAGGGCAAGTAGACCTTATTAACGTTGGAGTTCCATTAAGAAATCAAAGAACAGGGTAGACATTTTTTATTTCCTGGTATTGCTGAGCACATAAAAAAATCAATAACTGAAAAAACACATTATAGTACTCAAATGCTATTACAGATGCTTTAAAAGGAGGAAACCTGCTTTTAAGATAGACTGTCTGAGGAAGGTCACCAAAGGGTCAGTGTAAATGTGTCTGCGAAAGCATACAGATGCAGGGAAGGTGATTGGGAACATTAGAGCTAAACAAATTCAAATAGAAAAAAAGATAGTAAATAAAATATTAAAACACTTCCAAAATATCGGGATGGGTAAAGGTGTACGTCCACATCAGAAAAGAAAGTGTGTAAAAGTGGTCCAGCAAAAAATAGAATTTTTGAGCAACTGCCATTTGAAATATGTAAAATATTTCAATCACATTCGCAATTTCATGATAGGGTACAATGGAATGAGTGGTTAAAAGGCCGCTTCTGTGAAGTCAGCGAAGCCTGGAACAAGCAAAATAAATGACTTCTAAAGCATAGAATTATAGTGAAAGACAAGGCATACACCGAAAACAAGCCATTTACCGGGCCCACAATGAGGCAAGTGCAGTCAACAAGTGACTCGAGCCTATCGGTCGGAAAATGAAAACATTCCAAGAATGCGATAATGGTTCTGTGATTCACCATACAACCACTGCTAACAGATTATATAACAACTCTCCTATCGCTCACATTACACAATATTTTTTCCTTTGTTGAGCATCAGGCCTACTTTAAAAATGGCAAAATATAGACATATGAGAAAACAAATGATTGCACTTTCATACATAGTAGTAACAATATATAATCATTACTCCATGTGTGGATTATTTTAATAAACATTTAATTTACAACATTTTGTGCTTTAAAATTACTTTTTGCATTTTTTTTGCTCCTGTCTTACCTCTCAATGCAGTTACAACAAGAGTTATCTTCAACCTTATATGTTTATATTTATCTGCTCTCTATTTATCCCACTATATACCCCTTTTTGTGAAATCAGCTGATCAAGAAAATGTTACTACTTCCTGTAAATATCTCACTTTCTCTTTTTGCACACACCTTGTTGCGCATGCCGTACAGTGCCCCCTTCACCCAACCAAATGAACAGGTTTTCCCATGGGTCCCGTTGGGGGCTCCTTTCCCTACCTGTCTGCCAACCATTCCATGGCAGGCTCACTGCCATGTAATGCTTGGTGGAAAGGTAGGTTGTAATTTGCTCGGTGGTGCTGGCATCAGCACTGCTGCAAATTTGGCTTGCAATTCACACCGCCACCTGGCTGTGGTCTTGTGGCAGTTCAACCGGCCACACTACTAATAGAGAAAGTGGACCCGCAGGGGTGGTGGTGGTCGGGCCGCCACCATGAGTACGGCGGTCCCAGGACAGCGGTACTCGTAATTAGGCCCTTGAAATTAATATTATAGTGCTGTCATTGTTTTTATTTTGCTCTACATTTAAAATATATGCAGCTAATGTACAGTAATATTAAACATAAAAGTGTTTTTGCTTTTTTATTTAAACTAAATAATTTGAATTACTTTTCTGTATACTTTGCCATCGGGACCTTCCACTGTTGTGGTATACATCTCCATATTGTAAAGTATAGGGAAAATTAAAACAGTTTGAAGAAACTTTATAATGAATTAGAAAAAGCATTGATGTAAATAATGTCAATTAATTGTCGTTACTTTTTAAAAATGTATAACAAATGCAAAAATGCTACACCATCAATAACTTAAACTTAATTCAGAATTAAGGGCCAAATTTTCAAAGATTTTTTGTTACTTTTTTGACACATACCCAACACAAAATTCTTTGTGGTATTTACAATGCAATGCAAATAGCTGTTTGTGGTGCTTTCTAAAAAAAAGTAATGCAACGGAATTGCAGTGATTGTGTTGCTTGGTGTCAGGTTGGATTTCCATGGCTGGTGCATTGGCATGCCCTTCAACCACCCATTGATTTTGATGTAAACCAATATCTACAAAGACCCGTAGACACGGGTCTGTGCCAAATGGTACGCCCGCCAGAGTTTGGCATATTGAAAATATCTTTATTTCTCATTGTAATTATTGCCTTGCATGTTTGCTGAGTTCTAATACACACATATGAAAAGGAAATAGCTGTCAGGGAAAGATTTTGTGGATAAAGGGGCACCTTCCACAACAAAAAATCTATCCTAACTTAGGCAGACACCTTGTACAATGGTGCAAGGTTGCCAGCATTGTACTAAGCAGTAACAAATGATGCAGCCCATAAAGAGAGAAAAGCTGTGATGTTTCTTTGAAGACATGGCACTGTTCTGCTCTCTCCTGTTTATGCAATGCACCACAGCAAATTCACTTTGCTGTGCTTTGTTGCATGAACTTTTTGAATATATTCCCCATAATTATTAATCATTTTAAATATATTCAAATAAATAAAAAAATATTTTCATGAAGTTTCAGCAAAAAAAATTAGTGTTCGCTTAAAGTACAAAAATATGTTTTATCCATTGATAATTATTAAAAGTGATGCATAGAAGTAATTAGAAGTGGTCAAAATATTGTTTGATTCGTCATTTAAAAAGGTTGTTAAACTATTTTATTATTAAATAATAAATGGTTTATGTTTTGCTATTTTTACCATTAATTAAAATTTACTTTTACATTTTAACTTTTTTAAATAATGTAATTTAAATTAATATTATTTCCTAAGGGATTTTTTTTAGGCCCTTTCTCCATTATTTTATATGGGAGAGTGTTGCAGTATCAATGGTTGGCCTTGTGTAGTGCTATACTTGCTACTGTTTCTGTTTGGCAGTAATAACTTACACTCATACATTTAGCTCTACCCCACTATTAAGGTGATGTTGACCTGCAAGTCTATACTTTGAAGTAACTTTATACTCAGATTTTGAGACTAGTCAACAGTAGTAAAGTTATTCAAAGTGTAAGTTACCTTTGTGAGTAGCCCCAAATAATCAAAATATAACACACAAGCAAATTGGAAACAATTTCTATATCGAGTTTTGTGAGATACTGGTTACTACACTGAGAACTTCGTTTTACCTCTTCCTTGTGAAATTAATTGGAATATCTGGATCTGAAAAGTATCTCTCCCAAGAACTTCCTCTAATTCTTGCAAATACTATGCCTAATAGAAAGGCCCTGATTAAAGGTGGCAACATTTCATCTGTAGCAATAATACTTGGTGTACACCACTCACAATTCCTGCTGTCTCTGAGCCAAGAAGTATTTGGTCTGCAAATTATGGGCCGATAATTCTGAGTCCATAGACACTGGACAATGTTAGACATTCAATGCACAAAACCTGCAGACAGGAGCGCAGCCGACTCCCACCTGACCCTTGTAGTAGCAAGGGGGAGCAGACTATGCCCCACCTGGACTAGCAGAAGCCTGCCCCATCCCGCAAACCTTCCAAGTCACCCACATATCTCCTAACTTTCTTCCCACTGCCAATCTCCACCAGCTCAGACCAGGTGGGAAATTTCATCCCTGCACTCAAGGCAGATCAAATGAAAACAGCACTGTATCGAGGGCACTAGGTGGCGCACTAGCGAGATGGCTGCACTGGTGTGAGACTCCCGCAGCCCAGTGTAATGATCCTTTTAATTATCCTGTTTATTGACCCATAAACCTGCTACAACCGCAACCTGCTGGAGAACCAGCACCCCACGCAGACTCTGTGAAAGTCTGGAGAAAATCGAGATTAGCCCGCTCTAGATATGGCGAATTGAAGATTGGACCGAGTGCAGGCATGAAAGACTCGTGGTGAGCAAGCGGGGACGTGCAGGCCACTAGAGACCGTGGATGAGCTAGAGGAGGGTAGGCGAGGTAGCAAGAATTGGAGAGCCGCGGGCAGTGCGGCAAGAGGAATGGCGGTCCGCAGGTAGGTGAGAGTGAGGGTGGAGCCTCCTCCCCTGCAGAGCGGCCAACTGAGGCAGGAACCTGCTGGAGTGTGAAGGAGGCATTGTGGTCGACTCGGGGGGGGCTGTGAAATCACCATGGCTGTGAACGCTGCGGCGGCCCGCCCCTCCCCGACCCGCATGTGGTTTGGTTTGCGGCGGCGAGAGGTGACAATCAGGACCGGCTGTGCCTGGGGGAAGGAGGGGTAGAGGTGCTGTGAGGTGTGCCCCCCCCTCCACTGTACTAATCATTTGGAGGCTATAAGCGAGCCTCTCTTGGCACCATTTCTCTGCTGCACCTCCTGTGGACGCCATCTAAGGGGAGAAAACGGCGTGACGACAGTCGCGCTGCCTAAAGGAGTAAAAAACACCAATCACTGGGAGTGTGTTCAGCTATTAGTGGCTACACATGTGCAAAGTGTGTGGATCCCAGTGATAAGTGCCCCCTCCTCCTGGTCACAGTGGTCAGAGCGTGAATTAAATGACTTCAGTGTTCTCTCAGTGTGGAAGTGCTGTCAACAATAGGACAAGACTGCATTAGAGCGAATCTGGTCTGGAAGCACCAATCCCTCCCACTGTTATTTGCACGGGCACAAAGTAGACGGAGAAACTATACGTGGTTGACATATCAGTGCACGGTCGACAGCTGGTCAGGGCTGACCCTGCCAGAGCATTACTATGGAGTGCTGATTGACAGGGAGCGGGTTGTTCGAGACCACCCAGCGCTGGAAGGAGGAAGTGACAAGGTCTGCTTGGAGCATGCGTCTACCCAAGTGCAAACATGGGGAAGCCGGACACACGGCAACAGAAATTGAATTTTGACGCTGCAAAACGATCCGGCCGAATCATGCAGAAAGATCAAGAACGGGATGAAAGCGAAGAAGCTCAGAGTGGCACCATGAGCCAAACAGCAGACATTCAGCGCATCTTACAGGAGGTCAGGCAAGGTTTTGCCACTATCGTGGACAAAGTTGATCGTATGTCATCGCGTATGGACGCCATAGCGCACAAGCTAGAGGGACATGAAGAACAGATAAAAGAAACGGAGCGGTGCATTTCGGACTCGGAGGATGTGATGTAAAGTCACACTACACAATTAGCCCGCATGGATCAACTGCTGCGGGTGATTGCGGCCAAGAAGGAAGATTTGGAAGAGTGCAGTAGGCGCAATAACATTTGTGTGATTGGAATCCCCGAATCCACTAACACGGGGAGGATGGAGGAGTACGTGGAAAAACTGCTGCTGACGGCGATAGGAGCTGAGTACTTCTCTAGTCAATTTATTGTAAAATTAGCCTATAGATCACTAGGGCCGCGCCCGCCACCGGGTGCCACCCCGCGGCCCATAATAGCGAGACTTTTGAATTATAGGGATCGCGACGTGGCCCTGCGGGTGGCACGAACTAAACAGACTCTGTCATACGAAGGGAACACATTCTCCACTTACCTGGACTTTACGCCCATGGTGCAAGAGGAGCTGCGAAAGTTTCTGGATGTTAAAAACAAACTGAGGAAGGCACAGATAGATTACGTGCTGTTGTACCCGGCGCGACTCAGAGTTACGCATCAAGGCAAACAGAGATTCTTTACAAAGCTGTAGCAGGTGGAGGAATTCCTCAAACGTGTGAAGCGCACAAACCGGTCGGATGGTGCTGAAGCTGCATCACAGCAATCTCTATCAACGAGAGCAGAAGGTGACTCGCAGTGAGACCCGATTTCACTGCCAAGACACGTTTATAATATTGCTTTTGTGGTACAAATGTACAGGAGTAAGACCCAAATGTAGGAAGGTGGATACCTGACTATGGTTACCCCAGATTTTTTGCCTAGTGTTTAGCTGGTTTTCAACTTAGTTGGCCTGGGATCCTGCTATTCAGGGCCCCAGGCTATCTGCTCTCTCCTTAAAATGGACTCCATGTACCTTAGGTACATACACAATTGAGAATTGGTTCACCTTATCAACCCCTGTAGAAGTGTACCCTAGGTACTCAGGGCATAGGTGCAACCAAGGCCTACCAGGGGCTGCAGCATGCATTATGCCACCCCTGGCTGGCCACTCAAATAGACACAACTGGCTGATCACTCAGCTGGGGCAAGGTCGTGTAATCACCCCTACATTACATTACATTACATTACCCCTTGCTTAGGTGTAGTATTCCTAGACCTACTTACATATAGACACATAGTAACCTATAAGTCACTCCTATGGCAGGCCTTAACAATCCTGGAGGCAGAGTGCTTGGTTATATGTGAGATGGTGCTCTAGCATGAGCTGAGCCTGTCTGCAGCTTTCGGAACCATGTCCTTATAGCTGTTGTATGATATCGCCATACCATATACTCTTAAGTGCATTATAATCCTCGCGGTTAGATGCTAACTTTGGTTTGGCTTTATCCAAACATGTCGTGTAAGTTGTCATACGCTTAGGAATACTACCCCCTCGCCAATTCCGGTGACGGGGGTAGCATTCCACCTTTCTAGAGGGAGAAGACATGTTAAGTCCAACGATCCCGGTTAAAGTTAACCAGAGCCCCAGCATCACAAAATGATGCTGCTGCCACAGACACAAGTCTGACCTCCTGCTGCTGGGAGTCCTTCCAGTCATGGAGGTTTGGACAATAGGTTTCCTGCTTGGGGAGGTGCGAGCACCACCCCAGACAAGAGGATGTGTATTGGGACAGGGAGGGCTGAATAGATTGAGACTCTGCCTGAGGCACACTAGGTGCTTCATGCATACCCCAGTTCAAACCAGTTGCTGGGGCACTCCAGACCCAGCTCTGGGGTGAAACTGAACAAAGGAGAGGGGGTGTAACCACCCCGCTTCCCGGTCCTACCCACAGGAGGGCCCTAGAAACTAAATCAGCCCCCTTTAGTTGTATAAAGGTAGGAGCTGACCCAGGAGACTTTAGATTTATCCTGGAATCGAACTGAAGACGAAACTCTGGACCCTTCGACATTCACCTGAGCTGAAGACTGAAGAAATCTCCCTTGTGGCCAAGGAGTGACCACCCTGGGCAACCAGGCACCATCCAGCAACTCGACGGCTTGCTTTCTCCCCGTTTCAGCTGGAACCCGAGCACAGACCCTGACAAGACCTCGACTCCCAGACCTCTCTGACCCCACTGCACGACTCCAGCACAGCTGAGCCCCGTGGAAGGCGTCGGAACCCGTGGAACCAGGCAACTTGAAAAGTATTTGACTTGCAAACAGCGCAGCTCCTGAGATCTCCTCAAAGCTGTGCACTGGGGACTGAGACACCCCGACACTGAGCTCCACCTGCACCGAAGACCAGCCCTCCACACTCCACAAGATCTGCGTGGGGCCCTTCTGCTTGTGTTCTCCTCGACGCGTTGTTCCGGTTGCTGGCCCGTTGGTTAGTAGCCCTGTGACGACGATCCTTTGATAATCCATTGCTGGCCTGGTTGCTCCAGACTGGCCCTTGCTTCCCTGAAAAGGTAAAGCACCTAAGACCCTCCTGGTCTGCACCAGAAGCCTTTTGTGTATCCTGTGTGGTTTGCCTTTGCTTAGGCTTGTTGGCTCTGATCTTGAAGTCGACCCCTCCATCTGCGAGAACCTACATGGGACTGCTCTTCTCCAACACCTGGTCGTCCTCGACGCCTCCTGGTCCGCGTGGCTGCAACAACAAGCTTCACGACAGCACCTGATTGCTCCTCGACGACGTCTGGTTCCTTCCTGGTTCCACCCGGTCACTGGCTAGTGACCTAGACTCTGTCCCCTCTGCTTTCAGGTCTTCCTCATCCTCGATCCACCCTTGGATCCACCCGGACATCTTCCTCCTGGTCGCCTGCAGCATCTTCTTCCAAGACTCCATAGGAAACAACGAGAAAACCCGACACACTTTGACACCTATGCACCCGCAGCCCGTGGGTGAGGAAACACGAGTACTTCAGTGCTCCTGTAGGGATTGACTATCCTAGTGTCTAGTTTTGTTAGTTGTGTAATCCTAGTTAGACCGGAAGTGTCCTAAATCTTCATTACTTACCTTTTTACATTCCTATTGACTTTCTATTGACTCTCGCGTGAGAGTACTGACTCTGCACGCGCCGCCTGTGGGCCTCCTACTCCTAACCTAAGGGTCAGCTAGTGTAGCCCCAGTGATTCCCTAGGCCCTAGGCCTTCTCCTTTCCCAAGTCGTGGTCCTTATACCACTTACTTAGTATATGGTTTTACGCGCACCTAGGGCCTAACTGTAAATTGTGCTATTTAAAGTATTTCTGAGTATAACTTATTATGTGCTTTTGCCTCTGATCTAATAAAGAGTTCAGAGGAGTGTGTTAGTAAATAAATACATACATATTTGATATATATCCTGTGTGGTGTCCTTTCATTTGATATTCAAGGGGTTACATATGGTAAAACAGCTGGCTTTACACGCCCTCTAGAGTCTTTTAGCCTAAGACTGTTCTGTCCACGCTACCTCTAGGATAGCTGGTCTATAAGGTTGACTTTACAACCATCACCATAAGGGTTGTTTGGACTAGTGCAAGGTGCTCACTCGAATAGTGAACATCATATACCAGGCCAACTTCTCACATTGAACACCAAAATTGTATGAGGAATGACATAGTGGGTTCAATAGGTTACCATATCTGCACACTGGGCACCCCAGACTTCCATGGGGCCCGGGTGTACTGTCCGCAGTGGGTTCCTTGGGAGAGGGGTTAACGTGTGGCCACCTTGTAATGACCCCCAATGGGTATACTCCACGATATGGTTGTTGCGGGACACGAAGGGTGTTTATGGACCAGGTTTGGCTACAGACTGAGTTCGGGATAGGGGGTGGGAGGGAGAATGATGCTGGCAAGTTGGGGTTGCTTCAGTGGGAGGTGGGTGGGGTAGAGGGGTTGAGGTCGGGATGGCAAAAGGGAGGGGTGTGGGTTAGGGAGGTTACTTGGTTGGAATGTTGTTTAACATGTCGAAGACAGACCGTTGTTTTTGAGAGAGATGCAAAGTTCACAGCTGAGTTGTTTCATAGTAACCAGGAGCGTATTACAGGTATTTTCTATGTTGGTACAAGTGGAGTGAGTGGCATTCAATGTAGCCTGTGCCGAACAAGGCGAGATTCCTAGAAGTGCGGCTAATGTAGATTCTGAAGCACTGAATATTATCACGTGGAACGTTAGAGGCCTGGGTGACCCAAGAAATAAAATGTATATACTGGCTTATTTAGACAGACACCGAGTGCACATAGCTCTGATACAAGAAACACATTTTACACCACAGAGATCTACCAATTTTGCAAGTAAATGGGTGGAACATAGACTCTTCTCCTCTTACTTTTCTTACCCGCGGGGTACGGCGATCCTCATAAAGAAGAGAGTGCCATTTCATCTGGCGAGCACGGCAGGGGATCTGCAGGGCCGCTATTGCATAATGTGGGGGAGACTGGGGTCTGAATCCATCACACTGGCTTGCTGCTACAGGCCTAATATTGATGACCCGGATTACCTTACTTCGCTGTGGGCCAAGATTTTTGAAGTGGGGTCTACCCATTTAATTTGGGGAGGTGACTTTAATGTCACACTTAACCCCAGCTTGGACAGATCACATCCCGCGCTGCACCATTACACCAAAGCACGGACGGTGCTGAATGACACCATAGACACCTATCAACTAATTGATACATGGCACACATTACACTGCACAGGCAGCATTGTGGGCATGGCTCGACTATTGGTTGGTCTCCCAAGGGCTAACCCCTGATGTACTACAAGTGCGACATTTAGCCAGAACATATTTGGATCATGCCCAAGTCCTACTTACGCTCTCATCCCGGGATTTTGCTACGCCGCGAAAGGGTTGGCAGCTCAATGCTTCTATTCTATTAGACACTGTTTTTCAGGAGGAGATGCAAGAGGAAATACAGGAGTTCTTTGCGCGCAACAAGGGCTCGGTGACCAGTGTTGAGACAATCTGGGATTGGCACAAAAAGGAGTTAGGTCCTTGACGGGACCGAGGGTGGGCTGGACCGTTATACTAAATAGAGACAAATGAAATGCCCCAACCCCTCGTATCTTAATGAGACAACTATTTCAGTAAGACCAAATGTAAATTCATTAAACCTGGTCAGGTACTTTTATTTATACCCATCACTCATATTTTTGACTTTTTTTTGGGAGATGTTATTCTTTATAGGCAAAAATAGATATACATTTATAACATAACATAACAAACTGAGCAGTTTTCACAAAAAACACATAAATGAAGAATACATCCAATTAACACAAAACATTAAACATTGAAAATTCATTCCATCAATGATTATTAAGTCCTTTTTTTTGCAGACAAAACAAGGCAACGTTAAATCGCAAGAGTGAAACAATATGTATTTGTTTCTAATGTATCAATCAATGACAGGGTTGACTCTTGTAGGTGTGCCACACCTACAAGAGTCTTTTAAATTTAACAAGGGGAACCCACTTAGTGGCTTTGGACCATGGGTATCAACTATTTCAAAAGAACAAGGGTCCACAGCTTAGAACAATTTCAAAAAGAACAAGATAACATAAAGACCACAATCGGACGATATGTACAATTCTTCTTCTACCCAGCCGGGCAAAGAATTTATTTTAAGAATGTTTGACAGGGAGTCAATTCAAATATTACAATATCATATCAAACATAATAGTGTTTGAAGTAAGACACAAGCCTGTGCCGTACTCATCAAGATAGAGAGAAGTTGTGAAAAAGGGTGCAGGAGAAAGAATAGTTTACATCAGGCAAAGGAAGAGTTGAGCAAAACAATGGTACTGCTTTCGAATTTAGATTTGCAGTATTCCCTTTAGTAGAACATACAATAATGATTCACAATAGTAGAAATGTATGTCTACATAACAGTGTCGCCTACAAGAGTCAACCCTATCATTGAATGATACTTTAGAAACAAATACATATTGTTTCACTCTTGCGATCTGGATCTCGACACTGTTTAGGGGGACGTAGAGCTGGGGTGGCTTAGCGATGTACAGAGGACATTCTTCTGTGCCCCTTTTGAGTTAGATGAAGTCAGAGAAGCAATCATGAGCATGCAATCCGGGAAGGCAACAGGGACTGATGGAATTCCAGTAGAATTCTACAAAACGTATATAGACCTGATGGCCCCCATACTTTGTGAGGTGTATGAGGAATCGCTGGAGGTGGGAAGCCTCCCTGCCTCTATGAGGGAAGCTCTTATAATTTCACTGTTGAAGCCAGGTAAACCGCCACAACATTGTGACTCTTATAGACCATTATCCCTCCTTGACTATGACGCAAAATTTTGGCGAAAATAATTGCTACCCGGCTGAGTCTGCTGATGGAGACGCTGACCCCATTGATCAGTCGGGGTTCGTGCCGGGGAGAGCCACCTCCCATAATCTGAGGACACTCTTTACCATCTTGAATAATGTCTCCCAGGAGCTGCCACTGGCTGCAGTGTTTATAGACGCCACAAAGGCCTTTGATTCTATTGAGTGGGACTACATTTTTGGTGTAATGCTCAGGATGGGCTTCCCACCCCTCTTCCTCTCGTGGATCCAGCTTCTATATCATCTGCCAGGAGCTAAGGTACTGATAAATGGGCATACCTCGCTGCAATTTAAGATCACTAGGGGCACCCGTCAGGGATGCCCGCTTTCCCTGTTGCTTTTTGCAATCATGGTGGAGCCGCTGGTAGCAAAGCTGCGACAGCACCATAATGACAAAGCCCTGAAGTGTAATCTGCGTCAAATACTTATATCTCTATATGCAGATGACATCACGCTTTACATTCGAGACCCGCAGCAGAATCTAAACCCAGTGCTAAGGGGATTTATAGTGTTCAGGAAACTATCGGGAATCTAGATTAACTGGGGGAAATCAAATATTTTCCCTCTGACGACAGCGACGGTTCGCTTCCCACTAGACTATCCGTTAGAATGGTGTGACGAAGAGCTGAAATATTTGGGGATATGAGTTACTAAGGACAGGGAGGAACTAATGAGACTGAATTATGGTACAGCCATGACCCGCATAACGGACTGTGTCACACGCTGGATAGCTTTGCCACTCTCAATGGCGGGCAGAGCATCACTTAATAAAATGGTGATACTTCCCCAAATGCTCTACCCCTTTCTAAATATTCAATTTGATCCCGGAACATTTTTTTTCAAGACATTGAGAACTGAACTGATAAGACTCGTGTGTGGCCGCAAGCAGCCAAGGCTGCAGTGGAGCATGCTGACCAGGCCCTACTCACAGGGAGGGTTTGGGATACCAAACTTTGAATTGTACTACATGAGTGCGCAAGCCCATTATGCCTGGTTTTGGATAGCGCAACCGTGATATATGTAAATGTAAATGTAGGTATACTTATATAGCGCAACCTGTCACCACAAAGGGCATCCTGGCGCTTGCCTAGGGAACCCGTCCTGGTATTCCCCTGTGAGAAGCCCCGACAGGGTGTCCACAGGGTGAAAGTCAGGCATCCCGCCGCGAGGGGCCGTTGTGGAGATTAAGCAAGCTATTGCCCAGAGTCGCAGAGTGTGAACCCGTGAGTCGAGGAGGCACCGGGACGAGAATTATCGAGTCCGTGGAATTTTTTAGCCCAAGACCCGCCGGGGCGGGGAATTGAACCCTGGTCCAGGACCGATCTCAGATTCCGGGTCTGCCGCCTCTAACCCCTGAGCCACACTTCTCCATATATGCCACAGGTTGCGGCGGAACACTGGCTGGCACACCCCGTACCCATGGATGGCGCTATATATGAGACTGTGGGGACTAGAGACAAGATGCCGACAACCCTTACATGCACGATCTCAGCATGGCAGCCCATAGGGCGAATGCTGGGCGCACCCATGCTCAATTCTCCATTACTGCCTCTTACTTATCACCCGAGCATGCCCCTCCTGCAGGAAGTCATTTTCCATAACTTTAAAAAACGTACACACATTTGCACCTGTTGAGACTTGTTCCATAATGGCCAATTCCGGACTATGGAACAGATGTTCCAGAACACACAGCAGACCCCAATGGATACCTTTTTGTATGTCCGGCTTAGACAGGGGATACAATCATTGACTCCGGATTTCCCAGCCGAGCCACAAGCATTGACACCGTTACAGTTGATGCTGCAGTGCACGACAGCTAGACGGCTGGTGTCCCTAATATATCGTACTGTGCACATACAAAGGGAAGTCCCGGACACTGTAACCCGCACAAGATGGGGGGAGGAGGTGGGTTTTGTCCTGACTGATGATCATTGGGAATTGTGTTGTTTGCAGACCGAACAGGTATCGGCCAGCAGTAGGCTCCGCATAATTCATTATTAGTTCCTACACAGATTGTATTACACCCCTGCCAGGATGCAAAGATTTGGTCTAAGGGACTCGGACAGATGTGACAGGTGTCAAGCCGAGGGTGCGGACTTTCTCCATCTGGCATGGGAATGTCCCGGGGTGTATGATTACTGGGAACAAGTCTTCCAAGCTTTAACAGAGATGATACACATGCAAGTTGGCCCTACTCCATTGATGGCATTATTAGGGTATGTTAAACATTTGCGGGCGGAGCACCATAAATGTGTACCTATTGCGCTGCTCATGGCTACGAGGAGAGTGGCCTGCCGCTGGGGGAGGGGGCGGGCACCCAAATTCAAGACCTGGATTGATGATTTGGTGACTTGCCAAGAACGGCTCACAGCATATGTTGAATTGTTGCCTATGGCCTCCAGGCCCAGGGATATATGGGCCCGCTGACATGCTACCTGATTGCACACCCACGTAACCCCACGTAAACAGCCTTGACTATACCAATACAAAGGAGAAGCAGGAGACTGCGGAGTTGAGGGGTAGAGTTACAACTGTCAGCCACGGGGGGATGGGTTAAGAGTGCACTGCTTTATTTATAAATGCAGGAACTGTGATCAATTTGTTGCAGAGAGCAGTGGAGGACACTTGGGCACCCATTAGGATGGCGGGCGGACTTTGCCCGCCCGCCATCCCCGTGCAATTAGGATGCGCCCGCCACAATGGCGCATCCTGTATTTTTACCATTGCGGCGGGCAGTGCCGAAAGCGCCGTCCGCCGCAATGGTAAAAATGCACGTTGTGCATTTCAAAGCACAACATGACAGGCACCGCACGGTGCCTGCCATGTTGCACTTTGAAATGCAGGAGCTCTTGACAGGTCCAAACCTCCCTTTCTTATACAAGTCACCCCTATGATTGTCCCTGCGCAGACCAGAGGGCTGGGTGCAGTGTATTTAAAAAGATGGACATTTACTTTTAGATTTTACTTGCCTGGTAATGAAAATCTTTTTAACTCATTTCTTACTACTGTGAGGCAGGGCTGAACTGGGAACTGAAACAAGCCCTGGCAAACTGCTCAGCTGGCCCGCCCTGGGGTGAGGGGGAGTGCAGCCGAGCAGTTTGCGACGGCCAGTTTCGGCTGATTTTGTTACAGAGGGCTGATATTGCCGACCCCCAGTAACAAAAATGGCCCCCCAGGTGTCCAGAACCAGCCCCCACCCTAGTGTCCAGCCAGGGAAACACCCGGTGCCCGCTATAGCCGGTCCGGCCCTGCTGTGAGGCGTACCTCTCCCATAGAATAACATTGGTTTTCCTCATTTATGTCATTACATTTATTAAGTGCTAACTTTTATGTTGGAGCAAATAGGAATATCATGTTTGGTGTCTGAGAAACTGGAATTAAAAATCCTCTATAATGGTAAAGTCAGATTTTCATTTACATTTTCAAAATGGCACTTTTAGTAATTGGATTACCATTTGGTTTAACATGGTTTAATTGCAGCAAACAGGTGTGTATTCCAACATCTTTGATGTTTCATTGTATCAATTTGCCCTTCGAGTGGCATGCACCCGCCAGTAAATAGAAGTTATCTCTGTAAAGATTGTTAGCATCACCACGTGCATGTTGCAACATTGCGTCTCTGAAGTGCTTTCGAGTCAGCAGAACATTGGAAATGCATGCATTTGTGTATTTTGAACCTTAAGAACTTTAAAAATGTAACATAATAATATGTGCAATCAGTCATTAAGTAATGTGCTCGCAAAATCTGCAGTTGTTAAAAATTGTTATTTTGATTTTGATTTGGGAACACAATGAATTATGGGAATTGCAGTTTTTCAGAAATCGGGGTTGTAAGTGGGTAGATGAGGGATAGTCAGGTGGTCAATTCACATTCACCAATGAAGGCGGGGTTATGATGTTGGTTGGCAGTTTAAAATGAGTGGTTACACAGGGGAGGTAACACTTTCACTATAATGGAGGTCGGGATAACAGTGCGGTTTTTACAGGTACGTGAGGTGGGGGAATTGGATGGATGCCAGTGGTTTAAGTGTGAGAGCAGAGGGAGATTGTATTGTGTGTGTGGAATTTGGTAAGAGCATTAACATATATAGCTTGAGTTGGAGAGAAGTGGGCGTATGTAAGGAGTTGCGTTTGAGGTGTTTGATAGTGGTTTCATGCAAGAATGGTTTCAGCGCGAGAATATTGGTGAGATCAATTACAAATGGCTTTGAGTTTGGAAGCTGGAGAGAAGTAGGGACAAGTACGTTCTGTGGTTTAGGTATTTGAATGTTTGTGAGTCGTTGCAGCATGAGAGCAGGGGGAGATTATAAGGTGTGATTGTGAGGAATTTTAGTGTGAGATCAGGTGGAGATAGCAAAGTGTGAATTTGAGGAATGTTGGTGAATGAGTGAGAAGCATGGATGTTGGTGAACAGATGTAGGTTTCAGAATTACGGGGTATGGAAGAGGAGCTATTTTAATGGGGGCATGAATTTTTCAAGGGCAATTTTAACAAAAAATATGGCACGGTTCAAATGTTGTTTTCTGAGTATGTTATTTATGCTACATTCATGTCATTTGGCCTAGATGTATGTAGTATTGGTGGTTTTTCCCAATTAATATTTGTAGTTGCCCCATGAGGAAGGGCTTGTACAGCTTGAGATGCATTGGGTGAAAATAAAGAAAACTGTTTCAGACGCATCATGTGTTTTTATCGTGTTCTTGAACGAGGTCCGGATGGGCACAGCTTGCGCATGAGAAGCTTTTGAAAATAGCATTATGCCCTGCATGTGGTGTGAAGAAAAAGGAGTACGACAAAAACTGGAATAAAATTGGAATATTATGTTGAAATAATGTGCAGGCATATGCATCAAAGTAAATACTGGGAGCAAAGGGGCAGATTCTCAGAATCTGCCCCTTTGCTATCGGTATTTTTGCATTTGGGATGCATCATCCCAAATGCAAAAATCGCAATTTAAGGAATCTCTAAATTGATATTCCTTAAATTGCGATTGCATTTAAGAAATCCCAAATTGAGATTCCTTAAATGCAATGCATGAAAGTCAAAATAAATAGCGAATTCGCTAATAGGAGTAGCAAATTACCATGAAATTGAACTTCATGGTAATTTGCTAAAACTTTGAAAAAAGCACTTTTGTGCATTTTTCAGTTTCATGTTGCGCACACACATGCCCTTAGGGCATGTGTGTGTGCAACATATGTGCAGAGATCAATTTCAGGGGTGCAACAGGGTGTCATTTTGACACCCTTGAAATTGCATGAGCAAATTGCGAGTACCTACTCGTACTCGCAAATTGCTCATGCAATCTCTAATTCATTCCTATGGGCCTGTAGGCCCATAGGAATGAATGGGAAAGCATTCCTTAATTGCGACTAGCAATTTGCGAGTAGCAATTAAGGAATGTTTAGAAATCGCTTTTTTAATAGCGATTCCTACATGCATAGGCTTTTGCTATTCCTAAATAGCGATTCCTTAAAAATCGCTATTTAGGAATAGCAAAAGGCTACGTTGCTGCATCTGCCAGGTGGTGTTAAATGAGGAACACATTGGATCATTAACGTGCAACTACCGCAGTGCGACTGGGAACTGGGGTGCAAATTCGCCCCATATTGTTTACTTTTAGAAATTTGGCATTTTCCTGTCCTAACTATTTGGTTCCGGCAGCTGGCTCCTGGGTCACATGACTAGGTGTAGCTGGCAGTTGGACTTTATTTATTCCTCCCATACACTTACACAATAGAGGGAGTAGGTGTACCTGCATGGGCCATGAACTGGTAGAATGAGGGTCAGAGCTGGGCACAGTCCCACTTGCAACTGAATAACCAGTGCCCTGTCATTACACAAAGGACATGTCGCCACTGCATTGTTCATGCTGCTAGCTTGAAGCCCGGACAAGGGAGGTTGCAAACTTCCAAAACTTCAAAGTGTATTCTCTAGAAACTACTTCAAAGCGGGCACCAGGTAAAAATAGTGGATCCTCAGACCCAACTCTTGAGTATACTCCTGGACCTGTGGATACTACAGGAGAAGGACTACTGTGTGTTTTTGCTACAAGGACTACAACTCTGCTGCCCTGTTGCTCAGCTGACTGGCTGCCAGCTACCCTTCATGTTGAAAAGAATGACTGGACCTACAACCTTCATTCCAGATGGAAGGGACTCCAAAGCTTAGCTGAATGACCTCCTATTCTGAGATAGAGGATCAAAAAAGGCTCCAGACGGCTCAGTGCAACTGCCCTGCTGACCTACTACATACAACTGGACCTCCCTGAGCCCTTCTGACCTCTGCTGAACTGAGTTTCTGATCTACAAGAGGTCCTGGACCCTTGGTTGTTGCGTCAGTTTAGCACCTCCTCAAGGAAAATGAGAAATCCCAAAGTTTTGGGCTTTTCGCAGCCACAAATGGCAGGAATATGCCATCCACTAGCGCAAAGGTCCAATGAATCTGACTCTTTGCACCAGCGACACCTTTCAGCACGAAATCTGCACTTCACACTGCAACATTGACAGCTCGTAGAGCCCACCAATACAAATCTCCAGCAACCACTATCCATGACGCCTGACTGGATCTTTGCTTTGCAGCAGCAACTGTCTGCAACACCCGGCCTGCTCTTTGCACTACATCATCGATCGTCCATGGCTCTCTCACTGCTTCTCGAGGCCCCCTTCCACCATGAATGAAACCCTTGTTGTTGAACATTTGAAGGTAACTCTTATAGCAGGACTAACCTTGTCCCTATAGCCAACCCATGCTCCAATGTGGTCAGCCTGAACTTGCAACTTTCACCTGGTCTCGCTTGACCAGATAACTGCGAGTGTTGCTTTGTGCTTTTACTTACCTGATATCTTTCAAATTGCATATCTCCATTCCACAGGTTGGATTTTTGTGGTTTTGGAGACAAATAATGTATTATATTTTACTTTATTGTTCTAATTTGGTTTGAGTTGTTCTTGTGTTGTGTTTTCACTTCATTACTGTTTGAAGTAATGCATAAATACTTTACACATTGCTTCTAACTTAAGCCTGACTGTTTTTATGAAAAGCTACCAGAGGGTTAAGCACATATTAATTTCGGATTTGCATGTGTTTCACTTTGACAGGAATTGTGGTTGCTGCATGAGTAGGGTCTCACCTCCCCTCAACTAATAACACAATTTACAACATATTCCTATAGATTAATATTCTGAACAGAGCTCTACAATTTATAAAAAAATTGAGCTCATTCTTAACAGCACTGTCTCTAAAATTACCCTTGATCTCAAGTGGCTTTTCATCTCTTCATACCTCAAACTTAGGGGGTCATTTGCCTGAGGCCTACACTGTTAGAGTTTCACTTTTCTTTAATGTTCCTGTGGTGCAGGGCTCTCCATCTTATGTATGAGGTGACGTAAGTCATCCTGCATGGCCCCATAGATATGGAGTAAGGCAAGGCGGTTCAAAGCGCTGCCTTGCCTTACTCTGCATTAAGGAGGCGTTCCATGGATGTTGCATTGGTTATTCCCACCCAAAACCCATGGATTTTGATGCTGCCCTACATTTAAAAAGTACTGTAAACCTGCAACAGCTCCTAAACTTACGCCTCCCCAGAGCAGGCGTGTGGAGGAAAACAGTTTTGATTTCTCCTTGAATTATCTTCTTTTCATGTGTGCTGCAATCTGCAGCACACAAAGAATGAGGGAAATGCTTCCAAGGATTGTTCAGGAAGTTGCCACTTCCTGCATAACAGCAATCCTGCCAAGAATGCAGATACCCTTGCACCGTGGTGCAAGGGTAACTGCGTCGGTGCTAGGCACCAAATTGTGCACTGGCTGAAAGGACAGGCATGCACTGTATCTCATAAAGGGAGTGCATTCCTGCCTTTTCAAATTGGCATGGGTCAGTGCTGCAAATAGATTTGTGGCACTGCCCTGTTTTGTAAATATGTCCCTGGTTTGTAAACCTCTTGGCCACTCTGTTTGAACAGATTTAAGAGTTATAAAATTATAGAAACATAAAGAGGTCTGGACAGTGGATAGATAATGGCGAATTCCACCAAAGAGTTAACCTGCACAGAGATGTAAGACACAAAATTCATCTCTGTCGAATTCCGTGGCGAACCCTTGTGACCCTACCTGCAATTCTGGGGGCACTTGCTGCTGATGCCGAATCCTTTGCCGGTCCCGTTGCCCTGTGTCACTCTGCCCGCTCACCCCCCGCCACCGTGTTCCTGTAACACCAGTGCGGCCGCTGTGAGGGGGAGAGCGTGTGGCACAGCGGACTACTACTTCCAGCAGCCTTAGCGGCCGGAAGCCGCACACGGGGGAAGCGTGCCAAGAGGCTCATAAATCATCGCTCAGTACCCGCGTCGCGGGAGCGCGCCGGGAGAAGCCCGGGACAAGGGCAGGACAGTCTGTGGCAGTCCGGGGCAGGACGAGGCTGGGCTGGGCCAGGCACCCTTGTCGTTGCCATACAGATTACCTACACACGACAAGTGAGACCAATGATTTATTTGACCTTGTTCTTTGACTAATTGACTAATTGATTTGCATCACCATTGGTTCTTCTGAGGTGATATAAACCAAACCTTTATTGTATCCTGCAGCCTTAGCCCTATATAGTTAAAGACGTTGTGACCTGCCGCTAGTGTCAACTATGCCCAAACAGAAAGCCATGCTGGATAACTATTTAGTGAAAGTAGTTAATAAAATTAATAATGAACGGCGAAAATCACTAGGTCGGGGGAGCCCTACTGCTTTATCTCCTACACTTCCTACCTCAATGATCGCATTACCATTGGATGATAGATGTGACCTTGATGTTTCAACAACGGAAGTGCCAGTTCTACCAGCGCCCAATCAGGATATATTGGACACATCTCATGACACTGCAGTACAGTGCTCCCCAGCCCCTAGAGCACTGAGGACATGTAGGAAAGCGCAACTTAAACGTGGGGGGAACCATAACAAAAGAAAAGTTGAAATACTACCCAAAAGTACCGCATGTGATGTGGATTTAAAGGACAAGAATGGTACAGTTACTATGAACATTGAGCAATTTGCTTCTTTAGTCAGCATTATAGAGCCCAAACTAGAAAAGATCATTAAACCCTTAGTAGTTAAACTTGATCTGATGTCAGCAGAAGTGTTAGGATTAGGTGGACTTCTGGATGACCACATTGGTATGGCTGAAAGATATAGGGATGTCGATAAGGGCCCTGAAGTTAGTAATGATGCATCAAAGTCACATAATGGGAGGTTAAGCACAACTGAAGAAGCTACGTCTGACCCCCTGCCAATAGTACGTCAGAAAGAACAGGCAATAATAGTACCAGAAAGTAAGACGGGGCAGCAGCAGTAAAGAAAAGCCGTTTTATTAATCTCCCACCCGATTGTGCACCTTATGTAGTCATTCTAACTAACGTACCACCTTCTAATTTAAACCCGACCCAGTCTCAGCAGGAATCACACAAATCCCTTAAAAATGTAAATGTAAATTGATACTTGTATAGCGCACTACTCACCCGCAAGGGTCTCAAGGCGCTTGTACGAATACCGCTGTGGAACCCATCCTGGGTTTCCCTGTGAGGCGTCCACTCCTGGGCACCCCCAAGGTTGAGGCCAGGCATCCTTAGCGTTGTGGGGGCCGTTGTGGAGATTAAGCAAACTATTGCCCAGAGTTGCAGAGTGGGACTCCATGATTGGAATAGGCACCGAGGCGAGAATTATCAGGTCCGTGGAATTTTGAGCCCAAGACCCGCCGAGGCGGGGAATTGAACCCTGGTCCCGGGCTAGACTTCTGCATCAGGGTCGGCCGCTCTAACCTTAAAAATAAGACAGTTTCATGGTTGCATAAGCAATGCAGGTTCCCAATGACATATTCTGATCAAATACTTACTACCAGAGGGTAAATTGGATTGGCAATTCAAGTAAGACTTGCAGGGGCGATTGTGTCATTGTTAATTTCAAACATCAGCAACACGTCGCAACTGTCTTGTTAAGAGCGGCCTCCCTAACTTATGATGAGAACAGTGTATGTGTGCGCCCACTTGGCTATTTTTACAGTCACCTTTTTAAAGCACTCCCTGTTAACTATAGAAGTAGGCCTTTTACACCTACTCATAGCCCAACTTTCGAGGTCCCGGTACAGAATAAATACCAAGCCCTGAGCTCCCTGGATTCAAATGACTGACATATACAGGATTGTGGGTCTCCTATGTGTGTGATTCCTAATAACCAGATGAATGAATTAAGTGAAAAATGCATTGACCCAGAGCTAACCCCGAAGGCCGATCTAGATCTGATTAATGGCAGCGGGAACAAATTTGTCGCTGCTATAGAGAGGGTGGCAAACGACCAAGGATTCATAGGTGTAGATAATATAAATGCTGGTTTAGACGAGGTGGAGCATAGAGGGGATGGTATTAATTGTTTCACTGCTCAAGACCAGTCCAATTGTAGCAATACGAGGGGAATGTCAATCGTTAGTTGGAATATAGCTGGCTGGGCATCTAAGGAAAAAATGCTGGGGTGGGCCGATTTGATCAGATCACACGACATCCTGTGTTTTCAAGAAACCTGGTGTTCTACAAAGCCGAGTTTTGATGGGTTTATATGCTACCATTTAGAAGCATCAAAGTCGCGGCATGGTAGAGCTAAGGGTGGTTTGCTTATTCTACTATCTTTGAATTTAATGCTGACTGTTGTTAAATACTTAACTGTAGGGACACATTCGCAAATCCTATGGATACGTGAGAAGGAAGGTCAAGATGTGTTTTTAATTAATTTTTATAACAATATTTTCGACAACACACGGCACAAAGTTATAGGCGAATTAGAAAGTGCCTTATTGAAGCTTGTATTAGAGGCAAAAACTACTTTTGATTTTATTTGGCTAGGTGATTTTAATTCTTCTATTTGCCCTATGTCGTTTTCCAGGGCATGTGGGGTACAAAACAACAGCGGTGATAATACACCACATTTCCCACATAATGAGTATGGTGAGGCAATAAATAATTTAATGTCAACTTATGATTTAGAGCTCTTACAGCCTGCCAAAGATGCCAAGGGCCAAACAATTCCTATCTATACAGGCAGGAATAGTAATTCTCATAATGACCATGTTATGGTTTCATCAAGCATTGTGTCATATTGTTGGACCCCGGTTATAGAGGAATCCACCCTAAGTGACCACAACTGTATTTTAATGAGAACTGAGATCTGGAAACATAGTACACTGTGGACGTCCAGAATCGTAGCTAACGTTGAACCACATAGATCTAATGGGACACGGTTAGGGTGGAACGGGGAAAAATCCGCGAAGGTAATGAGCATAATTATATCTAAATCTATGGCAGATATTAATGGTATCCTGACACCTGGGAGTGCTTCAGTTTTTATTCTAGATAATTTTATTGATATTAACAAGACTATAGATACCATATTTACAAGGACCAGGAAAGGGAAAACCGCCCATAAAAATGGATGGTTTGATCGTGCTTGTACAGCCCACCTTTCTCAATTGAAACAGGCTTTCGCTCTTAGACCTAGGGACAAGAATAAAGTAACACTTTTGAGACATGATTATAAAACGGTTCTTTCTAAAAGGAAGAGGGAGTTGCAGCAAGAAGCCTGGGACAATTTAGCGCAGGCTGCGTATACCTCCGATTGTTGCCTGTTTTGGGCCACGGTTAACTCCCCCTTTCTTAAGGATGATAAAGCCCCTCATCTCGCGTCTAACGTCAGTAGTGAGGCCTGGGTTACCCACTTATCAGCTATATTTCAAGCTGTCGGCCAAAAGGGTGTAGAACAAAGATCCTGGCCTATAGTCCCATTGGACATTACTTTAGCCGAGGTGGAATGCAGTATTAAGGTCAGCAAGGGGGGTAAGGCCCAGGGACCGGACGGGGTTCCTATTGACATTTATAGGACTCTCCCGTTGTTATGGGGCCCTATACTTACTTTGGTTCTTAATGCAGCAGTAACTACCATGATTCCGCCAACATGGGGAGACTCTATTATTGTCCCTATCCATAAAAAGGGGGACAAGTCAGCAGCATGTAATTACCGCCCAATCAGCTTACTCGACTCATCAGTGAAAATCATGAGCAGAGTGTTGCTGACTAGGTTGGAAGAGTGGGCTGATGAGAAGGGGATTCTGGCGACCTCGCAGTATGGTTTCAGGAAGGGCCGTGGTACATTAGACCAATGCTTAAATCTAGAATTATTAATTGGCAAATACACCAAAGGCCAAGCATGGCACCTTATATCTTTGCTTTGCCGTTTAAGCAGTGCATTCGATCTGGTCGACCACTCTATTTTATGGCCTGCCCTGCTAGAACTCGGTGCACCAGAGGCAATTATTTTCTTTTTAGCTCGACTCTACGAAAAGATGCAAGCCTGCGTGCGCTACGAGGTAAGCGGGGAGTGTACCCCTAATTTTAATGTAAAGCGTGGAATAAGACAGGGTTGTGTTCTCGCCCCTCTGCTATTCACTCTTTTTGTAAATGCTGTTGACACAATTTTAAAAACAGTTAAATCGGATGCGCCTCAGGTGAACGGGTCAGGAGTGCCAGTACTGCTTTATGCAGATGATGCTGTGCTTTTATCACGGACCCCCATAGGTCTCCAGCGCCTGATGGACCGGTTTTCTGTTTTTATAAAAGAAAGGAAATTATTAATTAATAAGAGCAAAACCCATACGATGATCTGTGGTGCTAGGACTAACAAAAACCATACATTTTTTATAGAAGGGGTGAAAGTGCAGCAAGTCGAAAAATTTTGTTACCTGGGTGTGACCTTTTCGAGGGATGGTACTTGGTCCCAGGAGCTCGTAAATGTAAGGTCAAAAATGGCAAAAAGTGCCTATGGAATATTTAAATTCGCCTCTAAAATCGTCGATAGACGAATCAGTGATATGATGCAGATTTATAAGGCAAGGAGTGTCTCGATTGCATTATAAGGGGCCGGGTTGTGGGGTTATTCCAACGTAGGCAGTTTGCAAATGGAAGAAAATGTCTTCCTTAAAAAACTCCTCTGCCTACCTACCTCTGCCCCAACCGATTTGATCCATAGGGAAGTGGGGGCTGCCCATTTATGTGACCTTGTCTCATTAAGGCCTTTAATGATCTGGCGTGCCATTTGGCAGTTTTTAACCAACACGTTATTAAGGATTGTCTTGACTTGGCTAACTATACTAAGATCCCCTGGCTAAAGTACATCGTAGACAGCTTTCAGGCTATTTATGGTCTCAATATAATAGTGGACCCGTGTGCTGCGGGAGATATTCCCAAGCAGGACATGAAAAACAAATTTATGATGTATAGAGCCCAAAAGCGTCTAGTTACCAATGCCCATTTGACTACAGTTAACCTCTACAACAAATATAATGATTGTGAAGGCCTTCAACTATACTTGAGCCAGGTAACCAGACCAGCCCACAGGTTTGTTCTCACAAGACTTAGATTTGGTTTGGCTCACGTTTTGGTGGCCTTTCCCAACCCTAAGAAGCATCCTGTTGGCCCTTGTCCATGTGATGGGCACTCGAAACAAAGGACACTGCACTTTATGTTAATCTGTACCCTATTCTTGAATCTCAGGGTGGCCTCCCTCAAACCAATGTTCATAAAATATGGAATTTATAGTGTTGATGAGGCTATGAAGTTGATTTATAACGTGAACTCGCCAGATAAATGTTTTTATTGCTACTTTTATATGTAAATCTAGAAAAGTATGATATTTTAAACCTTGCATCTCGCTTTTTAATTGTATGTCGTCACCTATTAATATGTTTTTGCCTGTATGCTTTTATGGTCATTTGTATAATATGAACCGAATAAAGCTTCATGAAATGAAAATGAATGCATCTCTTTTAAGCGTGTGGGAATCAGACATATTACCTCCTTTTCAACACCTCAAAATATACATCTCTGTTGGACTGATGAAAGTTATTGATTTGGGGTATAGACACGAGGCATTTTATTCTTCAATTACAAATTACAGGTAAGTATTTTCCATTACGCCCCACCAGATGTTCCAGATGTTATCGGCTCGTCTTTTCCAGTAATGCACTCCAGCTGACTCGAAAGGTACACTGAATGACATGGCACACAGATTCATTCGATGCATCCCATACCAAGGTAGCAGGCACTCTGAAATGCTCACAGAAGCGGATCACAGAGAGAAACAACATATTAGTGTTGCTACAAAACAACCAATGGACAAAGAGCACTACAGATGAACAAACAGTAATAAATAAACAGCATCCTCTGAACGTATAAATCAATAATTGGCACGCAAGGAATGAACCAACAATGACACACACTGTAACAAAATCACACATTCTATTAGAACAACATTAGGAAGTACTATACAGAACAAAGACATCTTAGATCATGCAAATCTTCAGTTCTAAGACTGATCCCTGCAGCCACTAGAAGCACAGAGGTTTACACCCTTCTATATCTGAACACATACATGTAACACTGCCTTAAACAGGCCACTAACTGCATGTTGAAAAATGGGCCACATACTCAGTCCTCAGCCACAAGCCATGGGCCACATACCTTGCAATCAACAGCGGTTAAGGGGTTGCACATCTCCAAAATGTCTACACACATACCACCAGCATAACTGTTCTACGAGTCCGTTTTGATACAACCCTATGCACTTCGTTATGATGTTGTACATCAAATATTATAACATAAAAGAATTTCAGAGGCCTTTTCTGAGAAGAACTACGTTTGGTGTTTTTTTCAATCAATTCAAATATGCTTTTCCTTGGCATTAAACAATATAAATGTCAGTGCGGATCGAGTAGTGCTCAAAAGTTCATGTTTGGTGAAAATCAGTACAACATGATAAACACATTAAATATACACACTGGGATGTACAATGTTTAATAATACCTCAAGTCCAGTTATGCTGATTCCTTGCACTTTTCTATCGAATCATGAACACCAATACCCTGAGGGGCAGATTTACGATAACTGGCGCATCCCTGCATATCAGTAGAGATGCGCGAGTTATTGTGCGTCACAGCAGATACCTCTTGCGCCACCCTGGTTGCGCCGCAATTACAATGCGGCGCACTGTGGGGCAAGAGTAGACAGATGCGTGATGCATCTGCTGCCGTAAAGGTGACGCATTGCTGGAGTCGCGTCGCAAGCGCGGCGCAGCTCCAGCAAGACTCGGGGTGCCCCTATGCCTAACATGCTGCGTCAATCCTTACGCCTACTCAGGCACAGGGATTTGACGCAGATTGGCCTTAAAATTGACTGAGTGAAATCTTGTAGATTTCACTCAGCCACTTTTAGGAGGCGTTCCTGCGCCGGAACGCCCCTCCCAGCGCCGGAACGCCCACATGTGGCGCAGCCTAGTAAGTGGTTTAAAGACTAAATGGCAAACTGATACAAATTAATTAAAAGTAATTATAACCACCTGGGCCTATGTGTACAAGACACCTCAAAAATATATTTTACACTTTTTTGTAGAGCCTCTGCATTAGTATGTCCCCTGATTTCGGTCCCATAGGTGCTTTCAGCTACTGCTTTTGTTTCATATGCAGACAGGGCTGGTCTTAACAAGCAATTATTGCACTTGCTCGCAAATCTTCTTACTGCCCCGGATTGTTGGGAGAGGACCATTTTAAACTTGGTTACTTGGCCGCCCGAGAGTAACTTATCATCAATCCGTTTGTACAGGTAATCAAAGGTTCTCACCCAATCTCTTTGTTTGCCATACATTCTAAAGGTCGATTTTCATTTGGCCTTTGATTTTAGTATCATGATCTTGGTTTTCTGGACATTTTTTGTTTACTTCATCATTCTGTGGAACAATCCCTCACATATAGCCAGTTAGTATTCACCATCACACAACAGTGAAATAAAAAAAAATGGTTACTGAGGATGGGGAAAATCCAGGCCATTGCTAGTGCAACCCTGACAGCCCACTTAGAAATGAGAAAATAATGTGACAATCTGTAATTTCTGGTCAAATTCCCCCAGTAAATTATAATTTTCCACCTGGAAATAACGCCTTTCTCATATTTCCCATGAGATTAGTAAAATGCACAAGCTATTGTACATAATTGATCAGTTTTTCACTGGCCTATCTACTTTATAGGGAAAAAAACATGTCTAAGGAACTTCTGTAATACAATTAAACCCGTAGGGCTGCCAATGTTTTATCCAATGAAATTGCTCTAACCGAGCGTAGGCTTTCGTTAGAATTGAACAGTCTGTCCTCGAGCCCAGCACCCTCAAATACCCCATCAAAAATAGTGCAAGGTGAGCTTATGTAGTCACCATTGGTTGCCATCCAATTATTGGATTAGGTGTATAGCAACCAAGACGAGGCCCCCTCCTCGTTTGAGCCCACTGTAAAAAAAAAAAAAAAAAGAGGTGGAGGTAGGAAAACTGTGCAGCAATCGAAAAAACAAACCGCACCACCTATTGTTGATCAAATTAATGTGGGATTGGGATAAATTGTAAGTAGCCTCTCCTCAAAAGTAGAAGACATCATACAATCACATTTGAGCCCTATTATTGCTAAGCTGGACAAACTGGAATTACTACTACTTCAGGCTAATGAACGGCCCATGGTTAGTACCTCGAATATTACGGGGTCAGAACCAATGTGACAGATTCCTCCCATAGTGGCCGAGGGGAAGGACAGCAATAGTCGATCCTATAATAAGGGGGTGGTAATTAATAAAAGTATTCCAAGAGCACACAGGGAGCCACAGCAGTCCTCAAGTGGTAATACACAGAGTATAGGTAAGTTAGGCCCACAAGGAACGACCGGTTACCCTGAAAATGGTTAGGCCCAAGTAATCGCCCCAGACACAGCCCCGCATGAATTACTGGGGGCTGCACCTAAGGAAACTAGATTGACTCATGGGAATGAGCCCATTGGCCCGAAACCTCGTAAACCAAATAGCTTGATGAGCTCAAGAACCAAAGTCTTACACCTACCTCCTGAGTCAGCCCCACTTGTAACTGTCCTAGTAGGAGTTCCTCCCCTACAGGAGAACTCCAGAGAGTCCACAGTTGACTTAATACATAAGGGGATACATTGGCTGGATAAATCACAATCACACGGCTAATCTGTTGCCCCCATATTATCATGGCAAGAAGAGTTGGATGAGTGGAGAAAGCCTCAAAGAAAGATAGGAGTGGGGATTGTATTGTAGTTAATGTAACTCATCCTGTACATGTAAGAGCTATACTACATGGCCAGATGATGGTAGAGTCGTCCATAGCAATACAGGCCTTTCCACTTTCCTATTTCTATCAAGTAGGGCCATTCTACCCCAGGTTTGAGGGTAATAGATATACTCGGTCTCAAGGAAGGTCATTGCAATCACAAGAAAAGGGCACCACTAGAAATCTATCAATCCCTCGCACTAACAGATTTGCACCATTAAGGGATCTGGACAGTGTGGATTGACAGCCAACCCTTTCTGAAAAAGTGACCAGTATTAACACTCCTTTAAGTGTACAACCGACTAGTGTATCTCAATTTCCCTATGACAAGTGTTAGATCCTTTGGTGTGTACCTTTATGACATGGAACATTGCAGGTTTGAAAGCAAAAAGAGACAAGGAACATTGGTTAGCGGTAATAAAGACGAATCACATTATTGTACTCCAAGAGACTTGGGACAAGTCTGACTCCTTTGTAATGGATGGTTTTGCCTCTTATTTTAAATCTGCAACCCAACCAGTAGCAGGAAGAGCAAAGGGTGGTTTGCTCACCCTAATCTCACTCAATTTGTCATGTACCATCAAGGCTTTGCCTAGCTCCTCCCCTCAACTATTAGCTGTAGAATTAACCTTCCCAAGCATTGTAACCCTGGTAATTGGAAACTTGTATAACTCATTTTGCAGGGTTCACAACAGCGAACACTTAAATGATCTTGAGAGTTTCATAGAGGAGCTTGCACAGGAGAGACACTCTCCATATGAAATAATAATAATGGGAGATTTTAACATACACTGTTGCAAATGAAAATGTTTGCTAGATGGGAAGATTTACGAAAATTTACCACCGGTAGCCCACTTTGAACATACTCCCCAAGGCACTTGGCTAGAAAGTTTATTAGCAAGTAATAACTTATACTGCGTAGAGTCCGGGGAGGAAGCAGAGATGATTCTGTCGTTCTTTGGTAGAGGGACAAGTTAAACTATAGATTATGTTGTAATATCAGCTCCCCTATATGAACATATGCGGGATGTCAGGGCGGTTCGAACCAGTTTCAGTGACCATAATCCCATCATTGCAGAATCTAAAGGGCTAATGGTCTTTCGGGTGTGGAGAAAAAAATCTTTGTGAATGGGGATTTTAAGCCCACGGACCAGGATCGGAAAATAAAATGGGAGAAAATGGTCCAGAGCTCTGTTTAGAAGAGTTATATACTGAGGGTAAAGAGGAGATTGAGCCGTGCCTTAACGAACATAGTGAACTTACAGAAGTACTCCAGGCTTATGACAAGTTAACAAAGCTAATTGGCAAAAATTTAACAGGCAAGAAGACCTTGATAGTTGTAAAAGAGGTTAAGTGGTTTAATGCCGACTGCTGTGAAGCTCACAAAGCCCTTATGACCTCATTAAAAAGTTTACACAGAGATCCCGAACCGATTAAAAGACGAAGGAGAACATATGATATGGCTTTAAAATTAAGGAAGGCTACTTTAAGGGATCAGGCATTGGAGGATTTAACGCAAGCAAGCGTACAAGCGGATAGTGCAAAATTTTGGAAGGTAGTAAATAGCTCCTCTTTTAAAGATAATAACGCAACAAGAACGGAGTGTGAAATTCCAGCCGACAGGTGGGTTAGTCACTTTGCACAGATATGTGCAGAGGTTGACATAGAACATACAGGCCCCTTCCATGTACCGAAAGTCAAATCACTCGCTCTATGGTTTGATGTAAAAGAGGTTCAGAAGCGATTGAGGGTATGACAGCACGTAAAGCCCCTGGTCCTGAAGGGATACCCTTGAACCTCTATAAATCAGATTCGGGTACATGGGCGAAAATCCTAACCAAGGTATTCAATGCGGCCACAAGGGTAGGTCAACCATGCTCTTGGTCTTCGGCAGTCATTCTGCCAATGTATAAAAAAGGTGCCAGGGACGATCCTGCCTGTTATCGTCCAATTTCTTTGTTGGACTCTGCAGCAAAAGTAATGGTCAAAGTAATTTTCGATCGTTTATGCCTTTGGCTGGAAGAAAAGAAAGTGTTGTCCGATCTACAATATGGTTTTCGCAAGGGTAGGGGTACAGTGGGGATGTATGTCATTACCACGCATACTTTAACAACGCATGCCTTTAGCACGCAACTTTTACAGCGCAAGTCGTTACAACGACTTGCGTTGGGGGGTGCTGGATAGTGAATAGTTTAATTTACTATTCCAACTCCAGTCCCCGTGGATAGTAGGGAAGGTTTTGGATAGTAAATTAACTATTCCCTATCCTAGAGCGCCCCCCAGCGCAAGTTGTTGTAACGACTTTCATTGTAAAAGTTGCGTGGTAAAGGTACTGCGTTGTAAAAGTTGCGTTGTAAACGCTGTTTACCGTACAGTGGAGTAGTGTAGGAACCTACTCATGATTACCAACAAATACACCCTAGCCAAAAAAATGCGCATGTTCTTGGCCTTTATAGATTTAATGTCTGCTTTTGACAGGGTAAAAGGGTCCAAGTTATGGCAAATGTAGCTTGAAATTGGGATGGATAGGAACTTAGTAGGTTTCTTGCACTGGTCCCACCTTAATCTGACTGCCTCAGTAAGGTATAATGAAAATGATGCATTCTTGCTCCGGTTTTATTTACATTTTATATAAATAAGCTTGGGCAGTGCTATCAAACTCATGTTTAGACATCCCAAGAGTAGGTTCTAAATCAATTCCAGCACTTTTACATGCAGATGAGGCAATTTTACTTGCCAGGAGGCCTATTGCTTTGAAATCTTTAGTTAATACTTTTATTGATTTTATGGTAGCTCTCGACCTTGCGGTCAATTTTACTAAATCGCACATCATGTCATTTGGAAATCTAAAAAGAGGGAAAAAGTCCCTTCCATGTAAAGGCGGAGTGCTAACTAATGTACCAACATACCCGTATTTGGGTGTGTTATTTGATGAAAATGGTTCCTGGGTGGCACAGCGTGCCCTCAAGAAAAATGTTTTGGCAGGAGCAGCCGGAACCTCACTGAATTTTGCAAGGCGATTAGGGAGCAAACCCATACCATCATTGCTGAAGATTTATAATGAGAAATGCGTCGCTATGACAGTGTATGGTAGTGTGGTTTGGGGTCATAAGGAATGCAATGAAATTCAAGGAGCTGAAAACAAACATCTACGTAAACTCCTAGCTGCTCCCTCCAGCATTCCAGCTTTTATGGCACATGAGGAATTAAGGCAGGGTTACATTACTGACAGTATTGCTGTAGCACCCTTGATATGGTTTCTAAAAATTTGGTCTAGAGATAAGCGAAATCTAAACCAAATCATTTTAGTGGCCTGCATGATGTTACACAGAGCTGCAGATATTCCCTGGTTAAAGTATGTCTCCCAACACCTTTCAGCACTTGGGCAACCAGAGCTATTTAATCACCCAAGAAAGCTGTATCCTGAATATGTGAAAGTCATACAAACGCAATTCCTAACGAGGAGACAACTGGATAGGAAAGTAAATGAACTTAAGAAATCTACATGTAGACATTTTATGATTATTAGTTCTGGAATTTTATGTCTACCTTTTTGGTCGTTTGTAAATAATCTGCATCATTGTTTCCTTTTCCCTAGATTCAGATTCAATTGTATTCACTTGTCCCTAACCGTACCTCAAGGCTTTGCAAAGTTAGGCACCTTGCAACCATGTGCATGTGATCATTTTTCTGACCAAGACCTGTTGCATTTTATGTTTTTTGTGGTTTCTGTGCTTAGTTGCGAGCTAAACATATTCTACCACTTTTTAGAGATCGCTATTTTGCTCAAATAAGACCAGCACTGATTTATTTACAAATGCTTCCTTCTCCACTCGTCTGATAAGGGGTTGCAAGTTTTTTATCAGGGGCAATTCGTAAGCGGAAAGATCAGGCTTTTTAACAGTAATGACCTGTGCCTATTTGAATATGTTTTGTGTAAGAGGAACACATTTTAACTGTGTTTTTAATTATATCTCTGGTCTACTTCCAAAATGTATGTGTTTTTTTATGCGTAATGTACTTTTATGGTCAGAATCTGGCCGAATAAAGTTTTCATTATTTGATTTGAATTAAACCCGTAGTGTAGTCAAGACAGTTAATCTGAGATGGTTCCTTATTTATTAGGAGATACACCCATCATTGAAAAAAAAATCATCCTTTTCAAGAGCTCCTGGTGGAGCTCACCATGTTTTTTATGAGGACCACAGTGAGGATGCATGCTAGTGTTGGGAGTGATTGTAACCAAGATTTTTAGGGAATAATCCATCCGAATAATACACAATTAATTATTGCCAGCACATTCCTTCAATACACCGGTCCCATTGTATTTACTCTTGGTGCCGTGTTATCCGTTTGATACACGTGGTCTCGCCAGAACTCCCTACTCAGCTGCAGAAGCTGTACCATGGTGGTAAATATCATTTCGCTCCCTTTCTTTGTGCATGGCATTTCATACTGTTCACAGGTACTGTATGAATGCCACATCCTCACTCCTTTTCATTTTTTAATACTAGGAATATATCTAGTTTGCACCTATATATGGTGATGCAGGGAGTACTTGAAGAGTAATGACCAAATGATGCTTGCACAATGTGACAATAGCAAACCTCCAAGCGTATTTCACTCATGTGAGATTATATGGCTCACAGATGGTCTAGGGGCATTACTGGTCCTAGTGGTTTGATATGCACTTTTGTCCCTCCAAAATGTCTCTTCGAGTTTTTCATGCCAACAAGTCTGATTGCCTGGTATTTAGGCTGGTCAAATGGATGCCAATTGACTGTAAAGACCAGTCCATGTTGGAAAGACCACGTCAAACTACATTCTGCTGTGAAAAGCAATCCTACTCCAACAGTCCATGCCTGCATCAGGCCACCCTCTATGTATGCATGGTTTTTCTCCAAGCCTGTTGGACTCGCAGGAGTTAAGGGTGCGACAGGTGAGAATGTAACATGGTGAATAGGCATGGGTGTCAATCAGTAATGAATCCCATGAGTCTGAACAATGACTAAAGTTCGATGTTTCCTCGTGTACTGAGTGTGTGGCAGGAGACAAATCTTTGATGTCTGCAGATTGGGTGGAGTATATAGCTGAATCCTAACAAGCTGCAGCTGGAACCTGTGGTTTGGTCATGTGTCTCTGGACTGGAAACCTAGAAGTGCTTGTAAAGAGGGATTTGGAGCATGGAAGATTCATCTATATAGAGTCAACGATGAATGCAGACTGGGTAGTTTGACAACAATCTACAAAGCCCTACAACATTTCCTTGCCATCATCCGTAGTTTTGTTCAGTGACTAAAATGACACTCTAATGAGTTGATGCACAGGAAGTATTGTCAAAGTAGAAATATTTACATACAACATACATGACACCATGTGATTTGTTATTCTAGTATGGTACTGAGGACATTCATTGTGATGCAGATTATTTGCTAGTCACACTTACTAAAAGATGGCGTAAAGCAAATGACTGATTCCATGTGACATACGTCTATATCATTACATGCCAGAAAGTGCAAACATTGTTCTTTGTGTGAGGAAGGTCACTAGGCTGTGTTTTCCTCTCCCACATCGGTAACATATAGTCTGGGGACTATGTGTAGGATGGAGCTATTGTTGAAAAGAAGGTATCAATGCATATTACATGGTATACAGCATGACAAGACTCAAACATGTGACATCGATTTATAAAGACTTAAGGTCTGACACCTTGAAACCTATAGGTGGAACACAAGGCAGTGGTCATAAGTTTCACAGAGAAGCGACCAAGAATCATCCTTCTTTGTTGCTAAACTGTGATGTATAGTCCTTCCAGGTGCTCAAGAAATATGCTTAACACTGTTCATCATTTGTTGTCCCAGCACTTTACACTAAGTGGGATGGGAATGTCCAGACATGCGTCTCTTGCTTCCTGTGCCACTGGATTCAAGCTAGCCTGGCTGATGAGGGGTGTTACCAGAAAACCGGTCCCAGGATGCTTGTTTTTAGTCCAGGGAGGACCCGGCTTGACAGTTCAGGCTGAAGTGTTCTCATGAGGAGCAGGGTCAAGACTGATTTGCATATGGCTGGGTCCAAACTGGGATGGCGTGGTGAGCAAATGAACAATGGATTTAACCCATATCTTTTGCCTGGGGATGAATGTTTGATTCATTCAGCATTCTGTCCATCATTTGTTGCCACAGCCGTTTACACCTTATGTGGCATGGGTATGCCAAGACTTGGGTCCCTTGCTCACAGTGCCACTGTATTCAAGCTATCCCGGCAGATGAGGGGTGTTACCACAAAACCGGTCCCAGGATGCTTGTTTTTAGTCCAGTGAGGACCCGGCTTGACAGTTCGGGCTGGACTGTTCCCATGAGGAACAGGGTTAAGACTGATTTGCATATGGCGGGATCCAAACTGGAGTGGTGTAGTAAGCAAAGGAACAATGGATTTAACCAAGATCTTTTGACTTGGGCTGAATGTTTGATTCATTCAGCATTCTGTCCATCATTTGTTGCCGCAGTATAACACCAAGGTATGGCGTTACATTTTTGTTATGCTTTCTTAACTGTTATTCTAGTTTTAAACGATAAATGTCAGCCTTTATTTTTATGTTATTTCATAAGATTATTGACTAAATAATTTTGCTTTAACATGAAAAGTTTTTCAAATACACTTGAAACTGGACCAGTTTTAACAATTCATACATAGGGCCTGATTAGTTAAGGTGTTATTTATTATCCCTGCTAAAATAATTATACCACGGGTACTTTATTTATTGGGTGCAATAAGTAACACTTATTATGAGTTCATGGGGAATACCATGCAGGTTTGGGTGTATAACACACCAAAATCCACCCACTGTAAATATTATTTGTTTTCTATGTGAAATTTAGGCAGGTTTGACCTGAAGAAATGTAAAAAAAGTTAAGTTATTTAATGCATCTATTAATTATCAGTTGTCTTATATCCCCTCAAACTCGTAATTCTGACCCTTGTGTATGTATATGTTTACACATGTCTCTGAAAATTATGAGGACCTTGTAAGTAGGCCCATAGTGTCTTGCCCTATCTAGATCAATAGGCCAGAATCTGTGCTTTGTATTAGCAAACTTTGATTCATTTTGTGGAGACACACAATAGGCCAGAAACTGTGCGTTGTATTTGCAAACTTTGATTCATTTTGTGGAGACACACAGTTATTCTAATCCTCATCTACAATTGAAGTCATCTCTTAACTCTCCTCCAGCATTCTATTGTAACTGACATCTAGCTATCACTTGAAATGTGGGTGTTCATTCAGGAAGGTTCACTCTATCTTCAATTGGTTTTAAAAGTCATTGTCATTTATTTTAATGTCCTCACTCTATTAAAGTGTTGCTATAATGTAATTTTGCCCATGTCATTAATTTTACATTTTACTTTCATCCCTTTAGTCAAAATAGGAACAAAATTATTATAATGCAAATTCTAGTAAACACATCAATCTGAATTTTGAAATAATAATCTATTACTGAGGAGGGAGTATTCCACTGTTCCTGTCAAGCATAATATATAAACTTTGGAGAGGAAATTAATAAAAAGGAGCATGTTACTCTTTGACCAACCACTGCCAAGCAGCATGTTGTAGATGGATGTTCATGTCCCTTAGCTTTTTAATATTATGTTTATCAATTCCTTCTCAACCTGCTAAATTTGTCTTAGTATTGTTCATCATTGGCATTTATGTGTTGGTTTCATGAGATTTTTCTATACTGCTACAAGCAACATGTTTTTTTCTGGTCCAATCTTATGCCAGGCTTGCATCATTTGCCTGAAGATGTCTCAATGAGCTTAAATGAAGTTGTCAAGAATACTAGATATACATTTTTTAAGTTTTAGAGCGAAAAGCACCAAAAAAGTAAAATGGCAATCAGAATTTACCGTTTCACAATTGACTGATATCTGGGCATGGTTCAGGCTGGCTGTGATGGACTGGAGATTGGATACATCAAGCGGGATACCTTCTGATTTAGTCTTTTTATGGAAGTCAAATTCTTCCAGTGGGGAAAGGCTGTAAGCTTTAGTTGGGCAGGAATAGTAGGCCTGGATATCCTTGCCACAGGGCTCGTAGAGCCAGTTTTCAGTGAACAAAAACCTCAGAGCAGAATCTAGATATCATGCCCATCCTGTGTGCGCCCTCCCTGAGCATAGTTCAGAATCTTGTAAATAGCCTCCTACTGTCAAAAAAATGACTTAGTCCCACTTTTTAAAAAGTTCTGGGAAACTTCCTTCTTAACATTCTTGTAGCCCCACTCTGCTCTGCCACCATTTGAGGCACCGGGTCTTCTTTCGGCAAGGTCCCCTGCAAGGTTCAATCCTCAATGGTTAGCTTGACCTTCCTGGGTTCAGGGGTTCTTCTACTTTTTGTGTCTCTGAAGCAGGAAATAGGAGACCATCCACTGACCTTTGTAGAGCAGTTCCAGTCTGTTGAAAATGATCATATTTTGTGTTGTGTACCTCCAGATTTTTAGCATGACTGTAGAACTCTGTGTATTTTTACCACTTCTGTCCATGGATAACATGCCTTTGCTCTCCCATTAACCATGTTGTAATTGGCACACCCCTGATTGGTATATTTAATGTACCCATAAGTCCCTAGTTAGTGGTACAAAGTGTACCCAGAGCCGCTAAATTAAATATTGGTGAAGGACTTCAGCACCTATTGTGCCACCTACTACATTGACAGAGGTAAAATGACTACAGACCTACCTTTTGTAGCTTAGCTGCTTAATTTTGAAGTTCATAGTCAACCTGTAAGGCTAGTCCCTTTTAGCAGGTCAAAACTTTCCTTTTAAATAGTAATATGTCATCGTTCACTAGGCCTTACTGCTCAAAAGGAAGGAAGCATGGTATTTAAAAGTAGGGCATGTGAACTTTTCATGTTACCCATGTCCTCACACTGAAAAGCCCCAAAATCTACTTTCACAAACAGCAAGGCTGGTTGTTCCATCTGGGGTAGTTGTGGTTCCCCCGAGAAGAAGGTCTTTGGGTAGACCCAAGAACCTGATCAAGATGAAAGTGGCCTACTCTGCCACAGGTAGATGTAGTTAACACCTGGGACTGACCCATCCATTTGACCCTGTCTCCCTAGTCAGGCAAACCCCAATACAAGTGAGAGGAAGACTGCCCCCACAACAAGTGTACAGCGACCACTGACCACTGCTAATTTTAATGGTTACACCTCTTGGGTGAGCACTAGAGTTCTGTAGAGGGGAAGAATGGTTCTGCCTTCTTGGTTTTAGGTTCTGATGGATAGGGTTACCCTTGGGAAATTGATCACATTGATTAACTTGGGGGGCAGATCTGAGATAATAAACCCCACCTGCCCCCTGGAGGAGCAGAACAACTGCCCTGTTTGTGTTTGGGGCGGGGGCATGCCATGCTCTTCTGGGCAGCCCCCACACTATGTATACAACAAACCAAAATCCATGGCACCCAATGGGTTTCCTGCCCCCTGGAGGCAGATCAGGGACTACTGCATCCATCTGCCTCCCAGGGGAGGCAAGAACACTGTGGCTACAGTTTTTGGGGGTGGGGCTATTAGCATGCCCATTCTAAACTGCTCCCACTTCAACGTATTATACAAACGTTATCCCTGGTGCCTAGTGCGCTTTCTGCCCCACCAGGAGGGCAGATTGTTGGCTATTGCCCCCAGGGGGGGCAGAAAGACTGAATATTGCCAGAACAATGGGGGTGAGCAAAAGTCCTTGTCCTTGGGGATGCTACCCCTCCCTGGTGCCTAGTAGGTGAATACCTGCTTGGATATCGCCCTCCTCCGGTAATCCCCAAGCAGTCATTCACTAGGGAGGGGTGCCATGGGACCACTGGGAGGAGCTATTCTCCCCTTTCCAACGTTACCTCTCCCTTCTGCCTATGTGCTTGGGGGCTGAGATAGCCTGACAAGCACGTAGGCAGTGAAATTGAAACAAGCCGATCAGCTTATTTCAGTTTTGGTTACAGTAAAATTATGTCAGCCTGCATGGCACGCTGACTGTCATTTGACTGAAAAAATCAGAACAGCCTCAGGAGCTAGGGAAACTCTTCCCTAGCTCTTGAGTCTGTTTTGATAAAAGGAAATCCCTCTGGTGCCCTCACTAGAGGGATTCCCAGTGCCATGTGGTCAGATGCATGCGAGCCGTCCGACGCGCATGAGCACTTTTGCATCAGACTGCTCCTGCGCGTCTGACACATGCAAGGGTTTAAGACAGTGGAAGGCAAGCTGTGGTTGGACTACGGGTCTCCATGTACATAGGACCCAGCAATATCCTTAAGTGGAAGCTGGTGCCCTCTTGGGTGACCAATCTGGGCTTAGATGATGCTCCCGGGTCCCGCTGACTTGGGTTCAACTTTCAGCCACCGCAGATCGGTCTCTTGAGACACCCCGCAGCAATAAATGATGATTCTCCTGAAGTGGCTACTGACTTACCGTAGTGGCCTAATTCAGCTTTGATGACCCTGGTGCTGGTTCCAAGGGGCCAACGGACTGACTCTTAGAGTAACATCTTTGGTCTGGTGCTAGGGCATGCATTTACTTGTGAGCCAGGAACCACAGGCACAGTCATCTCTTAGCTAACTTAAGGTGCGGCAGATGCAGTCCAGCAGATGATGCAATTTTCCTTTGCGCAGTCCAGGGGTCAGAAGGGCAGTCCTTCTTCGGTCCTTGTTCCAGTTCCAATGTGATCGGATGTTCATAGTGCCAGGCGTGCCAGATTTATACACAGAAAGTGCACTGGGGGGATGAAGTGGTCACTAGCCATTGGCTACCAGGTTCCCTCCTTCTTGCTGATGGCTTTCCGGCTATGTGCGCCATTTGGCATTCCCAGAGTGCACTATTCTGCCCACTCTCAAGTTTTCAGAACTCTTCCTCTAATGTGAGTGGCATGGTAGCCCACCCTAGAGATGTGGCTACCTGTGGGCTACACACCCACATGAAAACCAGTTTGGGCAATGGTTTCCCCTCCCTGTCCCCATTGCTAGTCTGTCTACCTGAGCAAAGGGCTACTCCTCATGAGTGTGATTGCCATTTGCCCACCAAAGGTAGCTTTGCCTCTGAAGCTTGTCATTTGGGTTACCACCCTTAGTGGCTTCCTGCAAAGGGGAGGTGACAACTCACCCTGTAGCAGTCTGCTGTTGTTCCTAAGCCTGGGAGTCATTACACTGCTACCCAGGAGCGTAGAAAGGACACTGGGCAAGCTAGGTCACGGGGTGGTAATTTTCTAAAAGCGGTATTTCTTTAATAGTGACATGGGCATCAAGTTGATTTTAATGCCATGCTAAATTTGATACTTTACAGTACCCATATGAGTAGTCCCATTAAAGAGTTAGCCAGGCTGAGGAGTCAGCTGGTATCCCTGTGTTAGCTGATAGGTCTACTAACTCTCCCACAGCAATGCGACAATTTGGATGTGTTGCTGCTGAGATACATATAAAAATATATGTCCTACTTAGTAACATACTGCTCCCTGCATTATGGCTCAATAGACCTTCCTTTAGTGAGACTTACATATATTGTGAAGTGCAGTGGGGGTTTGGAGCCATTTTGTTCTTTGTCACACACAGGGTGGCCATAGTCACTGCTGCAGACCTGGGACGATTCTCTGCCGTACATGTCCTGGGTACCCTGAGTGCCATAACTAGGGACTTATAGGTAAGTCAGTCCTTGTCAATTGGGGGTAGTCAATTTGACATGCACTTTGTGAAGGGTTAGAACACTGGCACTGAGGTCTGGTCAGCAGGCAGAGGGAATCGGTTCAGAAACACCAATTGCAGTATGTTATTCCTCTAAATCCCTCAGTTAGGAGTATTTCCCACTAGCATCGGCAACTGCAGGAGGGGGGCGATACCGGGCAGAAATACTCTTAACTCGTAGTGAAGACGCAGGCTCAACTTTGACCTTTCTCTGCATCCAATCTATTCCATTTCAAAAGTAAAGCATACCTATTGTGTTCACATCTACGAGAAAGCCCACATAATGTTAATGGACAGATCAAGGCGTAACCTAACTAAAAGCTTTTAAGAAAAGAAAAATATAGATTTTTTTTCTGGAAAGAGATGTCTTCGTGCACATCAATGGCTTTTTAGTGACAATACTTTATAAAATTCACTGGAACATCTGTGGCAGAGGTGCATTATTGCTCAGTGCCTTATTCTTTCTGTGGAGCCTAGCTTGTTCAGTATTTATCAATGACGAGACAGTTAGTATATACAATAACACTAGATGGCTCCAGTATCTGGATCAGCCATGTTTTAATATTTCCCTGCAGAACACCTTCTTGGGGGATATTTACAATAAAATGTTGTAGTGCGGTGTATACCAAAGCTGGTAACCCCGCACTCTGATATTTTTTTAATCCAGGGATGTGCCATATTTGCAAAAATAAGCTGCACCCTTGCTGTTCCGTATTGCTGGCACTAAAAATGCTGCCTAGCACCAGAGCAGGCGCCCTTTCACCATGTTGCACAGGTGCCTGCGCTGTAGGGGCTTTTGTTTATGTGCAAGACTGCAGACTGCAGCACACATAGAGAGGAGAAATGAATGATTCATTTTCATCATATCACAATCCTAAAACCAGGTTTAACTTGGACTTAGCTTTTAGCGCAGCCCCATCATTGTAAATAGCGGGTAGCGTCAAAAAGCAATGGGTGTTGTGGCAGAAGAGCAACTGCAACATCCATTTCACACCTCTTTCACGCTAAGTGAAGCAAGAAAAGGGACCTTATTTACAAGGCTCGTTAAGCCATGTTAAGTGGCTTAACGAAACATTGTAAATTAGGAGAAGTGAATATAGCCACCAGCACGTCAATAAAAGGGGGATACATTTTCAATAAAATGTTGGAGCGCGGTGTTACGCCACTATTGATAATGGCACGCTCTGACAGTTTTTAAGTGCAGAGATGTGCTCTATTTACACAAAAATACAGCACACCCCTGCATTTCCCCTAGCGCTAGGGCTAAAAAAAGCTGCCTAGTGCCAGAACGGATGTCATTGCACCATGTTGCAATTGTGCCTGTGCTGCTGGGGCGATTGTTTATGTGCAGGAAGAGACCTCTTTCTGAACATAAACAATCTTGAAAGGCGATTTGCTGTTTGCAGCACACATAGAAAGCACAAAATAGGAGGAGAAATGAATGATTTCTTTTCATATCCCATCCTAAGACCAGGTTTTACCAGGCCTTAGTTTTTGGTGCTGACCCAACCTTGTAAGGATAGGGCAGCGCCAACAAGCAATGGGTGTTGCAATGGAAGGCCTGCTGCAACTCCCATTGCCTTCCCTTTTCACGCTAAGAGAAGCATGAAAAGGGGCCTTATTTACAAAGCGCTTTAAGCAACATTAAGTGGCTTAACGCCGCTTTGTAACTTAGGAGTACAGGATATTGCCACCAGAAAGCAATATCCGCTTGTAAATATGCCCCCCAATGCCTTATAAAAGTCCTATATGACCACTGAGATGGTCAAGAATAAATCATGGTAAAATTTAGATTGACGTTTTTGTTCAAATTTGTAAAGCACATCAACCGCACCCCTAAGTTTTTAAAGCACTAAAAAAAGCCAGGAACAAACCCAGATAAAAAGCAGGGGCCAGACAGCTGGGATCTGTTGGAAAGGATAATACCAGTTGTTCTGACTCTGATTAAATTGTCTCCCTCTTCACAACAGCAGACCAATTGTATTCCACACAAATGCAGTCTCCACAGAAAAAGGCTTTCATGTAGTACTGCTCTGCTTTTCAGCTGGTACTTGAAGAAAGACAAGTGATCACCTGGGAAGCCGGTACAGAGAATCCAGAGCAAGGGAAACTTGGTCTTGATGTGTCATTTGCAAAAATAAGCTGCCCGCTGATTGTTTCTGCTAGATCCAATGTTTGTATTGCTTTAACGAGTAGTCCAGGATAAATTGCATTGCAATAGTTGAGCCTAGAGGAAATAATAGCATTGACTATTGTGACTTAGCATCTTAAAAAAAGGAATACAAATCTGATCCCTACAATAAGTGCACATTGGCTCCAAAGTGCGCTCAGATGAGTCAGGAGGATGAAATGGTCTATGTTTTTAAAAGGTTGAAGGAAGATCACAAATAACTTCGCTATTTTGCCCCAGTCAACTGGATGTCTCAACTCATCCACTGCAGTTTTTAAGAGTCTTTCCTTACAAAAGCTTGGTCAGAGGCCAATCATGACTCAATACTACAATTTCATGGACTTGATTGCATGAGGTTGTTTCCCATAATTTACACAAAAAGGCAATTGTGAAATAGATAGAGAGTTTGCTAAACAACAGTGGCCAGATATATCTCAACAACTATATAAACTTCCTCAGATCTACCAGACACCTCCACTCAGCCAGAATCCTACTTGCACACACACACACCCCCTGCATACGCATAGCCTGTTCTGGCAGTCAAGCATTATCCTACCTCGCACCTAACACCTGGAATGCCCTGCCATCACATCAGGGCCACCCCCTCAGTTCTTGAATTCCACAAGAAACTGAAGACCTGGATCTTCACCTAGCTTCGGCCTTGACTCTGCCCATACAGCTCCTGCTTCAGCACTAGGATAACCTCGGGGTGAGTTGCATGCAATAAAATTCACCTAACAAAATACAACGTAACATAACATAACACACCAGACAACATAACATATCTAAGGGTGTGTGTTCTGTGTGTTCTTTTTTTTAACAGAAACTATGGGCCTCATTTATTTTCTGCCTTGAGGCACTTTTGCACCGCCGGAGCATCACTTTGTTGATGCTCTGGTGGCGATTTGCCACAGTATATTAACAAGGTCACGCAAAGCCACTTTACGTGGCTTTTCATGACCTTGTAAATATGTGCCACTTTTACGCAGAACACTGCATGAAAGAGGCCGTCCATTGGTGTTGCTGTGGTGGGTGCTCCCACGCAACACCCATGGACAATGAAGTATTTCCAGATTTATGAGGAATTGTAAACCTGCGAATGCATTAGTTTCTAACACCACGCCATGGGTGGTGTAAGGGAGGCGCAATGAGGAGAAGCACACATAGAAAGAGGAAAATATCTCTTGTGATTGTTTTTGTGTAGGCAGGTGTCCCTTCCTGTGCAAAAACAATCACCCATACAACGCAGACACCCATGCACCATGGCGCAAGGGTGCCTGCGTTGGCACATAACAGCCCATTGTGCAGGGGGAAAGGACAGTAATGCACCGTATCTCAAAGATGCGCAGCATTTCTGCCCTTTTTATTTGACACAGGGCAGGGGAGTGCAGCAAGATTCCTTGTGGCACTGACCTGCACCAAAACCACATACATTAGGCCCAAAGTTTCTGCTGTGTCCATATTAACCTCTTCCAAAAACGATGGGTTGTGTGGTTTGCTAGTTTTCTGATTCAGTCGATTTTCGTTTCAATACAGGGACTGGACAGCAGGACCCTCAATCAAAAGGGGACATATCTCAACAGAAGATGCTAAGGCTTCAAGAGTCACCTTCCTGGGAAGCCTCATGTTCTTCTTATGGCTCAGGTTACCGGCTTTATAATGAGGATACATAAAAGCTGTTGTGTGTTTTATGCTATTTCCTTCGGCGTTTTACCTTGTACAATCGGCCTGGAATTGCATTTAGAATGAGTACCCTAATATAAATGTAGTTTAGAGTAAATGTGCAGCTGCGTTTTTATTCCCTGCACTGTGTTGCCGATTTTTCGGATTTTTTGTTGATTTTATGTAATGTTATTAATTCCTTTTTTGCTATGAAGAATTGAAAACCTGGCACATGGGCCCTAAATACCTACCCAATCGGTTCCCGCAGTATGTGCCAATGAGACCCCTCAGATCATCCAGATCAATCTGATGACTCCACCCCCCCCCCCTTTAGCTTAAAGTCAATTGGAGAAAAATCCTTCTCCAGAATAGGTGCTAAGGCCTGCAATCAATGTTCTGCCTCTCTTCCATTCATAACCAATGACGTTAAATTCAAGAAGATCCTTAAAACTTGCCTGTGCTCGGCACTTGAGGAATTATGTAATGGTTGAATCTAATTTTCGCCTCTCTTCTGCGTCGACCTACTCAATCAGGACATCCTTGGTGTTCAGAGCCAAGAAGTTCGGACCGAGTGTCAGCGCTCGGCTCGAAATTCCTATTTCGTTTAATTTCATTGTAGGTTTCCCCGTTTCCTTGTAGATAGAACGCGTATTCCAAATGTTAAAAGCAATGTTAAAAAAAAGTGTAATAAAGTCACACACACTGATAAGCAAAGCGTAACTGTCATCAGGTGCCTTTTGAGGTGTCCTAATCTTTCTTAGATGAGTCCTCGTGCTTTGGTTGGTGGAGAAGTAAACCAAACATGAAGGCTGCCAACAATGTATTGGCTTGTAATACCTTGAACTTTGTATTAATCTCAGTTCCAGCACAAGATAAACCTTTATTCGAGCTGATGCGGCTTATGAAAGGAAAACATGTCAGCTCATACAAGATGTGTAAGTTCTATTAATGTTTTCATCAAAGCCTCTGTCCCTGGAGTTAGGCGTCAGAATATTGCAATGGATTTATAAGACAGACAATATAAGCAGGGAAGGAGAATAAAATGTCACAGCGTGATAATGTTGTCCTTATGAATTAAACTGATCTGTCAACCAAGACTGTATATAAATGCACGGAAATCGCTTATTAATTATAGGTTTATGTAGATTTAAATGTATCCCTTCAAACGTTCCTAAAGTTTGAGTCAGGGCGTATTTTTGAGCATTTGGAAGGATGTTTCTTTTCCAGAAGTTTGAAGGTCGTTCTGTAAGTACCCTTTTAATCTAAATATGGGTCTGTGTATTTTAAACTTGTAGTCTGCAATGGGTCACTATGCTCCATTATGTACCCTGCGAAGTCTCTGGACCACAAACGTGTCCCGTTGCCTTGCTCTGTAACACTATTTCTGGCTAGCAAGCCAGACTTTCCTGTCACCCTAAGGAGTTTGTCCAAGATGTTTACACATTATTGCACAGACTAGACGTTTCAGAACGTTAAAACATAGGGGCATATTACCAAGCATAAGCGATAATTATCGCTAAGCTTGGTTAGCGGCTATAATTCTATCGCCGTGCTTCGCCTATTTTTATCGCTTAGAAGCCTTGCTATTATCAAGGTTTATCTCCTAAGGGATAAAAATCGTCCGAAATGCATGAATATCGCTGAAAAGTCTGCGATATTCACGCATTACCGAGCTAATGCTCTTAGCCATGTTATCCATCTCCCCTTGGATAACATGGCTAAGAACTGCTCTGGGCAGGCGTTAGCTTTTGGAGATATTCGCGCTTAGCGCGAATATTTCCAAAAGTAGGTAATAGGAGATAGCGATGTTAGCGACTGTTTCAGTCGTTAATATCTTGGCACACCCACTTTGCATGTCATTAGCGATAATTATCGCTGACATGCAAAGTGGGCCCCAAGATGATCGCTATCTCCTACTAGCTGTCACTAACTGGTGTTAGCGACAGCTAGGTAATAGGGAGATAATTTTATCTCCGCTTTCTTGGCTTTTAAAGCCAAAAAAGCGGAGATAAACCCCCATGATAATTTACCCCATAGTGCTTAATTAGAGGGATAGGAAATATATTCCCAGCCTACATTAGTGCTCAGAAACCAATGACATGCCCTGCGTCACACACCAAGTGTGATAGACAGTGCAGGGCCTTCAACCAGACCCGCTGTTGTCAATCACATTGTACATGTAATGCAGAGCCCGCCTTGAAACTCGAACAGGCAAGTTGAGGAGGGATTCAGAAGTCACTCAGAGAGGGATGCCAGTATTTAAGATAAAGGTCACAACTGTTACTATGTATCTGTGTGTGTGGGGGAGGGGCTGCACACACGACTGTGTGCCTCTGTGTAGGTTCCTGTTTGTGTGTGAGTATGCCCGTTGCCTGATGCTGGTATATTGGCCATGGTAGAATTATTGCTAATCATAAAGTTTCAAGGATATCTTTGTGCTAGGAAACATTTTGTCAGACATCATCAAGAAGAAAAAATAAATAAGTAAGGTGAGCCAAGCAAGTAGTACTCTAAAGAGTGAATGTCAGAGTAATGGAATAATAAGTAACTGCCAATATAGTGAAAAGGAACATGTGTAAATTCACTGGGAAATGCTCTATACTTGGGTCTTCCAGATTATCTTCTTAACAGACTTCAAATGGTGCAGAATTCGGCAGCCCAAGTCCTTCTCAATCTTCCCTCGAGAACCCATATGTCCTCGCACTTGAAGGCACTTCACAGGCAGTGGCATAACGAGTTTAAGGGCCCCCCTGCAATGTACACAGAAGGGCCCCCCGCTCCGGGTGAAGGAGCGCTCAGCCCTGAGGACTGTGCTGAGGGGGCCCCTGCAGCTCGGGGCCCCCCGCACCGCGGGAGATGCTGGGGGTTACAACCTTGTTCACAGGCTTCCTAGTTCCTATTAAAAGTAAGACCATTTTTAAATCCTTGGTCCTTGTTCACAAAGCTCTGCATGAGACTTGAGCTGACTATCTGAGAGAGAGGATTTGTGACTATGTCCCTCCCAGAAATATACGATACTCCGATGATCTACTGACTAGTTTTCCAAGAATCTGCCGGGCTAGAACCAGTGGTTGGTCCTGTTCCTACTTTGAACCAGTCCCCTGGAACAACATTTCCCTGGAGCTATGTACCACAACTGAGCAATCCGTCTTTAAGAAAACATTTACACCATGGCTTTTTCAAAAAGCTTAACTGGATGATCTGTGCTTTTGTAGGTAGCCTCTAATCCAGTGCCAGGACACTCGTGGGAGTATCTGTGCACTTTATAAAAATCATATAATCATCATCAATAGGTGGCTAGAAATTTCAGCTAAAAATATTAGCAGGAGTGATTATAGTGAGCATGGCAATTCACTGAATGGGCACACAATATTGAGGGGCATATATCATAAACAGAGAAGTGGGAGTGGATTATGCTGGAAAAACACACTTCTAACAACTCAGGGCTGGCTCATGACTACTTTTGTGACAAATACCATGTAGACCCATCCATGTATACAGTGCGGACATTAACCTGCTTTGTCTTTCATTTAATTACTGCACATCAACCAACATCAACAAAAGAGAGAATAGTGGCACTCCCAACAGAAGAAAGACTGGAACGGCCAAAGGTAAGTAAATGTTACGTCTATATTGCATCTTGCGGCATGCAACTGCGTGTGGACCATGCCAAGTAAAAGTGTGCTCATGGTCTAAGAGAGAGTGCTTAATGCTCCCAAAACCCAGTGAGGGTATTTGTTTATCTTTATTTGCTACTAGAGAGGACATTGGGTGGAGAACCTACAAGACCATGATAAAAGGGTATATGAGAATAATGACAAAGATAACTTTGCCCAGTATACCCTCTCATTAGACAAACTCAATATCACTTCTAGTGCATCAAGTATCTATTTTGCAGTGCCCAGTTCCATCCACCTCCTCGAAACTTGAAGTAGATTCTCTACATCCTGAGCCATCTCCGGGTCATTTGAATCACATGTGTATCCATGTTTGTTAGGACTAGGCATGATGTCGTCATGCATTAGATGCAATATGCACTCATGTGCTGCCCATTCAATGTTTGATTCCATAAAACACAACCCCACCTACCCCACCTAGGTTTTGCACAACTTTTAAGGATCCAAAAGGAAATTCTGGATGTAGATGTGCAATGTAATCCCCTGGTATCAACGAGCATGCTTTTATGGGATTGAGAATGATAGTAGACAGTTGTGTAGCCAATTTATGCATCCTTTAACTAGTGCTAATGATGCCATACTATCAAACTTGTGGGATGCAGGGGCATTCCTAGCCCGCAGTTTGTGTTCGGTTCATCACATGTCCTGGTAACCAGCCAGGTGGTAATGTACTAATAGGGAAAATGCATTAATAAAGCTCTGGCAAGCAGGGTCGGATTGGCCTTTTTCTAGTTGCCTGAGGGTTTGTCAGCTGCTTTCAGAGTTGTATGGGCTTCCATGAGCCAACCATGGCCCGACGGTCTCATTCTAGTCACAGCATAAGCAGTGTGGGACTGGTCTCAACATTTCTGTCAGGTCTGATTTTGGGTGTCAGTCTGACGTAATGAGTAGTTTTCGGACAACTGCTTGATGGCTAAGGATCCTAACTAACCCTGGGCGTAGTACGCGTATTAGCGCTACGCGTAGCTACACAAAGTGTACTTCGCACTACACGAACTGCATAGTGCGGTAGGAAATGTTGTTCGCAATGATTGTACAGTGCAGGATGCGTGTCTGCACTGTGCAGTCATTGCAAACCGCAACTTGCACAGTGCAAGTGGTCGCTTTCTGCCGCTCGAGTAGATTTGCACTAGAGCGGCAGTTTTCTCAACGTGGACTGGTTGTTTCTCATCACGAGCGGTCATGAGCATACAAGACCACCTGCAATGAGAAACCTGACCTCCCCGCATTGAGAATCTCGCCAGGAGGTTTATTTTCCACGCTCACCATCAGCAACTTGATGTTGCAGATCGCGAACGAGGAGAAAGTCTCGCCGGGATGCTATTTTGCTCACTCGCGGTCACCAACTTGACGTTGAGGACCGCGAGCAAGCAAAAAATGCCTGCTATGCGTTTTTGCACTATGCTACGTGCAATTTGCGTAGCGCGCATAGTACGCAAGCGTATTGTAGTTTTCCGCCCAGGCCTAATCCTAACACTGCTCCAACAAAAACACATGCAACTCCTGTACACAGCAATGGGCAATTTAAAGTACTGATAAACCTACTGTACCCTCAACTTCTATGTCAGAATAAAATGGGTAATATTGTCCAGACCACCGAAGCTACAATTGCATTGGTCAAATCTACCGCTGAGTATATGAATATGTATGAAAATATCACTGATCGGGAGGATATTCAACCGGAATTTTAGATAAAATGTTCGCTTGAATTTAAGATAGAGCACATCCAAATATTCTGAGCAAGGGAGGCCATAGGTGTTACTAAAATAATTGCTCATGATGGAACCTGGCTTCAAATCCTGGTGTTTTTTTTATCTGCAAGTATTCATGCTACCCTTCTTTATTCAAATCTGCTGTATCCTCTCTCATACTACAAGGTGCTTCCCACAAAGACACCACCTTGTAGCTCCTTTAAAAATATTTGTACATTGGACATCCATGTATAGCACCCGCAAGTGCAGCTGGCTATAAATTTTCCTACGGGTTCTAGGTAAACTGAGGCCTTATTATTTCTTTACCAGTCTAACCAGTTAGAGAATTGGCCTGAGGGCGATGATTTCTGATATTGGAGTAAAATTTAGCTTTGCATAAAGTGCCGCTAGAGGGGAGCCTGTACCGAGCCCCAGAAAAGTTTGAAGGAAGTTATTCTCAGATACTTGGAGTGGATGAACGTTTGCAAACCCCCTTTTTTCCGCACCATACGGTGCAGCCACCACTGCCCTTTGCTTATATATTTGCAAAATTACACTGATGCTTCTAGCACCGGCCATATGCCTAAACTTCAAAACTGCTCCAGCCAATTGCCTCAAAACTAGAGTAGTCTTCTGAATTTGACTGGCCCAGCACAAATTCTCTGAGATTCATAACAGTTGCCAGAGGTACACCTTCAACCGAGATCTTTCGCTGAAAACTGGGAAAGGGCCTCAATACCATACTCTTTGTTTTGCTACCATTAATGGTCAAGTACTTCCTGCCACAATACTCCACAATTGTAATCAATAAAGGGTTCTTGCCTTAATCAGTAAGGCTGGACCAATCTATATTCAATAACCCACAAAATTGCCAATACTGATGAAAGTACAATGTATTATTCCCAACAATCACACGTGGCACTCAGAGATTGAAAAATTTGATTAGTAAATATTTTATTGTTCTTGTTAGTATGCAGTATTCTTTTTCAAAATATCATGTTAGCAACCTAAGGTTGGCGTTTTTCTGTTTGAGCCATCAGTACCACGTCATCCGCTTATGATAATATTGTCTTCCATCAAATATCCCGCTATATAGATTAAAAAAAGACTAAATAGTATTCAATTCTTACTTTATTCAGTTATTAAAACAAAACAACCATAAAAGTTCAGATAAAATCACAGTTGTTAAAAAGAAAAAACAGTACGTATCAAATTCATCCAATGCACCAAATTCAGCTCATCACATTTCAGAATATAATAGTTTTTCGAGATTTAAAAACATTTTTTTAAAACAAAGAAATCGATACAACCGTTAAAATATTATCAAGTTTCTGTACAGCTAAAAAGGCAGGGCAACAGCGATTTATTTCCATGGTCTTCAATAAGGGGACAACCCATCTTCGTCTAGGAATTGAATAAAATTTGCTGAAAAAAAAGAATATGTATGTCTGATTGTTCTGACAAATCATCACAAGGACATTTATTCAGATTTTTCGACCAGTCATTCGTGGTGGGGAAGCTAAGTGACCTAAATAACAAATTAAATCTAAAACGAGTTAATAAAAACCTCTCATAATCACTCATTTGCAATTTAACATATGGCTGCATTTTACTGGAAATCACAATTTGCTCGTGTGCAACCACTGTTTTTTTCATCATTTCTGTGGTGGTTCTGCACTCAAACAGGTAATTCATACACATTTCCTTCAGGACTTTCCTCGAGATGTTACACAGGGAGGATGGTTCATCATAATAATTTGCCAAACCTAAGTCAGTGAAAAACTTCCTCCCATAACATAGCCATCCAATTTTACCAGCATTATCTAGTCTAGTCACATTGTTCACAATGGAACGGTTTAATCCACATTCCTCAGTGGTCCAGATCCTATGCCATAGCAGTACCGGGGCCGCCCTTATAATGTCTTCTAAATACGGTTCCCCGAGTTCTGCATGGCAAACGTATGTGGAGACACTTTTTGGAATGGCTAGGAGGTATTTCATGAAGAGGTTTTCCACCACCTGTAATGGTTTTGTGTTTCCATATCCCCACAATCCTGCGCCATATGTCGCAATTGCTACGCAGGTGTCTTTATATACTATTAGCATCTCCCCAATAGGTTTCTTGCCAATTTTTTTGCTAAAATTTGTTAAGGCCATTATTGATTTACAGAACAATAACTTTCTGGTCTTGATTGTGTTATTCCACATACCCGTGTGGTTGAACAGGACTCCTAAATAAGAAAAAGTTTGGGTAAAATCAACTGGGGAAGAACCGATAAAAATTGCCTTTCTCTTTTTATGTGCACCCGAGCCACAGGTCATGGTGAAGGTTTTTGAACAGTTTATCTTTAGGTCCAAGCCTATCATGAAATCTGCAAAGGAAGTAACTATACTTTGCATGGCCAGTGGAGTTCTGGCCATCAAGACTGCGTCGTCGGCATACAACAGTGCTGGGACTGATCTTTTCCCCACCATCGGCATATCCTTAAACTCCCTTAGCAATGTAGTCTCCACATCATTAATGTAAAGCGTAAAGAGAAACGGAGCCAAGACGCAGCCTTGTCGTACTCCCCTAGTGATGTCAAATGATTCTGTGCATTCACCATTTTTTACGTGTCTAACTCTAGCGGATGCACCTAGATAAAGTTCCCGAAGGAAATTAATGATTGACGTATCTATCCCCAGTTGTTTCATAACCCGCCAAAGTTTACTATGTGAGACGCAGTCAAATGCAGACGATAAGTCTACAAAGGTTAAAAACATGCGTCCATCCTTGGCTTTTGTGTATTTTTCTATTAGGATATGCAAGTTCAAGCATTGGTCAATGGTGCTGAGCCCTTTCCTGAAACCATATTGCAAATCACAAATTATTGTTTTATCGTCAGCCCACGTTTGAAGCCTATTTAAAATCACTCGACCAAAAACCTTAATGGTGGAGTCCAGAAGCGATATTGGGCGATAACATTGACAGCTTGCTCTGTCCCCCTTTTTAAATATAGGTACTATGACCGATTCACACCAGGAAGAAAGGAGGCCATACTGAGACGTGGCATTAAAAAGTCGGGTGAGGATCGGGCCCCAAAGACCTACATTATTTTTGCATAAATCCACCGGGTCCCCATCGGGGCCAGGAGCCTTGCCTCCCAAGCTTGCATTAATACTGGCATTCACCTCCGCTACGGAGATACCTGGAACCAAGATGTTCTTTGGGTGACGGTGATCTCCATTTATATTATCCGGTACTAAGCAATCTTCCTCTTGACTCTCAGCAGAGTATAGTTCTGAATAATGCCTCACCCACTCTTTTTCAGTTATGGCTACTTCTAAACTGGCTGAGACATTATAGTTTAAAAAAGGGGAATTAACAGCTTTCCAAAAAGCTGCAGTATCTCGACTTGTGGATGCTTCGCATAAAGTATCCAATGCTTCTTTTTTTAAGATATCTATAATGTCTTATAGACATTTTACGTACCTTAATTAGAGTGCTATCTTTAACTGGGGCATTTAAAGCATATTTGAGGTTTGAGTAGGCCTTAGTAAAAGTCGTATCAAACCAGCTTGTTCGGATCTTTCTAACACCTTTTGTGTCAGCCCATAGGTACTTCTTAATTTGTGATACAATTGATAGAATTTTTTTTATAATATCAATGTCTTCAGTATTTACATCCGTACAGGCATAAAACTGGGACTCACAGCTCTTTAATAATTTTTGGAGGAAATCTTCGGGGACGACTTTAGTCCACTTTAACGAGTATCTATTTTTTCTGGCCATAGGGATGTTATCTGCTCGCTGTCTAGACATATCGTTTCCGGAATGTGCTTTAGGTCTGCCCTGAAGAACTAAACTATGGGGAAAGTGGTCACTCAATGGATTATCCAGGCCTGGATCATGCCCCTGTGTCTAGCCGTCATAAATATGTAATCAATTATTGAATTTGCCCCTCTACCATTAAAGGTGGGGCAAAATGGAATCTCAGGGCTGGCCAATCTATTCGCAAATCCCATGTCACACCCAAATATGGTTTCATTTAGGTGGTCCCCACACTTGGTGTGCTCAAAATGGCTCAGACTGGTATCTTTATCCAACATGACACCACAAGTTCCTTTCTCTCCTCTCTCACATAAAGAGCAATTAAAGTCCCCAGCCCATATAACACAAACATCTTTACAGGTTCCTTCCACCATAGATTTTATATTGTCACCTAATAACTTAAAAATGTTGTCCACATCCCCTACCGGGACATTATTATAAAAATGTACCAGTACCAAGGAAACCACTTTATCCATAACAATCCTGATAATATGATAGTACATATTATTAAAAACAAACTCTATCTTAGTGCATTGTAACATATTGGACACATATGTGCATAAACCCCCTTTGGCCCTGTCATGCAAAGAACTAATGGCCAGGGAGAAAAAAGTTTTAAAACCGCTGACATAATCAGGTTTTGTAGTCCAAGTTTCTTGAAGGCTCACAATCTCATAGTTGTTCCCTAAGTTAACCCAATTGTCATTGTCCAGTTTTGGCCTTAGTCCAGCGATATTCCAGCTAAAAAATGACCATGTCCCTTTCTTGGTTTGTCTAGATGACGTGTCAGTGATACAGTTAAGCTCCAAGTTGTCCTCTGGGGATAGGTTTGCGTCTACAGTGCTCTTATTCAATGAGTCCGCCTTGTTACTCTTAGATTCCCCCAAACCTACCCCATCCTTTGCCTTGATCTCATTCAAACCCAGGTTATCATAAACAATCCTTAGGCTACCAGATCTCATAGATAATATGGAGATAGTGAAACGAATATCTGAGGCAAGTCAATCAATATCCTCTAACCCTTGCAACGTGTCGTAGCGATTTGAGATTGGTATATTAAACCTCGCCCTATTGCTATCCCTATACTCCCCTTGCTGCCATGAACTTACTGTATTCATTCCAGAATATATAGACGGGTAGAAATAAGTTAGGTCCAGGCTTTGGATCCCACCCTTTGTTCTATGGTTATTCCAGTCACAGATATACCTTACAGCACGTCTGTCTCTGAAATTAACTATTATACAGTCCCTAAAAATTTCTGCTTCTAGAAACCCTGGGAGGGGTCTATTAGTATTCAGCCAGAAAACAACCTTATTCTTAAGTTCTGAATAACATTCCCCTCTCTCATTTTTCAGTTCCGGCACCCCAGCCAACACCACAGTATACGGCGTTGACTGTGGTGGCAGATCAATACATGGGAACATGGTCTTCTCTTTGTCGGCACCGATCTTTCCTTGTTCCTTATGACTAATATCCCTAGTCCACTCCCCCCCGCTATATCTTTTGCAACCTCCCTTTCTGCCACCTTCCTTTCAGTATTTTTAGAGGCCGGTGCACTATTTCCTGGTGGCAAAACGCATTGACCAGGGCAATTATCACCCATTGTCGGCAGAGTAGGTGAGCTATGGAGTGTCTCTGGGATACTGATAGCTGTGGTTGGGACCGGGCCAGGACCGGGTGCACCCCCGGTCTTAACATTAACCTGAAGATTTATCAATGAGTCGTGGTTTGCTAAGGCCGTTTTTTCCAGATTCCCTATTTTGTCTGTTAATATCTTTATTCTTTCCAGCAGAGGTAAAATTAAAGATTTCATCAACTGCTCAAGATCAGGGTTTGGAGTGAGTGCCTCCTGGTGGGATGATGCCGGTTACGGATCTACATCTATGGGATCCCTGGGTATGCTGGTAGGTAATGGCTGGGGTTGCGCAGCTACGCTTCCCGTTTGTTTTGATGTTTTAGTTTGTTTTGGGCATCTACCCTTCACATGTGTCCCCCCTCGCTTTCTTTTACCATTTGTACCCAACCCTGATGCTTGGTTCTTTATTCGTGGGCTGGGACGTGAATTAGTTCCGTTCTTTACAGCAGTCCTCATTTGAATCTGTGGGACGGGATCATTTGATATGTCAATTGTAGAGGATTCATTCAACTCTGTTGTACAATTAGCCTCTACTCCAGACCTCCCCGGTGATACTTGTGGGTTACAGTAGTCTTGGGCCGCATGCCCCATCACCCCCTGATGATTATGTATATCAGGCGCTATATCGTCTGGCGTCACTGCTAGTAATATAGGGCCCAAAGAAGAACGCCTGTTATAGGCAGGTTCTAGTGACAAACGTTTTTCCGTTAGAGCGATTTCGTGCTCTAACACTGATGCTGCCCTGGTTATAAACATATCCAGGGTACCCGTAACCGTCCCTCTTATGGTTCCAGAAGTACCCTTCCTTCCTTTCCCCAGTCTAGACACCATTTTTCTCTCAATCAGCTGTTTCCCCCACCCGCAGCAGAATAATAACAAGCAGATACAATGTATATTGCAAAGTCAATGATGCAAATAATAGCCAGAGTCTTACTTAATGATGAATGTTAAGGGGGGGGGGGGCACAGCCCAGCCTCCTGCAGCCCACAGAGGGCCCACTCTTTGCCTGAGCTTAGCCCGGCGCAACCCGCGCTCGATCCCGCGGGGGCTGAGCGATATTTAAAGCACCTCCGGGTGCGGCAATGACGGTGGCGGCTTCCGCCGCAGAGGAGCCTGGGGGGTGAAGTCCTCCTCTCGGCAGCCGCAAGATTAGAGATATGCGGTGGCGGGAGCACCGGCAAAATGATCAGCGTGACCAGGGACCAGCAGGTAAGCAGCAGGAAATCACCAAATGCCCCCCAGAAGTTCGCAAGCAGATTGATGAGGCAGCTTTGTCATGTCCTGTCTTCCACCTGGCCTCAGTGTCCTCGGTACATACAAGTTCCCCTGCTTTCAGTATTGGACGTTGCAACAGGATGCAAATGCAGGCGTGTGCTCTGCCTGTGCAGGGCCAGCACAGGGTCAGGCTTTACCACGCTTGGCACCCAGCTGACCCGGGCTCATCTGTACTTAGAGGCCCCCCCTCGCGCTAGAAAGAATTGCTCGGAACAGCTTGGAGTATCGGTGGTCTCCATGGTCTCGGCGTCCTCCTCTCGCTTGTCCGCTTGTCCGCTTGTCCGCTTGTCCACTCACAGCACCTAGCAGCCACGCACAGGGTCGGCACAAAACTACACTGTGGAGCTGGACACTAGGGGGCAAGGGGGCGCTAGTGGCAGGGTTGCCAACTCACGCCTGTACAACCAGTACACCCCAACTTAGTTCAGCTCTTGATGCAGCACTGACTCGGCACCCTGCCACACACCTCACCTGCAGGTGTAGCCCTCTCTGCTCTACAGGGTCCGCTCTTCTCAGCTTGCCGATTTTATCTGAACTTTTATGGTTGTTTTGTTTTAATAACCGAATAAAGTAAGAATTGAATTGAATTGAATTGACTAAATAGTAAGGATGCCATCATTCTTGCCGGACACCTTTTTTCAGCAGGAAGGGTCCGGTGCACTCCCAACCGAGACCATAGTGTGTCGATCACATATCTAATAGATTGGCACAATGATAGCTGAGCACCATGAAGGTGGTACAGCATTACCAACAAGCACCAAATTAAGCACTCTAGTAAGAATGCTGGCCCACAGATGTGGCTTTTCCCTAAATATATCAATAGGCACAATATCAAGGCCAGGAGCTTTATGTTTCTTCACGTCAGTCAAGGCTCTCACCACCTCTGGTACCAAGATATAATTTAAGCAAGGCCAGAGCGCATGTTCCCTCGGGCTGACAGGGGGACTGTGGGGTTGGCACTGTATAAGTTACTAAATTGTCCAATCCATGCAGATGACCCAATCTGAGTTTCTATAGTGTTCACTGACCCCCTTCTCCACAGGTGATTCCAGTTCCCAAAATATTTTGGAGTTTGTTTCCTGTGAGGCATCCTTCAATTCCTCCCACAGAGTCAATTGGTGCAGCTGTTTCTTGGTTCCTAGAAAGGCATTTATATTCACTCCAATACTGGTAGAATAATGATTCGCTTTATGGGCTACATTGGTGTTGTGTTAGGGCTGATGAAACAACTCCCTTCATTCTGAGACATTCCTCATCATACCAGGAAACCCATGCGCTCTTCTTGCCACCATCCAACAAGGCAGCAGTGGGACAACAAGGCCTCCAGCTCCTTTGTCATCCTATTGTAATCTGCTAGCATTACACCTTTTTCATTATAAGGAGAGTTCAGAATTGTGGAGCCATGCTTAATAATTATAATCTCAAACAATGGGAGTTCTTGTGACCATTTCTCCCTATTCCACCTTATTCTCATTCTACTATTGGATGTGACTATCACATGCCTGTAACACCTCTCCACTGAACAATTTGCATCTGCTTCCCACCTCATACATGATCCCAAGCAAAGATTACTCTCCACTCTCCTGACAACAGTCATATTGTGCACACATTCCCAGCCCTCTATATTAATACGGATATAGTCACTTATTGACGAACCTCTCCCATTATTAAAAGTTGCCCTAGCAGTACTGTCTGAGAGGCTATGGCCATTAATAAAGCACACATATGGTAATCTATCAGGAGCTCAGAGAATGTACCTCCCTTCTTGGTGAATTTAAAAAATTGCTCATAGCTGACTCTGGAATACCTAAACTGCGGTCTTCAAATATGACTTCATGGTTTCTGATAGGATCCGATGGTTGTGTGTTAAGATCTCCACAAATCAGTAACATATACTTTGCCCTCTCCAATTAACTTGTGAACTTGTTATCTCTAATACTATCAGACTACAAATTGTCTCCCTCAGCGATTTCTCTACCAAACCATTTTCTTTGCCCTGTGGTGTCCCCCAGGGGTCATACTTGAGCCCAACACTTTTTAACGTGTATGTGTCACTGTTGCCTCCCCTGATCGGATCCTATGGCTTCAGCCTGCCCTAATATGCAGACAACACCCATATTGTGGCATTGCTGCAGCCAGGTAAGCTGCAGGGCACAGCTTCCTAATTCCATGACTGCATGACTGCTGTGGGTAACTGGATGGCCCAAAATTGCCTCAAATTAAACTCCAGAAAAACAGAGGTTGTGTTGTTCTGAAATGACGCCAGTTTCTGGACCCCGGCTTGGTTGCCTGATACACTGATTCCCCTTCCCACCCCTATCAAAAATGTAAAAAATCTAGGAGTCCGGATAGATAACAAATTAAGTTTTAGGGATCAAGTGAATGCAGTGGTTTCATCTACTTCGTATACTCTAAGATCTTGCAAGAACATCATGCCATTCTTACCCAAAGACAGTCAACAAACAGTTATAACTGCTTTAGCCATGTCCAGACTGGATGATTGCAATGGCCTCTGTATCAATATCCAGGAAGGACTTATGAATAAACTGCAACTTCTGCAGGATGCAGCAGCTGACAGCTCACCGGCATACCAAAATACACATCAATCTCGGTTGAGATCAGAAGGCTTCATTGGCTGCCCATTAGAAAATGGGTTCAATTTAAGGCTATGTGTATGGATCATAAGGCCTTTCATGGATCCAGGCCCAACTACTTTAAATTGCAATTCCTTTGGTATGCACTAAAAAGACTCCTGCACTCCTTGGATGCTAAGTTGGTATCGGTGCCCTTTGTAAAAAAAAGCCAACTGGAATGGCAGAAGTTATGTGGTGGGAGCAGCGAAGGCTTGGAATGGGCTTCCATCGCATCTTAGGTGCATGAGAAACCTACTTGCCTGCAAGAAGGCTTTGAAGACTTGGCTCTTTTCTGTCTAATTTCTAAAGTTTACTTCTCCTGTCTTTAGGCCTCTGTAAGCCTTCATAGAGCGCCAGGACACCTCCGGGTAACAGTCGCATTTGAAATGTCAATAACATTAACATTAACTATCAACGCAAGATACAAAATTCCTTCAGATCCCCGGAACCTCTGGGGACCACCCCGGTGGAATATAAACATTTACAATGTCAATCACCCCACCTTCTGCACCTGTGAGCCAAATTCTCATATGTTGGATATTAGAGGACAATTTAGCTGCCCCACGTTGCTCTATCCTGCATTCCAGCTTACACGACACCCAGTGAGCCCTCTCGAGGGTTGGCCCCTCCAAAGGCAGGTAGGCTGTCTGCTGCTATAAAGAACCCCATTAACTCCAAATCCCTCATGAGCCCATGTTTTTTGGAAGCCGAATATGTCATATTGTGCAACAAACTTCAGCCAGTTCTCATCCTCTATATATATATATATATCTTTTTTAAATTATTGTTATTGATTACAGGTGAAATTAAAAAACGTATGATTACATATTGCTTCTTGTTACACATAGCACACTCCTCAGCACAATAAATTAACAATTAGAAACTATACAGTTATTACATTTGCAACGACTTCAGCTGCCCGTGTTCTATTTCCATCCGAATCAACTCGAATTGATGCCTGTCTCAGTTGGGGGTGGGGTGCAGATGTTCCCCTATAGGCGTTCCAAGTTCCCCATACTCGTTCCTACTTTTTGAGGCATCCTCAGTGGATATACACCGCTCTTTCTGCCACCATAGCCCCATCCATATCTCCCCAACACTCTCGGTATGTCAGGCAGGTTTGGGCTCCCCAGTGTTTGGCTTTGTTTCACTTGGCGAACATCAAACCTAGCGTCGGCCAGTCTTGTGCCGTGTGGTTTAGGTCAGTCGGCTCCCAGACATTTAAGAGACATATTCTGGGCTCTAGCAGGACGGTTACTCAGCGAATTTATGTGATGGTTCGCATAATTGTTTCCCAGTAGGTCACTATCACTTGGCACTCCCATAACGTGTGGTAGAAAGTACCCGCTGCCCAGCATTGCCTCAAGCAGAATGTATTCTTGGCCTTTCCTATTGTGTGTAGTTTTACTCATGTGTAATATATGCGGTGCAATATTTTTAGCTGTACTAATCTTAATTTGGAGGACACTGCTACTTCGCATGGAGAGATGAGCGCCTCTTGCCAGTCTGTATCATCCAGGTCCCCCACCTCTGCCTGCCACTTCTCGCGGAAAGATTTTGTGGGATCTGGCTGATTATTGATGAATTTGCGATAGGTGAGGGAAATAGCCTTCTTGTCCATATATTCTGTTAATAGCCTATCTTCCAATGGGGAAACCGCAGGGAGTGTAGTTTCTACAGGAATAACTGTCATCAGTGCATGCTTAATTTGAGTATACTTGAATACTTCCGTGGAAACCAGCGTATACTGACCTCGGAGGTGGGCGAATGTGACAACTTCACTTTTACTCTATAAATCACCTAGTGTTGAGATTCCAATGGAGTCCCAGCATCTGAAGCCTTTACTAGTCCTGAGTCTACCCAGTCTTCCCATAGCGGGGTGAGTTGCGGTATAACACCATCCCATTCCAATTTCCTAAGGGCTATTTGCCAAATTTGGACTGTGTGTGCTGTAGGTCCCAGTAGTGGTAGTTTGCGTTTCGTAGTATAAAGAGCCCTCATAACTCCTCCCACTCCCAAGCTGTGTCTGTCTGCACTGAATGCTGGGTCGGTTTGCAGAACATGAAGTCACTGATTAATGACAATCAGTTGTGATGCTCAGTAGTAAGTTTGTATACATGGGAGGGCGACGCCGCCATCATACCACCCCTTTATTAATTTATGCAAAGCTATGCGGGCTGGTTTTCCCTCCCAAAGCAAGTTGGTCACTACCGCCTAATTGCCTTAAAATAGTTGGGGGGACCAAAAACTGGGAATTTGGCGGGGCATAGAGGAACCTGGGAAGCGCTATAATTTTGAAAAGTGCGGCTCTTACAATGTTAGTGGTAGGGATTGCCAATGTTTCGCATCTTGGCAGACCTCATCTTCTATTTTGCTACCCGAGCCTGCAATGTTCCATGATAGTACATACAAATAATAATTGCTAAACTTGTTCGTAATAGTGGCCCTGGGTGCCCCGGTAGGACACAAAGTAGCAGACTAAGGGGCAGTCTCTTCCGTACTCAATCAGAGTTGCACCTAGTGTAGTTTCCAGATTTAGTTGCCAGCACCGCTGCTATCCATGTCCAATCATTGTGGTCAGCCTCTGTTTCTTTGTTCCCAGGATTTAAGGACTTATTAACCTGGAATTGTTACAAGTAGTGATGCGCAGTTTCTCATAGGCTACTCCATTTATGTTCGGTGGGTTACTCTTCACTACCCTTGCTAATGGTTTATAATTAAAGGGGCACTCATTGCCGGGGGGGTGGGGATTTGTGTCCATTGTTTCCCTGACAGGAAGATGACTTCTCTGTCTATGCATGGGCAGTACAAAACATCCACCCCCATGATGTGAAAATCAGTCAGTATTCTTCAAATTTTTCTTGCTTCTCCAGTGGTGGATTCCTGAAAGTAGAAGAGCTTGAGGATGCACGGGAAACAGGGAGTTCCCAAACAAAGGCTGATTGCTAATGCTATAGTTGAAATACATGCACTACTTTCACTGAAAGGGTTGGTATAGCTAAAACATTGTATCTGACAGTAGTGCAATATATAGCACATTAATAACTAGTCATTTCAATCTTTAAGACTGCACATCTTTTAAATTCTAGAGGAATGCACTGTCTTTCTTTGTCTACATAAAAATGGACTGTTGTTGCTTCTGTAAGTTTTCCATTCAGACTGGGTGCACCAGTATGACCTGCTAAATTTGCTCCCACTTCTCAACAACTGGCCCTTCTTCTCATTAACTACCACAATGCTGTCCACAGTCTTAAGATCTTTCAGTGCCAAAAACACCAAATTTTGATTCAGTAACATGTTACCTTATCGCAGTTCATGTCTGCTACTTGGAAGGGGCATGATTAAGGTGTCCCAAACAGCGATTCAGTTGAAAGACATCGGGTTATTGGCTGAGGGGGTGAAACCTTTATTCAAGCAGCAACCACAATCCTTGTTAGAAGAAGACAGAGCAAACCCTAAATTAACCAGTGCTCAACCTCCAGGTAGGTTGACACAAATCAGTTAGGTTTTAACTTAGAGGCAAAGTGTAAAGTATTTATGCAGAACACCAAACAGTAATAAAGTGAAAACACAACACAAGAAAATTCTCACACCAATTTTGAAAAAATAGAGTACATTTTAATAAATGTCTCAAGACTAAAATGACAAAAATGCAAACAGTAAAACCAGAGATATTCAGTTTAGATTTCAACAAAAATAGTGCATAAAAGCACAAAGCTCCAACTGTGAATATCTGGCCGCACCGGACCAGAGTCAGGCCATGATGGAGCATGGGCTGGCTTCCGGGGCCTAGTTAGGTCCGCAGACCAATAGTACCTTAAGTCCTGTTTGCTGAGCATTTTAACATCCGGAGTCGAGGATACATCGCGTAGCTAAGGAGATACAAGGTCTGAATCGAAGATACGTAACCCATCGTCTGTTCTGAGGAGCTGGAAAGCTATGATGCAAGTCTGCCTCGTCATTGAGGAGGCTTTCATCGAGGGGCCTGCTAAGAAAAGTTCTGTGCCGAGTATGCATCTCTCATCGGGTGGTTTTGAAGAAGCTACGGGGCTTGTAATGGGGAGTCCTGCGTAATCGTCGAGAATGCTGTTGATGAGGGGCTTGTGATGAGAGGTCCTGTGTCAAAGATGCATCGCACAGCAGTGGTTTTGATGAGGTTGCAGTGACAAAGCAAAGTCCTCGCAATAATATAGCCAACACAGCAGAGTTGATGTGTTAGTTCTACTCTAGGTTGTTCTGTGCTGAAGAAGAGATGTGTTGATTCTGCTGAGTCCACAGATGGGCTGTCAGAGCACTTTCAAGCAGGGCCATCTTAAGGATTTTGGGGGCCCTGGGCCAACCATATTTTGGGGGACCCTGTTCAGAACAGCTTTGAATTTATGTTCCAATTTGAACTCCTGTTTCCCACGCAATTTCTGCTTCCTCAGCTGCGTTAGCGATCCAGTTTGCATCATAGGTATTAGCCTATATATTTCCGATGTAAACGGAGGTGTGCAGCTGACAGCTGTAGTATTTAGTGTTTCCTGCCTTGCTACTAGGTTCTTTTTAAGAATTTCTCCTATCTACGCGCACTTGCACTTTACTTGATTCTGCTTGCCTACACCTCCTTAGCTGCTCCGATTCGCATATCGCTTTTCCTTCAGTCCTGGTCCGCCACAGCTGATACCTGGCTGTCTGAAGCCTCCAACCATACTATCACTTTGGCCATCCCTACGGGTTATGAAATCCTTAGGAGGGACCGACCGAGTGGGAAGGGGGGCAGTGTTGAGGTCATTTACAATCAAAAACTAGACTGGTCTCCCATCCCGATAGAAAACATTGAGGGCGCAGAGTCCTTAGGCTTCTGTTGTACCTTACCCTCCATCATAGCATAGCTGTTTTTCTGATTTACAGACCTCGGTGCGCAATTGAAAATGTTAATACTACGCCTAATGCAGCCACCACCTCCCTGGCCTTGAAATGCAACTGCCATATTCTGGGAGATTTCAATATACATATGGACAATGGAAAAGACACTCAAACAATTTCCTTGTTGGAGATGCTGCAGGCCTGCAACATGTTTCCATCTACTTCTTCAGCCATCCATGAGAAGGGCCATACCCTAGACCAAAACTTTGAAATATCAGTAAGCCTACCTCTTCCCATTACCTGGCCTGACCACCTCCTATTAAAATTCGTCATTCCCAACTCTGCCAACGTCCCTTGGGCTAACGCAGGGCAGAGGGCCCCTAATTACAGAACGTTCCATGAAATATCCATCCCAATGTTAGCAGATGCCCTCGGTCGTTCCTCACCGGAGTTCTCTGGCTGCCCCGACTCGGACGCCCTCTCAATAGATTCATGGCTACAAACCTACTGCAGCGGTACCGGTTGATTCCCACTTCTCAAAGAGGTCAGTCAGCCCCACCAGTTCAATGGTTTAACGATTCCCCCAGATCTAGCAAAAGAAATTGTAGAAAAATGGAATGGAAATGGCGTAAATCCAATCTACTTGAGGACAGGAAGGTGTATAAAGACACCTTAAAAGCTCATTACATTCTTGTGAAGGCTGCCAAGAAAAACATCTTTCAAACCAAGATAGAAAATGCCCAAAATAAGAGTAAGGAAATATTTAGCATAGTTAAATCCTTTACCGCCCTGAAAGTCAGCACAAAGGAAGGACCATGCAGAATGAAGAAGAATGGTCTAAGCAAATAGCTCAATTCTTTCACAAAAAGAGCTGCGTGATCCAACAAGCTTTCACTAACATCTCAGAGGAAGACCTGATCTTCTACATTAGTTCTAATAGCAAATTTCACCTCTTGGATCCTCCATCTTTTACTAGCTTTCCCTGAGTTTCACCTTGAAGAGTCTCTGACCCTGCTCCAAAGCATTAAGCCTGGCTCTCCTACGACCCATGTCCAGCGTATATCCTGAACCCATTAGCTCCCACCATGAACCCCACTGTAAACCAGCTCTTTAATGCTTCCCTCTCCTCAGGCAACATGCCGAAATTAGGGAAGAATGCTAAGATTCTTCCACTGATAAAAAAGGCTAACGCCAAACCGACGGACCCTGCCAACTACAGGCCAATCTCTCTTCCTCCGGCCCTCTCCAAAGTATTAGAGAAGCATGTAAACAAAGCCCTCCTAAACAGCCGCGATCGGGAGTGGGAGTACCTGCAGGGCGGTGACATGGGGAGGGGGAGAGGCAGGGTGGTGGGTAGTAATGTATGGATTACGGAGCTTTACAGGTAAGTAAACATATAAATAAATAAAACAAATTGTGTTGCGTGCACTGCATCGCATTTGGGGATGCAGAGCACGCAACAAAATTTGTTTTATTTATTTATATGTTTCAATATTTTTTATTCTAACAAGGACCACTGTTTTATAAAAAAAAATAATTAAGAATGTAACCAGCCCCACATCAACACCCATGCTCTCTAAGATGACCCACAGCTTTGAGTGGGAGACGGATTCAAAGGTGCTTGACAGGTCCATATACGCAAAATGGGTGGAGACACCCTTGACGTATATTTATTTTGCCACAATGAGATAGCGATTAAGGCACTGTTCAATAGTCCCGAGCCCCTTTCTAAACCCATACTGGCTTGAAGCAAGTATACTGTTGGCATTAATCCAATCCAGTAGGCGGTAAAGTACAACTCTCCCAATAATTTTTGCTAAGAATCTTAAAGGGATATTGGCCGATAGCACAACATCTTGCATGTTTCCTTTTTTTAAAAACAGGGACAATTAAAGATGAATGCCACGACCTTGGCACCCCCTGGCTGCAAACAGAGTTAAAAACTGAAGTGATGACCAGGGTCCTGAATACTGGGTCTTCTCTGAATAAGTCAAGCTGAATGCCATCTGGTGCCAGAGCCTTCTTGCAACTGCTTTATAAACCTTCACCTCATTAAAAACAAGTTTTAAGCTCATTGAATCATTGACACTGAGGCATTGTCAGCCTTGCAGTCTGTAGAATAAATCCCAGCAAAGTGCACCAACCATGCCTTGGCCGAGATATAAACTGTTACTTTATCTGGTTTTAATACAGGGGATAAAACAGACCGCACTGCTTTCCAAAATGTTTGTGGGTCTTTAGATTAGCAGTAACCCACAATCGACTCCCATTTCTCCTCCTTCATGGCAGACTTCCTTCTTGTAATGACTTGCTGATATGTTTTTCTACTTTCCAGGATTGCACTCAGATCTCTGGGCATTTGCTTTAAGGCCCCGCATAAAGAAGAATTGGCTGCTCTACATGCTTTGTCAAACCATGATTTGGCATGGCAACGTGACTGTGCAATGGGTCTAGAATGCATAACTTTTATCCTTAATAGAAGATTTGAGAAATAAGTGAAAATGAGAGCTGTATCACAAGGTATGCGATTGCAGCTATTCACCAGGGCAGTACAATTACATACAACCTGAGACATAATGCTCTTCAAGTTTGCGGATCGCCATTCCACCCTGCGCTTGGCGTCCTTAATGGATAGGACCTGGGGAGGCATAGACTTAAACTTATATTGCACATGTGGCTGCTGTATATTTGCAGAAATGGGGTTGTGGTCGCTATAGATCTGGGTAAGGACATCACAATTATTAATAGTTGGGGAAATACTCCAAGAGGCAAAGATGTAGTCAATGGTGCTCCCAGCGCCCGCCCTATGAAAACTGGAATATGTTGATCAGTAAAATTAGGGACCGTTGACCAGGCCCCATTCTGCCAGGAGGGAAAATAGGACTCGCCACCTAGTGTCCATCACATTACAATCAATATCTCGAGCAATTAGATCAAAGGTGGTTGAAAATAGAGTTGGGGGTGCCCCAATTTAGCATTGAAGTCCCCTACCACCATAAGCTTAAGGGGGCCTTCCGCACATGCCTCTTTCTCCATAAGCATATTGATCACTACAAACAGACCTTGGAAATTACAATTGCCATTACATGGAAAATTGTTGTCTAGAAGTTTACCAGATAAATCTTATTGATATCATTCCAGCTAAGACAGAAAGCCTGTGTCTCCCCATGCTCCTGATAGAGCGATAAATCTGAACAGTCAACATTAACTTTAAACCAGGCAGTCAATCCCCCTTTAGCTCTGCCTGATGAGGATGGGATCGCTTTCAAGCTAAAGCACATAAAAACTTTGAATACTATTTCATTTACCTCCCAAGTTTCCTGCATGAAAACTATATCGAAGTTAGCAATAAAAGATAGCCATCCATAAATCACAAATGTTAGAGACTAAACCCGCATAGTTCCAGCTTTAAAAATGTACACTTGCATTTTCTGTTGGACCTTCATCCAAGGAGGTGCTCGCACAGGGCCCAGTGGGAAGAGAATTCAGTATAGGAATGGTAGTAAAATGGGCAACAGGGATAGGACTATCAAGGGCCTGCCCTTATCCAGAGCCCCAGGCCCTTTACGAGGATGATTAAGTGCAGGATTGGTAATCAATTGGGCAACAGAGATGGAACTATCAGGTGCCCCACCCTTATCCAGTACACCGGAGCAACCGTGCTCCTCACTGAACCATCAATCGATGTCCTCCAACCCAACCAAGGCTGAGAATCAATTGTTCAGGGGGATTATCGCTTGTGGGGGGAATCTAGGCAACACACTCTTTTGTGTAGTCAATCCGTTCGGAATACTGGGTGTATTAACAAGATGATGATAAAAAAGCAGAGTGGCAATATCTTGAAAGGACTAGTTTTAACCTTTCTTATACATGTTTTATGCAGTATTTCCTGAACAACGACAGGATTACGGAAATAAACCACAATGACATCACCATTGTACCCTCTTCCACCTGCCAATTCCCCCCACATTTCTTGCCAGCAAGATCTCTTTTGATATGTCCCAATCGCCAGCAACATTACTGTTCAGCCAGTGTATAGATATGTTAATTAAACCTCTGGTGATTTCCTTAATGTCAGCTGCAGGCCAGGGTACATTGGTCAGGGCAACAACGTAAAGAGCAGATGCAGGGGGATTTCAATCACGAGTAAAGTAAGCATGGCTTGAGACACATGTACTGATTGCTTTTCAGGTAATTTAATCTTTGAGTGATGCACTTCCAAGCTCTGAGCAGATTTGATAGGGGGTACATCAGTGACCTGAATACTGAGCGCGTGCAGAAATCCTGAGAGCCAAAGGCTTCACTAATTTAGCTTCAATTTGGGCTAGTGGATCAATAATGGGATGCAATTTGGAGTCCAAAAGTTCACCTATATGCATAGTCAATTTGCTCCAAGTATTTTCAATGGCCGCAGCCAGTGGCCCAATTGTTTCATTGTTGCAGGCCCTATTATGCAGAGCCATTTTGCCTTTTACGGCAGGATGTCTGGTTTTCATTGGTTTAACAGTTTTCCTCCTGCACTTGGCCTTTGGCCCACACTCTAAATCAGATTCATAATGTTGGTCACCACCCTCTGTACCAGTAGGGCTAGGCTTGATTCCCCTTCCTGGCACTGAGGACCCAACCCCCAAACAAGCTGTGGTGACACCGGGAATTAGTTCTGTCTCCACAGGACAAACACAGCCCAATGAATCAGCAGGTGGACTTGTTGAGGTGGATACACTCAGCGGCGGCAGCGGCTCAGAGGAGCTTTGGTTGTTGGGCTGTAGGCAAGGGTACAACTACAACATTTTCTCCTGCAGTAAGTGAAAGGCGTTGTTCCACGAGTCGTATTTCATTAGTAACCATATGGTGGAGGTAACACACTAGGCACTCTTTGAGCCCCCTTCCTCTTACCCATATTTAGGGACTAAAGTGGAGCAGATTTGTTTGAGGCTGAATAAACAAATGAATTAAGAAGGTGAAGAAACAACAGGAAGCCAACAGACATCAGCCACAGTTCTCAGAACAAGGAAATACTTTATGAGGGAATAAACACTGTACCTTTTGTCATTGTGGCAGCTTGAAAACCCAACCAAACGCACAACACAAAGGATCCTGGGGCAGATCTCAAGTAGGTGGCCCAGCCTAGCCTCTTCTGGGCTTTGACAAGTGTAGACAGGCCTGTCCTTGTCCTGGGCTTAGCACGGGCACGTCTGCACACGCCCGTACTGCGGGATCCCTGGTCGGCTTTAGACGCCTCCTGGTGCAGCCTTGTCGGTGTCACTGACGCGGTGCTGGCTGAGGGCTGTGGTTTCTGCTCCCCAGTCCAATGCTGAAAGGGCTAAGCTCCACTGTATGACAGGCCACTCCTCTCTACAACATGACACTCCATTCTACACCACTCCTCTCTATGGCCCACATGCATCAAGGGTTTTTGCATTCGCAAACGGTGCGAATCGCAAAATTCGGCCGTTTGCGAATGCAAATCCCTTTTTTGGGATGCATGAAGCTTTTTGCTATTTTCGCAATTTAAGAAATCACAATTTTTTTTGCGATTTCTTAAATTGCGATTGCATTTAAGAAATCACAATTTTGCGATTAATTAAATGCAATGCATGATTTTTTTTTATTGCGAATTCGCAAATTAGAAGTGGTAAATTACCATGAAGTTAACCTTCATGGTAATTTTAGAAAACTTTCAAAAATGCACTAAAGTGCATTTTTGAAAGTTTCATTTTAAACACACACATGCCCTTTGTGAAAAAAGCACTTTAAGGTACAATTCAGGGGTGCAGGGGGGTCCTTTGGACCCCCCCTGCACCCTTGAAATTGCATTCTCATTTTGCGATTCCTTAATAGCGAATTGCAAAATGAGAATGCCTTCACATTCATTCCTATGGGCCTCTAGGCCCATAGGAATCAATGTAAAGGGATTCCTTAATTGCGATTCGCAAATTGTGAATCGCAATTAAGGAAAAATAAGGAATCGCAATAAAATTGCGATTTTTGATGCATTGCCGTTTGCGATTCCTTAATTGCGATTCCTTGATTTTCGCAATTAAGAAATCGCAAACGGCAACAATGATGCATGTGGCCCAAAGCCGTTCCACTCTAAGACACTCTACGACACACCACTCTATGACACACCACTGCACTCTACTGTACGACACACCACTGCACTCCATGCTATTCCACTCTACTCTAGGACATACCACTCCACTCTATGACACGTGATTCCTCTCCATTTTTTTTTACTCCTCATCTCACAGTGTCAAGTCTTTGTGGAACATTTACAGCCATGCTCTCTCACTGTGCGCTGCCAAGCTGACCACGCTTTACTTGGGTCACCAGACCTCCTCCCCCTTAGTATCGGGGACATGGTGTAATCATTGGAGTGACCGGATCATTCTTAAGTTTCTACCCCACCTCATTAGAGGGTGCCAGATGTTAGACGGCTTCTCCTCTGCCCTTTCGTATTCCAGCCAAGCCATACTGAATGATGCTTTTAGCCTGTCCTCACTGCTCGGGGGAAGGCGATCTTTCCATCTTTTACATATTTCCCTCCTTGCCAACAGTATCAAATATAGGAGAAGCCCTTTTTCCTGACATGTAGCTTGCTGGTAGAAGCGTTCATCATCTCCAAAAATAACGAGTGAGGAGTTTACTTTAATTGTGGTACTGAAAAGTCCCGACAAAACCTGTCCTATCTCCTTCCAGTTTTGATCCAGCTCTTTGCAATTAATAAACATGTGGATGTCATTAACCATCAGTTCCTGACATCTTGGGCATTTCAGTGGGGGGATAGGGGCAAATTTCCCGATTTTGTAGGGGGTGTGGTAAAGCCTATTAATCACAAAAAAGTGATTCTTCTTCAGACAGGCAGGCTTTATATATTTATATAAGAGCTTCAAAGATAGTTCAAGCATGTCCTCTGCCTGCAATGCCAATACAGTGTTATTCCAAATCCCCTCTGCTGGTGGTATCCCCATGTCTTCTCCCTCTACTAAATGTTTATACCATGTTAAGATTTCTTTTGGTATCAATGTGGGGGATTGGCTAAGCCTTTCAACTACCTCGTTGCTCCCCATCTCCTCCCGTCCAGCTGTATGCCAGGACACTAATTGGAGATAATTGAACCTTGATAGATCGTTCCCTACCTTTGCCCTCAGATATTCCCATGGATGTAGCCCCTCCTCATCCATTAACTCATTCCACCTCAAAATTCCGGCTCTTTTTATGGGCACGGCCAGAACATCATTTAGGCAGTCGGGGGTGCCAGGCAAGTCCCAGATTGGAGATGAAGCTGAAAAGTATCCAATCCCACAGACTACCCTTACTCTGTACCATACCTCCAAAGCTGTTTTTAATATCTTCAGGCGGACCCTTTTGAAGTATTTTGGAGAGCCAAACTTATACAAAAATTCATCATTCCGCCCTTCTACTATCACCATTTCTTGCAACAATTTACCCCAAGATGAATCATCAGGTCTGGTGAGAAGCATGCGGAGACTCAAGAACTGTAGCCACAGCATAGAGATTAATATCGAGGAGGGCTAGCCTGCCCTTTAACAACCTTCTTCTAAGTTTTTTCCAAGTTAGTCGTATCACTTTATCTCCCCACACGAAACTCCCAATTTTACTCTGTATTTTTTTTACATCCTTCTTAGGGAATAGTAACGGTATAGTTGAAAATAAATATGAAAGCTTGGGCAGAATAACCATTTTAACTAAATTCACTTTCCCATAGATTGTCAATGGGAGGTTCCTCCATCTACTAAACAGACGGTCTATTTCTTTATTGGTTCTATCCAGATTTCTCTTGGGAATCCGATCTAATTCCCTCACAATGTAGATCCCAGGTATCTGAACTTCACACTCTCCACTCCTAACCAATGATCTATGTTCCAACACATGACCTCGGTCTTTAAACTATTCGCCATATACCCAGACAATGCACCGAACTCTGCTGTCAATTCCTCAATACGAGGGATAGCTGTTACTGGTTCACTTGTGTATAGAACTAGATCATCCGCATAGAGGGCCAACTTAGAGCTGTACTTCCCAGACTGAAAAGGTGTTATAACAGTGTCGAGCCTAATAGCCTGAGCCAAAGGTTCAATATATTGTAGGACACCCCCACGCCGCATGGCCACCAGCTGCCGCGTGTGCCCCCCGCCTGCCGCTACCCTCAGCCTCGCTGAGCCTTCCCGCCCACAGGCCACGCCCCCGCTCGTTGCTTCGCCGCATTTGTGCCAGTGTGTATCTTTGCTCGTTGGTTTACTGTATCGCTGTTACATTTCTTGTTACTGTTTCTGTGCTGTTTAATTGTCTCCTGTGATAGTCTTCCCCCCCCTGTGCTGCTGTCCCCTGCACTCATCCGCCCAGCTCCCCGCTGCCACTTCCCGCCGCCGGGAGTGTAGTCACGCCCCCTTCCTCCCCGGTCCTGCCTCCCAGCTGCCCCTCCCTCCCTGCACTTCGCCATAAATGGCGACCGTGCGCTCGCGCAGCGGGCGCGCCGATTGTGCGCCGAAGGCGCGCCAAAGATAAGCCCGTCTGCGCCCGTCCGGGCCTGGACGGCGCCCAGAGCCAGAACCCCTGCCCTCTGCAGACATCAGCCCACCCGCCGGACCTACAGCACCCCCGAACTCAACGCACTCAACTCCGGCCGATTCCCTGGTTGCTACCGAGCCACCCTGAGACGCACCCACGGACCCTTCTGCTGCAACTCCTGCAAGTTCACCTGCACCACTCCAGCAGTGCCCAAGACCTCGACGAGCAACAGCAGCAGCCACCTGAAGTGCATCCTACTCAACACCCGCTCCGTCCACAGACACGCCATCGAGCTCTGGAACCTGATTGACACCACAGCCCCAGACGTCGCCTTCACGGAAACCTGGATGAACGCCTCCTCAGCGCCCGACATCGCCATCGCCATCCCGGACAGCTACAAGATCATCCGGAGGGACCGCGTCAACCAGACAGGAGGAGGCATCGCCATCATCCACAAGAACTCCATCCGCATCACGACCAACACCGACGACACCCTCGCACCCGCCGAGCACCTGCACTTCCAGATCCACATCAACCCCAAGACCCCCCTCAGAGGCAACCTCATCTACAGACCCCCGGGACCACGCACACAATTCAGCGAGGACATCGCCGACTTCGTCAGCCCGCATGCCCTGCCCTCCGCGGACTACATCCTCCTAGGGGACCTCAACTTCCACCTGGAGAACAGCAACGACCGCAACACCACCACCCTGCTGGACAACCTCGCTAACCTCGGACTCAAGCAACTGGTGACCACCCCCACCCACTACGCCGGACACACACTCGACCCCGTCTTCTCATCCAGCAAGGATATCGCCTTCAGCCACGCCACCGGACTCCACTGGACGGACCACAGCTGCGTCCACTTCAGCTTCAGAAGGACCACGATCCACCACCAACAGCAACAGATTGCACGCAGAAGCTGGAACAAGATCACAGCCGACCATCTCGCAATTTCCCTGAGCAAGAACCCACCCACCAGCACAACGAACCCCAGCCAGGCGGCCACCAACCTCACGAAGTGGATCAGCGACTGCGCTGACGACCTCGCCCCTCTGAGGACCCCGCCTAGCAGACCCGGCAGCAAGAAAGCCCCTTGGTTCAGCAATGAACTCAAGAGCTCCAAGAAGGTCTGCAGAGCCCTAGAGAAAGCCTGGCGCAGAGACCCAACACCGGACAACATGACTGCCCTCAAGCTCGCCACCCGAAAACACCACCAGCTGATCCACACCACCAAGAAAACTGCATTCAAGGAACGACTGGCCAACAACGCACACCACAGCAAGGAACTCTTCAACATCGTTAAAGAGCTCTCCAACCCCGACGCCGGAAACAACGACATCACCCCTTCGCAAGACCTCTGCAACTCCCTCGCCTCCTACTTCCACAACAAGATAGCGTACATACACAACAGCTTCAGCTCTCAACCAACGCACGCCACGACCGAACCACCGCCCCCCACCACCACCCTTCGCGCCTGGGCCCCGATCAGCACCGAAGACACCATCCGCACGATGAACTCCATCCACTCCGGATCTCCGACTGACCCTTGCGCTCACCACGTCTTCAACAAGGCCGACGCTGTCATCGCACCCCACCTGCGGGACATCATCGACACCTCCTTCAACACCGCTACCTTCCCGGAGAGCTGGAAGCAGGCCGAACTCAGCGCCCTACCAAAGAAGCCTTCAGCCGACCCCACCAACCTCAAGAACTACCGACCCATCTCGCTACTCCAGTTTCCCGCAAAAGTCATCGAGAAGACCGTCAACAAGCAGCTGGCTGCCTTCCTCGAGACGAACGGATCCCTCGACCTCTCGCAGTCTGGATTCCGGGCCAACCACAGCACCGAGACCGCCCTGATCGCAGCAACCGATGACATCCGAGCCCTGCTCGACAACGGAGAAACAGCGGCCCTCATCCTCCTAGACCTCTCCGCGGCCTTCAACACCGTCTGCCACCGCACCCTAGTACAGCGCCTCAGCAACGTCAGAATCCAGGAGAAGGCACTGGAGTGGATCTCCTCCTTCCTCGCCGGAAGGACACAGAGAGTCCGCTTCCCCCCGTTCAGATCAGAAGCCACCGAAGTCATCTGCGGCGTCCCTCAAGGATCCTCGCTCAGCCCAACCCTCTTCAACATCTACATGAGTCCCCTCGCAGCCATCGCACGCCAGCACAACCTCAACATCATCTCCTACGCCGACGATACCCAGCTGATCCTCTCCCTCACCAACGACCCCGCCACCGCCAGAGCCAACCTACACGAAGGGATGAAAGAGGTAGCCAAATGGATGAAGAACAGCCACCTGAAACTGAACTCGGAAAAGACGGAAGTCCCCATCCTGGGATCCTCACCCTCCGCCTGGGATGACTCCTGGTGGCCCCCCGCCCTAGGCAGCGCACCCAAACAGACAGACCACGCACACAACCTGGGCTTCATCCTGGACTCCTCCCTCTCCATGACCAGACAATTCAACGCCGTCTCCTCATCGTGCTTCAACGTCCTACGCATGCTACGCAAGATCTTCAGGTGGATCCCCACCGAGACCAGGAAAACGGTCACCCAGGCCCTCGTCACCAGCCGTCTGGTCTACGGCAACTCCCTCTACGCCGGAACCACCGCCAAACTCCAGAAGAGACTCCAGCAGATCCAGAACACCTCAGCACGACTCATCCTGGACATCCCCCGGTGCAACCACATCTCAGGACACCTGAGAGACCTGCACTGGCTCCCGGTCAACAAGAGAATCACCTTCCGCCTCCTCACCCACGCACACAAAGCCCTGCACAACCAAGGCCCAGCATACCTCAACAGCCGCCTCAACTTCTACGCTCCCAAACGCCAGCTTCGATCGACCAGCCACGCCCTCGCTGCCGTCCCCCGCATCCGAAGAGCCACCACAGGGGGAAGGTCCTTCTCCTACCTCGCCGCCAAGACTTGGAACTCCCTCCCGACCCACCTCCGCCTGACCCAGGACCACCTCGCCTTCAGCTCAAGACCTGGCTGTTCGAGCAGTAGCGGACCCCCCTCCCCCAGCGCCTTGAGACCCTCCGGGTGAGTAGTGCGCTATACAAATGCTTTGATTGATTGATTGATTGATTGATATATAAATTGAACAGCAACGGGGAGATAGGGCACCCCTGTCTGGTTCCCTGCTGAATGTGAAACACTGATGTTAATGCTCCATTTAAAAGGATCCTCTATAGCAGCTTTTAAGCGTATTTATAAATAGTGGCCGAAACCCCATTACCTCTAGGACTTCCCAAAGGTATTTCCAACAGACTTTGTCAAACGCCTTGGCTGCGTCGAGGGCTACCACAGCCAAGGGTTCAGATTTTCCCACTGCAAGGTCGATGTTTCCTGCAGAAGGTGTATTGGATCTTCAATGTGTCTACCAGCCACAAAGCCCTTCTGATCTTCATGGATCAACTTAGATGTTAATTTGTCCAATCTCCCTGCCAGAATGCCCATAAAGATTTTATAATCTGCATTTAGCAGGGAGATTGGTCTATATGAATCCGCTCTTTGGGGATCCTTCCCAGGCTTCAAAATCAAGACTATTATAGCTTCCTTCCATGAATTTGGGACCCTGCCTGTAAGTGAGTAGATTGAGTTGAAAATGAGTTCTAATATTGAACATAGATCGTCTGTTCGATATTTATATATCTCATTAGGTAGTGCATCCATCCCGGCAGCTTTTTTGTTTTTTAACTTCTTGATCTGTACTAATATTTCTTCTGCAGTTATGGGGGCATCCAAACTCTTTCTTCCCTCCTCAGACAATTTTGGCAGATTCTTATTACTCAGCAAAATACGTATGGCTTCGATGGGCGGCTTCACCTCCTCTTTATACAAATTTGAAAATAGAGAAAGAAGGCAGCTTTGCATATCCTCAGTGTTCCTTGATGTATCCCCATTATTATTGATTATTAACTCCTTGATGTCATTCCTAGCACGGTCAGATCTTGATTTCCATGCTAGTAATGCTCCTGCCTTTTCCCCATATTCAGAATTATCCATCCTACTTACATCCCACTGGGCTTTGCACTTTGCATCTAAGCGCCCTCTATACAATTGCTTAGCTGATTCTAAATCCATTTCGATCTTAAGAAGTCTTTCATGCTCGCTACTGTGCACATTAATCCTATCTTGCTCTAGCTGACCTATTCTGTTCTCAATTTCCCTTAGTTCCCTCACTTCCATTTTGTTCTTAGCACAAACTAATGCATGGAGCTTCCCTCTAAGCCCTGCCTTATAGGAATCCCAAACATTATCAGGAGTGGTAGACCCCATATTAAATGTAAATGCTTGGATCAATTGTAAAGTCTCTGGACTGGACAAAATAGCCCTCTTTAATGTCCATCTAGACTGCGTCTGTATTGCACTTTTCACAAACACTAACTGTATAGGAGCATGATCTGAAAAAAGACTAGGCATCACTTCTACCTTCTTGATGTCATTAATTGAATGCCTATCTGTGAACATATAATCTATCCTAGAGGCATGTTTAGACCTCTTACTATAAAATGTATGTCCCTGTAGTGAACCTTGCTTAGCTCTCCATACATCCTCCAAATCGAGATCATGGATCATATTGCGTAGTGCACGCCGTATCTTTGGTGCCCCTACGTATTTGCTCAAATTGGACCTATCTTTGATGGGGTTTAGTAGTACATTAAAATCCCCTCCCAAGATATAAGGTGGTGCCTCTAACATCAATATGGATTGTAGTTTCAAGAGATAAGATGGATCGTCCACATTAGGACCGTAAAAAGAAGCACATACAACCTCAATGTTGTTTAACGACATTTTAACAACTGTCCATCTTCCAGAGGAGTCTGTATGTACCCCCCGATTGTTACTGAGGTGCCTTGTTTCACTAATATAGCTACTCCTCTATTATGTGTTGTCTGCTGTGAAACCTCAAAGTCTTTTATCCATTTGACCTTAGAGAATATAAATCGACTTTCAACTGCACTCAAATGGGTCCCCTGTAGTAGAAAAATCTGAGCACTCGATATTTCCAATTGTTTTAGAATAAGTCTCTGTCTACGAGGACACCACATTCCATTCACATTCCAAGTGATAAAAATGGTTTGTTTACTCCCTATACTTTGTTTTCCCTTCACTCTTTCTATTTCCTTAATTCCTTAACTCTAGTGAGATGAGTATTTTATTTTATTTTATCCCTATGCTCCCCCCAGTGCTCCCCCTGTCCCCCCTCCCCACATGAACTCCCCCTGTGCCCTATCCCCCCATGAGGAACCCTCCCTTCCAATAGGCAAGCTGATTCCTCTCTATGACAGTCCACTGTACTCTGTACCACTCCACCGCACACCATTCTATGATATGCTACTCGACTGTACGACACAACACGCCAATCTACTTTATGACACGTCACTCCACTCTACAACATGCCTCTCCACTCTATGCCACTCCACTCTACTACACTCTGCTCTAATCTATGGCACTTCACTCTACTCCACTCTATGACACTCTATAGTACTCAAATCTACACACTCAACGCTACAACACTCCACTCTAAGACACTCTACTCTACAATGCTCTCCTACACTCTACTGCTCTATATTTCACTCCACTCTCCAACACTGCACTCTAAGCCACTGCACTCTGTGCCACTGTACTCTGCACCACTCTACTCTATGCCACTGCACTTTATTCCACCACACTCAACTCTAATGCACTCTGAGTTGAACCTCTCGATGCCACTGGAGTCTATGGCAGTCTAATCTACTTACCTCCACAACACTCTGCTCTACGCTATGCCACTCCACTTTATTCTACTCCACCCTACCCCACTTCACTGCACACAACGCCACAGTACTGTACGACTATTTTCTGTACGCAACCCTTCTACCCCACTTCACTCTATCCATTTCACTGTATGCCACTCTACTTTAGGCCATTCTACTCTATGCCACTGCTTTATGCCACTCTACTCTGCGCTACTCCAAGCTACTCTACTCCATTGCACTTTACATCACTCTTCTCTATTCTGCATTACTGCACTCTAGACCACTGCACTCTAAGCCACTCTACTCTACTTCGTACTGATGCATTCTATGCCAATCTAATCTACTCTGCAACACTCTAATCTATGGTGCTCTCCATGCCACTCTACTCTGCACCACTCTATTGTATGCCACTGCACTCCATTCCACTGCACTCTAAAACTGCACTTTACACCACTGCACTCTACTCTGCACCACTCTACGGCAGTGCACTGTACTCTGCACCATGGTACTTGTGATTAGTACGCTGCTCAAAATGACCATTTTCTAGAGAGGGCCCTGGTCATCTTTAAGGTCATTTGTATATTGACATTTTGCTTTGCTGCCTTTTTATTTGTATAAAACATTGTTTGCACTTGGGCTTAACTATGTGCTGTGTTTTTTTTAACAATAAGAAACCGTACCTTGATAAAAAATAAACTCTGTATACTTATCTCTTTCAGACTCAAATTTTATGATTATCCTAATTCATATACATTTTGGATATCTGTTTTCAAAATCACACTGAATCTGACTTTGCTTCTGAGACATGTCCTGAAACCTGTGGAGGCTACGTGTGCACTGTATAAAAAAGTGTTAGTAAAAATAAATATATAAATAAATATCCTCCTATATGCTCTAAGTCAGTGGCTACAATTGCTTTGACATTGAGATAGCATTGAATTTAGTTCAGTGACTCTTAACTACTACTTTTCATCTGCATGTGAGACTGTGCAACCCTTCCAGTTGGCCACTCAGAAAAAGCTGTAATTGCAGGCTCTTTGTTGGTCAAACACGTCTTTTTCCAGATGTTAGACCAGGTCCCATTGGCGTGAGTCTCCCTTCCATTTTTCACTGATTTCCTTCTCTGTTTTTGATACGTTTTGCAGGTTTAGATGCTTTGGGCACTGTGTGACTGCTATTCAGTGCCATTGTGCAAGTGCTGCCTATGTTAAATTGATGTGTTGATTAGTGATTCCATAACTGGGTTATTTGATTTACTTGTCAGACCCTGGTACAGTGCACCATGATGTGTGCACAGGGCAGGTAAATCAAATTCTGCTGGTGGGATTGCAGCACAGGTTGTGCCCACCCACAGAAGCAGCTTGTAAAGTGTGTCCCAGGCCTGCCATTGCAGAGCCTGTGTGCAGTCTAGTGCTGCCAAGTCGACTTGGCAAGTGCATCGCTTGCCAGTCCCTAAACCTTCCCTTTTCTACATTTCAGTCACCACTAAGGTAGGCCCTAGGGCAGGGTGCATTGTATGTAAAAGGTAGGTCATGCCACAATGTGTGTGGCATGTCCTAATAGTGAATTACAGCCATTTTCGTTTTCACTCTTGCAAGGCTACCTATCCCCATAGGCCATAATGGGCAGCTTGAGTATAACATCTTATAATCCTAACTAACCAAGAGAACATGGTGGAAATTCACATATAGTATGCCTGAACTCAGAATGATAAAATACCTCTTTCAGTGAAGTTGGTTTTAACATTCTGTGTTTGAAAATACCACTTTTAGAAAGTAGGTATTTTCTTGCCTAACAATCCAGCCTGCCTCTGCTAGCTTGTGTATTGTATGTCTGGTTTGTGAGTGACAGGGGCTGGGGAGGCTCTAGGAGACAGGGTGAGTCAGCACAAGGCTGAATACACCTATCTGCATGTAGAGTGGTGGGAGGAGTAGCACCTGGGCCTGAATAGGACTGTGCCTGCCTTCCACAATGCTGGCTCCACCTCCTGTGGCGTGTCTGATGACCCTGGCCTTCCCTGCCAAAGGAAAGAAGGAGTCATGTAAACAAAGTGCTCCAGGACTACACAGAACTGGTTTGGACTAGGTACAGGACCCGCTGCCTTCAGAGGTCAAAGGATTTTGCAGTATAACTATGGGAAATAAATAACTACAATGCCCTCGCACACACAATATACAATATAACCATATAGTAGGCAAATTACAACAACATTCAAAGTATAGAGCTAAATTAAGACAATTGCAATCCAAATCTGTATATTTAGGAAATTAGATGTAGGTTTATTGGTTCCAAAAGGCCAGCCGACACGTGTTTCGTCGCGTGGGAACAGATCACTGCGACTCCTCAGGGCTTAAGACGCGACCTAAAGTCCTATCTGTCTCGGTCGCTGTGTCTAAACAGTCTGATTACATTATAATATTGGCGATTTAGTTCCACTTGTGTAAATACAGGAATTCTGAAAGAAATGGAGGAAGGAAAGCTTCTGTTGTCTACGGAGTCCCAGGTGTGGTGGGTCCTTCCGCAGCAGTGAGTAGTCAAAAGAATAAGTTCTTAGAGTTCTAAATCATGTATGTGTCTCATCACTGCAGTGCTATCGAGCAGTCTGGTTAGAACTGATATTGTCAGTAGTGCTTGATATTAGTGTGCATCAAGCCTTAGACCGGGAGGGGATGCTGGGTCAGGTTCCGGATCTAGTGTTCGCTACCTGATGCCGAAAAGTCATGAACGTGTAATCCCTCCACCTGTGGTTCCCGGTCACCGTTTTCCAAATACGGCTCCACCTCCATTGGTGTGTCTAATGACCCTAGCCCTCCCTGCCAAAGGAAAGAAGTCGTCATGTAAACAAAGTGCTCCAGGACTACACAGAACTGGTTTGGACTAGGTACAGGACCCGCTGCCTTCAGAGGACAAAGGATTTTGCAGTATAACTATGGGGACCCAGATACCAAGACTTTAAATCACTACTGGAACAACAACACAAACCTTTACCAAGGAGAAGAACCAAGGAAGCTGCAGGAGTTTGGACTGCCACCCTGCCAGTGTGCTGTGCTGCTTGTTTGGCCTGCAGTGGTTTCTTTATTGCCAAGGAAAGGAGAAGGAACTTCCAAAGAACTTTCATCATCTTGCAGAATATTTCTCCAAGGGCTTGAACTTGTGCTTGCCTCCTGCTGAAGTCTCAAGGACAAAAGACTTCACCACCAGCCCTCCTCTGAACTTCCTCGCTGGGAATTCTGTCTGCCGAAGCCTGTGTGTCGCTGGGAGCTGGAAGCTCGACTCAACGAGAAGAAGCGTGTCGCAGTCGCAGCTATTGCCGTCTCATCACCGGAAAATTGTGTAGCCGTCGCAGAGGTTGCCGCGACATCACCAAAGAAGCGTACCTTCGTCGCAGCTGTTTACTGATGCATCACCGGAGAAGCGTGTCGCCATCTAAAGAGTCGCCATCGCATCACCGTAGAAGTGTGTCACAGGGCCTGTCTTGGCTCCAAAGTTACAGAGTCCGCCGCATGGCCACCGGATGTGCACGCATTGTCTTCACATTGTCTCATCGCATCAAGGGCACCATCTTATTGCATCGCACAGGATTGTCACATCGCATCGAGGCGCCATCTTGCCGCATCGTAACCGGAACGCAATACGAGAATCAACACATCACCTCCTCTCCGGTGAGGAACAAGACACATCCCCTACTCTGCGCAAGCATTGAGTAGCGACGCATCTCCTCCCCGAAGCAAGGAACCGATGCATCACCCTCCCTGCGAACATTTTGTTTGTTTTGCATTACGCATCCAGGTACTTTTGTGAGAAACGTGTCGCATTCATCATCAACTTGTACTGAGTTACTTTTACCATCTTTATGTCTATTTTGAGTACAGTATTGTGGATTTTTGTCATTTGTGATCTTGTTTTAAGTCTATATAAAAAGACATATTTTGTATAAAACCTGTGTAGTGTCCATTTGCAGTGTTTTCATTGTATTACTGTATGTGCTCACAAATGCCTAACACACTGCCTCTGTGATAAGCCTGCCTGCTTGTGCCAAGCTACCAAGGGGGTGAGCAGGGGTCATCCAGGACTTCCCTGACTTAGAAGCAAGGGTCCCTATTGGGTCAAAGGTGTACACCATTGCCAACTAGAGACCCCCAGTTTTAACACCAGACGTCTATTTGGCCATGGCGCGTGTCATCACCTCTCCCCTACTTTGTTGTGCCTGCTTTCTCCTCTACTATGTATGTGGTCTGGCACAGGTACAGCATGCTCTCAATGGAGCTGTAGCATGCGCATCTCTGGTACCCAGATACTCTGGGGCACATTAACCATTTCTAGCATTATGCATTTCAGGAACAACCATTGCTTGGCTGCCTTGTGCTAGAGGGTAAGATACATTTCACTGCTGCTCTCTGTCCTAGTGCTGGCACACAAACAGGCTATTTAGTGCCACACACAAACCTGTACACAATAGCAATAGTGCAAGGTGTGGTTGGTTTCTAGCATTGGTTTGTACTGGAGGGGTACCATTTATGTACAAAATACTATACATAAACAAATTGTAAAACGTTTCACACATTGGATATGTGTTGTACAGTGCAGCACTCATGTAATGATTGAAGCATTAAGAGAAATGAGTTTTCTTCAACTTAATGCCTGCCTTGGAGAAGCGTTATCTTTTGGCACCAAGACCTGCCTGCCATTGTTGGCAGGTATAGTTTAGCATCCTAATCCATGGGTGTAGGTGAGGAAACACCCATGTATCAGCAATGGGTCGCCCCCTTGATGCAAAGTAGAGTGAAGTAGCACAAAAAGCTATTTGTGTTACTGTGTAGGCTACTTCTCAGTGCAAATAAAGCTTTGAGCTGGAAAGTAAATAGTTTATTAGCACTTTGCACTGGTTTGCATCTCTTTTTGTTGCTTTTCACTGGTACAACATGTTGCTAAATGTATTCTTGTGTCTTCACCATCTTGAGCTACATCTGCTTAAAGTGGTGGCAGTACAAAGCTCAGTAACAGGGTATATCGGTGCTCAAATTTACCAAGTAAATATGAACACTCCCGCCATAATCACTCAACCTAGGCAACCTCTGCTCGGTACTCCATATGCTACAACAACCCAGAAACAAGAGAAGGCCCTTAAGTTAAAAAAAATCAGACTAATTGTTTGCTGTCAATCCTTGCCTGGTTTCTAATGCCTATAAATGAGATGCATCCAAATTCACCCATTGTTCAGAAGTTTTCCCATGAAAAGTTGAAAAAACTGCCCAGTCAGTAAGTAGATCAAGAATATTTCTTTGTACAACGAGAAGCAATATGCCTGCTTGAGACAGTTCAGCAGTTTGTAGGTCTAACATTAGCCAATATCTTTTAATTTTGCGAAAACTAAATATATAATGCACTTAATTACTGTAACTTTCAGCAGCCCTCTTCTTCCATTAGTGACATTAACATTGTTTTCCACCCACTATAGCATACAGCATGGTGCAATGTGCCAGCCCACTTCAGTCAGTGGTTAACTTCACTGTGCAATGAAGCCCTTTTCTTTTTCACAAGGAACACATCCTCACACAAAGTACATCCCTTCAGTACCACGCTCTACCAAGGCACTGTGTGCTTTCTGAGACCAACAAATTATTTTTACTGTTAGCCCGTGATTTTTTCAATATTTTGGTGAGTGCTGATAACTCCTCCATCAATAAAGTTTTACAAAAACAATCACAATGCAAGCATTGGCATAGCAAAGAAGGTGGTATCCAACGTCAGACCTATTGCTTGTTATTTGATGATACCTTGATTATGGACATCTTTCAAATTAATGAGTATTGCATCTAAGCTATGTGATATTGCAGCTAGAGAATTAAAAATAATGCAAAGAGAAACATAACACACATGCCTGATATCCATGAACATCTCTTTGAATGATGCATCCCTACTATATCAAAGATCTAGCAGCTGTTTAATAGGAGGTCTTTTTATCTCCAGTGCTGAGCCAGGACTCAGACAATATTTTGAACGAGTTAAAAGCAGGAAGCACACTAGTTGATCTATGTATTCATGGGGCATCAGCTGACACACAAACAAATATACACAACTGAAAATGTCTTAAACTTGCACGCATTAGGATAGTGCCCAATTTGAACTTATTGAAAATGTGGGCAGCTTTTGAGTTTTTAATTTCTCTTTGTTTACTGTACTGTTGTCTACATCACGAAGAAGAGATGGCAAATCTTACTTATCTTTCCTGCCACAACTCGGAAAACATTCGACTCATTTTACTCTCTGATCATGCTGAAGCACGCCAACTATCTGAATAGGTTCTGTTTTACAGTGAGTCATTTCAACTAGGCTTGTTTTGATTGTGAGAACCATTTTTCTGTCTGGATTGTTGTTTTTCAACTCAGCACTGGGTGATAATGTTCAAACCTCAGCCTTCCTTGATCGCTGCAATGCATTTGAAAAGTCGCAAAAACAGTTGCTAGTAAAATCTCAGCTTTCATAATATATTATTTTTATTGCAATGCGCTCACGTCTAATGGTATAGTTTCAAAGTAATCTAATCGTTCTGAAGCAGTGAAAGAGCCGTGATATTTTTACAGAACTCTCTGGAGATTAGTGGAGGTTTACGATGTTGCTGTCTCCAGCTAACTTAATTACATTTGCTGAAAGGTTAGTTCCTGTATTTTGCGCAGAAAGTAAGCTATGTTCTAGGAGATACTTACATTTTAGAGTTCTTGATTCTATTATTAACCCTCCCTCTCCTGATCTAAATGCATTTAATCCATGAGACTACTAGCTCCTAAAAGACGTATGGCCTCATTCACAAGGCTCCTATGCCACCAGAACGTCACTTGTAATGGCGGTGCAGTGGCGTGCACTGCAGGGTCATTTCTACAAGGCCATATAAAGCCACTTTGCGTATCTTTTTCTGGCCTTTTGGATATGGAATGCGGTAACGCAGTGCATGTCACTGCGTTGCCTCACCCTGCGATAGGGAGGCGTGCCATGGGTGTTACGGTGCATGTTCCCATGTAACATCTGTGGTATTGGACACATTCCCAGAATAATGAGATTTCATAAACCTGGGAATGCGACAAAAGCCTACGCCTCCACAGGGTTGGCGTAGGGGAGGTGCAACAAGGAGAAATCACTTTATTTCTCCTAGTTTCTCCTCTTTCTATATGTGCCAATTTCTGCAGCACACAGATAAAGAGGAAAAACAAGGGAGAAGAAGATATTTCTCCTCATTACGCCTCACCTGGGGAGGCGTTGCATTTTGACAAATTTGCAGGTTTACCAGTGTTGGTAAATCTATAAATGCACCAAAATCTATAGGTGGACTCTCCACCCATGGAACACCTTCCCAGGGCAGAGTAATGCAATGCAGTGATTTGCCCTGCATTGGGTTACTCTGTATTTATCAAGCCATGCAGGCCCATGCAAGGTGGCCTTGCTTGGCTTGATAAATCTGACGTAATCTTTGCGTTGCCCTTAAGACCACCCAGTGCTAAGACTTGTGTCCTTGCATAGCTTGGTAAAAGTCAGGTTTTTGCATGTATTGAGGTATTGTGGAAGTGATTCTGTTCTCTCTTAAACCCCAAAGATTTTATCCCACACCTCCAGTAGGGTTTAAATGGCATGGAGAGGTAGAAGTTACAGGATCTGTTGTGCTTTGCCAGCAGACTAAGCTCTCCCTCGGAATTTGGCACCAGAAGGGTTTGAAACAGATATACTAAAAAGGTCAAGATATACATTTTAAGTATCTGAACTCTGGTTATATAGAACACATTAGAGACTTCCATTTGTAGAGGTTTGCCTTTATTTTCCTTCGCAGCTACATTAGCCCTGCATCACATCTGTCTCCACCTTTCTCATGATCTTTAGATCCCAGTATCTGATAGACTCCCCTTCCAATTGGCGCCCTGCAATGCTAGATTTAGTAGTGCAGAATTCCTATGGTTGACCCTGAAGCTGGATGGATGTATGACGTTACAACGCATACTTTTACAACGCATGCCTTTACAACGCATTTTTTACAACGCAACTTCATTTACAACGCATGTTTTTACAACGCATACCATTACAACGCGAAATAATAATCTTAATGGAAAAGTACCATTACAACGAAAACTAATATAAGGCATACCAATACAACGCATATATTCTGAATTTTATATATATTTTTTAATTTTGTAAAATAACTCCTGGCACAGGATGCAGGGAAAATAGGGGTTTTGGGTGGGGAAGTGTATTAAAATGTAGTAAAAAACTAAACGATAATTATTCAAAATAGCACGGATAAAAAAAAGAGTATTAAAATGAATACTCGAGTATTTAAAAAAAATACTCGCAATTCTAAAAATATAAATTATTATTATTCATCAATGCATATCAAACGAATTCACAAAATTAATTATTTAAAATAAATATTGAATCGTAGTAAAAAATGTAACGTTTAATAATATGAAGAGAAAAACAAACATATACCCGCCATTTTTAAAAAAAGCCGAAAACAGAGTCCTACAACTCTTTTCATGAAATCAACACTGAGAGACTCTAAACAAAATGGAGGACAAAACGCTATGTCAAACAAAAAAACACACACTTATAAATAGATATTTTAAAATACACGTTCTCACATCAATTGAATGTAAAAAAAAAAGATTTAAACAATTCCTTTCTTAAAAATTAAGAAATCAGTCACAAAAACCTATAAATACGAGTCAGACACCATTTTGAACTCAGTTGTAATTCAACTACCAGAGAGAGCAGTCGCAAATAACTGACCCTCTGACCTCTTGCCACAGTGACGAGCTCGAGTCAAACGAAGAGAAAACCATTCATAAATACAAGTAAGTTTGCATTAATACACAAGTAAAAATATAGTGTTGTTATTTTAAATCAAGTTTTTCAAATGCTATGCTATGGATATAAACTCTCAAATGTTACAGTGTTTTTAAAACCCATTATTAAATAATATTTTCAGAATTTATCACGAGAAAATATCACATTAATATTTTTATAAAACAAATATTTTAATAATATTCAACTTTTTCCAGCTTAAACGTATTTAAAGAATACGGATTTAAAATATCTAAAAAAATTAAAGATTTTTAATTTTCACAATTTTACAGCAAAATCATTGCTTCTGAAACATCAAAAAACAACATCTATAAATCGTTTTCGAAATAGGAGCAAAAGGCAATAAATCTACTTAAAAGAGGTAAATTAAAAAAATTATTGTAAATAACTTTTTCTTATTTACAGAGATGCATTTAGTAATCTTCGAAATATGATAAGCCTAATTTAAATGTAAAAGTACTTTTTTGATTCAATTATCCAAATTTAAGCACTATTTTGAAATGTGTAAAAATGTTTTCTAATGAAAAAGTAATTTTCTCCTTTTTAAATATAGGGTTTTAAATAATTTAAATAACATGTATTCATTTCTGTAACCATTTACAGATATAAAAACATTCAACAACTTGAAAACCTACAACATCATAGAAGCGAAAAAAAAATACAAAAGGTAAATTATACTGTTAAAACACCTGTGACATGTATTGTTATAATCCTCTTCTTTTTCCACCAAAAAGAAATGTACCAATATTGAACAATCTATACTTTAAAATCATTCAAATGTTTCTTTCGAGCAGATACAAACCAAAGAGCACAACATTTGAACCAGAAATTCATACCAATTCAACTAAACAAGAAAGCCAAAGTAAAGAACCAAAGGTTAGACACATTTAAAAACACACAAAAAATGTCATCATTAGACATGTCCACAAAACTGATTTTAAAATGCAAGCAATGCAAAATTGTTTAACAGTAGGGAAAGTGCTCGACAGTGTAGAGTTATCATTTACTATTCTAACTCCTGTAAGGTGTAGCAGTAGGGAATGTGCTGGATAGTGTAGGGGTATTATTTACTATTCTAACTCCAGTTAGGTGTAGCTGTAGGGAAACTGCTGGATAGTGTAGGGGTATCATTTACTATTCTAACTCCAGGTAGATGTAGCAGTAGGGAAAGTGTTAGATAGTGTTGGAGTATCATTTAGTATTCTAACTCCTGGAAGGTGCAGCAGTAAGGAAAGTGCTGGATAGTGTAGGGGTATCTTTTACTATTCTAACTCCAGGTAGGTGTAGCAGTAGGGAAAGTGTTGGATAGTGTAGGGGTATCATTTAAGATTCTAACTCCTGGAAGGTGCAACAGTAGGGAAACTGCTGGATAGTGTAGGGGTATCATTTACTATTCTAACTCCAGGTAGGTGTAGCAGTAGGGTAAGTGTTGAATAGTGTAGGGTATCATTTACTATTCTAACTCCTCGACGGTGCAGCAGTAGGGAAAATGCTGGATAGTGTAGCGGTATCATTTGCTATTCTAACTCTAGGTAGGTGTAGCAGTAGGGAAAGTGCTGGATAGTGTAGAGGTATCATTTACTATTCTAACTCCTGGAAGGTGCAGCAGAAAAGAAAGTGCTGGATAGTGTAGGGGTATCATTTACTATTCGAACTCCAGATAGGTGTAGCAGTAGGGTAAGTATTGGATAGTGTAGGGGTATCATTTACTATTCTAACTCCTGGAAGGTGCAGCAGTAGGATACATTTTGGATAGTGTAGGGGTATCATTTACTATTCTAACTCCTGGAAGGTGAAGCAGAAAAGAAAGTGCTGGATAGTGTAGGGGTATCATTTACTATTCTAACTCCAGATAGGTGTAGCAGTAGGGTAATTTTTGGATAGTGTAGGGGTATCATTTACTATTCTAACTCCTGGAAGGTGCAGCAGTATGGTAAGTTTTGGATAGTGTTGGGGTATCATTTACTATTCTAACTCCTGGAAAGTGCAGCAGAAAAAAAAGTGCTGGATAGTGTAGGGGTATCATTTACTATTATAACTCCAGATAGGTGTAGCAGTAGGATAAGTTTTGGATAGTGTAGGGGTATCATTTACTATTCTAACTCTTTTAAGGTGCAGCAGTAGGGTAAGTTATGGATAGTGTAGGGGTATCATTTACTATTCTAACTCATGAAAAGTGTAGCAGTAGGGAAAGTGATGGATAGTGTGACCTTTTTCTATTCCATACAAATAGGGTGTTTTAACCCTTTAAGTGCTGCCAACGGTCGTCACGGGCACTACCTCCCCAGTGCTGCGTGCGACCGTTGGACGTCCAATTCAGCACTGGATAATGGATAGCGCAGCACTGGGGAGGTATATTTACAAGCTCCTAAGGTGTTAAATGTAGAAATCAACAAACTTTTTTTCATATTTTTCTAGAGACATCTTCCAAAAAATCTGACCAACAGCCATTTGAAGAGAAAAACGTACACACAATCCAAATTCAACCCACAACAGAAAGAGAACAGAAACTAAACAAGAAAGGTAAATATATTTTAACCAATTTTTCCCAAAAATATCACGCCTCTAAATGTGCTGAGAATTGCACACTATTTAGAAAAACATATTTCATATTTTTAAAACGTCTTTTTCCTTTTCTTCTTATCATTTCAGAAAATGTCAAGTGAAAAAGCAGCAAAATACATAAAGAGCAGCAAAGGAAACCGTCTCCTACATTATGAAGGGCATATTTATTGCAAGGAAAGAATTTCTGAACCAAGGAGACAATGGAGGTGCGTGCAATATCACTCATCCCATTGCTTAGGCAGAGCGGTTACTCTGGGTGACGCAGTTGTCAAAACATCTGAGCATAACCACTCTGCCTCAGCAATGGAGATTGAAGTAAGAGAAACTATTAACGAAATTAAAGATAGCAAGGCTGGATGCTCGTCAAACGGCGGCGCTTATATTGTTAGATCTTAGCGCCGCCTTTGACACGGTATCTCACAGCATCCTCCTGCATCGGCTTGAGGAGTATGGCATTGGCGGCCAGGCGTTGCAATGGTTCCGCTCCTTCCTCGACGACCGCTCCTTCTGTGTTGCCATTCCTCCCTTCAAGTCCAAGATCCAACCACTGGCCATGGGGGTCCCGCAGGGGTCCTCGCTGAGTCCCACGTTGTTCAATCTTTACGTGAGACCGCTGGCTGATGTCGCTAGGCAGTGGGGCCTAACTTTGGTCTCATATGCCGACGACACACAGCTGGCGGTTACTCTCAGCGGGGACGCGGAGACTGAGGCCCCTAGGTTTCAGTCTGGACTGAAGGCGGTGGCTAGCTGGTTGACAGGTAACTGTCTCCAGCTAAATGCCACAAAAACAGAGGTGATGGTTGTCGGCAAGGGAGTGGAGCTGTGGGGCGATCAATGGTGGCCTACAGAGCTGGGACCCACTCCAACCCCGGTGTTGGAGGTGAAAAATTTGGGGGTCTGGCAGGATGCGGGCCTCACTTTTGTAGGGCACACCAAAAAAACTGCTGCCTGCTGCTTCGGTCTGTTAAGAGGTTTGAGACCTGTTCTCAAGTTCTTTGATGCCCCGACCAGGCAGCTGATGATCCAGGCAACTATCATCTCTCGCCTGGATTATGCTAGCTCTCTTCTGGCCGGGGCCAACCAGGCCGAGTTAACTTGTCTGCAGCGGGTTCAGAATGCTGCGGCGAGGGCGATTGTCGGCCTGCCCAGATTCTGTTCGGTGACAAATGTTTTGCGCTCCCTACATTGGCTTCCTGTAAGGAAGCGTATCTTCTTTAAGGTGCTGTGTCTTGCTTTCAAGATCTTGAGAGGTATAGGCCCGGAAATTTTATCCAGCTGTCTTTCCTTCTATGTTCCCACCCGTACCCTCCGCTCCCAGGGTCTGGCCCTTGCTGTGGTCCCCAGATTCAGGCTTAGTCGTATGGGTGGCCGCTCTTTCAGTGTAAAAGCTGCAGCAGCGTGGAACTCCCTCCCTGTGGAAATCCGCTTATTGGAGGATCTTTTGACCTTTCGGAGGGCTATAAAAACATTCCTGTTTTAAATTGTTTCTTTATGTAATATTATTTTCCCGTTGTGTTATGTACTACCTTGTCTCTGCGCCGGGACGCTCCTTGGCTGGAGTATCTGTGCGCATAAGAAATTAATATAACATAACATAACATAACATATTGCAAGCACCTCCAATGACTCCACTGGTACAATTTTAAGGGAGGTAGCACAACATGTCCCTGACCACATTTCTACCAGTATGCACATAATACCTAATCTGAGACAAATTATTCAACGTAAAAAACAGGCAAGTAACCCACAAAGAGTCACACCACACACATTCTCTGACATAGTAATTCCTCCTGAACTCTCTCTTACTATTTCTAACGAACCTTTCATCCTGCATGACAACCAAAACGCTCTGAAACGAATAGTTATCTTTAGCTCACCCAGTAACCTTGCAAAGTTAGAAAACAGTGATATTTGGATGATGGATGGGACTTTTAAAAGTACGCCCCATCCTTTCATCCAAATATACACTATCCATGCTAAAATTAACCATAAAGTAGTGCCCCTAGTATACAGTTTGCTGCCTGATAAACAATCCACAACGTACACTGAACTTTTAATAGTGGTTAAATCTAAAACGTGCAACAAAAGTCCTAGAAAAATAATTATTGATTTTGAATTCGCAATGATAAATGGTATTACCAAAACGTACACAGATACCCAAATTCGGGGATGTTTTTTCCGTTTTTCCCAGGCATTTTGGCGTAAAATACAAAAATCATCCCTAGTTGCAGATTACATATCAGACAGCAAACTGCAATTCGAACTAAAAAAACTTACTGCACTTTGCTTTGTACCTCCTGATAGTGTAGACGAGTACTGCACTGCAATTTCTGAATCTGAATTTTTTACAACTAATGAAGAAAAATTGGCACCCCTGCTAAATTATTTCGAAGACACATGGATTGGACATCTAAGCAGGTCGGGTCGCAGGAGGAAGCCACGTTTCCATGTGGAGTGGTGGAACTGCTACACAACCTGCTTAGAAGGAGAGGCAAAGATAAACAATGCCATAGAGGGATGGCACAACTCCTTCAGCCACACAATAGGAAAAGCTCATCCTAATTTCTATAATTTCTTGGAAACTTTGAGGAAGGAGCAAAGTTTTCAAGAAATGAGAATGTCACAAGCATTAACAGGTAGTCTACGCGAAGACTTACTAAAAGACAGACCCGATATAGATCTGGAAGCTGAAATACAGCGTGTGCACCGAGACCCCTTCAAATTGCATCCGGACCGCAAGGCTCCGAGGAAAATACTTGTTTATTTTCAAACGTATGCGGTAAAGGAACTTATCCTCAGCAGATGTCTTGCACGTTCTTCTCTCCATTACCGTGCTAATCCTTATCAAATTAGATCAGATTTGGGGGGGGAAGACCGCACAGAGGCAATGGGAGTTGGGTTCTAGGATGCCCGAACTCCGATCACTGGGCGCACAGGTCCAAATGAAATTCCCCGCACTACTAAAGATAATGTGGAACAACAGAATGTATAATTGCAATTACCCAGAGGAGGTAGATAAATTGTTGGTGGGGATAAGAAAGCAGTAGGGTAATAAGCTTATTTCTAATATAATTATCTTTAGGCGAGAGGGAAGCGATAGACAGAGGGGTGATGTGACGTGATGAAGGGAAGTGGGGGGGAAGAAAAAAAAAAAAAAAGAAGAGTAAAAAAAAATATATATATATAAATAATTAGATAAATAAATAAACAAAAAAAAAAGAAAAAGAGGGGGAAAGGACACAAGCTATAGGTGTTGTATAGGTAAAGGTGTATAAGCATTGAAAATTAGAACAAAATGAGTGGGGGAAATTTTTAACTAGATGTGCTCTGGGCTGGGAGCTCCCTAGGGCGTCGGATACGCCAATTGTGAAGGGAGGGTTCCTCGGGGGTGGGGGGAGGTGAAGGTCCAAGGGGGGGGTGGGGTAAAAACAAAAAAATGTCCTCATATGCCAGAATCTTATGTTGTAACGGTTTGGAATACCACCACAAGTTTATGCAATTATTAGTTAAAATATCATTATTTTATCAATATATGTATGGCATCGAATACTAGAATCCTATCAGGGAATGTAAATGGATTGGGAAGCCGGAAAAAATAACAGTATATATTTACAACAAGGGGTGGTGAGGGACAGAGTCTCTCAATTAAGCAGAATACTCTCACCCAGTCAAAAGATCAGGGCTAGATCCAACACCGTTTTTTAGCTCATTGCACCATCCCAGTTTCAGAACCTGGCTGTATGCAAATTAGTCTGTTCCTGTCCCAGTGCATGATGGGAACAGGGCAAACCAAACTACAAAAGCCAATTCTTACACTGGGAAGGAAACAAGCTTCCGGGGACCGGTTTCTGGCATTACAGCCGTCTTCGGCCCGGCTTGCTTGAATCCTGATGGTGCAATGAGCAAGGGACTCATGTCTGAGTATACCCTTCCACGCTTAGGGTGGACAAAAATATTTACAACAAGGGGTGGTGAGGGACAGAGTCTCTGAATTAAGCAGAATACTCTCACCCAGTCAAAAGATCAGGGCTAGATCCAACACCGTTTTTTAGCTCATTGCACCATCCCAGTTTCAGAACCTGGCTGTATGCAAATTAGTCTGTTCCTGTCCCAGTGCATGATGGGAACAGGGCAAACCAAACTACAAAAGCCAATTCTTACACTGGGAAGGAAACAAGCTTCCGGGGACCGGTTTCTGGCATTACAGCCGTCTTCGGCCCGGCTTGCTTGAATCCTGATGGTGCAATGAGCAAGGGACTCATGTCTGAGTATACCCTTCCACGCTTAGGGTGGACAAAAATATTTACAACAAGGGGTGGTGAGGGACAGAGTCTCTGAATTAAGCAGAATACTCTCACCCAGTCAAAAGATCAGGGCTAGATCCAACACCGTTTTTTAGCTCATTGCACCATCCCAGTTTCAGAACCTGGCTGTATGCAAATTAGTCTGTTCCTGTCCCAGTGCATGATGGGAACAGGGCAAACCAAACTACAAAAGCCAATTCTTACACTGGGAAGGAAACAAGCTTCCGGGGACCGGTTTCTGGCATTACAGCCGTCTTCGGCCCGGCTTGCTTGAATCCTGATGGTGCAATGAGCAAGGGACTCATGTCTGAGTATACCCTTCCACGCTTAGGGTGGACAAAAATATTTACAACAAGGGGTGGTGAGGGACAGAGTCTCTGAATTAAGCAGAATACTCTCACCCAGTCAAAAGATCAGGGCTAGATCCAACACCGTTTTTTAGCTCATTGCACCATCCCAGTTTCAGAACCTGGCTGTATGCAAATTAGTCTGTTCCTGTCCCAGTGCATGATGGGAACAGGGCAAACCAAACTACAAAAGCCAATTCTTACACTGGGAAGGAAACAAGCTTCCGGGGACCGGTTTCTGGCATTACAGCCGTCTTCGGCCCGGCTTGCTTGAATCCTGATGGTGCAATGAGCAAGGGACTCATGTCTGAGTATACCCTTCCACGCTTAGGGTGGACAAAAATATTTACAACAAGGGGTGGCACAACTCCTTCAGCCACACAATAGGAAAAGCTCATCCTAATTTCTATAATTTCTTGGAAACTTTGAGGAAGGAGCAAAGTTTTCAAGAAATGAGAATGTCACAAGCATTAACAGGTAGTCTACGCGAAGACTTACTAAAAGACAGACCCGATATAGATCTGGAAGCTGAAATACAGCGTGTGCACCGAGACACTTTCAGATTGCATCCGGACCGCAAGGCTCCGAGGAAAATACTTGTTTATTTTCAAACGTATGCGGTAAAGGAACTTATCCTCAGCAGATGTCTTGCACGTTCTTCTCTCCATTACCGTGCTAATCCTTATCAAATTAGATCAGATTTGGGGGGGGAAGACCGCACAGAGGCAATGGGAGTTGGGTTCTAGGATGCCCGAACTCCGATCACTGGGCGCACAGGTCCAAATGAAATTCCCCGCACTACTAAAGATAATGTGGAACAACAGAATGTATAATTGCAATTACCCAGAGGAGGTAGATAAATTGTTAGTGGGGATAAGAAAGCAGTAGGGTAATAAGCTTATTTCTAATATAATTATCTTTAGGCGAGAGGGAAGTGATAGACAGAGGGGTGATGTGACGTGATGAAGGGAAGTGGGGGGGAAGGAAAAAAAAAAGAAGAGTAAAAAAAAAAATATATATATAAATAAATAGATAAATAAATAAACAAAAAAAAAGAAAAAGAGGGGGAAAGGACACAAGCTATAGGTGTTGTATAGGTAAAGGTGTATAAGCATTGAAAATTAGAACAAAATGAGTGGGGGAAATTTTTAACTAGATGTGCTCTGGGCTGGGAGCTCCCTAGGGCGTCGGATACGCCAATTGTGAAGGGAGGGTTCCTCGGGGGGTGGGGGGAGGTGAAGGTCCAAGGGGGGGGTGGGGTAAAAACAAAAAAATGTCCTCATATGCCAGAATCTTATGTTGTAACGGTTTGGAATACCACCACAAGTTTATGCAATTATTAGTTAAAATATCATTATTTTATCAATATATGTATGGCATCGAATACTAGAATCCTATCATGGAATGTAAATGGATTGGGAAGCCGGAAAAAATAACAGAGAATATGCGAGTTTTTAAGGAATTCTGAAGCACCTTTGTATCTTCTGCAGGAAACACATTTAGAATCAAAGGAGTGTGCACAAATCTTTACTAGATATAATTGGGTCCAGGAAGTTCTGTGCTCTAATCAGAAAGGGTCAAATAGAGGTGTAGCCATCATAGTAAGGGCATATAAAGGGATAAGGGTGATCAGTTGGGGTACTGACCAGTCGGGTAGGTGGTTGGCAGCAGTACTGTCTGTTGGAGGTTTTATTTTTCTTTGCGCTGTGTACTATGGTCCTAAACGAAGATAACGCAGTATTTCTTCAGAAGCTACAAGAGTACTTGACACAGTATACAGTGCCAGTCATATTAGGTGGAGATTTTAACTTAGTGTTTGACCAAGATTTGGGCCGTACCTCGAAAGTGAAATATAATCCTCCTAATAAATCAATCTCAGTACTAAATAGTATTATTAAAGAATTTGTTTTAGTGGATGTCTGGAGAATTAAGCAAGGTAATCTTAGAGAGTACTCATTTTTAGCAAAAAATATAAACAATTTTCCAGAATAGATTTTTTCCTGATAGATCAAACTTTCCTTTCAGACATACTGTCTGTATCTTATATGCCAATAGGTTTGTCAGACCACTCTGCAGTGGAGTTGGAAATGAATTTCAAAATTAACTGTACAATGCGGCGGTGGACCCTGGATAGAACAATGCTCTTAGATGAAAAAGTTAAATTGAATATCAAAGAAAGTCTTTCTGAATTTTTTCAATTTAACGTTGGGACAGCTTCAGAGCAAATTGTATGGGATGCATTAAAATCCTTCTTAAGGGAGGTCTTTAAGTCACAGAAGGCATCAATAATAAAATGTAGAAAAGAAATAGACATCCACGATCTAGAAGAGATTAAAAATAAAGAACGGCAACTCCAACGGGCAGCATTAAATGATAGCGGTAAGATCCAGGAATTAGAAAAGGAACTGGGTAAGATACAGGCACGTTTTAAGGCTCGTACTGATAAAATTAACAGGGATAGGTGGGAGGTGAGCAAGCTTCGTAATTTTGAATATGGGGAAAAATGTGGCTCGCTCCTCGCATGGAAGGCCAGATCAGAGAGAAGCAGAAATAATATTATGTTGTTAATTCTGGAGGGAACAGGGTCAAAGTTAACAGAGGACTCCGAAATAAGGGATGAGGCAAGAGGGTTTATGGAGGAACTGTACAAAGAACAAGATATGCCTAGTGAAGATGTATTGGAAAATTGGTGGATGGAGAAAGAACTGCCACAGTTGAGTGAATCTGATAAACTTTACCTAGTTACAGCTATAACAGAGGGAGAGGTGAGGACCCGACTGAAAAAAATGGCTAGAAACAAAGCGGCAGTCCCGGGTGGGCTGCCAACCGAAGTCTATAAGGATAACGCAGAGGAGGTAGTAGGCCCACTTGTTTTATTATTTAATAGGATTCTTATAGAGGGGGAATGTATTCCGGATACATGGGCTGAGGCAACAATAACATTACTGGCAAAACCTAATAAGGATCCAAAAAGAATAGCTTCATACAGGCCTATTTTGCTCCTTAATTCAGATTCCAAAATATATTCCGGCATCCTTTCGACTAGACTCGCAAAAGTAATTAAATCAATCATACATTCAGATCAGAGAGGTTTTATACCTGGACGCCAATTAAATGAACTAACTTATCAGGTTATTGGGGCTATAGACTTTGCAACTAAGAACGGGCTTCCACTGGCTATCATTGCGATTGACGTTGCAAAAGCCTTTGATCAAGTAAATTGGAGATTTCTGTGGAAAACTATGGAAAAATTCGGATTCCCGGACACATTTATCAAGGGGATTGAGACTCTGTACAAACGACCTAGAGTTAAAGTTTTAGTTAACGGAAGCTTAACAGATTGGCTATATATTTCAAGAGGAACAAGACAGGGTTGTCCCCTGTCGCCTATTCTCTTTGATATATACATAGAGCCTTTTGTTTGTTCTATAAGATCTGACATTAATATCTTACCATTTGCGTTGGGAAATCTGGAGCTTAAAATGGCACTTTATGCTGATGATCTTTTACTTTATACATCAAACCCAGATGAGGCTATTCCGCGCTTAATAGAACTGGCCAAAGATTTTGGTACAGTGTCAGGGTACGGAATAAATCAAGATAAAACCGACATCATGTGTTGGAATTGCCCGTCCCCCATATTAGAGGCGAAAACAAAAATAAGATATTTGGGGATTCATATTACTCAAACCCAGGATGAGGTAGTGAAGACAAGTTGGAACATAGTATTAAAAGAAGTTAAGAAACTCTTGACTAGATGGAACGCTCTGCCTTTTAATATCTATGGCAGAGTGAATCTGGTTAAGATGATTATTTTACCAAGGTTAACTTTTTTATTTAATTCAATTCCCCTGGGCTTTGATAAAAAAGATATAGCTAATCTCCAAGGTCGGATAGGATCATTCATATGGGCTACTAAATCCCCTAGAATAGAATAGCATGGAGAAAATTGAGGAGGGGTTTGAAACTAGGAGGATTGGCTCTACTAGATTTGCTTTTTTACTGTTATGCTTTTCAGTTTAAACATTTTAGGCTCCTGGCAAATAAATTGGACTTGTCGTCCCATAGTAAACTTTTTCAAGCCATGCTCACAGACTTGCCACAAGGCTTAGATTTTTTTCTGTTTAAATTTGGAGACCAGAATTTTTTTTAAAAGGTTCGTCTGAAGGTCCTGAAAACCGCGGTCGCTGTATGGCAGGCGATGCAAATAATTTTTTATATTCCCTACTATCACTATTTGGCCCCCATTTGGGATTCCCAAGGTACCCCAGAATGCTTAATGGATCGTTTAGCTATTCCATTGAAAGTTGCAGGTTTTTTGCAGTGGGGTGACCTGTGTAATCATGGAGAACTATTAAGCTGGGAATCTCTTCTCAACCTTACAGGAGGTGCCATTTCAAGGTTTAAGTTTTATCAGCTGTCCTCATGGTGGGAAGAGCAATGCGAGGGAAATAGAAAAGAGATTGTAATGTTGGAGCATGTTAACAGGGGAGGGGGCTGGAAGGGTGAGATATCATACTGGTACACTACAAAGTTATACGAGAAAGACAATTTGGGAGCAGAAACAATTAATCTCTGGGGAGATTTAAAAACTGAGGACCCGGGGGAAATGGTAAAATTATGGACGGATTCTTTTGTTCTCTCACAGAATGTTATAAAGCCCTCCAATTTAAGGAGAAATCATCTTTATACAGCATATAGGGCTTATTGGACTCCATCAAAGCTCTCAAAGATATCTGCAGATGAGTATCTATGTCCCAGATGTAAGACAGTAACAGCTGATGATAGGCATATGTTTGCGGAGTGTGATCCAGCGGCCTATAGGAAATATGTCATAACCAACGCTACCCAACTCTATAACCTGTTACCTAAAATACTACTTTAACTCATGGACCCATTAATTAAACATGACATATTTGACCCACTGAATCAGGTGATCAAATTAAATCTATATACACCTTATTCACAATCTATACACATTTTATATACAACCGCGATAAATGTTGACGTCATTTGAACAAAATCTAACTATTTAAATGACCACCATGGCGATAGCATCTAGCTAATAGTAACCTGCGCTTCTGAATAATCAAGACCAGCTTGTTTCAAAAGTAAGATTTTATTAACTAATTGTAGATAATTCAAAATATAGTTTTATAAATGTAATTTTATTAGCAATATAGTAAGCATGTTTGCAAAGTATTATGAGAAAATATAGTTTTAAGCAAGGAAATATAAGTTTAGCATTTCTAAAACCTAAGTCCCTAACTGAGCTAAATAAAATGGAAATAAAGTAAAAGTCTTTGAGGATTCTTACGTGCTCCACGCAAAGTCCATCAGCACGACACCCTCATTGGAAAGTCAGAAAGCAGCAGCCAGCCCATCCCCAGGGCATGGACTTTTTATACCTTTCTATGCTAGCTAATCTAAGTAAAGGAAAGTTTTCTACAAATAACGAGGCCTCATTGGACGAAGGGTGACAAGTGACATGTCACCTACATTTCAAAACTTCCATTCGGTCATATTCTTTGGGACCATTGTCTTTCTTGTACGTGTTCCCAAGCTTCCTTGGTTTGCAACATTTTGAACAAGAGTTCATACTGACTCCATTGCACTTCCGCGGATGCCAAGTTAGCAAAAGTTCTTTTCTACCGGTTTCTGACCTTGGCCACGTCCGCCAGAATAATGACAGCACATCATCTTTGCTGAATGAATGCAACTTTGATGGAAAGCTTTTTCTTTCTCAGAGACATCTCGTGCTCCTTGCAGAATTAAATTCATCGTTTAGCAAACTCGAGCAAACTAGGCCCAAAAGCAGGCAACTTATTTTTCTAGTATAAAACAAACACAAGGAAAGTATTAATGTAAGAATTGTCATTTATTCTGTATCCACCCTTCATTTACTAATTGATTAACCCACCCAATTAGTCTAACGTTACCTAGCATCAAGCAACATATAAGCAGCATTTTATATCTACCAGTCTTCATGAATCCATGAAATCTTATGTGCACCTAGAATAGTAGAAATGACATCACATAGACAAAGAAACAAAATAAGCACATGCTCTTTAAATCTGCTGCATTTTAGTAATGACAAAACGAAAACGACAAATTAATTTATTATTTTTGCACGAACAAAAGATGCAACGTTTATGCACGTTTATGAGCACACGTGTTACCAACCCCATGTGTAAAGTTTAATCTAAGTTGTATTAGCAAAACATACCACAAACGTTAATATTATTATTTATGTTATGGAAATGTGACTTCACGAGTTTAAACAGAATTCTGTTTTCTATCTCGCTCCATCAACTCCCTCATCTGGTGATTAACAAATCACCACACCACCACCCAAAATTTGGAAATTTAAACTTGTCTGGAAAATGATTCAAATTCATTTGTGTCAGTATTTCTAAAAATCTGTTTCTGCAAAATCCTTGCAATTATCATAACGAGCTCTGTGTAATTCCTGCAACTCAATCTTCCTCTCCTCTTCTTTTTTGAGTTTATAAATTCTTTTCTTTTCTTTCATTTGTCTCTTTCTCTTATGCAACAAACAACCAATTTTTGTCAAAATGAAAATAAATATTATCACAATCAAAGGTGCCAAAATCTTGCCAAGAACTGAACTTCCAATGTTATGAAACCAATTTTTGATTGCTTGGAATCTTTTTGAAAGTCTTTCTGAAAAATCTTCTTCTTCTAACAGAATTATTTCTGAATGCATCTCTGTGATGTTTTTAATGTACATCTCAAGGTTCTTACTCTCATCAGGGATATAGGTGCAACAATGTTGCACATGTAATATGCCACAGACTCCTCCCTCTTTTGCCAGGAGTATGTCTGAAGCAAGACGATCTTGAATCACCATGGATCTAATTGCAATGACCTCAACGTTTACTAATTGGAAACCATCAGCTGTATCTGTTGACAGTCTATCAACAATTGTGGACAATTTTCTGATTCTACCTGAGTTCAGGGTTATACCTACAATAGGTATTACTGCTTGGAAAATATCTCCCATTACTTCTGTAAAGGATTCTCTTTTAACTCTATTTACATGATTATGAATTTTGAACAGACCCTCTGAATCTCTGTCAACATGGAATATCTTAGGAAACACAATCCCAACATAACAGGTTCCGTACCAATGGTCCGGAAGGTTATAATAAGCCTTGTCACCACACACAAAATAAATCCCAGGAAAGATTGGATCTTTTCCACCTTTGAATCCCCAACCTCCCATGATCTGATAAGTATCTTCACAATTACTCGCACCCACAAAGTAATTATCAAAAAGTGTATTGTCTCTTCTAATGCTAAGCTTACCACTAACTGGTTTGTCTATGTGAATTGCAACATTATCAAGCATTTTGCCATTAAGCTTCTCGTCTTCTTTCTGCCAGAACCTGGATTTAGTCTGCTTGACTATCTCATTTCTCTTGTAAATTGCTCTCCTTTCTTCAACCAGGTTCAGAAACTTCTTTCCCTCAGCACTTAGTTTGCAAGTTAAATTATTTTTGTAAGCATACTCATAGGTAAGTTCATTAGTAACAAGGAAAAATTCCCTCATCTGTTTAGCTCTCTTATGCTTATTCAAAGCACCCTCAATTTTTAAATTAGCGAAAATCTCGTCAAAATCTGAATAATAGTATTCTAAACGTCCAGTCTGATAGAACAGACTAGCTAACACACTGCATGTTACACCATATGTAAGAGGAAGCATATTGTATGTTACTCCCTCAGAAACAGAAGCAGGTAACTTGACGCAGACATAGCAGTCTTTTGCATCCATTACCTTGACATATTCACTCAAAAGCTTTGTGAATGTATTGCTTGAAAAATCACTAATTGAATTATCCTGATGAATGTTAGGTGGATGATCAATAACTTTGCCAGTTGCACTAATTTTGTTTTGACTAACTGAAGCTTTGCTTGTCATATTGGCTTTGTGAAAATCTTTGTTATATTCAAATGGAATAATAACAGCTAAAACTACCCAGAGCAGAATTAAAATGAGCAAGCACACCAGAGTCATCTTACAGCAGCTCTTAAAAATGGAACATCTTGAAGTACTTTGTTCCATAACGTAAGGCATCTTTAAAAAGAAAAATGTAAAACTATTTTAAAATTTTAACTAAAAGAATTATTTACACCCCCCTTTTAAAATATATATATATTTTTTTTATTTTTTTTTTTAAAACCCTAACAGTATTTCTTCGACCTTATGTCACAAATGATAACTAAACAACTTTTCTTCGACCTTGTGTCACCTAACAAGATTTCTTCGGCCTTTTGCCAAAAACTAAAACCCAAAATTTCTATACTTCAATCATTGTCACTAATTTCCTCAATTTCTTCTTCTTCTTGACTACTATCGTAAATGTCAATAACAGGTGGAATTACCAGATAAGTCCACTCAGGTGATTTGTACTTTTGATTTGGCCTTACAATCCTCTTTCCTTTCCTTGTCACAACTTCAATTTTTCTTCCAACTCCAACTTCCTCGTCAGAATCCTTTTGACTACTGATTTCTTCCACCTGGTCTTTCGGTTTCTTTATCAACCTAACTCTAAATCTTCCTCCAGGCCAGTAATCTGCTTTTTTCACAAACTTTCTTTTTGGTTCTGAAGTTTTCAACTCAGACTTCCAAGATCTTTTCTTTGGACTTCTATTTTCACCATCCACATCACTTTCTCCAGTATCACTGTCTGAAACTTCAATTATTGACTCAGGAACTTCTCTATTCGGCAGTTTCACTCCTTCAGGAACACTTTGTCTTCCATCACTGGTACTCGGCAATTCGTCTTCCTCCTCCTCTTCAATTACCTCCAACTTCCCAGATTCTGGACTTCTGTTCCTTACTTCAGAGCTTAACTTCTGCTTTTCGATACTCTCCTGGTCAGAAATTTCTTTCGGTTCAGCCTCACTGTCTTCAATGGAAATCACTCCATTAATCTTCTTGACTGACTCCTCAGTCGATTTTCCTTCTGATAGATTCTCTTCTTCTCCAGAATCTATTTCAATTATTTCAGAGCTTTTTCTTGTTACTAATCCTTCATTCACAGGCACAGGTTCCAGATGTCGACTTCCCTGTCGATCTTCAGTCTCTGGATTTGTTTCACCTTCTACTTCTGAATCAGAATCATCTGTAGTATCACTTTCTACATCAGAACTCTCAGGAGTAGGCACTGGAATGGTATGACTAGGATGTATCCACCTTTTCAATCCTCTGCATTTCACTACGTTTGTAGTAACCAGAATTACTTGTCTAGGCTTCTGCCACCTAGGAGCCAAACAATTTCTTCTCCGATGTACTTTTGTTCTGACCCAATCACCAGGTCTCAAATCATGAGTTAGAACTTTCTCATTTGATTGTGCTTCAGTTCCCACCTGATTAGACACAGAAGTCACTATATCAGATAACCTTTTACAGTAATCCAAAATAGCACTGTCATTTATACTCAACAATTTGCCTACAGGTACAAAAGCCTGCCTCATGACTCTTCCCATCAGTACTTCATGAGGACTCAAACCTGTCTTTTTATCAGGTGTACTTCTTAATGACATTAAAACAAGTGGAAGTGCATCAGTCCACTTTACACCTGTCTCTAGACACATTTTTCCAATTCTGTTTTTTATTGTTCCATTAATCTGCTCAACCACCCCAGATGCCTCTGGTCTGTATGCACAGTGTATTTTCTGCTCAATGCTTAATGCCTCACATATCAGCTTCATCAGTTTGTTATCAAAATGGCTTCCTCCATCACTCTCAATAGTGACTGGGAAACCGTACCTTGGGATGATCTCTCTCAGCAGCAGTTTTGCCACTGTGATTGAATCACAATGTCTTGTTGGAAATGCTTCCACCCACCTTGAAAACAAACAAACAATCACCAGAACATATTTCAAACAATTGTGTAAGGGCATTTCAATGAAATCCATCTGCAATCTGGTAAAGGGACCACCTTCTCGACCAATTATCCCTGTACCCACAACTGATTTTCTGTTTGGGTTCATTTGTTGGCATGACAAACACCTTTGACAAAAAGACTCTGCAATCGTTCTAAATTTAGTGTTGAACCAAGTCTCCCGGAAAAGTCTGATCATAGAATCTCTTCCAAGGTGAGCTGGACCATGATATAATCTGGCCATGTCAGCAATCAAACAATTTGGTAAAACTACTCTGCCATCTTTATAGACCCACACTCCATCCTCATCACGTGGTCTACAATCTGATCGCAACCATAGATCTTTTTCCTCATCATCTGCTTCATTTTGTAAGTCCCTGATCTCATTCCATGTTTCTACCACTGTTGTTAGCATTAATGAATTTGAATCAGTTTCTTTACTCTTTTCCCGATTATATGCACAACCCTTTCTTGCGCAATATTTTGCTGTCTCGTCTGCATAGGCATTGCCTTTTGAGATATAATCCACTCCTTTTGTGTGCGCAGCACACTTTACAATTGCGATTTCTTTCGGCAACTGTATGGCTTCAATTAATCTTTTGATAAAGACTGCATTTTTAATTGGTGAGCCTGCTGAGGTCAAATAGCCTCTCTGAGACCAGAGCTGTCCATAATCATGTACAACTCCGTACCCATACTGACTATCAGTAACGATGGTAACTCTTATATCTTTTGATATTTCACATGCACGAATCAAAGCAATCAATTCAGCCACCTGTGCTGAACGAATTCCTTCAAGACATGATGCTTCTTCAACATCTGCAACTGTACAGACAGAATATGATGCTTTCAACACACCTCCCTCTGTCCTCAGACAGGAGCCATCTACAAAGTAGACAACATCTGATTCAGGCAAAGGTACATCTTTAATGTCCTGCCTTGGTTTGGTGCAAAATTCCATGACATCCAAACACTCATGTTCCACTTCATTTTCATCAATGATTTCAGAATCAGGCAGTAATGTAGAAGGATTCAGATTTAAACACCTCGAAATAGAAACATTATCTGCTCCTAATATGATTTTCTCATACTTTGTCAATCTGCTACTTGTTAAATGTTGAGTTTTACCTCTTGTCAATAATATTTCAACTGAATGAGGTACAAAAACTTTCACAGGAAATCCCATTATGATTCCTTCACTCTGCTCAAGACTGACACTTGTAGCTGCAACTGCTTTTAAACATCCTGGTAATGCTTTTGCAATGGGATCAAGAACTGCAGAGAAGTATGCAATAGGTGTCTTTAGATTCCCATGTCTCTGAATCAACACAGACAATGCACATCCCTCTCTCTCACTGCAATACAGTTCAAAATCTTTCTCATAATTCGGCATGCCCAAAGCAGGAGCTTGACATAAGCTCTTTTTCAGATTCTCAAAAGATTCCATCTCAGCCTCATTGAGAATAATTGGATCTTTCACATCAGATCTTGTCAGTCTCTGTAGTGGTTTCGCAATTACCGAAAATCCACTTATCCATTGTCGACAGTAGCCAACCATTCCCAAAAACATTCGAACCTGTCTCTGTGTTCTGGGTGGTTGCATTGCTTGAATCATTTTAATTCTCTCAACTGTCACCTGCCTTTTTCCCTTTGCAATTCTGTGACCAAGATATTTCACCTCTTGTTTGCAAAACTGTAATTTTGCTGGAGACACTTTATGTCCCTCATCTGCTAGATGATTCAAAAGTGTTATTGTGTCTGTCACACAATTTTCTCTCGTTTTAGCAGCTATCAACAGATCGTCAATATACTGCACCAACGTAGACCTACCAGGTAAGTCCAAATTTTCCAAGGATCTTTTCAACAGCTCATTAAAGATAGAAGGACTCTCTGTATACCCCTGTGGGATTCTACACCATGCGAGGGTCCTACTCTGGAATCTGAAAGCGAAAATTTCCTGACTGTCTGGATGTAAAGGAACAGTAAAGAATGCATTGCAAAGATCAATTACAGTGTACCATTCAGCATCATGTGGAATCTGATACAAAATCACTGCTGGGTTTGGAACCACAGGACAACATGGAACCACGATTTGGTTAACTTTTCTTGAAATCCTGAACTATCCGATACGTTCCATTCGACTTTTTAATTCCCATAATCGGTGAGTTACAAGAGCTACTCTCGATTTCTTTTAAGACACCTTGTTTAATAAATTTGTCAATCACAGGTATCACTCCCTCAATTGTCTCTGCTTTCATTTTGTATTGAGGTATATTAGGAAACTCTATTCCCTGCTTTAGTGTAATTTTGACTGGATCGACATGTTTCATCAGACCCATCTCATTCCCAGTCAAATCCCAAATTTCAGATTTCACTGTTTCTTTGAGTTCTTCTGGTAGATTTTCTTTTTCAAATGCAGGAAACAATTTTGTTTCCTCTGTTTCCATCAACATCATTGTCAATCTGTACAAGCCATCTTCTTCCATTGTTTGTAATTCAACTCCTTCAGGAGAACAATATATTCTGCAATTCATTTTACACAATATATCTCTGCCCAATAAATTCACCGGACTACTGTTACAAACCACAAATCTGTGTTTGTCTTTGAAATTTCCAATTTCAACTGGTACTGGATCAGTCAAATCAGTCCTGATTTGTTGATTACTTACTCCTACTACTTGGATGGTATCCCCAGAGAGAGGTAGGTTTTCAATTTCCACTGATCTAACAGTAGAACGGGTAGCACCAGTGTCCACTAGAAAAGTGATGTCTACATCATTAACTTTCCCATTTACAAATGGACCAGACTGGTCAACCTCAAGAGTGGCTCCAACAACGCACTCTTCCTCCTCTCTCGGGCACCGTCAGTAACAATCATCAGAATCACTCTCCTGTCCTTCTGTTAACAAAAACTGTTGTGCGGTATTTTGCACTCTCTGCCTTTTCGGTTTTATTACCTGATCTTCTCCTTGAAATCCCACACCTACATTATATTTCTGTGTTCCCCCACAATTTGGAAACGGTGCCTGAGGCAATTGGTTCTGACGGTTATTCACTTGGTTCACCTGTTGCTGATTTACCTGTTGCTGCAACTGTCGTTGAAGACTCAACTCGTTTAAACTCTGTTGCAATTGTAGCTGTTGCTGCAGGTCAACATCATTCTGCATCTGTGGATTTAATAATGGGCTTTTTAAATTTCTAGGCGGTTTCTTACACTCGTCTTTCCAGTGTCCAATTTCGCCGCAATTAAAACAAGGTAACCTTTGTTTCATCTCTTCAATTTTTGGGTTAAATTTTCTCACAAAAGTATTATTTTTAAACTTTCCTTGCCCTTGGTTCGGATTTGCAGTTTGCACAAAATTTGTGTTTTTATTACCAAGACTGGCAATCTGTTGCTCAGCCACCTTTACCTGAGCCCACATGGCTTTTTCCTTGAGCTTCTTTTGTCTGACTTCTAACTCATCACTGCAGTACTTTGCCTTTCTCAAAATGTCATCAACAGATAGTGCTTGCCAACCGACAATACTATTCCTGATCATATCTGCAATTTCTGGTTTTAAACCATAAACAAATCTGTAGACGAAATGACTCATATCCTTCTCATCTAATTTTTCATAGCCACTGTATTGTTTAAAAATCAACAGTAACCTTTCATAAAACGAATGAACTGATTCCTTTGTTTCCTGGTTTGTTCTTTCTATTTTAACCCAATCAACCTCTTTTGGTGGAATTTTGTTTTTCAACCAGTAAATCACTTTTTCGTAGAAATCCATTACAAGAGGATTTGGAGCACCTGTTTCTTTAACCCGATCAGGTTCAGCTTTTGGCCAACTTATGGATATTTTACATTCTGTCCAAAGATCTGATGGGACAACTATGTCAAAAAATCCATCCAGATCAATCCACAGAACTTTTGAGACTTTGATAAACCTATCCACCTGCCTATACCACTCCACTGGCTTTTCCCTCAGTTTCGGAAAATCATTTGTGAACAGTAGTATGTCTTGTCTTGACCATGGGACATGAACATATCCTCCACCTGCAATCTCTCTCATTGGAAATTGTTTTGACAATTTTTCCAGTTTCTCATCTTCCTTCTTTTTAGTCCATTTTACTCTCCACTTATTCAGTTCTCCTAATTTTTTAATGTAAACAATCAGGTCTTTTATGTGCATTATTCTTCCCATAGAATTCAAACTTTCAATATCACTTTCTGAAAAGTCTAATCTGTAATGTTTTGTAAAATTCTTCTGTCTGCTCACATTAATTTCTAATTCAGCTGCCAGTTCTTCCAACTGGTCATATTTATTTTTTGTTTTCCACTGCATGCTCTTGCAAATGAACAGTAGTTCATCATCTCGATAATAATTTAGACTGTCAGGACCAATGGTACCAATTATTAATTCCTCTATATTTGCTTTTAATTTTGCAACATCAAGTTTAGGTTTGGTCACCCTAACTTCAGGACTCTCAGCATCAGATTCTGCACCCATCGGTGTTTTTGGACATAAATCCTCATTAAAGGTTAAATCAGGCATTCTCGATCTTGAAGAGTTTATTTCAGATAAATCTGAATAAAATTTTTCAGCAACCTTCTGGATTTCTGCATTTAAAGGAACAGTTAACCCTGTCTTATTAGTTTCTCTTTGTTCAAAAACAGGCTGAACAGGACCAATAGTTACTGGAACTGTCACAGCTTCCATACCTTTTGTTATTTGTCGAATTAATTCTTCTTTTGATCGTAAATACTCAGAAGAATCAACAGCCTCAACATTTCTAGTTTCCCTTACATAATTTTTTGGAGCTTCTCTTGCTCTTGGAGTCGCTGAAAAATATCTACCCTCATTACGAACGTTTTCAAATTCTGGTCTTTTTGGAGTTTCAACAATTTCACAATTATTTGGATAAAGTCTCGGAGCTTCATTTATTGGAGGTGCACTTGGTGAAGTTTCTGTAGAAACCACCGGAGTAGACCATGCCCTAGGAGGTCTAAAAGACTGATTCCTTTTATCTGTAGTGTATATTTCTTCTAAAACTGCATCTTCCGATTCACTTTCCAAAAGAGCACTATTTCTTTTTTCAGTTTCTTTTCCATCAGGAGAACCTGAAACCATTTCTCTAATTACAAAAAGTCCCTCACTCATGTTTCCCTGTCTCCACATTCGCATCCTGTCCTCATGTGTCTCTCTCTTCCAACTTGGAGGTTTAGAGGATCTTTTCATTCCACTTGCTTCCCTTTGTAATTGGTACATTTCATCTTCCCACTCAACTAAAGCCTCAAATTGAGTTGGTCTCGGCTTGGGTTTAAGAGCATTCATTTTCTCTCGCAAATTTCTCAAAACCTTTACATTGAATGAACCATCATCAGGCCACGCTAAAACACCGTCATCCTTTGTATATTGTTTCCAAGCATCAAACCATAAAACAGTATGATAACCATATTCACCTTCCATATACGCTGCAGGTGTTTTATACTTATGAAGTAATTTACCACCTCGCGTTTCAATTTTCTTGTCAGGCGATATAAAATTTTTAAATTTTTGAAACAACGTTGGCTTTTTCTCAACGTGTTTAAAATGATAACTCATCTTTACGAGTTATTTCCAATTAACAAAATTGTTCGTAAAATATTTCCGGGATGTTCCGCTAAAACAACCAATCCGTGCGCGAAACACACCAACAGGCCAATGAGGGTTGAGCTACGTCACTTTTCTGCTCAACCAATAAAAATGAAGATTTTCTGAGGAACCAATCGGCTTACAGTTCGTCAGAGGCTCAAGAACCAATCAGAGCACAGCTTGTGACGTATGTCACCCAATCCCAGCGCGGCTCTGTGACGTACACAGCAGCTGCGGTTTCTCGCTTCTCACTCCTTGCGCTTACCCCTCCTTCACAAAATCTTTTCACAGCACCATTTTGAGAACGCTTTCTCTGTTAAAATTAATTCTTAACAATGACAATAAGGACTCATCTGACTGTTTCTCTAATTAGGATAGCTTGCATGCATTCAAGTATTCACAACTCGGAATAGTCAACGCTATTCTCATAGAATAATTTTCACTCGCCAGTAGAGCAACTTTTACTCTACCCTTCTATCGAGTAAAATATGAACTCATTTCCCTCCGAACGCACAACTAAGTGACTGTTCGAAAGTTCCACTTGAACATACCTTACAAAACTATCAGGCACTTTCACACGGAAAAATCCCTAAACACACATGAAATCCGTACAGGACTCTCACCTGTTTATAGAAATCATGCACCGTTAGCAAAATAACGACGTTATCCTTACAGGACTCTCACCCGTTTCTAGATACAAAACATTTACCCCTACAGGACTTTCACCTGTTTATAGGCAATTATGTACCGACATTACCCTACCCTTCACTCAAGCTCGAATATAACTAATACTCTTATCACAGTGAGTTTTACAACAGGCGCTTTGTCCCTATTCTCATGCTGCTCTAATTTCTTAGAAAACCCTCACTAAACAAGATTCACACCTAGCCCTAAAACTGTGTTGCACGACCACAACACTGTGTTGCACGACCACAACACGTGATACACGACGATATCACTTGTGATACACGACGATATCACAAACAGATCAGATGTCTTGCGTGACTACCTTCTCATCACACAATCTGTACCGGTACAATTCACGTATAGCACGAAAACTAACTCAACATATGTTAAACATCGATCCTATTTCTATACCATAACATATCAATAACACCTTAGTTACCCCTCGCAACGCCTTGGTTACCCTTAGCAACCATCAATTTCTGCTACCAGAAGAATTGATCCAGCGGCCTATAGGAAATATGTCATAACCAACGCTACCCAACTCTATAACCTGTTACCTAAAATACTACTTTAACTCATGGACCCATTAATTAAACATGACATATTTGACCCACTATTTGACCCACTGAATCAGGTGATCAAATTAAATCTATATACACCTTATTCACAATCTATACACATTTTATATACAACCGCGATAAATGTTGACGTCATTTGAACAAAATCTAACTATTTAAATGACCACCATGGCGATAGCATCTAGCTAATAGTAACCTGCGCTTCTGAATAATCAAGACCAGCTTGTTTCAAAAGTAAGATTTTATTAACTAATTGTAGATAATTCAAAATATAGTTTTATAAATGCAATTTTATTAGCAATATAGTAAGCATGTTTGCCAAGTATTATGAGAAAATATAGTTTTAAGCAAGGAAATATAAGTTTAGCATTTCTAAAACCTAAGTCCCTAACTGAGCTAAATAAAATGGAAATAAAGTAAAAGTCTTTGAGGATTCTTACGTGCTCCACGCAAAGTCCATCAGCACGACACCCTCATCGGAAAGTCAGAAAGCAGCAGCCAGCCCATCCCCAGGGCATGGACTTTTTATACCTTTCTATGCTAGCTAATCTAAGTAAAGGAAAGTTTTCTACAAATAACGAGGCCTCATTGGACGAAGGGTGACAAGTGACATGTCACCTACATTTCAGAACTTCCATTCGGTCATATTCTTTGGGACCATTGTCTTTCTTGTACGTGTTCCCAAGCTTCCTTGGTTTGCAACATTTTGAACAAGAGTTCATACTGACTCCATTGCACTTCCGCGGATGCCAAGTTAGCAAAAGTTCTTTTCTACCGGTTTCTGACCTTGGCCACGTCTGCCAGAATAATGACAGCACATCATCTTTGCTGAATGAATGCAACTTTGATGGAAAGCTTTTTCTTTCTCAGAGACATCTCGTGCTCCTTGCAGAATTAAATTCATCGTTTAGCAAACTCGAGCAAACTAGGCTCAAAAGCAGGCAACTTATTTTTCTAGTATAAAACAAACACAAGGAAAGTATTAATGTAAGAATTGTCATTTATTCTGTATCCACCCTTCATTTACTAATTGATTAACCCACCCAATTAGTCTAACGTTACCTAGCATCAAGCAACATATAAGCAGCATTTTAAATCTACCAGTCTTCATGAATCCATGAAATCTTATGTGCACCTAGAATAGTAGAAATGACATCACATAGACAAAGAAAGCAAAATAAGCACATGCTCTTTAAATCTGCTGCATTTTAGTAATGACAAAACGAAAACGACAAATTAATTTATTATTTTTGCACGAACAAAAGATGCAACGTTTATGCACGTTTATGAGCACACGTGTTACCAACCCCATGTGTAAAGTTTAATCTAAGTTGTATTAGCAAAACATACCACAAACGTTAATATTATTATTTATGTTATGGAAATGTGACTTCACGAGTTTAAACAGAATTCTGTTTTCTATCTCGCTCCATCAAGTGTCCCATATTGGAAACTTACTGGGAGGAGGTTGCTAGCTTTTTAGAACAGGTAACATCATTACCCGTTGAATGTAATACCAGATTAATACTTTTCGGCCTCCCTCAAGACTATGGTATTAGAGATAATATTACACAATTGATCTTTTACGTTTTAGTCATTGCTAGAAGAGAAATATGTAGGGAGTGGAAGTCCGCCAGTCCTCCGACATTTGCGGACTGCCTTAGAAACATTATGGTGGTGAGTGGTTTGGATCTGCTATATGGCGGAGAGAAGGCAAGTATGGTATGGTCTCCATTGATAGCATGGTCTGAGAGCTAATTCGGAGCCGAGTCCGATGATTATGCCAGAGGTTCTTTTGGTCCTATCCTCCCGCAGGGTAAGAATCACCGCAAACGGGAGTGGGATGGGAAATGACCTACCTCTGGGTGATTTCCGTTGGTTGCTTGCAGACTCCAGGGCGGGAACAATTAAGTCTGAAGTGGTGGCCCGGAGAAAGCCTTTCTAGAGTTATATTTCTGGTGGCAATATATGAGGACTCAAAAAAACGTACAAAAAAAAAAGCATTAACAGGTAGTCTGAAGCCACGCATCTCTAAAAGATCAAAGGAAGTGTCAGACCGACTATTGGCTAACAGTTTTTGTTGTGTGTGGCTTCAGACTACCTAGATAATGTTGCAAACATACTCCACTACTAATTCACCCAACAGAATCACTTTCCTGTTTTGCCCTAAATTACATTTTCTAATTACAATTGCCATTTTTCAAAACATTATTTTACAAAATTTGAAGTCAGGTCAACTTACCTTAGGAGTCTTCTTTTTTCATTATTTTTCTTCTTTAATCCGAAGCAAAACCATGCTTGTTTTGTGTTCCAATACTTAAAAAACATTCCCATAAAAATGCATTCCCAAAAAAAGGTAATCCTTTTTGAAGATCGATTTTCAATAAAAAATTCCCCCAAAAAATTTACCCTCCAAATCGAAACAATCTCCAACTCGAAAAAATTCAAAATAGGTTCCTTCTTTATCCTGCTCTCGAAATCAGAACTCCCATCAAATAGAAGATACGATCCATCTTCATGCTGCACTGGAAATCCACACTCTTTCAAAAAGTTTTCCAAATAAGAAGATCCATCCAAAAACAAATCCAAAAAATCAATCCAAAGATGTGTTCCAGAATTAAAAAACAAACATGAAAAACGATCCATTGCCTCCGCTCGAATACCCATGTTCGTAAATCGATCTTCTTTTACTTCCGAGGTATACCATATTTAACAATCTCACAATAATACATACATAAAGCATTGTTTAACTATTAATTAACTTATTAAATACAAAAATTGCTATAATGTTTAACAAACACGTGACCCGACGTGGACATACATTAACAATGTGATCGGGGACATGCTAAATCTAATTTGAAACCTTTTATTTAACTATTCTAAAGCTCCCTTTTCTTTCCTTGCAATACATTTCTATCTAAACATTGTTTTAAAAAAAAAATACGTTTCAAAACTTCTCTACCTGAGCGCAGGTCTCCTTGCTTCTGCTCTGTCCAGCGACGCTCCTCAATATGGCTGCCTACGCATTTGACGTTCACGCGTATACGTCATCAAAAGCTGCAAAAAAAGAAAAAGGACTATTATTTCTTTTACTTTATTTATTAATACTGTATATTAAAAATATTTTATTTTAATATAAAACAATATTTATCATTTATTAAATAAATATATGTATCAATAAACTTACATGAACTGTGTCGTGTTATTTTTTTGACAATATGTTATTTATATTTACAATGTTTAAATAAAGTTTTAATAATGTATACAATTATGAAATATTATTCTTACCTTCAGCATACTCCCTTTTGTTTCTGTACGAAGCCCCTTACACTCCAACTAGCTTCATATTTCATTGCCGCGGGATTCACATAGTGAGCTATGGAAATAAATGAAGGACACAACTTTACATTAAAATCAATGTTAAAGCATGGGAACTTTTTTTTTTTTAAATCACAATTTTTATCACACACTATTTGTATTTTAAATATTTTACTTATTAAATTAATGTACTCTAATAACATATTATTTTTTTCCAAAAATATTTTTTTGAAGTTTAGGGGGCACATTATGATGTCGGGCGGATTGCCTCCGCCAGGCTGGCGGTGGCCACCTACGACCTGGCGGAGGCAATCCGCCCGACATGCATGTCCTGATTCCCCCAGCCAGATTAGGATGGCGGAGAGGACAGCGGCGGACGGGAAGACCGTCTGCCGCTTTACCGCCGCGGTCGCCTTGCGACCGCGGCGGTAATAGATTAATATGGTCCAATGGACACCGCCAGCCATATTACAATGGCAATATGTAGAGGCCTTTGCCACGGAAAGGCAGACGGCGATTGCTGTGGGGGCCCAATGCGGGGCCCCCAGGTGATGGCAGAGGTGGACGGGGACATGGGGGGTACCTATGGTACCCCCCACATTTGCATATGCAAGGCGGCAGGCACCGCGTGGTGCCTGCCACTTTGCATATGCAAATGCGTGCTGACATGTTTATCATTGTGGCGATGATATATATGTAGGATGTGCCCGCCACTGTGGCGGGCACATCCTAATCCCCCCTACGGGACCCCCGCCCTTATGGCGGGCGGTCCTGATCTCCGTTAGGACGCCCTAAGTGTTGAATAATGTTCAAATAAAAATTACTAATCTAACTCCTGAATGGGTGTAAAACTAAGGTAAGTTTGGGTTACTGGAGGGGTATACATTACTATTCCAACTCCAGGGGGGTATAAAATACTATTTTATGTGTGGGATAGTGGAGGGATATAAATTACTAATCTAACTCCAGGGTAGTGTAATTCTAGGGCATGTGTGAGATAGTGGAGGGGTATAAATTACTATTCTAACTCCATGGGGGTGTATTACTAGAGTATATGTATGATAGTGGAGGGGTTATAAATTAATATTTTAACTCCGGGGTGGGGTTTAATTCTAGGGTATGGTTTGTATAGTGTAGGGATATAAATTACTATACTAACTCCATTGGGGTGTAATACTAGGGTATGTTTTCATTAGTGGAGGGGTATAAATTACTATTCTAACTCCAGGGGGGTGAAATGCTAGGGTAAGTTTTGGATAGTGGAGGGGTATAAATTACTATTCAAACTCCAGGGGGGTGTAATACTAGGGTATCTGTAGGATAGTGGAAGGGTATAAATTAGTATTCTTACTCCAGCGGGATGTAATACTAGGGTATCTTTGGGATAGTAGAGGGATATAAATTATTATTGTAACTCCAGGGAGGTGTAATTCTAGGGCATATGTGAGATAGTAGAGGGGTATAAATTACTATTCTAACTCCTTGGGGGTGCAAAACTAGAGTATGTGTGTGATATTTGAGGTGTAAAAATTACTATTTTAAATACGGGGGAGTGTAATACTAGGGTATTTTTTGGATAGTGGAGGGGTAAAATGAAACAATTCAAAATCCAGGGGGGTATAATACTAGGTGGATGTAATACTAGGTTATGTGTGGTATAGTGGTGGAGTATAAATTACTATTCTAACTCTGGAGGGAGTGAAATACTAAGGAAAGTTTAAATTATTGGAGGGGTATAAATTACTAATCTAACTACATGGGGGTGTAATACTAGGGTATGTGTAGGTCAGTTGAGGGATAAAAAATACTATTCTTTCTCCTGGATGTGTGTGATACTAGAGTATGTTTAGTTTATTTTAAAGGTATAAAATAATATGTTTACTCTATTGTAGGTTAATTCAAGGAAATTTCAAATACATACTCTAGTATTAACATTAATACTATAGTATTTATAAATAACTTTTTTTTAAACTGCTATTTATATCTAAATTAATACAATTAACATTTAAAAAAAACATTTTTGACTATTCTTACACCATGAAAGCTTAATTCTAGTGTATTTAAAAAAATACTCAAGTATTAAAATGTATTCAATAATTTAATAAAAGTCTTATTTTAAATAATAAACTACTATTTATATCTAAATGATTACAATTAAACATTTTTTTTGACTATTCTTACACCATGAAAGATTAATTCTAGTGTATTTAAAAAAATACTCAAGTATTAAAATGAATTCAATAATTTAAAAAAATCTTATTTTAAATAATAAACTATTATTTAAATCTAAATTAATTACATTTGCATCTTTAACATTTGTTTTGCCTATTCTTACACCATGAGGGATTAATACTAGTGTAATCCCAAAAATACTCAAGTATTTAAATTAATACAATAGTTTAAAAAAAATCAATTTTAAGATAATTTACTATTATTTATATCTAAATTAATACAAATAACATCATAATAATGTTTTATTGACTATTCTTATACCATAATGGATTAATACTAGGATATTAATAAAAATAATAGAGTATTAAAATTAATACAATATTTTAAAAAAAAATCTAATTTTAATTGAAAAATATTATTATAATTTATATAATATCATTAAAATAATTTTCAAAATAATTTTCAAAAAATAAATTTAAATAAATAAAAAAAAAAAAAAAAAAAACTTACCCATATATGCGTTATAATGGTATGCGTTGTAATGACATCTGCGTTGTAATGGCATGCGTTGTAATACCATGCGTTGTAATGGATATTTTGTTGTAAAAGTTGCGTTGTGATGGTAGTGCATCCTAAAAGTTGCGTTGTAATGGATGTTTCCCAGCTGGATACCTCTTCATAGTCTTTTAAAATGGACAACACAGAAGCAGGGACACTGTTTGATCAACAACACAACATCCATAAACAGGCAGACACAATACGGTTGAACCCCAAATGAGATTGCACAAATACTTGAATCATGTCTCAAGGTCTGCACCCATATAAAACTACCGGTCACCACTTTTCAGTTCTAATATTGCCTAGAACAATGACAGGCAGGCAGATATGAAGCAATGGATAGGGAATTCATCAAGGAATCATGGGAATTGCCGTACGGATTTTGATGTAGGAATGGGGACACAGAAGTGTTTCTTAGCGGTACCAACTGCGAGAATTACTTAAGTGGATCTCTCATATGCCAGGATATCATGCTTCACCGAGCCTGTAATGGTTCAGTAGCTAACTTATCCTGTCACTTGAAAGGTTCCCCAGCTGCCATGAATAATCCCGTGTTCGAGTTACTTTCAAATGGGAGTTACTTGATGCTGAATGCTCAAGGTTGTTGTGGGATGCTTCGGGGCATCGCACATCTTGCCACTGGAGGCTCCAGGGTTACTTGCTGTATGCAAGTATTGTTTCCACCAACCCACACAATCAGGGAGGCGCTATTAGGGGCTTCATTGAATGTTTATTTTGTATGGTTTGATACTCTGAACAAAATGAAAGCCATGCTTTTACAGCACAGCAAACCGTGCCCTTAACCTCTGCCTAAGAAACTTAGGATCGTCAGGTTGCAAGGTCCTTGGCTGAGAAAGAGGCACTGATATGAACAAACTGCTCTTTCCATTTCACAGAAATGGTACAACGTATCTTTAACATGTCTTATACGATGGGTATTGTCCACCTATTTAAGACCATAGGTTCAGGACTGTTAAGCACATTTCAGACAATCCTCGGAGTTGTTCCCAACTTTATGCACTCTGTATTCTGAAGCCTTTTTAGAGGGTTTCCGCTGACCCTTTTTCTAATAGTAGGTATCCAGATTGTCCTTTTTCTGCAACGCAATTGACGTCCCAGTCACCAAGGAGATGGAACGCACGCTCTTGGAGCACCGATACCGTGCTCGCATGGTTATCCATCTGGGCACACCTCATCTTAGAGAACTGAGTGAGTCTTGGTTCTTGTCATTTAAACTAGTTTGGATTGACCGTATTCTGCCTGTTCTCCGATACCTGTTCGGCAGACAAGAATACATGTTGGACCCCTGTCTGACACTTCCAACAATTGCGCCACCGGACATTGATGCTTTAGTGGACCCGATAACGGGCCACGTTCTGCAGTGTCCTCAGCTTATTTCAATGTTGATTTCTGCATTCTTAGAGCCACCAGAGGATGATTCAGCTCCTGTTGGGAAGGATAGCAGCTCCTCAACAAATGCCCGGGCCTCAGATGACAGTAGTACATCCCCAGCAACGGCTGTGGTGAATGCGGAGGAACATCTGTGCTCGATTTACCTGATATGTGAGGTGTTACAGGGACCGCCATCTGCGATTGCAGGCAACAGTGATATTGCATCTCCCATCTCTTATTTCCTTTGTTTTTTATAGTTCGGCGATTCAAGCCCCACCTTTCCTGCTCTTTGAATTGGACGCCAAATCTACACGGCTCTTCTTGGTAAGAAGCCTTTTGTGCTCTCCCCTTGTTTCAGTACTTAGCGTTTGGAAGCCTAACAATGTCAGTTCCCCCCCAGATGGATTTGCACTAAAATCCCTCCTTTTATTCAACAGACTATCCCGACCCCCTCGGGGCAAGGGTCAAGTGCATGTTTGAACAAATAGTTCCAGTAGGACACTTTGACTAATACTACGAGGTAGGCTCCTTTTGATCTTATGACCGTTAGTCAGCCCTGACGCAAGTAGGCTTTTTTATGGTTCCACTCATTGTTTTTTTCTCTTTTTTTCTCCCTTTTCTCTTTTTTCTCATTTCTTGTATAGGAGGTTTTGACTATTTACGCTTTATATTCCATTTGCCTGTTCGCCATTCAACTGGTAAGCTGGATTATTTTTATGGTGTGGTAGGGCTTGCTAGCTTTTTTGATGTGGACTTGTCAGAAACATAGGTTTTTTTTGTTTCCTTCCCACAGACATTGGTTGGCCCTGAAGAGAATCCCACGAGTTAAAAGGATTCGAAACGCGTAGGCCAATGGGTCTGCCTATTTTGCCCTTTTGCTAATTTGTCTTTGCAACTGTGTTGGCAATAATACACTGAACCTGGCTGTATATGTTCTAATCTAGTCATCTATTTGAATAGGATACAGTGTATTTCCCTCAACAGCATTTTTTGTTATTTCTCTAATTGTTGGCAGACCGAGTACTCTACAATTTGGTGTATACATTCTCCATCTTGCTTGAGTACGTGTTTGAATGCATGTATGAATGATTGTGACAGGTATGATTGTGATATGACTGATGATTTATGAATGTTGGTACATGTGACTTTATGGCCCACTCTTGTCCCCCCCTTCTACTATGCTATGCTATGGGCATTTATAGTGCGCGCAGCTGCTCCAGCAAAGGAGCGTCCTGGCGCAGGACAAAGTAGAACACAGCACCGCTAAAAGCAAACACAGAAAAAAGGAACAGCTACGGGGCAAAATGTAAAATAAAAAGGGTTTTATGGCGTTACGGAACAACAGGAGGTCCTCCAACAAACGGATCTCTACCGGAAGGGAATTCCAGATAGCCGCAGCTCTCACTCGAAAAGATCGGCCCCCGGCACGGCAAAGCTTGTACCTGGGGACCACAGCGAGAGCCTGGCCCAAGGATCTAAGAGAACGTGTCGGAACGTACAAAGATAAGAGGTTGGTAAGGATCTGGGGAGCAGAACCTTTCAAGATTTTAAAGGCTAGACATAAGACCTTGAAATGAATTCTCGTCTTGACCGGCAGCCAATGCAAGGATCGTAAGGTGTTTGAGACGGGGCAAAACCTGGGCAGGCCAACTATCGCTCTGGCTGCAGCATTTTGGACGCGCTGCAGGCGAGTGATTTCTGCCTGGTTGGCCCCCACCAGAAGAGAGCTGGCATAGTCAAGCCTGGACATCACCGTCGCCTGAATCACCAGCTGTCTGGTCGGGGCATCAAAGAATTTAAGAACTGGTCTTAAGCCCCGAAGAACACCAAAGCAACAGGCCGCAGTTCTCTTTGTGTGGCCAGCAAAGTTGAGGGTAGGGTCCAGCCAGACTCCCAGGTTTCTGCATTCCGAAACCGGAGTCGGAGACGGCCGCAGTTCCGAAGGCCACCACCTGTCCCCCCAGAGTTCCGCTCTCTTACCGACAATCATGATTTCAGTCTTTTTTGCATTGAGCTGGAGACAGTTGGCAGTCATCCAGCTGGCCACCGCCCTCAGTCCACTCTGAAACCTAGGGGCATCCCGCTCCGCATCCCCACTGATAGTGACCAATAGTGACTCAGCATATGAGACCATAGTCATGCCCCACTGCTTGACGACATCAGCCAGCGGTCTCACGTATAGATTGAATAACGTGGGACTCAGCGAGGATCCCTGCGGAATCCCCATCCCCCATGGCCAGAGGATGGAATTTGGACTGGTGAGGTGGGATGGCCACGCAAAAAGAGCGGTTGTCGAGGAAGGAACGGAACCACTGCAGAGCAAGCCCACCAATGCCGATCTCCTCCAGGCGGTGTTGCAGAATGCGGTGAGAGACGGTGTCAAAGGCGGCGCTAAGGTCTAATAATACAAGCGCCGCCGTCTGACCCACATCCAACACCGCACGCAAATGCTCCACCATGGCGAGAAGGGCTGTCTCCGTGCTGTGGCCAGCACGGAAGCCATTCTGCGTGGGGTCCAGGACATTGGCCCGAGTAAGATGGTCTGAGAGGGCCAGATTAACATGGGCCTCCGCAACTTTCGCCGGCCAAGGGAGCAATGAAATAGGGCGGTAGTTCTCAGGTTTTAGTGGGTCCAACGAAGGCTTCTTCAGGATTGGAGAAACCACCGCCTGCTTCCATTTAGCTGGAACCAAGCCCGAGGCCAGCGAAAGGTTAATCAGGGAACACACCGTAGAGCGTCCCAGAAAAGACTGGTCTCTAAAAAGGGTAGGTCTTAACGGATCCGAAGGAGAGCAGGACTTAATTTGCTGGGCCAATTTGTTGAACCCCTCAGGTAATAATGGGGGAAGAGAGTGCAGGATGGTATGGCCTTTTCATTATTGTTACACAAATTTGATGGAATTGTTTTTTGAACCCTGAACTATTGATTATAAGTTGATCTAAATAAACAGCTATTTAATAGCATTCAAATGTATTGAACTGTGGTCTATACATTTTGGATATTTATTCTGCTTAGAATTGAGTATCAGTATTGGCATATTCCTTGTTGTTTATCCATGCATCTCCCATCAGGGCACATAAATATTTGGCTCATCGTGTGCTGGGAAAATTCGCCCTGTTTCAAAAACAACTAATTGGAATTTTAAACAAGACACTTTTTCTAAGCTGCATGGCCTTCAGTCTCTCATTGTTCCGACTACATATACAAACTTATTTAGTACAGACTTCTATTTCATGCACTATTTTTCCTATTTTAGCATTGTTTTTTAGAAAATGTGACATTTGTAAAGTATTATTTTGAATGAACTTAGTAAATAGTTGCGTATCTCATTTAGCAGTGCATAGAAACGTTTAGTATGTTGTTTATTTATTTATTTATTTTAGATTCTTTTATAGCGCTGGAATTCGATCTCCGAAGAGATATCTCCGCGCTTTGTTCTATCCGATGACAAAGCTAAGGTGTGTTCAGATGAGGAGTGAGTGTTATGTTTCATATAGGTACCCTAATATAGACTCAGGTGGTCACCTAACCCTTCACCTATATTCTCCCTACCATTACACTACATAACGGTTTTTAGCACTGACCTTTTACCTAGTTAAGGTTATGTCCAGAGATGATATGGGTTTTTCTCCGAAAAGCTTAAGCCTCATTCAATATGCATGAGGATTCGTCGAATCACAGCAGGACTGCAGGCCTACCATCTCCTGCAAAATAACTATGTATAAGTGTCATTCCTTCCATCATCCCATTCTGACATTACACAGCGAGGTATATCCCCAGGTGGTACCACTTTGGGTATATATACATTATCCGTTGCTGAGATAGTCAAAGGAGAGAAGGACTTCCATGCTGACACACTGACGCGAGACGCTGAGGCTCCTGCATGCAGACACTCCAGCTCACAGTGGTATAATATCCCTTGCAGGGTGTTCATCTCGAGACTAAAACGGGGTCCCACATTTTCTCACTTCAGGTAATAGGGTTGACTTTATTCTAGAGATATTCTTGGCTTTACACCCACATACATGCCAGGTACACATATGTACTTCTAGTTAGGGATGCACCGTAGGAGTACGCATTCATTACTGTCATGTATTTTATATTCTTGCCTGTATTCATTGTTTTAGCACAATGGTAGAAATCTACCATCCTTTTACTCTATTAGTTCTTATAGGGCCAGATGCATCAAGCATTTTCTGCCTTCACAAACGGGCAATTTGCAGAATCGGCCATTTGAGAACGCTAAAAAATTCTCTTCAGATGCAGCAAACTATATTTTGCATTTGGTTCTATTTTGGGATTCAGGTGACATTTACACAACTCTGCCTTCAGAATTTTGGTTTATGGTATATTTCTTTTTTACTGCAGTTATATTTAGATCTGAGTTTCCATAGGAAGAGAGTTTTTTCTTTCCCTAATAACTTTGGTGGCATTGGATGAATCTGCATAAAACTTCCTGAAAAAAATATTCAACCACAATGGCTCTTTAGTGGAACGTTTTGTACTCCTCTGTCAAGCGGGTGCCAAGAAAAACTCCGGGGGGAGTCCTAAAAGTGCCATTTTGTATACCAATTCCCATAGAAAACTTTAGTCTCCGATACAAAGAAAATGGTGGAATGGAATTACACCAAATTTGGCAAAAGTTGTAACTTTATTCATAAAGCATGCTTTTTGTTATTTGGCATAAATCTATTCAGCCTTTTTTGAGAAAGGGCTCAGGTTGAGCATAAAATGGTTGAAAACTTAGGAATATCTGGACTGTTGGTGTCTAGATATGGTCTCATTGGCCAATTTAAAGGGTACAAGTCAATCCTGAAATGATGGCCACAGCATGAACAATATGTTGTGGCAGCCATTACAGGACTCCGGGACATGATTGCTAATTCCTGAAAACGCGCTAAAAATATATAAATATGGGGGTGGTCCCAAGTTGACTGCCCCTCCTTGCTTGGACGGCTTTTGCAACATCTACAGGCCATTAGAAACAGAGACTATTCATACCAAATTGCAAAAACTTTTGGGAGGAACATCAAGGGGAGACTAAGAAGCTTCAATATTTTTAAATCAAGTATATAAAGAAAAATGAGCGAGGAGGTGATAGAGAAATACTATTGAGAAACATAGGATATAGATTGATAATTTAAATCGGAACTGAAATACCAATGGCACATAACTTGGACACAGAATTGCATGTACAACTATAAGAGAAGCAACTGTGGTTCAAACATTGAACTTCAACTCCTGGATTTTTTTTAAGTACTTATATTTAAAAAAAAGGTTATTCCTTTATCATAACTGTGAATGAAATGTAAGATATGATATGCAGGTTTTTTTCAGGTTTTAAAGTCTTTATTTCGATTTATCAAATCATAAAAGACAAAATAGTTTAAAAATACAAAGTTATATAACCAATTTGAATACAATTAAAAGAAGTCAAGAACAAACATTTCATATTAAATTTCAATCGATAAGTAAAGAAGCCTGAATATTTTTAAAAATAATTCATTACATAAAAAGTCAACTTCACAACACAGAATTACGGACAAAGGACACTGATGATGAGGCGTAGTCGTAGGATAATTTAGCAGCTATATACTCAAACTAAACAGATTATGACCAATTTGCAAAATGGCCTTTGTACTTGGTGCTAAGGCATGATGTTTTTAAGCCTTAGAAGCCAAGCCCAGCCCAGATAGTTAGCCAAAGTTATCACAAAGAGTTCTGAAGTATTAGTTCTAAGCGCCCATATTGCTTCCTTCACTGATTTAAATGGCAATTTTTTAAACAAGGGTTTTAACCATTTCTTTCGGGGTGCTCCGTACCTTGGGCAGGCAAGGAAGAAATGGCCTTCTGATTCAATATGGCCTGGGCAGCATGTACAATAGGGCGGTATCCCTGTGGACCGTTTATTCAGGAAAATGTTTAAGGGCAAAGCGCCCACTCTGAACTGATGGTACAGCTTCTTATCTAACGGTCGAGATATTACATCCCAATATTGCTCTCTCAATAGATCTACTTTGAATGTTAAAAACCTGCCAGTAAGGCCACTTTTATTAGACAACAGAACTCTATTTAGGCGGATAGTGGCCCAGTGTAAGGATTTAAATTTGTCTTTGGGTGGGAAAACATTTGATTGTGGGGATATCCAGAGTTGTTCCAAACCCATATCCTTAAGTATGGATTTGACAGCAGAGAACCATGGGATTTTCGCTGAACCCCTGATAGACCTAACTTCCGAGAGTGCATCTGCAAAGAGAGATAGGTCTGGGGATGTCCATATCCGTCTCCACAGTGCCACTAATCTGAATCTTGCCATCTCGTTAATAGGAGGGGAACCCAGGTCCAGGCAAAGGGGAAGCGAAGGTGTGGACTGTGGGAGGCCCACCAAATTTCGAAGGAATCTACATTGAATTTTAAGTAAGTTAGACATGTCCATATGGCCCCATAGATCCGCGCCATATAAAATGGCTGTAGAGATTTTAACATCATAGATCTTAAGGGCCGGTAGGACCCGTTTTGTAATTGATTCCTTCTGCTCTTTGACGAGACAACCCGTCAGCCTGGCAAGTTTAAGATGTTGCATGTTAATCTGATCTTTCCATCTTAAACGGCTATCAAGGGTAACCCCTAAATAGGTCATTGTATCCACCTGTTCGAGGTTTGCTCCATTCAACTTCACTGAACTCCGAACTAAACGATTCTTTGTAAAAACCATAAATTTTGTTTTCCCCACATTGATTACCAAGTTATTGGTGGCACAAAACTCCTCGAAGCGATCCAAAGCCCGCTGGAGCCCGCCACGAGTCTTCGAGAGGATTAAAGTGTCATCTGCGAAGACAAGTAGCGGGAACCTCATCCCTGCCAGCATTGGTGCGTCAGTCGGGGTGTCCGAGAAAAACTTAACGACTTGGTTGATAAAAAGGAGGAAGAGGGTAGGGGCCAGGACACACCCCTGACGAACACCTCTGGTTACTGGGAATGTATCTGTCACTTGTCCCTGACCCCCCCACCTCACCCTCGCAAAGTTGTCCTCATGAAATCTTACAATGAGGTCCAATAATTCCAGTGGACACCCTAGACTTTTCAGCACACCCCATAGCTTATCCCTGGGCACCAAATCGAAGGCGGACTTCAGATCGATAAATGCAGCATAGATGGTGCCACCACCCAACCAAACCTCCTTCCAATAGATCAGGCAGAATCTAAAAACCTGATCTATGGTGCTCATTCCCGATCTGAAGCCCGCCTGCATGGGTGACAAAATATTCTCCATTTCAATCCATCCCTGGACCCGTCCCAAGACCATACGCGCCACTATCTTTTGAATCGAATCGATTAAACTGATAGGGCGGTAATTGCCCGGGATGGATTTATCACCCTTTTTGTAAATTGGGACGATCTCGGCCCCTTTCCAAGATCCAGGGACTAAAGCTCCCAGGGCCAATGTATTAGCTATCCTAGTAATATACGGCAGCCACAGGGTGGGATTAGATTTAAACAAATCAGCAGGGATCAGATCCATACCGGGGGCTTTACCTCGGAGAGTCAGTGCCAATGCCAACTCGGCCTCAGCAACTGTAAAGGTAAGTTTTTCACTAGGTGGGGTCAGCCTGGGTACATTGCATAAGCGGTTTATACTCTCATCGTTGCCACCTTTAAACTGGGCCGAATAAAATAAAACCCAATCCTCAAGTGGCACATTATTTCCCGGAGTGGAAGAATCCATATTTTTGCCCCATTTAACCAAGTCCCAAAATCTTTTCTGATTGTTGGTGTTGGAGGCCTCCAGGAGGTCTGACCAGAATTCATCCTCCCACTCCCGTTTAGCTTTACTAAGGATTTTTTTATAGTAAAGTCTAGCAGCTCTCACTCCAACCATGTTCCGAGATTTTATGGCAGAAATGAGAGCTGTATGTGCCTCTCTACATTCCTTATTATACCATTTTTGGGGCAGACAATTACTTCTAACAGCAACATTTCCACATGGTTTAGATAACAGGGTCTTTACATTTTCGAAACAATTAATATGAACACCCATCACACTATTGGCTGCTTCAGCATCCACCCCCGTTATATCTATTTGCAACATTTCATTAAGTGCTTTCTCAACTACGACATTAATATTATTTAGTAAACACTCATCTTCCGTAACCCGTGACCACTTCAATCTCCTCCTGTCGTTGGTAAGATGAACATCCCCTGTATGAGTAAGAGATGGTTCCTCGTGTCTGTTTAGATCTGGTATCTTTAGTAACAAGGACAGTGGGTTGTGATCGCTTTCTGGGCGCTCCAATACTACCATGTCAATTAGCAGAGCCCAATGTTCCATGTCCAGTAAAATATAATCAATGCGGCTCTGCCTTTGGCCATTGTCGAAGGTACAATTTCCCTTCACATCCGAGGCAGAGCGGCCATTACATGCACAGAACCCATTTTGTAAACAAAAAGCCATCCAAGACACTGCAGCCTCTGTTACTTTAGCTTTCTTCTCCACTTGTAAATCTGAGACACCCCATACAGCATCATCTTCCATAATCCATGGGTCTCCCATATCTAACACTGGTTCTATAGTGCAGTTTAGATCACCAGCAAGAATGGTAGTAATACCACTGCCCATTTTCATTATCATATGATCAACAAGTTTCAACAGGGGTGGGCTTCGACCACCAGGCAGGCCTCTTGCATAGATGTTAACAATGTTCATAATTTGCTTGCTCCCTTTATTTAATCTGATAGCGAGGAGATCTTGACTCTCTACCGGGAGCTCCATTGGATAGAGGCCCAGGGATTGTTTTACCCAGATCAGCAAGCCTCCTGCAGCCCGCCCTTTGCCTCCTTTGATTGCGGGTTTGTAAAAATTTATATAACCCAACTTATGGACAGGCTCGGTTGCCCATGTTTCCTGCAACAGGATAATATCGTAGTTGTCCATGAAGTTTAACCAGTCCGTCGACGCAAAGCGCGCCTTAATACCCGCTATATTCCAACACAGAATTTTTAAACAATCTTGCGGGTTATCTGGCAACAGAGGGTGTAAGGGCTGAGCAGGTCCATAAGGCACCCCTGTGTTGGCATTAACCACTAGTTTCTTGGCACGCTCTACTGGAGCGTCAATAGCTTTTTTAGTTTTATTGCTTATCAAAGACCCCTGGGTAGCAAGGTATGGTCGAGGACTGGTTAATACTACTGTTCGGTCTCCTGCCCCATCTACTCGATTGATCAATTCAGTTGGGCACACCGTGTTAGAATCAGTGGGTTCTAGCATTGTCACACTACCAATCAGAGGCTCACTAGAAGAATCATTGAGTCAATCTACAGCTTCTAGTCCGGAGAGGGGGCCAAAGCGATTAAAAAGGAAGGGGCGCTGGTAGTCAAGGGGGGTTAATGCCGGGGGATGTCTTGCAGCAGGACCTTTACGAAACAGTGGAAAAGATTGGAAGGGTATTTGCCTGCGTGGATAAAAATAAGATAATGCTAACGTTTGTACATCCCCCTGCCTTGCGAACCTAGGTTCTCGTTTAATAACATCTACCACCCATGAGTCTTTAAGCGAAATAAGGATGCAGTCTCCTTCTAGGTCTTTTACCTCCGGCCCAACCCAATCTACTCTCCTCACATACATTATCTCCGTAGGGGTGGAAGGGGGTAACGGGCGATTTTTGTTCAGCCAGAAAGTGACTTTATTAAAAAGATCGCCATAAGATTCCCTTGCACCTGGTTTTAATGGGGCTACGCCGGTCAAAACAATGGTATGTAGGGCTGCTTCAGGTGGAAGATCAACACTGGGAATATTTGGTCTTTTACGCCCCCTCTCCCAATGATTGGAAGAAGCAGTACGTTGGGCTCTTGAGTTACTTGGAGAAGGGAGATTTAAGTTAGATTGTATAGGGGGACCCATAGTTTGACGCCCACCAGTGTTTTGTTTAACCACTGGTTTTGATTGGGGCTTTAATACCTGAGTTTGCGAACCAGCTCCTAAGGAGTTAATAGGGATGGTGTTGGTTGTTTTGCCCCCTTTAGATGTGATGTTATTCATTCCTATGGTTTTATTGGGGGCAATTTTACCCTTATCCATATTGTTGTTATTGCTGGGGACCCTACTGGGTGGTGCTGGTACAGCAATCGTACCCATGTTTTTTAAACCAGATAATGCTTGAAGCATCGTGTGGTTTGAATGGATTAAATCCACCATGCTATCAATTTTAGTGGTCATGAGCCTGGTCCGCTCAAGGATTGGTATAAATAATGTTTTAAACATGGCCTCCATTTTTGCCAGCAGAACCTCGTCACTATTGAGGCACATGGGACAAGTGGTTGAGGAACCCAAAGCCAAAAGGGTGGGGCATAACATGTTATTGTGTGTCGAGGGTTTTTGCGGATTTGGGTGAGGCTCGGGCCCCTGGCCCCATTCCCCTTGAACTTCATTTACTTCACCAACGTTTTGCTTTTTTTCCCCTGACATTCCAGTATCCCGTTTTCTTTTTTTAGTATTAGGGCCAGAGTTAGATATAGGGGGGTAAACATTTTCAGATGATGTTGACATGTTGGACTGGTTGAGTGGAGGAGTTCCAGTAAGCTGGCTAAAATAGTGCTCCTCGCTAATCAACGAGTCATTATCCTCCGCCCCCTCCCCCTGAGTATCTTTGGAAATATTTACACTATTCATTTTTTCCCTAGCCTGGCTATCCCCATTATTTTCTGAATGGACTATTGCGTCCGTAGAGATGGTATGGACACAATTAAAGGCAGCATGTGGTACAGAGAGTGGAGGGGAGATAGATGTAGCTAAGGCCCCCAATGATGATCGCTTCCCGTTTATTAAGTCTATTGACAATCTTTTCTCAACCATTGCGATTTCCTTTTCTAAAATACCAGTAGCCCGTGTTATAAAAGCATCCAAGGGACCAGAAACGACGCCATTGGGAGTATTAATTTGGACAGAACGTTCCTTCCCTGATCTTAGCGGCATTTTCCACAGTTATCTTAGCGTCCAGAAGGGGTTCGCCTACGGGGAACGGGCGAAAGAGGGGGGGCCCAGACCAGACCGCTCAGACCTCGAACGGCCTAAAACGGCCCGCTCTTTGCCCGGTCTTAGCCCGAGCTGCGTCCCGCGCTGCGGGAGGTTGGGTCCCAATTATACCGGCGTTCAGGGAAGTGGGCGGGCCGCCAGGGAGAGCGGACCGGAAGTAGATGCCGGTCTAGCAGGGACTCCTGGGTAATGGAGTCCCTGACGCTCGCAGCCCTGCAGCCCCCAGCCAGAGATGGAAACCGGCTTTCCCCTTTCAGTCCTGGGCTGATGCCCCACAGAAACTCCGGCGCTGCGGCACCCGCGGAGCGGGTGCGGCGAGGTCCGGTGGCGGCTGATGCAGTATCCCGGTAAGCGCGTCCTTGGAGTGCGCTGTCCGCTAGGTCAAGGAGTGTCCCACTGAACGTTTGGCAATTCGGAGTTTTAAGGGTCCTCAGGTGGGAGGTGGGCCGGCCGCCAGGGAGAGCGGACCGGAAGTAGATGCCGGTCTAGCAGGGACTCCTGGGTAATGGAGTCCCTGACGCTCGCAGCCCTGCAGCCCCCAGCCAGAGATGGAAACCGGCTTTCCCCTTTCAGTCCTGGGCTGATGCTCCACAGAAACTCCGGCGCTGCGGCACCCGCGGAGCGGGTGCGGCGAGGTCCGGTGGCGGCTGATGCAGTATCCCGGTAAGCGCGTCCTTGGAGTGCGCTGTCCGCTAGGTCAAGGAGTGTCCCACTGAACGTTTGGCAATTCGGAGTTTTAAGGGTCCTCAGGTGGGAGGTGGGCCGGCCGCCAGGGAGAGCGGACCGGAAGTAGATGCCGGTCTAGCAGGGACTCCTGGGTAATGGAGTCCCTGACGCTCGCAGCCCTGCAGCCCCCAGCCAGAGATGGAAACCGGCTTTCCCCTTTCAGTCCTGGGCTGATGCCCCACAGAAACTCCGGCGCTGCGGCACCCGCGGAGCGGGTGCGGCGAGGTCCGGTGGCGGCTGATGCAGTATCCCGGTAAGCGCGTCCTTGGAGTGCGCTGTCCGCTAGGTCAAGGAGTGTATGCACTTTATGAATTGCTTGGAATTAATTATGCATTAGCACGTTATTAACTGGTAAATACAGCTTATATGTCGTAAATGGTATGTTTGTGTACTTTATAAAATGATGCTGACAATAGCGTGTCAAGTATTGACACTTTAAATTGTGGATCATTGCTGCTAATTTAAAATTTTAATTTGACAAAGATACGGCCATCATGTATGCACTTTTAGGGAATATTTAATCAGTACTTTATCAATAACATTTCATTTGCAATTCATAGGGATGTATTTGAATTGTAACCTGAAATTTTATGTCAACTATCTCCCCATTCCACATTTCATTTAAAACTGAACATGTTTCCTCCCTCTCCTATCCTCCTGTCTCTCTTTTTTCTCTCTTTTTTCTCTCCTTCCTTTCCAGTTCTCCTCTATTCTTATTGTTTTGAATTTATCCTTGTACTTACATGGATAGGAGGGGTTCCTCCATTTGTGAACTGGAACTAATATTTGCACTGTATAGAAACAATTCTAGTGATAATGAATTGAGATGGCTTTAATCTGCATAAATTGCAAAAATGTATTCAAGCTATATGTCAAATAAAGTGTACTTTACATACATTTTATCCTAAATGTTAAGGATTAATTGTTTGAGAGAATAAATATAATGTGTGCTCCAGTTATGACCCAAATAGTAAAATAATTGATAGACTATGGTCACAAACACTGTTAAAAGGACTAGCTAAACACCACTACTCAATGGTCCTGTGGAAGTCAATCGCCGAAATACGTTGACAGTCCCCTTGTTGCACTGGTGATGAAATAAAACTCTTTTAAAAGACAGCTCCCAAAGTGTTGTGTATTATTCCCTAAAGATTTGGAGTGAGAATAGTTTGATCGTGAAAAAGCACACACACACACATATATATCGCCAGTAGGTAATATATATATGTACTACCTACTGGCAGTTGCCAGTAGGTAGTTACAGTTAGGACCGTGTTTCCATAGGAAAAGCGTTTTTGACATGCCTATATCTTTGGTGCAGTTTGACAAATCTTCACAAAACTTTCCCAAAAAGTTCCCTAGTGATTCTTGTTGTGCATGGAAAGTTTCGGGGTGATCTGTCTTGCGGGAGATAAGGAAAAGAGGTGTCAAAAAGTGTGTTTTCCCATGTTAATTCCCATAGGAACTTTGAAGCCTGTACCACTGAACAGAATTGCACTAAATTTGCAAGAAAGATAGATTTGTTTACACAGATTCTGCTTTTTGTTATTTGGTGTAAATTCATGTAGTTGTTGCGAAAGTTAACAAAATACAGTTAGTGATATCTGTGGCTGCGTAGACTTTGTGAATAATATCGAGCCCATGCAGGGAAATACAGAGCTCTGATTGGCTGCCAACCTTTAACCGGAAAGTGTTCGCTGCCATCTTGGGTCTCAGTTTGAGTCAAGTTCCCTAAAGAAACGTTAGGAAAAGAAATAAGGGTAGAGTAGGAATTCCCCATAACGTTGGCAGTGGGGTCCCACAGGGACCCCGACAGGCCAAAAAAGCATTACATTAACCCACGGTGGGACAGGTCCAAGGGACATACCAGTGAAATAAAAGGGTGGTGCACAGACCCTCCCTCCTAGGGCTTAAGAAAGCCCCAGGGACCGCCACCTCTATGACGCTTGGCAGGAGCTTTAACTGCTCCCACCAAGCCACAGCAAACACTTCGCTTTCAGCAAGCAAGAGCAGTAAACATGCTCTCACTTGCTGGAAGCGGAGCATTGGTCTGTTTCCCTGCCCGCTGTCAAGTGAGCAGGGAAACCGACAAATTATGTTGACACACAGAGAGCTGCATGTTTACCAATTCCCTGTGTGTGAAAGCAATGCTGCAAACAAACACAAGGAGATGACGGGCGGAGCACTGAAACACTGCAAGTCACACATCTGGGTAGAATACATCATTGTTCTTTAGCTCAATTTGCCACCCCAGTTCAGACACAGCTATATGCAAATCAGTCTTGACCCTGTGTCTCATGGGAGCAGTCCAGCCCGCACTGCCAAGTCATGTCTTCCGCCGCGACTGGAAATAAGCATCCTGGGACCAGTTTCGGGCTAACAGCCCTCATCATCCAGGCTAGCTTGAATTCAGTGGCAAAGTGAGCAAGGGACCCACATCTGGGCATACCCTGCCAACTTAGGGCAAACAAAGCAAACACAAGGAGATGATGGACGGAGCACTGAAACTTTTCAGACACTCACCCCCAGTCACAGCTCTGGGTTGAATCCATTATCGTTCTTTAGCTCAGTTCGCCTCCCCAGTTCAGACACAGCTATATGTAAATCAGTCTTGACTTTGTGCCTCATGGGAACAGTCCAGCCTGAACTGCCAAGCCGTGTCTTTCTTGGACTAGAAACAAGCATCCTGGGACTGATTTCGCATTAACAGCCCTCATCAGCCAGGCTAGCTTGAATCCAGTGGCAAGTGAGCAAGGGACCCACGTCTGGGCATACCCTGCCAACTAAGGGTGAACAAAGCAAACACAAGGAGATGATGGACCGAGCACTGAAACACCCCGAGTCACACATCTGGGTAGAATCCATCATTGTTTTTTAGCTCACTTCTCCACACCAGTTCAGACATAGCTATTTGCAAATCAGTCTGGACCCTGTGCCTCATGGGAACAGTCCAGCCTGAACTGGCAAGTCATGTCTTCCCCCGCGACTGGAAATAAGCATCCTGGGACCAGTTTCGGGCTAACAGCCCTCATCATCCAGGCTAGCTTGAATTCAGTGGCAAAGTGAGCAAGGGACCCACATCTGGGCATACCCTGCCAACTTAGAGCAAACAAAGCAAACACAAGGAGATGATGGACGGAGCACTGAAACTTTTCAGACACTCACCCCCAGTCACAACTGTGGGTTGAATCCATCATCGTTCTTTAGCTCAGTTCGCCTCCCCAGTTCAGACACAGCTATAGGCAAATCAGTCTTGACCTTGTGCCTCATGGCAACAGTCCAGCCCGAACTGCCAAGCCGTGTCTTTCTTGGACTAGAACCAAGCATCCTGGTACTGGTTTCACACTAACAGCCCTCATCAGCCAGGCTAGCTTGAATACAGTGGCAAAGTGAGCCAAGGGACCCACATCTGGGCATACCCTGCCAACTTAGGGCAAACAAAGCAAACACAAGGAGATGATGGACGGAGCACTGAAACTTTTTAGACACTCACCCCCAGTCACAAATCTTGATTGAATCCATCATCGTTCTTTAGCTCAATTCGCCTCCCCAGTTCAGACACAGCTATATGCAAATTATTTTTGACCCTGTGCCTCTTGGGAACAGTGCAGCCTGAACTGCCAAGTCATGTCTACCCTAGACCGTAAACAAGCATCCTGGACCAGTTTTGGGGAAACACCCCTCATCAGCCTGTCTAGCTTGAATCCAGTGCCAAAGTGAGCAAGGTACCCACGTCTGGGCATACCCTTCCAACTTAGGGAGAAGCAAAGCAAACACAAGGAGATGATGGAGTGAGTGCTGAAACTTTTCAGGCACTCACCCCAAGTCACAGATCTGGGATGAATCCATCATCGTTCTTTAGCTCATTTTGCCACCCCAGTTCAGACACAGCAATATGCAAAGCAGTCTTGACCCTGTGCCTCATGGGAACAGTCCAGCCCAAACTACCAAGCCATATCTTCACTGAACCGGAAACAAGCATCCTGGGACCAGTTTTGGCCAGGCTAGCTTGAATACAGTGGCAAAGTGAGAAGGGGACCCAAGTCTGGGCATACCTTGCCAACTTAGGGTGAACCAAGCAAACATAGGGAGATTACGGATGGAGTGCTGAAACTTTTCAGTCCCAGATAAGGGTTGAATCCATCTTCGTTCTTTAGCTCACTTCGCCACCCCAGTTCAGACACAGCTATATGCAAATCAGTCTTATGCAAATTAGCCATATTATGCCCCAGGAACCCTATTATCTGTGGCTGAGAAATTAATAAAGGGAGGGACCATGCAGTCCCCCTCGCTAAGCCTAATTAGGCCCGGGTACCGTAACCCCCAGGGCTGGAATGTAAATAAAAGGGGAGGAGGGCATGCAGCCTTTTTAGGTGCCAAGGACAACACCCCCAGAGCAGAGTACTTAATGTTAGGAGGGGGCTTGTGGCCCTCTGAGTCTTTCTAGGCCCTGGGGACCCCATTCCCTAGGGCTGTACCTTTTGTTTTAAAGCAAAAAATAATTTGCAGAACCCATTTTATTAAATATATATTTGGAGGGTCCCATTTAGGGCCTTGGGGACCCCATCCTCCAGGGAAGGATATATTTATGGGGAGGGTCCATGTGGTTCCCCCTACCCAAGCTATTTTGAGCCCCCGAACCCCATCCCATTGGGCCCGATCTATTGAATAAGGGGGGTGCAGTTCCACTCCCAAAGCCAATCTCAGCTCCCGGGATCCCATCTCCCTGGGCCTAATTTACAGATTAAGGAGAGGGGGGACATGGCCCCATTCCTGAGGCATTATAGGCTCCAGGGAGCTAATCCCGGAGCCCATTATGGTCCCATTGACACCATCCCAGAGTTCAGTTCTTATAATAGGTAGGTGCACTAGTACCCACCCAGGGCATCTACCATGCAGACGTTGGAGGAAGCATGGGCAGTCCTAGGGCCCCTATTGCCCCAGCTGGCTCTCTGCATGGTGCGGCTGCTGGCATTGATCCTGCCCGGAGAGAGAGCAGCTATTTACATAAGTGCAGCCAGGGAAATGGTTCTCAAATCTGAACCCAGCCTATGGGTTGAATTTTTAAAGCTCCTGCTCGCTGGGAGAAATCTCTGTGTATGCTCACATTTAGCAGGAGATTTTCAAATGCTCCCCCAGATAGAAGGGACCACTTTTTTCCCTGCCCGCATAGGTGCAGGCAGGAAAACCACTTTGTCCCTGAGGTGGACTTCTTGGGACACAACAAGCAAGCTGACGCCAGGGGATTTGGTCCTGGGGCCATTAAAAGCTCAGAAAGGGTGGACCCTAGGGCCTTTATATGGCTCAGGGAGAACGATCTCGTGCCTCGCACCACTTTATTAAAGAATGCGGGCCATAGGCCACCATTGTTTTTGCTGCAATCCTGGAGGAGTCCCATGGGATTGCGGCAAAAATTGCCAAATATCTTTTCAATTGTGGCCTCTGTGGTCCTCTATTTCTCCCCCATGAGACCTAGGGGGTTAGGGAATTTTTACCCTGCCCTGTTGTAATTTGTTTTGTAAATTTTAGGACTGGGCTTTAAGTCCCCGAGTTCTATAATGGATGGCAGCAACATGTTTTTCTTGGCCTATCAGAATGCGACATGTTTAAATTAGTGGTCCTGTGAGACTCTTGAGAGACTCTCACTGACTCAACCATTTAAATATACAAATATTTGCAAGCATACTTTTCACAAAAACTAATGAATGGATTTACACCAAATCACAAAAAGCTCAATCTGCAGACCAAGATCTATCTTCCTGCCTAATTTGGTGTATATCCGTTCAGCATTTTTTGTGGCAGCACGTCTTAAAGTAGTAAATGGAATATGTGTAGGGGGTTTGTGTTTTGAGACTCCCATTTCTTCTTGACCCCTGCTTGAATGATTGCCCTAATACTTTCCATGCACAAACTAGGCAAAAAAGAGCATTTGTTGGAAAGTTTAGTGGAGATTCATCAAGCGATGCCAAAGTTATTAGCAACACAGAAAACGTGTTCCCTAGAAAAACATAGATCGAATAATTACTACCCAGTGATGACCGCCACTGGGTGATTAGATAATAGAGTGGCTGTAGTCACTCTTCCTGTTAATAAACTTGTGCTTGTTCAATAAGACTCCATCAATCTTGGGAGACCCATAGCTTTTTCTACATTGTAAGATTATGAAAAGTTTAGCAGTGGTTGGTAAATCGGCTGCAAAGACAAAGGGGGGGGGGGGCCCAAACGCCTTTTTCTACTGATGCATTTTCCATAGAATTTTTACTCATGCATAGAGGCCAAATGGTCAGTCGGATTTCAATTAAATTTGTCAGGAATAAAGATTATGGTGTACAAATGATCCTCTTTGGTAATAGAGGTAAGTAGGATAAGGAAATTTAAAGTTATAATGCTTTTACACTTAGTGATATCTGTGGCTGCAGTACTTTCGCAAAGTATTGCAGTATGTCACGAAAGTACCATGATACATAGTGATGAGAAGGCATTATGTGATTGGCTAATGCCTGCCTTCACAAAAGTTAGATGCAGCCATGATGTTTTAAGGGCACTTTGCCTGTGTTCTGGGTTAGGCCCTTAGATATAGGTAAGTATGGCATTTAATATGTTTCCCCTACCTATTATCACTTTATAAAAGTGATAAAAGGTAGGGGAAATTATAATATTTTCAAATGTACGGAGTACCTCAGTAATACCTACATATTACAAATTACATTTGGTACTCTTGTTAAAATGTTCAATCAGTCTATACAATCAGGTATTATACCCATAATTTGGAAGGAAGCGTTCGTACGCCCAATACTGAAAAAGCCCTCAGCAAACCCTCAAGATCTTGGCAACTACCGCCCAATCTCCCTGCTCCCATTACTGGCCAAATTGCTCGAAAGTTTTATCAACAGGCAACTTAGCAGTTATCTGGAAACCAACCTAATCTTGGACCCTTCACAATCGGGCTTTCGCCCGGGTGTCAGTACGGAGATAGCCATATTAGCCATGACCAACTCCTTTAGGCTGACAACCGACGCAGGGGGCTCAGCTATCCTGATCCTACTTGACTTCTCCGCAGCTTTCGATACCATCTACAAATAAAGCTTGCGGAGAGGCTAGCCTCCTGTGGCATTCAAGGTGTTTCCCTGAAATGGCTACAGAACTTTATGTCTGACAGAACCCAAACAGTCATCCTGGGTCCATTTCAATCTGGAAAAATGCCTCTGGACTAGGATGTACCTCAGGGCTCTTGCCTGAGGCCAACCCTTTTCAACATATATATGGCCCCCCTGGCAAAAGTAGAGAGCATCTGGGCTTCGAAACCATTTCCTACACTGATGACACCCAGCTTTTGTTTACCATCGGTACTAATCCAGAGGCTGACAAAGTACGTTTCTACACGGGCATATTGGCAATATCCACCTGGATGACCGAAAATTGTCTCCAGCTGAACCCTGGAAAAACGGAAGTCATGCTGCTGGGAAAAGCTTTGGCTGTATGGTCTAACGAATGGTGGCCGTCACAGTTCGGTACAGCCCCTGTCCCCAAACAAAGTATCAAAAATCTTGGATTAATATTGGACCAATCACTAACTATGAAGGAGCACATAGCAGCCACGACGAACTCCTGCTATTATAGCCTACGACTACTTCGTAAAATCCTCCTGTACATGCCTACTAACCACCGTAGAACCTTGATTCAAGCAATGGTAATCAGGCGCTTAGACTATGGCAATGCCTTGCTGGCGAAAGTGGGTGAGACCCTGCTAAATAAACTACAGGTTATACAGAATACAGAAGCCAGAATGATCTTAAACATGCCAGCTGGCTCCCCCTCCGAACCCTTGTTAAAAGAACTGCACTGGCTGCCAGTAAGGAAGAGGTCCTTTTTTTAAATATGCTGCCTGACTTACAACGCTCTAAATGGTAGAGGTCCTTACTACGTGTGAAAAAAACTGGGAAACACGTACCAGGCAGAACGTTGAGATCAGGCTCACTAGGACTTCTACAGATCCCTTTTATACGCTTGAGCCGCTCTGGGGTTAAAGCCTTCTCGTATCTTGCCCCAAAGTACTGGAACAGACTGCCCAAGGCCCTGCGGGAAACTTTGAGCTACTGTACCTTCAGAAAACAACTAAAAGCATTTCTGTTTTAACTTAACCACTGACTGCACTCCCCGCCATCGGATTGCTTTCTAGGCAGCGCCGAGATGCCCCAGGGTGAATCGTGCGCTATAGAAGACCATTTAACATAACATAACATAACAATAAATACACTGTAGTACACCATGGGGTTGATTCCGATCCGGTAAAATGCGCTCCGAATCGTCGTACGGAGCGGTTTTCCCCCATACGAATCGTACCCGTAAACGTCCCGTACGTACGACGAAGTACGATCCGTACCAGGAGCCGAACTCCGTACGAGTCGTACAGGACTCCGTACGACTCAAATCTCCGTACGAGTCTCACTCGGAACCCGCTGTACACGACATCACTACTGTTCGCGGCTGGTTTTTACGACCCAGCATGTACGATTTGTGTCGGGTACGCACCGTACGACCCTTTTCCTACGGGAGCCGAAAACAGTCGTAAACGCAGAGTTCGCGCCGAAACAGGTACGGAACGCCCCCCCCGGGTATGGCACGTACCCCCCATGATCGCAGGGGTACGCGCCGTACCCCTGTGATCATGCGGGGTACGTGCCGTACACCGAGCGTACATGGGGTACGCACCGTACAGGTACGGAACGCCCCCCCCGGGTACGGCACGTACCCCGCATGATCACAGGGGTACGGCGCGTACCCCTGCGATCATGGGGGGTACGCGCCGTACGGTGTGTAGGTGATCGTGCATTTTTCCGTACGAATCGACGTGTACCGTACGAATCGCGCCCGGGTCGGACGATCGGGATCGGAATCGTCCGGTCGTACGGCGTCCGTACGAGTCGTACGGAAACGGCTCCGGATACGAATCGTACGGACGGGGATTTTACCGGATCGGAATCGACCCCCATATGTCACTAATATTGTTCACTTCAGGGTTTTTCTAACCTTTTCTAAATATTGTTTTCTGAAACTACAGCAGCATTTTCCAGGTACTAGTGCACTTCTTCGAAAAAAGTTGTTACAAAATATACAAAAAAATAGAAATAAATTTCACTTTTTTCCACTTTTATAAAGTGATAGTTGGTAGTGAACAACAATAAAACTTAGTACTTACCTATATCCAAGGCCCTAACTCAGAGCAAAGTCGAAGTGTGCTGAACACTACATGGCTGCCAAGATCATATACAGCCTTGTCATTGGCATGTACTGTGGTATACTGCAAATTTACAGCAGTATACCATGACAAATATATAATAAAGTATTTTAAGGCCTTTAACTTTTAAACTACGTAAACTATTTAAGGCTACTATGAAAAATTAACATTTATATCCCATAATCTATATTGGTACCACTGTAAATCTACATCTGTTAACTCACTTACACCTTATGTCAATTTAACCCCTCCCATGCTCGTGACGGAACCGTTCCGTCACGAGCCGCGGGTGGGCTGTGCTGGTGACGGAACAGTTCCGTCATGGGCCCACTCGCCGCGCCTGTGTGGCACGAATTCCGCGCCTGCGCTGACGTTCTAATGGGCGGGCAGGTCCGGGACGGAACCGTTCCGTCACAAGCACAGCTCACCTTAGGGCCGCGACAGAGTGGTTCCGTCACGAGCACGGGACCGCCGCGCGGCCCCGCCTCCCCCTTAGCGCTGCGGCGGAATAGCCGCCGCAGCGAAGGGGTTAAACTAGCACACTCCACTGTGCGCCACTCTACTCTATGCCACTCCACTCTATGCCATTCCACTATACACTATTCCACTCTACACCACTCCACTATACGTCCCTACACCATATGCCACGCCACGCTATGGTAATCCACTGTATGCCACTCCACTGTAAACCACTCCACTCTATGCAAATCTACTCTAAACCACTCCACTTTATCCCTTTACACTTTACGCCATGCCATTCTATGACATTCCAGTGTACGCCACTTCTCTACAGGGCCCTCCACTCTATGCCCTTCCACGTAATGCTATTCTACAGTACGAAACTCCACTCTATGCCACTAAACTCTACGTTATTCCATTCTACCTCTATGCAACTCCAGTCTATGCCTCTCCACTCTATGCGATTCCACTATGCCCAAATATATACCACTCTACTGTACCACACTCTACTGTACTCTAATAAACTGTACACCACTACATTCTACGTAGCTTCAATGTATGCCACTACAATATACACCACTCTAGTCTAAGCTACTCCACTCTACCGTATTACAATGTATTCCATTAAACTCTATCCAACTACACTGTATCCCACTCCACTCTACAACACTTCACTCTATGCTATTCCACTCTACGCCACTGCACTATACGCCACTCCAATCTTCACCCACCCAGTCTACACTACTCCATTGTGCACCACTCCGCTCTACACCACTCCACTCTGTGCTATTTTACTCTACACAACTCTGCTGTACACCATTCCACTCTACATTATTCCATTTGATGCCACTCCAGCCTATGCCACTCCACTGTAAGCCTCTCCACTGTAGGCTATTCCTCTATACTCAACTCCACTATATGCCACTTCACTATTCAACACTCCACACTATACCACTCCACTCTACACCACTCCACTCTTCACCACTCCACTTTATGCTATTCCACTCTACACCAGTCCATTCTATGTTACTCCAGTCTCTATCACTCCACTGTATGCACTACACTCTATGCTACTCCACTTTATGCTATCCCACTGTGTTTAACTCCACTGTATGCCACTCTACTCTATGATAATTCTCTCCTCCTCTATGTCACTCCGGTCTATGCCACTCCACTATATTCCATCCCACTGTACCCCACCCCACTATACACCACTTCATGGTACCACACACCACTGTGTGCTGTACACTGTCCACCATGACATTCTACGCCCCTCCAGTGTATGCCACTACAATATACACCACTTCACTCTGGTGTGTGTAATTATCAATAACGGCAAGTAGAAAGAATGAAGAGCTATATAAACATATTTGGGACCGAGTAGGGCATTGGAGTATTATAGAGTTGAAAGATGAAAGTGGACTATTTATTATTTTTAGGTCTCGCCTGGCATTAGTAGCCTGCATGCACTGCTCCCGCCATGCTAGGACTTCTTGTAATCAATATGTTTTCAGAAGCTCGCTTTCTGCTCCGCCTGTGTTTTCCATTGGTGTGCGTCATTTTGCATCACCAATTATGCAAAACCGGGTGTTATGATTGTCCAGGAGGCTTTTTAGTCCCTCCTGGTTACCACCCTGTCCACTTTTGGCCCCACCCACCGGGATTGGATCTTATACTTGCGGCGGGAGACAGTGTCTCTTAATTAGCCGCTAAGCACTTTTTTTTGCTCCACCTGCACATGTCTCCCGGGAATCAGCTGTGATTACGTGGCACGGACGGTGTACGGTTACACTTCGAGATGTTTCAGTAGGGTGGAGCAGAGACCGAGCTGCCAACAGCTGGGAGCTCACTTCAGTGAAGTGAAAGTGACTTCAGGCAAGCTGGGTGCACTCGTGAGCTCACACTTTGATCCGTGACACATCCCGGGCAAGGGCAGGGGCAGCCCTTCTGTGCAATGAGCCTTATCTCCTGAGGAGGGAGCGAGGGCGGTGAGGGGCAAGGGTGCAGCCCATGATGTCAGCTGGGGGAGGGCTGAGCAGAGAGGCTGCGGCTGCACCTAGGTTGCTGCTGAACCAGTCCGAGGAGGCATGAAGTGCTGGAAGTGCACGGGGCACGCGCTGCTTTTATTTTACTTCACTTTCCAGACTTATTTGGATGGGTTTAAAGGAATGGAAGAGGATGCCCTCTGGACCCATATATATATGTAAGCATGAGATGACAGCATTGTGGGAGGTAGGTGGGACATCACACTGATAATGGCTGTGACAGGCAGGTATGGAGAAAGCACAGTTTTAAAGCGCTGCAGTAGAAGTGCAGAGCACTCGAAGGCCAATGGGGACTTCACCCATTCCCATTGTGCGGTGCCTGAAGCCACTTACTAACATGGTGCCATAAAGCTTATCTTCTAGGCATGTTTTCAAGTGGTGTAATTAGCCTACAATGCACTAATCTGGCTGATTTACCTAGGGGCTCTAAATCATTTAGCGCCCACCCGTTCTGTAACATGTGAAGGACACAGCAGTTGTGTGAAGACTTTCCACATGCCCGAATGAATGTTTTATTTCCCCTGTCTGTTTAACACCCTCAGTAAAATACCTCGGTGAAGTGTGCATTACAACATATTTACATTCAGGGTAAGATTGCTGCTGAGGCCATAGGTACTTGTAGGCAGTGTGACTTGCTCAGTAGGCCACCCGGAATAAGTAGGACTGCGTACTTGAAGGGGTCCTTACACAAATTAGCTTTGCACAAAATGTGTCAAATCATTTTTCGCTATTTTGCTACTTGTGCATTATGGAATGGGGCAAACAGATTTTGCTCCACTGGTGAACGTGGCTTTTTTGTCTACTTCTTAAAATTGCAACATCAGAGATAGTGTGAAACCAGTTTGCTCCTTATACTTTATTCGTGTGAATTTTCAGTGTTTCACAAGCCAGTGAACTGGCACCTTTTTTTTATACCAGTCCAAAGTTTCTGGGATATGACTCCGGTTGATTGTGCTGCAAACCACGTAGCTGCCTGTGTAAGACTGAGTTAGAGAGCCCCGACTTGAGACCACCCCGACTTGAGACCATCGCTTCTCCAGCCTCCTGCCCATGCATCACCCCAGTGTTAAGCCAGAAGGCACCTCTCCCAGAATGCTAAGCTCGAGGTTAGTGATTGCCAGTTACATTTGTTAAATCACAGGCTGTTCACTATCATGTGGTGCAAAATCGTTTTAGCTGCACACTTGACGAATCTGTCAGAGGGGAGTAATGTTTACGCTTTGCAGTGAGTAGTGGGTCGTAAGGTCCCTCCACAGTAACAATCTTACACCTGGCCCCAGATAAGGCTGGTGTGAGTTTCAGCCTGCAAAAACCAGAGGCGCCTGTCCTTGGCAAACAATGTTGTCTTTCCAGCAGCTCACTTCCTGGCCGACTAGCCCCCTGAGAGCATGCCAAAATGTACTGCGAGAGAGCATGGATTAATTATCTACAGAAGACAGACTCAAACAAATTGCCTTGATGCAGACTGGCCTGAGAAGTTATTCATCGATATGATCACTCTCCCAGCCAACATGAAACAAGCATTAAAAATGCAATAGGTCTCGCTTTTCATTAAGTTAAAGCCATTTGCTTTGCTATACAGTACCATTAGCAAAGCATATGGCTTTAACTGAATTAAAGGCGAGACCTATTGCATTTCAATGCTTGTTTCTGTTGTGATTCAGGAGCCTTTAAAATATTGCGCTGGATTGTTGATATTCCAAAGTTTCCTGTTCTCACTAGTTAAGCTCAAGGGCAATTAGCAGTTTGCTGTCTTTACTTAAGAGCTGGGTTGCAGTGCATTATTTCGCAAAGAAAGGGGTATTTCCCCTTTTAAACAGAAACACACGTACATTTTGGCATGGATTTCAGATCAACGCAGGCACAAAACTATAGATTTTTCTTTCCTGCCACATTAGCCTTAACTGGACTAAGGGTATGCTGTAACAAGAAAAAATGGCTCAAAAGTAGTTCTGAATCCAACATCCTAAAAATTGGAAAATTCAAATAAACATATTTGGTTATCTAATTTGCTTTCCTTTTGAGAGATAATTTTAGTACTTCCCAAATAGGGTGTTGCAAATGGCACATTTAGTATTTGACCGAATATGCAATATCTGGTCAGATAGTTGGCCTAATTCGCTAGAAATTAAACTGATTTGCTGGCACCCTATGTCACAGCTAAACAATATGAGATTTTTTGTCAAAGCATATATATATTTATTTTATTTATTTTTGGGTTTGTATGGCGCCGGAATCGACTCCCGGAGGAGTATCTCTGCGCTTAGTCGGGTACTAGAGAGGGATAAATACAGATATCCTAGCAAGAGCTAAACAAGAAAGTCTGCTCAGCAAAGAGTCGTTGGCTGAGATCAGAAGCCAATTGCAGTAGTCCAAGCGACTGATAACTATTGCCTGGATTAATGTTTTGCGCGTAAAATCTGGGAGTAGCGGAAAGACTTTCCGAAGCATTCCAATTATGTGGAAACAGGAGCCAGCCGTCTGTGCTACTTGTTGTTTTAGAGTGAGGGCTTGGTCTAATTGAATGCCTAGATTTTTTTACCACAGATCTGGGGATAGGGTTTGGGCCTAAGTCTTGAGGCCACCAATCCGGGGTCCACAGCAAGGGGGCATCACCGAACAGCATAACTTCAGTTTTACCCACATTGCATTGCAGGAAGTTATTTGTCATCCACTGAGACACAGCTCGCATTCCATCGGAAAAGGCTTGTTGGACCGTTGATGTTAATTTACTGAATGGAAAAAGGAGCTGCGTGTCGTCAGCGTATGAAACTGGGATGAACCCGAAATTCCTTAGGAGACTGGCCAAGGGGTCAACATAGATGTTGAATATCTCATGTCAAGTATGATTTCTGTTGAAATTTAATTTCAGCCTCTCTTGCTGCAGACACAGTTCATATGGTAACTAGACAAAATATCGAAATAAATATATAGAATGGACAAAATATCGAATTCAAAATATAGAATGGACATAATATCAAATGGACATAATATAGTGGTTAATAATATCGAAGTGCAGGTAAGTAATATCGACGGTCAAAATATCAAAGTACATAATATAGGCATTAAACTGTGTAGAATTTTTCCTAATACCTTTTTTTAAGTGTTTTGTATGTTAGTATATGTGTTAAAAGTGTATATTATTTTTGTAATGCAGGTTTCATTTTTTTTAAAGTAATGGATTTTATGTTATTTAAATTTTCCATAATTTAATTCAGTAGTGGGTTGTGGGTTTATAGGGGAATAGGGTGGGAAGTAATTTAATGATAGAAAATTAAATATTAATGTTTAGGAATTTTTAATTATTATTAATTTAATTTTGCTTTTTAGTTCTGTATCGGTTTGTTGGTTTATAGGGGAAGAGGGTGGGAGGTAATTTAATTGTAATTAAGTAAATATTTATTTGTATTTATTTGTATTGATAATTAATTTATTGTTAATTATGAATCGATGATTCATTTGCATGAATAGGTAAATACTTATTATTATAATTATGTTAATTTATTAATTTACTATTTGGAGTGGGTTGTGGGTTTATAAGGGAATAGGGTGGAAAGTAATTTATTTGTAATTATTTAAATTATTTTGTGTATTGATAATTAATTTCTTGTTAATTAATTATTAACTTGTATGTTTTGCATTAATTATTACATTTTTGATATTGAAAATGTATTGGTTGTTAATTCATTATTAATAGGTAATTCATTAAAAAAATAGTTATTGGTATTTATAGTTAATTAATTATTACATATGCTGCAATTGGCAATTAATTTTAATACATGTTGTATTTATATTGATAATTAATGTATTCTCATTTAAATATTAAATCATTCCTTTCCCTACTGTTGCCCTCACTGGAGTGGGAATAGTAATTTTTACCCTCCCGCTATCCAACGCTTTCCCTACTGTTGCACTCTGTGGAGTGAGAATAGTAATTTTTATCCCTACACTAGCCAACGCTTTCCCTACTGTTGCACTCTCTGGAGCTGGAATAGTAATTTTGACCCATACTCTATCCAATGCTTTCCCTACTGTTGCACTCTCTGGAGGGGGAAGAGTAATTTTTACCCCTACACTATCCAACGCTTTTCCTACTGTTGCACTCACTAGAGTGGGAGTAGTAATTTTTACCCTCCCGCTATCCAACGCTTTCTCTACTGTTGCACTCACTGGAGTGAGAATAGAAATGTTTACCCCTACGCTATCCAACGCTTTCCCTACTGTTGCACTCACTGGAGTGGGAATAGTAATTTTTACCCTCCCGCCTTCCAACGCTTTCCCTACTGTTGCACTCACTGGAGTGGGAATAGTAAATGTTACCCTCCCGCTATCCAATGCTGATATAAATTTATTTTGAGAGATTACATATATTATTTATTCATTTTAATATTTTAAAATTAATTTTAGGTACGTTTTATTTAATTACATTGATTATTTAATTAAGTTAATATTACTTTTAACATGTTAAAAACATTCAATATTTCTTACAAACTATATTTTAAAGAACAATATTTTGACTTTGACATTTTTGTACTTACCTGTTTGTAGAGAATCGGGAGTCGATATTTTCACCTTCGATATTTTGGTGTCGATATTCTGTTGATTTTATATTTTTGTTGTTGATATTTAGTCAGTGATCCAGTTCATATACAATATTATGTATCTGTGTACATGTGGTTCATAGTGAATGAGTGAGCGAGCAAGCCGTTTTTGCATTCACCAAATGGGATAGTAGGCCTATAATAAACATGATTCAACCAGAAAATAACACAAGAAACTGCTAGCTTACGAGATGATTCTCGAGGCTTAATCTAGTCAATCTAAAGAGGAAGTTTATTCTACAAATGAGGGGTTAGCAATGAGAAAAGTCTACCACTGTACCTACAGCACTTAAAACAAAGGATAACAAATAGAAGCTGAGCATATCATTGGAATTTATTAGGGGTGGGAATAACTGGGGTAGTTTATGTATAGTATTCACATGAGTTTACCTAAAAGCAGAATTACATGAGAAGAGTTATTATACATTTAGTGCTATCTTGCATTTTGTGCCTTGAAATAGTGCTAAATGCAACAGAAAATGAATAGCAGCTCAAGCAACCACTTACACGAAGTAAATGTGTAATTTGGGTAGGAACTTCCCTCAAGTTACTGGAAGAAAGGATAGTTTCCCTCCTTGAATAAGACTCCTGAACACACAGAGCTTCCTTGATGTTTGTTTAATAAAAGGAAGTCTTCTAAGAATCATCCCATCCACCGCCTTCAAACTACTCCACCTGTCTCTCATTTCAAAAGATCACATTCCAACTAGAGCATTAAATACTGGTGACTATGTCAGGTTCCATGACCTAATACAATTCCACTTAAGTAGATACCACACATCCCCCTCCTATAACAAAGCATAAAACAGAAACAATACAAAGAAACTCCCCCAAAAAATACCGCCCCCATTGCTACTACATCACAATAAAATAGTTTTAACTTTGTTATTGTAGAAAATCTACAAACAATTACACTCTCCTATACATCTATAAATTGTTAGGTGTCTTCAGCACTCTTTAACTTATCAGTTCACTCTTCTCACCACCATACCCTCTATGCTCGTTTCCTGATCCTCTTTCACACGTTTCACTACAACAACTCAGTTCAAATTCCATATCATCGAGTCTTCCATTTTTACAGAATTTCTAAACTATTTCAACTTTTCAAACTTGCATAGGCACAGCTCTGACTGCAGCACAAGATGGGCACTCGCTTACACCACAGCTGCTCACCTCCAAAACTCCAGTTATAAAGTATCACTGTCACAAGCCGCTCACCTCAGTGTTAGGTTGGCTCCCACAGCAAACAGTGTCTTAAAACGTCCTTCCTCCATAGATTTAGTCCTTCTTTTATCCCGTCGCCATTGTTGAAAGCATAGCTTCCCTCCTGGCATAAGACTCCTGAACAGACATACACTTTCTTGTTGTTTGTTCTTTTAGAGGAAGTTTTCCAAGAACCATCCTAGTCACCACCTTCAGACTGCTCCACCTGTCTCTCAATTCAAACGATCACATTCCAACTAAAACATTGAATGCTGGTGAAAACATCAGATTCCATGACCTAATATAATTCTACTTAAGTAGATACCACATTTCTCCTGGCATTTAACACCAGTTTCTTAGCTCAAATGCACCCGTACATCCAAAATGGAGGCAAAAATCCATTTTGAGCTAGGAAATAAGCGCTGAATGAAATAGAACTCAAACAGCAGCACAAGCAACCACTAGTGCTCGCAAACAGGTAGATTCATGAAAGAAAAATCGGCTCGCAAAGGGCCAGATTCTGCGCATCTGGCCCTTTGCGAGCGCAATTTTTACATTTGGGATTCATCATCCCAAATGCAAAAATCGCTAATTGCGAAATCGCATATTTGCGAGGAATTGCATTTAAGGAATCTCTATTTGAGATTCCTTAAATGCAATTCATGAAACATTTAAAAATTGCGAATTCGCAAGTGTGGGGCGCTATTTACCGCGAAGTCAAACCTTGTGGTAAATAGCGGAAACGGTTCCATGTTTAAATATCGTTAACAAAAATATAGATGTAAAAATATCGACTTCAAAAATATCGAATCCCTATACTTAAACAGGTAAGTACAACAATATTGACTCAAAAATATAGATGTAAAAAATATAGATGTAAAAAATATCGACTTTAAAAAATAATATAACTTTAATTAATTAATTAAATAATATTAATATTATTAACAAAATAAATTAAATTACATTTATATTTTAACTAATTTTAACAAATAAACTTAATTTAATGAATATAAACACAATAAATGTGTACATATACATATATTTTCTTAATTACATTTTATTATTATCTTTATTTAATTTATAAACTTTAATAATTATATCAAAATAAAATAAACACATATATAAAACATTTTAAATAAAAAATAATATTCTATATTTAATTAACACATTAAAGTATTACAAAAATAATAATACATGCATTCATTTAATAACAAAATACAAACATTAGTAGTGAAAACATTTGATAGCGAAGGGGTAAAAAGTTTCTATTCCCACTCCAGTAAGTGCAACAGTAGGGAAAGCGTTGGATAGCGTAGGAGTAAAAATTACTATTCCCACTCCCGATAGTGCAACAGTAGGGAAAAAGTTGGATAGCGTAGGGGTAAAAATTACTATTCCCACTCCAAAGAGTGCAACAGTAGGGAAAGCGTTTGATAGCGTAGGGGTAAAAATTACTATTCCCACTCCAAAGGGTGCAACAGTATGGAAAGCACTGGATAGCGTAGGGGTAAAAATTACTATTCCCACTCCAGACAGTGCAACAGTAGGGAAAGCGCTGGATAGTGTAGGGGTAAAAATTACTATTCCCACTCCAAAGGGTGCAACAGTAGAGAAAGCGTTGGATAGCGTAGGGGTAAAAATTACTATTCCCACTCCGGTGAGTGCAACATTAGGGAAAGCGTTGGATAGCGTAGGAGTAAAAATTACTATTCCCACTCCAGGGAGTGCAACAGTAGGGAAAGAGTTGGATAGCGTAGATGTAAAAATTACTATTCCCACTCCAGACAGTGCAACAGTAGGGAAAGCGTTGGATAGCGTAGGGGTAAAAAGTACTATTCCCACTACAGAGGGTGCAACAGTAGGGAAAGCGTTGGATAGCGTAGGGGTAAAAATTACTATTCCCACTCCAAAGGGTGCAACAGTATGGAAAGCACTGGATAGCGTAGGGGTAAAAATTACTATTCCCACTCCAGACAGTGCAACAGTAGGGAAAGCGCTCGATAGCGTAGGGGTAAAAATTACTATTCCCACTCCAGTAAGTGCAACAGTAGGGAAAGCGTTCAATAGCGTAGGAGTAAAAATTACTATTCCCACTCCCGAGAGTGCAACAGTAGGGAAAACGTTGGATAGCGAAGGGGTAAAAATTACTATTCCCACTCCAAAGAGTTCAACAGTAGGGAAAGCGTTGGATAGCGTAGGGGTACAAATTACTATTCACACTCCAGAGGGTGCAACAGTAGGGAAAGCGTTGGATAGCGTAGGAGTAAAAATTACTATTCCCACTCCAGACAGTGCAACAGTAGGGAAAGCGCTGGATAGCGTAGGGGTAAAAATTACTATTCCCACTCCAGAGAGTGCAACAGTAGGGAAAACGTTGGATAGCGTAGGGGTAAAAATTACTATTCCCACTCTAAAGAGTGAAACAGAAGGGAAAGCGTTGGATAGCGTAGGGGTAAAAATTACTATTCCCACGACAGAGGGTGCAACAGTAGGGAAAGAGTTGGGTAGCGTAGGGGTAAAAATTACTATTCCCACTCCAAAGGGTGCAACAGTATGGAAAGCACCGGATAGCGTAGGGGTAAAAATTACTATTCCCGCTCCAGACAGTGCAACAGTAGGGAAAGCGCTCAATAGCATAGGGGTAAAAATTACTATTCCCACTCCAGTAAGTGCAACAGTAGGGAAAGCGTTGGATAGCGCAGGGGTAAAAATTACTATTCACACTCCAGAGGGTGCAACAGTAGGGAAAGTGTTGGATAGCGTAGGAGTAAAAATTTCTATTCCCACTCCAGAGAGTGCAACAGTAGGGAAAGCGTTGGATAGCGTAGAGGTAAAAATTACTATTCCCACTCCAGACAGTGCAACAGTAGGGAAAGCGCTGGATAGCGTAGGGGTAAAAATTACTATTCCCACTCCAGAGAGTGCAACAGTAGGGAAAACGTTGGATAGCGTAGGGGTAAAAATTACTATTCCCACTCCAGAGAGTGCAACAGTAGGGAAAGCGTTGGATAGCGTAGGGATGAAAATTACTTTTCCCACTCCAGAGAGTGCAACAGTAGGGAAAGCTTTGGATAGCGTAGGGGTAAAAAGGACTATTCCCACTCCAGTGAATACAATAGTAAGGAAAGCGCGGGAACATAAAACAATAAAAAAACTATCAATTCTTTTTTAAATTTAATTTCCAATATAAACATAATTAATATATACATTTTAATATATTATTATTAACAAAGATAATACAAATTATTTAATTACACATTATTTAAAACTATAATATCCACCACACACCTAAAATTAATTACACAATTACATTTAATATTTACTAATTAATTAATGAAAAATAATGTTTTTTCTAATTAATTAATTATTTAATTAATTACCAGCTTTCACACCATAGACACTTAAAAACACCACAACACACACCTAAAATTAATTACACATTTACAATTAATAATTACTAATTAATTAATGGTAATTAATTAAAAAATATTTATTAATTAATCAATACTCAATCAATTAATTACCACCCTTCACACCATTTACACGTATGAACTCCCCAACACACACCTAAAATTAATTAAACAATTAACATAATTAATTATTAATTGACTAATTGAAATTAATTAACAACTAATTATTAAACTATTATTAATTAATTAACACATTAATGAATCAATTAATTGTATATAATTAAATTACTTCCCACCCTATTCCCCTATAAACCCACAACCCGCTACGGAAGTAATAACACAAAATTAATCATAAAAAACATTAATAACTAATACAATTCCAAAACATATAATAAAATAAGAAACAATTCTCATTTAAAACACTAAAATACATAACATTATTCATAAATCGATATTTTTGTAAACTATATTTTTGTAAACGATATTTATTACAACTATATTATTGTTATCGATATTACTTTCCTGTCAGTCGATATTCTCGTCAAACTATATTTTTGTTCTCGATATTTATTCAACTCGATATTTCTGCGGAGATATTAATGTCAGACGATATTTCTACGTCGATATTAATACTCTGCACCAGCGGAAACTTAGAAAAATGCACTTAAGTGCATTTTTCTAAGTTGTATGTTACACACACACGTCCCAAGGACGTGTGTGTGCGTAACACCAGCATCCAATGTCATTTCAGGGGTGCAACAGGGTGTCCATTGGACACCCCTGCACCCTTGAAATCGCAAAATCAAAATGCGATTTGCTAATAGCGATTCGCACATTGATATGTCTTCCCTTTCATTCCTATGGGCCTTTAGGCCCATAGGAATGAATGGGGAGTTATTCCTTATTTGCGATTAGCAATTAGCTAATCGCAAATAAGGAAGCTGTAGGAATCACAATAAATATTGCGATTCCTACATGAATCCCGTTTTGCGAGTCTGTAATAGCGATTCCTTATTATTCGCTATTACAGACTCGCAATACATGCCGATGATGAATCTGGCTGTAAATGAGCTCTCACAATCGTGCTGTAGCATTTTTATTCACCCAAAACTACTCTTAATTATGCTAGCTGGCACAAACTGGCTATTGGTAATTTCCCATCAAAGAGTAACTCAGAATTTGTGCAATTACTTTGATTGCTCAGCCATAATTACAATTACTCCCAGGCCTAGAATTTATCTTGAGTGCACTTGGAGATAAGTCAATGCTATGCACTGGTGTTAAAGCAGGGAGCCTTGTTTTTTTCCATTGATGGATAAGGAGCCAATAAGCCTCAGAGGAAATTTCACATTTCTGCAGGATACACATCAATCTCAGAGCCTTATTTTGGGAGTGCAGGACTTTTTGAATAGAACCTGCAGGAAGAGCACATTAGCACACATTGGCATGATTATTACTTGTCACATTTCTGTCTCACATAACTTATGCCCTCAGATATTGAGTTTTTTTAAAGTAAGGTTCCACAACCTTTTTCAGGGCTCGGAGATGTGAAAGGGTATACTTTTGAGTACGTTTACACTCTGATTTTGGGAATAGTCAAAACCAGTAAAGTGACTCAAAAGTTTAAGAGTAAATTTACATGTGTAAATCACTCTGAAGTTTAACTTACCTCTGAGGCGGAAAGCCGGAGGAGAAAACTGCTTTATTTTAAAATTGTTGATCTTCTGTGTGTACTGTATTTTAAAAACCTGCATTCTCACCTGTGCTCCCTACTGGACTTAGCGCCTAGCAGGCTCCTGACTAAATAGCGGATTTAGCGCTGTTTGGGGATATTGTTGATCCTGGGACGCCATCGCTGTTCACGCGAGGCCACGCCCACTTGACAGGCCACGCCCACATCCTCCCGCCTATAACTACCGCGCTGATCACTAGCGCGCTTAGTTGAACCCTTACCTCTGAGGCGGAAAGCCGGAGGAGAAAACTGCTTTATTTTAAAATTGTTGATCTTCTGTGTGTACTGTATTTTAAAAACCTGCATTCTCACCTGTGCTCCCTACTGGACTTAGCGCCTAGCAGGCTCCTGACTAAATAGCGGATTTAGCACTGTTTGGGGATATTGTTGATCCTGGGACGCCATCGCTGTTCACGCGAGGCCACGCCCACTTGACAGGCCACGCCCACACCCTCTAACTTCAAATGTGCCTTCCACGCAAGCGCAGCGGACGAGCGCAGCGGGAGCGCCGTTTGCGCGCCGAAGGCGCGCCTAAGGCACGCCCGTCTGGGCCCGTCCGGGCCCGGACGGACCCAGGCCCGGGGATTCTGCCAGATCTACCCCCCAGCCGACTGAGGTACTCAGCAGACACGCTGCGGGACCTCCGACCGGTAATAAACCCAAGCTGTCCCTACATTCACGACGTAGGTAAACCCTTCATAAGCTGCACGTATTGCGACACAGCCACCCTTACCCTAGCTAATTCCTGCCTACATTTCGGTTTACTCAACTGTCGCTCTCTCCCCAAGCACTCACTGGAAATCAACGGGCTGATCCAGGACCAAGGCCTAGACGCATTGTTCTTGACAGAAACTTGGCTTTCTGACAATACCGACGCTTACATAGTCACCGCCCTCCCCCCAGGCTATCTCATCCAAACACGCCACAGACCCAGGGGAAGAGGAGGCGGGCTGGCTATAATCTACCGCGATCATCTCAGCTGCAGAATCACTGACGCCAAGATTGAAGACGCAGAAAGCTGCCACTTCTCCCTCTTAACCTCCCCGACGCATTCCATCTCGGGCCTGCTCATCTATCGTCCCCCTGGCACCCCGGGGACATTCTTTAATTCAATGACTGAAACGACCGCCCAACTGGCCGCCTCCGTCTCCAACTTTCTTGTCGTGGGTGACCTTAACCTTCACTTTACAGATCCCTCTGACCGGGCCGCTTCTGACCTTCTAGCGGATCTTCTGTCACTTAACATTCGACTGGTGAATAAGGAGCCCACACACGACAAGGGACATCTCCTAGACCCCGTTTTCACGAACGACACCAACATCACTACCAGTCCCCCTCTATCATTGCCATGGACCGATCATCTTTTAGTCCCCATTTCATGGAATACCCCCACTTGTATCACCCAGTCTGCGAAAATCAAAGTCACTGACAGACGCTGGCATAAACTCATACCATCAGAATGGTCTGCCATTCTTGCCAACTCTATCCCATCATTTTCTTCTGATGTCACCACTGCCGATAAACAGTTCAGATCATGGATCACATCCTCTCTGGATACACTCCTCCCCAAAATCACCACCCTCAAACATTCCAAACGTATACCACCGGCCCCGTGGTATACCTCAGAGCTCAAGTCGCTTCGGCAGAATTGTAAAAGAGCTGAACGCTCTTGGCGAATGGAGAAATCTAAGACCAATAAGGATGTCTACCTTACCTCCTTAGCAGTATACAAATCCTCCATCAATACAACAAAAAGCTTATTCTTTCAGGAAAGAATTAAAAAAGCCGCCTGCTCTAGCAAAGAAACCTATACCATCCTGAAGGACCTTCTTACTGTCCCCGTTTCTACCCCCAGAAATCCCCCAGACCCCAAAGCGGATCAGGAAAAATGCCAGCAGCTAGCCAATTTTTTCCAAGAAAAAATTCAAAACATCCTGAGCTCTATCCCCCCTTCTAACTTGAGCGATATAGATGATCCCCTCGACACTCTGACTTCCCCTACACTTACTTCTTGGGGGCAAACATCTAGTGAAGAAGTCGAGAATACTCTAAAAACTATTAAAAGTGGATCCCCCAGGGACCCCGCTCCATTGCGGTTCCTCAAGGAAGTAGCTACCACTATCATTCCCCCACTCACTCATCTGATTAATGCGTCGTTCCGACAGGGATCCGTCCCCCCAAGCTGGAAAGCAGCAACTGTAAAAGCGCTCCTAAAAAAGCCCTCCCTGGACCCAGTGGATTTGGCCAATTACAGACCAATATCCCTCCTCCCAGGAACCAGCAAGATCGCCGAGAAACTGGTGAACAAGAAACTTTCCCAGTTCCTGGAACTAAATAACCTGCTAAAAAATTCGCAGACTGGTTTTCGTCCTGGACAGGGCACCGACATCGCCCTCCTGGCGGCGGTGGAGGAGGCTAGGGCACTATTGGACGAAGGGGGATCAGTGGCAGTGATCCTCCTTGACCTAAGTGCCGCCTTCGACACCGTCAACCACCAGCTCCTGATCAAACGGCTTAAAAAGGTAGGAGTAGAAGGTACTGCTCTCTCCTGGCTTTCTTCCTTTCTGGCCCAACGATCCTTTCAGATATGGGAAAATAACTCTTGCTCCTCCGAAACACTCCTCCAGTGTGGGGTTCCCCAGGGCTCCTCCCTGAGCCCCACACTGTTTAATATCTATATGGCTCCACTGGAGGAGGTCGTCACCCCGTTCGGAGTGAGCATCATCAGTTATGCGGACGACACACAACTTGTCGTCTCCCTCTCCCACCCTAGTAAACAACCGGCGGATCTATTCAACTGCTTAACGCATGTACAAGGGTGGATGAACAATTCAGATCTAAAACTGAATGGTTCCAAGACGGAAATCCTCCTTCTGGGTCAGAAAGGACTCATCTTCCCCATGGACGCCTGGCCACCCTGTCTAGGTCCCCCGCCTGACCCTAAACAGGAAGTAAAAAGCCTGGGAGTATGGATCGAAACTGATCTTTCATTCACCACGCAGGCAAAAAAAGTAGCCGGTACCTGCTTCGGACTACTGAAATCTATGAGAAAGATCTTGCCCCTACTTCCACCCACATCCCAGAGACTTCTTGTTCAAGGCCTCATACTCTCCAGGCTTGACTACAGTAATGCAGTCTACCTGGGCGCACCTGAGGCAACCTTAAGTAAACTGCAGAAAATCCAGAATGCGGCAGCCCGGATCCTCACCAACACCCCCGCCAGAGCTTCAGCCAAACCTGCTCTGAAGCGCCTTCACTGGCTTCCAGTGAGGGAACGCGTGATTTTCAAAGCCCTCTGCCTAGCGCATAAACTACTGCAAAATCAAGGCCCTCCTATTCTGAGGAAATTCATAAAACCCTACAAAGCCCTCAGAACTCTGCGATCTGACATGGAATCCCTTATCACTCTGCCCAGATTCAAGAAAGCCCGCTCGGGTGGAAGGCGCTTCTCGGTCCATACCGCACGCCTCTGGAATGCCCTTCCCCGAGACCTGAGAAAAGAACCCAACTACCTACGATTTAGGAAACGGCTCAAAACCCATCTGTTTCCGTAACTCTTAACCCCTCCCTGCTGAATTCTTTCCTCCCCCCCCCCCCTCCGACGTCGAACCCACAGAAGTAAGGATCTTCAGCGCTGGGATACCTCAGGGTGACTACGCGCTTTATAAGATTTTTTAATAATAATAATAATAATAATAACTTACCTTTGTGAATAGCTCCATAAGTAGGGCTTTAGAGAGACATGAAATCCAATGGCTGAGGGCTCCAGGAGACAGAAGCACAACTGACCACTTAACTGGCAGAAGGTCAACCAAAACCATTGGTTAATTCATGTAGGACAATGCAGCATCAGGTTAATATGGAAGAACCTTCGCTTATTTTGTTTCTCTGCTCGATACTCAGCTAGATTACTTTTGACCCCTGGAACTGTTGTTTACCTAGCTAACATATTCTAAGAGCCAGGATAACTGAAAGGGGGCTCACCAACCCCCTCAGTGGCATACTGTAGTTCACAAGGTTGGACTAGTATAGATACTAACTCAGACATGACAGAGACTTTGTAGGGTTAATCAATATGTGTTTGATTGCCCGCTTTCCTCAAAGAAGTCAAAGAAAATCACAATAGTATTTTGAAAATCTCTCTGATACTAACGGAGAGCATAGAAAATAAAAACAATTATTGTAAATGAGAGTAAAACATTAGTTTAGATGAGTATTAGGAAAAAGTAGGAAATAACGTTTTATTCTAGGATAAAAAGAGCCAGCATGGCTAGTTGTGCCAATCCGCCAGAAAAGTATTCATTTATGTCTCCTTATACCTGTACATAGCTCAGTGAAATGGGGCTGAAGTTTGAAATGTTATCACCAAGGTGCACAGTGACATATTGGAAATCTGAAAGCCCTTCCTGAGTTTCCTAAAACAAAAGGTTTGTGTTATGGTTTTACTGGGCAAACCTGTGAAGTTTCCATCCACTGTACATTTTACTTCCCAGGTAGACCATGAAGTGTTAATGATCTAAGGAGAAGGTAGTCGCATGTAAGCGCACTATGGGGGATATGCTCAAGGACCAGAGATACCTTTTGCAAACACCAGTTTTTTATCGCCGCCTAACAATGAAAACTATTGCCCTGTTAGCGGTGTATTAACAAGCTGTTGCCACATGGCGATAGTATTAGGGAACAGAGGTGAAAACTGCCACTATCATCAGACCGATGACGATAGGAAATCCGGCGTTAGCGGGTGAAAACTTCTGATAGGCCCAAAAAACTCATGTTAGTCAGCCCAACTTGAATTTATTTTGACTCTAATGCAAACAATAGCCTATCGGTCAACCTACAATATAAAATAGGCATAAAAACAATTCAATGCAGAATGGAGCAGCCAGGGCCAAGTGCAGCACACATCAACAACCCCTGCAAGCCAGCCAACATCCAGGATGAACAGGATGAGAGCCTTGATGCCTCGCTGGACCTGCGTCTGGAGCGTGGATGCCTTGTGGGACCTGTGTCTGGAGCCTGGATGCCTTGCTGGACCTGCGCCTGCAGCCTGGATGCCTTGCTGGACCTGCGCCAGGAGCCTGAATGCAATGCTGTACCTGCACCTGGGCCTGGATGCCTCACTGGACCTGCGCCTGGAGCCTGGGTGCCTGGCTGGACCTGCGTCTGGAGCCTGGTGAGGGATGCGGAGGAGCTGTGGAGTCGATGAGCCATGGCAGTAGACATTGAGGAGCGACGATCATACCTGGTGGTGAAGTCTGGCAGGTCGCATGGAGACACGTTGCTGACCTGTGTGAGAAGACTGCCTTGCGCACCTTGGAGCTGTTAATAGTAGAGGCGCTCCTGCACCCCAACGTAGGGAGGGCTGCATCTCATACTATGATCCATCACTACACCGGGGTGCACAGAGAGGATTACCAATGGTGGGTGCCGCCTCTCTGCATTACAGGCCAGATGATGTTGGGCTGGCCAGACGCTGTGGAGGGTGAGGTCCCTGAGCTTCACCGATCTTGTGTGGCGGGAGCACTGCTGCATCAACTGCATCGGGAGGCTCACCAGTGGACTTGGCCATGACTGCTGTACCCAAGCTTCTGAAATCCCACCTGGCTGAGGCTCCTGCTAGCTGAGTCACAGATTTGAAGAGAGTGCAGCGGATTGCGCCATGGTGTCAATGTACAGGTAAGGAGAAGGTGGGACACGTAGCACAGGACACCTGGGGGTCGAGTCGCCCAGGCCAAACATACGTAAATGATGCACCCCCAGGGGCGGCTCATCTGCTATGGCGGAAGAGCGTCGTCCACTGCTTTCAAGCAGGGCAGAAAAGGAACAATCATCACTTGATGATAACTTACTGATATAACCTTGCCATGTTTCCTTTGTGGGTGGGAGTGTGGATAGGACTGCTAAAAGCATGGGGCAAGGCATGGGTGGACTGGCATGCCCACTCAAGTGCGCAATGACTGTTTGGTTGGTTCAATCAGGCCACCTAAAGAAGTCATGCGCACTTCCCTGTTCATAATGTAGGCTGCATTACAGCCTGCATAGAGAACATACCCACCCCTCCAGCTCCTGGCTGCATGCCTTGTCCCATTGCCAATTACCAATCCCACCGCTGCATCACAGCGTTGTGATTGGCTCAGGGGAGGGAGCCTGGCTGCCTTGTTCCTGGAAGCAGACGCAGGAGAGCAGGAGCATCAAAGACACTGGACCTGGCTTCACACCCACATCCCCACGTCCATGCCCCATCCAGTGTTCTTTCCAGCTTTTACAACCTCACAGCAGTCCAGCCCCCCAGCACTTCTCAATGGCGGAACGCTGTGTGCCCATGCACAGCGGGCATACCACTTGTTTGCTAAAGGCACATACGTGGTTGCTGTGCATGCCATAACATTGCATTCCATTCCAATGCATACTAATACTAGGCACATTGCAACAGTAGAGTAGGTGTTGAATAGCGGAGACATTAATATAACTATTCTTACTTCAGTGAGTGCAACCCAAAACTAACCTTAGCACCCCAAAACCAGCCGTGAACCCTGGGATTCCTTTTGAGCCCCCATAACACACCCAAAAATTAAATTTGACCCAAATGCACACCCCAATTTCCATATTTTACCCAAAACACACCCCAAATTTTATATCTTACCCCAAAATACACCCCAATTTCCATATTTTACCCCAAAACACACCCTAATTTTCATATTTTACATCAAAACCCATACCCACTCGAAAAACTTTAAATTACCCCATTACTGACCTCACAATGCGTTGTAATCAAATGTGATATAAAGACACCTGCGTTGTTGAGTTGCGTTGTTGCTTTGTTAACAATGCACTGCCTGTGTTGTAATGGTCATCTCCCGTGCCAAAGGCAACCCATAGGCCTTTTGCGTCCCTCTGCCCCTGGACCGTGCTGAGCACCAAGAAGCCTTCCTCTTGGACACTCCACCGCTACGATGCCAGCACCCTCCGAACCATGAAACCCTGGACACCACCTCACCTGCCAGGACCAACCGCTGCTCACGACTGGACATTGCCATCACCATCACTGACTGCTGCAGTATCACTGGCAAGGAGCACCCCAACCATCAAGGAGGAAGCGTGGCCATCACCTACAGAAGCACACTCCGATTGACAACACACTCTAATGCTTCAAGGGTGACCATGGACCACCTCAATTCCCAGATCCAGACCAAGCCCAAGCATATCCTCTGTGGCACCCTCATGTGCAGGCCCCCCGGGCCATGGCTCTACATTCTCCAATACCATTGTTGACCTCATTGCACCCCTAGGTCTCCCATCCACCTACGACATCCTACTCGGTGAACTCAAGTTCCACCTGGACAACCCCAGTGACCAGGACACTACCCCCTCCTGGGGAAGGTCTTCTACATCAGACGCAAGCAGGAAGTCATCTCAACAAGCCACATAACAAGACACACGGTCGAGCACCTCACCCCCGCCGGCGGGAACTTCAATGACAGCCACAACACCGGACTCTCCTGTACCGAACATCATTGGTAACATCACGTCTTCACCTCACCCAACGGACGCCACCGCCATCATGGCAACCCCTCGCAGCCGGTTCAAGGCCACCAAAGAACATCTTGTCAATTCCCTCCGGACCAACACTCCACCAATGCTTCCAAATGATTACACCGCAGCACGCAACAACCACCGATGGATCTCCAACAGCGCAGACAGTCGGGCACCCCTCATGGACGTCACTGCGTCAGCACCGTCCGCCTGCCTGATGGCAGGTATGGGGGTGACGCAGTGCCACAGGGATAGGCTGGCCCCGTGCATTGATGGAGCTGCGTCATGGTTGTGACACGACTGCAGCAATGAGTGACTTTAGCGCTGATAGATATGTCAGGATTCTTGACGTATCTGTCATTACTTGCATCATGGAGCGCTGTCCAGTGAATATAGCACATGCATGCTGTCGCAAAAAGGGCGTAGTGAGTAGTGTTGGAACGCTGTCTTGTCGCAGAGCTGCAACCCTTTTCATGACTGGGGCCCAGGAATGCGCACCATCTTATTCATGGTGCGCATTCCTCCACTGTAGTTTTGTCGCAGGGCACCGCTGCAAAATTGATGGCAGCGCTGTCAAGCACCAAAACCTGCAGAGATGAGTCCCCAAGTGTTATCCCCATTTTTAAGACCAGCTATTTTCCTGTCTTAAGTAACTGGCTCTAGCTGCAGTTAGACACAGTTTTTTTGGTCTTCAGAACTTCAAGGATCCCCTTGTGAATATGGAGTAGTGGGGTTTGCGGCTGTTTTTGCATGGGAACGCCTCACCTGCATATAATTATTGCAAACAGAAGTAGCGATCTTTACAACTGACATTTTCACCTAAAAACTGTTGCTAACGGCTGTTAGCGACAGCTTGGTAATAGGGCAATAAAATTATTGCTGTATTAGCGGCAGAAAAGTGCCTTGTGAATATGCCCCTATGTTGCTTAAAGTGTACATCTGATAAGACACCGTCACAGGCTTTCACGTAATACTGCTGAATGCAAAGGATGGGAAAACGTCATATTGTTAGCTTATTTTCATATAACGTGTGTACAACAAAACTAAGCTCATCAAGTATTCAACCAGAACTTACAATAAATTCAGTAGAACAGGTCATCACAATAAAAATGTATCGATCACAGGCGACTGGTCATTAACAATGAAAGGTTAATAATACATTGTGATCGTTCTTGACATCTTCATTACACTGATGGTGCAAACCAGCCGTGTGCATTGAAAGACAAAACAACAGCAACATAATTGACAATGACTCTAATTAGATCTCTTATTGACTGAAAAAGAAATGACCACATGCTTGCTTAGAAGACATCAAAATTTAGGAATCCATACTGCAAACGAGGGATAATAATAAACATGAAGTTTCAGCAAATCAAACACATGTAGAGGCTAGAGACAGCTAGCGTTATGAACAAACTGATGGACAAAATGCAAAAAAGAAAATCAGTCATTTATATTGGACAGACATCGTCAGTGCTAAAAGAAAAACTGTAGTTCGCAGCATGGTTTTAAAGCTGTGCATGTCTTTTACCCCCACATGCATCATCCCGGCCGTTTGCGAATGCTAAATTGCGAAAAATAGCGAAACGCAATTTAGAATTCGCAAAACGGGATGCATGATTAATTTCTAATAATATTAGCGATTCGGTAAAATTCGCATTTTTTACCGAATCGCTAATATTATGCGACTTCTAATTTGGTAATTCGCATTTCCCATTGATTCCTATGGCCCAAAAGGCCCATAGGAATCAATGGAAATTGCGAATTCGCAATTTAGAATTTGCACAATCTTCATGCATTCCATGGGTGCAGGGGGGGAGCCAAAGGACCCCCCTTGCACCCCTGAAATGTATTTTTAAGTGGATGTTTCACACACACATGTCCTATGGACATGTGTGTCTGTAACATGCAAGTTTTAAAAAAGCATTTTTTTGCTTTTTTAACAATTTTCGCAAATTAACACGCAGGTCAACCTCGTGTTAATTTGCACTTCCAATTTTCAAATTCGCTATTTTTAAAAAAATGATGCATTGCATTTAAGGAATCGCACAAATGCGATTCCTTAAATGCATTCACAATTATTAGAAATGCTAAAAATAGTGAATTATGCACAACAGTTTGATGCATCCCAAAAACGGATTTTGCATTCGCAAACGGCCGATTTTTCCGAATCGCACCGTTTGCGAATGAAACAAACGTTGATGCATGTGGGGGAAAGCCAATCTGACAACTGCGGATGCCATCTTGTAGACATATTCCCTCTCATCCTAGAGCAGAATCTTCAGTCAGAAGCTGAATCTTGACCCAGTAGCTTGTACTACTTCTCAATGGAGGCCATAGTTGCTGCATGGGTAGGATGCATTATTTTGCAGAATGAATTATTTTCTGTGAGTGTCTGTAAGTCAAATGACATCACATTCAGAACTTCCTTATCTTCTGGTTGCCAGGTGGTCTGAGGTTGTTTGATTTTTTCCTCGATGCTAGTATGTGCCTGGCTCCGTGGTTTCTGGACCTCCAATGAGCTGGGCCGGATAGGGTTTTTCTGCCACTGGGTATTTTCCCAGTGGGCTAGAACCCTTGGAGGCCGGTTTTGGAAGCCCAGGGGCGCTCCTGGTGCCTCTGTCACTTTCCTCAGCTACAAGGCAGAGAGCAAGAAAGGCTTCAAGGGAGAAAAAAGGGAGGGAGGGAGGGAGGGAGGGAAGGGGACGGTAGAGAGAAAGTAATTTGACAGAGAGAAGAGAGGTGAGGCAGAGAAAGAATGGATGGATAGATGGACGATTGGAAAGAGAGAGAGATTTCAGTAGCAGAGGAATGGAGCAGTGGCAGGTTTGTACCTTTTTGAAAGGGCTTCTTTTGGTTCCCAGTCTGGCCGGCATGGGAGGCCCGGCAGCACGCACACAATAGGCTCGTAACACACCTTCCTTTGCCTCGGCGGCTACTTGCATTTAGTCGTTTTACTCTGTTTTCGCAGACACAAAGTTCATTATTTCTACCTTGATTTGTGTTTTTTTATCCACAACCCTCAATAGGCCAGCACTTTAGTATCTACCTCTAATGTATTAAGTTATTGTCTTTCAGACACCTGTTAACGTGCTGCCTACTGTCCACTGTGTTATGAAACAACAGAAGCCCAGACGACAGAATGTCCCAAGCTTCAATGTATTCATCCGAATCCTAAAGTGTACCCAAACTAAATGCATTGTGATTTATTTGTTGTTAGTATATTTAGCTGTTAATCTTGGTCCTCTTTGTTTGTGTTAAATATGTGTTTGTTTTTTGCTAACTTTGACTTTGCCATCTGCCAGTTTCTTTTTAAGAGCCATGTGTTGTGCATTGTCTGCTATCATTTCCCTGAAGCTCTCCGGGCTTGGTTTGGGATACTTTGTTTCAGAATAGACCTTCTCTTCCTTGCATGCTATCAGCTTACCCCTAATGCCTACTTTAGAGCTTTTGCTGTTAATGGTTCTGTGGGTTATGCATATAAACAGGAGGAACTTAAGCTGAACATGGCAGCTGGCTAAAAGGCAGATCACTGAATCATATCCCTTGCAAGCTAAAATGCAAAGCTAGTTCTAATAGGGAATACCTTGATTATCATCAACAATGACACAGTAGATAAAGAAGAGAAAGCAACAGTACTGCAATTCTGGACGATGTCAGTCGAGGCAACCTTTGCAGTACTGTAGCAAGTTAAACTGAAGCCTTTTCATGGGTTAGAAGCTTGCCATCAGAGGCTGCTTCATCCTTTACATGGTCTACCTAAGCACTCACTCTGAGTAGCAATGGGAAAGGAGTTATCAGTCACATCTAGACTTTAAGAGGCAGTATTTCACATGGAGGATGCATATGCTGAAAGCAGACAAGATCCATGATTGAAATACCAGGCAAAAAGATACAGGGATCATTGCGAAAAAGATCCCCCTGTGATATTTGACACAATGGTATAATCGGAGTGCTGCTGTCATTCCGGAGTTATTGATCTCCGAGATCAGAGGGAGAGGGCATGTACGAGGCAGTTTTGGGTTACCTCTGGACAGCTGCATTCAAGTTTGCTTCGATCTCCAACCTAGTTACAGGTGGTCGGTCTCTGCATATTGGTTTGCATCAGAAGAAGTCTAATCCAAGGCTGGTGAAGCAGATATCCCACATACTTTTATTCTTTTCCTAACGGCCAACTTACTGTTAAAATTCAACACTGTGCTGCCAGAAGATTCAACAGTTTTCCCAACTTCTCACTTTCAGAACCATTGAGAGTAATGACTAACCCCCAGATGCATCAAGCATCCATTTTGCGATACCTTATTAGCGAAAAATAAGGATTCGCTAATAAGGAACAGCAAAATGCTATGCATGAAGAAATCGCTAAAAAAATTGGGATTTCCTAATATTCCATAATTGCGACTCGCAAATTGCGAGTCGCAATTAAGGAATACCTCCCCATTCATTCCTATGGGCCTAGAGGCCCATAGGAATGAATGGGAAGACATTCTCAATTTGCAATTAGCAATTAGCGAATCGCAAATTGAGAATGCAATTTCAAGGCTGCAGGGGTGTCCAATGGACACCCTGTTGCACCCCTGAAATTAATCTGTGCACATATGTTGCGCACACACATGCCCTCAGGGGTAAAGTGCGTTTTTCAAAGTTTTTGCAAATTACCATGAAGTTCAACTTCATGGTAATTTGCTCCCCCTATTAGCGAAATCGCGAATTCTTTTACTTCGTTGCATTGCATTTAAGGAATCTCAATTTGGGATTCCTTAAATGCAATCGCAATTTAAGGAATCTCAATTTAGAGATTCCTTAAATTGCGATTTTTGCATTTGGGATGATGTATCCCAAATGCAAAAATACCGGTCACAAAGAGGCAGATTCTGAGAATCTGCCCCTTTGGACCAGATTTTCCTTTCATGCATCTGGGCCAGAGAGGAATGAACAAGCAAATCAATGACGTCCTGGCAGATGCATCAAAGTTATGTTTTGCGAGTCCTTAATAGCGAATTTTAAGGAATCGCTATTAAAGACTCGCAAAACGGGATGCATGTAGGAATCGCAATGTTATTAGCGATTCCTACATATTCCTTATTAGCGATTCGGTAATAGCTAATCGCTAATAAGGAATGGCTTTCCCATTCATTCCTATGGGCCTAAAGGCCCATAGGAATGAATGGGAAAGCCATTCCTTATTAGCGATTAGCTATTACCGAATCGCTAATGTTCCGCTATTTCAATGGTGCCAGGGTGTCCAAAGGACACCCTGTTGCACCCCTGAAATGGACCTGTGCACAAATGTTACACACACACATGCCCTAAGGGCATGTGTGTGCGCAACATGTAACTTTGAAAAATGCACAAAAGTGCATTTTTCAAAGTTTTAGCAAATTACCACGGTCAAATTCATGGTAATTTGCTCCCCCTATTAGCGAATTCGCAATTTTTTGGGGTTTCATGTATTGCATTTAAGGAATCTCATTTTGGGATTCCTTAAATGCAAGAGCAATTTAAGGAATCGCTATTTAGAGATTCCTTAAATTGCGATTTCTGCATTTGGGATGATGCATCCCAATTGCAAAAATACCGGGAGCAAACGGCCAGATTCTGAGAATCTGCCCGTTTGCTCCCGGTATTTTCTTTGATGCATCTGCCTGTTCTTGTCTTACTACATGGTCTAGTAGAAGCCTTGAGAGGCTGATAGGGCTGCTAGAGCCCCCTATGCCTCTTTGGGATGGTCCATAAATGATGGAGAACTGGCTGCTGTAGGTGTGACACTGATTGTCCCAGGTACCTGGCAGGCTGTTAATAGGAATGAAAGTCAAGGCCTACAATGTCAATTGTATGCTCCTTTTCAGAACCTAACTAATTCTATAGCAGTTGATTGATTTGCATTAGCTTGCTGCCCCATCTTCTGGGTTGTATAAAGCGCACCACAATCGTCTTTAGTACAAGTGGACTGGAATTGTTTAAGGTATTTATCACATGTAGTAAATACCAATTAATAAATGCTAAAACTCTGGTGTGTGCTATTTACCAAGTACAAACTGTGGTTTTGAATTTTCCCAATCATAGGTGGAATTGCATGTGGAATTGTTGGTTTCTGCACCACATTTTGCACACCTCAATATTTCATGGACAATTGTTCCCAGGTACATTTCAGAAGGTTTGAGCTGCCAAAAGTTACTTGGGATTATTGCAGGGGAGAGGTTAGAGTAGTTGATGTTTACCACACAACTCATGATTCTAATTTCTGTACAAATAGCGGTTTGTGTATGGATCGGAATGTTCTGCCCCATTTGTAATTGTGAGCAGAGAAGGGCAGTTCACTGGTTTCTTCCTGGCATCCACCATTAAGTCATTAGATTTTAAAAGTCACCCGTTCCGAGCCTCCGTACTTTTTGTCTTCCACGCGAGGTAATTGCTAAGCCTGCCGCAGAAAAAATAGAAAGAAGTTTTGATTTACTCATCAACAAAGAATAAATAATAACAATGGACCACGCAAACAAAATTCTGAGCATGGCACATTTTATTTTACCTCGGTTATGAGTACATCATTCTAATCCGAACCCCTCTATCAATACACATCTGATTACTTTAGTGATTCACTCTCAAAGCCATTTCCCATTCTGTTTGGCTATAATTTTTTGTAAATAATGAGCAACCTTGTGTAAATCGTACCCACCTGATAATGTCTGCAATTTAACGGTTGCTAAGGACAACACACGTGCTGCATCTGGTGCTGAAATTAAAGTGACATTTAAAAGTGGCATTTCTATTTTCCAATTTTCAATTAATTGCAGCACGTCCAACATCACGAAACATTCTAGTCGTAGTTGATCAAGAAAAAGTAGTGTTTTTTAAATGAAATTGTCATGAACCAGTAATAAATGTTATATCTCCTAGTGATTAGTTTGTTTTTTATTATATAGGGGATTAAAAAATCTTTCTGTTTGTGGCAACCTTGTTGCTATTGTGTTTTTGATGTGTTATTGTCTTCTGTTCCAGGTTCCCAAACCTCCTGTTGTGTGGCCCTCCTGATGGTGTACTACCTAAGCGAATATAGATCATCACTTTTCCTTTCACAGGGTTAATTTTTTGCCTATTTTGGTAGATGTTTGTTGCTTCAGGTGAAAACCTTAGTGCCATTTTTATGGAAAACTACCGAAACGCCTCAAGTCACTTTGCTGCGCTGTTTTGCAGGGAAAGGGCAGGAATGTGTCATACTTAAAAGAATACAACACCTTCCTGTCCTTGACCCTGTTGGCTGCCTGGCTCCAACACAGGCATCTTTGCACCATGGTGAAGAGTGCAGGAAGAGCTACCTTCCTGCACAAAAAAATCCTGAGAAGCACATTATTCTTTCAATGGGTGCTGCAGAATGCAGCGTACATAGAAAGAGGAAGGAACGAGGAGCAATAAAGATATTTCTCCTCATTGAACATCACCTCGGGAGGTGTATCTTTTTGGTGCAAATCTGGGAATGCATCAAAAACCATGGGAGTTGCATGGGAACACCCATGCAATGCTTATGGAATACCTCCCTTGTGCAGAGGAAGACAACACATCGATTTGAGCTGCATTGTTTTACTCGAGATTTATGAAGCCACTCATCAGAGCAAGGTGCAAAACAAAGGGGCTGGAAAATAAACCACATAGTCCATAATTTAAAGCACATCTACACTAAGAAACTAGTGATTAACAGAACATATACCCCTGAATCCTACATAAAAGCTCAAGAAATGAAAAATCAATGTAAGTATGAAAAGGAAGAAAAATCCAATTTAATATGAGAAAGGAATGGCAGTTAATAATTTGCTCCATTATTAATGTATTGACTACCATGGAGATGTATTGTAAACTGGCAGTCGCCAATATGAGATGTCCTTGAACTGGGAATATTCTTATCTTAGGAATCTGAATATCTAGAGGGGCCTTGTCGATAAAAAAACTGCTAACTAGGTGACAGCATAAAATATGATGAGGTAGTAAGATCAATGAATTGCAAATGATATGTTTGAAATTGTGTTGTGGGAGAATTAACAGACAGGCTATATGGCAAATTAACCACAGTCTCTGATGAAAGGGCGAGGTCCACGCCTCCTAAACAGAAGTGCAGAGAGACAAAAGAGTTCATGGATTGGGTGGCTCATGCACTAGAGTTTAGTTGCTAAAATCATTATGATACAAGTAGAATGAGGTGCAAGCATTAGCAATGCCAATTGGTATTACATATCTCAAAGTTGAAAAGTGCTTTTTCTGTCACTGATGCGAGTACACCTTCAGGGGCATATTTACTGGAATTGTGTCCCAGTGCAGTAAGTTACCTTACTCTGTGTCAAAGGAAAAGGGCAGGAAAGTACTGTATTGATCCAATACCGTTCATTCCTGTTACTTCCTCATGTGCTGGCTCTGTTTTGTCAGCCTAATATCAACACAGGTACCCTTGTACCATGGCAGAAGGGTGTCTGTGTTACAGACAGAATTGTTTTTGTGTAGGAAGGTTCCCTAACTGATGCATCTATTTATCCTTTCAAAGGCCTATTCTTGTATTTATCCACTCACCTGTCCACAGTTGAACACACCCACAAGTGCAATAAGCATATTCAGGAAAATGAAGGAATTAAAGCAGAAAAAAGAAAACATTTGCCACCTAAACAAGGTGTTATAAAAAACAATGATTCTCATAGGTCTTATTTAAAAAATTGTAAATTGGGTCTTGAAGTCACTGTATGTAATAAATGCTCAATCATATGCTATGACCAACACAGTTCTAAATATTTGAAAATGTTTAATGCATCATATAACAAAGAAAACCAACAAATACTCTATCACAAACATGGTGGACATTCCATTTACCATTTTACAATGGCATTATAATATATGACATTTGTAACTCGTCAGACAGGGCATCTGCCGCGTTTGTAACGGAGTATCCTATCTGTCAAACTCTAAATAAGGCCCTTTGTGTCTATCAGTTGTAAAATGTGAACAAGGAAGTCATTCAAACAAAGATTTTGGTTTCTATATCAAACTGAAACTGTGCCTGCAAAAGTAAAACAAACATTAGTCTCAAATTGTGTCATATAATTTAAAATTTCATTTTGATATTCCCCTCCAAAGTATATATAGATTAAAGAAGTAAGTCACATACCATTGATGGAGGAAACAAAAGAAACGTCTAACATTATAACGAGAGACTGTAGTTGTGTTGTCACCCTAAGGCATACCCACGATTCCTACTTCTGCCTTGTGCTTCCTATTTTTGGAATTTTCTACTGGAAAAAAACTGTTTCTTTTACGATTGCTGTGGTGATACTTTTGCCAGGAGCCAGATGGAATGTTAGACATTTTATAGTACATGGTTTCTAAAGTTGAGCAAGGGTTGGAAGGGGAATTTGGGGTTCAGAGAGGGTAGAGTCATGGTGTAGGAAGCAGTTTTTTGGGATATGGGATGGCTCGTTTTAAAGGGTCACTAGGAATTTTTAGGGTTTTAGGATACGTAGTATTAATGGGTGGTAATGGTTTTATAGGTTCAGCAAAGGTTAGAATTAAGGGGAAATACACTGTATTAAGATTCAGTGAAGTGTAGCCTTAACAGGTAGTAAGGGGTTTCTAGGGTTCAGGAATACATATCATCAAGTGATTGTAAAATGTTTGTACAGTTCAGGGAAGGATAAAATAAGTGGAAGTAAGAGTTACAATGGTTCAGGGATAGGTATCATTAATCTGTAGTAAGGGGTTTTAGGCTTCAAGAAAGAGTGACATTGAGGGGTAATACGTCTTTTTGTGGTGTAGGGACGAGTAATGAACAATTACAGTATATTACTTAACTACATTAACTTTATATTTTAAAACATAATACATTTGTAGTATATCTAATATAATATTGTTTTCATAATTTTAAAATTATATATTCAATAACAGATATCAATTAAAGGAACCTCTTAAAATGTATATATTATGTGTATGGCTGGAAATAATACTTACAAACTTGAAGCTGTGAATTAAAAGCACCCCAGATGTAAAAAACCTGTGATATAAAGATAGTGCTGATTAACCTACCTCAATGTAATCATTTCCAGTGTAAAGAATGACAAAGTAATAACTCATATTCCACCAGACATTTGAAATCCATAGCAATTTCCGGGTTCTGCTGATCGTAAAGTGCCATTGTACATTTAATCGATGAGTATTTCAATTATTAAATACCTAATCCCACTTTTCTTGTGCAATGCCTTCATGTCATTCTATGTTGGATTTATATCACGTTTGTTCTGGCATTGATTATTAGTTATTACATCATAAACAAACTGTATTAAAACAATTGTTTTTATTCATATAATGCCTAGAAAATATCACCTGTTAAATCATTCAACCTGCAGCTTCCAAGTTTTGTAAATAAGGATAATCATACATCTGCTATTGTGAAGAGTAACACTTCTTTGGAGGCAGATTTATGATCTCCTTTGCGAATCAGACCTATAATTCTGAAAGGAAAAAGAGAATAATGTGTTCCAACATATTATTGATTTTCTTTTTGATGTATAGTACGCAAACTATGATACAGAAAGTACAGACAATTTACAGGAATATGCATCAAAGTAAATACCGGGAGCAAATGGGAAGATTCTCAGAATCTGCCCCTTTGCTCCCGGTATTTTTGCATTTGGGATGCATCATCCCAAATGCAAAAATCGCAACTTAAGGAATCTCTAAATTGAGATTCCTTAAATTGCGATTGCATTTAAGGAATCCCAAATTGAGATTCCTTAAATGCAATGCATGAAAGTCAAAAAAATAGCGAATTCGCTAATAGGGGGAGCAAATTATCATGAAGTTGGACTTCAAGGTACTTTGCTAAAACTTTGAAAAAAGCACTTTTGTGCATTTTTCAAAGTTTCATTTTGCGCACACACATGCCCTTAGGGCATGTGTGTGTGCAACACATGTGCATGGATCAATTTCGGGGTGCAACAGGGTGTCATTTTGACACCCTTGCACCCTTGAAATTGCATGAGCAATTTGCGAGTACCTACTGGTACTCGCAAATTGCTCATGCAATCTCCAATACATTCCTATGGGCCTGTAGCCCATAGGAATGAATGGGACAGTATTCCTTAATTGCGACTAGCAATTTGCGAGTAGTAATTAAGGAATGTTTAGGAATCGCTATTTTAATAGCGATTCCTACATGCATAGGCTTTTGCTATTCCTAAATAGCGATTCCTTAAAAATCGCTATTTAGGAATAGCAAAAGGCTACGTTGATGCATCTGTCAGTACCTAAAGAGTTACAGAAGTTCGCACTAAAGAGGGGCATCCTGAGCACAGCAATGTTTAAAGTATCCACAAATGCAAACTGTATTTCTTTTGGTAAAAAAAAACATTGCTGATGAGACTGGATTTGACTACCAGATGGGGAATTAGCAGATGACCAATAACCTAAGATGTATTACACGTCATCCGTCAACATTTGTTATTTTTCTGTTAATTAACAGATTTGCTTTAAGAAGAAAGTAACATAGGAACAAGCACCCCCGGTACACAGCCTGGAAAAGGTAATCCAAGATATGTTCTTGTCCTCAGATGGTTATCATTCCCTTAGTAAAACCACTTCCTACAAATTAAAATGCCTAACTCCCTCTTCCACCTCACTTTGTTCCCTAGCATTCTTTAGCTTATATAAAGAACCACTTGGCACAATCTTAATGCTATTAAAATCTCCTAACAGCTCTAATATATAACAACACCCAACAGTATGTTATTTTTTTTCCTGGAAAGCATTAGTTCCCTTTCATCGCTACTCACCAGTCCCCAGTCTTGGATGTCTTTTCCCAAAAAAGTTCTTCTGACCTCTATCTTAGTGCCAATGACAGTGTACGCGGGGATCAATTTACTGTGCATGCTTGACTGCAAGCCCTCCATTATTGATTTTGCAAAATCCATGGGACTTATAATAAGCAACATTCTGAAATATCCATTGATAATATTATTACTTTTCTATTGCGTTCTTAATGATGACTTTAAACGGTGGAGAATCCTTAGCAGGATCTAGTGTAATTTATTGGAAGGATTTGCTGACAGGCATTATCCTGCCCTTAATATTCTGAAGAACCAGAAATTCTTACCACATCTATATTGAAGGTGACCTGTACAATACATAAACTATTAGTTAGTGCTTCATCTTCAGACATTACTGCTCGGGAGCAGTGCATAAGGTTTGTGCCCTTTTTGTTTCTAAACTGTGCTGTCACTAAATAAAGCTTAAGCTCTCAGAAACATAAGATAAAATAAAATCACTTCAAGCCCTGCAGGCACAGAAAATAGGCACTCGTCTCTGCACTGTGCCAGAAAAGGCAACCATGATATGCTCCAGAGCCTCACCTGGATATCCACCCCTGCTTAACCCCTTCCATGCTCATGACGAGCTCAGCTCGTCATGCAGTACAGTGCTCCTGTGCTCATGACGAGCTGAGCTCGTCATGACCACACCCGTTTTTATTGCTGTCCAGCACAGCAGCAGAATCGCTCTAGCAGCGATGCGGTTAACTCACATAAAACCAATACATTTCACAAAAAATTCACTTAACATTCAACAACAATATCTCAAGCCACAGGGCTACTGCGACCAAATAAGTGACTTGGGGCCAGATGTAGGTAAATCCTGATTACCGACTCTTAAATACCAACTCATACCGAATCGGTATTTAAAATGTGGAAAACGGGATGTAGGTAAAAAATCGGTAAAAATTACCGATTCGGTATCACTCGGAAAACGAAATCGGTATTTACCGATTCGGTAAATACCGAATCGGTAAATACCGAATCAGTAATACCCATTCATTCCCATGGCCCCCCTTGCCCATAGGAATGAATGGGAATTACCGATTCGGTATTTACCGATTCGGTAAATACCGATTCGGTAAATACCGAATCGGTAATTTGAAAAAGAAAAACATGTGAGCCTGTGGACCAATCAGGAACACCTATCACACCCCACAACAAAGCTACAGCGGATCCAACCAATCAGATGCAACCACCCCTCCCCAGTACCTGGGAGTGGCCACACACATGCAGGTGCAGAGCAACTGAACTTTTTGCAGAGCAGGAGGAAACAGAGAGGAGCAGGCTTCCCTGAACATACCTGATCACCAGAATGGAGTCCCAGGATGGGCAGAAGGATGCAGCAGAGCGCAGGAGGAAAATAAAATTCAGCCCAGCAGAACTGCAGGTGCTTGTTGAAGAGGTGGTCAAGCACCACACCCAAATTTTCGGTAAACAGTCTCTGCATGTTGCAGAGTCTGTGAAACGTAATACATGGCTTGACATCCAGACAAAGGTCAATGCCATTGGAGTGACGCACAGGGAGATTGATGACCTCAAGAAAAGATGGTACGATCTGCGTATCATCACAAAGAAAAAACTTGCTGCACAAAGAAAGGAAGCTGGAGCCACTGGTGGAGGAAAAAACAGAGCACCAAGACTAACAGACCTCGAGGAGCTGGTGGAATCCACCCTGGAGCCAGATAGCATCCATGGAATTGGTGACGCTGATAGCTCTGCCAGAGCTGCAAAGAAGCAAGGTAAGATGCATGGACAGTAATCCCCACCCATTTCCCTGTCCCCCTTCCCCACTGTGTGTGTAAGCATAACACTCCAGAACAGGTTTCACTGATGTCCAGCAATGCATCATGGGAGACGTAGTCATAGGTACATACATTCAATGCAGTCACCATAGAATTCAGCAAGGCATGCCACACACAACTTTGAGAAGCTGATGTAGACTAGGCATTGTGTGATGTAAATGTAATTTAATCATGACACACTGGTGAACGACACCACTGACCCAATGCCCATATCTGTTCACGGGAGAATCCTCACGCAGTACAGCACCAGAAAGGGAGGAGAGGGCACCAACAACTGAGAGGAGGGAAAGAAGAAAGAAAGAGCAGGTCGCAGTGCTGTTGAGAAAGACAACACCACAGCGCCGGAAGCCACAACACCTGAGCGACCCACAACACCACAGCCTCAGTCACCTCTGTTGTTTGGGACACAAGAGTTGGAGCCAGCAGCACTTTCCCCAACACCAACAAGGAGGCTTGCTGTGCCCCCTCTGAGGATCCTGCAAACCTCAGATGAGGAGGATGAGGAAGGTGAAATGCAAAGTAATCCACCTGTGGCTGACAAGGCTAGGCAGAAGAGTACTGCAGGGTCTGTGCGGGCCAGTGTCCTTGGCCGAACGGCACGGGAGAGATATGAAGGCCAGGAAGGAGAGGGGGTCTTTTGTGGACTAAAGGCCACCATGGTAAAGGTGCAGCGCCTGCAGGCAAAGGCAATGTTGGCAGTGCACAGGCAGGTGCGCAGTATCAATTGCAAACTATCTAACATTGACCATGGAATTGGCAACATGGCTGGGAGCATGCAGTCAATTGCAAAGGGGATGACAGACATCAGACAGTACAAATTGGATAGAGACCACTCTGAGCGGCGCAGGGAGCGGCAGTGTATGCGGCAGCAGTCAAAGGCCCTAAACCGCTTTGCCACAGCAACCTCACTGCTGTGCCAGCGTTCTGTCGCCATGCAGGATGCAATTGTGCACTGCTGCACAGATTTGTCAAGGGGGATGGGGATTGTCACCTCTGCCATGGAGCAGATGCTCACAAACCAGGCAGGCACTGCTGGAGACACAGGTGTCGATGAAACTGAAGGGTCCACCAGCAGGAGTGGCTCCAGCACTCCTGTCACCGAGATGCGTAGGAGCGGTAGGCGCCAAATTTCTGACCCAGGCACCACCGAAAGTGTTGAGACCCAGCCTCGTACATCCCGCACTGTAGTGCGTGGGCGCAAACGTTAAAAATGCCCTCAACCCTCAGGACAGGTCACAGTGAGGAGAACTGCGACCACCCAGTCATGGACATAGACATTGTAGGACCATGGTGTTGAATCTTTTACATGCGGTAGTGACAATTAAACTACATACTTCACATACTACGCCTGTCTGTGTCTCCTTACTTACTTAGAAATATTGACGTGTGATCTCTGCCCGTCTCAATCTCCCATCTGTGCTGCTGCTCCTGTTGTATGGTGTTCTGCCTGTTCTTGGTCATCATCAATATCCTCGTGATGTGTGAGCTCCACCTCTGTGCCTTCCTTGGTGGTAAGATTGTGCAACATGGCACAGGTCGCTATCATCTTGCAGCACAGGATTGGAGTATACTGGCGTGCACCTCCACTCTTGTGGAGGCAGCGGAACCTGCTCTTGAGGAGTCCAAATGTGCGCTCCAATACGTTGCGAGTAGACCTGTGAGCCACATTATAACGCCTCTCACTCCTGGTAGTTGGATTGAGGTAGGGTGTGAGCACAAAGGACCGCAGGCCATATGCACTATCGCCTAGGTTGAAATGAGAGGTCCATTAGTCACATACTCATGATACATTCATCTGCTATGACTATCAGGGTGTGTCACAGTTATTTACCGAGCAGGTATCCGTCCCCAAACTCTCCAGCAACAAGGCGTGTGTATATCCCACTGTTCTGGAATATGTACAAGTCGTGGGTACTCCCAGGGAATTTAGCCACAATGTCTGTAATGATGTTGCCAGCATTGCATACCACCTGCACATTGATGGAGTGCGTTGACTTACGGTTCCTGTATATGTGTTCAGTGGCTGTAGGTGGACAGAGTGGAATGTGGAAGCCATCTATGTAGCCTATCACGTGAGGGAAGTGTGCCAGTTGATACAAATCAGTTTTGGTCTTGGCAAGTTCCGCAGGTGTGTCAGGGAACCGGATGTAATGATGCATTCTCTGCATCATGGCCTCAAGGAACTTCCTGAACAAACGGGACAGGCAGCTCTGGGACACACCACCAACTGCAGCTATCACACTCTGGTAGCTCCCAGAGGCAAGCAGGTGTAGGCTACACAGCACCTGCACATGGGGTGGGATGGCGTGCGCCCTTGGTGTTGTATGATCCAGGTGTGGGTGGAGGTCCCCAATGAAGTCCAGGATGGTTCTGGGGTGTAGCCTGTACCTCTGCAGTATCTCTGGCTCAGTCAGTTGGAAGAGCGTTCTCCTCTGCCTGTAGACCTGCTCCTCCATTCTCCATACCCTCTCTCCTGCTGCCTGTAGCCGTAGCCGCCTTCCCATGACGTAGAATGCCGCCATTCTGGTTGCACTGTTGCATTTTGGGACCTTCTTTTATATCCTGCACATGGGTACCACCTGCTTTCAATCCATGGTAAATACCGACTCTTAAATACCGAATTTCATGGAATTTAGTATTTTTTGGGTTTCCTACATCTTGATGGACATTTTACCTGTTTCTTATTTACTGATTCGGTAAATAAGAACTCGGTAAATTGGGATTCGGTACATACCGAATCGGTAGATTACCAACTCATATTTACCGAATCGGAAAGTTTTTGCCTCCTACATCTCAATTTCCAAATACCGGTCGGTAACGGCCGAAATTACTGAATTTCGGCCGTTACCGACCGGTATTTGGCTACGTACATCTGGCCCTAAGGGACAAGAAAGTGGACAGATAACAGTTAAAAAGATCCTCTAGAAAGTGGACAGATAATAGTTAAAAAGATCCTCTAGGTGTCTGCACCTGCAGAACCACCACATACATGCGATGGTAAAGGAATGATGAGAAGCAACCCTACCTACAGCTAATAGTGTTGTTGTTTTTGGAAGATGGCGCACATGCAGCTTGCTTCAGGTAAAACTGATTGTTGGGGGACCAAACTGTGTTGCTCCTTAGCTCTGTTCAGAAAAATGGGTTGGATGGACAAAGCAGAAATCCCGCTTCATTAGATGACTGACATTAAAATAAATCTTATAAGTTCAGAAGAAAATTCTTCAGCACCAAACCATGATTTGAGCCCTGCTGTGTTCAACACAAATTAAGAAATAATCCAAGAAGAGATATGAAATACTGCAGAAGCTAGTCTAACCATGAAATTACCTTGACACTGCAGCTGAGAATATCTCACTCATATCTGTAATTATTTAGGCAGGTAGTAGTTCAGTTCAGTTAGTTTTTATTTCGACAATTAAAAATCATCATAAAAATACATCATATCAATACATTTTAAAAATACACCTAAAATATCATTAAACTCTATTTCTGAACTTACAATAGTGTTTTAAAATACAATTAGTTAAAATTAGATCAAATTGACCCCCAGGTAGTAATAGAAGAGAATTAGCCAGACTGCATTGAATCAATGACAAAACTGAAGAAGATGTGGCTAAAATGATGGAAAGTTAGACCTGTGGGGGACATCAAGCGATCACAAAACGTGGGACAGGAGAAGGATACCTTAATTAGGAACAGCAAGCCAAAATCTGCATTGTTGGCATCAAATTTGACACTTCATGCTGACAGTCTGCTTAACTTTTCAATATCCATTTTCAAGAGGTTTCAAGAGAACAGAATTTGTAAACCTATTAACAGCTAGAGAATTATTTTACAGGAGTGACCGAAGAATGAATTGCTGGTCTGAAAACACTTGAAGTAGAAATAATTTACAGTGTCATGTTTCTGAACACATGTATGAAACTCCAGAAATGATGAACAAGGATACACTGTGGATATGAAGGAAATATAAGTTTTGTCTCTGCACATGGAATAGTAAATGCACGTTTTCCACAACTATGGTTGCCATTTTCTTTATTTAAAGGCTACATTTAAATTTTGTGAAAGTTATGCATAAGTCTGCAGAAAATGTTGACATTCAACACCTAAATGTGATGGCAAAACTCAGTAACTGGGCTGAAAAGTATCCATGTGAAAATTTAGGCAAAAGCCAAGTAAATCAATGTTTGTCTGATGCAGTAAAAAAAGCCTATTTGTCCTCCACATGTTCTTGGAAAGAGCTATGCTGCATAAATCTTGGTGCAGATATTTAATTAAAAATCAGTACTCAACTTAGATTTGCACTGTATTTCACAATAATTTGTTGGTTGAGATTGAACCTTTTCTGCCTATAATTTAGCCACTATAAACTTGATTGGCCACATTATATGTCCAGCAAAGGTGTCAACAGTGTGAACAGGAGTAAGTGTGTGGCAGGTTTGAAGTACTCCAATGCAAGAGTGTACATGGGCTTCATATTCATGTTTTGAGACAACGCTATATCATTTATTTATTTATTTTATTTATTTATTTAAAAGGTTTTAATATAGCGCTGGCTACACCCGGAGGTATCAGAGAGCTTTACATGAGTAACAGATCATAATTGCAGGTTACATTGTTACAAAGGTTATACAGTTATTTGAGCCTGGCAACATAGTGACAAATAAAGCCGAGACAGACTAAAAGGACATATACGTAATGGAAAAAGCAAGCCAGGGAAGAGATTCAGGGGAGGGGGGAGGTGAGAGCAGGAGAAGTAGACAGAGAATGGAGGAGGGAAAGAGGAGGGGAGGGTGAGAGACATAGCATGGAAAGAGGAGGGGGAGGGTGACGTGGACACACACCGGTAGACGAGTCAGAGCTGCTTCCAAAATCCAGTAGTACAAAAGGGGGTGGTGATGGACGGAGCATCTGAACCAATCAAACACTCACACCCAGTCAAAAGATCTGGGTTTAATCCATCACCGTTCTTTAGCCCACTCTGCCACCCCAGTTCAGACATGGCTATATGCAAATCAGTCTGACCCTGTGCCTCATGGGAACAGTCCAGCCCTAACTGCCAAGCCATGCCTTCCCTGGACCGGGAACAAGCTTCCGTGGACCGGTTTCTGGCATTACAGCCGTCTTCAGCCCAGCTTGCTTGAATCCAGTGGCAATGTGAGCAAGGGACTCACGTCTGAGCATACCCTGCCACACTTATGGCTGCCAAAAGCGGTACAAAACGGGGTGGTGATGGACGGAGCATCTGAACCAATCAAACACTCACACCCAGTCAAAAGATCTGGGTTTAATCCATCACCGTTCTTTAGCCCACTCTGCCACCCCAGTTCAGACATGGCTATATGCAAATCAGTCTGACCCTGTGCCTCATGGGAACAGTCCAGCCCGAACTGCCAAGCCATGCCTTCCCTGGACCGGGAGCAAGCTTCCGGGGACCAAATCCAAAATCCAAAATCCAGTAAGCTGTGATCCTAGGGGAAGTGGTATCATTTCCCCATCTCTGTTGCTAGAGGCTTCCTAAACGCAGTGGACTCTCTCAGAGGGGTCTCTGAGACTCCAAGGCCTACATACTGGGTCCTGCCCCAAAAAGGGGAGAGGGAGTGCTTTGGCAAGGGATGCCATACCATACCTCAACTGTGAGTGGCTCCCAAGGAGCTATGGATTCTCTCAGCGGGTTCGCTGAGACTCCAGAGTGTAAATTTTAGATTTTTCCCCAACAAGGGGAGAAGGAGTGCTTAGTCAAAGGGTACAAAGGGATAGGGGGATAGGTGGTCTAGCAGGCAAGGGGAAAGATTCAGGTGAGAGGGGACAGGAGCAAAGGAAGTAAGAAAAAAGAAAGAAAGATCGATAGGAGACAAGGAAAAAGCAGAATTACAGAAATATGATGAGGCAAGGAAAAAGCAGAATTACAGAAATATGATGAGGGGGGTGGGTGAGACAGGGAGACGGGGAGAGAAAGTCCTGCTGGGTAGGTGACGGTCAGGGGAAGAACTATGGCTGATCTCCTAAATAGCAGAACAAAGCAGCTCCTCCGGGCATCAGACATAGTGCTCGGACTCAGCTGTCAAAGGCTGTTCAGCAATTGTTATATAGGGAACCAGGATATAGCTAATAGCGACACCCCCATGTTCATCAGAAGCATGAACCTGGTTTAGCATATAGCCCCTCCCTTATTGGACTGGCTGCTCCAGGAAAAGATCAGGCGCCATTCTATATCCAATTGCTGGTGCAGAATTACAAGCAAGAAACCCACCAGCTGTAAGATCACATCGTAATGTACATAAATGATGGGCTAGACTCTCAAGAATGTGCCATATCCAGAACAGGCAATAGACAGCCTTGCTGTAGTGAAAGCTGGGGGACTACGCCCCCTGGAAGCAATCCAGAAACAAGAGATCAGCGCTCCAAATCAGCACGCCATGCCCATTTAATTTATTAGCAATAATATTGGGCTCTGCAATCAGCAGTCATTATGTCCAGTGCCTCCATGCCCAGCCCTTACTCCTCCTTGACTCCCCGCCGGCACCGCTCAGCACTTCACCTGAATCTCCTCGCTGGTGTCGGGGGAATGATCAAGCCACAGTCTCAGCAAGAAGCAATCACAAAAGGCTGAGGATGGATTCAGGCGGAAAATAAATGCAGTTTGGTAGCGTAAACGCCATCATCCCGTTCCCGCTACACTGCTATATTGCTCCGTTCTGCCCTCCGTTGCTGGGGAACAAATTCTATCGCCGGGTACAACAAGCCGCCATTCTTAAATCAGGCTGGGTAACGCGTACAATCGTAATTAACCCTTTGGCATCAAAACAAATAGTGGGTATTTCCACCGGACCTCACCAAAAGTTGTGGCGAAGTAAAGCCGATCATCGGTCCGATGCAGCTTATCCTGCTCGAAGATATGCTTGAACAAAGGACTGGCAGTTTGGCACTTCTTTCTGACTTGAAAACTACTGGATATTGAAAACATGACACCCTTAAAAAGTCTGGTCTCAGAAAAAGCATTTTCCCTCCTCTATGTAACTGCAAGTGACAAAGCATTCTCCCACTGGATCTCTTTGAAGCTACAAGGTCCCATAGACAACCAGAGGCCATGCTCCACAGGAACAATAGGATGGGACATCTAAAAAAGACCCGATCCCGATCCGATTCGGACAGAGCAAATGCCATTAGGAGGTCTTCCTAACTGCATCGGAATCGGACCCTTAGATGGAATGTACATGTGGGAAAGAAATATTTAAAACTGTTTTGAAATTTCATATGGGTGTGGTGATTATGTGTATAAATGATATGAGTTTAACTACAATCTGGTTGGGTGTTCTGTAACATGGAATCTTATTATTATGTGCAATTTCAACCCAGTAATCAAAATGACTAATCCTACCTCAAACAAGATGGCTGTAAAAATGTGTATTATTTGAAGCAATGACAGATGCATGCTCACACAGTTTTATGCTTTTTATGCAAATTGCAAAATCTCAAGTACCTTAAGAAATCGGGCTCTGAATATTTCAAATCATGTTTATGCTCTATGAAAAACAATAAAATGAAGGTATAATTAGGATTGTCATAACAATGTATCTGCGTGGAATAATGTTATTTAGTTTAAGGTAGAGCAATTAATTTGATTACTGCACGCAGCTTCTCAAAGCACATCTCCATCACTGTTGTATGGCGTTTTAGGATCCGAGCGAAATTTACAGATTCATGCCTTCATATAGGTACAATTCACATTGCCCTTATATAGGCATATAAATCATAATCATATTTAGACATAAGCCCATGCAGTTCAAATACAGGCATGGCTACTTCCACTTGTTCCAAAAAGCCACAACGATTTCTTGGAAAACTCGGCTTAAGCAGTCAGGGACATCCCCTTGCTTGAATATTGATTTGTCCAAGAATTCATGGAGTTTTCAAAGAACTACCATTCCCTTGGGTTCTTTGATGACGGTATTATGCCCGACTTTACGTCAAACTAGGCACCTTCAAGGTATAAATATGCCTACACTTGCCCTAGCAAACATGCGGTGGTTCGGAGCAGCTCGACTATCTACTTGCCCGATGCAGCTCACTACAGCAAGTGCCGAAGGAAGCCAACCCTCCAGCTGACGCACTGATCGAGAAGCTGCCCTTTCTCTCGCTGAGAATCCAGCTCCAGTGTTTCAAGCTCCCCTTGCGGGGTGTTGGGAAATCAAGTCCTAAGACAGAGATACCAGACCTCCTTCATTCTAAAACCAAGGTACGGAGCTGATTAGACCGTAAGAGAAATCTTGAATAGATTCTTGGCAAATAAACTAAACCTATGCTACACCACACTTACTTCTTCCCTCAAACTAGACTTAGGTTTGGTACATTGGGGTAGGCGTATTTTAGAAGCACCAGTTGAGGACTTTTGGCCTTTGTAATTTATGTATGTATTTATCTATGGTTTAAGAAACCATACAATGCTTTTACTGTATTATTTTATAATACTCTTCCTGCTGTACGTATTATACTTTGCAACCAGTCTTACGATTGTAGCAGTTCACTTTACTTGCATGAGAAAGGAGACTGTTCAATAAATCCTTTTATTGAAAATGCCTGTCTCTCTATTTCTCTGCACCTCTGATAAAACGAAGCATGCACGATTGACTGAGTAAAATATCTATCTATTGTTTCCACGACTCTGAAGATACGTTTATTCTTGGGGAAACAAAGTTGTCATGTTAATGCGGTTAAACACACAAGATGATGGACGGAATGTTGCACAATGGCAAAACATTCACCCCCAGTCAGAGATATGGGTTTAATCCATCGTTATTTTGCTCACCAAGCCACCCCAGTTCAGACATGGCCATATGCAAATCAGTCTTGACCCAGTGCCTCATGGGAACAGTCCAGCCCGAACTGCCAAGCCATGTCTTTCCTGGACCGGAATCAAGCATCCTAGGACCGGTTTCTGGCTATCAGCCGTCTTCAGCCAGGATAGCTTGACTCCAGTGGCTTAGTGAGCAAGGGACCCACGTCTGGGCATACCCTTCCCACATAGGGTGAACAGCAAAACACACAAGATGATGGACGGAATGTTGCACAATGGCAAAACATTCACCCCCAGTCACAGATCTGTGTTTAATCCATCGTTATTTTGCTCACCAAGCCACCCCAGTTCAGACATGGCCATATGCAAATCAGTCTTGACCCTGTGCCTCATGGGAACAGTCCAGCCCGAACTGCCAAGCCATGTCTTTCCTGGACCGGAATCAAGCATCCTAGGACCGGTTTCTGGCTATCAGCCGTCTTCAGCCAGGATAGCTTGACTCCAGTGGCTTAGTGAGCAAGGGACCCACGTCTGGGCATACCCTCCCCACATAGGGTGAACAGCAAAACACACAAGATGATAAGATGATGGACGGACTGTTGCACAATGGCAAAACATTCACCCCCAGTCACAGATCTGGGTTTAACCCATCGTTATTTTGCTCACCAAGCCACCCCAGTTCAGACATGGCCATATCCAAATCAGTCTTGACCCTGTGCCTCATGGGAACAGTCCAGCCCGAACTGCCAAGCCATGTCTTTCCTGGACCGGAATCAAGCATCCTAGGACCGGTTTCTGGCTATCAGCCGTCTTCAGCCGGGATAGCTTGACTCCAGTGGCTTAGTGAGCAAGGGACCCACGTCTGGGCATACCCTTCCCACATAGGGTGAATAGCAAAACACACAAGATGATGGACGGAATGTTGCACAATGGCAAAACATTCACCCCCAGTCACAGATCTGGGTTTAATCCATCGTTATTTTGCTCACCAAGCCACCCCAATCCAGACATGGCCATATGCAAATCAGTCTTGACCCTGTGCCTCATGGGAACAGTCCAGCCCGAACTGCCAAGCCAAGTCTTTCCTGGACCGGAATCAAGCATCCTAGGACCGGTTTCTGGCTATCAGCCGTCTTCAGCCAGGATAGCTTGACTCCAGTGGCTTAGTGAGCAAGGGACCCACGTCTGGGCATACCCTTCCCACATAGGGTGAACAGCAAAACACACGATGATGGACGGAATGTTGCACAATGGCAAAACATTCACCCCCAGTCACAGATATGGGTTTAATCCATTGTTATTTTGCTCACCAAGCCACCCCAGTTCAGACATGGCCATATGCAAATCAGTCTTGACCCTGTGCCTCATGGGAACAGTCCAGCCCGAACTGCCAAGCCATGTCTTTCCTGGACTGGAATCAAGCATTCTAGGACCGGTTTGTGGCTATCAGCCGTCTTCAGCCAGGATAGCTTGACTCCAGTGGCTTAGTGAGCAAGGGACACACGTCTGGGCATACCCTTCCCACATAGGGTGAACAGCAAAACACACAAGATGATGGACGGAATGTTGCACAATGGCAAAACATTCACCCCCATTCACAGATCTGGGTTTAATCCATCGTTATTTTGCTCACCAAGCCACCCCAGTTCAGACATGGCCATATGCAAATCAGTCTTGACCCTGTGCCTCATGGGAACAGTCCAGCCCGAACTGTCAAGCCACGTCTTTCGTGGACCAGAATCAAGCATCCTAGGACCGATATCTGGCTATCAGCCATCTTCAGCCAGGATAGCTTGACTCCAGTGGCTTAGTGAGCAAGGGACCCACGTCTGGGCATACCCTTCCCACATAGGGTGAACAGCAAAACACACAAGATGATGGACGGAATGTTGCACAATGGCAAAACATTCACCCCCAGTCACAGATCTGGGTTTAATCCATCGTTATTTTGCTCACCAAGCCACCCCAGTTCAGACATGGCCATATGCAAATCAGTCTTGACCCTGTGCCTCATGGGAACAGTCCAGCCCGAACTGCCAAGCCATGTCTTTCCTGGACCGGAATCAAGCATCCTAGGACCGGTTTCTGGCTATCAGCCGTCTTCAGCCAGGATAGCTTGACTCCAGTGGATTAGTGAGCAAGGGACCCACGTCAGGGCATACCCTTCCCACATAGGGTGAACAGCAAAACACACAAGATGATGGACGGAATGTTGCACAATGGCAAAACATTCACCCCCAGTCACAGATCTGGGTTTAATATATCATTATTTTGCTCACCAAGCCACCGCAGTTCAGACATGGCCATATGCAAATCAGTCTTGACCCTGTGCCTCATGGGAACAGTCCAGCCAGAACTGCCAAGCCATGTCTTTCCTGGACTGGAATCAAGCATCCTAGGACCGGTTTCTGGCTATCAGCCGTCTTCAGCCAGGATAGCTTGACTCCAGTGGCTTAGTGAGCAAGGGACCCACGTCTGGGCATACCCTTCCCACATAGGGTGAACAGGAAAACACACAAGATGATGGACGGAATGTTGCACAATGGCAAAACATTCACCCCCAGTCACAGATCTGGGTTTAATCCATCGTTATTTTGCTCACCAAGCCACCCCAGTTCAGACATGGCCATATGCAAATCAGTCTTGACCCTGTGCCTCATGGGAACAGTCCAGCCCGAACTGTCAAGCCATGTCTTTCGTGGACCAGAATCAAGCATCCTAGGACTGATATCTGGCTATCAGCCGTCTTCAGCCAGGATAGCTTGACTCCAGTGGCTTAGTGAGCAAGGGACCCACGTCTGGGCATACCCTTCCCACATAGGGTGAACAGCAAAACACACAAGATGATGGACGGAATGTTGCACAATGGCAAAACATTCACCCCCAGTCACAGATCTGGGTTTAATCCATCGTTATTTTGCTCACCAAGCCACCCCAGTTCAGACATGGCCATATGCAAATCAGTCTTGACCCTGTGCCTCATGGGAACAGTCCAGCCCGAACTGCCAAGCCATGTCTTTCCTGGACCGGAATCAAGCATCCTAGGACCGGTTTCTGGCTATCAGCCGTCTTCAGCCAGGATAGCTTGACTCCAGTGGCTTAGTGAGCAAGGGACCCACGTCTGGGCATACCCTTCCCACATAGGGTGAACAGCAAAACACACAAGATGATGGAGGGAATGTTGCACAATGGCAAAACATTCACCCCCAGTCACAGATCTGGGTTTAATCCATCGTTATTTTGCTCACCAAGCCACCCCAGTTCAGACATGGCCATATGCAAATCAGTCTTGACCCTGTGCCTCATGGGAACAGTCCAGCCCGAACTGCCAAGCCATGTCTTTCCTATACCGGAATCAAGCATCCTAGGACCGGTTTCTGGTTATCAGCTGTCTTTAGCTAGGATAGCTTGACTCCAGTGGCTTAGTGAGCAAGGGACCCACGTCTGGGCATACCCTTACCACATAGGGTGAACAGCAAAACACACGATGATGGACGGAATGTTGCACAATGGCAAAACATTCACCCCCAGTCACAGATCTGGGTTTAATCCATCGTTATTTTGCTCACCAAGCCACCCCAGTTCAGACATGGCCATATGCAAATCAGTCTTGACCCTGTGCCTCATGGGAACAGTCCAGCCCGAACTGCCAAGCCATGTCTTTCCTGGACTGGAATCAAGCATCCTAGGACCGGTTTCTGGCTATCAGCCGTCTTCAGCCAGGATAGCTTGACTCCAGTGGCTTATTGAGCAAGGGACCCACGTCTGGGCATACCCTTCCCACATTGGGTGAACAGGAAAACACACAAGATGATGGACGGAATGTTGCACAATGGCAAAACATTCACCCCCAGTCACAGATCTGGGTTTAATCCATCGTTATTTTGCTCACCAAGCCACCCCAGTTCAGACATGGCCATATGCAAATCAGTCTTGACCCTGTGCCTCATGGGAACAGTCCAGCCCGAACTGTCAAGCCATGTCTTTCGTGGACCAGAATCAAGCATCCTAGGACTGATATCTGGCTATCAGCCGTCTTCAGCCAGGATAGCTTGACTCCAGTGGCTTAGTGAGCAAGGGACCCACGTCTGGGCATACCCTTCCCAGATAGGGTAAACAGCAAAACACACAAGATGATGGACGGAATGTTGCACAATGGCAAAACATTCACCACCTAAATGCCTTCTGTGAATACCGAAAGTCTTAAAATTAGGATTTTTCTCAGTTTAGTAGTAGTAAAGTTAGGACTCCTAACTTTAGAACTCCCAAATGCCTGCTGTGAATACCGAAAGTCTTTAAATTAGGATTTTTCTCAGTTTAGTAGTAGTAAAGTTGAGAAACATCCTAATTTTAAGACTTTTGGTATTCCTAGAAGGCATTTAGGAGTCCGAAAGTTAGGAGTCCTAACTTTACTACTACTCAATTGTGAAAAATCCTAATTTAAAGACTTTCGGTATTCACAGCAGGCATTTGGGAGTTCTAAAGTTAGGAGTCCTAACTTTACTACTACTAAACTGAGAAAAATCCTAATTTTAAGACTTTCGGTATTCACAGAAGGCATTTAGGAGTCCTAAAGTTAGGAGTCCTAACTTTACTACTACTAAATTGAGAAAAATCCAAATTTTAAGACTTTCGGTATTCACAGAAGGCATTTAGGAGTCCTAAAGTTAGGAGTCCTAACTTTACTACTACTAAATTGAGAAAAATCCTAACTTTAAGACTTTCGGTATTCACAGAAGGCATTTAGGAGTCCTAAAGTTAGGAGTCCTAACTTTACTACTACTAAATTGAGAAAAATCCAAATTTTAAGCCTTTCGGTATTCACAGAAGGCATTTAGGAGTCCTAAAGTTAGGAGTCCTAACTTTACTACTTCTAAATTGAGAAAAATCCTAACTTTAAGACTTTCGGTATTCACAGAAGGCATTTAGGAGTCCTAAAGTTAGGAGTCCTAACTTTACTACTACTAAATTGAGAAAAATCCAAATTTTAAGACTTTCAGTATTCACAGAAGGCATTTAGGAGTCCTAAAGTTAGGAGCCCTAACTTTACTACTACTAAATTGAGAAAAATCCTAACTTTAAGACTTTCGGTATTCACAGAAGGCATTTAGGAGTCCTAAAGTTAGGACTCCTAACTTCTGTGAATACCGAAATGAGTGAGTGCCTTCTGTGAATACCAAAATGAGTAAGTGCCTTCTGTGAATACCAAAATAGTAGTAAGTTTAGGATTTTGTCTTAAGTTAGTTCTGTGAATCGGGCCCTAACAGTCCAACCTCCTATAAGGATTCCACAACAAAGCCCTCACCAGGGGAACACAAATAAACTCACACCACAGGCTATACAATCAGTCATTGGTAAATTACCCGCAAAAAGGGAACAAATTCCATTCTGGATAACTCAAAGAATTACTCAAATCGAGGCAGTATTTTCCGATACTACCCCTCATGAGAAACACAGAATTTTAACAATCTGTTTACCAATGGGGATCGCTCCACACCAGGAGGACTGCGACACTTGGGGTATAGTCTTTGCTGCAATCTACACAAAAACACATGGTGATCCGTCTATGGCGGTTATACCAGATGTCCTGAAACAGATTCAAAATGAATACAGGGCCAAGCCTGCTTAGAATCTGGGTATGAAATTACTGAAAGATTTCGAACAGGTCTCAGCTATAATATTAGCTAATATTAAAGGTGATGCAGCATCTGTGGCGGTGTGCCAAAAAATAAGAGAAATTGATGTAACTGAGCAACCATATGAACTGGCCAGAATAATTGAAAAATCCTATGAAGAACTAGGTAGAGATAGTTCGAGTTGGAAACCAGTCAAGCCCCAACTAACAGAAAGTCACGAAAAGGTCTTTATTAAAAACACACTCGCTACTCCCAAAAAGAAGTGGGAGAATACTAAACAAACTTCTAAAGAGAAGCGTTCTCAGTCCCGAGGAAGGTCTCCTCAAAAGGAGCCCTCTGAAAAGAGGTATAACCTCAGGAACAGGGATAATTTGAAAAAACATGATAGATATCAAGATACTGATACACGTTCCTCTTGTACCTTTCAGACTTCCTCACAGAAATCGGAAAGAAGAGGACGGTCAGAACACAAGGAAGAACGTGTGAACTCCAAAGACGATCAACACGTTCCAAAAAATAAGAAAACCTAATTCAACAAAAAGAAGGTAGCAGATCTAAAAATCAGACATGCCGAGGATCTTGAGGACACAACTCAAGAACAGGGAGTGGGCCCAGACAATGCTGGACAGCGCAGCAGAAGTCACCATAGCTCGCAATATCTTGAAGGATCATCTGGAGACAGTGGACTTGAATGAGTACATTCAAGCTGAAACAGCTGAGACCAGGGTTACTGTACCCCATAAGTTATATGAAGTAACACTCCGGATGTAGGGGGACATAACTAGGAAAATAAGAGCACTCTTTTGGGAGAAGCTCTCTAAGGGTTATGACATTCTTCTAGCTGAAAAAGACTGGCCACCAAAATTTGTCAGGGAGTGCTCACATGACAAAGATATCATTATGCCAGCCTTCTCGAATCATATTCCAATTCACTTGAAATATACCTATGCCAGAAAATGGGCTTTAGCCCAGGCTTCAGCATTATACAAAATCATGTAGGATGGGATGAGGATTCCCCTCACCATAAAATCCAGTTAAAAACTCAACCAACTGCACAGAGGCAGTATCCAGTTAAGCAAGAAGTTAAAACGCAGGTCAGGGATGTATTAGATCAACTTGAATACCAAGGGTTGATTGAAACATGCACCTCATCAATGAACAATCCTTTGTTTCCTGTCTCCAAACCAGACAATACATATCGTCTAGTTTTGGACTACAGATATTTAAACTCTTGTTGCAAAACCTTTGCAGTACAAAATGCACACAGTGCAGCACTAATGATTAACATTGTGCGTAAAAAATATAAAACCACAATAAATATTTCTAACGGTTCCTTCTGTCAAAACATTGCACCAGAAAGCAGGATCTTGACCGCTCTCTGAATTATGGGGACACACCATCACTTCTGTCATCTCCCCCAGGGATTCAAGAATAGTCCGGGGTTATATTCAGCTAGAGTAACAGAGTTACTACAAACGTATGATGATGAGGCATTATCTTATGTTGATGACATCTATCTAACAGATAATGACTTGGACAGGCACATGAACAGAGTGAATACCATTATGCTAGGATGCGCTTCTGAAGGGTATAAATTCAACTTTACGAAATCAAGAATTGCCCACCTCAAGTTAGTTTTTCTAGGATACGAGTTATCAAGTGAAGGCAAAAGCTTGGCAGCCAACTTTTTAGAAAAGTGTGCGCTGCTCCAACCTTCAAAAACGCTGAAAAACTTACAGTCAATTCTCGGTTTCCCGAATTTCGGAAGAACATACATTCTGAATTATGCAGAAAGGGTTAAACCTCTCTACGAATTAATCAAACCTGATTTTAAAACAATTAATTGGACTCAAAAACACACAGAAATTTTGTGTTCAGTGCAAACAGACATGTTAGCAACATCACATTTACAGAAATGTGTTAACATACGCAACCTTGTAATCAGAATAATCCCAGGAAGATGCGGACTCACGTACTTAATTTTTAATGAAGGTGAAAAAGTACAGATTGCTTACAAATCATCCTTGTACACACAAGCTGAAATGAAATTCACTTCAACAGAAAAAATTCTGACAGCGGTTCGAACTGCAGTAGCAAAAGACAGAGCTCCAGCACAGGGTAAAAGCATAATTGTTGTTACTCCTGTACCTGCCTTAGAGGCAGTGAAGAACTTGGTAATTTCGCCTCTCAGGGAATACTTTGTAATATAACAAGAACTTGGCACAGAAGCTGAAAATATGAAAAGACATCTTTATTACAATTAATTGTGAGGCTACATCGCCCAGTCACCCCTAAAGCAACTGAATGAGGCAGCCTCCTGAATGGTCTCAGCACAAACCTTTTATACCATTTATTATGCCCTAGGCATACATTTTCTCTTTGAAGTACATTATTGTTGGTCAATCCCAGGACGTGCACACAAAGCACTGTATGATGACAAACCCACTTTTCAGTTTGTCCAGCCCAAAATTAATCATCAAACAAACCCATAATAAACATTCTTCTTTAGACAAGCTGGACAAGACCCATAATGAAAAGGCCCACAGCCCACATCATAAATAGACCATAAAGAAGGAACAGAAACATATAGGAGCAAGATAAAGGGGTGTGTGCGTGTACAATAAACATTGCAATGTCCTGCTCTTTGATCTCTATCTGACTAGCTGCCTAACAAGGAACTGGCTCAACGAGGTCAGCCTCGGGCAAGGGAGTCAGCTTGTTCAGGTCACACAGAAGTCAGCTAAGGTGTATGTGTCCCTAGAGACTTGTTTGGCCACAGTCATCCTGTAGTCACCAGCCTATGTGAGGGCAATCACAAAATGGCTGCCGTTCACAAAATGGAACCCGAGGATTCAGGACGAAAACTCTGATTTCAGGGTGATTCTGTCATTTGAATATGACGAAAATGTTTGTGCATAGTGTACTAGCCATTCTCGGTCTGCTGGTATCAAAATCGTCATGATATGACGATGTCTATGACACAGGTCCAAAATTTTCAGTACCACAGCAGTGACAAAAGCAAGCATTCCAAATGCAAAGGCTTTACATCTAAGATGGATACAATGGGTTAATTCTCTTGCTGCAACAGATGTTGAATACGTTTTTTACCCTTATTTGAAAACACAAGAGTTTCTACAATATGAAAAAGAATGTCCTCTGCCCAATGAGATTCTGCCTGTAGAACAGTACAAATGTATAATTTATACAGACGGATCAGCGCAACCCGCAATTGGGGGTAAACAAGCTGATAGTGCTGCGTGTGCAATTGTTAAAGGTCGCTGGTGCGATGGTAAATTCCGACCTATGGTCACAAAAACGCAATCTCTCAGAGATTGTACAGCTCAGTGAGCTGAACTACAGGCATTCAAGATGGCGCTTGAAAATATTGATCGCGAATTCCCCACACTCATATTGTGCGATTCGTATTACTGCGTTCAATCTTACAATGAATACTTGCAGAACTGGGTTCAAAACGGTTTGAAAGATGCAAAAGGTGGCACAATCAAGCATAAATTGCTTTGGGAACAAGTAGTTCAATTACAGAAAGAACTACGAAAGACTCATATGATCCATACACTGAGTCATTAACGTGATGGCGTTCACGTTGCAGGGAATTCATTGGCTGATGAAGCCGCGAAGGCAGCTGTGCAAACGGCTTCCGTAGCTGCAATCACTCGTTCAAAAACAAAAATAGACAGCGAAATAATGCAGGCTGTCGCCGCTTCTAATAAAGACAGCGGTAAAATGTTACCAAAAGGCTTTCCACTCAAGTACTCATATATAATTGATGCAAATAATGCTCCTTTTGCTCGAATCCCTGGAGTGGGGGATAGAGTAATTCTAAACATAGATTAGGACTAATCTTGGCAGCACATGAAGGGCTCGCATCTGCACATGTAGGGGTTTCCACCACAGTGTCATTATTAAAATAGAGATACTAGTGGCCACGCATGAGGAAACAGACCAGAAACTATGTTTTGGAATGTGAAATCTGCCAGAAAATTAAGGTTTCAACTGTGAAATGGCGGCGCAGACGCCCCTTTTAATTTCAGATAAACCATTAGCGTGCGTTTACCTGGACCACTGTGGTCCCTTACAAAGGGACGGTAACTACAAATATATCATGGTCGCATTGGATTCATGCTCAAGATTCATTTGGATGTGGCCTCAGCGCTCGGCTGACACCCGAACTGTTATAAAAGATTTGCGAATCTTTATCGGCACATACGCAGTCGGCACGCTACATTCTGACCAGGGTCCTGCGTTTAGCTCCAAAGCTTACAAGGAGGCTATGTTGTGTTATGTTATTAGTGGTTTTGTAGTGCGCTCAATTACTCAGGAGTATCCTGGTGCGTAGAAATGCAGTTAGACAGGAGAGAGCTGGAGTAATTAAAATGACAGTTTAAAAAGGTGGGTTTTAAGTGCTTTTTTTAAAAAGATTGAAATCCTGAGTAGCGCGTAGCGCCGGGGGAAGAGTGCTATGGCCAATCTGGGCATTACATTGCGGTATTCAAGTCCATTCCATCCTGAGGGAAATTCTGTATTGGAAAGAAAAAAACGTGACATAAAACAATCTATACCAGCTAGGGTATTAGGCCCGGGTGACGGGTGGGTCAAACATCTAATAAGTGTCCAACGTAGTCTAAATAATCGGCTAAGAAATTCTTGAGTGGAATCACTCCATATGAAATTCTTTTTGGTACTCGAATGCTTGTCCAGGACCTTGATCATCACACTTCAGTAGTAGAACAAAAACCCTTTGATATCAAAGACCTTTTGGCTGTTTTGCAGGACTTAAATGAAACAAGGAGAAGTCAAAGCAACACATTACAGAAGCCAACGACCAGTGAAGGAGAACCAGCCATCCCAGCAAGGCCTGTCTGGATTCCAAAGATTGGGGATCTGGTCAGAGAAAAGATTGCGGATAAGAAGGAATTTGGGCCTTCTTACAGAAAACCAGTACATGTGCTAGCAATCCACGGATCAAGAACAGTGTTACTGCCGCCCCTTGCTGGAAGAAAGTAAAACAGGTTTGTATCCATCGACCTGGTAAAACCACATCATGTGGCCAATAATAAGTAGTAGGCCAAGTGGACTCCAAAGATGTAGCAGGCAACCAAATCTTGCTACTAACCAAGAGGTTCAAACTGAGAGACTTATTACCTTTGAGGAATCTGCAGTACGAAAAGAAGGACTAAGCAATAAAGCTATGGAACTTGTGCCTATTGAGACCCAAATAACAGTTCGTCAAGAAACTCCTGTCTACAATGATGTAGCATCTGACTGTGGTAAATAAATAATTAATTACCGGATCTATTTTTGACTATAATCAATAAACAGGTAGCTCAATAAATAAGAGTCAAGATTCGAGGTAGCTGGAGTTGACAGGCTTTAATCAAGCACAAAGGACAGGAACAGGACAGCCTGTACGGGAATGGGATGGCAGGGCCCGGCAGCTGCCGGGGGCAGGATCTGGGGGTGATGCGCATAAGGGGTAACTTTTAATAACAGTGCACAATATTTATAGTTAAACAAAATACATTGCATTCAATACAGTAGGCGTAGCAGTAGGCGGGGTTTGTAACAGTCCCGAAAGATAAGGACAAAATGATGTAACAAGAAGGCGTGTACAGGGCGTATACATAGACATGTGATGCAAACGTAACAGAATATGTCATAAAAAGGGCGGAAACATGGAGGGGGCTACCTGAGCAGCTGGGACCTCTAACCTAGTGGTGCGCGCAAACTGGCAATGACGTGTTACCAGGGAAAACTGGGGGGCTATGACTTCTGCGCTAGAAGAGGAGACTAAAGTCTGGAGGGTCAGAGCGACATGTACCCAGGCATATCTAGTATCTAGTGTTTAGAGTACATGTTGATAGAATCCAAAAGTTATCAGGGCAAAGGCTAATAGACTCTAAGACTGGTGCATGCATAATTCTATATGTAGTGCATGTGTGAGGAATATTCTATGAATATTAATACAGTATTTCTCTTACATGGAGACATAAAGGCTAGACCATGACGGAAACTATTGATGCGATTCAGTAGCTTAGGAATGCAGAGAAGGAGGGCTGGACTGATAACTAGAATCATAACCTACTCTTGGCAGACTGGGAGGCAGAGCCAGGCCGAGCCGGGCACTGCGAGGCATGAAAGTAAGCTAAGAGTCAGGGATACAGGTGGGGGCTGTATCGCTCCTCGGAGAGGGTTCAGGAAACAGGAGCTGAATCTGAGTCCGGGCCCTTTTGAGGCCTAGAAACGGGGACAATTCAATGAATTAACGTGCACACTGTGAAACGTGGCAACGTAGCTTTACATAGGCTTAATATTCGTTGTATTCACGAGGACTGGAAACTGGCATACTAGAGATGGACACAACTGTAATTGCGTCTTTAATCGATCAGAAGGGAATACATGCATATCGATCATGCACATATAACATAACATGGGGAACACGTAGGCACATACAACATGGCAAAATTTACTTTTCCACATTCCCTCCTTGTGCCCTACGTTTCCATCAGGAAACATCAATATTCATGATACCATCTATCATTTCATATAGCATCATTTGCTCGTCTCGAATTGTCTTAGAACGGGACTTAGGACTAGGAATACAAGAGGTAGCACAAATGCCGCAAATCGCAGGGCCACATTGTATACAGAGGCAGCAACTGAATATGATCATTACTGCAATACCTAGAAATGACAATACTTTCCATCCCCAAGCAGATATAATACTCCAGAGCCAACCGGACCATGTCCAGGTGCCTGGATTCTGGTGTAACTGATGGGCAATTTTATGAAGTCTGGTTATAGCTGAATAAACAGACGGCGCGTTGTTTGGAATGAAAATGCAGCAACTAGATCCGATGACTCTACATGCTCCTCCTCTATCGGCCAGTATGACGTCAAGAACGAGACGATTTTGGAGCACGACAAATCTCATAGCAGATTGCTCTTCAGTTAAGTTACCTAGAGCAGAAGTAGTCTCATTCACTACTGCTTCGAGGGTTCTGGTTAATCTACGTATTAACTTACTATTCTGGACAGGTCCTATAAAGAAGAAGAAACCTTTATTGAAGTCTTGATATTGTTCTAGAGTAGTTTCAGTTTGATCGACAATTGGGGACTCAATCTCCCTTTTATGTCTGACGTGTACTAGATGTGTGTTTCTGTGATAATCAGATGGGGCTAGAAAAACTGGTGGCAGTAGGAAGGCAATATAACATGTTCCATCCCAATCGAGGGGCAGACGAACATATGCGGTCTGACCACAAACAAAATAAGAATGACGTGAGGCTTTGAAAATAGATTTCCCACTGTCACTATACTCGACAGTAGTAGTACAATCACTATGTCCTACATGTGCGGAACCATTCTTTCGGACACATAATTCGCCTTTGACTGGTAGTACTGAAATAGCAGGTAAATCTGGAGTAGTATCAGACTGAACATTCAGGACCATAAAATTCGAAGAATAATTACCTAAATTATAAACTTCATTTTCTAGATCTAACCCTGTTCTATGGGAGAGACCTTGCTTGTCTGGAAAACATGTCCTATTCAGAAGGGACATATCATTGGAGGAGGACGTTAACGTGGACCATGCTCCACACGAACCATTATGTGAAAACGGATAAGGAAAGAGTGGCAGAACTCCCTTCGGTGTCTGGAAAGGGGTGAGTCGACCACACACCCAACAATTAGTGGCATTGCTGGTCTGGTGTGAATAGTGTAACATTCTTATAAATGTATTATTTCTCATAGCAAGACGATAGGATAGCTCGTGAGGAGGCAGATCACTAAATGTGTGCTCTACTGTAGCATTAGAAAACTTATTTACATGAGAAATTGGAAAACATAAATGCAATGCATAACTTGTGCAGGTAACCATCAAACTTAGAAACAATAAGAAACTTAGAAAAACGATACATCTGATAGAGTTTTGACTAACTCTCTCACTATGGGGGTCTATCTCATACATGTCAGGGACCTGTCTAACCGTTTCACCCGAGGGGGACTTAGACAATTAAACTGGCTGACTTATTTTACTAGACCGGAGTTTTAACTTATACTCCTGTTGCGGAGTTTTCTCTAACAGAGGAACTTTCAGTTCAGGATTCAGATCAATGTCTGGTTTAGAGTCTGGTTTCAGGCAGTCTTTAGAAATGTTCGTTGCAAATGTTTTTTCTCGGACTCCATGGAACTTCTTGATGTGGGACAGATGGACCCACCCCTTGCGGCCTTCCAACTTCACGGCCGTGCGGGTGGTCAGGAGAACAAGTCGCGGCTCCTTCCAACGAGGCTCCAGTGGACTTGAACGATCAAAGTTCCTGACCAACACGAGGTCGCCTGGAATGACCTCATGTGGTTTCACTTCAGTATTGTCTGGAAATGCAGCGGCAACCTGTGAACGACAAGAGTGTAGGGCAGACATCAAGGAAGCTAGGTAATCTGTCAACATATTACTGGAAACATCTGTAATACTGCGGGGTCTAGGTGTACCCCACATATTTGGGGGGCGGCCGAATACAACCTCATAAGGGGACAGACCTGATCTGGAATGTGCAACCATCCTCATGAAGAATAAAGCAACTGGCAGGGCAACTAGCCAGTCTACACCTTTCTCTTTACATGTCTTGGCAATACGGATTTTCAGGGTCTGATTATGTCTCTCTACGAGACCGGCTGCTTCAGGATGGCGCACACAATGGAACTTCCACTGGTACCCTAACAAAAGGGAAACATGTTTCATTAACTCGGATGAGAATGGCTGGCCATTATCAGAATACACGACCCTAGGGAGTCCATAACGGGGAAAGAATTCACGAACCAACTGCTTGGCAGTGGTCGCTGCTGTGTAATCTGGGACTGGATATGCTTCTGTCCACCTGGACAAAGCGCATACAACTACGAGGACATACTTGAAACCTCGACATCGCTCCATCTGAATATAATCCATCTGGAGGACTTCAAAAGGGTGGTCAGGAGGTTGGAATCCACCTTGTTCCACCGGGACACTTTTACCTGGATTGAATTGACAACATATCATACAAGTACGGACTTTCTGCTTGGCTGCAGCTCGTAAATGCTTGTTGAACCAAAGGTTCTGAATACTGTCTAACATAGCTTTTTCTCCTAGATGTGCTGGACTATGTGCGGTATTAATAATGACTTGAACCATAGAGTCGGGGAGAAACCATGTGGCTTTTCCCTTCGTCACCCATCCTTGATCTGTCTGGACCCCTCCTTGTTCGGACCATTTCTTGATTTCTTCGGGAGTAGCATGTAACTGTATGTCTATGACATCTTGTGTAGGGTCCTTAACTGTCATACAAGTAGTCTGTTCTGGAATGGATGTCTGTGTCTTGTTAACTGGAATGTCTGGAGTCTGAGCTGTAAGCTTGGCTGTTCGATCTGCTAGATCGTTACCTTGGGAAATGATGTCAGTAACTTTCGTATGTGCTTTGCACTTCATGATAGCGATAGCTGTCGGTAAATGTATTGCATCTAACAGAGCTTGAATGAGGAGACCATGCTGAATCTTGGTTCCATGAGAAGTCATGAAACCTCTCTCCTGCCAGAGCACTCCAAAGTCATGTACGACTCCGAATGCATAACGTGAATCTGTATATATGTTTACTTTCAGATTCTTGGCACGTATGCAGGCTTGGGTCAGAGCAACTAGCTCTGCTGCTTGAGCAGACAGGGTGTCAATACGGTGTGTTTCTATAACTTCGGTTTCAGTAGTCACTGCATACGCGGCTACTAGTTCTCCTGTACTTGTTCTCATACCATCCTCATGAAGAATAAAGCAACTGGCAGGGCAACTAGCCAGTCTACACCTTTCTCTTTACATGTCTTGGCAATACGGATTTTCAGGGTCTGATTATGTCTCTCTACGAGACCGGCTGCTTCAGGATGGCGCACACAATGGAACTTCCACTGGTACCCTAACAAAAGGGAAACATGTTTCATTAACTCGGATGAGAATGGCTGGCCGTTATCAGAATACACGACCCTAGGGAGTCCATAACGGGGAAAGAATTCACGAACCAACTGCTTGGCAGTGGTCGCTGCTGTGTAATCTGGGACTGGATATGCTTCTGTCCACCTGGACAAAGCGCATACAACTACGAGGACATACTTGAAACCTCGACATCGCTCCATCTGAATATAATCCATCTGGAGGACTTCAAAAGGGTGGTCAGGAGGTTGGAATCCACCTTGTTCCACCGGGACACTTTTACCTGGATTGAATTGACAACATATCATACAAGTACGGACTTTCTGCTTGGCTGCAGCTCGTAAATGCTTGTTGAACCAAAGGTTCTGAATACTGTCTAACATAGCTTTTTCTCCTAGATGTGCTGGACTATGTGCGGTATTAATAATGACTTGAACCATAGAGTCGGGGAGAAACCATGTGGCTTTTCCCTTCGTCACCCATCCTTGATCTGTCTGGACCCCTCCTTGTTCGGACCATTTCTTGATTTCTTCGGGAGTAGCATGTAACTGTATGTCTATGACATCTTGTGTAGGGTCCTTAACTGTCATACAAGTAGTCTGTTCTGGAATGGATGTCTGTGTCTTGTTAACTGGAATGTCTGGAGTCTGAGCTGTAAGCTTGGCTGTTCGATCTGCTAGATCGTTACCTTGGGAAATGATGTCAGTAACTTTCGTATGTGCTTTGCACTTCATGATAGCGATAGCTGTCGGTAAATGTATTGCATCTAACAGAGCTTGAATGAGGAGACCATGCTGAATCTTGGTTCCATGAGAAGTCATGAAACCTCTCTCCTGCCAGAGCACTCCAAAGTCATGTACGACTCCGAATGCATAACGTGAATCTGTATATATGTTTACTTTCAGATTCTTGGCACGTATGCAGGCTTGGGTCAGAGCAACTAGCTCTGCTGCTTGAGCAGACAGGGTGTCAATACGGTGTGTTTCTATAACTTCGGTTTCAGTAGTCACTGCATACGCGGCTACTAGTTCTCCTGTACTTGTTCTCATACATGAACCATCCACATAAAGTGTCAGGTCGGGATTAGGTAATGCAATGTCTGTCAGGTCTTGTCTTGGCTTAGTCATAGTGTTAACAAGTTCCACACAGTCATGTGTGGCGGGATTTGAAGTAACTGACGGTAACAGTGTAGCAGGATTTAGAATGTTGCAGCGTCTGATTTCTATGTGTGGCTGGAACAGTGTCAGTTCATAACCTGTTAAACGTGCAATGGTCAAGTGCTGAGTCTGTGTTCGGTTTAAAAGAACTTCCACGGAATGTGGAACTTGTACTGTCAGGGAGTGTCCTAACACTATGGAATCACTTTGTCTGATAGCTAGAGCTGTGGCTGCAACTGACTTGAGGCACGCAGGCAGAGCCTGGGCTACTGGATCTAATGTGCTCGAAAAATAAGCACAGGGCTTGTATTGTCCTGCTTGATCTTGTGTGAGAACAGATAATGCAGTACCATCACGTTCTGTGACAAAAAGTGTAAAAGGCTTACTGTAGTTCGGTGTAGCTAGAACAGGTGCTTGACATAAGGCTTTCTTTAATTCATTAAAACTAAGTGTATGTTCAGATGTCCAAGGGAGGACAGTCGATACGGCTGCCTCCTGTGTCGTTAACTGTATCAGTGGCTTGGCTAGAAATGCATACTGAGGAATCCATTGTCTGCAATAAGAAGTGAGGCCAATAAAAGCACGTACCTCCTTCTGTGTCTTGGGCTGTGGAAGACTCGCTATTAACTGGATACGGTCTGGTGTCAACTGCCTACCCCACTTGGACAGTAAGTGGCCTAAGTAGATCACTTGCTGGACACAGAATTGTAATTTGGAAGGGGACACCTTGTGCCCCTGCTCGGCCAGGAAATACAGGACTGTAAGTGATGCACGCTCGCAGTCACGTTCAGAACGGGCTGTGATCAGTAGATCATCGACATACTGGAGCAGGGCAGTGTCAGTTGGCATGTGAATATTGTCTAGTTGTCTCTTAAGTGCTTGACTGTAAATACTAGGACTTTCTGTGAAACCTTGAGGAGCTCGTGTGAATTTATAGCTCCTTCCATTTAAACAAAAAACAAAAAGGTACTGGCTGTCTGGATGAATGGGGACACTGAAAAATGCATTCTTGAGGTCTATGACAGTGAAAAATGTAGCTTCAGAATCAATGGCTGTTAATAGGGAAGAAATATCTGGGACTACTGGATACTGGGGTATGATACATTTATTAAGTTCTCGAAGGTCAATCACTAATCGATATACTGGAGGTGCATTTGGATCAGTACGTTTCGTGACTAGAATGATAGGAGAATTACATACATTGGAGTCAGTTTCTACAACCACTCCTTGGGCAATAAGCTCGTCAATAATTTTGGATAAGGCTGCTACAGCCTCGGGTGACAATCTGTACTGTCTGATTCGTGGCAAAACTATACCTTGTTTGAGAGTCACACGATGGGGTGTGATTTGCATAAAACCTACATCAGCTGGACCTTGCGCCCATAAATGCTGCAGTACATTCAGTAGTCTTGGATCAAAATCACGTAATACATAGTGACCTTTAAAGTCTCTTAAAAACAATCGGACTCCTTCTGGGGAACAACAAATTACTGCACCTAATTCTTTCAATGTTTTAATGCCTAACAAATTTTCTGGACATGACTTCGTAAGTAACAAATCAGTAGTTCGGGACAATGGACCTACTTCTAGAGTAACTGGTTTTGAAATCTCGTTCACAATAGGCTTTCCTGAAAATCCAAGGGAAACATTTTTAGAGCCTGAGAGCGGAGCCCCTGGAACCTCGTCATGACTGATAGTAGTCCTACTTGCCCCTGTATCAATCAGAAACTTTCTGTCTTTCCCTAATACTTGACTGTGTACATAGGGACCCTCTTGATCTACAGGTATCTCGATGAGAGGCAAGCCTATCTCCCTCTCTAGGCTGTTTCATGAATACTGTTGATACTCTGGATACTCTGTCTGGGCATACTGGTACATCTGCTGTGTAACATGCTGTGTTGCAGCGATAGGCTGCGGTGCTGGAACTGTCTGTTGTGCATTCTGTGGTGACTGAGAAGTCTGTGATACTTGTTCTTGTCTAGGCGGACGTGGTCTTTCTTTAGTCTTACCAGTAGCTATGTTGTGTTTCAGAACTGCACACTCGTTTATAAAATGACCTGGCTGTTTACAATAATTGCAAGTCCCTTTAACGGGAGCTGCAGGATGACTGACTTGATTCGGACCCCTCTTCTGACTGTCTTGTGGAACAGATTGTGCAACTAATACTTTCATTTTCGTATCTTTCATACGTTTCCTTTCGTGTTCTTGCTCTTCCCTGATTCTATTCTGGTGATACTGGAGCATCTGGAGCATTTGTGACGGAGTATTAGCTTGCCAACTACTTTCGACTTTCAAAACTCGATTTTTAACTTGTGGACTTGAATTCTCGACTAATTTAGTAACAAAAAGATGAGGGTATGACTCGCTACTTGTCTTCAAACCACTGTAATAATAAAACATTTTTCAAATCTAGAATAAAAATCACTAGTGTCTTCATCCTGTTTCTGTTTACATGCTGAGATTGCATCCCAATCTTCCTTTTTCGTGGCTAGTAACCTTGGCAAAACTTGTATCAATAACTCGGGCAATTCTTTACATTTGTCCCCAAGACCGGTACCTGGTACTCGTATTTTATCTTCAGCTTCTAGAGCTGTCCAATCAATCTTTTTCTCTCCCACCTCCCATTCTTTTTCCTTGAGTTTTTCATATACCCCTGCGGGCAACAGGACCTTTAGCATTTTAATGATATCTGGATACGTGTACTCTCCCATACGGAGCATGTCCTTTAATTCTCGATGGAACCCTGCTGGGTCTTTGTCGTGACAGGGAATTAATTTCTTCATCTCTAAGAGTTCCATCTTGGTGATAGGGGTGTAAACAAATACTCGTTCTAGTTCACCACCCGTTCCTCTAACTGGATGTACTTCTCGTAACGGATGCTGTCTATCTATGTAAAATGATTTACTTTCTGGAGGTGAGACGTGAACAAAATGCGGATTCAGAAACGTTCTATATTTGTGGCGCTGTTCTAGAATGACACTAATTAAATCGGTACCTAAACCTCTCCATCTATACTGGAGTAACTCGTTCAGAACATCATGTAACGGACCTGGATCAGAGTGCTGACCCTCATACAGTGTAATGAGGTGCTGGATCATATACATACCCACCAGTCGCTGCTCGGGCGGGGGCCAGTTTCAGAAACATTTGTGCCACTATTTCGTCTGGAAAAGTGGTAGAATCAGTAATCCATCGAACTGCTGATCGGGCTAGTTCTTGTTCATGCATGGTACTAAGTTCACTATAACCGATACGTGATTTCAGGATGTGATCGGTAGCTTGAAATACTTGTTCAAGATTCTCTTGTTCTAGTGCTGGAGGATGAAAAACTTTCTTGTGTTCTAGGCGTGAATGTCGGTCTGGAAGTCTAGATTTACCTACATACGCTATTCTGGCGGTATTCTCGTCTTCTACCTCTTCAGTAGGAGAGTCGTCTTCTTTCTCGCTTACTTGTGCTGCTTTTCGTTTCTCGTGTAACCTTATTATTTCCTTACGAATTTTCTTGTACATACTCTCTATACTACTGAGTGTCCTGTGTCTACCCTCGGCTATATTATCCCTCCACCTTGTCAGGACTTTCATTTCGGTCGGATCTTTAGTCGGATAATCTTGTTCCCTTATTAAACAATTAACTAGAAACTTTAATAGCATGAGCTGGGTCTCAGCTTTCCTTAGAGACATGATTTCGCCAATACTTTCTGGATCTTCTCCTGTACGGATGAAACGATATATTCTGTCTAGATCTTCTTTCATATTCGGTAGGGTGTCCAAATACTCGGTCACCCGTCTTACACGCAATGAATATATGACCATATTATCATCGCCTGGGACTGGATCATAACGGCATTCAGTAAGAGCTCGTCTGATATCTGCAACGGACTGATATTTGGGCGTACGCTGTAACGCACGTTCATGTAACTCGACTAACGTTACACGTTTGTGTGGCGGCGGGGTACCAGGAGGACCTCCCCCCGCGGCCCCTAAACTGGAATCATCGACTGATACTCTTCGTGCTGGCAGAGTGACCGATGTAGCGGGAACTTGTACTATGGGCTGGACCGGGGGTACCGTAACAGGTGCTGTAACAGGTGCCCCAGTGGCTGGAGGAACAGGAATTACATTATTTACAGGAGCTGGTGGAACAGGATTTGCATATTCCGGGACTGTGTCGTCCAAATAGGACGAGAGAAAAATGTCAGCTGCGGTCGGTTTGTGACGTAGCTTAATCGGAACTAATGGCGGCGGGAAATTACATGGTGCTTCCGGGTTGCTTTCGGCAAGCCCTCGGTAAGAAGAGGATACATACCCTTAATGAGGGCATTCCTCTGTCTGTCTGACTTTTCGGCTTTAACTCGTTCACCTACTTCGATTAATTCCCTTTCTTGGGCTCTTTCTGAGGATTCCCTACTTAATTCTGACTTTCTGATTTCTTTTTCGGTTCTTTTATGAGATTCTTTGCGCCATAACTCGATGGCATCTTTCTGGGACTGTCTGGCCTTCTTCTTCCATAATACTTCTTCTACTCGCATGATGCACTCGGCATCCCACGTACCTGATACGGGCCATCTATATTTCTCTTCTAATTCCTTGGTGTACTCCACCCATAAATCTAGATATAATATGGCACTTATACCATGCTTATGATACATAAAATGACCTGGACTGTCCCTAGGCGGGACGGGAACTGCTTCCTCGAGCAGACTTTTCCTAGTTTTCAACTGACGTAACTTTGAGAACAGAGGCATGACTTAGACTGGAATCTAGACACAATACAATACACGATAAACACAATAATAATAACTGAAACAAATCACTCATACCACAACATTGAAAACACATGAAATAACATTTAAAATAACAGTTCGGACAAAATACTACCTGGAATACTGAGAACAGAACACATGAATTCTCGAGAACAGAACTTACTGGAACAGAAACTTACTAGAATGACTAGATGTACTGCTAAAACAGTACGAAACTTACCGGTCTCATAAAGAGACACGTCAGGACCCGCATCCACCTAGGTGGACACTTCGTGTTGGATCTGTGTACCCAAACCCACGGACCAGAGACAAATTAATTGACCCTGTCTAGATACTACCCCAGCAACGGTACTCACCAGGCAGCAAGAACGGAAGGCCTCGGACTGGACTGGACTGCTACGACGACGGACGGACGAACTTCGGACTTCAGTTACAGGTGGGCCTCCGGATACCTCGGACCTTGGACTCAAAGCTTGGGCTCTGGTCGGGACTCGCCGCGTTCCTCCACCGCCTCGTCTGGACGCTGGACCGCAACCTCCGTCTCCTCCGTGGGCCTGAGGGATACTTGAAGCAGAAATATCTGCACGTGCACGGTATGGTTCCGTCACGGCTGCAGAGGATCAGGGGGCCTGCGTGGCTTCTCCGGCGCGTGGGGAAAGGGCAAGTCCCTATTCGGGCGCCATTATGTGGTAAATAAATAATTAATTACCGGATCTATTTTTGACTATAATCAATAAACAGGTAGCTCAATAAATAAGAGTCAAGATTCGAGGTAGCTGGAGTTGACAGGCTTTAATCAAGCATAAAGGACAGGAACAGGACAGCCTGTACGGGAATGGGATGGCAGGGCCCGGCAGCTGCCGGGGGCAGGATCTGGGGGTGATGCGCATAAGGGGTAACTTTTAATAACAGTGCACAATATTTATAGTTAAACAAAATACATTGCATTCAATACAGTAGGCGTAGCAGTAGGCGGGGTTTGTAACAGTCGCGAAAGATAAGGACAAAATGATGTAACAAGAAGGCGTGTACAGGGCGTATACATAGACATGTGATGCAAACGTAACAGAATATGTCATAAAAAGGGCGGAAACATGGAGGGGGCTACCTGAGCAGCTGGGACCTCTAACCTAGTGGTGCGCGCAAACTGGCAATGACGTGTTACCAGGGAAAACTGGGGGGCTATGACTTCTGCGCTAGAAGAGGAGACTAAAGTCTGGAGGGTCAGAGCGACATGTACCCAGGCATATCTAGTATCTAGTGTTTAGAGTACATGTTGATAGAATCCAAAAGTTATCAGGGCAAAGGCTAATAGACTCTAAGACTGGTGCATGCATAATTCTATATGTAGTGCGTGTGTGAGGAATATTCTATGAATATTAATACAGTATTTCTCTTACATGGAGACATAAAGGCTAGACCATGACGGAAACTATTGATGCGATTCAGTAGCTTAGGAATGCAGAGAAGGAGGGCTGGACTGATAACTAGAATCATAACATACTCTTGGCAGACTGGGAGGCAGAGCCAGGCCGAGCCGGGCACTGCGAGGCATGAAAGTAAGCTAATAGTCAGGGATACAGGTGGGGGCTGTATCGCTCCTCGGAGAGGGTTCAGGAAACAGGAGCTGAATCTGAGTCCGGGCCCTTTTGAGGCCTAGAAACGGGGACAATTCAATGAATTAACGTGCACACTGTGAAACGTGGCAACGTAGCTTCACATAGGCTTAATATTCGTTGTATTCACGAGGACTGGAAACTGGCATACTAGAGATGGACACAACTGTAATTGCGTCTTTAATCGATCAGAAGGGAATACATGCATATCGATCATGCACATATAACATAACATGGGGAACACGTAGGCACATACAACATGGCAAAATTTACTTTTCCACATGACTATTATAATATGACAAGGGATCCAGTAGCTCCAGTGATTTCAAGTAATCCTAATGCAATACCTACCATTGACAGAACTGCCTCTGGCTATTTCATTAACTTTGATACGTTTTCCGAGGATCCCAGTGAGCCTGAAAGGACGCCAGGAAAAAGAACTTTCAAAAAACAAGTAACAGAACTTTTTCATCAACTTGAAAAAACTTATCTGGTTTCACCATGGGTTGAAGTTTGGATTGTGCTAGGCATACTTTTTCTCCTACTTTGGCTAATCCTTGTAAAAACTTTGGGAATGCTGATAAATGGAAGATATAGTAAAATGGACACAGCAAGTAAAAACATCAACCTACTCCTCAAGCCACACAAATCATCTCATCGTGAACAAAGAGTCTTGACATTAGAGAACATCACAGCCGTTCCTATACCTGGTGGTATAGCATGGGATAGAACTGATTATGACATCTTTGGCCCTGCAGAGCTGTTGAAGATTCTACATCAATTCAAAGTTTCCTTGAGTGAATTTGTTTCACCCAGCACATCTGATGATTGGTACTTTGAGACTGTTAATAATATGATGTCAGACTTAGAGATGTCTGCAAAATTTACAAAACATGAATACTTAGAAGGTTCATCAGATTATGGACAAATGTACTGTTATAATCACTATTGTCATCATTATTTGCACAAATCTGCAAACCCTAGAAATGTTTATACTTTTAATCAATGGGAACATTGCCCAACGCCGCTGAAGGGTAGCTCAAAAACATTCTATGATACATTTCCGTACTTCTCAGGTTTTAATACCACAAACCCAGAAACATTTTACTTTAAAAATGTAAATAGGACAGGTATGAAAAGTATGTTAACAAATACAAAGCAAATTTACTCTGCAGCCTTTATGCCCAGCTGTCCTCGTTAGGTTTCGACTTTTGGAGTGACAACATAGAAACGAAAACTGTCTGGGGCTCAAAAGACTGGCAGGTGCAGGGAATAGAAGCTTTATTTAGAGCCTGCATTATCCCTGAACAAATAATGTTTTTGAATGACACTGTGCAACAGACATTCTGTCTTGGCCTAGCCAAGATAAAAGATTTGAACAAACCGTCCATAACTACACCTACACCTGATAGTAAGAACACTACAGAAGGAGGGGTCGACGTAAAAACTATTTTACTTAAAAACAGAACTGATCCTGATTGGAAAAAATGGTTAATATGGCCCACAGACATGAATAACTGTCAAGATAGATTCCTGAACAAGACACAAGGGTTTACATTAACTAGGCCAGATCCAAGATATGTCCAGAGACAACATCCAGGGATAGTAACAACATACAGTGTAGGAAAACTGTGCCTTGAGTGGCCACAAAAGTCCACCCTTTACATAGGTTAAACAACACTTATCTTTACTTAAAAATGGCATTGATTTGAGGGACTTCTTACAAGGTCCTGCGAAATGGCGTCATAAACGTGTTATATATGCAGGTATATACGTCATTTATAATGAAGCTTCGAAAGCGACACAAGCAGAGACTGCAGAACGAATACGAGAAATTGAACGTATTAATTTAGAGAAACCGCTCTCTGTAGTTGACAATAGGTTAACGACTCTGTCATCCAGAAATTATTCTTTGGACAGCATAGTATCTTCTGCCATGGACATAATGGAACAGGACTTGCTCATGCTACAGCATGGACAGTCACAATTATGTTCTATAATGCTTTTTGGCTGGACGTTGCAAAATCTTTGTTCTGGATATGTGCCATGGCGTCTAATCTACACCATGTCATTGTTTTCTGTATTTAACCTTACAGATAAACAAATCACTTTGGCACAAAGAGGAGCAGACTATACGGTGCTGAGCATTGAAAAACTGGAAAGATTACCATTAACTGTTTCAGAAAAACCTGCAACAGAATGGCTAATACATGGGATAATCACTCTGCCTGTCACAATTTTCAATTTTCAATATTGTTTGAAACATATACCAGTTGGCGTGTATGAAAGGTTGAGTAAAGAATACATTAGGTAAACCTGGGAATCACCATATACACATAGATGTTGGAGTGGGGGAAAAGTATTTCTTAGTGGTACACAATGTAAAAGCACACTAAGCGGTACACTTTTATGTCAGGGTATTCATTTACATGGAGCCTGTGACGGTTCTTCGACCAACTTATCCTGCCACCTGCTACTTGCAAGGTTCTCCAGCTGCAGTGATAGATCCAATTTTTAGGCAGCTTTCTAACGGAAGCTATATAATGTTGAATTATCACAGCTGCTGTGGCACGTTGCCAGGAACAGCCTATCTCGTAACTGTGTCAGCCAGGGTCACTTGTTGTATGCAATATTGTTTCCTAAAATTAAGACAGACGGAGAGTCGCCGTTATAACCTTCACTGAACATCTCTTCTATTTGAATTGATACTTTAAGCAGAATGAAAGCCATTATTTTACAAAAAACTGTGCCACTGACCTCGTCCAAAGAGAAGTATGAACTACAAGTTGCAAGGTCCTCTGCAGAGATACATGCCCTATTATAAACAAACTGCCCTGTAGATTTTGTAGAAATGTCAGGTCGTATCTTAAACATGTCTGATACCAGTGGTATTCTACATGTATTTAAGACAGTTTTTTCGTGACTGTTAGCACCTTTTGAAGCAGTCCTCAGCATATTCGCAAACATCGTGCACTATGTGTTCGGCGGCCTGCCTCTCATTTTGGGACTCGTAGCAGGAGTACTATTTTTGTTCCTTTTAATCCGATATGGCAAGTCCAGTCACCAGCGACACGCAGATTACCTTAGAGAACACTCTCCTGGCAATGAAGTGTCGTAAGCGCATGATACAGATTCTGAGCTTGGCTCGTTTAAGAGACCTGAATAACACATGGTTTCTATCATTCCGACCAATCTGGCAAGATTGCATCCTACCTGTTGTACAATGCCTACTATGTGGAGAAGAATGCCTGTTGGACATCTGTCTAACACTCCCATCAGCACAGCCAACAGATGTTGATACTTTTCTTGGTTTGGTAACGGATCATGCATTGTGTTGTCCCTAGCAGCTACCAATCCTGTTGCCCGCATTCGATGAGGTCTTGCAGACGCAATCAGGTGACGGTGAGATACGTGGATCGAAGGCACACAGGTACCATCTCCATCTCCTTCGAACATTGCTAATGTGGCTAACACTGATGGCGATGCTTCACATTTTTGTGCAATCGGTTTACTTAACAAAGTGGTCCAACTTTCACCTACTGTGGTAGACAAATTCTTTACCAGCTTAGAAGATTTGATGTTTTCTCCAAACAACGAAAATTACTTTTGAAGTTAGCGCACAGCGTTCTATGGGACTCTGTATTTGACTTTCACTTTTCAAAACAAAACATCCAACTTTAGAACTCTAGTTTTCTGCGATTTGACTTTTTCCAAAAATGAATTGTTCTTTTTTTTTGGCACAAAGTAATCTGCTTAAAGTAGAACTATTCTTAGCGAACAAGAATTTTTCAAAACGCTTCCTAGAGACAATATTTGACCTTGTCGACAACCAAATCATTTTTATTTTCTGTCATGGAATGGTCACAACTTTTCTTCTGTATTCAAGAACCATTTCATAAATGTACTTTCATGATTCATTCAGATAGCATTTCCAATATCATACTGTATGCTTTGAATGAAAACATTGCTTTTAAAATGCGTACAGCACAAATGCTCATTTTCGTTTACAACCATTTTGAATGCATTTTATGTATTTTGAGTGGGGTTTTTTACAGATCATGCTTTAGATATGTTTTAAATGCTTAGAATATTTGTAATATCAAACATATTAAAGTGGAGTGGGTGTCGTATGGCGTTTTAGGATCCAAGCAAAATTTACAGATTCATGCCCTCATATAGGTACAATTCACAATGCCCTTAGATAGGCATAGAAATCATAACCATATTTAGAAATAAGCCCATGCTGTCCAAATACAGGCATGGCCTTTTCCACTCGTTCCAAAAAGCCACAATGATTTCTTGAAAAATTTGGCTTGAGCAGTCAGTGACATCCCCTTGCTTGAATATTGATTTGTCCAAGAATTCATGGAGTTTTCAAAGAACTACCAGTCCCTTGGGGTTCTTTGATGACGTTATTATGCTCCAACTTTAAGTCAAACCAGGCACCTTCAAGGTATAAATATGCCTACACTTGCCCTAGCAAACACACGGTGGTTCGGAGCAGCTTGACTATCTACTTGCCCGACGCAGCTCGCTACAGCAAGTGCCGAAGGAAACCAACCCTCCAGCTGACGCACTGATCGAGAAGCTGTCCTTTCTCTTGCTGAGAATCCAGCACCAGTGTTTCCAAGCTCCCCTCGCGGGGTGATGGGAAATCAAGTCCAGAGACAGAGATACCAGACCTCCTTCATTCTGAAACCAAGCTACGGAGCTGATTAGACCCTAAGAGAAATCTTGGATATATTCTTGGCAAAAAAACTAAACCTATGCTACACCACACTTACCTCTTTCCTCGTACTAGACTTAGGTTAGGCACATTGGGATAGGCGTATTTTAGAAGCACCAGTTGAGGACTTTTAGCCTTTGTTATTTATGTATGTAGTTATCTATGGTTTAAGAAACCATACAATGCTTTTACAGTATTATTTTATAATGCTCTTCCTGCTGTACGCATTATACTTTGCAACCAGTATTACGATTGTAGCAGTTCACTTTACTTGCATGAGAAAGAAGACTGTTCAATAAATACTTTCATTGAAAACACCTGTCTCTCTATTTCTCTGGACCTCTGATGAAACAAAGCATGCACGATTGATTGAGTAAAATATCTATCTATTGTTTCCACGACTCTGGAAACAAAGTTGTCATGTTTATGCGGTTATCAGAAACTAATCCCTTCTTGTGAATTCAAGAAAGTTTCTAGTGACCTCTGAGCTAGCTGGCACTCTCAATGAAGTCTAATATATTCAATAGAGACCTAGTCAACCCAAGTCCTACGTCAAATCTATAGGATATATTATTTCTATGCGCAGAGCCTATTGGGAATATAGGAACTACAGTACATCACCTTGTAAATGAATGAACCAAAGATGTATTGCTTTACAATTTTGCTAGGATGGTACCTTGGATACACCTACATTATACAGAGAAAAACATATCAAATTGGATTATTGATTACACCTGTACCTGTAATCAATAATCCAATTAGATCGAGTATAAAACAACATCCTCTGCTCCACTCTCTCACACCACGGAAGCCGCGGACAAGGGAGGATGCGAGGACTGCTCGAGGATTAGTGAGTACGACATAGCCGCACTAGGGAGTCCAGTACCTTGACTTTTAGAAGTACTCCCACGATCTTATACTGAACTAGGGAATACCCCATTTTCCTTCCCTTTACCAACAGATGGAAGATTCATTTATCCCTCTTCCAGATCGGCTCATGGGGCACTGACTCCTATTTATTCCAGTGTGTATTTTGACATAAGTCTTCCATTTGCATTTATTTTGCAGCTCACCACTGGTCTGTACAGATCTTCACGACATAGAGTGTGTGTTTTATGTTACGTGTACGTTTCTTCATGTAGTGTCTTTCTATTTTCAAACAGGTCACAGCACCTTAGTGTGTCTTATATTTTGAGACTCGCTGAAATCGCAAAGTCACCGTTTATGTCACTATGTTTTTCCTTCCACAGGTGACATATGAACGCGCATTGGGAAGCTCGCTGGAAGTATTTACGTGCTCTCATTTTATCTTTGCAGGCTCACGATTCAGAAATACTGATAGAGCTGTAACTGTAATTTGAATCCCATACCACATAGGTATTAAACTTTACATCCTTTCACTTGTATATACACATAGCACACATTGATGGCAACGTTAGTGAGTGACAGAGGGATCTGACCCCGTCCTGACGAGGAGGCAGTCAGCCTCGAAACATGTTGACATCACTAGGAGAACTCGCTCATTGTCAAGCTTAAGTTTCTCCGCTACACAAATTTTTAACGATACCAGCCTATGACCAATAATTATTTTTTGTTTTCATAAGGCCAGGTATTCTTTTAATCTCACTTTTCCAAATCACTTCTGACCCTACTTACACTCACTCAAATACACCTCACATAGCACTCACAACATCTAAGTGCTCCAGCGTAGTCGCTAGTCGTAGCACGCCTCGTCCCGCAGCGGGCGGGAAGACCCCGATGATGAAGCATGACACCAAGGGCCCTTTTGGTGTGTGAGGGGTATTTTAACAAATACTGTGTATGCCTGCTATACCTTGGCTCACAGATAACCTCTTAGAGGTGGACCTTGTTGTTTATTTATACCATTGACTGGAGGATGGTGCACCCACGTGAGTGCTTCCTAGCACTACCTCTTCACTCCCCATTTTGATTTTTGTTTACTCTTTAGACAGCGTACAGCTGTGGGAGTCCGTAAAGCCGGAAGTTCTGGCCAAAAGGTAGACAGGTGATTCCTCTCTGTCGCCTTTTTACACTTTTTCCATATTTGGAAAAGAATACTATTCACCCACAGACACTACACATAAAGACACACTCATAGCACACACTCTTAGTAGAAGATGGCTGAAGCAGGAGGTCAGAGTTTCGATGATGAGGAGGTCGACAGAATCCTAGCGACTCTCAACCCTTTTGAAGGGTTGAGTAACACCGACCCAGTCCGACCAATGGGGATTGGGATGAATTGGCAACCCTGAGAAGGACACAAATTAAAACAGCTCTACATGGTCTTCTAATGACCGAATACCTTAAGGCAAAAGCAGCACCACCAGGCTTAATAGTCAGAAATGAACCTTTCATTTTTACCCACGATGCAACTATAAAAAAAGACTGGTCGTTGATCTCCTGGCACTGTACCAGAGACTGGCTAGTCCTTATTATAAAAACAGTGACCAGACTGACTCAAGAACTCAAGATAGATATCAATTCTAATGGTTCCGGTTCAAGCAGAAACACCAACCACGGCAACAGGGGAGGTGGGGCACGTTTCCAGAGACTGCATACACCAGGGGGGAGAGGTTGGGCAACCTACCAAGCCCCTCCCGGTTACATGCACTACCCACCGGTACCACCTTACATGGACAATCCGTTCCAACAATGGACTCAGCAGCCACCCCTAATTTCAGTTACTATGGCCCACCGCCTGTTTTAGGCCAGCGCCGCGGCCCACAGAGAGGCAGAAATCGAAAGGGAAACCAGGTTCATTGGAACCAGAATCCAGAAGCACCGCCACGTGTATCAACACGGAGCATGACAGCTTCAACCAGCCGGGGCACTTAGTAGTCAACCTATCTGACGTCCAACTCACTGAATCCCAACGCCAGGTTCTAGAAAAAGGCCTAGGATTCGTCCCCACGAACAGAATGGACAAATTTAAGATTTGTCAGGAAATGAAAGAATTCATGCGCAAACTGAAACTGAAAGCCTTCTTTAAGGATACCAATGGAAATGTGGTCAATGACACTGACCCATCAGACACAGGCTTGAGAAAAAAGCCCACTTTCACTCCTCTAGACTCTACCATACCAGTGGAGCTATTGGCTTTCGAGAAAGCAGTAATGGAGGAGCTAGAAAATCTACCAACCACTGACAAGGTGACATTTCAGAACACCTCACAAAAAGAGAAAGAGGCCCTGCAGGTGTTAGCAAACAACTCAGAGATTGTCATCAAACCAACCGATAAGGGCGGCGCAATTGTAATCCAAACCCAGTCCAATTATGACAGAGAATGCCGCAAACTACTAGATGACAGACAAAATTATGAGATACTAAGAGATGATCCAACTGAAGATATACGTATCCGTATTCTCATGATGGTTGAAGAGGCCACTGCCCATGATTGGGTATCCGAAAAAGAGGCAGATTGCCTCATTCAAAACAACCCCATAACACCATATTTCTACACTATACCAAAAATCCACAAGGAGGCATCCTACCCACCTGGGCGTCGGATAGTGTTTGGTATCGGTTCCATATTGAAACCACTCTCTAAATTCGCAGACGCGTTTTTGAGACCGATAGTACAAGCAACCAACACCTATCTTAAAGACACCAAGGCAGTACTCCAATTGATCGAAGAAATACCTTTTGACCCCGAGCATGACCTATTACTCGGGTTGGACGTAGAAAGCCTCTACACGAGTCTTCCCCATCGTGAAACCCTTGAGATAATTGAGGAGGTACTTTTCTCAACACAGTGGCAGTACCAGACCCCGAGACAAGTAGTTTTGGAATGCATTAGTCTGGCATTGAAGAAATATTTCTTTCTCTATGAGGGCACACACTACTTACAAAAGCATGGGACCAGCATGGGGAGCACATTTGCTCCCAGCCTAGCTGGTCTCTATGTTCACCATTTGGATACCACAAGAATTCTCCATCAACAGAACCCCTTCCGTGATCATCTAGTCAGATGGAAACGCTACATCAACGTTGTGCTTGTGATCTGGAGGGTTGACATTCAATCTGTTCATCATTTCATGATCTGGCTCAACCAGCAAGATCAATTTTTGAAATTCACGCATACAGTATCCAATACAAACCTGGTATTTCTAGACCTCAACATCTACCCGAATCAAGGCAAATTACAGACTAGCACTCACTTTAAACTCACCGCCAAGAACTGTCTCCTACTATACAACAGTTCTCATCCGAGACACCTGCGAGATAACCTCCCCTACGGGCAGTTTCTTCGCCTCAGACGTAACTGTTCTAACATCACGGAGTTCAAAAACCAAGCAGCTGACCTTGAACAAAAACTACTGAACAGAAACTATCCAAAGGAAATTGTTAAAAAGGGCCTGAAAAGGGCCAGGAACAATAATTGAGATGCCCTATTGGAACCCACAATACCTAAGGAACAGGAAACCCGTCCAACATGTGTAACTACATTCAACACTAACTCAAACAAAATCACAAAAATAGTGAACAAACACTGGAAAATCCTGAACTGTGGCTCCTTGAATTTTCCGAAACCAATGTTCTCCCACAGAAGGGGGAGAAACCTGAGAGACATCTTGGTCCACAGTAGACCGAGAACCACGAAAGACAGTGGCCTTTCAAAATTAGCAGCTGTAAATGGCCACCATCCTTGTGGCTCATGTACCTCATGTGAACTTACCAGCAAAAGCAAAACTATCAAGTTCTCAAACGGAACCACCTGGGAACAATGTGTGTTCACGAACTGCAACAGTAGAAATGTTGTCTACCTTATCACTTGCCCATGTGCCAAAGAATATATTGGAATGACCTCGAAACCAGTCAAAATACCCATTGGCGAACATCGCAGCAACATACGTTGCAAAAAATCCACAACTAAGATGACCTCCCATTATCTAACCATGGGTCACAGCATTCAGGATCTTCACTGGACAGTGATCGAATCCATCAAGTCCGAAAAAAACCTCCTTTAGAAAGAACATTGGTGGGTGTTCCGTCTGGGAACACACATCACAGGGTTGAATGACGACGTACCCTGGGCGCAACTGAGCCAGTAATAGCCTTTATCTGTCCTCTATTATTAATTTTTTTTTCCTATAAATATAATCTTGAGGGGACTGTTAGAGAGTTTTTACCTTAAACCAAAAATCCCAATGATGAACTGTCTGCACACTGCATGCCACTGAAGGGTAATGATTAATTACATCCACTCCACCACCCTTCTGTACAATACTCTTCTCTCCCTTGCACTAATGTACGTCTGCATGCCACAATAATCACACTATATGTGGCGTGTTATTGGTCAAGTGATGTTTGAGCCCACAATGAAGTTTTTCTGGATCTTAAACATCCAAAAACATTGTTCAAAGAGAACATGCCTCCAATACCCTAATGAATATGTGGCACGGTATTGGTCTAATGATGTTCGGCCCACAATTAAACTTTTCCATATCAGGGAATACTAGCCTCCAATACCCTTATGAGAACTGCTCCGTGCATGAGCGCTATTGGGGCGCGGTGTCCGCCCTTATCTACCCATATTGCACACAGCGCCTCTGTATCATGTTGAATGCAAACAGAACCACACCCATAGCGGCGCTCATAACATGGCAAACAGCCATAAGCGACCGTCGTTTTTCCAATATGGCGCTCGCAACTTGAGAAAAAGCCTCAGTTAGACATTGCTTTTCCAAGATGGCCCTTGCTCCCTGCCGACAATTACAGGCATAGATCGCTCTAGTTTTCACACCGCTCCCAAACCGGTACAGGTGTAATCAATAATCCAATTCGATCGAGTATAAAACAACATCCTCTGCTCCACTCTCTCACACCACAGAAGCCGCAGACGAGGGAGGATGCAAGGACTGCTCGAGGATTAGTGAGTAAGGCATAGCCGCGCTAGGGAGTCCAATACCTTGACTTTTAGAAGTACTCCCACAATCTTATACTGAACTGGGGCATACCCCATTTTCCTTCTCTTTACCAACAGATGGAAGTTTCATTTACCCCTCTTCCAGATCGGCTCATGGGGCACTGACTCCTATTTATTCCAGTATGTATTTTGACATAAGTCTTCCATTTGCATTTATTTTGCAGCTCACCACTGGTCTGTACAGATTTTCACGTCATAGAGTGTGTCTTTTATGTTACGTGACGTTTTGTCATGTAGTGTCTTTCTCTTTTCAAACAGGTCACAGCACCTTAGTGTGTCTTATATTTTGAGACTCGCTGAAATCGCAAAGTCACCATATATGTCACCATGCTTTTCCTTCCACAGGTGACCTATGAACGCGCATTGGGAAGTGCGCTGGAAGTATTTACGTGCTCTCATTTTATCTTTGCAGGCTCACGATTCAGAAATACTGATACGGCTGTAACTGTAATTTGAATCACATACCACATAGGTATTATACTTTACATCCTTTCACTTGTATATACACATAGCACACATTGATGGCAACGTTAGTGAGTGACAGAGGGATCTGACCCCGTCCTGACGAAGAGGCAGTTAGCCTCGAAACATGTTGACATCACTAGGAGAACTAGCTCATTGTCAAGCTTAAGTTTCTCCGCTACACACATTTTTAATGATACCAGCCTATGACCAATAAATATTTTTTGTTTTCATAAGGCCAGGTATTCTTTTAATCTCACTTTTCCAAATCACTCCTGACCCTACTTACACTCACTCAAATACACCTCACATAGCACTTACAATATCCAAGTGCTCCAGCGTAGTCGCTAGTCGTAGCACGCCCGTCCAGCAGCGGGGTGGGAAGACCCCGATGATGAAGCATGACACCAAGGGCCCTTTTGGTGTGTGAGGGGTATTTTAACAAATACTGTGCATGCCTGCTATACCTTGGCTCACAGATAACCTATTAGAGGTGGACCTTGTTGTTTATTTATACAATGTAAAAGTAATCTTCACATGCAGACTCTGATCCAAGCCTTTCCTGTCAAGTAAGCATGGGCGGATCTAGCGGATCTCGCGTACGCGAATTTGCGGATTAACTGATTCGCAATCCGCGACAATACGCGAACTCTCGCGGATTTGCGGATTTTCCTGTTTTTTGTGTTGGCGAGCGTTCGCGCGGATTTTGGGACAATTTCGCAATTGCGAACTTACTTTTCGGCTCGCAACGGCCGCGACTATGTTGTTTCTACGTCTGGTTTATCATCACAGGTTCACAGCACCCTCTGTTTCACCACTGCCACCCTCTGGGACACCCATGCCACCCGCTGGTACATCCTCACTGCCACCCATTAGGTTTGTTTATCACTGTAGTTTATGGGGGTTGAAAAAAGCAAGCACACCTCCCCTACTTCAACTGCCATGAATTAATTTGGGGTTGATTAATGTGTCATTTATTTTGAAAGTTCCAGTCTGGCTGGCACCTGCTTCCTTCCTTATCTGTAATTTGCTTTCTGTTGCAGTGCAATTTTTTTTCACAGGACCTTTATGGTCTACTTGTAGCTATTCTATGAGCCTGCTGTTTGGGTCATAGCAGGGTCATAAAATAGTTGCAAACTCTGGAGGGGCCCCTCAGGAAGCACTAGAGTGAATGTTACGAATGTTAAGTTTGAACTTTTGCCCCTGCTCATTGCTTTCAGTTTAGCAAAAATCGTTTTTTCTGCAATTTCGCGCGTTTTTTGGGGCGCGAATCCGCGCGAGATCGATTTCGGAAGCCGCGAATGCTTGCGAATACATAAAAAATTTTTGGGCGACGTGTATGTTTGCGTGATTTTGTGCGTGTTCGCGAGGCGCTTGTAGCTATACGTTTGCCAAGTTACCCTAGCGGTCGTATACGGGCGTGGCCATCTTGTTTGCGTGACATAATTCCGTTTCCGGCCGCTATGTGTAATCTCGCAAACTGTGCTGCTCGCTAGTACAATTTCGCGCGTGCTCGCGAGGAAAATCTCGCGCGAACTTACCCACGCGGTCGTGAACGGGCGCGGCCATCTTGTTTCTCATTCATTGCTATGGTTCTGGGCATGCTTTCTGTATCCTCTCTGAATCTCTGCCATCCTTTGCTTGTTTGAAGTTTATTTGATCTATTTTACTTATTATCTATCCCTCTATTTTTCTAGCTCTATATTTTTGTGTTTTCTGCTGCTTTTAGTTACTTTTAAACTACTTTTTTAAACTCTTTTCTTTTCTTCTTCACTATTCTATTTCTTCTTTATCATTTAACTTTATTTCTGCCCAGACCATGGTAAAGGGAGCCGGGAAGCACCCTGAGAAGGGGAAGGGTCCCGCACCCCGTGCCCGGCTCCCGTGCGGGCGTTTGAGGGGGGAGCAAGTGGTGCCACGGGAGATCTTTAGCGCGGAGGAGGTGGCCGCACTCATCTTCCACGTCCAGCGCCGCCTCCCCAAGACGATCCTGGGAGGCGGCAAGATCGCAACTGGCTATGGCATCCGGGAGCGCCGGAAGCGGTGGGAGAAGGTGTGCCGGGCCATGTTTAAGCTCTCTGGGGTCCGGCGCACATATAACCCGGCCACCCACCGCTGGACAGATGTCATGGACCGGGAACGGGACTTGCTGGACGCGCTCGGCGTAGAGGTCCCCGGGCTTGGTGAGTAGTAGTAGCTATTCATCACTACTCTGTTTTATCCGGCTCTGTTATTTGCAAATCTTTGTTCTTTACCAAGAGCAATAATGCTGCCGATTACATAGGTAAATTATATTTCAAAATCTTCTATGCATTTCAGGTGCACTGCTCTCCTTCTCAGTAGCCTTGCTTGCTACTATGCTTATTTGTTTTGTATTTTGTGTTCATTTCATTGGCCTGAGAAATTATGTATGAGTGTAGTGTAAAGATAAGAACTGCATAATGCTAGACACTAAGGGTCATATTTTCAATTACCGGCGCATCCCTGCAAAGTAGCAGGGATGCGGCAGTAATTGTGTGCCATGCCACCACCACCCATTGGCCCAAAACATCACAGAAGCCTTACGCATCTGTGCCGTAAAGGCGGCGCATTGCTGGAGTTGCGTGCCAACGATGGCGCAGCTCCAGCAATGCTCTGGGGTACCCTATCTCCCCAATGCTGCATCAAGCCGTACGTCGGCTTCAAGCGCGCAGGGTGACTGATTGACATCTTGTAGATTTCCCTCAGCCACTTTTAGGATTCTTTCCTGCGCAGGTACGCCCTCCCTTGCGCCGGAACGCCCCCTGATGGCGCAGGGCTTTACAACGTGATGCATCGCCCATATGTGTTTTTTTTTAATATATACGCCGCGCCAACACCATGGCGAGTCTTTTGTTCTGCCGCTGCGTCACAAAAAGTCACGCAACAATGGAGGAAAATGAGCCGCAAGGGACTTCTAAATCAGCCCCAACAGACTGAAGTCCAGTCCTTCCTTTAGACACATGGCTATAAGAAGAAATAGTGGTGGTGGTGGGTGGATTGATAGTTTGAGTATTCACTGATCTGCAAGCAGGATGGACTTTGTCTGTCACTTCGCGTGCTGCGGACTGCTGCCTGCCAGGCCTAGGCAAACCTCTTTAGTAGTCCGTTTATTGAGTTACATAGGAACTTTCTAAGTCAACGGTCCGCAAATCAGGCAATACGAATAACGTAGTATACCACATGAGATAGATCCCGTGGAATAGTTGTCTATCTATTTGCTATTTCTCCAAAATATTTTGTTATTGTTCTTTTGAAATGTTTGATTTGGTTGACAAATATCATCCATGTTTTCTGGTCTTTCTTTCTTTCATGTTGTACATCAGCTCCCCCCAAGGGCAAGAGGAGTCGGACACAGGAGGAGGAGGAGGAGGGTGCTGTTCAGGAGGATGCAGGCCAGGATCGGGCAGGCGAGGGCTCCTTTGCTGGCCCCAGTAAGTTTTAATTTTAATAAAGAGTACCTATTTTTTCCTAGCGTTCCTCATTCGATTTTTTCTAAATCGTCTTTGATCTTCTTGTAGACTGGATATAAATTCTTATAATGCCTCGAATATGACTCCCTGTGGTATTACTAGATTATTCTTATTAGTCTGTCTGTGTAGCTAACTAAGATTGGACATTTGGCAATTCTATTGGACTCCCATTCTATTCAGCAATAGCTCTATGCACTGTCTCCTTACTGACTAGATAGTGTGGCAGAGTCATTTAGCTCCCGAAGTCACTGATGATTGATCCCCAATAATCTTTAGATTATCCTACGCAGGACAAGAGTACGGACGGAGTCACAGTCAAGAAGTGTCAGAGGCACTCATGCTTGCAAAAATGTCAAAACCTTTAGCTCATCCACTCTAGTCGGGAGGACCAAAAACCACAGAGTCTATTTAAGTTTCAAAGCTTTATTAAAAGTAAACACATTTATTAAAATCAACTTTGTCATAAAACTATTTAACTGAAAACGGAAAAGTGCTTAGTGCTGACGATTAATTGGACACATTTCTTGTGGTCGAGCCGAGCTCTCACCTGGTTTGAACTTGATCCTGGTCGTGTTCTTAGAAGTCAAGCTTCTGTCTGTTAGGAGAAAAAGTGGTGCGTGTTAAAAATAAAAAGCAAGCATTCATCAGTTGTGCATAAAAGTGCAGCAAGACAACAGCCTTCCCTGGAAAAAGGGACATTTTTACTTAGTAGACAGTCACAAATTATTACATTGTATTCTGTTTTTTTAACATTTCTTTATTACTCCTAGACCAAATATTACATAGTAGTGAGTGGTGTATTCTAACATTCTTAAATGTACTTTGTAGGTGGAACATCTGGTGGCGGGGCCAGCGCGGAGGTGGCGGTGTTGGGCGAGGACTCGGAGGACTCTGGGGAGGATGCGGTGCAAGAGCCGGCGGACGGTCCTGTGGGGGTTCGCACGGTGGTGGCAGGAACAGGTAAGCTATATATTCCTTACTTATTGAGATTGAAGACTGCATAGTGTGCTTTCTGCACAGGTGTATTACAAATCAACCAGGTAGTAGCCTCCTCGAAATGTACTCCGACTTAGCTGTGAAGTTTTTGGTGAGAAGAATCCCAATAAGATCTTAGATGAACGTGATGGATGGGATGAACGAAAAGCGAAAGAAGGGTGTAAGTAAGTGAGACGCGAAATTTTATGATGGCTGGCAAAGAAGAACGATATGTGTTTGCTTGGCCCCCGAGGTGGCTGGGAAGGAAAGAATATGGTATGGTGCATGGCTGGGTCAATGATGAAGCAAGGATGGGTGGAAGGACAGCAGCCTGGGTGGGTGAAACAGAAACTGTATGTGTGTGTATACTTTGAATGAATGGATGCCTGGAGCGTGGTATTCTCTGACTCTTAGATAGCACATGTGTATCTAGAGAGAGTAGATGGTCGCTGGATGAACTAAGTGTTACCTTGAAGAGCATGTACCACCGCACCCGCACGTCCGTTCCAGTGTAGGGAAGGCAAGGAAAAGAAATTGTAAATGTGTCCAATACTACCATGAATAGTAGCAGTACTTTGTATTGCAACTGCAAGCACAGCATATATCCGGTTATTACGGTGGACACTCCGTACCTCTCTTAATAACTTTAGTTTAGTTGTAGTACGTCATTCATGTGTGGGTGTATCACTGTTCACTCAATATTAAGCAAAGCACCTAAAGTCATCCCATATGTCATCAAATACGTCCCATGTGAAGTGATAGATAATCAAATTATTTAGCTTCTTCATTTTCCTTTTCTAGTACTCATTTGCACTGTAGGGTGAAAGGTTAATTAATTAAGCAGTAGCCCTTGTAACAGAGTATTCTCAGTGCCACCCGTAATAGAAAAGTAATAGCTTCACCACCTGCATGTACTGGACCGGTACAGTAACGCAAGTCTGTCTCACTCATCATGGTGTGCAACTGTTTTTCTCGGGTGCAAGTTCACTGTGCTGCCATTCTGCTGGCTTGCATAAGATAACGTACCAATTTTCCTAAACAAGAGAGAAGAAGAAGAATAAGACTGGTGTACTGTCATAGTCAACTGTAATGGAAGTCCATAGTTGTCGTAGAATTTGTTCATTAAACTACCACTAATGTTAGAGCAAGGATGCAGAAGTGGGAGGTTACATAGATACTGTCCTCAATAGTTATGTACTGTGCTTTCAATTTGCTACTTGTACTGTGACCCAACTTTCGGCTCAATCACTTTGTGTTATTAATGCTATGGAGCATTGGTTACAGACTATGTCTTTCTTTCTTCATATAGTTGCTCCTTCCAAATCGACATCACGTAGGGAGCAGGCTCGAATGGCCCGGCAACGGAGGCTGGATGCCACTGTCGCTGAATATCGGCGGCTGGTGGCCCTGGAGGAGGAGGAGGACACGCAGTCGACCGGTGCAACGACAACATCCTCGACTGGGACAGCTGCATCCTCCTCCGTGACCCCACGGGCCGCCAGCATGCGCAGTGCTCCAGCGGTACGGAGCCGGGTTAACAAAGCCAACCGCCACCGCCAAGCAGCAAAAAGACCAGCTGCCCCCCACAGGAGCTGCAAGGCACGCCAGCGCCGCCTAGGAGTCAGAATGTCCTACCTGGAGCAGGAGGTCCTTAGGTACAAGAACTTGGTGGAGGGCCTCCGCTTCGACCTTGCCACCCTCCGCAAGGAGTATGATGCCCTGGCCGCAAAATCCACCAGCACCCTCCAGTAGTGGAGTGTCCCTTGCCCTTTTTTTAGAGACTTTTGGGGGGTGGGATTTGGGAGTTGGGTTCTTTTTGGGACTTTTCAAAGACAATCGTTGGGGTTAGGGAGGGTCTTGAGGGAGATTATTTTGTTAGGGCTACATAAATATACTTTTTTGAACTTTATCTGACCATACCTGTTTTTTACTGCTTTTCAGTCTGGTGGGTGGGGGTGTAACAGTAAGTTTGTTTTCCTGAAGAGTCATAGGACTTTAGTAGTACTACCGTCAATCTCTCGTCTAGTCCTAATACTCCATTATACTACCTCCCACCAAACGCTTATCTTACCTGTATTTTGTGTTAGAAATTAGGGCTAGGCCCAGGGCTGGCTCCACGTGAAATGGGGATTAACGTTGGCAATCCTGGGCGGGTGAAATTTCCTCATTGCGGTGGTACTAGTGGTGTGACACAGTGGCAGTTGCATGCCTATGGAAAAAAAGAAAACGAAACTTGGTTTGTCCTTACTGTAGCATTACAACGGTTACGGTACGATCGAGAATATAGCAGGTGACAGTACACTAGAACAGTGCCATAATGTAGCCTAACAAATGGTAAAGTATTTGCTTGCAAGTATAACTAGTACTTGCGTTGAATTTATTTGACATTGGCTCCTACTACTAGAAGAAGTAGTACTGAAGCTGAGTAAGTCTAGAAGATATCCTCGTATTCCTTCACCAGCCTGTTGCTATGACCTTATCCTCCCCAGCAAGTGTGTGGAATTATTGATGTCATTTTAGTCAAACATCAAGCAAAACAACACAGCCCGGGGGAAGAGGGTTAGGGTTTGGAAAATGGATGGGAATGGGGGTTTCTTTTTCGGTAGGTTTTGTTGAGAGAAGAAAAAAAAAGCACAGCCTGGACAAACAATAATTGAAGATAAAGAAATCTTTGGGTACAAACTAAAGCTGAGCACATGCAGTCACACTCATAGAAGAAAACAATGGATACTGTATCTGTATTCTGTATGTTGTTGGAGTTGTCCTGTTGAATTTGGTAAGTAAGTTGCATGCAGCAAACAATTCCTCTTATTAGCGGCACTCCTCCATTCCAGCTGACGCTTTGTCCATCAATGTTGGTGACCACTGACAGAAGACACCCTGTCCACTGCCTGCCTGGCGGATGTTGACTGAAACCCGGCCTGTAATTATTGAACGGAAAACAGGAAGTGCTATTACAATACCACTGATAAATAAATAAAAGGTATGTACGCTGTGTGGTGCAAAAAGTCACACTTTGATTTCCCTAATAGACAGTACAATATTTTTGAAATTGCGTGCTCTGTCTGAGTCACCTTTTTAAGGATAAATAAGTATGGCCAAAATATTATAGCGGATCTTTCCCCTCAAGGTAGGTGTACTGTAAACTGTGTTTTAGAACAAAATTTGACCTTCCCAGCAATGCTCCCACCAAGACCCTTACTAAAGCCAGTCGCAAAAATGTAGAAGACCCCAATCAGATCTCCAAAAACGATGCCTAGCAGAAAAAATGGTGACAAAACGTACTTTGAAAGTAACAGTAGGCCCAAATACACCCTTACCGACCGTGGATTGTATTCAAACCACTTGGAAGCAAGCAAAAGTATGCATAGCCAGCATCGCTCCAACAGTGCTCTAAAACCCCAGAACTGCGTTGCAATAGAACACCCCGAAACACATGCAATCCTGCTGCTAGGGCTAACCCTAACGAACCCTAACTTACAAAAAGTGCCAAAAGGTGTTTCCTTATGGATTTTGTCAAAAACACTTCTATCCGGTATTAGACCTTCCCAGGAATGCCCCAGCCAAGACCCGCCAACCCACCCGCAAAAAAGCACGCGACAACACCCCCAAACAGCGAAAAAGCTAAATCTCATACTTACTATATCTCTCGGCCTTCGGTCCAAACGCGCTGTGCAGCTAGGTCATCATCAATCATCATAACTCCTGTTTTCCACCACGGATTTCCTGAAAAGCAAATGCAATCAAGATTAGACTGTCGCAGCAGTGCTTCGACAGAGACCCCGGCCGCAACCCACCCACGAACAGCAGGAAGCCCCCCAAAACGCTACATGGAGCAAGATGTCAGAAGAATCAGCAAAAAAAAGGCTTTTCCTTAAGGATTTTGTCCAAAACACTTCTATCCGGTATTAGACCTTCCCAGGAATGCCCCAGCCAAGACCCGCCAACCCACCCGCAAAAAAGCACGCGACAACACCCCCAAACAGCGAAAAAGCTAAATCTCATACTTACTATATCTCTCGGCCTTCGGTCCAAACGCGCTGTGCAGCTAGGTCATCATCAATCATCATAACTCCTGTTTTCCACCACGGATTTCCTGAAAAGCAAATGCAATCAAGATTAGACTGTCGCAGCAGTGCTTCGACAGAGACCCCGGCCGCAACCCACCCACGAACAGCAGGAAGCCCCCCAAAACGCTACATTGAGCAAGATGTCAGAAGAAATAGCAAAAAAAAGGCTTTTCCTTAAGGATTTTGTCCAAAACACTTCTATCCGGTATTAGACCTTCCCAGGAATGCCCCAGCCAAGACCCGCCAACCCACCCGCAAAAAAGCACGCGACAACACCCCCAAACAGCGAAAAAGCTAAATCTCATACTTACAATATCTCTCGGCCTTCGGTCCAAACGCGCTGTGCAGCTAGGTCATCATCAATCATCATAACTCCTGTTTTCCACCACGGATTTCCTGAAAAGCAAATGCAATCAAGATTAGACTGTCGCAGCAGTGCTCCCAGACCCCAAAACTCACCCACAAACACCCGGAACCCCGCCAAAGAGCACCTCAAAGGCAAGCAAGTCAGCAAAAACTGCAAGAAATTTCCACCTCATATTTGGTCCAAAACACTTTTATCCATTATTAGAGCTTCACAGCAATGGGCCCAAATCCGTCAACTCACCCGCAAAGAAGTAGAACACCCCCACAAGTGCTGAGTCTTTCTTCATTGGGCGTAATCCAGCACTCTGCTTTGAGGGAAATCGCAGTCTGGAGGAGGAGGATAGAGGAGCATGTTCTTCAGAACTTGTGAACCTGAGGAATGTAGACTGCGGCACCTTCAAATCAATAAGCAAACAAGTGAAGACAGTTCTGCTGATGGTCTTGTTTTTGGGATTAGGTGATTAAAGTTTGAATTAAATTAACTGTGCAAAACAAAGAAAGAGAGACACACAGGAATAAAAGTGAATAAGGATGAAAAAGAAAGTTATTGATTCATTGTCTCATTTTCAGGGCTCGGTGTCAGGGAATAAGAAGAAGATTTCGTCATCATACTCTGCGAATTCAGGCAGGATGAGGTCAGTGCCACCAAACAGAGAACAAATCCCCTCATCTACGTTGCCGTCCTCCTCGTCTTCATGCGGCGTGCTTTCTCGTACTTTGTAATCTGGTGGTATGAGGTGCTGATTCATCTTGATCATTGTCAGCCGCTCCACATTTTTGGGCGAGAGGCGGCTCCGTTTGGGAGTTACAATGCCACCAGCAGCACTGAAAACACGTTCAGAAGACACACTTGCGAGTGGGCAAGACAAATAGTTTATAGCCAGGTTGGAGAGCTGTGGCCACAATTGTTTTTTGCCATGCCAATACTGCAATGGCTCATCATTAAGAAGGACCTCTGTTGAGTCATTCAGATAGTCCTGCACCATCGACTCAAGGTCATCAACGGTTCCTCCACTTTGCTTACTTTTTGCTGTGCCTGTGACATTTTTTCGAGAACCATACCCAAGCAAACTTAGCCAATCCTCTACAGCAGCCACTGTTACTGTTGTGTGTGGTGCAGATGATCCAGTTGCCGGTGTCTCTAACGGCTGAGAGGTCACTTGTGCCCCAGCCACAGGTGCAGAAGTGGATTCTTGTGACTGGGGATGGCCTGCTGATGCTGATGCTGATGTACTGCCTTCTCCTTCAATAACCTGCCGTTCTTTTTCAAACCTCTTGGCTGACCAGGCTAGCCAATGTTTGTACTTTTGAACATCTTCATCAGTAAAAGGAAAGAATGCTTCGCCTGCCAGCGCCTTTTTGTAGCGTGGATCCAGAATAGTAGCACAAATGTAATGCTGTTCTGACTTGATCTTTTGAAGACGTTCATCACCACGTAGGTGCTCTAATAATTTCTCAGACAAAATAAAAGGGTCTTTTTTTTTTACATCTTTTTCAAACTCAGAAGACACCGCCATCAGTTGGTGCTCCAGCATGCACAACAATGGGATAGCTTTTCCCAAATTACAGTCCTCCTGGCTGACTGCACGCGTGAAGAACTCAAAAGGACGAAGCATGTCTGTCAGGCTTTTAACTATGTCCCATTGCGCCGCACCCATCCGCAGGTCCTCCTTCTGAGATGTACCCTCTGTTAAGAAATAGTGATCGAGTACCGTATACTGCTCATACAGACGCTCAAGCATGTAGAAGGTTGAGTTCCAACGTGTTGCCACCTCCTGGATGAGTGCTTTCACTGGTATTCGACTTTGAAGTAGCAGCCTCCTCAGATGCTTCCGGGCCTTAAAAGAATGGCTGAAATGGTTGCACATTTTGCGGCAGGTGGCCATTACCGCGAACGCTGCACTGTCTCTATCACTCAAGAATTTTTGAACTACCAGGTTGATACAGTGCGCCAAACACGGCACTCTGAAATAGCCACCCAGCGACATGGCCTTAACTACATTGGCGCCATTATCCGTGGAAACATAACTAATCTGGCGTTTTTTTGGGGATAGCATTTTCGAGACCTTTTTGTTAAACTCGTCCAAAATGTTTTGGGATGTGTGACTTTTCTCCAAGCCAAACCTGGCTAGTGTTGCATGTTTCCGAGCAGCTTTGAAAACTTGGTCCGGGTCAACACCTGCGTTTAGCTTTGCTTTAACACCTGAAAAAGAGACCCAGTGTGCAGTGATGCACATGTAATCAGCGCCTGCGCCACTGGTCCACATGTCTGTTGTCAGATGTATTGTGTGAGAAAACCACACAGTATTGTAGGGCTGGAGGGATATTTAAAGACCGAGCCTAAGTATTATCCCCCACAGGAATAAACTAATAAACAACAAACTTAGGGGTCTAATTAGAAATCACAGTATGATTCTATGCTTTTGTAATCATGTCAATAGTACATGAGGACAAACACAGCAGATCCAACAAACCGGTCTCAATGATCAAGAGATGCGATACCCGATAAGGACTACCAAATGAGAATATTGATCCATGCAAGACTTTTGATGGGAATCCTTAACTAGGGGTGACTCACGTTTACTGGCGCTTCACTTTTATTAGATGTATTGTGTGAACAGCACTCTTCTGCAAAGCTGCCCCAATCGCCTCCAGCACATCTTCATGTAGTGCTGGAACCGCAACTCTGGCAAAATAGAACCGGCTAGGAACCTTCCATTTAGGGCAGAGCGTTGCCACTAATTCTAGAAAACCTACCGCTTCTGCAAAAGAAAAAGGGAGAAGGTCCACAGCTAGCATTTTAGCCAACTTAGTGTTATACAGACGCGTCAGTGGGTGGTTGCGTTCATATGGCACGTCTGAAGAAAACATGGTTCTAATGTTGCCCTGGACCAAGCATTTACGGGCTGATAATGACTTCGTTGACCCAATTTTGCTCGCTGGTGAACTTTTGTGCGTTGGTGTCTCACTCGCTCCAACACTCTTAGTGTGCCTCACATTGGGTGTGCTGCTGACAGGGGTACTGGGTGTAAGGGAAGTGTTTGACACGTCTTCTTCCTCCTCGTCATCATCAGATGCAACATCAACGTTTTCTTGAATTCGGGCTTCCTTGATCGCATCTAGGTGCGCAAACCATTGGACAGTGTGCTGTCTCCTAAGATGACCTCTCTGGCCTCCGGTACCATAGTTGGTACCTGACTTACCATGACTAACTGCAAGCTTACAAAGGGTACAAATGGCAAACTTTGGATTTTTTTGACAAACAGTAAAGAAGTCCCAAACTGGGGACTTGAAGTGTCTGTGGGGCCTGGAGGAGGCGGCGATACTGGTGGTGGTGGTCATGAAGCTAATGCCAGATGAAGTGGAGGATCTGGATTGCCCAACTTTTGTAAGTGGTGCACTTTCACCGCCACTAATTAAGGTCGAGGTGGATGGAGGTCCCTTCTTGCCAGAAAGAAATATGGAAGCGGTACGAGTTGGTGTACTACTTAACTCCAATGATTGTGGTGTTGTTTCCACTGCCTCCTCGTCGACAACATCATCATCATCACGCTCAGCAGCTTTTCGGGCTAGGGTCAAAATGTCTGTTTGCTGCATGCCCGCTGGAGCTGCAGTGACCTTTATGATGACTGGGTCGTTGTTGTCAGAGTCTTCATCAGCAGCAGTATCCGCCACTTCTTGTTGAGCCTCATCATCACACTCCATAACTCTGAGACTTTGGACGAGCTTCCTTTTACGCTTAACTACCTTTGTCAGATCATGGTGTGCCTCACTCTCAGGCAGTGGTGCTGGTTCCCAATTTTGATCCGTATCATCAGAAGGAGGTGTGCTTGAAGAAGATGTAGACACCACCCTTGATCTCTTCCTTGCTAGGGGTGTGGAAGATGAATGATCATCAGGAGGAGTGTCTTCCTCAAATGATACCTCGCCTTGATTGTCGATTTCCTGATGTGCCCCTACTTCGGGAGGAACAACTATTGTGGGCACTTGTGACCCTCCATGCACCTCTGCTTGCGCATCTCCTTGCGCTGCCTCTCATTCCACATGTACTTGGGCTTGTACTTGCACATGTGATTGTTGTTGCGGCTGTGGTTGTTCAACACTCGTCAGATGAGCTACAAAAACCTGTGTTGATTGAGGGACATTGCTGCTGCTTTCTTGCGATGAGCCAACATCACTGGTCGATGGTGATTGAAGAACTATACTGGCTGCCTCTGCAGCACTCAAGGGCTTGGACTTAAGTTGGCGAGGTGGTGGTGGTGGCACTGAGCCCAATGGAGCGGGGGTGCTGCTGCCAGCTTGGTCCCCAGCAGATCCCGCTGCTGCTGCAGGCATACTTTTTTTTTTACTCCCAAAAAAAGGGGCGGGCGGCACACCAGTCTCCTTGGTAACTTGCTTCTTCTGCTCCTTACTGGCACCTTTCTTGCTAGAGGAGCTACGGGTTACTTTTTTTGGGGCCATCTTCTTCAGAGCAGGTCAGAACAGCAGGCAGCAGTTGCACGAGTTGCAGAGTTGTCTGTGTCCAGACGTGACGTCGCGTGACGTTATGCTGCACACACACACCGCTGCAGGACTTCTTCCTGGCACTGGTGGTTCTCTTGAGTCTTGTGCACCTAAAAGCAATAGAAGACAGAGGAACATCAGTTCAGTTATACACCCCAAACAATCGACAAAACACAGAAAAATCAGCATAATCCCATGCCATCCATGATGTTTATATTGAAGACACCCCACAGAAAGACTAGGGCCATGCAAGTATGCAACACTCACTACCCCTGGGCATAATGGATGAAAAGTAGGCAAAATAAGTGCAGGCCTCAGACACTGCCTCTCTTCAAAATGGCCCCTTACACCCCAAGCCAGTCCACATCAACAGTACACCCCCAAAAAACAGAAAACCAGCCAGAAATCACCACAATCCAATGCCATCCATGATGTTTACATTAAAGAGAGTGAGACCACACTACAGGCACACTCAGTCCATGCACCACTACCCCTTGGCAAAAGGCCCCACCAGCAGCCCCATAAAAATGACAAAAAACAATAAAATCAGCACAATCCCAGCCCATCTATGGCCTCAATGGTGTTGAAATTCAAGAAGACACCCCTCAGAAACACTAGGCCCATGCAACACTCACTACCCCTGGGCATAATGGATGAAAGGTAGGCAAAATAAGTGCAGGCCTCAGACACTGCCTCTCTTCAAAATGGCCCCTTGCACCCCAAGCACATGTTGCCTGTACCAGCCAGCACCCAAGATGGCCACCACCACCACCCACATGGCCAGTCCACATCAACAGTACACCCCAAAAAAACAGAAAAACAGCCAAAAATCACCACAAACCAATGCCATCCAGGATGTTTACATTAAAGAGAGTGAGACCACACTACAGGCACACTCAGTCCATGCACCACTACCCCTTGGCAAAAGGCCCCACCAGCAGCCCCAAAAAAATGACAAAAACAATAAAATCAGCACAATCCCAGCCCATCCATGGCCTCAATGGTGTTTAAATTCAAGAAGACACCCCTCAGAAACACTAGGCCCATGCAACACTCACTACCCCTGGGCATAATGGATGAAAAGTAGGCAAAATAAGTGCAGGCCTCAGACACTGCCTCTCTTCAAAATGGCCCCTTACACCCCAAGCACATGTTGCCTGTACCAGCCAGGACTCAAGATGGCCACCACCACCACCCACATGGCCAGTCCACATCAACAGTATACCCCCAAAAAACAGAAAACCAGCCAGAAATCACCACAATCCAATGCCATCCATGATGTTTACATTAAAGAGAGTGAGACCACACTACAGGCACACTCAGTCCATGCACCACTACCCCTGGGTAAAAGGCCACACCAGCAGCCCCAAACAAAACGACAAAAAACAATAAAATCAGCACAATCCCAGCCCATCCATGGCCTCAATGGTGTTGAAATTCAAGAAGACACCCCTCAGAAACACTAGGCCCATGCAACACTCACTACCCCTGGGCATAATGGATGAAAGGTAGGCAAAAAAAGTGCAGGCCTCAGACACTGCCCCTCTTCAAAATGGCCCCTTGCACCCCAAGCACATGTTGCCTGTACCAGCCAGCACTCAAGATGGCCACCACCACCACCCACATGGCCAGTCCACATCAACAGTACACCCCCAAACAACAGAAAAACAGCCAGAAATCACCACAATCCAATGCCATCCACGATGTTTACATTAAAGAGAGTGAGACCACACTACAGGCACACTCAGTCCATGCACCACTACCCCTGGGCAAAAGGCCACACCAGCAGCCCCAAAAAAACGACAAAAAACAATAAAATCAGCACAATCCCAGCCCATCCATGGCCTCAATGGTGTTGAAATTCAAGAAGACACCCCTCAGAAACACTAGGCCCATGCAACACTCACTACCCCTGGGCATAATGGATGAAAGGTAGGCAAAAAAAGTGCAGGCCTCAGACACTGCCTCTCTTCAAAATGGCCCCTTGCACCCCAAGCACATGTTGCCTGTACCAGCCAGCACTCAAGATGGCCACCACCACCACCCACATGGCCAGTCCACATCAACAGTACACCCCAAAAAAACAGAAAAACAGCCAAAAATCACCACAAACCAATGCCATCCAGGATGTTTACATTAAAGAGAGTGATACCACACTACAGGCACACTCAGTCCATGCACCACTACCCCTTGGCAAAAGGCCCCACCAGCAGCCCCCAAAAAATGACAAAAAACAATAAAATCAGCACAATCCCAGCCCATCCATGGCCTCAATGGTGTTTAAATTCAAGAAGACACCCCTCAGAAACACTAGGCCCATGCAACACTCACTACCCCTGGGCATAATGGATGAAAAGTAGGCAAAATAAGTGCAGGCCTCAGACACTGCCTCTCTTCAAAATGGCCCCTTACACCCCAAGCACATGTTGCCTGTACCAGCCAGGACTCAAGATGGCCACCACCACCACCCACTTGGCCAGTCCACATCAACAGTACACCCCCAAAAAACAGAAAACCAGCCAGAAATCACCACAATCCAATGCCATCCATGATGTTTACATTAAAGAGAGTGAGACCACACTACAGGCACACTCAGTCCATGCACCACTACCCCTTGGCAAAAGGCCCCACCAGCAGCTCCAAAAAAACGACAAAAAACAATAAAATCAGCACAATCCCAGCCCATCCATGGCCTCAATGGTGTTTAAATTCAAGAAGACACCCCTCAGAAACACTAGGCCCATGCAACACTCACTACCCCTGGGCATAATGGATGAAAAGTAGGCAAAATAAGTGCAGGCCTCAGACACTGCCTCTCTTCAAAATGGCCCCTTACACCCCAAGCACATGTTGCCTGTACCAGCCAGGACTCAAGATGGCCACCACCACCACCCACATGGCCAGTCCACATCAACAGTACACCCCCAAAAAACAGAAAACCAGCCAGAAATCACCACAATCCAATGCCATCCATGATGTTTACATTAAAGAGAGCGAGACCACAACACAGGCACACTCAGTCCATGCACCACCACCCCTGGGCAAAAGGCCACACCAGCAGACCCCAAAAAACTACAAAAAACAATAAAATAAGCACAATCCCAGCCCATCCATGGCCTCAATGATGTTTAAATTCAAGAAGACACCCCACAGAAAGACTAGGCCCATGCAACACTCACCACCCCTGGGCAAAGGGCCACACCAGCAGGCCCAAAAAAACGACAAAAATCAGCACAATCCCAGCCCATCCATGGCCTCAATGGTGTTTAAATTCAACAAAACAGTTGTATCATGCACCCCTAACCAACCCTGGTCCTACTGGATACTGTGGCTACCAACAATATAATTTATTTAATGTTCTGAAAAAGATCCAAAATTGTACTTGCAGCAACTGTAATGCCCCAAACAAACTTACTTGTGAAAGTTGATTTCTAATCCAAAAGTGATCCAAAGACAGTCAAAAAGGCCTCAAATCCAAATATCCAGCAGCACCCACAAAAAGTAATCCTTCCAGCTCCAGATCCAAATGAAAGTGACCAGGAGATGGACAGAGCACTGGGAGGAGCCTGCTGGACAGGAACAGGAAGTTGGAGACTGTGGGGCTCTTCCTTCCTCCCCCCCCCAAAAATGGACTCCTTGCAAAAAAAAAGGCCATGCAAATGTCAACCTGAGGAGTGATTCTGATAAAAATCATAATTTTCTGAAGGTTTATTCCTGTTTGCTGGTGATTTTCTTGTGCAGAATTGCAAAATCTCTATTTCGCGAGTGCGAGATTGTTCCTTTCCGCCGCAACTACGTGTTCGCAATTGCGAACTCTCGCGAGGTGTGCTGTGCAAGGTGGCAAGCCGCGATTACGTATTCGCGGGCGCCAAACTCCCGCGGGATCACGCAGCAAGATCCAAAATGGCGCGGCACTCGCTAAATATGATCGAGAAAAACAACTCGGCAAACGCTTAATGACGGAAAGTGAACGCCGTGCACCACGCCGCGTGCCGCAACCAAGCAAAAAATCCACCGCGAGCGGATTCACGGATTTTCTACAAATTCGCGAGAGTTCGCGGATTGCGAATTTGCCGAAAATCCAAAAAATCCGCGATCGTAGCGGATTTTACGCCCATGCTTACTGTCAAGGAACATGCACACTTTCTGGCAAATGTCCTTATTGGTGGGGGGAACTTTTGATCAACCAGTAGGCCAGCAGACTAACTTGACCCACCAGGGGAATACAAGTCATGAATCTAATTAGGAGTTGAGTCTGAGAAATATGAGAAATACTTTGGTGCCATAAGGAGGGCAGATATTACAAAAGTCACATTAAATCTGCACTCCATGTATACTACAAGATCAGTGTGTCATGTGTGTCTCTAGCCTGTCTATGGACAAACTATGTTGTTGCGAATTTCAACCATAAAGTATAATAAAGTAAAGTCCAAAACCAAAAAACCCAGGATATTAAATGTGTCGGATCCCATCTTCTGACAGATACAATACTATTCTACATGTTACCTATGTTTTTTGTAATACTATACAGATGAACATTGCTTGCTAATAATATTAAGGCTAAAAATGTAAAAAAAAGGATGTGGTCCTTAATATAACTGGATGCCTTGTATGCAACCCTCATCGGTCTCACGCGTGGGGGCCGTGTGGGACAATAGCTGGGTAAAAAGTCTCAAGAATAATGAATTTCTGTTGTATTATTAGAGAGTCTCACTTTGGTATAAATTAATCATGAGCATGAAGATGCACATTTGCATCTTATCACATGTGAGCATGCAGTTTTCACTTGTCACTTCACAAAGGACCCTTGAATTGAAGCGGGCAGTATAAATATGTGCATAACACTTGATGTTTTTTTCTTCATCATAATATCCTAGAAAATCTTTTTTAAGGCTACACTATAGATCTTCCTTTTGTCCTACTTTAAGGATACCCATTGTTGTTGAAAACTTTGACGAGGGGTACATGCCCTAACAACTACAGTGCCCTTCTCCCCCTCTCCAGTGCTAAGTTATATATCCCTAGATCTACAGAGCTGAATGGAGTGGACAAATAACTTTTCTTTTGGTAGGAAATTCGTGAAGCTGTGAACTGCTGTCACCAATGAAGGATAAAGCATTTGCTTTGTTGTCATAACATGACTTGCTTGGAAAATAAAGGGGAAGAGTGGGGTTATTCCAAGAAAGAAATCAAAAAGCATAGTTATAAGAATATGAAGCTGCATGTGAGCTACCTTTCTGTGAATGACCTTAAATCATATTACTGACTTCTAATCATTTCTCAAACATCCCGAGTGCTGTTGTATTCTGTAAGTATCATTACGTCACATAGAACAGGTCTCTGTGGAAATATTCTACTCTGTCGTGCAACGCATGATTATAAATAATTACTTAAAACCACAGGGCTGATAGAGAGTTTGGACTGTAAGTCTGTGGATTTGCAGAGCAAGTGGTACAACCTTTGTTGGAGTATCCTTCACCAGTGGAAAATCTTCTGGTGTAATACTTTCATCATGGGGATAAAGTGGTGGAGGAAATTTCATCAGTTGACTCTCTATTTCCAACATTAATTTATCACCCAACTCCAATCACCACCTAAGAATACCTTTATGAAACATTCAAATCAAAGTACTCCTGCTGGAGTTAATTTGAAAATGTTTAAAAGATCAACCATCTACCTACTTAAAATAGTCTTTTTATAGGTGGTCCCTTTTCTAAGATTCTTGACAGTGCCATCACGGTCGTAGCTTAAGAATTCCCTGTTATTTTTAGTGAGTTTATCCAAGTTTGCATTATTAATAATGATTGATAAAAATGTTGCTATGAGTAGGCCTGGATAGCTCACGTACTCATTATTTACTCAAGAAATCTGGGAATAGTCAGTAATCCTTGTAACATTTTGGAATTCTAGAGTAAGCCATTAGTACTACAAAAGTAGGAAACTGCACAATTTATCGATTGTATCTTACTACGAGCTGAATATTTATTCCTTATTTCTCAGTAATTCTTTGTGCTATCCTTATTTAACCCCTTTAGTGCGTGTGTCAGCCAATGCCCAACACACGCATTCTCTCCCTGCTGCATCTGTCAGCCATTGAGGAGGGCTAGAAATAATCCTGTGCGTGTGTCAGCCAATGGCAAACACAAGCATTCTTTCCCGGTGCATCTGTCGGCCATTGGGGAGGGCTAGAAAGAATCCTCTAGTGTTTTGCCCTGGAGGATTCTTTTCTTTTTAAGCTAGGGCAGAAGCGTAATCACTTCTTCTTCTCTCCCCACCCTCACTCCTACCCATCTGTGACGTCAGCCCACTGTGAGGAAAACTGACGTCACAGTTTTTCCCATTGGAGCCAAGGAAAGAGCAGGTAAGCCCTCTCTACTCCTGTGAGTAAAAAAGGACCAGAAAGGTCTTCCCACATTTCAGAGAGGCCTCATTTGAAAGATTCCAACTAACTGATTGCAGTCAAGCTCTCTGATAGGCATGATGTGACGTGCTCACTGCAATTCAAGATGGCAACATACAATGCATATGTTGTTTTTTATCAGACAACCACAGGAACACTCACATCCTTGCTTGACTTTCTGTTGTCCCTCGCTTAAAGTCCTACTGCTGCGGAAGCAGCAGCCTCCTCTTTATATGCTCTGGAGGATGTGACAAGGCTGCAGGAACAACACTTTGCTAATTGCATTCCTGCAACAGTTTAAAATACTCAACCATGTCCTCGCTGTGAGCATGGTAAGAGGCAGGAGAGTCGTTATTACTGTACACTGTGTTAATCTCATCAAGGCCTTTCTTTTCCTGATTGCCTTTTATTGCCTTTTTTTGTACCATACAAAAGTGAAGTATTGGGAAATTGACTGAGGTGGAGAAGCCATTCCATAAACCTTTCAATGGCTGTGTATGGATACCTACGTTTCATGGGCCACTACTTCACTAGGCATGCAGCTGTAGAATTTATGTTACTGTACTTGAGGAAATCATGAACTTACCTATGGCCTGCTTGACACCTTCGCGGAGACGCGTCGTGTTTGTGGCCAGGTGTAGCAGTGGGGGCAGAACCAGGACTCTAAGCCCCAGGAACCAGCGGTGCTGTCAGAGGACCGGCAGCCCCTCCCCCTCATCACCGGGGGTTTATCTAGCTCTCGCGCCTCCCGCTTCGCAGGAGACACGTTGTGTTTGTGGCCAGGTGCAGCAGTGGGGGCAGAACCAGGACTCCAAGCCCCAGGAACCAGCGGGGCCGTCAGCAGACTGGCAGCCCCTCCCCCCTCATCATCGCGAGGATTTAAACGCCTGCGGGCGGGCGCCGGGCTAAGCCCAGGCAAAGGGCAGGCCGTCTGTGGCCATCAGGGGCCGGAGGAGGCTGGGCTGGGCCAACCCACTTGGTTCGGTAAACGAAGACTGTTTGAGACTTGTGAGTAAGCAGCCAAGCATGTGCACAGTAAAATATTTGTAATTAGCTCTTCGGATTTTTTCAGTGCTTTAACAATTTTAATGCCTGTGGAAAATAGACGATCAATAAGCTTTTTTATACATGTTTAATTTTTGATGTTTAGGTGTTTAGTATATCCATTCGGTAACCCGTTTCTGTACTACATTATTGAGTTCAGTTCTTCAATTTAACTTAGTATTTGGTCAGGATTCTGGTATACTCAGTGGACTGGGCTAATCGTGTATTGTTGACTTATAGTTAAACATGTCAAAACGTAAATTACCAAATGGAACCAATAGTGTCATCGAGACACCGGGTACCACAATAGATTGTTACCTTGTAAAGGCGGTTAGCGCTATAAATGTGGAGATAGACAGGGCAGAGCGGCGGCTCTTGTTAGGATTAGGTAATGTACCGGACTCTACAAAAGCAACCACTTCCCAACTGGAGTCTAATACTGCGTCTAACATATGTAATAATCTACCCACTGTCTCCCATTGGAATTCATCAAGTGCAGACCATGTCCTTGACCCTGGACATGGCGATGCACATAGTGTTTCAGAAAGTAATGGGCCCCCTACCCCCAAAAGAAAAAGGAACTATAGGAAAACCCAGCAAAAACAGGGACCAGATAAAAAAGGCTCCAAGGTCCCCTCTTCTAATCCTATAGTTAGGCTGTCCTGTTTTCAGTTTCTATTTTTGGTAAATTCTGGTGAGGTTTTTTCAGTGTTTTCAATATCTTAAAAAACAGTTGTTATCAGTGGTGACACATTTTCACGCCACTAAAAACAACAGAAAAAGTGTTTTTCCGGTGTTTATGGAACGTTTTGCTTTTATCATTGCTTGCTTTCTGCACTGAAAGAACATGGTATATAGACAGTGTACGTATAGTGTATATGAGGTCCAAAGAGATTTTTGTAAATGTATCTTATTGTAGTACACCATACAATGCTTCTTCAGTGAGTCTTTGGTCATGTGTGCTTGCGCTTTCCTTCCCATGTAAACTTCTGTGAAAAGGCCCTCTCAGCATTCATAGCCCCTTGGGCTGAGAACCGTCAGCTAAGGGGCACAGTTGGGACGACTCTTTCTTTGATGCCACAAAAAGCACGAAATGATAAATATTTGCGTTTTAGTTCCTGAGCATAAGAAAACAGTGCACCAGAATGGACTAAAAAGTCAATAGCATCCCTCATTAACTCTGAAGATTGTAAAGATCCTTTCAGCATACCATCTAACAAGTGGCAAGGATCTCCTACAGGGAATCACTTCAGCTCGGGTATCAATTTTGTCAGGTCATCACACAATTTTTTTATATACGTAGCTGAATCACTACAAATACAAACAATATCACTCCAATATTTGTTGAACTTGGAAAGAACCTTTTTTGCAGAGCATTATAATTGACACTGCGTTCCATGTTTTCCAAAAGTCTGGGGTCACGTTTTCACCACTATCCCAAATGCTTGGTGATATATATACTTGTCACTATACCTTGCATTTAAGGTTTAAAGCCTGAGGTGGCAATTCACCTACTATCAATACTGACCCACTAGAAACTATGGTCTGATGTATTAAGGGTTTTTACCCATTCTCTGTGGGTAAATGTGATGACACATATTAGGAAAGATTTTTGTGAAACTAGCCATTTTACCTATCAGTGAAAGAATCAAATGTAGCCAAAATATCACATGTGAGTTTGATATGTCCTGATTCTTTACAGTTTATAAAATAATTAAACTAAACCTAAAACGTGAAACTAAACACTGCATCTTTAGAGCAAAGGCCATACAACTGAAAAAAGTAAAAGGAAGAAGAAACAATATTTTAGTGGCATCCCTAAAGAACAAAACTAATGCAGAATAATGTTAGCCAGTCTTTCTTACTGCTAGATTGTATAAAAAAAATTACGTTTTATTGACCCCTTCAGTAAGAACAAAATGACTCTTTCACTTTCTTTTTCCTTTCTTTGAATGGCATTTAGTTTGTGGTTGTGCAGGTGTTTTTTCAGTGTTTATATGTTTTCACCGGTGAGGGCTATTTTTCTTTCAGTGGGGTTTTATCAGTTATTATAGGTTTAAACCTAAAACCCCACAGCCTACCTATAGTGGAAGACCCAACTAGTAGAGGGACTATGTGTGATGAGCAGGTCAATAAGATCATAGCTGCTGTAACTTGCACACTAGTAACATACCTTAAACCTCTGGAAGATAGAATAGAGAAACTAAATGGTGAGGTTGCTAGACTTAAAGAGATAATTACCACCTTTGAAAAAACCTATAAAGATAACCTAAATAGGAAGCCTGAAGGAATACAAGGTATAGGAACTGCCCCAGAGAATGGGATTATTTCCCCAAGGGCTGGAAGGGCCGGACCATCGATAAGCCCTTCCCAAGGAGCGTCAAGTATTGCAGGGGAGTTAGCTCCTTTAGGACAGAGCAAGGAAATGCCAGGGAATAGCCTCCCGGGGAAGGAAGGAAGCCAAGGAACGACGAATAAGGAGGCCATACAGGTGCTCATAAATAGGGCAGAGAAAGACCCAGTAGTGGTAAAAAGAATTAGATCCATCAATCTGCCCCCAGATTGCTGTCCGTATGTGGCAGTATTAGTGAATATTCCACCACTTAGTCCAAGTACAATAGAAACGCATGTCTCTCTTAAAAATAAAGTGGCAGATTTGTTAAAGCGCAACTGTGGCTACCCTACTAATCATGCAGATCAGATCCTCATGACGAGGAGAGTCAACTGGATTGGCCCCTTTAATAAATCTATGAAGGGGGACTGCATTATTGTTAATTTTAAGAACCCTTATTACGATAGGACTACTCTGGAAAGAGCTCCTACTCTCATAGTTAATGATGACAGTATCTTGCTTTTCCCACTTGGTTTCTTCTATAGACATTTAAAACAAGACACACCCATGGTATTAGATAAGAACCATCGGAGAGCCAATTGGCTAATTCCACCTCCGCAACACTGTGCCCTTCCTACCCATAATAGATTCATGCCACTAACCTCCCTTGAGGAGATTGATTGACTTAGTCCCGCCCACCACAATAGAGGAACGGCGGGCCCCATAAGTATAAATCAGCAATGGGCATTGGGACCTCTAGGACAACTGTTGCCTATACAGGAATTTAGCCATCAGGAGGACACAAATGTATTGGAAGGTATTAGTCTGAGTAAAGAGCAAGGTGACTTTATAGAGAGCTATGTGAATGAACCTATAGTAGAAGATCATATGACCCGGGATGTGACTAATATGCCTAAAGTGATCGGGGACGCCTTGTCCATGTTGACCGAGGTAGCCGGACCCACAGAGGAACCTAATAACCCTGGGTATAGTATACTCACATGGAATATAGCTGGATTGATGAAAAAGATAGACATGTTAGGATGGAAGCATTTTGTTAATAGTTATGACATTTTATGTTTCCTAGAAACCTGGTGTCTGGAACCTGTTAACCTCGATGGGTTTGTTTCTTTTAATCTACCTGCTCTGCGCTCTACAGCTGGCAGAGCGAAAGGGGGGTTGTTAACACTCATGTCCATTAAACTGCCTGGATAGGTTAAAATATTCATAAATGTTGGATGCCATTCACAAGTATTGTGGTTACACCATAAAAATGGATGTGATGTTTTGTTAATCAATTTTTATAACAACTTGCTTGATTCTACACAACATAAAGTTACAGAATTGGAGAATGTAATTGACAATTTGGGTAATGATGAAGGTGTTAATTTTGATATTATCTGGGTGGGTGATTTTAATACGCCACTATGCCCCCTGTCCGCCACCAAGGTTTGCGGGTTCAGGAATGATATAGGCGATGACTGTGTGCACTTTCCGCATAACTCGTATGGTGAGATATTAAATTCTTTTATAGCTAAATTTGACTTGGATGTATTGCAGTGTGCAAAAGATGGAGAGGGAAATAATTTACCAACATTTACAAGCAGAAATGCCAACACTACGATTGATCATGTTTTGGCATCTGTAAATATTGCATCCTCCTGTGCCACCCCGGTGATAAAATATCTATTAGTAAGCGATCATAACTGTATCACTTTGTCTCTAACCATATGGGGCAATAGATGTCAAGAAATTCAAACCATGGTAGGCAACATAACCCCATGTAGACCCAATGGTACTAGGATAAAGTGGAAAGGGGTGAACCCGGACAAGGTATTAAAAAATATTGTTACGGTTTGCCAGACTGAGATTTTTGAGAGTCTGGATGATAATGTCGAACCAACGCTGATTTTAATACACTTTTGTAAAATAAATGGAAATATCAACAGTATTATGACTACGACCACTAATGAAAAAATCTGTGCAGAATAGAGGGTGGTTTGACCATGCATGTACTCACTCCCTGAACCAGCTAAAACAAGCCCTGTCTAGTAGTAATAGGGACATGCCGCTTGTTGAAAATTTAAGACTGGCTTACAAAGTACAATTAAAACGGAGAAAGAGGGAGCTTCAAGAGGAGGCCTGGGACAAACTAACAATGGCAGTGGATACATCTAACAGCCAGTTGTTCTGGGAAACAGTTAATTCACCCTTTTTAAAAAACGATGAGGTCCCCGACTTGACATCACATGTTAGTAGTGAAGCATGAGTTGCACATTTTACCAGCATTTTTAATTCAGGAGGTGTAGTTAAAACATATTCTAGGGATACAGACATCCAACTCTACCTCTTAATTTCACGCTTGCAGAGGTAGAGCAAGGAATCAACAGTAGCAAGGGAGGGAAAGCACCCGGCCCGGGTGGTGTACCAGTAGATGTGTATAAAGCAACACCAGTACCCTGGGGCCCCATATTAAACAGAGTTTTTAATGCTGCTGTAATGGAAGAAGCACCCCCAACATGGGGCGAATCTATGATAATCCCTATTTTTAAGAAAGGGAATAGATCTGAAGCCAAAAATTACCGACCGACCTCTCTTTTAGATTCGTCAATCAAAATTATGAGCAGGGTCCTACTTGTTAGGTTAGAGGAGTGGGTTGAGGAAAATGGGATCTTAACGCAGTCCCAATATGGATTCCGGAAATGGCGGGGACCCTGGAACAATTTATTAACTTCGATCTAATAATTGGTAAATATACCCGTGCAAAGCAAGGGTCCCTTTTTCTTTGCTTTGCTGACCTAAGCAGTGCATTTGATTTAGTGGACCACACTCTGTTATGGCTGATTTTATTGGGTCTTGGCGCTCCGGAGTCTATCATATTCTTTTTGGCAAGGCTCTATGAAAAATTATTAACATCTGTGCGGTATGGCCAAAGGGGAGAGTGTACCGCTATATTTGAGGTCAAATTAGGCATCCAGCAAGGCTGCGTCCTTGCCCCACTTCTTTTTACCCTTTTTATAAATGAAGTAGACGCAGCACTTAAAACTGTAAAGTCAGATGCGCCCCAGGTGGAGGGTCAAGATGTACCCATTCTGCTTTACGCAGATGGCGATGTACTTTTATCAAGGACATTGTTAGACCTGGCATCTTTGGCGTGGTTTTCCCCCTATCTTTTTGCCTCTACCTTCTGTATTTTTGATGCTGTGCTGGATTTCGTTTTTGCTGGTTTAGATGTTTTGGACACTCTGCCACTGCTGATCAGTGCCAGAGTGTAAGTGCTCCCTATGTAAAGTGTTATTCTGATTGGATATACATGTTTGGCATATTTGTATCACCATGAAGTCCCTAGTAAAGTGCACTGGATGTGCCAGGGCTGGTGATGACAAATGCTACTAGTGGGCCTGCAGCACTGATTGTGCCACCCACAGGAGTAGCTCTAAAATGGTGTCTCAGGCCTGCCACTGCAGTGCCTATGTGCAGTTTAGAAACTGCCATGTCCTCCTGGTCAGTGTCCCCACTGACCAGGCCTACAATTCCCTTTTTGTGCACATCAGTCACCCCTATGGAAGGCCCAAGGTACCCCCCTGGGCAGGGTGCAGTGTATGTAAAAGGTAGAGCATGTACTAGTGCAGGTGACATGCTCTGATAGTGAATGGCAGCCATTTTCATTTTTCACTATTGTAAGGCTATCTTGCTCCATAGATTAACATGGGGGATCCTGGCTATAGTGGTTAACAGCATTTCTTCCCATAGGAACAAGATAGGGCATAAGTATCTAGTATCCCTGAACTCAGAATTTAATAACACATATTTTAGGAAAGGTTGTTTTTAAATCCTGTGTTTGAGAACAGCACTTTTAGAAAGTTGCTGTTCTCTTGTCTGACCCTTTTGTGTGCCTTGGCCTGTTTGTGTATTGACTGTCTGGTTTGAGAGTGACAGGGGCTGGGGATTCCCCAGGAGGCTGGCTGAGTCAGCCCTAGGCTGAATGACTGCATTTGCAACTGGAGTGGTGGGAGGAGTTAGCACCTGGGCCTGAATAGGGCTGTGCCTGCCTTCCACAATGCTGGCTCCACCTCCTGCTGGGCGGCTGACGACCCTGCCCCTCACTCTGAAAGGAAAGAAGAAGCCAGCGAAACAAAGTACTCAGGAAACACCCAGAACTGGTGCAGACCGGGCTCAGGGCCCACATGCACAGAAAGAACAAAGACTTTAGGGGTATAAGTACAGGACCCCTGATAACAGAAAATTAGATCATCCTGGAATCAAGAAGGAACCTCTGCCAAGGAGAAAGCTGAAACTGAAGAAGGAAGATTGTCCAGCTGTTGCTCTGCTGGATTGCCCTGCTGTTGCTTTGCTGCCAAGGAGAGGGGAAGGACTTTGCTTTGTGCTGTGTCCCCTTGCTTGAAGGAATCTCCAAGGGCCAGAGAAGAGCTGGCTCCCTGTTCTGAAGTCCCAGGAACAAAAGGAATTCACCCCCAGCTTCCCCTGAGCTCTACTGAGAGAGTGCTGTCCTTCCTGGAGTGCTCGGCCCATGTGTGGTGCCTCTGGAAGTTGTACCTGTTTTGGGAAGCTGGAAACTAAGCTTGAGAGACTTTGCTAAAGAAAAGTTATCGCATCGCTCGCTGCGGAGCGCATCCCCGACAGTGCGAGAAGAGCTACGAAGGTCGAGATCGTCACAGCGCCTGTTGCCGCTGTCAGAGCCGTCGCATCCTTCGTTTGCGGGACGCACCCGCTCGGCGCGGGAAGTCTAACATCGCTGCAAGTGTCGTCGCAGAGCCTGTCATCGCTGGGTGAGATCGCCGCACCGCCTGCTTGCGGACTGCATCACGTCGCTGCGAGAGTCAACGCATCGGGGAGCTGCGAGAGAGAAGATCCCCGCTGGTCCGCGCATCGTCGCACCGGAGATCGTCGCACCTCCAAAGATCATCGCATCGTGCCTTTGCGAGAACAAACTTCCTACGGAACCTACGCACCGGAATCCATACATGTGGCCTTCTTCCCCATACAGACCGAATTCGTCGCAACACGCCCGCTGCTGCAGCGGGGCTGTCGCAAACTCCTCCCCAGGGTCTCAGGAGCAACGCATCGCTTGTTTTCCACCGCACCAGCTTCTGCTTTTGGAACTTTGTCTCAACTAAAAGGTACTGTGAGCTAACGTGACGCAACTGTGAACTTTTCACGCAATTGTGGATTATTTTATCGCAACCTGAAGAACTCTTTTGAAACCATAAGCTTCACCTGTGTATGTTGGATTTTTGTCGTTTTGGTCTGTGTAGTTTAGATTAAATACCTTTATTTTTCTAAACTGTTGTGGAGTCAGTTTGTGGTGTTTTCACTGTGTTACTGTGAGTGTTGGTAAAAATACATTACGCATTGCCTCTGGTGAGCCTAGACTGCTCGTGCCACGCTACCTAGAGGGCGAGCAGGGGTTATCTCAGAGGGTTATCTCCTTGCCCTGACTAGAAGCAAGGGTCCCTATTTGGACAGTGGTACCTACCTCTGCCAACTAGAGACCCCCATTTCTAACAGACATCAATGGGCCTACAGAGGTTAATAGATAACTTTACTGATTTCATCAAGGATAGAAAGTTGCAGATTAATAAAGCCAAAACGTTCACCATAATCTATGGTTTGAGCACTGGGAGAACGAAATCTTTTTTTGTAGTTCGACAACATTTTTTTAACAGTTGACAAGTTCTGTTACCTAGGGATAATTTTTACTGGTACTAGTATATGGTCACAGGAAGTGGTGAATGTTAGGTCCAAATTGGCTAAAAGTGTATAGGGGGTTCTCAAGTTTGCTGTTAAAATAGGGGACCGCCGAATTCGCGATAGGTTGTACATTTACCAATCTAGATGTACCTCAATAGCACTTTACGGTGCGGGGGTTTGGGGCCATTACCACCATGAAGATTTACAAATAGAGGAAAACAGGTTCCTTAAAAAGTTACTCTGTCTACCCATGTCTGCTTCCTCTGATTTAATACATAGCGAAGTGGGGCTCAACTATCTGACGGATTTAATTGGGTTGGGACCACTGCTTGTATGGAGATCTATATGGCTGAAGGAAGAAACTATATTTAATGGAAGTATTATTAACGATTGCCTTCAACTAGATAATTGTTTAAAGATCCCTTGGCTTAAATATATAGTAACAACATTTAAAGATCTTTTTCATATAAACATTATGGAAAACCCTAATGGAGCTATTGATATTCCGAAAACTGAAATGAAAAATACATTTTTGAGGAAGAAAAACTATGAACGCAAAAAAATTAATGGGCATTTAACAACTAGTACGTTTTATAACTCATATCTGGAAACTGAGGGATTCCAACAATATTTAATTTAATTTAATTTAATTTAATTGCGGGTTTATATAGCGCTAGGAATCGACTCCCGGAGGAGTATCTCCACGCTTCGACCGCTGGGGAACCCGTCCTGGCTCACCCTGAGAGATGTTCCCTGATGGGTATCTCTAAGGTGCGACCAAGCATCCCCGGCGGTCTGGGGGGCCGTTGTGAAGATGAGGCAAGCTGATGCCCAGAGTTGCAGAGTGTGGTTTCTGACTAGAGTAGGCACCGAGGCGAGAATTATCGAGTCCGCTGACCCTGGTCCACGACCCTGCCGCGCCGGGAATCGAACCCTGGTCCCGGGCCGTTCTCTGCTTACGGGTCTGCCGCCTCTAACCAGTAAGCCACACTTCTCCACTTTAGGCTTGGTAACTAGAACATCACACCGATTTGTTCTCACTAGAATGAGATTAGGTATTGTCCATCATCTGGTTGCATTTCCCTGTGTAAAAAAGTCCCCTGTCTCCCCATGCCCTTGTGATGGACTTACTAAACAGAGCACTTTACACTTTCTCCTTATATGTTACTTCTATTTGCACCTCCGTATTGCCTTTCTTATACCCTTGTTGAAAAAATACCGCACTTTAACTACGAATGCTGCTATGAGTCTGTTGTTTACATTGCGAGAGCCAGACATCTGTTTTTTTACCCCGACTTATATTTTGCGATCAATTGATGTTAGGAAAAGTATGCTGTTTTAAATCGATTTTATACTCATGATTGATTACCTTTATTCAAATGAAATGTATAGGCTTTTCAACATTGTTTTATATGTGCTTTTATGGTTGTTTTATTATAATCGAACAAAGCCTATTGAATTGAATTGAATTGACACCTTTATACACCATCAGAAGGTGGTTGGGTTTCTGTACGCAGATTGACAAGTGCCTTATAGTCCCCACACTCCACAGAATGGTGGACGGAACATGAGTAGCAGGGAGGAGGAGTGGTGCACACTGCTGCAAGAGTGCATGTCGGTTTGGCCGGCCATCTTAGGACAGCCAGACTGACATGTGTCTTTAGATCTCTCCACAGGAGCCTTGTTGCACAGCCAGGCTGAGAACCGGCACAAGCTCCCAGGGCCTGACTGAGTGTCAAACCAGGCAACTCAGACCAATCCTGACATTTCTGTCATACTGGGTATTACCAGCATGAGAGAAACGTCAGGATTAGTCTGAGTTGCCTGGTTTGACACTCAGTCAGGCACTGGCTATTACCAGCATGAGAGCAGCATCTGGATTGTCATAGGGAAGTCTGTAAGCCTGTGCATTGACTGTTGGGAGTAGAGAGGAGCAGAAGAGCACTGAGGTGGTGGCCGGTAGGTAAAAAATTAAATCTTATTTGCACTGCCCCTTCGCTACCCCCTTGCTGCCCCAACACTTTTATTTCATAGCAGTCGCAACTTGATTCTGGGTAAAAGAACCTGGCGAGAGCTATACAAGTCAGCTCACCCTGGATACCGTCTAGTTTTGAAAAAAGAGCAGACTGACTAGGTTTCCATATGTGCTGGTTAAGCTAGGGTCCAAAATCTACAGCTACCCCATCGGAAAAACTATCCGTTTTCAGTGGAAAACTGTGAGGCGTCCAAGTTGCGATTTGGGCCATATCCTGTTCTGGGCAGCAGGCCTATCCACACAAGTGAGGAACCATTTTTATCGGGAAACTTGTGGGAATGCTGGGTGGATGAAAGTGTTTGGCTTCCCACAGATGCCAGAACTTTACATCACAGAAATATGAGACAAATGTATTTTTTGTCAAAGTTTGAAGTTTGCAAGGGATTCTAGGTAAACAAACCTGGTGCGAGCCACACAAGTTAGCACACCCTGCATACCCCTAGGTGTCTGTTTTTTTTTCATTCACAGATTTGCTAGGTTTCCGGAGGTGTCAGCTGAGCTAGGGTCCAGAACCTAGAGCTACCCACATTGGAAAAAAAAGGGTTAGTGTTCGGTGGAAGAATGCCAGGTGGATGGAAGTTTCTGGCTCCCCACAGATCCCAGATCTTTCCATAACAGAAATATGAGGAAAATGCGTTTGTTTTTTTAGCTAAAGTTTAAAGTTTGCAAGGGATTCTTGATCAAAAAAAATGGTGAGAGCTACGCATGTAAGCCCAACTTGGATACCCCGAGGTTTCTAGTTTTATAAAATGTACAGGCTTATTAGTTTTCCCTAGGTTCTGGTTGAGTTAGTGTTAAAAATCCACAGCTATTGTCTTTGCAAAAAAGGGGCCAGGTTTGAGTGGAAAAGTGTGATGTGTCCATGTTTTTATTTTGGGCCTTTTCCTGTTGCGGGCACTAGGCCTACCCACACAAGTGAGGCATCATTTTTATCAGGAGACTTGGGGGGATGATGGGTGAGGGGAAGTTTATGGCTCCCATCAGATTCCAGAACTTTCCAACATAGACATGTGAGTATAATGTGCTTTAAGTCAAAGTACGAGGTTTGCAAGGGAATCTAGGTGAAAAAAACCTGGAGAGAACCAGGCAAGTCACCTACCCTGGGTACATCTAGATGTCTACGTTTCAAAAATGCACAGGTTTGCTAGGTTTCTCTAGGTGCTGGCTGAGCTATTGTATGAAATCTTATGCCACGCGAATTGGAAAAAAAGTATAATTTTTCTGTGGAAAAATGTGATAAGCTCATGTTGTGTTTTGGCCCATTTCCTGTTGCAGGCACCAAGCCTGCCTATGCAAGTGTGACACAATTTTTTTTGGAAGACTTGTGAGAGCATAGAATAGCAGAACATTTGTTATTACCAATTGGATGTTGCTGCGTTTGTGCTTTTCAAATATAAAACAGTGTATAAGAAAGAAGACATTTTGAAAAATATCCTCTAAATCATGCACTAGTATGGATACCCACGAATTCAGAGATGTACAGATAACCACTTCTCCTAAACCCTATATTTTGTGCCCATTTCAGAAATACATAGGTTTCCTTGATGACCATTATTCAGTCAACCTATTTCACTATGTGAATTGGTCTATATTAAGTCCTGAATGAAAAACCATTGTATAGGTCAGCTCAGTTGTTGGCTCTGAGTACTTTTGGTTCTTGGAGAATCTACAAACTCTATAATGCTCACAACCAAAATGGTCTAATGGACGTAATGGTATATCGCTTTTGTAAATCGAGCATCGTGATAAAAAGTTAGATATATAAATGTCACAAAGGCCATTTTTTCATACTCATTTTCAATATTTCTTTATTTCATCAGTTATTTTCTTTGATAAAACCTTGAGGGATCCACACAAATGACCTATTTCTAAATTCATAATATTGTCTACCTTTCAGAAATCTATAGCTTTCCTAGATCACCCATTGATTTCACAGTGTTTTCCAAAAAAAACGGAAGTTGGTTGAGAGCACAAACATCAGGAAAAGTGGGCTACATCTTTGATAAATGCCAAAACTGTAGTACAAAATGTGTTTTTTTGATTCAGCTCTGCATGCTCTTGAAAAATGGGAAGACAGTGACTTTAGTACAGCACACTGTTCTTTGATGGCATTTTTAGGAAAAAAACAGACTCTTATCTGGAGGAGATTTTCACAATTTTTCTCCCAAAACTCAAAATGCTGCTATATTTTGCCTATTTTCTCGGTTCGCTGCTGGGGAATCCACAAACACTGGGTACCTTTAAAATCCCCAGCATGTTGGAAAAAAGGACACAAATTTGGCATGGATACCTCATGTGGAAAAAAGTTATTGAGCCCTTAGCGCAAATTACCCCAAATAGCCAAAAAAGGGCTCAACATTGGGAGGGAAAACGCCCAGGAGCTAAGGAGTTAACATACTTTTGAAGCAAAGCAATTGCTTCACTATATCTTGCAAAGACAGAACAGCACAATGTTTTCTCCAGTACTTGGGTCCTTTTTAAATGCTATGCTTGGCACTCATTTGACATGTAGATAAACAATTTGCGTCAAGTGATTAATTGGCCTATTATCATGTCTACAGAAAAAAGCTGATTTCTTGTCGCTGCCTTTGACAAGCCTGTGGCAACGCACTGTCTTTTAGTAAAGTCGTGCTTTAATTTGTGCCACTTTTGAGTCTTGAAAATAGTTTTTCCCAGACTTTTCTTTGCTATGCTTTAAATCCACCTTTGAAATTGTTAATTTGTTCACTGATACCCCACCGTCCTTAACAGCATCATCCCTAATGGTTCAACAGCAGTTCCTTGGAGACAAGGTAATAATGAAATGTGAGTATGGCATATAATGTATTCATTTATTCAAATATGTAGCTGTTTAATACAGCACCAGTGGTGATCTTACATGTCGTCAGAGCGCCATACTCCCTCCAGATGTTAATCATTTTGCCTATCATTGGATAATTACAACACTTAACATCTTGCTGGATAACTTTAATATTATGGCCCCGGTTGTGCTCGGCCCGCAAACATGTGAGATATTTATCGTATTATGGGATATTGTTACACTGCTAAAGTATGGGGGCTTTTACATCCCAGAATTTGTTCAGAGGGTGTGGGGTTTATCACACAGATTGTAATTGCGATGTTTGTGTGAATAATGTAACCGGGCCTTTTTTTGAAGATTTATATAGCTCGAACTTGACCCGAAGGTATTGGAGCGCTTTACATTAGCACCAGTTACATTACACAAGGACACGTTCATGTTTTTGGTAAACGCTAGGAGATTAAACGATTTACCGAGAATCACAGGATGCTGAGCAGACGCAGAGGCTCTAACCGTGGGCCATATTATAAAGAAAGGTCGATACATTATCGCCGCTTTTATCGGCAGGAAACTGCCTCTAGCTAAAGCGGCGATAATGGCTTGATAATATGCCCTTGTGAATTCCCATAGAAGCCCAGGTTAACACCAGAACATGGGCTTCTATGGGAATTCACAAGGGCATATTATCAAGCCCGTTATCGCCGCTTTAGCTACAGTTTCCTGCCGATAAAAGCGGCGATAATGTATCGACCTTTTTTGATAATATGACCCCCTGTTCCCTATCTCCACTTTGGTAACTCTATCCGTAGGGCTACATCCTCTCCACAATCCAGGTCTTTGATTGACAAGAGCCTCGTGTAAATCCTTCTGTTCATGTAAGACAACAAATTTAGGGGCATATTATCAAGAACGGCGATAAAATTATCGCCGCTTTAGCGGCAGGAAACTGCCGTTAAAGCGGCGATAATGGGCTTGATAATATGCCCTTGTGAATTCCCATAGCAGCCCAGGTGAACACCAGCCCCTAGGCTGCTATGGGAATTCAGAAAAGCATATTATCAAGCCCATTATCGCCGTTCTTGATAATATGACCCTGAAATCCTATAATCATAAAGTTAGCATCTAAACCGCCTGTTTCTAGACTGACTACGGTGTGATGAACATAATGAGATGTTTCAGGACTGAGGGTGGCGAGAATGTAGCAATTCGCCAAATTTTGGGTGCATAATTTGCACCCGATTCCTTGTTCTCCACCTTAGAATGGGGAAAAAGTATATATTATTTTAATTTCCAAACAGTTCATTGGCACTAGTTGGTCCTTCTGTTTTTGGCAGGCTCCAACCGGCTGTAAACAGAGGGAGTAAACACCCATGTTCTGTACACAAACTACAATTTTGTTTTGGGTGCAAATGGGAGGCTGGGCCCAAAATGAGATCACAGAACCCATCAGGATCAGAAACCTTACTCATTATCTAAATCCGTTGTAGAGGTGGTTCTGAATTTAAGCCCCTGTAGTTGTAAATAAACCTTCATATTTCAGACACGAGCACAGCACTTTTTGGTTAGATTATGTAGTGCTCATTTCATACATCGCTAATCCAGATTACCGGATATTGCTATTTTTTCTTGGGGCTCTGTGCACATCAGTTTCAAGTTGCAAGCCTTTTCCAACAATTCTCATGTGCACCTATTGTTTGCATAAGAAGCCAAAGTTAAGATGACATCAGTCAGCTGACTGGAGATGAGGTGCAAGGTGCGATGGCCTGGCCCACCAGATGTATGATCATCCCCTGGGTCATGCTCTCAGAAGAGGAAACATACCAAATTTGGATTGTGTACATCAAATGCATTCATTGTTCTCTTTGAATTGAATTTGATTCAGGGCCTCATCTCAGCCAGAGGAGAACCATCAGCAAATTAGTGGTTGTCAAAAATCATAATGAAATTAATGACATAATGTCAAGCACTTTTCAAGGACATGGGTATTTCATGTTTAGTGGGCAATATATTTTCCATTGGTTCCCGCCAGAAACGTGTCTACTGTTGTTCTGCAAGTGCATAGCCAACGCTTCAGTACCAGGTTTAAAAAATCCACAATTGTTAGTGGTAATACGAGCTCTGGTGCCATGTTCTCTTGTTTTGCACATATTGCAAAGGAGCTGGAATTTGCTTTGAGAATGTGCATGCATGTTTATCTTTGAATAAACTAATAACAGGGCGTAACTGGAAGCAAAACAGATTTCACCAAAGAGGAATCATATGTGGAAGGTATCATAAGCCTACTGCAACTGTCAGTCTCCCCATAACGTGGCGAGAAGTGGTCACTCTTCTGATCGAAGGGTGATGGTGCCATTTTGTTGTTGCACAGTTGCAACGTAGCTGAGTGCTCGACAAGGGAGCAATGCAGAACTCTGTAGCTAGACCAGTGGTCTCGGAGAAGCAAGCCTCCGGGGGGAGGATGGGGGGGGGCAAAAACAGGGGAACTGTGTGCGCCAATATCAACTAGATCACTGTGGCCTTTTCCTGGCGAACTGCAGGCTAGTGAACTGCGTTCTCAGCTGGATGGGCTGTAGCTCTACCAAGTACCACGGGCCTCATTTATGAGGCCTTGCGTCAGTTTTGCGCTTCCGATGCGTCACTTTTTGTGACGCATTGGCGGCGTAAAACATGCCTCCTGTTGCGCACTATTTACAAAGTGACGCATCTAAGCAGATGCGTCACTTTGTAAACCCCTGCGCTACATTATACCTGTGTCAGGTATAATGTATGCAGAGGGGGCGTTCCCCTGCAAAAAGCCTCGTAATAGTGATGCAGTGAAATCTATGAGATTTCACTGCGTCACTTTTAGGACGCTGTTGCGTCAAAATCTTGCGCCTGCCTCACAGCAGGCGTAAGACTGACGCAAGCCCTTTCACATGGGGCTTTCCCCATGTGAAAGGACGCATTGCTGGAGTTGCGTCACTTTTGAGACACATTCCAGCAATGCGTGACTTTTGTGCTTACAGATACGTCAGAAATACTGACGTATCTGTAACTCCTTGTGACATGATGCGTCATACATTAAATATGACGCATCAATCATGTCGCAAGGAGGGCGCACTGAGAGGTCACGCATCGCTGCTTTCACGCAGCGATGCGTCACTTCTCATAAATGAGGCCCCACACATCTCAGGTCAGACTAACGATTTTGCGTCACTTCTCCGCATCCCCGCAAACAGAAAATAATGTCACACAATCTGCAGAGAGTGTGTTCTCATTTTTCAATAGGCACCAACGCATTTCTGGCTCCAGTTGTCAGCAGCCAAACGGGGAAGTTAGATAATCAGTGCATACACTGATAAGGTGCTATTATTGGCCAGGCCTTTGTTGGCTGGCTCCTACTTGATGCATCACAATGATGTAGTAATCTATGGCCCACCCACACAGAGCGCCTTGTGTCTGCATGAGGACGTGAGCATGAACTTGGCTGTCTGCAGTGCTTAAGTCAGGAAATTAAGCACTACTGGACCAGCAATGATTGAGACAGTGCTGCTGACGTGATTCTAACATTTAAACTCCTTTCACAAAGTCAGCAAGACTGAGAGTATGTTTGAGTCAAGCCTGCAATGCCTATTGTACAGTCTGGCCAGGCAGCATTTTCCACACTCTATTCCATTCCTAGTCTGGTCTTGCCTAAAGACAACCCCTCTTCCATGCCTGCAGCACTGAGACTAGTTCTCTCTTTGATGAGTGAAGCTGACAGCCACAGACGATGCTCACAGTTTCTTTTATTTAGATTTTCTCCCAAAAGTCTGTATGCAGCTCACAATTGATGCAGAGTTTGGGCCACCTTTCTTACCATTTGTCCTCCGATGGAACTTTCTTCCAGACTGAGAGGCGATGGGAGTTAATATTCCTCAATCATATTTCAATTAGCAGTGTAACTCATTTGGCTCCACAAAAAGGACCAGGAATCAGCAACTACAGTTAAGAAAGTTTATTACAAGTTAGCAATCAAGTCAAGGTACACAACTCTCATCACCATGCTATAAAGATACAGAAAAACAAATGGGAAACACAACCTCCTAAAGATGTTTAGGGGTACCAGTATTAAACAAACAAGAAATTCAGTCAGAGCAAAACAAAAGATTACTAGTAGTGTTTGATGCTCAGGGAAGAGTCTCAGATGTTTTCGTCTATACATAGGTAAATCTAGAATCGCCTAAATTAGAGCCCAAGCTAAGAGGATGGCTTTGAAACCAAAAGGATCTCAAAAAGTCAGAGAACCAAAGACAATCTGGAAAAATCTAAGTAAGTACAGTAAGTGGGGAAAACAAGGTATAGGATGTAATGGATGGTGTCAGCATTGCAGAAGTTTAGTCAAGGGTCATCTTGGATCAGAGAAGTAAGTGTTAACCTAAGCCACACTCAGCAATAATTAAAACAAATAAGCATAGAGGTCTAAACCTCTCAAAGTCTAAGGAGAAATGTTCTTAAAGGCCCGCAACAGTTCTGAAAGCATTCTGAAGAGATCTGCTCTCTAATGGTGTGAACACTAGGTTTTAACACAAGAGTCTCTTTAGCAACACCCCTCTGTATGCATCATAAGGGGTTCCAATGTCCTTTTCAATTCTCACGTTGAAGACTGCTACATAAGCAAAATGTCCCACACTGAACATGGGAATGACATTGTCCTTTGGCATCCAGGCCAGGTTACAAAAGATGTTGAATAGACCTTTTTAAATTTTGCTGTGGCTCTCCATTTTCTTTCATCAAGGTTCACAGGCTCTCTCCTTCTATCGTGAGTACAGCAATGTATCAAACTAACAATGCATGTGAACACCTGCAAGAAAGTAATGGTAGCAGAAAATGGAGAACAGTATTTTATTCAGCATGGAAGTGTAGGCCTAAAATTTAAACTTAGGGAATTAAAGCAAGAGTGCACATTTAATATGCATGTGCACTTTCAAACACAAGTAAACATTAGTACATACATTAGAAAAATCAAATGTGCTTCTGTTATAAATGAAATTTCATAAAATGTGGGGGGTTTCTACTTGCAAAAGCACAATTGATGGACAGAATGTTGAACAATGAACAATGTCAATAATTCACCCCAGTACAGAAATCTGGGCTTAAGTACTTAACTTATTTGCTCCCCATGCCATTCCAGTTTAAACCCAGCCATGAGCAAATTAGTCTTGCCCCTGGGTAACAGTCCAGCCCAAACTGCTAGTCCAGGTTCTCCCTGGATTGAAAACAAGCATCCTGTGGTTTCACCCCCTCATCAGCCAGGCTTGCTTGACTCCAATGGCATGGACGGGGCCCACGTCTGGGTATTCCCGCCACACTCAGGGTGACAAAGGCAAAAATTGATGGACAGAACATTGAGCAATGTCAAACATTCACCCCAGTACAGAGATCTGGCCCTGAATCCATCGTGTTTTTGCTCCCCATACTATTCCAGTTTAAAACCAACCATTTGCAAATCAGTCTTGACCTTTTCCCCAATAGAAACAGTCCAGCCCAAACTGCCAGGCCAGGTCTTTCCATGGACTGAAAACAAGCATCCTGGGACCGGTTGTGGAGTTTCATTCCTCATCAGCTACGCTAGCTTGACTCCAGTGGCATGGAGACCACGGAACCAACATCTGGGCATATCCGTCCCACTCGTGGTGACAAATGCAAAAAGAACAATTGATGGACAGAATGTTGAACAATGTCAAACATTTACCCCAGTACAGAGATCTGGGCATCTGTCGTCCTAAGTGGGAAGGGTATGCCCAGACGTGGATCCCATGCTCACTGCATCACTGGATTCCAGATAGCCTGTCTGATGAGGGGTGAGACCCCGAAACCGGTCCCCAAATGCTCATTTCCGGTCCAGGGAGGACCAGGCTTGGAAGTTCCCGCTAGACTGTTCCCACGAAAAACAGGGTCAGGACTGTGGTGGCGTGGTGTGCAAAAGAACGATGGATTAAACCCGATCCTTGTATCTTGGGAGAATGTTTTACATTGTTCAGCATTATGTCCCTCGTTTGTTTCTTTTGCTGATGGTTTCTACTCAACATCTAAACAGTAATTGTCATTTATTGTATTTAGGCACACATTATGTAAATCAATTTCAGTTTACAATGAGTAAATGTCTACTAAGTAAGGGTGATTTATTCATCAAGTCTTCAAAGGACATAATTTAATACAGTTAAGACACACTATATTATTATTACCGCTAATTCTACAGTGAATGCACTCTAGTTTAAATGACAAGTGCAACCCTTATTTTAATATTGTTAGACCACATGAGAAACATGTGCTAAGTGCATGTTTATGATGTGTAGTTGTGATGTGTAAAGGTGCAGCCAGTTTTCCGAGTCAGCAGTCCTTTCTGTTACGAATCTGTTCTCTTTGATCTCACCTGAGCAAATGGATCCAATGTAAGATAGATGCAATATCCGATCTTCTTTAAAAAAGATGCCTTTCTCAATGCTGCACTCTCCTTCTCACTGCGTGTCCTGGCACATTCCCCCCAGCCTTGTTTGATTTTACAAACACAATCTCATCCCTGGAGGCCTTATGGACACAAAATTATATTTCTTCTCTCTCTTTTCCAGACATGACTAGCTAGATACTTAATTGCACCATAAAAGACCTAAATTAGACCTTCACTTTATGATTAACCTTGGGTGTAGTTCGGGGAGTTGCACGACGCGGCACTTCGCCAAGTGCAAAAAAAACTTTGCTGCACTACGAAGAGCTACGCGATCGGCGGAGTACAATAGAAAAATGCTGTTTGTGATGATTGCACAGTGCCGAATCCATGTCCACACTTTGCAATCATTGCGAACGGCGCCATACACAGTGTAGGCTGTCCCTGCGTTCCTTTTCTACCGCTTGAGTAGATTTTTACCCCCCCCGCATTAAGAAATCTTGCTGGGATGTTGATTTTTCACACTCGCGCATGCCAACTTGATGTTGACAATCGCGAACGAGGAAAAATCTTGCCGGGAGGTTGATTTTCCTCGATCGCAATCGCCAACTTGACGTTGACAACGCGAGCAAGGAAAGACTCTCCACTAAGCAACGTGAAGCGGAGTTTTCCAGAACTCCGCGATCTCCGCGTAATGCGGAGTGCAGGAAACTCCACAAACTTCACAAGTGGAGCGGAGTTCAATGCCCAGGGTTATTTATGATGCTAATTTTATATCTGAAACAAGGTCAAAAGGCAAACCTCTCAACCATTAGTTCCCTTGAGGGAGGGTAAAGCAGAATTGCTTTGGAATGTGCTCCCCTTCAAATCCATGCACATGCCAATTTTTGGAGTATGACAAAGGTGAGGTAGACATCCTCCAAATCAGGTATGCTGAGAGTTATGTAAAGGCTATTCTCATCATGCTATCCAGAGGGTACACAGATAAGTGACCTCAGTTCTGTCCCTCTCTTTTACACAAATACAAGCTACCCATAGCTGCTTTTAGGCTTATCCAGACCACTAGATCGCACAAAAAGGCAGTCCTTTATAACATGTACACCATTACAAGGGTATGGTCTTTTATTCTTTTCGTAGTAAAGTGTCACATACAATGCATTGACATGGCACACATAAGCATATAAAAAAAATGCAAATGTCACACATAAGAAAACTTAAAAGTTGGCAGCTATGGGGCTGCCACTACCAATCATGAAAGCCCTAGTTGCCCTGTTCTAGCCACGACTATTTGTAGGGTGAGGCTGGTAGAACATTTTTGCATGGGCCGATTTTGATTTCCAGTTCGGCATTGGTAGGAAAAAGTACAGCTAACTACTTGAGGAAGAACCTTTGTTCTTAGACGTAACCACTAGTACCTCCATGGAACCGGCTATTTAGTAATCGACAGGAAAGGTTATCTCATGTTGTCATCTGGGAAGGTTTTTGGTTTGAAATGGTAAAAATTACCATTTCTGGCGTTTAATATATCAAGCATAAATATTGATTTACTCTACTGAGATCATATCCTTCTATGTACCTCTGCACTTAATCCCTTTCTAACTTAACATGTGCATTGTTTTCGCTCTCGACCCCTATCATTTTATTTATATCTGAATTTACGAATTACATTTACTTGCACCATACTTATATGTTATCATTTCAGGATCAAAAAAGTTGATGAGTAGGAAATTTTCCAATTCTGTGATGTTCTGAGATAGTTTCAAGAACAATGGTGCTGAGAATCTTTTCAACCCTGATGCTCTATTGACCAGAGATGCAAAACATTTTTTGTAAAAATAAGACGAGACAGAAATTAGATTTCCTTTGTGAAAATACACAGCCCTCTAAATAACTTCATAAAAACAGCCATTGATTCAAAGAGAGCTATTAACCAATATATACGGAAGTTGAAAAGCACTTCTAGCAGACATTAAGAAAATAAAAGGATAGGAAAATGTAACAGCAGCGATTGGTAAGTTTCCTTGTGAACTTAATGTATCTCTTGTTCTCTATTAAAGGAATTAAGGGCTGTATTTATTAAAAGTGGTGCTTCGTTGGATGAAAACAGCCATGCGTCTTTTTTCGTTGCGCCCTCCTTGCACTATGCTGGATGTGTCATATTTACAGTACGGCGCATCATGTCAAAAGGTGTTACAGATTCGTCAATATCACTGATGCATCTGTAGGCACAGTAAAAACGCATTACTGGAGTGTGTCACAAAAGTGACGCAACTCCAGCAATGCGTCAATACACACGGGCAAGTCCCATGTTAAATGTGCTTGCATTAGTCTTACGCCTGCTTTGAGGCAGGCGTAAGATATTGACGCAATGGTGTACTAGAAGTGGCGCACAGGCATACTATAGATTTCAATGCGCCACTTCTCCGAGGCTTTTTGCGGGGGAACTCCCTCACATATAGTATACCTGACACAGGGGTTTACAAAATGACGCACCCCTTAGATGCATCACTTTGTAAATAGGGTGCGGCAGGGGGCATGTTTTAGACCCCTGATGCGTCACAAAAGTGACGCAACAGCGGCGCAAAACTGCCACAGGGAGGTAGCATTGGCAGTCATGCCTTCATATCTAGTTTGTCAGAAAAAACGGTTCTGCTGTTCCTCAACGATTAATTATCAGATTCAAAGAAACACTACTAACTCGACCTTGGGGGTTCTAAGTTGGGAGTCCATATATTGGATTGTTATGCCTTTACACACCCTTTCAGGTGTCATGCTTCATCATCTGGTCTTCTCCTTGTCGGGTCGGCAGTGCAATACCTAACGGGCTCCTTATAGTAGGGGCACTTTCGCGGAGATCTTTTTCCAATTGCCGTTTGGTGAAGTGGGGGTGAGACGCCAGAACTCTGGTAGATGTGTTGGAACTAGCCCTTTTTGCAGGGATATCCCCAAACTTTTTGCTTCTTCCTCCCTTATTTTTCCTGACCTGTGGCTGTTGGCAATAGGACTCTGAGCACTTTACCACTGCTGATCAGTGCTAAAGTGCATATGCTCTCTGTGTAAAGTGTTATTGTAATTGGACATATACATGATTGGCATATTTGTATCACCAAGAAGTCCCTAGTAAAGTGCACTGAGTGTACCAGGGCTGGTGATACAAATGCTACTAGTGGGCCTGCAGCACTGATTGTGCCACCCACATGAGTAGCCCTAAAATGTTGTCTCAGGCCTGCCACCGCAGTGCCTGTGTGCAGTCTGGGAACTGCCATGTCCTCCTGGTCAGTGTCCCCACTGACCAGGCCTAACCCTCCCCTTTCTGTGCATATTGGCCACCCCTATGGAAGGCCCAAGGTACCCCCCTGGGCAGGGTGTAGTGTATGTGAAAGGTAGAGCATGTACTTGTGCAGGTGACATGCTCTGGTAGTGAATTACAGCCATTTTCGTTTTTCACTGCTGCAAGGTTATCTTGCTCCATAGGTTATCATGGGGTATGCTGGCTACAGTGGCTACCAGCATATCTTCCCATTGGAACAAGATAGGACATAAAAGTCTGGTATCTCTGAACTCAGAATTTAATAACACATCTTTTAGGAAAGGTTGTTTTTAAATCCTGTGTTTGAGAACAGCACTTTTAGAAAGTAGCTGTTCTCTTGTCTGTCCTTTCTGTGTGCCGTGGCCTGTTTGTGAATTGACTGCCTGGTTTGAGAGTGGCAGGGGCTGGGGAGCCCCCAGGAGGCTGGCTGGGTCAGCCCTGGGCTGAATGACTGCATTTACAACTTGAGTGGTGGGAGGAGATAGCACCTGGGCCTGAACAGGTCTGTGCCTGCCTTCCACAATGCTGGCTCCACCTCCTGCTGGGTGGCCGACGACCCTGCCTCTCACTCTGAAAGGAAAGGAGAAGCCAAAAAAACAAAGTGCTCAAGGAACACCCAGAACTGGTTCAGACCGGGCTCAGTGCCCACTTGCACAAAGAGAACAAAGACTTTTAGGGGTATAAGTACAGGACCCCTGACAACAGAAAATTAGATCATCCTGGAATCAGGAAGGAACCTCTGCCAAGGAGAAAGCTGAAACTTAAGAAGGAAAACTGTCCTGCTGTTGCTCTGCTGGACTGACCTGCTGTTGCTTTGCTGCCAAGTAGAGGGGAAGGACTTTGCTTTGTGCTGTGTCTCCTGTCTTGAAGGAATCTCCAAGGGCCTGAAAAGAGCTGGCTCCCTGTTCTGAAGTCCCAGGAACAAAAGGACTTCACCCCCAGCTTCCCTGAACTCCACTGAGAGAGTTCTGTCCTTCCTGGAGTGTGTGGCCCATGTGTGGTGCCTCTGGAAGTTGTACCTGTGTTGTGGAGCTGGAAACCAAGCTTTTAAAGACTTTCTGCAAGTTTTGTCGCATCGCTCGCTTGCGGAGTGCATCCCCGACAGTGCAAGGAAATTCCCGCCGCTACTGAGGCCGAGATCTTCGCAGTGCCTGTTGCTGCTGCCAGAGCCGTCGCATCCTTTGTTTGTGGGACGCACCAGACCGGTGCGGGAAGATTACCATTGCTGCGAGTGTCGTCGCAGAGCCTGTCGTCGTTGGGTGAGATTGCCGCACCGCCGCACTGCTTGCTTACGTTGCTGTGAGTGTCGTCACAGAAGCCATCGCACCGAGGAGCTGCGAGAGAGAGATCACCGCTGGTTCGCATATTGTCGCCCCGGAGATCGTCGCAAGTCCAAATATCATCGCATCGTGCCTTTGCGAGAGAACACTTCCTACGGAACCTACGCGCCAGAATCCATACAAGTCCGCCTTCCTCCCCATACAGACCGGATTCGTCGCAACGCGCCCCGTGCTGTGCAGGGTTGTCGCATCTCCTCCCCAGGGTCTCAGGAGCAACGCATCGCTTGTTTTCCACCGCACCAGCTTCTGCTTTGGAACTTTGCCGCTTTTAAAAGGTACTTTTGGCAAAACGTGACACAACTGTGAACTTTTCACGCAACTGTGGATTATTTTATCGCAACCTTAAGAACTCTTTTGCAACCATGTTCTTGAACTGTGTATGTAGGATTTTTTTGTCGTTTTGGTCTTGTGTAGTTTAGATTAAATACATTTATTTTTCTAAACTGTTGTGTTTATGGTGTTTTCACTGTGTTACTGTGAGTGTTGGTACAAATACTTTACACATTGGTTTTGGATAAGCCTAACTGCTTGTGCCAAGCTACCAAGGGGGTGAGATCAACCTTTTATTCTTTGGGTCTCCTACCCTAGGTAAAAGCAAAACAATAGGGCGCGCATCTAAGTTTATGTCTTAGTTTAAGCTTCCCTATTGGTGTAAGAAGGTCAAGATGTTTCCCGCTCAGTGTCTATTCTACGTGCAATTCTTCAGGAACAAAATATTGATGACTATCTACACTTTACAGTTGGTGACATGGAAACATACTCACATTAACCTGGTATCTACCTATTTAGTGTGCCTGTCAGAGCTGGAAGTACATGTTTAGGAAGACAAAACCGTGACAACGTTCAACTTGGTATGATACATATATGCATATATGAACGATTCCCTCGTGACTCTGATTTCTTCATTAATGTTTACCACTGAATGCTGACTGCAATTGCAATGAGGACACTAAAAACATTGTAAAAAACAGTGCCACACAATGAGTGCCCACAGTGATCTAGTGTGAACTACAGCCGTAGTGGCCGCTGTAATGCACAGCAGCGGTACATCCATTCGGACTCATCCTATTCAGTAGACTAACCAAGCTTCAGTACCCGGTAGGTCGACATGAGAATTTCTCATGCACTAAGCCAGCTTAGAGGAGACAAAAACAAGAGTACAACAAAACAGTAGGGAATTGGTACCCAAAGTCTGTGGTTGCTTCAATATCTCAGTTGTCATTGTGATTGCCCCTACATCTGGTCATCTGTCAGTGAAAGCACCCAACCACCCATAAAGCACTTCCATTTATTTATTCACAATGGTGGATTCATGTCGTGTAATGTTCACTGATATAGTGGGTTGTTTGTTAGTTTTTTCAGACAACTTGTGTGGCTTTTTGTATTCACTAGCAATCTTACGGTTTATTGTCCTATCACCAATGGTAACTCGTGGGGAAGGCTCTCCCGGGATGGTATGCTTTGTTTGTTCCATATGGACCCTGTCCCTATGTTAATCAGGAAAACGTGGGTGTGAGGCAGGCTGTCATTTGATAGATCCTGTTTTGTTTTAAGTATCACAGGTGTTTCTTCCGCTGTTGTAACAAGTGGAAATCCATCGCGGTTTGCTAGCGCCGGTCACGTGTTATTATCACCCTGCTCTGTGCGTGATCAAAACCCTTCTTGTGTGGGCAAGAAGTAAATAGCTGGTTTTGCTGTCACACGTTATTTTACATGACCAAAGTGCATCAGGGATAGTAGCGGTCTGAGGCCAACTAAGTTACATTGATGTAGGTGTCAGCGTGATCATATGGATTTGTCTCAGCCCCCTTTAAGATAACCCATGGATTTAAGTATTAAAGTCCTTCTTTGTGTAAAAAACGCTAGGTCACAGTTTAAAGTCTCAGCTAGGGAGCCAGCTGACCATCCTGAAGATTCAATGGATAACTGTGAAAATTGTATACAGCGTTGTCAATAATATTTGCTAAGATGAGAAGGAAATAAAGCGTGGGAGAATAAATTAATGGGCGGGAATTTAATATAATAAACTGTAAGAAATTATTGTAAACTTAGCTTGGTGTACTGATCATCCCCTTAGCTTGTCTAATCAGTTTCATGAAGTTGAAACATTTAAGGGTGATGCATGCCATTAAGAAAGTATAACTGGGGTAGTTTAGTTAGAATAGTGGGGGTGTCTCATCCAAAACGCTGAGAGACTGAGATGTTGTCTGAATGCTGATTGAATACCTAAAGAAGCAGACTTAGAATTTCATGAGCAAGTAGAATTAAAAGAAGATCGCGGACAAATCGAGGAAGTAATAGAATTAGAAGAAGATCGCGGAAGAACCGAGGAGGAAATAGTGTCAGAGAGGGTTGAGACAGAGGCGCGGAATCCAGAAGGAGTCATATATCCTGTCCTGTTCTGTAGGTCCTGTCAACAGAACTTTAAGGGGCCCATAGACTCTTGATCAGAGGGGTCTGATTCTTGCACCATCCTAGCTATGTATAATCTTTGTTGTGTCAATGTGCTTCTCTTTCTCTCTATCCTCTTTTTACTGGGTACTTTGTCATTGTGAATTCTCAATTAATAGGAATACTAAAAAATTAATATAATGATCTTGCTTCCTCAGGATATGATGGAGTTGGCACTGTAATTTGTTTTGCTCATATGATTAATTAGATAAATAAATTTAAACTTTCTCGAGTCTGTTTTTATTTAAGAAGCTATAGGGTAAATTAGGTCCTATCATCAATTGCTCTTCAACTAAAATAAAGATTCATTGGTTATGAGAGAGGTTCGTATCAATAAAAGAATAGGGATCAGATAAAGCCCTTGAATAAAGTTGAACCCACACCTTGTTCCCCTCCCCACCAGCAGTGTTGACCAGCCTATGAGAGTGAGTGTGTTTTGTGGGACCAAAGGAATGTATTGGTGTTAGGTTTCCGCAGGTTGGTTATTCCTGCTGGATCAGTACTAATGTTGAAAGGTGGAAGATACTTTTCCAAATTAGATCTCAAGACGTATGCCATCAGATCAAGCCCCACCCAGACTTAAAGCCCCTCACTGCTTTTTTCACCTTAGAGGGAACTTTTCAGTTTAAATGCATGCCGTTTGATCTCTCTTCATTCGCAAGCGTGTTCCAAAGTATGATGTCAGAGGTGTTCAGAGGAATGGACCACATTCTCTACTTTCAGGATGACATGTTGATTTTGGGGAGAAACAGTACAAGAACACAACAAGGTTTTGAAGCAGGCCCTACAAAGAACTGCAGACGTTGGAATCACATTGCGTAAATAAAAATACTTGGAAGATACTTTATCTGCAGATGGGGTCAGGGTTAGTTAAAAGTTATTGAACTTGCACCAAAGCCCACAGACTAAAATCAATTGAGATCCTTCATGGGTCTCATAGAAATCTATGCTAAGTTTGTACAGAGATTTGCAGCCAGAACAGAAGTGCTCAAGGCATTGTTGAGAAAGGATCAGAACTTTGTTTTGGGGTCTGAACAACAGGAATGTTTTGATACCATTAAGAATGAAATTTGTCGTGCAGCTATTTGTTTTCCTTTTGATGTTCAGCTCATGTCCAGAATAACTGTTGATGCAAGCGCTACTGGAATTGGGGCTCTTCTTGTTCAGAAAAATGAGAGTGAGGCATTGGCTGCAGGATTGCGCGCAGAATATTACCAAACATATGAGTGGAGTATGGAGTTTGTATTGGAGAACGACCTTCACAACGCGGTCGTTACACCACAGCATGTTTACATCGCGGGCATTACAACGCAAGTCGTTACAACAATCTGAGCTGGATGGTGCTCTAAGCTAAGGAATAGTATGATTTACTATTCCAACACCTTCCCTACTGTAACATAGGCTGGAGTTGGAATAGTAAATCATACTATTCCTAAGTCCAGCACCTCCAGCGCAAGTTGTTGAACGACTTGCTTTGTAACGAACGCGATGTAAAATACCGCGTTGTGAATGTATGCATTGTAACGTTATACATTTGTTTGTATTACATTCTGATCACAAACCTCTGGTTAACATTCTTTCACCTGGTAGAGCTGGCAAGGGGCCTGCATGATTAGCCAGATTGGCAGCCAGACTTCAGGAATTTCGTTTTGTGTTAGAATACATTCCAGGTCCGTAAAATGTGCAGGCAGAATGCTTACCCTGGTTATTCATGGATTGTAAAGTGGTACGTGGTCCTGGTGAGTGTTATAGACATGATGAAACAGTTGCGAAGGTTGAGGATGTTGTGAGAGAGGGTGCTTATGATTTTTCCATGGAAGAGTGGTGTGTGGAAATGGAGGATGACAGTACTCGTTGATGTGATGCGAATGGAGGCTGCTGGGAGCAGGAGGTAGAGTTGGGTAGCTGTGTCTGTGTGACCTTTTCTCAAGATTTTAGATGAGCTGTCTACCAGTGGTGGGAAAGTGTTAACGAGGGGTGACAGGTTTGTACCTCAATCAGGATTGACAGTGAAGAATATTAGAATGGCACACAAAGGTCATCTAGATCAAAGCTTGACACAACATTGTATTGAAGCTCAATTTTGGTGGTCAGATATTGATAATCAAGGTTCTGCGTGGGTGGTAGGATGTAGTACTTGCAAAGAAGGAGAGAAAAGGCTTAAGGTGGATAAGCAGGCAATTATGAGGCACAACTTCAACTCAGGGAAGGCTGGGACATTGTTTGCATTGCCTTTATCCGGTCCATGTTGGAATTAAATGGGGAGTGCAAGTTTGCCTTGGTAGCTGTTGATGTGTTTTCCAGTGGTTGACTGTGTTATTTATGAAGGATATTACCATTGAATCCACTATAGTGGCGCTTCAGAAGATTTCCTGAAAAAAAGGTCCCCCTCTATACTTATCACTGATAATGGGACATAATCAGTTTCTCAAGACATGGAAAAGTTTCTCAAAGTGAATGGTATTACTCATCATTGCACCGCATTTTACAACCCACAAGGTAATGGCATTGTGGAAAGGGCTAGCAGGAATGTGAAAGGAGTGATTCAGATGGCTGTTGTTGCGGGTCTAGATGCAAATAAGGCATTGCAAGATTTGTTTCGAGCCTATTGCACTACTAAACAGGAGACAACATCCAAATCTCCTTTTGAAACCACGAGGGGAAGATTTCCAGGAAGCAAGATGGTACCCTCGTAGATAAGAGAGTGGGTGGCTTGAGGGGGTGTCCAAGTCACTGAGGTGATGAACAATTTGGATCCCAGATGAGAGGTCTTTGAAGGTGACTGGATGAAGATTAGGACTAAATGTATTGTGAAAGGTCTATCGTACTGTAAAGGTTCTTATAAAGTGATACGCACGCATGAGTTTTTTGTAAGTTTGGAGAATGATGAACATTGAAATCGCCCCAGAGTGGCTCTGTATCAAAGGGGAGGAGAATGTGTTATGAAGAAGGAGGAGATGTGCAGTGCTTTCATGTTAATGAAAGATGAGGAGTTTGGTTTGAGTGCCCTGAGTAGTAGTGAAGGTAGTGAAACTCCTGTATTGCCCATGGAGGGTACCACTGTCAGGGATCCCAATAGAAGGTTACCTGTGAGAGGTGTAAGAGTTCGCAGAACACCTGTGCATTTAAAAGATTTTGTATGTTAAGCTGGTCTACCTTCACCATGTTGTAATGTACTGTTTTTGCATTTCACTGGTGTTTGATTAGTGTAAATTTGATTGTGCTTAATCTTATTCAGTGTTTAGTTGTTTTCATCTTGTTGGCTATCCTACATTTTTTCTTTTTTCTTTCCCATTTTCTTTCCTTCTTCTGTCTTTTCAAGAAACATGTTTACAACTTTGTACCGGTGTCTTTTTTTTATTGAACGGAAAGAGATGTTTTATGTATTGTTCGTGTTTCCGCTAGAGAGCAGCAGTAAGGAGCAGTAAGGAGTAAGGTGCGGCGGCGTTAGCCCGGAAGAAAGCCGCGGAGTTGCAGAAAAGTAAAGAAAAAACTCGAGACGCTTGACCCGCGGGAGCCGCGGGAGCCGCGGAAGCCACGGAGAGGGACCCCACGTATGAGAGAAATCCAGGATTACTCCGACAAGTTCGGGAGACGCCGGCGAACTCGACCTCGACCTTCTGCCTGAGCCCGAGCCCGAGCACAGCCTGGTGGTACGAGTGAGCCTGAAGCACTCGGGCAGTCGAGCCGTGGTGTGCTGTGGTGAAGAGATCAAGCACCGAGCCGAGACGGGCTGAGGTGGGCCTGAGGAGGATTACAACTGTGACTGCATCTGACCTTCCCTGGGTAGGAGTGAGGAAGCTACTTGTGCAGCTCGTGCTGCTTGCACCGCTTGTGGGCAGATGCTCCAAAGGAGCCATTTCGAGCCGTTCCATTGGCAAGGAGCCGCTGAACGAAGGGCTAAAAGGCAAGAAGGTGAGAAGGCGAGCGAGCGAGCGGGGAGGCGGTGTGAGCGCTGCAACAGCGCTGTGAAAATAACACCGCCGCCACCACCGCCGCCGCCATCACCGCCATTAGGAAGGAGGAGCAGTTTGCGGAGGAGCGTGAGCGGACGAGCGACCGAGTGAGGGGGCAGTGGGGCGGTGTGAGTGCTGTGTGAGCGCTGTGACAACAACACTGCCGCCGCCGCCTCCGTCGCCACAACTACCGCCAAGGAGGGGGGGGAGCCCTCCAAGCACGTGGGCCGGTAGGGCCAGGACGACGTCAAGAAAGCGTCGGGTAGCATCTATCCCTGCCATAACAGCTATAACAGCTTAGAAAGCGGCACCTAAGAGCTCACCAGCTCACTAGCTGACACCACCACCACCATTACCATTAAGGGGGAGGAGAAGAGCATCAGAGCTTGTGCTGGGAACACGACGTCGGTCGCACGTGAGGATCCGAGGGCAGGTACTATCCTGAGGAGTCGTGAACGGGAGTGCGGGCGGTGTGAGCGCTGTGAGAGCACTGTGACAACAACACGGCCGCCGCAGTCGCCATCACCGCTGACAAAGAGGAGAAGAGCCCCCAAGCCCCTCAAAACTGTTGTATTTAACAAGGGGTGGTGATGGACAGAGTCTCTGAATTAAGCAGAATACTCTCACCCAGTCAAGAGATCAGGGCTAGATCCAACACCGTTTTTTAGCTCACTGCACCATCCCAGTTCAGAACCTGGCTATATGTAAATTAGTCTGTTCCTGTCCCAGTGCATGATGGGAACAGGGCAAACCAAACTACCAAGCCAATTCTTATACTGGGAAGGAAACAAGCTACCGGGGACCGGTTTCTGGCATTTCAGCCTCGTCGGCCCGGCTTGCTTGAGTCCTAATGGTGCAATGAGCAAGGGACTCACATCTGAGTATACCCTTCCACGCTTATGGTGGACAAAATGATTCAGAAAAGGGGGTGGTGATGAACAGAGTGCCTGAATTAAGCAGACCACTCTTACCCAGTCCAAAGATCAGGGCTTGATCCATCACCGTTTTTTAGCTCACTGCACCATCCCAGCTCAGAACTTGGCTATATGCAAATTAGTCTGTTCCTGTCCCAGTGCATGATGGGAACAGGGCAAACCAAACTACCAAGCCAATTCTTATACTGGGAAGGAAACAAGCTTCCGGGGACCGGTTTCTGCCATTTCAGGCGTCGTCGGCCTGGCTTGCTTGAATCCTGATGGTGCAATGAGCAAGGGACTCACATCTGAGTATACCCTTCCACGCTTAGGGTGGACAAAATATTTAACAACAAGGGGTGGTGATGGGCAGAGTCTCTGAATTAAGCAGAATACTCTCACCCAGTCAAGAGATCAGGGCTAGATCCAACACCGTTTTTTAGCTCACCCGACCATCCCAGTTCAGAACCTGGCTATATGCAAATTAGTCTGTTCCTGTCCCAGTGCATGATGGGAACAGGGCAAACCAAACTACCAAGCCAATTCTTACACTGGGAAGGAAACAAGCTTCCGGGGACCGGTTTCTGGCATTTCAGCCGTCGTCGGCCCGGCTTGCTTGAATCCTGATGGTGAGCAAGGGACTCACATCTGAGTATACCCTTCCACGTTTAGGGTGGACAAAATATTTAACAACAAGGGGTGGTGATGGACAGAGTCTCTGAATTAAGCAGAATACTCTCACCCAGTCAAGAGATCAGGGCTAGATCCAACACCGTTTTTTAGCTCACTGCACCATCCCAGTTCAGAACCTGGCTATATGCAAATTAGTCTGTTCCTGTCCCAGTGCATGATGGGTGCAGGGCAAACCAAACTACCAAGCCAATTCTTACACTGGGAAGGAAACAAGCTTCCGGGGACCGGTTTCTGGCATTTCAGCCGTCGTCGGCCCAGCTTGCTTGAATCCTGATGGTGCAATGAGCAAGGGACTCACATCTGAGTATACCCTTCCACGCTTAGGGTGGACAAAATATTTAACAACAAGGGGTGGTGATGGACAGAGTCTCTGAATTAAGCAGAATACTCTCACCCAGTCAAGAGATCAGGGCTAGATCCAACACCATTTTTTAGCTCACTGCACCGTCCCAGTTCAGAACCTGGCTATATGCAAATTAGTCTGTTCCTGTCCCAGTGCATGATGGGAACAGGGCAAACCAAACTACCAAGCCAATTCTTACACTGGGAAGGAAACAAGCGTCCGGGGACCTGTTTCTGGCATTTCAGCCGTCGTCGGCCCGGCTTGCTTGAATCCTGATGGTGCAATGAGCAAGGGACTCACATCTGAGTATACCCTTTCACGCTTAGGGTGGACAAAATATTTAACAACAAGGGGTGGTGATGGACAGAGTCTCTGAATTAAGCAGAATACTCTCACCCAGTCAAGAGATCAGGGCTAGATCCAACACCGTTTTTTAGCTCACTGCACCATCCCAGTTCAGAACCTGGCTATATGCAAATTAGTCTGTTCCTGTCCCAGTGCATGATGGGAACAGGGCAAACCAAACTACCAAGCCAATTCTTACACTGGGAAGGAAACAAGCTTCCGGGGACCGGTTTCTGGCATTTCATCCGTCGTCGGCCCGGCTTGCTTGAATCCTGATGGTGCAATGAGCAAGGGACTCACATCTGAGTATACCCTTCCACGCTTAGGGTGGACAAAATATTTAACAACAAGGGGTGGTGATAGACAGAGTCTCTGAATTAAGCAGAATACTCTCACCCAGTCAAGAGATCAGGGCTAGATCTAACACCGTTTTTTAGCTCACTGCACCATCCCAGTTCAGAACCTGGCTATATGCAAATTAGTCTGTTCCTGTCCCAGTGCATGATGGGAACAGGGCAAACCAAACTACCAAGCCAATTCTTACACTGGGAAGGAAACAAGCTTCCGGGGACCGGTTTCTGGCATTTCAGCCATCGTCGGCCTGGCTTGCTTGAATCCTGATGGTGCAATGAGCAAGGGACTCACATCTGAGTATACCCTTCCACGCTTAGGGTGGACAAAATATTTAACAACAAGGGGTGGTGATGGACAGAGTCTCTGAATTAAGCAGAATACTCTCACCCAGTAAAGAGATCAGGGCTAGATCCAACACCGTTTTTTAGCTCACTGCACCATCCCAGTTCAGAACCTGGCTATATGCAATTTAGTCTGTTCCTGTCCCAGTGCATGATGGGAACAGGGCAAACCAAACTACCAAGCCAATTCTTACACTGGGAAGGAAACAAGCTTCCGGGGACCGGTTTCTGGCATTTCAGCCGTCGTCGGCCTGGCTTGCTTGAATCCTGATGGTGCAATGAGCAAGGGACTCACATCTGAGTATACCCTTCCACGCTTAGGATGGACAAAATATTTAACAACAAGGGGTGGTGATGGACAGAGTCTCTGAATTAAGCAGAATACTCTCACCCAGTCAAGAGATCAGGGCTAGATCCAACACCGTTTTTTAGCTTACTGCACCATCCCAGTTCAGAACCTGGCTATATGCAAATTAGTCTGTTCCTGTCCCAGTGCATGATGGGAACAGGGCAAACCAAACTACCAAGCCAATTCTTACACTGGGAAGGAAACAAGCTTCCGGGGACCGGTTTCTGGCATTTCAGCCGTCGTCGGCCCGGCTTGCTTGAATCCTGATGGTGCAATGAGCAAGGGACTCACATCTGAGTATACCCTTCCACGCTTAGGGTGGACAAAATATTTAACAACAAGGGGTGGTGATGGACAGAGTCTCTGAATTAAGCAGAATACTCTCACCCAGTCAAGAGATCAGGGCAAGATCCAACACCGTTTTTTAGCTCACTGCACCATCCCAGTTCAGAACCTGGCTATATGCAAATTAGTCTGTTCCTGTCCCAGTGCATGATGGGAACAAGGCAAACCAAACTACCAAGCCAATTCTTACACTGGGAAGGAAACAAGCTTCCGGGGACCGGTTTCTGGCATTTCAGCCGTCGTCGGCCCGGCTTGCTTGAATCCTGATGGTGCAATGAGCAAGGGACTCACATCTGAGTACACCCTTCCACGCTTAGGGTGGACAAAATATTTAACAACAAGGGGTGGTGATGGACAGAGTCTCTGAATTAAGCAGAATACTCTCACCCAGTCAAGAGATCAGGGCTAGATCCAACACCGTTTTTTAGCTCACTGCACCATCCCAGTTCAGAACCTGGCTATATGCAAATTAGTCTGTTCCTGTCCCAGTGCATGATGGGAACAGGGCAAACCAAACTACCAAGTCAATTCTTACACTGGGAAGGAAACAAGCTTCCGGGGACCGGTTTCAAGCATTTCAGCCGTTGTCGGCCCGGCTTGCTTGAATCCTGATGGTGCAATGAGCAAGGGACTCACATCTGAGTATACCCTTCCACGCTTAGGGTGGACAAAATATTTAACAACAAGGGGTGGTGATGGACAGAGTCTCTGAATTAAGCAGAATACTCTCACCCAGTCAAGAGATCAGGGCTAGATCCAACACCGTTTTTTAGCTCACTGTACCATCCCAGTTCAGAACCTGGCTATATGCAAATTAGTCTGTTCCTGTCCCAGTGCATGATGGGAACAGGGCAAACCAAACTACCTAGCCAATGCCAGAAACCGGTCCCCGGAAGCTTGTCTCTTTTCTGGTGAAGAATTGGCTTGGTAGTTTGGTCTGCCCTGTTCCCATGATGCACTGGGCCAGGGACAGACTAATTTGCATATAGCCAGGTTCTGAGCTGGGATGGGGCAGTGAGCTAAATAACGGTGATGGATCAAGCCCTGATCTTTGGACAGGGTAAGAGTGGTCTGCCTAATTCAGACACTCTGTTCATCACCACCCCCTTTTCTGAATCGTTTTTGGCCACTATAGGTGTGGCAGGGTATACTCAGACATGAGTCCCTTGCTCACTGCTCCATCAGGATTCAAGCAAGCCAGGCCGATGACGGCTGAAATGCCAGAAACCGGTCCCCGGAAGCTTGTCTCCTTTCTGGTGAAGAATTGGCTTGGTAGTTTGGTCTGCCCTGTTCCCATGATGCACTGGGCCAGGGACAGACTAATTTGCATATAGCCAGGTTCTGAGCTGGGATGGGGCAGTGAGCTAAATAACGGTGATGGATCAAGCCCTGATCTTTGGACTGGGTAAGAGTGGTCTGCTTAATTCAGACACTCTGTTCATCACCACCCCCTTTCCTCAAAACTGTTGGGCAGGTCGGGACCGCGAGGCCCACATACAAACATTTAAACGCCCACAGACTCGGACAGAAGCCAGCGGGCATCTCCAAGAGCCCACGAGCACATCTAAAGTCAACAAGTCCGTCACCTGAGAGGCTGGAGGTACACACTAAATAAGATTAACCAAATCAATCAATCAAACAGATAAAAAAAACTGATAAAAAACAAATCCCAGAATGAGATCCGGCACAAAACGGCAAATTACGCTCAGCAAAAAGCAAAAACAAACTAAGCCAAAATCAATCCCCAAAGAGCCCTCATCTTCGTTATCAGATTGTGAGTCCGAGGGAATAAGGGAGAGGCAAGGTACGGGAAAGTTGGTGGCAATACCTGAGATGCCCGGTTCAGCGACACATAAACAAGGGCAACAAAAAATTAACACATTTTTTTTCCTAAAAGACCCGGTCTCGCCGATTTTTGCCGCAACAGTAGAGTCGCAAAATCTTCCGAGCCCAATACTTCCAGACACAATCAAAACGTTACTTGCACCAAGGGTTTCAATTAAGGTAACAAAGCAAATTGATCGATGTTTACAGGAGAGTACTGTAAACCTACAAGGCAATTCTGGTCACATAGTGAAAACCAACACTACGAAAAAACAGACAGAAATTGTGCAGGCCCAAGTACATAATACATTTAGTCCCTTGGAGAAAATGGAGCCCAAAAAAGAAGTGGACAGCAAACCCACAACTCACTCAAGTATTCAAGAAATAAAGGATACGAATAATCCAGCAACTTATCTGTCGTCAACACATGGCCTAGACTCGCTTGAAAATCTCTTCACTAAATCAAGTTTACAAAACACAAGCCACAAAGAGAATACTAAGAGCAATAAACCAGCAGAAGGGGTAGACTTAGGAGGTTCCTTAAGCCAGAAACTTGAAGGGGAAGCAGAAACTGAAGAGCCCCCTTCAATTACAAACACTCCTAAACAGATTATAACATCTAAGAAAAAAACAAAAAGAGCACTAGACTTTGGGCAATCCACAACCGAACCTCCCTCTACAAAGAGGCGCTCCTACGAGCTAAAGGCTTTAAAACCCCGAAACTCAAAGGATCACGTCAGTAGCCAAAGAATTTTGATTGACGACACCAGTAGTGTCAGTAATGAGGCAATAAAGCAGGTTCAGTCAGACCCCATTCTAATTTCATCAACAAGCAGGATTGAACAGTCCTGCGCAATCTTAGAAAATGGAGCTGGTCCCCAACATAACACAAATTGGGGGAAATCCCTGATTAGTACACTGGACCAAGCAATAAAGGCACTAAACTTCCAATCGGACAAAATGGAAGTACAAATTGATCTAATAAACATCATCGCTGAGCACATTTCCAACTTAAGCTCTAAAGTCGACACAATTTTAACCTTACTACCCGAGAAGGAAAATGAGGTTAAAAACATATATAAAAGTAGAGATCACACAAATCCAGGAAACAGATCCCAAACCAAAAATTATGCAAAACTCAGTCGCTGCAACTGCGGCAGTATAATTGAAAAACTGGCCACCCTTCCAGAGATTCTAATTGACATCTTGGGTGTAGTGAAATTCACCGGTGAACAAAAGAGAAACCGGGTGCATAAGGAAGCTAGCCAAAAAGAAGAGATTCCAAATGCCCAATCGGGAAGCCAACTCCAGGACCGACCCCCTAAAGGGGTAGAGAAGACAATAATTATAGGTCAAGACGCAGGGGTGTTGGAAAGCCAAGAAGAGCAAAATTACGAAGGCTCGCCTACCCCTCCAACTGAGCAACAGGACAAACTAACAAAACATCAACGAAAAAGAGCTAGGAAGGCACGGCCCAAACAAAATAAGAAACTCATCGGTGCCCCAGAACACATTTTCCCAATGTTTAAAAAGAAAGTAAGCCAAGGTCCCGACATAAACAAGGACAGGCTTAAAACTTCAGACGGTAGTCAGGACCAACAAAACCCGGAAAGGGTAAGCTTTTCTTCTGAGAACACTGTAAAGGAGGAATCACTACAAAAACAAGAACCAAAAACCCTTAATGGGCTAATGGGTCTCAAACAACCAACTGAAGACACAACTAATCCTAGATGTAATTTAAAGGAAACGCCACGAATAAGAGTTTACGTGGACAACGGCCAAAATGAACGCAACAAAGTCATGGATATCAATATTGACGCTGGCAGCACACAGCCCAACTTGTCCTCATCGCAAAGAAAAGTAGTAGAGGCAAAACGCAAACCCAACAAAAAGAACCAGAACAAAAATTTAAGTACGGACGTAAGGGAACAAAAAAACTCTCTATGCGAATACGATCAGAGAGCTTTCAAAATTACGTCTAACGCAACAGGTAGGAGAGTCACAACAAAGAGAGACCTTCCTGAACTTGAGCAATCAGTACAATGTACAGAAATTAGATTCATGAAGCAAACAGAAACCAGTAGGGAGATACCATCAGCCCATGAAAAAGAAATTAAATCTATAATAGGACCTTTAAGAACAAAACGCAATGCAATATCACAGGCGGACAACTTAACACTAACATCAGACGAAATTGAACCAGTCGTAACACTCATTCCAGAATTGGAAACAAAAGGAAGGCACGATATCCTCAATAGAGGAAACATCTTAAAACTGCTTAAGGAAATTCCGGACCTCAAAGGAATAGTTTCCCAAGACATGGAAGCAGTAGAGTTCCAGCAAAACAAAGCATGGTCAGGAATAGAAAACTCAGTTATTACGTGGAAATCAAAAGAGCTTGCAGCACAAATCTATGCACACAAAGAAACATTCGAGAACTGGGGAATCAAAATACTACAACATAAGCAACCGAAATACCCCTACCCCCTCCACAACAGCCCAGATTACCACAAGGGCAAGGAGCCCCAAAGGCCCCAAACAAAATCATGCTTATACACAGCCCGAGCAACTTCTCCAGAGATAGGAACAGAAACAAAAAACATTTTCAAAAACCAGACAATCACACACCGGCTCCATTGTAGTAATCAAGACTGGTCATGGATCCCGACAGTACTTAGCGAAAAGGGTTCCTAGACCTGATAAAACAACTACAACCAGAAAACGATTAACCCACAGTCAGAAGGATAAAACAACAGCGGATTTAATCAACATATGCTCTTGGAACGTGCACGGTTTTAGCTCTATGGAGCAGGATCACGAAACACACATTTTTTTTGAAGATCTGGATATAATACTCTTACAAGAAACCTGGAATCTGACACAACTAGGATTTCCAGGCTTCACGGACTACCACATACTCGCAGAAATGCACGCAAAATATGGTCATCCCCGGGGTGGTCTAACAATCCTTGTGTCTCAGAAATTCAACTGGAACCAGGAAATACTGGACGTTGGACTAAACTGGGTTCAAGCAATAAAAATCACAATACAGCCCCTGCATCAATTACTACTCATAAACATTTACATAAACCCAGACCGCAAAGCAAAAAAGGAAAAACTGGAAACATTGTTAAATTTGATCAAAACTTTACAAAAAAACAATAAACAATGCTCCATGATAATTTCAGGAGACTTTAATTTAAATTTACTTAGCAACAATAGGGGCGGAATGAATAGAGGGTAGCATCCGCATCCACTCTAAAGGAATGGGGCAAGATAACTACAATGGGCCTAACAATATTAACCAGTAAAAATAAAGAAGGCCCGTCCCAGTCATGCCCAACCTATGTGAGCGGCAATGTCAAATCGACTTTAGATTTCACACTTGTAACAACGACCCTGTTAAACTCAATCGTGGAATACCTAATAGTCCAGCGCCTGGAATGCGATCATTACCCACAAATCCTCAGGTTGGATATTGCTGCACCAAGAGCAGAGAAAATGCATTAATTACATCAAAAAACAGAAAAATTTAAACTGCGAAAAATAAAATGGAGGGGCGGAGAAACACAAAAAATCATGACCACGGCCACCAACTTTATGTTGAAACTTGGGAGCCTTGATAACGGAGACCCTAAAAACAACTGGGAAAACTTGTTGGAGAAAATAAAGGAAAACCATTCAGCTCAGCCGAGAGCAATCAAAGATTCAACAGGAAAACCAGCGCCCTGGTTCAATGCGGAACTAAAACAAGAAAAAAGAAAACTAGCCAGGGCCCAACGATCGGCTGCAAATGGTCAATGTATAAATACTGTAGACCTCAGAAATATGAGAAAGGCATACCGGAAAAAACTATGGGTAGCAAAAGCACAGTACAAAGAACGGGTATGGACAAAGCTACTGATTTCCAGCAAAAAAGCATCTTCTAGAGAGTTCTTGGTAATCATTAACAAACTAAATTTGGGTCAGGCATTGCAAAAGGATCCGGGGATAAGCAACACGGAATGGGAGACATTCGTGAAGAACCTTTACTCAACAAAGGATTCCCATAGTATTGAAATAGAACAACAAGAGAGACCAACGGAGATCAAAGTCTACAGTTTAAAATTCCACGACAGTGTTACTCCAGAACCTAACCCCAAATTTGAAGAATTATTGATCACACGGGCCCAAATAAAAAGTTTAATCCAAAAATTTAAATCAGAAGGGGCTCCGGGGCCGAACGGTATTCCAACTGCAGTCTATAAAACAAACATAGACTTCTGGGCCGATCTTTTATCTACACTCCTCAATCACGTCCTAAAAAAAGGAACTCTTCTGGAAACATGGAGAGGAAACATCATCCACCCAATCCATAAGAAAGGGGACCAGAAAGAGCCAGGAAATTATCGACTAATTTCCTTAATAGACGTTGAAGCTAAGCTGTACGCCTCATGCCTGTTGAAAGAGCTGCAGGACTGGGAAACATCAACAAAAATAATCCCCAGCTTTCAAATAGGTTTTAGACTGGGGATGGGAACGACTACTAACTTGGTCACCCTGGGCCTGCTAATTGATAACGCCAAAAAAAGAAAACACCAACTATACGCATGTTTCGTCGACAAAAAAGCAGCCTTTGACCACGTAAGCAGGCCAAGGCTCTGGAGCAAATTAAGAAAGTGGGGGATGCCGGACTACCTAATAAATGCAATCACCAGCCTATACAGTGACACATGGGCGAAGGTCAAACAAGGGAACGGTAGCAGCCTAACTCACAAAATCGAGACACAGGACGGTTTAAAACAAGGTTGCGTCCTTGCCCCCAGTCTTTTTAACGTATATCTTGCCGACATCGGACGAATATTAGAAGCAATTGAAAGTCATGCACCTAAACTTGGCAATGTTCCTGTGCCCATAATGCAGTACGCTGACGACATAGTTTTACTAAGCAAAACACCAGTCAGACTGCAACGGTTAGTGAACAAGTTAGTTTCATATTTAGCAGACGAAAACCTGGAGCTGAACAAAAACAAAACCAAAGTACTGCGAATCTTGGAGTGGAAGAAATTAAAATATAGATGGTCAATCAACAACTCTCTTCTTGAAGAGCAGGATTCGTACAAATATTTGGGGATGACCATTGAGCGGGGAAATAAAAAAAAAGGCACATACAGGTACTAAGAGGGAAGGTGCAATCATTAATATATGCATATAGGCAACTGCAAAAGACAGTGGGAGGCCCAAACTATACGCATCTACTCAAAGTTATGGCTGCACAAATCATTCCAAACCTGTCTTATGGACTAATCGGATGGCTCGGAGGCGAATCAACGATCCTAAACAACCTACAAAACAAAATATATAAAGTGGTGTTTGGGTTGCCACACGCCGCATCGCCAGCCCAAGTTCGATTAGAATTCGGCTTACAAAATCAAGTTATTAGGTCAAAGTCCAAATTTGTAAAATTCTGCCATAAGATCCGATCCGCACCTAGAGAGTCACTAGACAAGCTATGCTGGGAGGAAATAAACTTTTTGGTAGGGAGGCCCAACATCAATCAATGGGGTGAATTTCTCAATCAGAGTTTGACAACACTGGGCCTCCACGAAGTGTGGGAAAAAAACATCGACCACAAGCAGTTTTGCAAAATAGCATACGGTTCGGGTAAAAGGATTTCCTTGCTCAAAGACAAACAAACTCTAATCAAACGGAGACATGCTTGGACAGTAGTAAATTCTTACACCACCCAAAAACCGCAAGTCTTCTTAGCCCTACATTACTGCCAACACCTAAAAAAAACGTTAATAGCGTATCGTCTGGGCATGCATTATTCAAAAGATCTAATGCCATCTTGGAAACAACAACCAGAAAGTGCTAACTGCAGACTATGCGGATATAAGAAGGAAACAGTGTCACACATATTATGTGTATGCCCCGCGCTAAAGGTCTTAAGAAGAAGATATCTTCGGGCAATTTTCAACACAATGAAAATCCGCACCTGCAGGCAGGCGGTGATACGGCGGCTAAGTGGTGTTTCACCAACCCTTTCATGTCGGGGAATCAAATTTATGGCGAAGGCAACAAAGCAGTTACAAGAAAAGGAACAGACATAAGGAATTTTCCCGCCCGAACAGAAAGAAGTACAGGGATAGAACCCAAATGACAAAAGTGACACAGACGGACTTAGGACGCTTTTCTAATATGATAACTGAGAGAACAATTTTTGATACAGAAAAATCCGATTCCATTTAAATTTTTACTCGTCTTTTATATTTGTTGTTGCACTGTTTTTATTGCTTGTAAACATTGTAATGATTTTAATTAATCACACAATAAAATGATGATGATGATGATTGTTCGTGCCCTGCACAACTCTTGTGTGTTGGGCTCGCGCCCTACACGCCTTGGGCAGAATAAGACATATGTATTGTTTGGGGGTTCTAGAGTGGTGGAAAAGGTTGGTGACGGAGACTGGCAGTTGACTGCTGGCCAGCCTTGGATGTAGTCTGCTCCTACCAGTGGACAGCATTAAACCTCTTCCCAAATTTCATCAACGTATTTGTGTCTTCATTACATTCCCGATCAGAGTCTCAAGGACAGAAGAAGCTCCAATAACTGGGAACCCAGCGCCTGGACTCCACCAGTGGTATTTCCTGCCCCCCCCCAAAGTGGTGCCACCCTAGTCCTGGACCCTTAGAAGTGGGCCTAAATGTCCTCTGCCTGTCCATCTGTAGTCCATTGAAAACTGGCAAAGGGCAATGCATCACCCTGTAAGATTTCACATCGTAACTGTTGCATGAGTGTTAGAAATTGGATTGCTGGTTGGCAGAGGTATGCACCCTGTCAAAGCAGGAACCACAGTCCTGTCAGGGTAGGCCAGATACACACCATAAATTAACCTGTGATCACCCTCTGGTAGCTTCTTGGTACAGGGCAATCAGATTTAAGTTAAAAGGCAATGTGTAAAGTATTTGTGCAATGCTTCAAACAGTAACACAGTGAAAACAGCACAAAATGACTCCTCACCAGTTTTTAAAAGATGCTTCTATTTTTATGAACAAAACAAAACCAAAACTAAAAAAATTCAAAAGGTATAACCGGAGTTAGGAATTTTTAAAAATAAACAGAATTGTGGTGTTTAAAAGCATATAGCCCCACCAGGACTATCTGGTTTCTCTAGACAGAGTCAAATCAGAAAGTTCCAGTCAAATGAGATGGAGTGTGGGACAGATACAGGGACCAGCCTTAACCCGCTGAAGAAATACCTTGAATGCATCGAAGACAATGCTGGGAAAAAAAGAGGCGATGCATTGTCATTGATCCTTACAATAGAGGCGATGAGTTGGTTCTGAGTTGCGCAAAGGCAAGAATGCATTGAGATTGTGAGGCGATGCATCGAGCAGTCGGCAAACAATTTCCTCAGAGTGCTTCATTATCGTTGATGGAAGTGCGCCAGTTCAGAGCGGGGCAACTACTTTGAGTGGTCTTCGCAGTGATTTACTTGATCCTCAAAACTGCCAAGATGCCGCAGCATCGATGGAGATGCATCGGATCTGATCAATTCAACCGCCAAGGTCTATTGTTTTTAACAGAAGCAGCACTTTATGTCCACTTCCATGGGCCCAGGACTGGGTTGGCATTACTTGGCAGGGCAACACTTTCAGCAAGGAAAGTCCAGGTGCTGCTGTAGCAGGATGAGTTGAAGTCTTTGATGTCCCTGAGACTTAGAATAGAGGGCAAGCCAGCATGCCCTTGGAGTCACTCTGGATTCAAATTAGCTGAGTCCAGTCCTTCTATGTAAGGGCAGAGGGTAGCAGACAGCAGGGCAGCACCACAGAAAAGCAATTCTTTCAGAGCAGCAGTCCAGCAGAGTGGCAGTTTTTCCTCCTGGCATAGTTCTTCACAGGACCAGTAGTGTTCTGAAGCCGTCGAGTCAGAGACCAGTTCTTATACCCAGGGTGCCTTCGAATTAGGGGTGACTTCAGAGAAGGACTTTGAAGTACACAGAGGTCTTTGCTCCCTGCTCTGACTTCAGACTCACACCAGGAGGTATGCAGCACTTTGTGTGGGAACAGGACACAGCCTCTTCAAGTGTAAGTGTCAGCTCTTCCAACCCATACTGCCCAGGATGACCCTTCAGGATGTGGATGGCTGCTCAGTCACACCTAAGCTCCCTTTGCGTGTGGTTGGATAGAGGGAATACACACAAATCAGCTGGCACACACCCCAGGCACGTATTGGATACAAGCTGCAGGCACACAGGGCTAAGATTAGAAAAATGCGATCTTTCTAAAAGTGGTATTTTTATAAGGGTAATGATAAATTTGACTTTACCAGTAAAGAGGATTTATCATTACCATTCTACTGATATGAACCTTGACGGACCAATTCCTTCTCATTCAAGAATTACAGCTTAAAAGTGCAATACTGTATTCTCAATGTTAACCTATAAGAGGGGTAGGCCTCACAGTTGTGAAAACACAATTGTGTGTGTTTTTACTAATAGGACATGCAAACTTAAATGTCTATGCCCTACCTTTTGATTACATAGCACCCTGCCTTATGAGCTACCTAGAGCCTAGCTTAAGAGTGGCTTATATTTAATAAAAAGGGGTGTTTCAGGCCTGGCAAGGGGTTTTAAATAGCAAGTAGACATGGCAGTGTAAACCGCAAGCACACACTCTCCAATGGAAGGCCTGAGACATGTTTAAAGTGCTACTTATGTGGGTGGCACAATTGGTGCTGCAGGCTCACTAGTGACATTTAAGGTACAGGCCTTGGGCTCATGTAGTGCACTCTACTAGGGACATAGAGTTAAATTAAATATGCAAATTGTGGATAAGTCCATCAAACATGTTAAGGGGTGAGAATACATGCAGTCTAACAATGGTTGTGTGAGTAATAAAGGGGTGGGCCCTTAAAACTCGAGGACCTGGGTCCATGGGACAGTACAAAGAAGAAAAGGTCCGAGTTGCAAAACAATTAATTTACGAAATCAGTTCTGTATTACACCATACAGACATACAACACAAGTAAATTTTACCAACTGAAACTGAATAATTAAAGAAGAAATATACAGTATTCAAAATTCAAATTGCATTTATATATGCAATGTTTTACGTCCGTGGTTTGTTCAACATATTATATCTCATATATTCAACAACATTACTTCAATGTAATTGTGAAATCATTACATTTGGAGTGCTCTCAGTGAGGAGGGGAAGGGAAGTGCAAAAGTTGTGAGGGACTGGGTAAAGGTGGTGTGACTTTTTAAGAACATCGCATTAAAATCAAAAACGCCTTTACAATCGAAGTGGTAAAGAAGTTCCCAAATTACATCACACATAGGTAAAATCAATTTTTTCTTTGAGTCCTATGGTGTGTTCGGTTGGCGTAGTCTACGTTTCGACCCCCATGTACGCTAAAGGGTTATTCATGCCTCATGTTGGGGTCTTCGTCAGGACAGTGAATAGAGAGCCTATAAGATAATGCGAAGGCTAAGGTTAGATTGCTGTGGTGAACTGTCTTTAGAATCAAAGAGAGAAACAGGGGTTACATACATCAATAGACGGTCACCATCTTTGCCGTCATTGAGTGGGCCTGGGCGTGCTCCTGGAGTTTCTGGAATACAAAATTTTCAGAAAAAAGTCTCAGAGGACTGTGATTGGCTGTGAGGCCAGGCTCTATCAATTGGAATTAACTGGGGAAGACTTACTTGGACAGTATTCCTCATTGGAGAATGGACAACACCGTGTCAAGTATGGTTTCAAGGGTCACTCCTTAAGTTCAATGCGCTGCGTGCGCCGTTCTGGGAAATTAACAAGAAAGCGCCATTTAGTTAAAATGGGATATTTGCATGCTGATTGAATGCCTATAACAATTATGAGGCCGAATGTAATCAATACGTGGAAATGGGTATCAGATGTACCGATATATAAGTTGGTACTACACGGGACTGATAGTTATGTTACATTCCCGTGATCGGTAATGCATGGGGATACGCATCAAGTATACTGACACAGGGTTCCTGGTCCCAGGGTCTGCTGGCATAGTGTCGGATTCTTACCTCCTCTTCGTGGAACCACCACCATCAGTGCTCGTAGCTACCTCGATGCATCTGTGGACGCTCGCGGTGCAGCCGCTGAGTGCTGGTTGTAAAAAATTGGCTCGCCTGTAACGGACCAATCCCGGGCGAGTGGTATAGAACGCCCTGTCACTGCGCAACGCGTGAGCAAGGGAGCGTCTGCAAAGGTGCCAAGTCGGATGGAAGGGCTGTAAGGGAGTATGTGCAATTAGTGGTATCACTAGTTGTTAGTGAAAAGGGAAAATCGGTTCACTGAGGCAAGATATTGTTCTGTGTGGGCTATGGCATAGTCAAGGATGGGACATGAAGCCGATATGGTCTGAAAAGTAAATTGAGGTATTGGCGCATGGAGAGATGTTTCTAAATGGAACAGAGGTTAACATGTATAACGAGGAAAAATCACAGTGTGGAAGAATTGCAGAATCTTGGCAGAAATCCCAGTGTGGAAGAATTACACACCCTTAGCAGGAATCTCAGTTGGGGGTAGGGGTTATGCAGTTTGATACAATAACAATATCGGTATCGGACAACGTATACAGTATATTTTGGTCAACGTAACATACAGCATGAAAAAATGTGATTAACTCCCAATGGTTAACATGACACTTAGGAAAAACAATACCACCCATGTCTGGTGGGCTGCAAGATGGACATGTATTAGGACTAAGGAAGTACGGGAACTCAATCTGAAAAAACCTGTATTATGATTGATCTGATGTGTGGGAAACAGTCTTTGGGACAAAGTGCTTATTCTGGGTTTATACCAGCCATTTGGGCAAAATTGGCATCTAGTTCATTAAGCCCTCTGGCGATAGTCTTGAATTTATGCATCCATTTGCATTCTCTGATATTTAAAATGGAGTTCAAATTGCCTCCTCGTGGTCCCAGGTAGACCTTTTCAAGTACCAACCATCTGATGGATTCTGGGGCGTGGTTTTTGTCCTTGAAATGGTCCACAAGTGGTGCCCCAGCCGTTGAGCAGCGAATCCTGCTGCAGTGCTGGAATATTCGTTTTTTTACCTTTTGTTGCGTTTGTCCGACGTACATCAAGTCACATGGGCATAGAATTGTGTAAATCACTCCACTCGTGTTGCAGTTTGTAAAAGACTTGAGATCTACAGTGAGGTTGTTATGAACTATTTGCTTGGTTTCCCAGCATGTGGGACATGCTTTGCACTTCGTGCATCTGAAATGGCCTACCACCTCTGGTAGATTCCATAGTCTTTGAATAGTCGGTGCTTGCGGTGTATCCAGCAGTGATCGTACAACGTGATCCCTTATGCTTTTTGCCTTTTTGAAGGCATGCATCGGTGGCTCAGGGCTGTCTAGAGTATCCGCAATCAGATCCCAATGTTTATTGACAATTCTTCGTATTTCATTACTTTTTGTGCAAAACGTCGTTACACAGATCATTCGTTCATTAGATGGTGTACGTGCCTTGGGTACCAACAGTGTTGATCTATCTTGGAACCACGCTCTTTTACGGTATGTTTTGACGAGGCGCTTCGGATATCCTCTGTCTATCAAGCGATTGATAAGATCTTCAGATTCTTTACAGAAGTCTTCTTTGAGAGAACAATTTCTCCGAATGCGGAGAAATTGACCGAAGGGTAGATTGTCCCTTAGTCCTCTAGTGTGATGGCTCGTATATCTTAAGAGGGAGTTTCCTTCCGAAGGTTTCCTAAAAAGGGTGGTGTAGAGGTATCCTTCCCTCTCTTTTATGCTGATATCGAGAAAATCGATGGACTCTTTATTCATATGCATTGTGAACTTTATATCCTCCGATTGGGTGTTCAGCCATTCCATGAAGGCGTGTAGATCTTCTTCTTCGCCTGTCCATATCATAAGAACGTCATCTATATATCGATGCCAGATGGAAATCTTGTCTCGGTATGGATTGTCTTGTGACAGAATACCGTGATGTTCATATTCCGACATGTATAGAATTGCCAGGTCCGGGGCGAAGGCAGCGCCCATTGCAACTCCTTTGCTTTGAATGTAGAATTTGTTCTGAAACACAAAGACATTTTTTGTCATTGCAATTTCCAATAAATCAACGATGAATTCGGTGGGGGACCCCTACCGGTTGTTCCCGCCTTTGGAGGACTCGTTTCATACACTCCAATGCCGGTCTCTGAGGGATGCTGGTGTATAGGGAGACAATATCCATTGTCACCAGGATTTGACTGTTTCTGTTGAATGGTGTCTGATCAATTAAGTTGATGACTTGCATGGTATCCCTAAGATAAGTCGGGGTTGCTTCAGCCAATGGTTTCAGGAATACATCCACATATTTGCAGAGTGGTTCTAAGAGTGATCCACAACCAGATATGATTGGTCGTCCTGGTGGTTTGACTGGGTTTTTATGTACCTTGGGTAGTACATATATAGTTGGTATCCTGGGTTGTTCTACGTTAAGGTATTCAAATTCCTTCATAGTCAGAAATCCTATCTCTAGGGCTTTGTTGGTAATTGCCATGATCTTAGTCCGTGTCTCCTTCGTAGGGTCTCGTGCTATACTGGTCTATAGCTGATGCCATCCATTAATTGGGAGTAGACTTCTGTCTTATAATCCTCTACATCCAGCATGACTATGGATCCCCCTTTGTCAGCCGGTTTGATCACCACTGACTTGTTGTTCTTAAGCGAGTCCAACGCTGTCCTTTCACCCGCGCTGATGTTATGTTTCACATAAGATCTTTTTTCAATTGTTTTGAGGACGTCCCTCAGCACCACGCTCTCATACGTCAATATTTTATGAGAGACTGATGCCATGGTAGGCAAGAATGTAGAGGAGGGTCGTAGATTGGTGAAAGCCTTCATGGCAGTCGATGGTCTATTGGTGAAAAAGTTTTTCAATCTCAATTTTCTGAAGAACCTGGTGATTTCTGCTTGTATGTTGAATCTGTTAGGATGGGATGTGGGTACAAACAATAGCCCTTTGCAGAGTATACTCGTCTCCTCTGGCGTAAGTGTATGGTTTGACAGATTGATTATCGGGCTGGAACTGGGCATTGCCCTGGGGAGCCCCCCGCTTACCATCTATAAGTCTTCCTCCTGGTGCTTCTCTCCTCGTGATCTTCTGGTTGGAATCGGACCTGTTTGGTATTCTGGCCTTACTGCCTCCCACCATCCCAGTTCTGCTGGTTCTGGCCTCGATTGGGGCGACTGTTCCACGATCCTCCTCTGCCTCTCCCTCTCTGTGGTCTCCACTGGGTGTCCCCTAAAAAAGGAGATTGTGGTCCGCCCATGTGTTGGTGGGGTGGTTGGTACCATTGGTCTTGCTGTTGGTAATTTCCGCCTGACCCGGTCTGTTCGTTACCACTTTCTCCTCTGTATGAGGAATCAGAGAAGTTGGGAAATCTGCGTGTTCCTCTGTAACCTCCTCTCCCTCTGTTGAAGAAGCGACCCTGGTTGTCCTGCCTATAGTAATCTGGCTGTAGGTAGGGGTAGGTTTTTTTCCTATCGTAATACTGAATGTCTTTAGCTAATTTATCCAGTTTCTTAGTTTGTGTTTCCACATCAAAGTCTTTTAAGGTTTTCTGCAGTCTTTCCAAAGTATCTTTGGCATCAGCGAAGGCCGAATGACTTGCAATTTCCGCCTTGAGGTCTTCAATTTCCTTTGTTAGCTGTTCAACCTGATCTTTAGCTATCTCCACCCCATCACCATCCAGTGCCGGGAGCAGTTATTTGCCACGAAGCTGAAGCCTTCTTTAAATTTTGGATTGTCGACAAATATGGCAGGTTCGTTGCGGACTTGGAGTCCAGTGGGGATGATGTTAGATCGCAGGTACCCCGGTAACAAGTGTCCATGTAGTTTAGTTCTTACCAGCTTTTTCTCCAGGCGTTCAAGTTTGTTTATTTTCTCATTCAAGGAGTGATCTACACTGGTGCTGTTAGTAGTAAGGAAAGCAGTCCCCGTCTCTCCCCCAATCAAATTCTTTATATAGTCCTCCGTGTAGGAGAGGGTCTCAAGTTCCATACTGATGTAGCCCTCACTATACCCAAAGGAATTAATCCAATATTTTACAAAATTAAAGGAAAGAACCCTCGCAAGAAGTCTCTTGCTCTGAGAGCGTGAGTAATAAAGGGGTGGGCCCTTAAAACTCGAGGACCTGGGTCCATGGGGCAGTACAAAGAAGAAAAGGTCCGAGTTGCAAAACAATTAATTTACAAAATCAGTTCTGTATTACACCATACAGACATACACCACAAGTAAATATTACCAACTGAAACTGAATAATTAAAGAAGAAATATACAGTATTCAAAATTCAAATTGCATTTATTCATGCAATGTTTTACTTCCGTGGTTTGTTCAACATATTATATTATTAATATATGAGATATAATATGTTGAACAAACCACGGAAGTAAAACATTGCATAAATAAATGAATTTTGAATACTGTATATTTCTTCTTTAATTATTCAGTTTCAGTTGGTAAAAGGTACTTGTGGTGTATGTCTGTATGGTGTAATACAGAACTGATTTCGTAAATTAATTGTTTTGCAACTCGGACCTTTTCTTGTTTGTACTGTCCCATGGACCCAGGTCCTCGAGTTTTAAGGGCCCACCCCTTTATTACTCACACTCTCAGAGCAAGAGACTTCTTGCGAGGGTTCTTTCCTTTAATTTTGTAAAATATTGGATTAATTCCTTTGGGTATAGTGAGGGCTACATCAGTATGGAACTTGAGACCCTCTCCTATATAGAGGACTATATAAAGAATTTGATTGGGGGAGAGACAGGGACTGCTTTCCTTACTACTAGCAGCACTAGTGTAGATCACTCCTTGAATGAGAAAATAAACAAACTTGAACGCCTGGAGAAAAAGCTGGTAAGAACTAAACTACATGGACACTTGTTAACGGGGTACCTGCGATCTAACATCATTCCCACTGGACTCCAAGTCCGCAACGAACCTGCCATATTTGTCGACAATCCGAAATTTAAAGAAGGCTTCAGCTTCGTGGCAAATAACTGCTCCCGGCACTGGATGGTGCTGGGGGTGGAGACAGCTAAAGATCAGGTTGAACAGCTAACAAAGGAAATTGAAGACCTCAAGGCGGAAATTGCAAGTCATTCGGCCTTCGCTGATGCCAAAGATACTTTGGAAAGACTGCAGAAAACCTTAAAAGACTTTGATGTGGAAACACAAACTAAGAAACTGGATAAATTAGCTAAAGACATTCAGTATTACGATAGGAAAAAAACCTACCCCTACCTACAGCCAGATTACTATAGGCAGGACAACCAGGGTCGCTTCTTCAACAGAGGGAGAGGAGGTTACAGAGGAACACGCAGATTTACCAACTTCTCTGATTGGTCATACAGTGGAGAAAGTGAGAACGAACAGACCGGGTCAGGCGGAAATTACCAACAGCAAGACCAATGGTACCAACCACCCCACCAACACATGGACGGACCACTATCTCCTTTTTTAGGGGACACCCAGTGGAGACCACCGAGAGGGAGAGGCAGAGGAGGATCGTGGAACAGTCGCCCCAATCGAGGCCAGAACCAGCAGAACTGGGATGGTGGGAGGCAGCAAGGCCAGAATACCAAACAGGTCCGATTCCAACCAGAAGATCACGGGGAGAGAAGCACCAGGAGGAAGACTTACAGATGGTAAGCGGGGGGCTCCTCAGGGCAATGCCCAGTTCCAGCCCGATAATCAATCTGTCAAACCATACACTTACGCCAGAGGAGACCAGTATACTCTGCAAAGGGCTATCGTTTGTACCCACATCCCACCCTAACAGATTCAACATACAAGCAGAACTCACCAGGTTCTTCAGAAAATTGAGATTGAAAAACTTTTTCACCAATAGACCATCGACTGCCATGACGGCTTTCACCAATCTCCGACCCCCCTCTACATTCATGCCTACCATGGCATCAGTCTCTCATAAAATATTGACGTATGAGAGCCTGGTGCTGAGGGACGTCCTCAAAACAATTGAAAAAAGATCTTATGTGAAACATAACATCAGCGCGGGTGAAAGGACAGCGTTGGACTCGCTTAAGAACAAGTCAGTGGTGATCAAACCGGCTGACAAAGGGGGATCCATAGTCATGCTGGATGTAGAGGATTATAAGACAGAAATCTACTCCCAATTAATGGATGGCATCAGCTATAGACCAGTAGCACGAGACCCTACGAAGGAGACACGGACAGAGATCATGGCAATTACCAACAAAGCCCTAGAGATGGGATTTCTGACTAAGAAGGAATTTTAAAACCTTAACGTAGAACAACCCAGGATACCAACTATATATGTACTACCCAAGGTACATAAAAACCCAGTCAAACCACCAAGACGACCAATCATATCTGGTTGTGGATCACTCTTAGAACCACTCTGCAAATATGTGGATGTATTCCTGAAACCATTGGCTGTAGCAACCCCGACTTATCTTAGGGATACCATGCAAGTCATCAACTTAATTGATCAGACACCATTCAACATAAACAGTCAAATCCTGGTGACAATGGATATTGTCTCCCTATACACCAGCATCCCTCAGAGACCGGCATTGGAGTGTATGAAACGAGTCCTACAAAGGCGGGAACAACCGGTAGGGCTCCCCACCGAATTCATCGTTGATTTATTGGAAATTGCAATGACAAAAAATTTCTTTGTGTTTCAGAACAAATTCTACATTCAAAGCAAAGGAGTTGCAATGGGCGCTGCCTTCGCCCCGGACCTGGCAATTCTATACATGTCGGAATATGAACATCACGGTATTCTGTCACAAGACAATCCATACCGAGACAAGATTTACCTCTGGCATCGATATATAGATGACGTCCTTATGATATGGACAGGCGAAGAAGACGATCCACACGCCTTCATGGAATGGCTGAACACCCAATAGGAGGATATAAAGTTCACAATGCATATGAATAAAGAGTCCATCGATTTTCTCGATATCAGCATAAAAGAGAGGGAAGGATACCTCTACACCACCCTTTTTAGGAAACCTTCGGAAAGAAACTCCCTCTTAAGATATACGAGCCATCACACTAGAGGACTAAGGGACAATCTACCCTTCGGTCAATTTCTCCGCATTCGGAGAAATTGTTCTCTCAAAGAAGACTTCTTTAAAGAATCCGAAGATCTTATCAATCGCTTGATAGACAGAGGATATCCGAAGCGCCTCGGCAAAAGATCCCGTAAAAGAGCGTGGTTCCAAGATAGATCAACACTGTTGGTACCCAAGGCACGTACACCATCTAATGAACGAATGATCTGTGTAACAACGTTTTGCACAAAAAGTAATGAAATACGAAGAATTGTCAATAAACATTGGGATCTGATTGCGGATACTCTAGACAGCCCTGAGCCAATGATGCATGCCTTCAAAAAGGCAAAAAGCATAAGGGATCACGTTGTACGATCACTGCTGGATACACCGCAAGCACCGACTATTCAAAGACTAGGCCATTTCAGATGCACGAAGTGCAAAGCATGTCCCACATACTGGGAAACCAAGCAAATAGTTCATAACAACCTCACTGTAGATCTCAAGTCTTTTACAAACTGCAACACGAGTGGAGTGATTTACACAATTCTATGCCCATGCGACTTGATGTACGTCGGACAAACGCAACAAAAGGTAAAAAAACGAATATTCCAGCACTGCAGCAGGATTCGCTGCTCAACGGCTGGGGCACCACTTGTGGACCATTTCAAGGACAAAAACCACAACCCAGAATCCATCAGATGGTTGGTACTTGAAAAGGTCTCCCTGGGACCACGAGGAGGCAATTTGAACTCCATTTTAAATATCAGAGAATGCAAATGTATGCATATATTCAAGACTATCGCCAGAGGGCTCAATGAACTAGATGCCAATTTTGCCCAAATGGCTGGTGTAAACCCAGAATAAGCACTTTGTCCCAAAGACTGTTTCCCACACATCAGATCAATCATAATACAGGTTTTTTCAGATTGAGTTCCCGTACTTCCTTAGTCCTAATACATGTCCATCTAGCAGCCCACCAGACATGGGTGATATTGTTTTTCCTAAGTGTCATGTTAACCATTGGGAGTTAATCACATTTTTTCATGCTGTATGTTACGTTGACCAAAATATACTGTATACGTTGTCCGATACCGATATTGTTATTGTATCAAACTGCATAACCCCTACCCCCAACTGAGATTCCTGCTAAGGGTGTGTAATTCTTCCACACTGGGATTTCTGGCAAGAGTCTGCAATTCTTCCACTCTGTGATTTTTCCTCGTTATACATGTTAACCTCTGTTCCATTTAGAAACATCTCTCCATGCGCCAATACCTCAATTTACTTTTCAGACCATATCGGCTTCATGTCCCATCCTTGACTATGCCATAGCATACACAGAACAATATCTTGCCTCAGTGAACCGATTTTCCCTTTTCACTAACAACTAGTGATACCACTAATTGCACATACTCCCTTACAGCCCTTCCATCCGACTTGGCACCTTTGCAGACGCTCCCTTGCTCACGCGTCACGCGGTGACAGGGCGTTCTATACCACTCGCCCGGGATTGGTCCGTTACAGGCGAGCCCATTTTTTACAACCAGCACTCAGCGGCTGCACCGCGAGCATCCACAGATGCATCGAGGTAGCTACGAGCACTGACGGTGGTGGTTCCACGACGAGGAGGTAAGAATCCGACAATATGCCAGGCAGACCCTGGGACCAGGAACACTGTGTCGGTATACTTGATGCGTATCCGCATGCATTACCGATCACGGGAATGTAACATAACTATCAGTCCTGTGTAGTACCAACTTATATATCGGTACATCTGATACCCATTTCCACGTATTGATTACATTCGGCCTCATAATTGTTATAGGCATTCAATCAGCATGCAAATATCCCATTTTAACTAAATGGCGCTTTCTTGTTAATTTCCCAGAACGGCGCACGCAGCGTATTGAACTTAAGGAGTGACCCTTGAAACCATACTTGACACGGTGTTGTCCATTCTCCAATGAGGAATACTGTCCAAGTAAGTCTTCCCCAGTTCATTCCAATTGATAGAGCCTGGCCTCACAGCCAATCACAGTCCTCTGAGATTTTTTTCTGAAAATTATGTATTCCAGAAACTCCAGGAGCACGCCCAGGCCCACTCAATGACGGCAAAGATGGCGACCGTCTATTGATGTATGTAACCCCTGTTTCTCTCTTTGATTCTAAAGACAGTTCACCACAGCAATCTAACCTTAGCCTTCGCATTATCTTATAGGCTCTCTATTCACTGTCCTGACGAAGACCCCAACATGAGGCATGAATAACCCTTTAGCGTACATGGGGGTCGAAACGTAGACTACGCCAACCAAACACACCATAGGACTCAAAGAAAAAATTGATTTAACCTATGTGTGATGTAATTTGGGAACTTCTTCACCACTTCGATTGTAAAGGCGTTTTTGATTTTAATGCGATGTTCTTAAAAAGTCACACCACCTTTACCCAGTCCCTCACAACTTTTGCACTTCCCTTCCCCTCCTCACAGAGAGCACTCCAAATGTAATGATTTCACAATTACATTGAAGTAATGTTGTTGAATATATGAGATATAATATGTTGAACAAACCACGGAAGTAAAACATTGCATGAATAAATGCAATTTGAATTTTGAATACTGTATATTTCTTCTTTAATTATTCAGTTTCAGTTGGTAAAATTTACTTGTGGTGTATGTCTGTATGGTGTAATACAGAACTGATTTCGTAAATTAATTGTTTTGCAACTCGGACCTTTTCTTCTTTGTACTGTCTAACAATGGTTGGCGGTGGTAAAGTGCTCAGAGTCCTAAAACCATTAAAAACTAATTCAGCAAAATTGGAGGCAAGCAGACAAAAAGTTTGGGGAAGACAACCCTAAGGCTGACAAGTCTAACAAGTGTCCTGCACAGCTGAAAGTAGGGAAGATGACCTAAACTCCTGGGAGTTCTCGTCACGAATTCAGGAGAACCTGGACAGGCCATCAGCACTGGAGTGGTCTGACCCAGGTCTGTGTTCCGCCGTGAAGTCCATTCCATATAGGGAGATGGACCACCTCAACAATTATGGGTTCTCACACCTCATTTGCATTAGCCACCTGAGGGGCCTGAACCTGCAAGTGAGTCCCAAATAAAGTATGGTCTCGACTTGTTCAGTGCCCAGACCACAGGAAAGACTTCTGTTTCAATAGCACTCCACCTCTTTTCCCTGGGAAATAACCTCCTAGTGATGAAAGCTATAAGTTGATGTAGGCCCTCTTTATTGAGCTATGACAGGAGTGTGCCTAAAACATGCTCTGGGGTATCTGTCTGAACTATAAATTCCTTTAAAAAGTCAGAGACCTTGAGCACAGAGGCTGTGCGTATGGCCTGTTTGAGGGGATCAAGTCTTCTGGAAAGCATCTGTCCATACCACCTTCATTGGCTTCCTCCTGGAAGTTAGCTCAGTCAAGGGTGCAACAATTGTGCCATACACACAGACAAACTTCCGGTAATATCCTCTGAAGTCCAGGAAGGCCCTGAAGTCAGTCCGAGCTTTTGGGGGCTCCCAGGTCAGAATGTTCTCTATCTTGGCCTAGAGTGGCTCTACCTTGCCCCTGCCCACAAGGTGTCCTAAGTACAACACATACCCCTGCCCTATCTGGCACTTAATGGTGTTGATAGTCAGGCCTTCCTTTTGCAGGGCTTGACACACCTGCTGCAGTGGAAAGGTAGTCTTTCCAGCTGTTACTGTAGACAGATATGTCATCCAAACAAGGATCCCTGAAGGCCTCCATTCCAGTCCAACCCTGATTCACTAGCCTCTAGACGACCCTGATCATGGCAACAGGTGACATTTACACCCGAATAAACAGAGGAGAATTGGCCACCCTGATCTTTCCTGACCTCTCTGCAGCCTTTGACACAGTTTCCACCACACACTCATCAAGAGACTGCACCAGATCAGAATCAAAGAAGACACACTCAGATGAATGGCATCAGTCCTTGCAGGTCGCATGCAGAGAATCTGTCTCCCCTCCTTCACCTCGCAACCCAAGAGCACCATCTGCGGCTTCCCACAAGGTTCATCCCTCAGTCCCATCCTCTTCAACATCTACATAACACTGCTATCCGACATCGTCAGAACCCACAACATCAACATCATAACCTATGCCGGCGACACGTAACTCGTCCTCTCACTTTCAGCAGGCGCCTTCACAACAAAGACCAACTTCTATAACTGCATGAAGAACATTGCAGCCTGGACGAAGGCCAACTGCCTGAAGCTCAACACAGACAAGACCGAAGTGCTGATGTTTTGCAACCTTACCCCCCTCAGGAACGACTCCTGGTGGCCTGCAGAGCTCAGACCTACCCCTACACCTAAAGACAACAATCGCAACGCGGCATCATCTTGGACAAAATACTCACCATTAAATGACAGATCAACACTGTCTCCATGACCTACTCCCACGCTCTCAGTATGCTCCAAAGAATCTTCATATCTTCCCAGAAGAACCATAAAAACAGTCACACAAGCTCTAGACACCAGCTGTCTGGACTAGGGCAATGCACCAAATGCAGGTACCACCAGCAAACTCATGAGAAGGCTCCAGACGATACAGAACTCAGCGGCTATACTGATCCTCAACTTTCCCAAAATTACCCATATCACTAAGCATCTGAGAGACCTCTACTGGCTCCCCATCCAGAAAAGATGCCAATTCAAACTACTGACAAACGCCGACAAAGCCCTCCCCGACCAAGGACCTGCATAAATCAACCACCTCCTGAACTTTCACCAACCATCCAGAAACCTTCACTCCACCTCCCTTGCTCTGGCACAGACACCGCACATATACCATAGCCACAGCGGAGGATGCTCCTTCTCCCACTCTACTGCGAGGTCCTGGAATGCTCTCCACCTCCAAAAATCTCCCTCATGGATGGACTTCAGGAAGACACTCAAGCACCTGATACCCTCACAGGTGATAAGTCGGGCAATTCAAGCACGTAATGATTGATTTATTGACCATACACCTCTCAGACAGTCAAACTGTTTGTCTGGCCTCCGGTATGCATACAATATTTATTAATATTATTATGATTATTATTATTATTATAATACATGGTATTCTGAAATCCCTGTATAAACGGATATCACACATTTCTTCATTATCGGCTACTTGTGATGCATCAAGTTAATTATTTAGGAAAATACATCTGCGCTCAACTATTATAAGTTATTACAGTCAAGTTCTGACATCACAATCCCTTTTGCCAGAGCCAGCAGCTGAGATGAAGGCAGGGCAGGTCACGGAGCATAATTGAAGCAGCTGTTTAAAGCAACACGCAGAACATTGTTTTTCTTTCTTCTGCTCTATTTTATTAGCTGAAAGTGACAAGCAGAGAGAATATGTTTATTTTTTGCGCTCCTTAGATAGAGAAAATATAGAGTCTTTCTGTATATTTCTACACATTCCAAGCATTTAAAAAAAAATACTTGTTTTATTTATTTATTTATTTATTGAAACGGTTTTATACAGCGCTGGCTAGACCCAAGGGTATCAGAGCGCTTTAAAGGAGAAGGACAAGAGCGGACAATACAATAATACATTCAAATAAAAAGGAAAAGCAAAATAAAAGAGTAGGAACAATAAATACAACATAAAAGAAATAGGTAGTAACATTTAGTACCAAACTAGGGATTGGATATCTGTGCAAGCGTGGTAGGCTAGGGGTAATGGGGAGAAGGTATGGGTGTACGGTGGAGCTAGGGAGGGAGAAACTAGAGAGGATAACATGAAGGTGTATGAGGTGAATATAAGAGAACAGGTGGAAGGAGGATAGCAGTATATGTGGGGAGATAGGCGGTGGAGGCAGGTCAGGTATAATGCAGAGAGCAACATGGTACCAAAAGTGGCAGGTTGTGAAACACCTGAGAGGTGACGGGAGTAAGGACCCCAGTATTTGAGGAGAAAGTGTAGTTTGAGATCTTTTTTTGAAGCTGAAGTATGAGGGGTTGTAACGTAGATCTTTGGGGAGAGAGTTCCAAATGGTGGGTGCATTACAGGAGAAAGAGCGTGATTGGGTAGATTTCTTGTTTACCAAGGGAGGGAACAGAATGAGGGCATTGGTGCTCCTCAATTGTTTGTAGCAGCCCACTTTGTGAAGTTTTTGGGAGAGATACAGTGGGGTTTGAGGATGCAAGGCTTTATGCGTAATACACGCATTCTTGTAGATGGATCTGTCATCCAAGGGAAGCCATTGGAGATCTTTGAGGATGGGGAGATGTGATCCCACCTCTCAGAATCGGAGATAAGCCTGGCCGTGAGGTTAAGGACCAACTCGATTGGGGCTAGGTGGACTTTAGGTGTACCTATGAGCAAAGGATTACCATAGTCTAATCTGGGGAGTACTAATGATTGAACATCAGATTTAAAGTCAACAACAGGGATAAAGGGTTTGATTTTTTTGAGGTGTAGTAGTGAAAAGAGAGCTCCTTTGGCTGAGTTTTTTTCTGTGGGAGGAAAGGCTGATGTTTTGGTCAATGCTAATTCCAAGAGATTTGACTGAGCTAGAGACTTGTATTTAACTTTTTCTACTATCTGTTTGCAACAAATATCTGACAGGTTTTGATGTGTTACATTTTGCACAAGAGTTATTATTTGTATTCTTTATCTTTGCAAACATATGAAAGAGCTACACACCCAGGTTCTAAGTGGTTTATGGGAAAGGTGATGGTGTGACCATGTATTATATGGGATAGAGCCCCCCCAGGCATACATGATAAGGATATTGCAGGTCACCTTGGGGTTCCAGAATCTTATAAAAGATCTTGGCCTTCAGCCTCGTTCTGCTATATGCTTATGGAACTCCTCTGTGACAAACAATATCCTTATAACATATGGCAGGGTGTACTTTACCCCTTATGCAATTCTTCTTATTATTGGAATTACTATTCTTCATCGTTTTATTTTTCTTCTTATTTTAATTAAACCCAGATCAGTTGACGGGGGGTGAGTGTTTGATTTGCTCAAACGCTCCGTCCCTCATCCCCTTTGGTATCGCTTTGTTCGCCCTAAGTTGGCAGGGTATGCCCAGACGTGGGTCCCTTGCTCACTCTACCACTGGATTCAACATAGCCTGGCAGTTGAGGATTATGTATCCGAAACCGGTCCAAGTATGCTTGTTTCCGGTCCAGAGAAGACATGGCTTGGCAGTTCGGACTGGACTGTTCCCATGAGACACAGGGTCAGACTGATTTGCATATGGCCATGTCTGAACTGGGGGGGTGGAGTGAGCTAAAGAATGATGATGGATTAAACCCAGATCAGTTGACTGGGGGTGAGTGTTTGATTTGCTCAAACGTTCCGTCCATCATCCCCTTTGGTATTGCTAACAAAGAGGAGGCAGTTTTACAGGATAGATTGTCAAAGTGAACGTTAAAATCACTGAGAATGGTGAAGATGGCATATCTAAATAGAAACGGGGAAAGAACATCTATAATGCAAGGGCTCCAGTTGGCAGCAGATGCAGGAGGGCCATAAATTAAGGCACCAGACATAGCACAATTATTAGTTAAGGAAAAGGAGAACAACACGGCCATTGTGAGTTTGCCCATTTTGCATACACTTTGTATTTCAAGAGTGAATGTAAATGTAAATGTGCTGGATTTGTAAAGCGCACGGCTGCCCGTAAGCGTCCCGGCGCTTGCTTAGGGAACCCGTCTTGGTATTCCCCTGTGAGAAACCCCGGCAGGGTGTCCACAAGGTGAAAGCCAGGCATCCCGCCGCGAGGGGCCGTAGTGGAGATTAAGCAAGCTATTGCCCAGAGTCGCAGAGTGTGACCCCGTGAGTTGAGTAGGCCCCAGAGCGAGAATTGTCGAGTCTGTGGAATTTTTGAGCCCGAGACCCGCCGAGGCGGGGAATCGAACCCTGGTCCACGGTCGATCTCAGCTTCCGGGTCTGCCGCCTCTAACCACTGAGCCACGCTTCTCCACTATGTAATTATGCTACCTCCCCCTTTCCTATCCAGACAATCTACTCTGAGTATATGGTATTGCTAGGGCAGTGCAGCAAAAATGTCTGGCACTCAGGCCTTATTAAGCCAAGTTTCTGTTAAAGAACAACGTCAAAACCATGGTCAGTTCAAACATTTTAAATATCGGATTGATGTTTAACTAGAGAGCGACAGTTGATATTAAAAACCTGAAGGTAGTTAGAGCTGGGCTCCCTCATGACAGTGCCTTTAGAGGACAGGTGGTTACATTAAGCCTTCTCACAGGCTTATCTGCCTCCCAGAGGACAGCATAGTCACTGAGGTGCACAGACAGGAACAACAGCTTTCTCCTTATGGAACACTGTTTCTATTGTTCAGAAAAGATATGCAGGTAGGAGTTAAGCTGTCTATGAAACTCAAGTATGCCCCTTTTGGTACTAAGATTAACTTAGTTAGCTGAGGAACAGAAAGTGGTTGGGAAACTTATATGGAGAAATCCTAAATTACTGTAATTTTGTTGCAGTTTTTCTATTGTTCTGTTTATCAGCAAACGTTGTAGCCAACCATACTCGTGTTTATTTCCGTAGTTACAGCTATTCCAATTGTGTGCACTATGAAAGGTTTTGAATTTATTAATAACCTAAAATATAGCCCTATTGTAAATCCTAGTGTGTGTCTATCCATGATGAAAAATGTTTGGGGACCACTGATAATAGCTACTTCTGTAAGTTTAAGACTGATAGTTACCTAATACGTGCCTTACTCATACAATGCTCAATGGATTGCGATAGATTGAAGTCCACTATGCTCTATGTCTCATGGTGGCAAAATGATTAAGCCTTCGATGCCAGAGGACTAGAGAACCACATCCTGAGACATCTTCAGGAATGAATTCCAGATAATGCATCACAGCGAAGGAACAAGTGTGCCTACCCTAAGCGCAGAATGCTTTCTGATTTGCTCCCTCACATCTCTGGCCAGAAGCCTCCGGTACACAGGAGGTGGCCAACCCTAATGTCATCAGTGATGATGATAATGATGGTGGCATATGAGGATAATGATGGTGGCAAATTGTCTGGTCTAGATAGCACAGTAGGATTCTTTTAGAATTGGGTTTCTATTTGGCAGAGGTTTGCACTCTGTCCAAGTAGGGACCTCAATCCTAGTCAGGGTAAGCTAAATACACACCTAAGATTAACCTCTGCTCAACTTCTGATAGCTTGGCAAAGAGCAGGTTCACGTGGTGGGCTCCAGCGTCATCATCAAGCTCCATAGAGATGAATGCAAGAGGGTCATCACCAGGCAATGCAGCTTGTGAACCCATTGTCGTTGAACAGCATCAGCGTCGAAGGGCGATGCGTCACTTCCAACCTGTGGGGTGGTGAATATGAATCGGGTTCGAAGCAAAACAACTGCAGAATCTACTTCTGAGGCTCAGGACTGGAGGAGGCACCTCAGGCAAGGGTGGGACTCACAGATAACAGAGCCCAGCAGTACCAGCAGGATTGCAGGAAGTCGTTTGTGTCCCTGAGACATTGAAAAAGGAGGCAAGGCAACAAGTCTGTGGAGTCACTCTGGGTTCAAGCGAGATGGGTGCAGTCCTTGTCCTCAGCAGGGCAAAGATCAGCAGGGCAGCTCAGTAAAGCATAGAAGCAGTTCCTCAGAACAGTCAGTCAAGGAAGAGTGGCAAGCCTTACAGTTCAGGAGTCTTTACTCCAGCAGAGTTCTTCCCAGGTCCAGTTGTGTACTGATTTGGTAGGGTCAGAGCCCCAGTGCTTATACCCCAAAGTGCTGATGATGTAGGGGTGACTTCAAACCAACTCTCTGAAGTTCACAATGATCCCTTTTAACCCAGCCCTGTTTGTCAGGCTATCTGGGGGAGGAGTGAAGAATTAGTGCTTTGTGTGGGGACAGGACACTACCTATTGAAGAGTAAGCGCCACCTCCCTCCCATTTCTCCCTGCTCAGGAAGACCCATCAGAATGCCGATGATTGCAGATGAGTGCTCATCGTGCAGATGAGCCTCACCTTCCTGTATTTGTAGCTGTCTGGAGGGAATACACAAAGTGTAGCTGTCACCCAGCCCAACGTGTATTGGAAACAGGTTGCAGGCACACAGAGCAAAGTTTATAAACCCAGAAATGTCCACTTTCTAAAAGTGTCATTTCTAAAATAGTGATTTCAAATCCAACTTTACCACTCAAGAGCATTTATAATATAAGATATGAAACATGATTTAGCTACTCCTTTCTAATAAGGAACTACAGCTTAAAATGGCTTTAAGGAATTTCCAATGCCAACCTAAGAGAGGAGTAGGCCTCACAGTAGTGAAAAATGTATTTAGTTGTTTGTCACTACCCGGACATTTAAAACTTGAAAGAGTACATGTCCTACCTTTTACTGACACAGCACCCTTCCCTCAGGGCTACCTAGGGCCTACCTCGGGGGTGACCTATGTGTAATAAAAGGGGAATTTAAGGCTTGGCAAGTGGTTCTAAATGTATAATTTGTGGCAGTAAACTGCAGCACACAGGCTTTGCATTGGCAGACTGGGACAGGTTTGAAAATCTACTTGTGTGGGTAGGACAATCAGTGCTGCAGGCCCAGCAGTAGCATTTAGATGGCAGTCCTTGTCAATATGGTATACCACTTTGTAGGGGACTTAGAACTAAACTAAATATGCCAATTAGTTATATACCAATGCCACCATGTTTATGGGAGAAGCACATACAGGTTAGCACTGGTCAGCAGTGGTAAAGTGCTCAGAGTCCTAATGCCAACAAAAAGATACATCAGGAAATGGAGATAAGCAGGCAAAACGTTTGGGGAAGACCACACAAAGCATGACAAGTCTAACAGATCCCAATACCAGGCATCTAGACATTAGGTCCTGGGGCCAGCTCCTAGAACAATGTGGAGTTTGCAGCAACAATGGGCATTTCCTTTACCTGTCCTCCTCAAACAGACAGTGCTTTCTGCCAAGATAAGCAACTGTTGAGGGAGAGCTTTGCCAGTAGCATCCCTGAGCCCTTATGTGTGTCCTCTCTCCATCTTCTTCATATATATGTTACAAAAATACTTCAAGAACCCACATGATATCCTAGTAAACCACCAGAGGTTGACCACATTTTGGTGTTTTTCTATACTGCCACCTTTCCCACCCCTGTCAACGCATCTCCTCATTACCCATTGTTACTGTCAGGCCCGGCTCCTCCAGTGCCTTCATCCCTTTGTCACACTCAGTAAGCCCCATTCTGAAGGTGTTGTTTGGTCCTGCCGAACATCATGATTGTTGCTGAGGAGTGGATATAGCACATTCATAAATGATGGCAACCTAATAATTGGACAGAAATTTGTTTTGATGACAAAGGGGGTTTGATGAGGTGTAAATGGATGTGTATTGTAGAAGATGGAGTGGTGACAAAGACTTAACATGAATAATCAATAGTAGAGAGCCAAATAATATACCTAGTTGAATGATGTCCCATGATGTCGGCTGATGTTGGCGGATTGTTGGTTACTGTGAATTGGAGTGTAAGGCTTTGACTTTTTCTTCCACATCCCAAAACTGTCAAGATTTCCATATATAGTTTATTTTATGAGTTCTAAAGACCAACCTCTGCCACAATAAAATTGCCATGATATGTAATATGTGTGGGTGTCATGTATAGCTGAAAATATAATTTTTTCATTTTGATTGAATTCTGAAGACAATGAGATAGTTTGTGCACTCAAAATAATGGGCCACTCCTGTAGAATGTGATGAGGAGGCCCTCAAGACTCTCCTATTGTCCAGATATTCATTGGTCTTTGCCTGAATTGGGAGCTCCACAAAAGGGTTCGAAGTTCCCCTAATTCGCAGGTGCTACAGGGCCTGTATTAAGCTGCTGATTATAGTAGATGCAACCGGTGGACTTGATTTATGATATAGGAAAGCTTAAGAGTATTTCTCAAAATAGTAATGATGGCATGTATTATGTGCCATAACATGACTCATAAATACATTTTCAAAACCAAGGACATACATTTTTAAACATACCAGTGTTGTGTTCAGCAGAATAGGAAGAACAAGGCTGAATGCCCTTCAGTGCTGCAAGAACATCTCAGCTGTGTCAGACAAACTTTAATTATAGACGTGGCAGAATGACTCAGACCTTTGGAAATTATGTGTTAAATGTTAGAGACTCTCAAAATCCTATATAGTTGACACAGGCCATGGAAAATCATTGGAACATGCCGTGGAGCATTTTGTGAAAAGGTACATGCAAAGAACGATTTAAGGATTATACCTTCACTATGGCTTGCCATGAAAGAATTCTAACTGAAACATCAGCAACCATTGGCAAAGTCAACAGGTCTGGACCTGACTGCCAGCCGTTTGGCAATTCTTGTTTTGTCATGGTTTTTGCAAAATGATTTTGTTCGAGAAGCTGTCGCACCATCAACAATCTAAATAAAAACTTTGCTAAATGCTAAAATGCTGTTTTGGTCTTAAAAAAAGCACACCTTTTCACGGTACTTCACAGCACTGAAGGGAGCTACTCTGTGTGTGGATGTGCTCCTTGTGAAAGGTCAACAAGCCTTAAATAATAGTGAAATTAGTCAATGACTAAAGTGGGTTGACACAATGCCCCCTGATGTATGCTGGAGTGGGTGGAAGGAAAATATGAATGACAGTGTCACAGACTTATGGATGAAGTTTGGCTTAAAACATATAATTTCAGTAAAATCAAAAGGTATGAGCTAACAATGGCCTCAAAAGTGAATAGTTCTTTCATTGGCAGCCACCCTCTTGCATATATGAAAGAAGGTAAGAAAGATAGCCAAAAAAGAAAGGAAGAGAGAAAGAAAGTAAGAAGGAAAGAAAGAAAGATAAAAGTGGAAAGCAAAAATAAAGAAAGAAAGGAAGAAAGAAAGAAAGAAAGAAAGAAAGAAAGAAAGAAAGAAAGAAAGAAAGAAAGAAAGAAAGAAAGAAAGAAAGAAAGAAAGAAAGAAGGATAGAAGAAAAAAGTAATCAAGGAAAGAAATAAGAAAAGCAGGGAAGAAATAGGAACAAAAGTAAGATGAGAGAAAGAAAAAGGAAAGAAAGAAAGAAGAAAGAAAGAAGGAAAGAAAATGGAAAGAAATAATGAAAAGAAAGAAACAGAAATGAAGGATAAAAGGGATGAAGCAAAGAAGAAAAGAAAGGAGGAAGGAAAGAAAGAAAGAAAGAAAGAAAGAAAGAAAGAAAGAAAGAAAGAAAGAAAGAAAGAAGGAAAGAAAGAAAGAAAGAAAGAAAGACAGGCAGACAGTTAGGGTGGCAAAGATAGAGCAGCCGCATGAGTCTAAATTCTGAGCTTAAGAAAGTTGCATCTATGGTGTAAAAAAAACAAGTCAGATAAAGAAAGGGCATCTCAAACGGAATTTACAAAAGCATTGGTAGGAGACAGGAACTGATAAAACTGGAATGCAGTCTATGCTTTCATCTGGCCGAAGCCTCTTGCTATCACATCAGGTTCTACAAACAAAGCCAACACTAAAAGTGGTACTGAAAGGAACTACTTTGTGTGTGCATGTGCTCCTTGTGAAAGTGGTAAATGCGGTCACTCAAAGTGAATGTAGCCAGTGGCTGAAGTAGGCTGACCCATTGCCAAGTGTGACTCCTCCATTTGAGTGGTGGAACTTCACACCATAAAGAAAAGCCCCGGGAAAGAGCTGAAAAATAGAATGGTAATAAAGTTTATTTACCATTTTATTTTTCAACAAACAACCTGTACCAACTTGAGTGTCAGGGAGGGATGGGGCCATTGCTGCTGAGTGGAAGAAGGGTGCTGTAGACATAAGTTTAAAATGTGCAAGGCACCAGACATGTGCATTTTAAACCTCTCTACCCCAGATGTCTTAGACGGCTGGGTCAGAGAATGCACAAGCCTCCAGTGCTCTTATGAGCGCTGAGAGAGGCCACTCCCTCCAACCTTGGACTTCTCTCATGCTGGTTACCAGCATGAAAACGGCACCAGGATTGGTTCGGGGAATTGGCTGGGTTCTACTTTGGAGCCTGTCTCTATGAGGGAAGACTGATCAAGGAGGACTGTGCGCTGTATTTTATTTAATTTATAATTATCTTTTTTCTGTGCCACCCACCTCACCATCCTCAGTATATGCCAACCGCCACTGCCCATTGCCCCATGCTGTATGCTGTAGTGGGTTGAAGTAAAATGTGAATGACATAGGAACAGACCTATGGATGAAGAGAGGTGGCTGCAAGCCTCTTTATGCAAGTACACTACATATAGAATTTTAGGAAAATCAAAAGGTAAATATGTAGTAAAACTCACCTCTGGTAGTCAAGAAGTTAACTACCCTCAGAGACTTGTAACCAATCTCCCCATCTTTGTTTTTTCCATCAGCAGTGGTTGCATCAGGATTATTTTCACATTTTGTAACGCCCAATGTATCAATTAGTGCTCCCACATCCAGCTTACATTTTGCTTGGAAATTTAAAAACCATCTATTGAAGAAGCCCAGTGTGAATCCTGGTCAGGCTGCAGTTCCCAAACACCAGCCCATCTCTAACATTTGTAAAATTGTGTTACACCTTGGATAAAGGACTTAATTTATTTGCCGATTAAGTTAACATTTCTTAGACATGAATTTGGTTTGCAGAGAAGATGAGGTAGCTCTTTGTATCAGTCACAGCCAACATTCACCAATTGATCATCAGTGGAGGCATTATAAATTGCCTTGTGCTAGAAATGTCATTGTTTTTTGTCACTAGAAACCAAACCATTTTTTTGACTGCCTGGCCAAATGTGCTCTATGTTAAATGAGATTAAGGGGTCATTTTGCCTTATTTAGATGTGGGGGAACACTCATCTTCTGACAGCAGAATTTCAGTTGGCTGTACTGGAAGCCCACAGATAGTCTGGAAAACAGGGCTGGGTTGAAAGGGATCAATGTGCACTACAGAGAGTTGGTTTGAAGTCACCCCTACATCATCAACTCTTCTGGGTATATGTACTGGGGCTCTGACCCTACCAGCTCAGTACACTACTGGACCTGGAAAGAACTCTGTTGGAGTAAAGACTGCTGAGCTGTAAGGCTTGCCACTCTGCCTTGACTGACTGTTCCAAGGAACTGCTTCTCTATGTTACTGAGCAGCCCTGCTGATCTTTGCCTTGCGGAGGACAAGGAAGCGTCACATTGGTGGTTTGGCTTTTCATGCTATTTTTTCCTGTTCCTGTTCGAGACACTTATGAAAGCAAATGAAGTTCTGAGCAAAACATGTATAAACACTGAAGCCTACGTGCCTGAAGCAAATTCCCATTTCATCAGGAGCATTGTTTTTTTTTGTTTTACAGAATCAAAACCTCTACTTTGCGGGGTTTTCTGTCCATGCAAAAATATGTGTATTGGGCCACAGATTAATGAGGACCACGCTTTCATTACATTTTTGTTGAAAGTACTCCCATCCTGTTTCAGCTTGAGGATTTTTTGTAAACATTAATCCACACAACAGGGCAGAACTTTAAATATGGTGGAACCACACAAATGTGTGGTGAAATGAACTGGTACCTTGATAGTCACCCCACTCTCACTAAACAACCTCCAATAACTTGTAGTCAGTCTATGACAAGGCAGTTTTCTCCTTTTGCATTTGGGTCACACTATCAACTGGGTTATTGTTTAGGAGTCTTCTGTGTGTATTTCTAACCTTCAGTTCATTTTTTTTGGTCCTCAGGCTCTCAGGTTGCTAAGGTTGCTGAAAACCCAGATGCTGATAAGGAAGGCAAACATTTTAGTGGGCTGGATTCATAGTTTAGTAGGTGTATGTCTGAAATTAGAGACTGCGTTCACTCCTATGCCCACATTTGCTAAAGTTTGAGAGGGCACTTGTGCGATGCAACTCATTTTAGTGCTGTTCACACAGGCTTGGTAAATGGTAAGTAATTGGATGCTACATGCATTGATTTCATTTCCTGAAATCACACACAAGCTTAAATCCCTAGAGTGTCAATCTGAGCATGCATTAAACTAAGGGCCAGATATGTCAAGGTATTGGATTGGCCTTGCATTACGCCTGGTGTCGTAAGGGCAAAACAATACCTAAGTTAGATTTACCAAGCAATGCAATCCCATGTGACGTGGTCCTGCAATACTCTGCTGTGGAAAGGCATTCAATGTGTGGAGCATGGGTGTTCTCACGCCCATTGATTTTGGCAGAATTCCAGATTTACCAATACTGGTAAACCTGGGAAGGCATCAAAATGCTCCACCTTCGCAGGTGATGTGCAATGAGAAAGAATAGAAAGAGGAAAACGCCTCAGCGGATTGTCTTTGTGCAGGAAGGTGTCCCTTCCTGCACAAAAACAATTCTGCCAGCAGTACAAGAGCTCTTGTACCATGGTGCAAGGGGCCTGCATTGGTGATAGGCTGCACATTGTATGCCAGTACAGGCAGAGAGTAGGTATGCACCATATCTTGGTAGATATGGCACATTTCTTGCCTCTCCCTTTCATGCAGCACAGCAAGTTGCTTTCTGCTTTGCTTTGTATGAAAGAATGATAAATCAGCCACTTATTTCATAGTGATCAAAGGGAAAACAAGGCACTGAAACACCTTTTTGTCTATTTATAAATTGGCACTAGTCCATTACATCAACCACCTCTCCTCATTAGCCTGGAGTTTATGACCTCCCTGTCTCCATCTCTAACAGAAAGCAGTTTTGTAAAGGGAACAGAAGCCAATGGGAATAAATACAGCACACATACACATCATTAATTAGAAAGTATTATAATTATGTAATTGTCAGATAGTTTAATTAGTTCTAGGATCTTCCTCCTTCTTTTATGCACTCTCAACCCATTAACGTTTCAGGATAATATTCTGAGATTATTCATTTTGTTCTCCCCTTTGCCCTCTCCTTAGTTCTTTAAAGCCTTCTTTCTGATGTCTATTAGTGTCATGTATGAGGATTTTTTTTTTGATTTTCTCCCCTAATGCTCCCTACCCAGTGTTCCTATTTACAAGTGAAAATGTGCATTCTTCTCGATGAGACCCTCCTCCCACCCTAGGGAACCCTCCCTTTTCCCATTTGGGGTGTCGCATTGCACCCCTTGAAGCTCCGGAGTTCCAATCTCTTCTCTATTTTAATGTGTACCTTTTTGACTGTTTATAAGGTCTATCAGGTTCTCAACCTCTTTGACATCTCTAAAGTTGTGCATTTTATTCTTCCACATGACTTTCAAGGTGGCAGGGAAATTCAATTGCGCTGTTGCTCCTAGAGTCTCAAGGGTTTTGATGTGCTTCCCTAACTCCCACTGCCGATTTAATGTTGTATTGGCTATGTCTGATCTTATAGAGTAAGACCAATCGTCTTTTTGGAATATTTTTGCTTTAAGGGCTGCTGAAAGTATTGCCTCTTTGATGACATAAGTACGAAAGTTTACAAGTGTTTTCCTTGGCTTGTCCCTTTTTGGATCCCATCTCATAGGATCCCTATAAGCCCTCTGTATGTTTTGTTCCAGATCCCTAGTTTGAAATTCTTGCATAGCCTCCTTGATGATGGTCACCACAAAGTCGTTCACATTCCCCTATTCTAAGCCTTCTGGGACTTTTAGGAATCGTAAATTGTTCCGTCTGGAATTTTTTTCTAGCGCTTCCAGCTTGTCCTTGATTTCCTTTTCGCTGCTTTTTAATGTTTTAATCTGTCTTTGATTGACGTTTACCTCTTCTTGAAGCCCCTTGAAGGCTGTCTCCATTGCTGTCAGTCTTGCTGTTATATCAGCGATTTTAGTTCCTAGATTTGCACAGAATTCTTGGATTTTCATTTGATCATTCTCCGATATGGAAAATGTATCATTTATCTAATTTGAAAGCTGAACTAGCATTGATCTTACATCAACAGAGTTTCCCTTTATTTGTCCATCTACTTGTTTTTCTGGGCATATATTTGTCTTATAAGTGTTTAAGGTACATTCACTTCCTGGGGAGATATGCGACAAATATTCCCCCGAATGCTCCCTCACAGGCATATCTGGGTCTTCTATATCCTGTTGTTCCATTACAGAGTATCTCTTTGAGGTGGTAAGGCTAATTTCAATCCATGTCTGTTCACTCCCAGGTATAGTTGCCATAGTTGACATAATGCCCCCAACCGATTGATTCCCCAGTGGTGTTAATATGTCTGAGGGTTCTGCTTCTTTTAGTTTGAAGTATGACCTCAGGGATGGAGTGAATCTCAGTTTCCCTACATAGATTTTATTTCGTCTTGTAGTTTTCTTCGGCTTATTCATGCTATCTTGTTGTCGATTTAAAGGTATTTTTGTTGCCAATGGAGGTGAAACTCGAGCCCCACTACCTATAACCTTATCCTTCTCTTTGCCCCCTTCTCCTTCAGCAAGCAACTGTATACATTCCGCATTCCTCAAGGAATATCTGTTTTTTGCCAAGCCCGTATTTCTATACGTTGCACCCTCTTTGGCGGTGACTTTACGAGTGTTGTTCAATGTTTTGGAGGCCAATTCGACCGTTGTTTTACAAATTGTCCCAGGGATTGGGCATCCTCCCCCTGTCTTGGTTGTTCTGCCTTGCCCTGACTGACTCAGACCAGGACTTTCCCTTCCCCTCTACTTCACCAAGTCCATCTCAAGGTCGATCTATAGATTTTTTTTTCTTTTTTGAAACCACTCTGCCTCCCTTTTTTGGGGTCATATGGCAGTCCATCCAGTGATTCAAGTATTCTCCCTCTATAATATTCTGGGGGTCAGTAGTTATTCTCTTATGCTGTTGGCAGTCCTTCCCCCTGTTTGGGCTGACACTCACACACTTCTGCCCTTTCACCTTCTCACCATTGCTCTGCCTGTGCGGTGCTCCTGTTCGTTCCTGGCTCTGTTCTGCTCCCACACTGCCTCCTCCTCCACTGATCTCGCCTGCTCCAGCTCCCGATACCCGGAAGCCAAGGCGCACCACTGCACGCCGGCTCATGCACAACAGCTGAGCTGCACGCCACCACAACAGACCGGCTACGGTCGTGGCCGCGCAGCCCCTTTGCGCCATGCCAGAGTTAGGAGAAGCTGCAGGCGCCAACGCCACCGTGAGCCGCTCCCAACATCCGGCTCTGCACACCTACACGATACACCGCGGACCTGCCCTGGCTTCTTGCTCTTGGGAGAAAACCGCTCTGCCCGCTGCTCGTTTCACCTCAGAAAGCTGGAAGAACTGTCGGTGAGACCTGATAATTCAGTTATCTTTTGCAATATGTTTGTGCTGCATCACAGAACGCCGGAACTCCCGACCATGCCGTTAGACAGCCACCATGTTCCTGACACACCTACGAGAAGAGGAGTGGGGAAAAATACTTAAACAAAACAAATGGATAACACATATGGTATGCTCTAGGCAATCATGCAATGTTAAGGGAGTAGCTATATTATTTAAAAAAGTGGCTAATGTCAAAATAGAGGACTGTAAAGTAGATAAAGGGGGTAGAAGGGAGATAGCGAACATCAAAATAGACAAACTAGGTCTTACATTGGTAGGCTACAATGGACCTAACATGATCATTCCCCTCTCAATGAACTATATAGATATATACTAGAATCCAAATATAACATTATTTTGGCAAGAGATTTGAATATTGTAATGAACCCTCTACTTGACAGATCGTCATCACAACATATCATAAGTGCTCCAAAAATGAAATAGAGCTTACAACAACTGATAAAGAGTTTAGGGCTAGTTGATATATGGAGACTAATTGTCGGCAATAAAAAAAGAATTTACATATCAAAATAAAAAATACTCCCACGCCTCGAGAATTTATTTATTCCTGGAGAGTGAGAGATTAAGAGAAAATAACATTAGGGTCACACATCAACCAGAGCACCTGTCTGATCACGCTGCAGTGAGGTTAGAAATGTCTACGAGAAGAAACGTAACAGAAAATAGATGATAGACTGATTAGCCAGGCTGCTTTTTATAAAAAAGAGAAGAAAAAAAATCTAAACTTATGAAGACAAGATTAAAATAGCACAGGAAAACCTTACAGGTTGCCCAAACAATGCCTCAAGGCTTGGACTACAGAACAAGTTAAATGAGGCTAAAGAGCAGGCGACAGAATTCTTGGAAGGGAAAATTAAAGAACGGTGGGATGCCAGTAGAATGGCCCATTATGAATGTGGGGAAAGGTGCGGGAAACTCCTCGCGTGGAAGGTAAAGCATGATCAGTTGAGAAATGAGATCAAGAAAATACAGGAGAATGGTTCTCAAATTCCATGCGAGGACAACGTAAGTATAGGCAAGGCATTTGGTGACTTCTTTCAAGAGTTATACACTGAAGGGAAGAGAGATTCCCAAATAGAATTAGATCAGTGGCTGGACCAGGATCCCCTGCCTGAGATAAACTTGGACTTCAAAGAAATTTTGAATCAGGAAATCACTACCCATGAGATAGAAAAGGCAATCTCTAGTCTAAAGACGGGATAGGCGTCTGGACCGGACGCCATCCCTAATGAACTTTATAAAGTCTTAAAGGAGATTTAAACTCCACACTTACACAAGTTATTTAATAGTATACATAGTGACCAGGCCTCTATTCCAGCTTCATGGAATGAGGCCGTAATAACTTTAATATGGAAGCCTGGGAAAGACTTGTTAAGATGTGACTCATACAGGCCAAATTCATTATTAAACAGTGACTATAACATCTTTACTCAAATTTTAGCGGTAAGTCTGGGCATGACATTGGGAAGTATTATACTTTCCAACCAAAAGAGTTTTATGAAAAATATACAGTTGGAGGATTTAACAAATGAGTTAATCACAGCCATAGATACATGCACTACTACAAAAACACCACTAACTGTCATAATGATAACTGCTGCTAAAGCTTTTGACAGAGTAAGTTGGCTGTTCCTGTACAGAGTTATTAAAGAAAATGATTTGGGGGACAACTTCTTAAACACTATAAAAGCAATTAATGAAACACCAACAGCCAGGATAGTGGTAAATGGCTCACTTTCACCGCCGATTAAGATAGGGCGTTGAACTAAGCAAGGTTGTCCTTTTCCCCTTTTATTATTGAATATGTATATAGAACCTCTGGCCAGGAGAATTAGATCGGAAACTGGGATTACTTTATACGCAGATGACTTGATGATATACACACCGAATCCTAGGCCGGCTTTACCACGAATAATGGAAATAATGGAAAAATTTGGAACAATATCTGGATACCTTGTGAACAAAGATAAAACGGAAACCATGACGTGGAATGGGCCAACAGACTCTCAACTAGAAAAGCCAGAGATTAAGTATCTGGGAGTTAGAACAACCAAAGATTTGAATAATGTACCCCTAATAAATTTTAAGAGATTACAGCTGGAAACAAAGGCCTTATTAGAATCATGGATGCACCTGCCATTATCTATTCTGCATAGAGCTAATTTGATCAAAATGATGATTCTCCCAAAGTTCACTTTCATCTTCAATGCTTTACCACTACATTTTATATCAGAATGGTTACAGAAATTGCAAAGTGATTTGACTAGCTTTGTGTGGAAACACAAAGCGATAAGAATAGCATGGAAAAAACTACGCATAAAGAAAGTGGATGGGGGAATTGCCTTGCTGGATTTTAAACTAAATTACTGGGCTTTTTTCGTTAAAAATACCAGGCATCTTCTTATGGACAATATACAAAACACGCCACCCTACTTACGGGTGTCAAAAATAGATCTCCCGGCAGAAGGAAATGTTTTCTTATTCAAATGTGGTCATCCTAACTTTTTTAAAAGATCAGGTTCAAGGTATTGCTAGCCACTTGTGAAGTTTGGGTACAAATTAAACGACTCATGGGTTTACAATATTACAGCAGCGAAGCTCCAATCTGAGAATCTCCAGGTGCGCCAGAATGTCTCTTGGATATCCTAGCCCTCCCTTTACTGACGGCGGGTTTGATAACTTGAGGAGATTTAATTGAAGGAAACTCTCATATTGCTTGGAATACACTTGCCTCAAAAACGAATTACACCTTGGCAAGACTCAAATATCTTCAATTGTCAAGTTGGGTTTGGAAAGAACGGCAGTTTAGCTCGGCTCAGAATGGGAGGGAGAATCCATGAAAGATCAAGCATTAAAAAAGGAAGTATCCAAGTGGTAGTGAATGCTAGTGGAAGCGGAGGACAACAAGATACCTGCTCCAGAGGAGATATGGAGAACGGACATACCAGATGCTGAAATCCACACTTTATGGCAAGCAACACATCCAGCACTTCGGTCAAATATCAGACCTTCACCTTTAAAAAGAAATCATCTTTTCACTCTATATAGAGATTACTGGTCCCCCAAAAAGTTGGCCAAAATGGGAGGAGGCATGAGAAGATACTGTCCTAAGTGCGGGCTGGAAAATGCGGATGATGTACACATGATATGCGATGTCCGGTGATCCAGATCTTCTGGTGCGAGGTGGGTGAGTTTGCCTCCGAAACACTAGGAATCAAAGTCTAGGTAAGCCTTGAACTTATTATTTTTGGGATAATGTACAGAGGCAATGAAAATTACTTAGCTAATACATCTCAAGCACACTTATTATTTGCTTTGATAAGTATGGCACATAGAGAAATATGCACGAAATGGGTGACACAGTCAGCACCATCATTAAGAGAATGGATTTTATATGTTAAAAATACTTGTAGGCTAGATTGTGCCAAAGGTTTATCTAGACGGATTAATATGTGGAGACCAATTTGGGAGATGCTTTTAGATGAAGTCACGTAAATTTGTAAAGAGGAGACGATATAGTAAAGTCCAATGATTAAGGCATTCTAAACTCGACTGGAGGTTTGATCAGATTGTATATAGCTCCAGATGCATAGTTTAAGAAGGCCTTGGCTTCCCGGGCAAGTGCGGGACTCCCCAATGAGTACGCACACAGCCCCAGCCACATGCCGAATGCCATGTATGAAGACAAAAAAAAATATATGAATAAGAAAGTATTTAGAAATCAAAAAAGCACTTCAGCAATTTTCTTTATTGATAGTGACAATTCACACCAAAGGAGCTATAACAACTCAGTGCATCTAGATTCAGCCTGAGACTACTCCACTGCACTTGAATGTGTACAAGCAAACTTACAAACAGGATCTTACATGGTGCAGCAGTGTGGGCTACAGTTTGCCTTTTGCAAGTTGTATATTCAAATGCACACAAGAAAGGAAAAGAAATAAAGCAACATCAATGCAGACCTGTGAGATCAAAATCAATGGTTGGCCTTTGCTCATTTTTATTAAATTCTTTCATATACTAAAACCGTCATCTTGTTTGTCAATAAATGATAAAACATTTAGCCTCTTGTAAACTGGAAGCCGGAGAAAGAATGCAATGAAACAGAGACTCATTTGGTTGAAGAGTTGCCCCAAATGGAGTTAAATACACATGGGTTAGTTACCATGATAGAACTTGCATTGACAGTGCCGCGGACAGTCCTGATGTGAGGAAACAGATGTTGCTTGCATGTGCTGTCAGATGTGAGAATTGAGTTACCCATATATTTCATGCAGCCCTGTGTGTGGCTAATATTTATAGTGGCTCCATAGGAGTTGTGGTTCTAGATGATCGATCACTGTGGCTGAGGAAAGGGGAGATCATAAAGACAATCTCCATGCATTTTGAAGTTCATTTTTGCAGAGGTTGTCACTACTACATGTATCCTAGAGATGTAATGACGCCTGTCTGCAGTGTGTGGCGGTATTCTATGGTGTGGGAGGATCTGAGGAGTCAGGGACCTTCAAAACAGCATTCTTTTCTTGACAGATTAATATAAGTCCTTTTATTTGTACTTTTCAAATGCTGTTTACTCATCAATATGTTGCCTTGGAGATTTTACATTTTTATATTACTCTTCTTTTATTGCCCATTCACCGTGCGCTAATATGTTTTGTTCATTTTCTCGCTCCTTTTTATTTCATATTGACTCAAAACTCTTTCTTTTGATGTCTTTTAGGTGCTAATAAAGAAAGAGGCTGCTTAAATATATTATTTTAAAGAAACATTCATATCATTCCACCTGTCAGGGAAGCCATTGGCAGCCTAAAGGAAGAGAAGCTACAAACCTGAAGTAGGATGTGGTGGACAAGCTGAAGATACAAAACGTGGAATACGGTTTAATTAATTATGGTGCTGGATTAACCTGGAATGACTTTGCAAAGGTAGTAAGACAATCTAAGAAGAACATGTGTGAGTGTTTGTGTTTAATTAGGATCGTATCCAAGCTAAAACAGAACATTCACATTTGATTTCAGCCATGATATTTCATGCCATAATTACTGACACATTATTGTTTACGATAATCACTAGAGCCATTTCTGAGATCCACCCTAAAAAGTCATTCTGTTTATTGTTATGAGATATATGTTACATTCACATGCAACATCCTCATCATCCCTACTTCTCTGCATCTGTTCTAATGCTTCATGATGTAAATACATTGAAATGCATGTATTGCATTATACTTTCACCTTTGAATGCTAGTTACAGCTTCTTTCCTAAGATAACTAAGGATTTATACCTACATGAAGCCTCACCCACCACACTATAAGCCGTTGTTTCTGTCTGGCCCTCTGCCAAGATCTACGGGAATTCTTTAAAAAGTGGTTCTTCACTATGGCCCTGTACCCTCATCTTATACATTTTCATTGCATCTGTGGTAGTCATACAAAACAGGATAGCCAGGCAAATCTCCATCAAAAAATGCTTACGGTAACTGACAAAAAAATTGTAATAGAAAAGTGCAATAAATAACCCTCAGCAAGGATGGTATGCCTTTAGTGAAATGTTTGTTGTTTTGTAGTTATTAAACACACACATATGAACACCCATTCACTGTCAGGCTGTGGGTGACTCTTGACATGAGCTATCACTCAGCAGCCATATGCAAGGCCATAGTGCCAATATCGGCAACATTCATCCTTTCTCATACAGCAACATACATAAATAAACCACACGACACCTTCTTAGTGGAGAAATTTGCTGCAGGTTTATTTGCATAACCAATATGCCAACACGGTGGGTTATCTTACGGGCGATCCCAGGGCAGGCCCACCCCTATGTCGCCTGCCCGCCTGATGAGCCAAATTGCACAGTGGCCGCCGCCAAAGGTGATTCCCAATCCTTGGGAGGGGCCAACCCTCCCATCTGTGGAGCGCCAGTCCACTCCCTTGCTCACGCCCCCCAAAGGTGGGCGGAGCATTCCAGGCAGCCCCCGGTTGCTCAGGCCTACAACCACCCGTAGGACTAACGGGGCGCATAAGTTCTTCCAGGGGACACGCTAAGACATCCCTGGGTATCCTTGGCTTAGCACCCTTGTTGTGCTGCTGCAGTATAGTACCCTTCTGTACCTTGCAGACTCTGGATCGCCCTGTAACTCCTCCTGCAACACAAAACAATAAGATTTTCCCCTTCCCCGTACCCCTTTCCTGACCGTCCGCAGGGTAAGCGGTAGGGCGGGAGACAGCGAGACGGGCAGCGGTCAAGAGACTGCCCAGTGGGAGGGGGACAGGTTTTGTACCCCTGCCTCCCTCCCACGACCGGAAGTGATGCGGCCGACAGACACTTTTGGTCTCTCGCCCAGAGCGCCTGGGACGCCAACCTCTGTGCCTTCCTGTGGCACTAAGGCGGCCGCCCTGTTGGAGGGTCCCCTACGGGGTCCCCCGGGCAGCCTTGTCAGACTGGCTGTAGCGAGTACCGAGCATTTCCCAGATGGGGCCAGGGTGGGGGCCAGTTTTGGGCCCTTGGGGACGTTTTTTTTACCATGGGCCGGCAATATCAGCCCCTTGTAACAAAATCTGCTGAAACGGGCCCTAGCAAACAGCTTCTTCTGGCCCCCCTCCCTCCTGGAGGTTTGGCCGGCTGAATAGTTTGCCAGGGCCGGTTTCGGTTACCAGTCCGTCCCTGCCCATATGTCTCAAACAGAAGATCCAACATACACAAATAACTTCAAACATTTTCTTATTTTATGTTGCTTGGGTTGGATAGTGAAGTATCCTCATAGAGGATATGTTAAATCTTGTGTGCAACAAGCAAATGGACAACACTATTGTTCAAAAAGATGCACTTATTTGGTCTGATTTCACTGAAAAATTCTGGACATGCGAAACATCCTGCAACAAAGAATGTACTCCTCTTCCCATAAATCATATTGTTCCTGTCACAACCTAAGGCTTTATAAGACTCCACCCAAGTTTAAGTAAAAAGAGAAAAAAGTATAAAGAAAAATTAATTAAAAATGAAAAAAACAGATGTGTATTTCATATTGTGCAAAAAGCAAGCACGTGCCTCTGAAGAATTTATGAGAAAATGCTTTTGTGTTGAAAGGAAAAGGACATTTTAAAAAGTGTACAGCATTGTAAAGTGCCCTCCTAATACTCAAACAGAAACTGAACACCTCATGTGGCTGACCCGAATGTGTTCTAAATTTGATTGAAAATGATGTTTAGGTGCAAAGAGATTTTCTACCTTCATTCCTGAAAATACTTCAGGACAAGAGAATGATGGAGGATACAAATCATGGGACCCCTGAGTGAACACTCGTCATTGAGTAGAAAGGCTTTGAGACATGGGAATCTAGGGGCATATTACCAACGATTAGCGATATTTATCGCTAACTAGGCTTAGCAACGAATTCGCTGAGATAACTTGCTATTAGCAAGGTTTATCTCCAATGCGATAATTTTTCCGGCGATAGCGTGAATATCGCTGAGAATACAGCGATATTCATGTATTAGCGACAAAATGCTCTTAGCCATGTTATCCACCTCCCATTGGATAACATGGCTAAGAACTGGTCTGAGCAGGCGCTAGTTTTTGGAGATATTCGCGAATAGCGCAAATATTTCCAACGCTATGCCTGCCTTGTTAATAGGCGATAGAGACGATATTGACTGCTTTCAGTAGCTAACGGGTTGGGTACGCCCACTTTGCATGTCATTAGCGATAAACATCGCTGACATGCAAAGAGGGCCCAAAACCGCTCGCTATCGCCTATAAGTTGTCGCTAACATCAGTTAGCGACAGCTTGCTAATGGGGCGATAGAATTATCACCGCTTAGCGGCCGAAAACAGCCGCTAAATAGGCGATAATTGTCTTTCGCCCCCCTTGGTAATATACCCCCAAGTTCTTTCAACTGACAAGCACTCAAGGTCAAATTTGGAGGTACAGCTTATCGTTTTTGACTTAATCACATATTTAAAGCTTGGAGACGTACTGGCGGATGGAGGTTTATGCTTTATATAGAAAGGGTTGTAAATGGTCAACCTGTTGCAAGACCCCAGCGAAAAGGATTTACATGAAAAGAAAGTACTAGTTAGATGAGGCTGTGTCATCAGATTAAGTTGTACCATGGACACTTGTATGCTCCTGAAAAATAACAAACGTTTTCACACAAATTATGAGGAAGTTCTTCAGATTAAAGAGTTAAAAGGAAACTAAGGGGCATATTTACAAGCCCCTATCGCCACAACGTCATTTTCAGTGATGTTATGATAACCATAGGGCCCTCGCCTTATTAACAAGGCAGTGTTAAGCCACATAACGTGACTTAAAGCTGCCTTGAAAATAAGGCACACTTTAACGCTGTATTTAGCGTGAAAGGGTTGGGTAATGGTTATTGAGGTGGGCGTTTGACCACAACACCCATTGATTTTGACGCTGCCCCCTGTTTACAAGGGCAGCATAAATTGGAGGCTGCGCCAAAATCAAGACCAGGGAAAACCTGATCTTAATTAATGCAAAACAAGGAGAAATGCTTCATGGTGCAAGGGTGCCTGTGTTGGCGCTAGGAAGCTAAAGTTAGAGCCAGTGCAGGGGGAAACGCAGGGCTGCACCATATTCTAGTAAATATGGTGCAGCCCTGCGTTTCTAAGCATTGTTAGCCTTCCAGACTTAATGACACCCTTTGCATTTTATTGTAAATATGCCCACAAGTTTCTTGAAGTTTTCAAATTTGCGCTTATCTTGATTGGCCTCCAGAGCTCAGCCCTTTTTTAAGCTAGCTGTAGGGACCTCCACTTAGGGTGAGTATCCATTTTAGCTTTACATTTTAGCTTGACATCTTTTTCTAATGATGATTTTGCACATGTTTTGCACTTACATGATAATGTACTTAGATGATATTCTGCATGCAACTCATTTTTTAGTAAGTATTATTATCATGAGGCTTGTACACTCTGTCCAAGGCTTGGTGCATGGAGCCCAATACCGTGCATTTAGTTGTCCAGTTGAAGATTGCTCTTCAGCAACAGACAAACCATTGCATCAATTCTTCACCTTTGACACAATGCAATTGGAACAATGATCCTATCCTGCAAAGGTCGACAGCCTGTTCTAGACAGGGATCTGGGGGAGGGTACTCCCACTATGCTATCGATAGTATAGGCAGGGTTATGTTGGAGTATAATAGTATAAACATATAATCACAAAGTAATGTTATAATGGTTGAACTGCTTGGGCCCGATTCACAGAACTAGCTTAAGACAACATCCTAAACTTACTACCATTTTGGTATTCACAGAAGGCACTTACTCATTTTGGTATTCACAGAAGGCACTTACTCATTTCGGTATTCACAGAAGTTAGGAGTCCTAACTTTAGGACTCCTAAATGCCTTCTGTGAATACCAAAAGTCTTAAAGTTAGGATTTTTCTCAGTTTCGGAGTAGTAAAGTTAGGACTCCTAACTTTACTTAACTGTTTACAATCTTATAGCACTGTTGGAGAATAAGCCAAATACTGTGTATGGTCACTACCGGCAGTCCTGACAGTACCGTCAAGGGCAAATAATATTGTACCCTTAAATCAAACAGAGGGGCATACGTCCAAGGACTGGCAAAAACTACCGCTAACATGAGTTCCTGCGCACCAAAGAAGGGAGGTCTGCATCACATACTACGATCCACCACTACACTGGGGTGCACAGAGAGGATTACCAATAGTGGGCGGCACCTCTCTGCATCACAGGCCAGATGAGGTTGCGCTGTCCGGACACTGTGGAGGTCGAGGCCCCTGAGCTGCGACAAACTTGTGTTGCGGGAGCACCTCAAGTTCACGTCAACGGGGGCCCTGCTGCATCACCTGTATCAGGAGGTTCACCAGCGGACTTGGCGGCGCCTTCTGTACCCAGGCTTGTGAAATCCCACCTGGCTGAGGCTCCTGCTGGGTGAGTAACAGATTTGGAGAGAGATTTGCTGATTGCGCCCCGGTGTCAATGTCCAGGTAAGAAGAAGGTGTGACACGTAGCGGAGGAGGCCCGGGGGTGGAGTCACCCAGGACTAGCACCAGTAGATGATGCATCCCCAGCGTCAGCTTATCCACTATGGTGGAAGAGTGTCGCCCTACTGTTTCCAAGCGGTGCAAGAAGAGGAACAATCATCACATGATTACAACTTCCTGATGTTCTGGTGCCATGTTTTCTTTGCAGGCGGGAGGGTGGATAGGGCTGCTCCACTCACCAAGCATGACAAGGGCGGAGGTGCATGCCCACTCAAGTGCGCAGTGACTGTTTGGTTGGCCCGCTCAGGCTGGACAAAGCAGTCATGCGCACTGCCCTATTCGCAATGCAGGCTGCATTACATCCTTCATGGAGAACATGCCCTCACCTCCAGCCCCTGGCTGAACGCCTCGTCCCGGCGCCAATGACCAATCCCAACACTGCATTGCAGTGTTGAGATTGGCTTAGTGGAGGGAGCTTGGCTGACTACTTCCTGTTCCTGGAAGCAGACTCAGGAGAGCAGGAGCAACGAAGACACGGGACCCCACCTTGAGGTAAGATTTCTCTAATTTAAATATTTCCAACACCTGCTCACACACACACCTGTGCATCCACGCCCCATCTAGTGTTCTTTCAGGCGTTTCCCACCTCCCAGCTGTCCAGTCCACCCCGCAGCACTTTTCGATGGCGGCCGCTGTGCGGCCATGCGCACTGGGCATAACACTGGTGTGCTAAAGGTATGTATGGAGTTACGATGCATACCATTAAATTGCATGCCTTTACTATGCATACCAATACTAGGCATATTGCAACAGTAGAGAAGATGTTGGATTGCGGATATGTAAACATTACTATTCCCACTTCAGTAAGTGCAACCCTGAAACTAACCCTTGCAACCCAAAGCAAACCCTGATCCCTAAAATTCATCTGTGAGCCCCCAAAACACACCCTAAAAATCATATTTGACCCAAATGCACACCCCAATTTTCATATTTGACCCAAATGCACACCCCAATTTTCATGATTGACCCCAAAACACACCCCAATGTTACATTTGACCCCATAGTACACCCACATTTCAACTCCGACACCCTAAGCCCATACCCACCCTCACAATGCGTTGTAATGGAATGCAATGTAAAGGCACATGCGCTGTTGGAGTTGCGTTGTAAAGTCATTACAATGTAATGCCTGCATTGTAATGGACATCTACCGTGCCAAAGGCAAGCCATAAGCAAGCCCGTCTGCGTCTGTATGCCCCTGGACCGCGCTCAGCACCAAGGACCCTTCCTCCCGGACTCTCCACCCCTACGAAGCCAGCACCCACCTACCCATCAACCCTGGATGCCACATCGCCTGCCAGGACCAACAACTGCTCTGGACCAGACATCGCCATCGCCATCACTGACGGCTACTAAATCATCCTCAAGGACCACCCCGACCGTCCAAGAGGAGGCATTGTCATTGCCTACAGAAGCAAACTTCGACTGACCACGCACTCTAATGAACCAACGCTGACCATGGAACGCTTCAACTTCCAGAACTGGACCAACCCTATTGCCATCCTCTGCAGCACCCTCATCTGCAGGCCCCCGGGACACAGACACCCATTCTTCGATACCATTGTAGACCTCATTGCACACCAGGCTATCTCATCCACCGGAGACATTCTACTTGGTGAACTTAAGTTCCACCTGGACAACCCCAGTGACCAGAATACTACCCCCTCCTGGGGTAGTTCCCCAAAATCAGACTCAAGCAGCTAGTCACAGCAGCAAGCCAGTTAGCAGGACACAACGTCGAGCACGTCTCCTCCACCATCGGGACCTTCAACTACAGCCACACGACAGGACTCTCCTGGACCAACCATCATAGTATACATCACGGCTTCACCATGCCCACCGTACACAACCGCCATCATTGTCCCCTCACAGCTGGATCAAGGCCAGCGAAGTACGTCTCGTCAACTCCCTCAGCAACACCACTCCGCCAACGCTTATAGACGATGACACCGCAGCGCACAACTGCCACAGATGGATTTCCAACTGCGCCAACATCCGGACACCCCTCAAGAACGGCACTGCGTCAGTACCTTACGACTGCATGATGGCAGGCATAAGGGTGACATAGTGCCACAGGGATAGGCTGGCCCCATGCATTGCTGGAGTTGCGTCATGGTTGTGATGCAACTGCAGCAATGGGTGACTTTAGAGCAGACAGATACGTCAGGATTCCAGACGTATCTGTCATTACTTGCATCATGGAGCACTGTCCAGTAAATACAGAGCATCCATGGTGTCGCAAGAAGGGGGTAGTGAAAAGTGTTGCAGCGCTGATTTGTCACAGCGCTCCTACACTTTTCATGAGTCGGGCCCAGGAATGCGCATCTTATTGATGGTGTGCAGTCTTACCCCGTAGTTTTGTCGTTGGGCAGCAACGCGGTCCAGCAACAAAACCTGCTGAAATGAGGCCCCAAGGGTTATCTCCATTTAAAGACCAGCTATTTTCTGGTCTTCTTAAACTGCCTCTAACTTCAGTTAGAGACAATTTTCTTGGTCCTCCAAACTTAAGTAATCTTGTAAGTGGGGTTAGCGGACATTTTCGCATGGGAACTACTCCATTGCATGTCATTATCACTAATATAAGTAGAGATCTTTATAATAGACTTTTTCGCCGCAAAGCTTTCGCCAACAAAGGTTAGCAGCAGCTCGTACATAAGGCGATAAAAATCTTGCTGCAAAACCGTCGGAAAAGTGCCCCTAATGCATCGTTAACTCCTTGTATATAAGCCCCAGGCTGTTTAAAAGATACTGGCACTCTTACAAATATTTTGGCTCTATTACCTATCACGGACAAATGGAAAAAAATTAAAATACCAGTCCATTTATAGTTTGTTGATTTTAAATCGTCTTTCGACTTGGTGGATCAAGGGAAATTATGGATAATGCTTGTAAAATGGGGTATGCCATCGCCCCTCCTGAGAGGTAGCCAACTGCTCTACACAAACACCTAAATAAAAATAAACATTGGCAATGGGACCTGCTTTTTCAGGAAAATAATGACCACCTAGGGTCTCAAGCAAGGGTGCATGCTTGCACTGGCTCTCTTCATCATTTCTTATCAGACCTGATGAAAGTACTTGATTCGACAAACACTCTTTCTCCACTGCTGGGATCCTTTTGATGAAATCACCTTGTGTATGAAGGCAATGTTTTCTTCTATAGATCTCCAAGAGTAAGTTTACAACGACTGATAGATGCACTATGCAAGCACTCTTATGAAAACACAGTGGAAATTAACAGTAACAAGACAAAAGTAGACCTGGGCAGAGTTTGCATAGTTCCACTATGCGCAAGTCTGCTAAGTGACCCCAAAAACTCCACAGCACGGAGCGGTGTTCCGCAAGCAGTGGAGTGTGTTAGGTCGTGCAGTTCGCACTGATTTTTTGCACAGGATGTTTGTTCCACACTGGAAAATCACAGCAAACTGAACAATGCACAGAGCAAGAGGGCACTGCTTCTTTCTGCCGCTCGAGTAGATTTTCTACTTGAGCGACAGCTTCCTCACGTGAAAGGATGGATTGTCAACGTGAGCGGTCGCGACCATTTCCAACCGCTCGTGTTGAGAAATCTTGCTGACAGGTGGTCTAGCGTCTGATTTTCCTTAGTCGAGCACGAGTGAGGAAAAAACTCTGTACCACAAGTGTTTCGTAACTAGGCATGCTCCGCGGGGTGTGGAAAACTGCACTAACTCTGCAGACGGAGCCGAGTTCACCACCCAGGTCTAGACAAAAGTCATGTCCATTGCAAGGTGAACACAACATAGATATTGAACAAGCAGCCCCTGGATAATGTGGATACATATAAATACCTGGGCGTCCTAATAGATGACAAAGGCACCTTTCTTTCTCAAAGACACCTACAAATAAAAGCAGGTAACATGCTTATTGCAGCCTTCTGCACCCTTTTAAACAATCTTAAAGGCCCGACTTTCCAGCTGTTGCTAACTGTCATGGCAGCAAAACTTTTCCCAGCACTCACTTATGGTGAAGAGGTCCTCTTAGATCAAGATTCTGTCTGCTATGATGGTTTAGTTGTTAATGCGATTACAGTGGCGTATAGAAAGTTTAAGGCCCCCCCTGCAATGTACATGAATCAGACCTCCCGCAATGCAGGGGATGCGGGGGCCTGTGTTATGTCCCTGTCCAAATAGAACAGTCTTTAGATTACAAAAACGCGTCACAGGCACAGATTTGTCTAGAATTTGCCTTTCACAGCAAACAACTGCCAGACAGTGTGCTTTTGTTAGGTGTTGCTATAGGCTGAAGTACTCTCTAAACAAAATATTCTGGTCATCAATGATGAGCTCCTCTGTGTCGCCATTCATGTCTTTCCTCGAAGGTGCTATAGCAGGAGCACTTCAAGTGAAAGCCCTCTGGGGTCAGTCCTTTGTGACCTTTAAAAGGCGTTTAAATAAAGGCATGAAGAGTAAATAGCTCTGACAAAAAGGTAACATGCATGAATAGTGGGCTATAGCAACAAGTGGGTCATATTTTAGTCAAACGTATCATGCTTCTTTAAATAGAATTTGTCCCCTTCAGCACGATGCTTTTCATCTTTAACAGAGAAACCACCAAGATAAGCCTTATTGGTAAAAAAGCGTTTGATTCTAGAGGGATCCAAACTTGTAAACAAGTCATCATCGCCTGCCTAAACCACGATGACCCTTACTGAACTGTGGAGTTTTCAAATGTCTCCGCAAATTCCAACAGTTCTTAGCTGCAAGGTGCCGAGTGAAGAGTTCATGCTCATAGGCCCCCATGGCAATGCGGACTGCCTCGCGTATTGAGAAGCTTTTTTTAAATCATTTTAACTATTTATTTACTGGTATTTGTTTTATTTTTTTGCTATCGTTTTAACTAAAGAATGCATATAAAAATTGAAATACTTGTGTTCTTTCTTGAGTTAGGCAAGCAGGTAATATTTTAATAAACCATTGAGCAAATTATTGAGCTTTTCTTCTCTTCAAGGGTAGTAATGAATTGTTTGAACATCAATCATGCATTTTCAAAAAGGATAATTTGCATGTCATTGGAAGGAGAAAGGAATTAAATTAATTTGAAGTTCACCCGAGTCTGTACTCTCACGCTTCTGGTGTCACAAAGTACTCTCCGAAACCATGGAAATGAAAATCTAATATGGCTTTATGACAAATTTGTGTCTAAGAAGCTCTTTTGTACTTTTCCACTCCACACACCCAATTTTAAAAAGATAAGCCTAGTCTGAATCTACTGTATTAGCAGCTGGCATTGTTTGGTAGGATGTTGCACACAGAACAGAGGATCGTAGTAAACTAATTCAAGACAAGTACCAGCTGATGGCCTGTGCGGGAAAATCTAGGTGGCAGGAAACCAAGACAAGTTGAGGGATAAAACTCTGATTTCGCCTATGTTAGTGGTATGGGTCGTAGATATATATTGTGTTAGCATGGTGTATCTATATATCCTTAAATATACAGGTATGCATAGAACGTAATCTATAACTTCTCTAGCTTAGTTAGTAAGGGTATATGCTGTGTGTGTGTTCTGTTTTCATCAAGTAGGCCGAAAACTATACATATGTCATCTTTTCTTGTTTGCGTTAGGCGCAAACAGTGATCATGTGCTACCTAACTTTGCACCACCATCTTTGCCTTTTGAGGTGCTCCAAATGGATTATATCCAACTGGACCGCATGAATAATCTGAAATATGTCTTGGTCGTGGTATGCGCCTTTAGTAAATGGGTGGAGGCCTACCCGACCAAGGAAAATACAGCTTTAGCAACAGCAAAGGCTTTGATAAAGGAGTTTTTCCTGCGCTATGGATTACCTTGGGTGATCTGGACAGATAACATTAAAAATGGCCAAAATTCAAGAGGGTTCTGGGCTGAAATGGCCCGATGCCCTACCGTTAGCTTTGATGTCTTTACGAGTTACCCCACATTCCCGATCTGGTTTGCACCTTACGAGGTCATCTTTGGACGACCAGCCAATGTTTGGGGTGTCCCGAGACCCAGAATGTTTCGAGATATTGAATACCCTATGATGACAGATTACTTGTATGCTTTGACTAAAGATCTCCGTTCCATTCATCAACAGGTGTTAGCAGTGTTGCAGCCCCTGCCGGAGTGTCCTGGACATCCCTTGGAACCAGGACAGTTGGTCCTAGTCCGAAACTATCAGCAGAAATCCAGTTTGGACCCTCGCTGGTCAATGCCCCATCAAATTCTCCTGGCTACACAGACGGCGGTGAAGGTGGACGGCAAGCGGCATTGGATTCACATATCCCATGTGAAGGGAGTGCCCCTCCCGCTTCCATGTGATCAGCGAAATGAAGAAGGAATTTTGACCCAGGAGAGTGAACGAGCCCCTCACTTTGTTCCTTTTTCTGACGCCCTGGAAATCGGACAAGGGCAAGGAGAAGGAGTACCGAGCTCAGAAAGGGCTTTGGCATCTGAATCAGCAATTACCCCGGATTTTGTTGCTTCTGTTGTCAATCAACAAGTTCATGATATTCCTATTGCAGAGGATCCACCTTCAGCTGTTTTGTTCTCTGACCAGGAGACACCTGGCCATGCTCGGTTCAACCTGCGGTCCAGAAAATAACGCGGTACCCCAGATGAAGATGGCAGGAGACAGGGAAAGACTTGAGTAAATAGGGTTTGTTAGAAACTTTTCTTGGGTACTGAGCGGGACACTGGACTGAACACGTTAAGAGCCTGCAACATTTCGTTTGCTCTGTTCAGAAAGAAAGACTGAACTTCTTGTGAAAGTGCCCAGGTTGTGTATTCTTCAAGAGTTGTGTGAATACGTAACTCCAACGCGAGGATTTGTTTTTTGGTTTCCTTTGATGAACGATAGGAGCCTGCTTGTGAGGCTCTAAACGGACACAGGAAAGAAGAACCCTCTGGCAGGTTGGACTGATTTACCCAAGTTTAGTTTGTGGACATTTAGTTAGCATGTATCCCTTTGCCCGTTTTTTCCCTGAGAAGGAACGACCTTTTGCACCCCTTTATTACCCTACATATGTACCCGTCTTTTTCAGTTGGACCATGCGTGTAAAGATAGCCTTTGTGGTTACTATTACGATTTTGTTTATGATACTAATGAGTGTTTTTGTATATTTAGAGTTTCGCCATCCTATGCCTACTATTCTGGGAACAACGACCCCCATCTCCAGAGCATCTATTTTATACCTTGGCCCCACATAAAGAAAGGCATCGTCAAACCTACACTAAAAATGTGTTTGTAGAAATGCTTCATCAGACACACAGTGCAACGAATACTACCAATTGTTGGGTTTGTGGCCTTTTGCCCTCCGTGATGCATAGACATGATTTATTTATTTATTTGCCCTCATCATATTGAGGAAGTTGTGAGGCTTGGTTTAAATTGTTGTCCATGATGTATATGCACTATACTGTAGATACTGCTCGTTATTCTGAAAAAGATTATGAGATGATTTTGGCATACATAGAATTGCACCAGGGTTTCGACCACGAGGGAAATAATGGAGAAGGGTCATTAGATCCAAATGCCTGTATGAATATGTACATGGAGTAGGAAAATGTTACTTGGCTCAGGAATGAGATCTTAGATTTTGCAGAGTTTAATTTCACCCAGCATTTCCAACAATTTAAAGAAAGAAATGTCACAGATGATAAGGCAATCCCAGTACCTATACTAAACAGTACTTCAGCTTTCTGTATTCAGGGGGCAGGACAAATATCAGTAGGAGAGAGCCAGTGTAATTATACCTATTGGCTGCACACTTTCAGTAGCCCTCCATTATTGAACCCTTCTAATGTATACTTTGTATGTGGAGAAAATGCATAACTATGGCTTCCTTGTAGTTGTGCAGGTCGTTGTTATCTGTCTTTCCTGTACCCTCCTGTGTATATAGCTCCTGCTAATTATCATTAGGACCATCGATTAGAGAAGTGAGGCCTACCCCTCATTAGAAATGTGAGAGATATAGACACCACTGACATTGATCAAACGGATACTGCAGAGCAACATTTCATTGATATAATGAAGGGAGCATTTCCTTTTTGAGAACCCATTATCACCAGTAAAGAAGTAAGGCGTTTGTCTAGAGTAGTTGGAATGGTAATCAATACCACTGCAGGTACATTAACAAATTTAACTGTAGAGCTTCAAGCTCCGAGACGTGTCTTGCTTCAGAACAGAATGGTTCTAGACGTTATCTTGGCTGATCGAGGAGGAGCATGCTGTGTGATCGGCAGTTCCTGCTGCGTATAAATTCCTGACTCCCCCCTTCTGTTCATTTGGCTATCCAGAAGCTACATCGCTTGGCATCCAAAGCACATGCAGATACAGAGACCTGGTCTTTGTCTGGTTGGTTCTGGGATCTATTGTCCACTTGGGGATGGAAAGTTTTGATGATACTAGCAGGCCTAGCGGGTGTCATATTTACCTGCTGCCTATGTATACATTGTGGGCCAGCTTGTTGTTCTTATTGTGCTACTAAACTTGCCTCTTCCATAACCACTCCTTCCTCAGTGGCCGTAAAGGCTCAATTAGTTCATCAAGAAATAAAATACCTAATGAAGATTGATGAAGGAATTTTTGAAGACTGACTTCTCTCTAGTTAGCTACATCATGCTAAAAGGGTGGTTCTAAGGGATAAAACTCCGATTTCCCCTATGTTAGTGGTATGGGTCGTAGATATATATTGTGTTAGCATGATGTATCTATATATCCTTAAATAAACAGGTATGCATAGAACGTAATCTATAACTTCTTTAGCGAAGTTAGTAAGGGTATATGCTGTGTGTGTGTTCTGTTTTCATCAAGTAGCCCGTAAACTATATAGACGCCATCTTTTCTTGTTTGCGTTAGGCACGAACAGTGATCACGTGCTACCTTCCAATAGCTGTTAGGCCCTAGCTTAGTTGATTTGCTGGAGACAGCTGAATACACGCTATTCTTCCCCTGTCCTGGGACTCAAGGTCGCATCTGGCTTTGGGTGCGATAAGCGCATTCCTGAAGGCGCCGTGCCTGCACTCCCGGGCACTGAGACAAAAGGGAGTCACCCCTACTGGCCTCCCCAATAATAACTAAAGCAGAGCTTTATACTAATCATGTGTGCCATATATGGTCCTTCCTCGAGGGCCAAGAGCCTCGTAGTGTTTTCCATCTACGGTGTTTCATGCGCTATGCCGAAAGTATATATGTGTTGTTTTGAATGTAGGCCAGCAGTCTTCTCCATGCACCTAGATGGGTGAGGATGGGAGAGGCTCCTCTGTAAGGTATTCTGTATAATAAACGATTTAACTTTTCTTCACTGCCAACTGACTGGTTATTGGGTAATTGATATTGGGGCTATTGGTAAGTATAGCTCCTTATGGTATTTTCTATGAAACGTCAAAGTCTCTTTCTTAAATGTCTGCCATTCGGTTTGAAGCAGTAAACTGGAATTCTGCTTAAGCAGGGTGGATTACATATGGGTGATGTTATCAAACTATTCAGACACAAGTATCAATATATGCATTTACATATGAAGAATCAGGCGCACAATTTTCCACATCTCACAAGTACCAAAAATAAAACTGTTAACATGAATGTAATTGCAGAGTTGATCTTCTCAAGACAAATTATATTAGGTTTTAATAACAGTCAGAATAACTAACTGAGATCCAGTCTTTGTGTGGCTTTCTGTTAATTGGAAGGAGATTATCTTGTTTGACATTTCCCTAACTGACACATGTGCACTGGCCTGTACCTTTATGCCCCCCCCCATAAACAATGTTGTAGATGATAATATTCCAGTATTTCATATTGTCAGCATTCGATCTTGACAGGAGCTCAGACCAGTCCCTCAGTAGCAGTGCTGTACTAGAAGAACAGATAATCCCTGGGGGAAGAGCTGTGTTTTATATGGTGTGGTGATGTGACCTCACAGTGTGTTACAATCACAATTCCATCTTGGGTCCACTCAGGCTTGTTTTTAAACCTTAGCTCAACCCCGAATAGCTGTGGCTTCAAGCAGACAAGATTAAACAATGGAACAAGTACAAAGCATTTAGATGTACCAAAATAAGAAAGTCATACAATACAAAGGAAATGTGACACCAATTTATAAAAATAGATCGTATGTGTATGAGTTTTTAGTCACTAGAATGAACAAAATCGACAGGAGGTTTCAGGAGATATAGGTTTTTAAATCACAGCTTTTCTCTCAAAATGCAAACCAGCATTGGCAATTCCTTCAGTTAGCTAATACTTTAGAGACTTTGGAAAACTATTGAAGTGTTGTGTCCTGGTACTCCAGCTCACTTTGGGCACCCAACTCCATCAAGGAGCAGTTCAAGGGGGCTAGTAAGAAGATGTCGGCCAGTTTCCTTGTCATAAAAGCTGTCTCCAGTCCAGTTGCATGCTCTATGGGCAAACCAAAATAGACTTTAATGGAGTGGTCCTATCGCAAGGTATAAAGATGCTGAAGATGCTGCAGGATGTGAGGAATTCGGTGCGGTCAAGGGGGGGCTTTCTTGGGCTTCTCTTCAGACCACGGTCTTGTGGGGGGGAGACTTATCAAAAAGATGTTGATGTCCTTGTAAGTCCGGGTGGATCCCTCAAATGCCCACTTGTCACTTGTCTAATGGTGTCCGGTCACAGCAAAATCCGTGGTTCCCTTTGGTGGTGGCTAGAGTCTTTCTTGGGTGATCAAACTGCATTCAGATGACTTTCCAAAATCCAGCGGACTCTGTGCAACTTTTCAATTCTGAGAGTTGGTCTCCCAGGCTGCATGTCATTGGTCAGAGGGGGGGGGGGGGTTCAAACAAGTGTGGCTACTGACTTGCCAAGGTGGAGTTCCTGTGATGTGTGCAAACTAGCTATCCCAGAGTGCAATATTCTATCCACTCTCAAGACGGCAGGACCCCTCTCTTAGTGTGTGGAGCTTGGAATCTCACCCTAGATGTGTGTTTTCTTGAGGGCTATACACCCACAGAAAAGCTGTTTTGGCAAATGTTTTCCCCTTTCTGTCCCAGACATCAAACTGTGTACCAGAATAAAAGACCAGCCACTCCCATGTGTGTTCACCCTTTCCTTTCACATGCAGTTTTCCCTTTGAAACATACTTTTTGGGCTCACACCATTTGTGGCTTTGTGCCAGGGAGAGGTAATTCCTCTTTGAATGGCAGGGGTCTTTTGTTTTCCTTCCTGGGAGTTGTTCATGCATCTCCCCAGGAGGGCTGATGCCTGTCTTGTGTCAGCATATGAGAATGGCCACTGGAAAGCCAGGTCAACGGAGTGGCAACTTTCTAAAGTTGTCTTACACTTTAAAGTTACATTGCAATCGATTTGGGCATCGAGTCAGGTTCAATATAATGATTATTTTGAAACCATGCCATACGAGCCTGAGTTGCCCCATTCGGGAGTTAGCACAACTGAGTTGTCAGCGTGTAATCCAGTACACGCCAATGAGCATACTACCCCTTTCACAGTAAAAACAACAATTTGGGGTTATTACTGTTGGAACATATAAAAATTACATGTCCTGCTTCTTAATATACAGCACCCTGCCTCAAGACTCTATAGGCCTGCTGTAGGGGTGACTTATGTTAAAAAGGGTGGTCTGGGCTTTGCCATTATTTAAAATGGCAAAGTCGGGTTAACAGGTTAAAATTTCTCTACCAGTCTGCATCTGGGAAGCAGCAGCAGAGCGCAGCCATGAGCAGTGAGCAGCAAACATAAACCATGAGCTACGAGGAGGAAGCGAGGGAAGCGAGAAGCTCCGGTGGTCTGCGGCGGGTCTGCAGCGGCGGGTCTGAGAGCCGTAGAGCCGTAGAGCGAGAAATGAGAAGGGGTTCTCTATGCTCCGGGCTCCGAGCTCTGAGGGGGAAGCGGCGACCCTGCGACCCTGCATTGATCCCGGTGAGAGGTTTTGATTCCGCTCTGTGCATCGCTTAGAGCTCTGAGCACCAAGGGGGAAGCAGTGATCCCAGGGGAGGAGCTTTAATTTGATTGATTCTGGTGGTTCTGAGCACCGCTCTGAGCACTGAGGAGGAAAGCATCGATCCCACAGTGATCTCTGCGGTTCTGAGCACTGTGGGGAGAAAACTATATGCGGCTCCTGCGAATACCATGAGAGACTCGGTTTGCTGCAGGGTGGTATTGCAGGAGTCTATCACCTGTATCGGCTGAATCTCTGCCTCAGAGTCGCGAGGTCCTCCTGAACCCTCGAGTCAGAGAAGCCACAACACTGTAAAATTATTTGCCAATGTAGCTAATTAAACAGCTAAATAAATAACATAAACTAAATAGTTTAATAACTTACCCCCACAAGAGGACGTACCTTTGCTACCGAGTTGCTGAGCTGCGGTGAGACCAGTTTAAGCCGCTGGAACACGAAGCTCCCGCATTTCCGCATTACTGGGTTGCCGGCTACCTGCTGCTATTACCATTACCAATCCCTGACCGCTGCTGTTCCTGGTGCCTGTCAGTGCCTGCCTACTGCCATTGTGTCCCACTGCCAAGCCGTGCCGCGCTTGTTCTGAGGTTGTTAGTGACCTTGCGGCTTGATGGTTTTTGGCGGTTTTTGGGCTGGGCGTACGGGCAGGGAGCAGACAGGCTGGGGTGGTAGATTGGGTTGCAGTGGGTTTACAGGACTGCGGGACACGAAGGGACGCTGAGCTTGTGTGCGACTCACCGGTTCCATACGCAGCCAGGCAGCGGCAGCAGAGGCAGGTTGAAGTACCCACCGTACAATCAGGGGGGAAGGAGCCACGGTCTCTGCTGGAAGTGGTGAGGAAATTCCAGTTTACCATCAGATTTGCTGCTGCTATAGCACTATACAATAAACAATAAACAAAATCAATATAATCCAAATATAAGTAAATAAAACACATGAAAACACACGTATACTATAGGACTTGCAATCTTAAGTGGTTAACAAGCCAGAACCCTCTCTGGAAAGACTTTTAACCTGCACATGTTCTTTTAGAAGCCTTTTAAAAAAAATAATAAAAAAAAAGGCCTCCAACCAGCCTACAAGCTATTTTCCTAGCATCGTCTAGCATAGTGTTTGTCAAATTGCTATTTCAAATTGTTTTCCAGCTGCAATAGCTGTGACAAAAACATTTTCTTTGTTGAATACTTGTTGAATACTTGTTCTGTATTTTAATACTTGTTCAGTATTTACCCAGGCCTAATATCTGTTGTACAATTGCATATGGTTGCATAAGGTATTGTTGAATGGTTGGTCTGTTTTCAGTCTCTCTTCCTGGGAGTTTGATTGTTACCTCATACTTTATCATATAAACGCCTTCAAAAAATAATGCGTTCTGGGAAGGAGAGGCCGTCTGCTCCCCCAGCACGTAGATCACGTAAATCCAAAGATACAAGCATATTAAAAAAAGTCAAAGTACAACCTAAGGAGCTGAGTCAAACACTTATATCACCAATTGCAAGAATGTTCGAAAAAAGTAAACAAAATCCTCAAAAATGTGATTTCTAAAGGATCCAACAGGAGTTTTGATGTCAATACAAAGCGATCCAGCAATAGGAAACTTAAAGTCACCTATTACACCTATCAACAATCAGAAAATCATGACTCAACAATTTGGACTAAAACAAGGCTTAGAGGAAATAAATAATGCTGTCATTAAACCAAATAAACTGGATAAACTAGTATACCAAACACCTACGAAAGCTACTAACCAGGACCCACTCCATATAAGGGATCTACACGAAGGGGACACTATAGTGAACACTATGGAGAAAATAAAAACTGAGATCTCATATGTTGATCATTCTACGGATCCAGGTATAGTAACCATGTCATCTATGATGCCGATAGAGGTTAACGTCGAAATAAGGAAAAGCACTGCCCAAAGTATGGTACCGATAACCATAACATATCGGATGATCCTCCACGGAAAAGTCTTCTTAGGAAAAAACAAATTGCTTCACCTACACTGGAAATACCCATGCTGCCATACAAGGATGAAAGCATAGGCCTCACAACACTATCCAATGAACAGGATACTCAAATAAAAGAACCACTGAATTTTAAATCGATTAGAGTACTGAAACAATCAGATAAGGCAAATTTGGGCATAGAAATGACACAGCCTGTGGGAGTCAGAACAAGACGTAATTCTGAACCAGTGCAATCAGTACACTGTGATGGCTATAATAGGAACCATTCAAAAAATATCGCTATTAACGATCAAAAACCATGGCTGAGTAGAATCATTAAAACCACTGATAATCAGGATTTGGGTTCTATTTGGGATATTTTTTATCAAACTTCAACACTAACTCTTGAAGCATTGTCACTTCAGTCCAACAAAATGGATATTCAAATTGACATATTAGGGACAATGGCAAAAGCGGTTGCGGGAATAGATCTCAAACTAGCTGACCTTAACTCTTTGATAACCAGAGCTCAAGCAGATCAATCCACCTCTTACTTAGAATGTCCTTGTGGACCAATAATCAATAAACTAACAACCATACCGGAAGTTATTAGTACCATACTAGAAGACGTTAAGGCAACTCTCAAAAGGGATCAAAGCTGGAAAATAGATGATGATAATAAAGGTATAAGTTGTTTAACGGAAATTAATCACACCAAAAAGGATTATCTGCCAGTCCAAAATGAGGTGGAAGCTAAATATCAATCATCCGTCACAACAATACTTAATACTCAAGAGAACATAAAAAAAAACGAAAGTGGGAAACCTAGTAGTCAAGTAGTGGAAAATGATAAAGGGGATAATGATGATGAGGAAAAAACTGATCTGGACCCGAATCCGTTTAAAATGTCAAAAAGGCACAAAAAAAAGTTACGTAAAGCACGAAATAAAGCAAAGTTACAGAATCAAGTAGATCAAGGGTCATTTGAGGGATCATCACAAAACAAACCCAATCAAGGAACCAAGGGAAAACAACCTTTAAGGGATACAACAATGCATATAGGTAATGACCCGCTAACAAAACCGATTGCAACAATGATATCTTTGCACAGCATGGAAAATACATGAACACAATTAATGACCTGGAAAATAAGACCACCACAGATAAGAAATGTAAAAGTTGCACAGCCTATTCTGTAAGTGATACAAGTGATCTTGTTCCTGGTAAAGTCTCTAAAATCTGGAAAAACTTCACATCAAATAAATCTCCTGACCATAAGAATAGAATTGACTCTGAGGAAAAAAAACTCAAAAAGGAAACCCTGGTTGGCACCCAATTTAAATGTTGCCACATAATCAGTTCAATAAAACAGGAAATAGGCAAGACAGCGCTAGAAAAAAAGAATTCAGTCCCACCGAATGCTGATGTCCCTGGAACAACAAATATTTACACAAACTCTAAATAAAGAAGCAAGTATCAAACTACTTTCATCTACTAAACCAGTAAGACAAATATTAAAACAAACTTTAAATAAAGAAACAGAGATAAAACAACTTCCATCCATGGAACTGGCGAAACCATTGGAAGTAATTAACCTAAGAGAAGATGCGGCCGACCTAACAAAGGGAGACCAAATAGTAATAGATAGAAGTGGTAATAACAAATGACTTATAAATATAGTTAAAAAGGAATTGAATATCAACAACGAAAGTGATATGGAAAATCAGAGGAAAGAACAACTAATCTTTAAGCCAGTATACGAGTCCAGAGGACATCAAGATACGCTAAATAGAGGCAACCTCTTATGCCTATTTAAATCAGTTCCATCCCTGGCAATCCTGACAACTAAAGTAATAGACTGTGTTGGCTTCCTACAAAATCCGGATAGCTTACTGCCACTAACAGTGCTAACAGTCACATCCCCTGCTGTAGCAGAACAAATTATGAAGGAAGAAGATACTTTTCGTAGTTGGGGAATAATGATCAGTAAAATTAAGCCGAAAGAATACCCCACACCACTTTTAAAAGCAAAAAATTTGCCAAGTTCTGAGAAAGGAAAAAAGGGGCAACCATCCTTCTCTGTGCTAAAAAACCCAATTCAACAAATAGATAGAGGAGTTGTAAATCAATCGGAAGACAATAGGGAAGACAATGAAAACGGGATAAATGATTCATGGATTAAAACTGCCCTACATGGAAACAATATACAATGACAAGTAAATCAGAAAACATCAGATGAAAATTCAAGTGATAACAATACGGCCATAACAATTTGTTCTTGGAACATAAATGGTATAGGCAATAAAATGGATAATATAACTGAATCGCTCAAGAATTATCAGATAATTCTTTTACAGGAGACCTGGGCTACAGCTCCGTTTATAATCCATGGCTATAAAGGATATTATGAACCTGCTGTTAAACAAAGCAATTATGGACGCCCCTCAGGCGGCCTAGCAATTTTCATCTCAATTGATTTAAATGCGGAACATGTGGAACTAGTGACAAACAACTGTAATGTTCAGTCAGTATTGCTAAAATACAGGATTCATGAACATAAATGATCATTAAAGTTGGTTAATATTTATATTCCACCTAAATCTACTTCTAGGTAGACCATGTGTGCTACTCTTTCGTAGTAGTAGAAAGTAGAGCAAAGGATAGAGGACCCCCCTTATTGATTTTATTATCACAGGAGATTTCAATCTGAATCTCTTAGTACCATTCACAAGAGATGAGGTGACACAGTCACAAGACCACCAATGGTTAATTCCGGCTCAAGTATTAGAGACCTCAACTAAACCGGGACAAAATCAAATAGGTATAAATTTCCTGAAGGATATGGAAGCTTTGGGGCTACGTATACTAAATGGCAGTTTTCCAACAGATTCGCCTCCATCATGGTCCTTCTATACCCATAGCAGTAAATCTCGTATTGACTATACTATGGTATCATTGAATATTTTTAACAACTGTACCTCATACTATTTAAAAAAGGTACTGGAGAGCAATCACAGTCAGCAAATTATCACCACATCATTTATAAATAGAAAACATCAAACTTATTTAACAACCCAAGGCCAAATCTTTTTTTTCTTTTTTTTTAGTGTCCTCATATATGCCACCAGTAGATATTAGCTCTAAAATAGGCATTCTTCAAGCCACTGACACAAACCTTCCTTCCCAGCCCTGATGTTTGTGGATAGCCACGAAGATTGCCCAGAGGTAGGGTTATTTCCCATCCAACTCCCATTTGTGATGTTTCTTGCTACAATGGGAGGATCGGACCACATAACCTCTGGCATAATCATTGGACTATTATTTATCACACCAAATTTTTAACGCAGACCACAATTTAACAGACTTCTCTCCTCCACAAAGTATATCAAATTTACTCACCGCCATGATGTTTTTAAGACATTCTGAAAATTTTGGGGGAAGTTCCGACTTCCACTCCTTACAGATCTCTCTTCTGGCGATGATAACCACATAAAAAATAAACTGTGATATATAGCTGTTAATGTCATAATCAGTTTGAAGACCAAAGAAAATTAATCTATAAGTACATGTTAATGGAAATAGCAGTACCTCTTCCAAAAAGCAACAGACTTGTCTCCAGTAGTCAACTATTTCAGGACAATCCAGAAACATATGAATGTCATTAGCTTCTGGAAGTTTACATCTAGGACATGTATATTGTACTGTTGACATTTTAGAAAGCTTAGCCGGAGTCCAATAGACCCTATACATTGTAAATAGATGGTTTCTTCTCAAGTTTGAAGGTTTTATAATATTTTGAGACATTGTAAAGGAATCTATCCAAACTTTCACTAAGTTATCTGGATTCTGAACTATGGTAGACTCCCATATTTTAATAATTTCTGTTTCAAGGTTATCCTTACTTCCCACTAAAATTTTATACCATACGGCGGTCTCACCCTTCCTCCCTGTATTTCTATTTATTAGTTCCAACAGGGGGCTCTCCTCTTCTGTATTCCACTTTTGGCTCCCCCACCAAGCAGACAGTTGGTAAAACTTGAATCTCGTGAGGGTACCCCCGGTTATGCTCGCTAGGGATTCCCAACTTAATAGTGTCGATGCATTACAAAGGTCCCCCCATTTCTCGAGACCAGCTCTCCTCAATGGAAGGGCTAATTGATCTATTAAGCACTCCGGAGTACCGGGGGAATCCCAAATTGGAGCTTGAGAGTGGTAATAAGGAATACCTAATATTTTACAGATCTGCTGCCAATTGTCTAGGGCAGCCCTTAATAGTTTTAGTCGAATTTTTTAAAAAAAAATTTTGGTCACCAAACTTAAACAAAAAGAAATCTGCACTATGTGGAAAATCTAGTAACATAGCCTGAAAGAGTCTACTATGTGAGGTGTGGTCCTGTTTATTGGCTAGAATTCTAAAAATTTTAAATTGGAAGGCATAGCAGTAGAAAAGTAAGTCAGGAAGTGCCAAACCACCAAGCTTTAATCCTCTCCTCAGCTTCTTCCAGGCTATTCTGGGAGATTTTGTAGCCCAAATAAAAGAGCCTATCTTTCCTTGCAAATTAAGAATATCTTTCTTGTTAAAAATTAAGGGAATGGTATTGAAGAGAAACGTTACTTTTGGCAAGATTATAATTTTAACAAAATTCACCCTGCCATAGATGTTTAAAGGCAGGGTGGCCCACCTAGTCAGGAGTTTTTTCACCTCTTTTATTACAGTTGCCCAGCTGGTCTTAGGGATATCTTCCAGTTTTTGAGTGAGTTGAATTCCAAGATATCTGATTTTGATTTTGCTTCAGGGATAGGGACAGGATTATTCCAGCACTTTATATCAGTTTTATCCCTGTTAATGCCATATCCTGATACAGTACCAAAATCCTCTGACCAACTCAAATAATCTTGGTATTGCTTCTACTGGGTTCGATGTATAGAGGAGAAGATCATCTGCGTATAAGGCTGTCTTAAGTATTAAATCTCCAATTTTAAATGGTTTAATTACTGGATCCTGTCTTAAGGTGCAAACAAAAGGTTCAATATAAATATTGAACAAAAGAGGAGATAAGGGACAGCCCTGCCTTGTCCCTCTGAAAATGTTCAACAAGTCAGACAGACTACCATTTACCAAGATTTTAGCTCTCGGGCCTCTGTATAAAGTTTCGATTCCCTTAACAAAAATCTCTGGGAAGCCAAATTTTATCATTGATTTCCATAAGAAGAGCCAATAAACTTGATCAAATGCTTTAGCAGCATCTATTGCCACAATAGTGAGCGGTATCTTCTTCTCAATAGCAGTGTCAATAGGTCCGGTTACTTGAAAAGTGAGTTCATTTAGTTGACGGCCTGGTATGAATCCCCTCTGGTCAGGGTGGATAATTGTTTTAATAACTTTGGTCAGCCTGGACGCCAGGATACCTGAGTAGATTTTTATATCAGAATTTAAAAGTGAAATAGGACGGTATGACTCAATCTTTTCCGGATCTTTGTTCGGTTTGGCTATCAAAGAGACTGTAGCGTCTAGCCAAGAAGATGGAATTTGTTCTCCATAAATGAATATTTTATTAAAGAGTCTCTGTAGTGGAGGTAAAATGTCTTCTGCGATGTCTTTATAAACCTCAATCGGAAGTCCATCAGGGCCGGAAGCCTTATTTCTAGCCATCTTTTTCAATTGTGATCTAATCTCTCCCACTGTTATCTCTTTGACCAGAGAGGCCCTATCTACGTCACTCAACTGAGGCAATTCTCTCGAAGTCCACCAATTCTCCAGATCTTCCACAGACCGATTAGTCCTCTCTTGGTACAGTTCTTCATAAAAGGTTCTGGCTTCCGTTTTGATGTCAATGTCTTCTGTTAAGGTTACTCCTGTCCCAAGCTGTGTCAACGATTTAATATTATTCCTGGTTCTCTCCGACCTGGCCTTCCAAGCTAATAACGCCCCACATTTCTCTCCATACTCAAAATTGTGTAATTTACTAACTTCCCATTTATCCTTAAGTGTCTTTTCAGTTCTTATTCTGAACTTTATTTGCAATTCCAATATTTCCTTCTCTAGTTTTGGAATACTGGCTCTATCATCCAAAGCAGCAGAGTGGAGTTGCTGTTCTTTTATTTTAATTAAGTTGAGCTCCTGAATATCCCTTTCTTTTTTAAGCTTTCTGTTTAGAATCATTTGGGAACTATATACTCCTCTAATATAAGACTTAAATGTGTCCCATACTATATATTCGGGGGCGGTGTTATCGTTGAACCTAAAGAATTCCATAGAATTTTCTCTAATTTTATCCCTAAAGTCTTCATTTAATAAGATGGTCCTATCAAGTGTCCACCTATAATCTAGGGTGTTGTTTTTAAAGTTTATTTTTAACTCAACTACAGAATGATCAGATAAACCAACTGGTATGTAAGAAATAGAAGAAGTAACTGGTAAAATAGACTGGTCTAATAGAAAAAAATCTATTCTTGAGAACTGACGACACTTTTTGCTATAAAAGGAATATTCTCTTTTGGCACCATACTTAACTCTCCAGGCGTCACATAGTACATAGTCCTTCATTATATTTTTTAGAGCAAGAAGGGATTTTTTTGGAGGATTATATTTAGCTTTTGAAGTGCGATCTATTTGGGGATCTAGGAGTAGATTGAAGTCCCCCCCCAATATAACTGGAATTGTGTACTGTAGCATATACTTTTCTAACTTTTGTAAAAAACATTCATTGTCTTCATTAGGACCATAATATACCCCACAAAAGATTTTAACATTACCAATTGTGAGCACTGCAGCCAACCACCTACCTGACTGATCAGTACTCCAATCATGAACTCTTATCCCTTTATTAGCGCTTATCAAAAGAGCTACCCCTCTAGTGACACCGGTTTGTTTTGAGCACAGTATCTCCTGAACCCATTTATATCTTACAAATATTTTCTTACATTCCTCCGCTTCTAAGTGTGTTTCCTGTAAAAAAAATATACTTGCTCCAGTATTTTTTAAAAAGCTGCAAATGTTTTGTTGTTTCTTATGACTTCCCAATCCATTCAAATTCCAGGAAAGGATATTGCTACAACTGGAGGAAGTCATCATATAATAGAACTACCCCATCGCCTACCAACAGTTGTGACTTGTAATTACATTCAAATAAGAAAACATAAAAATGTATGGCATTTGAGGACATTTTTATACGTTTTTTCCCCACACCCCTAGATACCCCCCATCCCACCCCCCAAGGAACCCTGCCCTCCTGTTTGGCGTGTATACGCCTTAGGAGGCCCTTAACCTTTGACACCCCCACTTATGTGCAATTAGTCCTTGGTCTTTTTTTTTATTTGTATTTTTTTTTATTTATAGAGTAGTGACTTTTTTTTATTTTTTATTTATAATTCTCTCAAGCCTCAGTTCCCCCCTACTTTTTTAATTTTTTTATTTATTTGTTTCCCCAAACTGCTCACCCCATTCTTTTTTTTTTCCCCGTCACCCTTTTTTTTTTTTTATGTATTTATTTATTGCTGTCCCCCCTTTTGTTACTCCTCTTATTATTTAACCCTTCTTTAAAGAATTAATTTCTAGAAAAAGAGGTGGACATCTAGCCTTTCATTTTAGCTAATATATCGTCCACTTCTTATGGGAAATGACAAGTAAACATTTTATTGTTCCACATTATTTTGATGAGGGCTGGGAATTTCATTTGTACCTGTGCCCCCATTGAACGCAATTCAGGCATCCTAGAGCCAAGTTCCCACTGTCTTTGAGCGGTTTTCCCACCAATATCTGATCTTATCTGATAGGGGTTGGCTCGAAAATGTAAAGAGGTACGTGACAGACTTCTACTGAGGATCAGTTCTTTAACACTATAAGTCTGAAAATATACCAGAATCTTCCTGGGAGCTTTACGATCCGGGTGCAACCTGAATGGGTCCCTATGTACTCGCTGAATCTCAGCTTCCAAATTAATATCAGGTCGGTCCTTTAAAATATCCTCCCGAAACAATCTGCATACGAACCCCTTAATATCTTCTACTTCTACTCCTTCAGGAATTTTAAGGATCCTCAGATTATTGCGTCGACTTTGGGTTTCCAACCTTTCCAAATCCATTGTTAGCGCACGATTTTGGGTTTTTAAAGCTTCTATGTCTTTAGTATTTCCTTTGGAAGTCTCTGAGAGGGCTGTCGCCTTACCCTCAAGTACACTCGTTCTAGCGCTAATACCTTCGATTTTTGCCTCCGAAAGATCAAACCTGTCATGCAACCCCCTTTGATTCTTCTCGGAGATCTCGAATTTTCCCAGTAAGTCTTCCCTCAAAGTATACAGCAGAGAACCAAGACTATTCTCTTCCTTTTCTACATTATATCCTCCACATGCCCCATCAGGATGGGGGGTTGGGCCCTGTTTTCCCAGGTCTACGCTGTGAGTAGGTAACGCAGGTATAGGTGTTTTTTCAACGTTGCTTACAGATATCACTGTAGGATTTAAAGGATTTAAAGCGACTGACTCTTTCAGAGAGGAGGGAGCAAATTGCGCATTATGTGTGTCATCATTCCGTGAAATACCAGCGCCTGAGACTGAATTCTGGTTCGGGGATTCCTGAACAACCTCCTCCGGCCCGCCCTCTACATGAGCTGAATCCAAAATAGCGTACTTATTACTTAATGGATATGTAGTGAGGAGCGAGGGGGCTAATGCTGTAGTAGATTTAGAGGTTTCGTCCATTATGGACTCCTTGACTGCATTTGTGCCTGCATCCACCCCCACTGTTCCTGTAGCCTCTTTAGAGTTCAAGGCCTGTTCCATTATCTTAAAGTAACTTTTTAATGAGGGAGTCCCTCTAGGCACTTGCGTTTGTTTTACCCCTTTAGATGATCTACCTCCCTTTGCTCCCCCTTTTTTATTTTGTTTAAGAGGGGAAATAGGTACTGGGCCTCTATTCTCAGAATCAACAGAATTCAGAACTCCTTTCTTCCTAAGTTCTTGTTTAGAGCGTAACTGGTATCTACTTTTTATTTCGCCTCGTTTCTCTTTGCCTTTTAAAGTGGTGTCATGTTTTACAATTTGCTCTGCGCTGTGCTCTGTGCAATGATCAACCAAGGTGGTCCCCTCTACAATATCCCCTTTCTTGGTAAAGTCTATCACGCTATCATTGTTGTTCTGGGGGACTATTGAAGGACTGTCAGCCTCCATACAGTCTCTTCCTTTAAATGTCACTATACCGTTTTCTGGCAAAACAGAAAAGATGCCACGGCACACTGGAGCATTCACTCGATTCAGAAATGCTCATTTCGACCACAGCCATAAATCAGCAGCGAAACGGCTTACCCGGGGCTTGCTGACTTCAACTCCAAATCCTGAAAGCAGACAGTCCCCGCCGCCAACTTGCTTCTGCAGCTTAGAACCTTCGGCGTTTGCAATCCGCCGCAGCTTCCCAGTTTCCTGCTCGATCGCGTAGCACCGCTCGCGCATTCCGACAAGCCAAGCGCAGGGTCCTAGTGCTCCCGTGCTACCGAAGTCCTCAATAACCAACTCCTGCCGACAAACGGGGAAAAACGAGGGAGGAAACTCAGCGGCATTCACAAAAGCGGTAATAACTAAAGAAACTGCCTCACCAGTATTTTAACCGCTGTCATCCTCAATTTTAAGTCACAAGACCGGCAAGAAACTCGTAACGGGGGTGTTTAGGTGCAGGAGCCTCGCAGCAGCCGTTAGCCTGCCGCCGCCATGTTCCTCAACTCCCACTCCCACCCAAGGCCAAATCGGAACCACCAACTATCGGAAACTAAACTGGGAAACACAGTCACAACACAAACGATTGACTAGTTATCTGGCCGTAAAACGGGCTAGGGAATTTCTTGATGAAACAGCAGCTATATCTCTAATAGATCAATGGGCTAGTTTCATTTCTAAACTACCTGCGTATAATGGGAATCATAATAATCCTAGAGATAGCTGTGTGACTCGAGCAGTAAAAAGGGTAACCCATATTAACCTTCCATATGCAGTACAGAATACAGAAAATGAAACGAACTAGAAATCGACTAAAGAAAGAGTTAACTATCTTCCCAAATAAAGAAGAAATTAAAACCGCCCTAAAGGAGTTAAATCAAAACTTAAGGAAATTAATCTGGAATGAAAAAATGGCAGCTAATAATGTTCTTTGGACTCGAATTTGTTATGCTAGTAACCAAGGAAACTCAAGGGAGTTCTGCAAAATGATAAATAGCCTAACTAGGCCGGATAAAACCGTAGTCTCATCAGTACTAACTGAGATTGAATGGGTGAATTTTTTGGGGCACCATCTAAATCCACAATCTACAAACCTAGGAACCAAAGAGCATTGTTCAAGGAAGGAAATCCCATTTACAAGGCAAGAACTTGATCTCAAAATAACGCAAAAACAAGTTGCTAAGCTAATAAAAAAACAGAAAGATGGAGCACCAGGGCCAAACGGTATACCCTTTGCCCTATACAAAGAAGATCCGGATGCATGGGCAGAACATCATGTAAGGGTCTTCAAAGAAGTTGTTAGGAAAGGGGAGATACCGGAAAGCTGGAGAGGTTCTTTAATATCCCCCATATACAGAAAAGGAGATTGGACGCTGCCAGAAAATGATCGTTTAATAACCTTACAGGACACCGATGCAAAAATATTCGCAGGATAGCTATTAACAACTTTATCTGACTGGGTAAAGACTAACAGCATTCTCCCGCCTAACCAAACCGGCTTCATTAAAGGTCTAGGAACACCTACCAACTTCCTAGCCCTATCTGTTTTAATCGACAAAGCAATTACAAATGGCCAATCTTTATACTTATGCTTTGTTGTTTTAAATCAGCTTTTGACTGTGTAGAAAGAGAACGCCTATGGGGAAAGCTACATGCACAAGGGATTCCTCCCTTGTTAATACACCTGATTCGTCTTCTGCATACAAAAACTTGGGCTAGAGTGCGTGTCGGTAATGGTCATTCATTAACTAAAGAAATACCAACGCTAGGTGGAGTGAAGCAAGGGTGTGTATTGGCTCTTTTATTATTTAACTTGTTTTTAGCTGACCTGACCGAGGCCTTGAACATAAATGCACACCCACCTAAGCTTGCCGACAAACATATATCAAATTTACTATATGCAGATGACGTCATCCTTCTAAGTAACACAAAGGTTGGCCTGCAACGGTTAATAACACGCATACAGGAATATGCAATAGAAAACAAAATGGTAATAAATGAATCCAAATCCAAAGTTATGGTTGTCACAAAAAACTTAAGAAGGAAGTACAATTCAAAATGGTTCTTGGGAAAGGAAAATTTGGAGCAAGTCAAAACCTATAGATACTTAGGAGTTATATTTAACGATAATGGTAACTTTAACCCTCAGAAACTGGATATCACCAGGAAAGCAAATGCACTAACAGGTGCATTCGGGATAATTAAAAAATCTACTAGCAATTTAACTTACAACCGCTACTTAAGGTGATATCGGCGAAATTCTTACCTTCATTAACCTATGGAAGTGAGGTGTTAAACGGAAAAGATGCAATAATCATAAACAAAGCTGTCTCAAAAACTTTTCGGTCTCTCTCTCTTTTACCTAAAAATGCCTCACAAGCCCAAGTCAGACTGGAATTCGGCTTGAACAACCAACTGTATGCACGAAAGGGTCATATAATCAAAGCATGGAACAGAGTGAACAATGATAAGGGGAACTTAATTTCACAGCTTTTATGGAAAGAAATTGAGGGCAGTAAAAATAATCTTCCTGGAAATATCTGGACAAGGCTCTGGACGAATTTGGGGTCTGGGGTATTTGGACTACTACCATAACACAGGTATCTTTCAAAAAAGTTGTGAATAAAACGACAGATCACCTACCACTGAGAAGCGATAAAGAGACCTTTGTTAAAAGGAAACACGATTGGTCCATAATAAATGGCTACAAATAAAAGAGGCCTCAGAAGTATCTGGACACAGCATGGTCATGGAGAAGTATAATATATTTATGAAAGCACGATTCGGAATTTTGCCAGGAGAATCCCATGCACTACCTTAGAAAAAACTGGAAAATAACATATTGTGTCGGTTGTGCAAAGCCGGAGAGGAAAACACTATACATCTTCTGTGCCTCTGTCCAGAACTAAAAAATGAAAGACTAACTTTATTAAAAAGGCTATTCAATAAAAGAGCGATAAGGACTTGTAGACAAGCATTGCTTCAGTGTCTTTGCCCAGATGATGTATCTATTAATTCTGCTTTCGCAAAAATTTTAATAATTGCATGGAACAAATTTGAATGTTATAACATTAATCTTCATACTGACTGTATTCTCCGCCAATCTTTTAAACATACGAACTTGTTTTATTTAAAACAGTTTTTATAATGCGTGTGTATAATTTTAAAGGTCTACCGTTATTTAAAAAGCATTCTCTAATGAGGTATCTTAACTGTAATGTCCATAATTGTGTATTTACTCTTTGTAAAGATTTTAAATAACCAATCAATAAACTACTACCTACCCTACCAGTGGGAAGCTGGGAGCCATGTTTTGCTTTGTCAAACTCAGGTTGGCTCCATATGTGCTGCAGCCATGAGTGACAACTTAACGTACAGGATCTGGTTGTCCCTGGAACCATATACTAGGGACCTATAAGTAGATTAAGTTATGGAAATCGGGTATAGTCAATCAGACATTGTTCTTCCATGTACCCAGGTGAGGTTTGGGCACCTCGGAAACGCGCTTTCCAATTTGAGAAGACAGCGTGTCTTCTCAAATGAAACCTTTAAAGAACCATTTGAAACTACGGAAATGTTTTAAGGTATATATTGATCGAGATAATTTCCCTTTTGGATTGGCTTTATTCCGACAAGCAAAACAAGTGGCCAAGCTTACAGGTCAGGCGTTCAATTGACAATAGATGTAAACAGGGCTGGACTGGGATCCAAAACCGGCCCTGGCAAGGTGCTCGGCCGCCCCCCCCCTTCCCCCAGGGGGTTGGGGTGCCGCCGAGCTCTTTGCCAGGGCCGGTTTTCGGCCCCCAGGGGCCCAAAACCGCCCCCCAGCTGTGCGGCGCACCGGGGGATTGCCCGGTGCCCGCTCTGGCCTGTCCGGCCCTGGATGTAAATGAGTTACCCACCAATGAGGTGTTTATGCCCTGCATGCACAAATGCTATTTATCACTTCAAAGTCAGATTTATTACCTTTGTCAGTGTGGGGGAATAATAGTAAAAAAAGAACTACTTCTGTAAATAATGAATAAAAACAGTTTAATTTGACACAAAAAGTGTGAGGAACGAATGTTCTTTTAAGAGAGAATAAACCCTAATGTGTTCTAATGGTAGCACTTCCCAGAGGGTGAGATTGTTTAAACACCAATTAGAGGAGTAGTTAAATCACATGAGACAAGAGTAAAATACTCCCTGGGTGGTGCAAAAGCCCACTCAATTTGTATTTGAAATAAGTGGTATTAATAGTTACAGAGAAGGTAAAAAAAAAGCTACCACTTTTTACTCCTAATAAGGACTTACATACAGTGGCAGCTCCTCCGCTAAGGCGGAGGAGCGTTGCCTCACTGCTATTTCAGCAGTCCCAAAAAGAAAAAGATAATAACAGGGCGTTATTATCATTTTATTTGTCTATGTGGGCGGGGCTGGGCTCTGTGACGCCAGAGCAGGGGGAGTGGTTTGCACTCCTGTAAGTGCCCTCTGGAGCCGGCCAAACCGCCATGCACACTTGGCATGTTCTCCATGGGGCTGTGTTGCACAGCCCCATGGAGAACTTACCCAGGCTCCCAGACACTGCCTGAGCATTCAAACAGGATGCTCAAACCAATCACAGCGTTGCTCCTGCAGCGTGGTGATTGGCTGGGAGAGTCCAGAAGCCTGGGTGCTTCAGGTGCTTACAGCAGACCGAGGACGGAGGAGAGGCATGCAGCGGTGGCAGAGGTATGTAGCGGCGCAGCAGAGAAGGTATTATTTGTTTTTTCTAAACTAACCCCCACCACCCCTGCGATGAGGCAGCCGCCACTGCTTACGTACCTAAGTACCAGAGTAGATTGGTGAGGATAATAACTATAGCACGAAAGCATAAAATAGACTCAAAAATGCAGACGTACAAAATAAGCATCTCTTTACAAAAATATCGACCTGAAACTAATCCCATTACGATGCACTTGCCCTTAAACATATTGAGACTGGTGTAAGTTCTGAAATATGTTGATTACTTTACAATTTGGAACTGCAGAAAAAACACACTTGGATAATTTGTTCTTTATAAAAGTAAGTGCTTCTTTATTTGGTGGAGATGAGATTGTATTTCTAGGTATCAAGATCCCGTCTTTAAAATCAGCAGGAAACGCTCTTGAGAGCTTTTTAGTAAGCTGTCCATCTTCAGAATAGGGTGGAAAGAGGCTGTATACCACTAATGTATATGGGGAAGGGCCAAACAGGTGAGGTTTTTAAGCAAGTTTACATACTTCTAATTTTTAAATGTTTAGAACACAATCTCTGGTCTCAGAAGCAGAACACAAGAAAGAACCCCCTTGTCACCGATTCTACATGAGCTTTGGCACATGAGAAAAGCAATCATGAAAATACCTCCATTAACGATTACAGATCATTTTTCACAGTGCAAATACGGAATTGTTAAACGCTCCCTATGAGTAAAAGCAATGCCGGCTCCTGCAGGAGGTGGGGAGCCAGCAGGGACTGCAGGGGATTTAGGCTCCCCCCATGGTCATCAACCTTTAAAAAGTGGGTCCCCTCGTTTGGACCAGGGCACCCACACAGCAATCCCTGCCTGAGGATGGGATCCCCAGGGCTGCAATCGGCCCGGGAGGGGTGCCATGTGCCCCCTCCCTTGTTTTATATAAAAAGGCAGGCCTTGCGGGATGGGGTCTAAGGGGCAAAAATCAGCCAAGGGAAGGGGGGCTACGTTGCCCCCTTCCTTTATTAAACAAAAAAGAAATGCTGAGCCACAAGGAATGGGGTCCCCAGGGCCGTAATCGGCCCTGAGAGGGGGCCATGCAGCCCCCCATTCTAAAAATGCCTGCCTCTTGGGGATGGTGGTCCCTGGGGCCATATAGACCAGGGAAGGGGGGCCACACTGCCCCCCTTCCTTTATAATGTTTTTAATGCTACTAGCAAGAAGCTAGAAGCCCCACCCCCTTTCTGCACCACTCTGCAATGGCACCTCCTGGTGTTCTGCTGGTTGGGGGATGACGTCCTGTTGGTTGCTGAGGGCCCTTAGGGGCCAACAAGACCTCCTTTTACCTCCAGTAAGTCCCATACAGCTGGATTGCTGAGAAGTGGTCAGTGGCCACTCCCCCTTTCTCCACCAATCTGCAAACATGCCTCTTGGTGCCTTTTTTGGGGAGTGGTGACCCATTTCCTCCTGAGGGCCTCAGGACTAAAGTGAACTTCTTCCTCTAACGAGTAGTGCAGCACAAGGTGCATTTGTGGTGGAAAAAGGAGGCTTGGCCTACAAAGGACTCTTAGCAGTCCCACTGTGTGGAACTTACTGGAGGTGTCAAGAGGGGTAGTTGGCCCTCAAGATCCATCAGCAGTCAAGAGGGCTTCATTCCCCAGCCAGCAGTGCACCAGGAGGCATGTTTGCAGAGTGCAGGAGAAGAGAAAGGGTATGTGACCTCAGAAGACCTCTCAGCTGTCTTGCTGTGTGGGCCTTACTGGAGGTAACATGAGGGCTTGTTGGCCCCCAAGGACCCAATGGAGCCCAGGGGACTTCAACCCCCAGCCAGCAGTGCACCAGGAGGTGTGTTTGCCCAGTAATGGAGAAAGAGAGCATGGCCCCCAAAGAACTCTCAGCAATCCAGCTGTGCAGGCCATACTGGAGGTAACAGGAGGGCTTGTTGGACACCGAGGACCCTCTGGATCCAAGAGGGCTTTATTCCCCAGCCATCAGTGCACCGGGAGGTGTGTTTGTAGAGTGGAGCAGAAAGGGGGCATAGCCTCTGGAGACCTCTCAGCAACCCCACTGTGTGAGCCTCACTGGAGGTAACAGGGAGGCTTGTTGCTCCCCGAGGACCTTCCGGAGCTCCCAGGGTTTCAAAGCAAAAACATCTCCCTCAGGAAAAAAAAGATGGCAACTCATCAGAGGCCCGCCACCTTTCTCTGCTACTCTGCAAATGTGCGTTTTGGCATGTTGCTGGTAGAAGTTCCTGTGGCTGCTGAGTGTCCTTTAGGATCAACAATCCCTCCTGTTACCCCCAGTAAGCCCCACACAGGGGCATATGGATTGGAACTATAGTGGGCACTGAGTGGCAGGGCAACGGGCACAGACATCATCACCCAGACCTCATAAGGTCTGTCAGTCTCACTAACAGGGTGGGGGACGAAGAGGGAAGGTAGAGGGAGGGTCTTTAGGGAGAAGGGGGAGGAGGAATATGGTTGGGTAGTTAAGGAAGGCAATAGGGCACAGCAAGCACTAGGAATCTTTCGGTGGGAACAGAAGAGCAAGGAAAGCGGGTTTCATTGAGGGTGGCGGCTTTTATTGAAAGCAGAAAAATGACCAGCAGGACAAATATAAGGGTAACGTTGGTTGACATTTGTGGCTTGAATAATCCTGGAAAGCAATGTAGGCTCACAGAAGACCTTAAAATGCTGCAATCTGAAATTGTTTGTTCCCAAGAGATGCATATCATGGGTGCGGACAAAAAAGCTTTAAAACAATTAGGGTATAATCCCTACACAGGGCATCAGAACTAAATTAAGCATGGGCGTAAAATCCGTTACGCTCGCGGATTTTTCGTATTTTCGGAGAATCCGCAATCCGCGAACTCTCGCGGATGCGGCGAGAATACGCAAAATCCGCGCGAAGCGGATTTTTTGTTTGTGTTCGCACTGCTCGCGCTGCTCGCGGTCCGCGGCGCGGGCAGGAACAATCTCGCACTAGCGAAAGTACAAAAATTAGTAAAGGAAGTGGCCCAGTCTCCAACTTCCTGTTCCTGTCCAGCAAGCTCCTCCCATAGGGGTGGGGTGAAGGAAGTGCCCCAGTCTCCAACTTCCTGTTCCTGTCCAGTAAGCTCCTCCATTTCCTGGCCACTTTGATTTCGATCTTGACTGGGAAGGATTACTTTTTGTGGTTGCTGCTGGATATTTGGATTTGAGGCCTTTTGGATTACTTTTGGATTCGAAATTTGATTTCACAAAGAAGTAAGTTGATGTTGTTTGTTTGTGGTGATTTTTGTGTGTGTTGCTTTTTTTCGACTTTTTGGGGGGAAAATCTGCAAGTTCGCGAGCTGAGGATGTTTTTGCTTGTGTTCGCACTGCTCGTGTCCCGCGCAGCAACAATCTCGCACTCGCGAAATTGTAAAAATTACAATTCTGCTGCACATGAAAAGAAAACCACCAGGCTTATTTATGGGTGCATGCATGATACAACTGTTTTGTTGATTTTTTTTTTAACATGATTCTGGCCAGGGCATGGATGGCATTGGATTGTGCTGATTTTTGAGTGTTTTAGGACTTTTTGGGGTGGTGTTGGGGGCTTGCTATGTGGGTGGGGGCCATTTTATTGTCTGGTCCCGTGTGGGTGGGGGTCTAGGGGCCATTTGTAAGCCAGTTTGTGTGCTCTGTGCCATAGGCCTGCACCCACTGTGCTCTGATGTCATCCATTATGCCCAGGGGGGCCCAGAATCGGTCTGTTCGCGGTTTTTGCGGGTTTTTGCCACGTTCGCACCGTGAAGCAACAATCTCGCACTCGCGAAATTGTAAAAATTGCAATTTTGCACCGGAAAACCACCAGCAGGCAGCATAAGCCTTCTGAAAATGGATGGATGGCATTGGATTGTGGTGATTTGATTTGTGTTGTGTTTTTTGACTTTTTGGAGTAGGGGTTGGGTGCTGGCTATGTTGGTGGTGGCCATTTTGAGGCATGGTCCTGGCCATGTGGATGGGGGGGTCAAGCGGCCATTTTGACTGCAGGCAGTGACCTTTGAGACATAGGCCTGCACCCATTGTGCCTTGCTTTCACCCATTGTGCCCAGGCGGAGTCAGGGGTACATGAAAGTACAACCCTCTGTGTGTTTGCTCTCTTGGATCAATGTTAAATTCCTGTTTCCTAAAAATTTTGCAAATCCTAATTTTGAAATTTCCATATTGTGTGGTGGTGTGCAGTGTGCACGTGTGTATTCATAAATGCCTACTTGCAAACTGTTTATTCAAGCGCTACATATGCAACATTTATATTTACTGATGTTCCTCTGTCTTCGTTTGCGTTTAGGTGCACAAAACTCCGCATCATCGTTGAGCATCAGTGCCAGGAAGAAGTGCTGCTGCGGCCTGTTGTTCCGACATCTGAAGAAGATGGCTCCAAAAAGAGGTGCCCGTAGGTCCTCTTGCAATAAAGATGTCTCTACTAAGGAGAAGAAGAAGCAAGTGGCACCACTTACCAAGGAGACTGGTGGCTCAACCAATACATTTTTTGGGCAACAACAACAATGACAGCAATGATCTATTCATCACACATGTCAGTCCAGCCACACCGGCCATGCAGCAGACAGACATTTACACCCTATCCCGACGTCATGCTGAGCGTGACACTGGCGACGTGCCACTGGTAGCACCACCAACGCAGTCAAGTAGTACCACAAGTTCAACAAAACCTACAGCTCCCATATTTTCTCCCCAGAGAGGGACTCCATGCAGCTCGACTCCCTCAAGTAAGGTTGCTGCAATAATTGCACAACCCAGTAGATGTCTGCAAGGCTCATCCACCACTGCTTCATCTGGCATTGGCAGCAGTATCACCTCGTGCGGCAAAACCAGAAGTTTCCAGTCCCCAGTTTGGAACTTTTTTAGTGTCCATGAAAAATATGATAACATAGCCGTTTGTTGCATTTGTAAGACTAGCGTTAGCCGTGGTAAGACTGGTACCAACTATGGAACCGGAGGCCAGATAGGTCATCTTGAAAGAAAGCACGCTGTCGAATGGTTTCCGCACCTAGCAAACGTCAAGGGAAAGCGATCCCAAAGGGCAAGTGGCCAAAATATACCCATAGTAGGTGTTTCATCTGAAGATGATGGGGAGGTAGAAGAAGCGTCAGACATGTGTCCGGTTGCACCCAGTACCCCTGGCAGCACCACACCCTCCGTAACACATAGCAGGCACACTGAGAGTCTGGGAGACACACCAATGCGGGAAATGTCAACACTGATCAGAAGTGGGTCGAAGAAGGCATCAGCATCATCCCGTAAATTTGTCCAGCGCACCATTTCAGCCATGTTCTCCTCAGATGCGCAATTTCAACGCAACCACCCAACTGTACGCCTCTATAACACTAAGCTGGCAAAAATGCTAGCGGTGGACCTTCTCCCTTTTTCGTTTGTCGAAGGTGTGGGTTTCCTTGAACTCGTGGCAACATTGGCCCCTAAATGGAAGGTTCCTAGCCGGTACTATTTTGCCAGGGTTGCTGTTCCAGCACTACACAAAGAGGTGCTTGAGTTGGTGGGGGCAGCTTTGCAGAAGAGTGCTGTTCACACTATACACCTGACAACAGACATGTGGACCAGTTGCCAAGCCCTTGATTACATGTGCATCACTGCACACTGGGTCTCTTTTTCAGGGGTTATAAAACAGATAAATGCAGGTGGTGACTTGATCGAGATTTTTAAGGGTGCTCGTAAACATGCAACATTAGCCATGTTTGGCATGGAGAAAAGTCATACTGCAGTCAACATTTTGGCTGACTTTAACAAAAAGGTCTTGCAATGGCTGCGCCCAAGACATTGCAAGGTTGGTTATGTTTCTACAGATAATGGCAGTAATGTAGTTAAGGCCATGGCGGACGGTTTCTATTTCAGAGTGCCGTGTTTGGCGCACTGTATCAACCTTGTTGTGCAAAATTTTTTGAAAAAAGAACTTGCAGTCGACAAAACACTGACCATCTGCAGAAGAATATGCACACATTTCAACCATTCTTTTAAGGCCCGGAAGGAGCTGAGGCGCAAGCAAAATGAACGTAGAATGCCAGTGAAAGCACTTATCCAGGAGGTGGCAACACGTTGGAACTCAACCTTCTACATGCTTGAGCGTCTGCATGAGCTGTTTCCAGTAGTCAATGAGTATTTCTACAACCTGGGTGGTGATACGACAGAAATGATGCTAGCGGTGGAGCAATGGCAGCTAGTTAAAAGCCTGACAGACATGCTTCGGCCTTTTGAGGTCTTCACGCGTGACGTCAGCAGGGAGGACTGTTCTTTGAGCAAAGCTATCCCACTGTTGCTGAAGCTCGAGCACCAAGTCAAGGTGGTGTCTTCACAATTAGAGGACGTTGGAAAGAACGAAGCACATGAGTTGGCGCAGAGATTATTACAACGCCTAGTTAGCAATGAACGGCTTGTAAATATCAAGAAACAACAGCACTACATTTGTGCTACTATTCTGGATCCACGTTACAAAAAGCCATTGTTTGGCAAAGTAATAATTCCTTTTGAAACATCGGATGTTACAGAGTACAAAGGTTGGCTAGCTCAGTCAGCCATTCGTTTTGAAAGAGAGCGGAAGGAAACTGTAGGAGAAGACAGTACTACTAGTGAATCAGCAGGCCATCAGGCGTCCCAAAAAAGCCCGTCTGCATCTGTGCCTGTGGCAGAAGTGAGTGACTTTCCCTCTGAGCCGTTAACCACACCAGCAACCGTATCATCTACACCAGGCGCATGCGATATGTCTGAAGCGAGTTGGCTAACTCAGCTAGGGTTTCCTGGTCCTAGAAAGGACACAGAAGTGCAAAGTACAGGAATCCGGGAGGACATTCTTTCAATGGTGCAGGCCTATCTGGATGACTCAACAGAGGTCAATATTACTGAGGACCCATTGGCGTATTGGCATGGGAAAAGAAAAATATGGCGAGAGCTCACCAACCTGGCTATCAATTACTTGTCTTGCCCACTCGCAAGCGTGTCCTCAGAACGTGTTTTTAGTTCTGCTGGTGGCATTGTGACTTGCAAAAGGTCCCGCCTCTTGCCCGCAAATGTGGAGCGGCTCACCTTGATAAAGATGAACCAGCACTTCATACCACCAGATTACAGAGTACGAGAGTGCACGCAGGAAGAAGAGGACACCGCCCTACCTGAGGAAAGTTCTCCTAAGTTACCAGAAGTAACCCCGACTGATGATTTAGCAGAGTATGAGGACGAGTTCTGCTTCCCTGACAGCGAGTTCTGAAAATGACTCAATCATTCATTAATTGTAAATAGTCCTCCTTATTCACTTTTATTCCTGTGTGTCTGTCTTTCTTTAGCAAGTGCTTCATCACATTCCCAACAAAACTGTAATCAACCAATAAAACAACGAGCCCATCAACAGAACTGTCTTGATTTTGATGCCGCAGCATTCCTCAGGTTCACAACAGTTAGTTGACAAGAACTCAGTCCTGGTCGTCTATCCTGAGTCCTCCTCCTCCAGACTCACCCTATCCATTACCCATAATGCTGATGCCTGGATTCTGCACAATGAAGAAACTTACGTTGACGAGTCCCCTAACGCCTTAGGACACTGTGAATTCCAGGTGGAGCCAGCCCTTAAACACAAATTACAGGTAAGATAAGCGTTTGGATGGGAGGTAGTATAATGGAGTGTTCGGAGAGGCGAGAGAGTGACAGTGGTACTGGTAGTAAAGTCCTAGGGCTCTTGAATTAACAAACTCTGTGACAGGCATTTACTTTGGAAAACATTTGGCCTATTGCACGTGAACGTTTAGGCGTTATCATTGCTCGCTTGCCTGTCTTAGGGGTGCTGTCTGTGGGGCTTCTAGGTTTTTGTGGTGTGTGAGCACCGCTGCCACATTTCTAATGTTGATTGCTTTTGTTTTGCAGAAAATCCACGCCGGGAAACTCCAGTTGTGGCCCTGCTGCAGAACGCTTTAGGACTCTGTGAATTCCAGGTGGAGCCAGCCCTCAAACACAAATTACAGGTAAGATAAGCGTTTGGATGGGAGGTAGTATAATGGAGTATTCGGAGAGGCGAGAGAGTGACAGTGGTACTAGCAGCAAAGTCCTAGGGCTCAAGAATTATCAAACTCTGTGACAGGCATTTACTTAGGAAAACATTTGGCCTATTGCACGTGAACCAACACGATGACAGTGTTCAGTTAAATGAAATTACTGCAAAACCACCACCCACCCAGCTCAAAAGTGGTAAAAAAACAGGTATGCTCAGATAAAGTTTGAAAAAGTATATTTATATCCCTAACAAAATAATCTCCCGCAAGACCCTCCCTAACCCCAACAAATAAATAGTCCTCAAAAGTCCCCAAAAAACCCAACTCCCAATTCCCACCCCCCAAAAGTCTCAAACAAAGGGGCAAGGGACACTCTAGGGATGCAAGCTGTTAAGTTTGGCCTCCAGGGCATCATGCTTTTGGGCCAGGGCATCATACTTTTCTTGGAGGATGGCTTGATCTAGGCGGAGGCCCTCCACCACATTCTGATATTTGTGCCATTTCTGGACCTCCGCCTCTAGGTCTGACACTATGCGGAGTGCACGGCGCAAGCGACCTTTAACAGTGCTGCGAGGTGCAGCTTTTGCTGCTCGGCGGTGGCGTCTTCCGGCACGGCTCCGGTTCGCTGGAGCACTGTGCTTACCGGCAGAACGTGGGGTAACAGAGGAGGATGTAGACGATGTTAAGTTTGATGCACTGGAGTGCGTGTCATCCCCCTCGAGTTCCACCAGTCGCCGATATTCGGCAACAGTTGCTTCCAGCCTCCGTTGCCGGGCCAGTACAGCCAGCATACTCCTCGTTGGTTTGGAGGTTTTAGTATTGCCAACTATATGAAGAAAGAAAGACATAATCTGTAAGCAATGCTCTTTAAGAATATGATTAACACAAAATGATTCAGCAGGAAGTTGTGTCACAGTACAACTAGCAACTAGCCAGGGCAGTACAAAACTATTCAGGCCAGTATCATGGGCGTCCGCAGGGAGGGGCGCTTGAATCACCATTTCCCTTCCCACAACTCACTTGTATCCTTGGTTTGGTGCTCTTTCATATGAAAGAGATCTGGCAGAAGTGAGTGATTTTTCCTCTGAGCCGTTAACCACACCAGCAACCGTATCATCTGCACCAGGCCCAGGCGATATGTCTGTTTCCCTCCCTCTCTCTCTCTCTCTCTCTCTCTCTGTCTCCCTCTTTCTGTCTCCCTTTGTCTCCCTCTACCTCGCTGTCTCTCTCTCTCTGTCTCCCTCCCTCACCCTCCCTCTGGCTCCCTCCCTCTCTCTCTCTCCTTCTGTCTTCCTCTCTCTCTGTCTCTGCCTCTATCTGTCTTTCGGTCCCAGCCTGCTGTAATTACCATATTGTAATTTGTCACTGGGCCACCACTGGATACACATCATATCCTATCTAAGAGTCAGATAGTACCATGATCCAGCTTACCTGTACTCGCCACCGCCACTGTCTCCTTCCTCACAGTCTGTACTTCTTCTTGGTCCGACTCCTCTAGCGCCGCCTCCTCCCCAGATTGACCCTCGGACTCCGAGTCAATGATGACCACCACATCCGAGCTGGCCCCGCCACCAGATGTTCCACCTACAAAGTAGATTTAAGAATGTTAGATTACACCACTCCACTAGTATTTGGTCTATGAATGAAAAAATGTGAAAACAACTGAAAAATTAATTGACTGTCTACTCTAGTCTAAAGTAAATGTCCCTCCTTCCAGGGAAAGCTGTTGTCTTGCTTAATTTTTTTGTCACAATTGTTGAATGCTTGCTTAATTTTAACACACACTATTTTTCTCTGAACAGACAGAAACTGGACTTCTAAGGACAAGAGGAACATCAACTTGAAACCAGGTGAAAGCTCGGCTCGACCACAAGAAATGTGTACCAATCCAGTACTCATCAACTCAGCACCAAGCACTTTTCCATTTCCAACTAACTTTATTTTAATATATGTGTTTACTTAAACTTTTAATAAAGCTTTTAAACTTGAATTGACTCTGTAGTTTTTCCTCCAGAGAGTCCAGACTAGAGTGACTGAGCGAAAAGTTTTGCAATTTTTGGAAGGAGGAATCTGTGCTGCTGACACTACCAGGTTTATTTATACAGTGTGCCAAACACGCCACTCTGAAATATTATTACTCTGGTCTTTGGTGTCCATAGTTCGGTTTGTGGAGAATTGTCCCTGCAACAGTAGGATTATTGATTTTGCTCCTATCTAAACACTATTTCGAAACAATTAAATTAGGAATGCTTGGACAACAATAGGTCCTCTATATTTAAATGAAAACTTACTGGGGCCAGCAAAGGAGCACTCGCCGCCCTGGCCTGCATCCTCCTCCTTTGGAGCCACTGCTGCATCAGATTTTTCGGTCCGCTTGCCCCTGGGCGGACCTGACGTACAACATGAAAGAAATAACAGAAAACATTGATGATTGCTGCTTGCCGATGTCCTTGTCAACCAAATCAAACATTTAGAAAGAACAATAACCTACTATTTCATCCAAAAAGAGGGCTACAAAGGAAGGACTGCACCTGAGCCTCTACTCTAGGGGCAGATTTACAAGCCCCTTGCAGCTCTTTTGCTCCATTCTTGCGTCAATTTTGTGACGCAGCGCCACAACAAGAGAGGCGCCATGGTGTGGCGTATATTAACAACGTGACGCATATGGGAGATGCATCCCATTCTAAAACCCTGCGCCATTAGGGAGCATTCCATCGCAAGGGAGGGCGTTCCTGCGCAGGAAAGCATGCTAAAAGTGGTTATGGGGAATATATAAAATTTCAATCAGTCATTTAGGACAATGATGCGTCACTGAAACCCTGCGCCTGCATGAAGCAGACTAACGGCTTGACGCAGCATTGCTGGAGCAGCGCCATCGTTGCAACGCAACTCCATCAATGAGCCGCCTTTACGCCACCGATGCGTAACGCTTCGGTGACGTTTTGGGACCATGGTGTGCCGCATTGTAAATACGGCGCACCATGGGTGGTGCTGGCGTGCCGCACACTTTGCAGGGATGCGCAGGTAATTGCTAATCTGACACTTAGGGGCATACTTACGAGTTCTGAGCTGGACACCTCCAGATGTGCACCAGAACAAATGCGTAACGCAAAACTAACCTTGCGTCACGGCAGATGCGCCGCTATTACAATGCGGCAAACCCTGGCGCAAGGGTAGGCAGATGCGTGACGCATCTCGTGACGAAATAGGGGCGCATCTCTAGAGTCGCGTCGCGGGCGCGATGCAACTATAGCAGTGCTCAGGGCTGCCCAATAATACTCAAATACCACATCAGTCCTTACGCCTGCTTCAAGCAAGCAGGCATAAAGAATTGACATAGCAGCGTCACGGAAGTGCCTGCGTTAAATCTTGTAGATTTCACGCAGGCACTTTTGCGAGGCACACATCTGCCTGACCGGCACCCCCCACCCCCCACGCCCCCCTGCGTGGGAACGCACCCATTGTGGCGCAGGCCCAGGCCTTCACGTGGCGCATCTCCTTAGATGCATCACGTTGTACATGACTCGCAGGGATGCGCCACGTTTACGTCGCAGTGCATCAGGTAAGGCAGTGTAAACGTGGAACAAGGGGCTTGTAAATCTGCCCCTTTGTGTCTAGCATTACGCAGTTCTGTAAAATACACTCATACATTACTCAGCCCAATTAAATGAACACAAAATAGAAAACAAATAAGCAGTGGCACCGGCACAGAGAAGGAGAACAGTGCACCTGAAATGCACAGAAGATTTTGAAATAGTAATTTACCTCTCCTATCAATGTAATCACCAGCAGCATTATTGCTCTTTGTAAAAAAGTTAAAGCAAACATTTGCAATATAACACAGCCACATAGAGCAGGAGAAAAAACAGAGTAGTGAGTAATGAAAAAATTGCTACTACTACTCACCAAGCCCGGGGACCTCCACTCCCAGCACGTCTAGCAGGTCACGCTCTCGGTCCAGGATGTCGGTCCAGCGGTGGGTCACCTGATTGTAGGTGCGCTGGACCCCCGTGATCTTAAAAAGGGCCCGGCACACCTGCCCCCACCGCTTCCGTCGCTCCTGGCTGTTGGTGTAACCAGCAGCGATCCTGCCGCCTGCCGCGATGGTCCTGGGGAGACGGCGCTGCACATAAAAAACAAGTGCGCCCACCTCCTCAGGGCTGAAGATCTCCCGGGGCACCACCATTTCCGCCCTCAAGCGACCACACGGGAGCCGGGCACGGGCTGCGGTGCCCGTCTTGGGCAGCTTGACAGCTGTCTTGACCATGTTCTGGGCAGGTGTTAGCAGTAAAGAAGAGAAAAAATGAAAAAGAATAAGAGTAGGGAAGAAGGAAATAAAAGTTTAAAAAAGTAGTTCAAAAGTAAACAAAAGTAGCCTAAAACACAAAAATATAGATCTAGAAAAATAGAGGGATAGAAAATAAGTTAAATAGATCAACAAAATATTAAAACAAGCAAAGGATGGCAGAGATATAGAGAGGATAGAAACACCATACCTAGACACATAGGAATGAATGAAAAACAAGATGGCGGCCCGATCACGTGCGCGTAAGTAAGTTTGCACGCGATTTCTCTCGCGAACTCGTGCGAACTTGTATTCGCAAGGCGCGAGTCGCGCGAGATTACACTTAGCGGGAGGAAACGGAAATACGTCACGCAAACAAAATGGCGGCGCCCATACTCAACCTTGGGGTAACTCGCACGAGTTCGCGGCCTCCACGGGCCAGTTCGCACTACGACGCACCCCGCGAATAGGGCGAAATTACCGAAAAACGAGTTTTGCAAAAGCAAAACGAACGAGCAGGTGCAAAAGTTCGAGCTCATCATTTGTAACCATTTACCTGTAGTGCTTCCTGAAGGGGCCCTCCAGAATCCGGTTGCCTACTTGCAACTATTGTGTGACCCTGCTCTGACAGTCACAGAATAGTTACAAGTATGCCATTGCATCCTGTTAAAAAAAATTATTTACATTGCATTTGCAACAAAAAGGAAAGGGAGCAGACAAGCAGGTGCCAGCCTTCATTAATGTCAGTTGGGGCAGGGCAGGTGTTGTTGTTTGCAAAACTTAAAGCACTTAGCAGGTGTTTGTTCACTCAGTGGTCAATCAGAGGGTGTTGTGATGACACTGAGGGTGGCATGGGTGTGCCAGCCAGAGGGTGGCATGGGTGAACCAGAGTGCCAGTGTTGACAGAGGATGGCAGTGCTTTGCTTTGCCCCAATAATGTACACTGGTGAACTAGAGGGTGATATGATGACACAGAGGGTGACATGGGTGAGCCAGAGGGTGGCATGGGTGACCAAAGAGAGTGCCAGTGGTGACAGAGGGTGGCAGTGATGAAGAAAGCTTAGCAAACAGGCTGGGCACGTAGAAACAACAAGTTCGCAAAACTGGCGACCCGACAAGTAAGTTCGCAATTTGCGAAATTGTACAAAACCCTCGCGAACTTGCAGAAACCCGTGCGAACACACGCCCCCCCAAAAAATACGCAAATCCGCGAGAATTCGCGGATTTCGCGTATTTTCGCAATCCGCGCATACGCAAATCCGCAAATTTGCGGATTGCGAATCCGCAAAATCCGCCCATGCTTAAACTAAATGTGACTTTCTTAACACAGGGAAAAGAGATTGCTTGTAAGGAACAACTCGTCAACAAATATGGGCGTTGGGTTATTGTAGAGCTACATGTACATACATTTTCATTGACCCTATGCTCGAAATATGGTCCAAAGTGGGATTACCCAGAGATTTTCGAGTTTTTGAACCTGGTACTAGCAAGCTGAGCTTTTTTCATTGTGATTGGAGGAGCCTTGAGGGAGGAGCGAGGAGCAGAGCAGCGCAGACCATGCAGAGCGAGCCGAGAATGTAGAGAAAGCCACAAAAACCCTGCTGAAACCAGGCATCGGCCTCGGCCTCGGCGTCGGCATACTCCTCCGCACCAGCAACAGAGGACAACAGGCAATTGGCGATACGGCCACACAGAAGAAGCACGCAAGGAGCACGGGCTCGGCTTGGCCTCAGCCTCGGCCTTGGGGGCCGGTCCCGTGTAGTGCGTAGCGTGTAGAGCGGAGCAACACCTGGTGGAGCACCGGAGGAGCGCCGGAGGTAGGTGCATGGCGGAGCGGAGGAGCGTAGGAGGAGCGGCACTCCATGTGAGCATTCCATGTGAGCGGAGAGCCGAGAGCAGAGAGCCGCTGGTGTGTGCAGGCAGATGAGGTGAGCTACTCCACCAGCCTACCTCACTACCCCGCAATATCCTCCCTCCCACCCCAGTCGCTCTACCTATTCATTACCCGCTCACCACCTGCACATTAAGCACTTAACAAACCAAGAAATCTGAGATCAGAAAATCAGAAGCAGTGAAAAGCAAGCGCTCAAGTGCAGTTCTAAAGCCAGCCGAAATTTCACCCGACCCGACCCGACCAGATGCCACCGCTTGACCCCTCGTCGGGGGGAAGGAGGAAAAAGCGCGGTGAGCACGGGGGGAGCAGGAATGAGCTCAAAGGAGAGCAGTAATTGACGAGCGACGAGCTGCACGCCTTTTGGGTGAAAAAAAGAAGAACAACAACCCCTCTGCTCGGCAGCAAGCAGCCACAAGGAACAAGGAATACAAACAACTGGACAAAAAAAAAATATATACCCCAAAATCAATCAAGCTCACTGGCGCGCCATCAGTGCCGGTCAGTGTTTGTGCTTGTTAGAGCGCCACCAAACTAATATAGTTACACCACACACTATACTCTGTAATAATTCCTATTGCCATTGTCAAGGCTGCCAGGACTGCCAGGAAGGGTCAAGTAGTGTTGTATAGTTGAGTAGCGGCAGCAGCATCCATTTTGGAGGCAGCTAGGTGAGACAGTCGGGCACTTCGAACTCCAGTTTCCACTTTAACCCTTTTACCTGCGTACCCAGCGCATCCTTAACCATGAGGACTCGAAATTCAAATTTGACTCAACACCAGGAGAAGCCCTGCCCTCACAAATCAGCAAGGAGACAAAAGGCAAAGCTATTTTATCCACCTGGAAGAGGGAGCTCTAATCTAGGGCCAAGGCCCAAGGATGGCGATCAAATGGGAGCAACCGGAGCCAAACCGGTATCACCGACATCACCGGCACCGGCATCAGTATTTCCAGGAAAGACTTCTAGCCCATACAATGCCACGGCCCACAAGCTTAACCCCAGTGCTACAAAAACAACAACTGAGACAGGCGGGAATAGAGACATAAGAGAATTTATGTGCCCCAAAGCACCCACATCAATTGAATCCAGCGGGCCTTGAATCTTCTATCCACTCCACGCTCGGGAAAACTCCATGGATTCATTGATACGTTAACAGAGGACGGGAAAACTCCAAGTCCTACAGCTCCTTAGTGGCCAGTCATTCCACTCTCACCTAAAATAATTACGCTTCAAGGGGGAAGACCATCCGAACTTCTGACATCAAACATGGATCCAACAAGACTTACTCACACAAGTTCATTCATTCTGATCCCTCAACAGCCAGAGGACCCTAATTTGAGTCCTACAACACATGGAACGATCACGGCCTATGAACCTAACAGGATCCATGAAGCTAGTGGAGCCAATACACCTATTATCTCCGACATTTCACAAATCCAGCCCAAGAATGTGGCAAAATGCTGCGACCCGGAACAAGACAAAGAGGTGCAGTTTCCACGCTCCGGGAGCAGAGGAGCGGAAAAGGACGAGAAGCCTCCATTGATTGCAAACCATTTAACATTGATTAACGAGGCCCTTATTTCAATGGCAAACGCGGCAATAATGCACGCAGACAAACTTGACGCTCAAATCAACATCTTGCAAGCAGTCGCGGGGCTGATCTCTGGGATAGATTCCAAACTCGATCAATTGAACTCATTAATACATAGAGCCCAGCGCAGCACAACCTTAATAGCCAACTCAGAGACATGTGGTTGCAGCCCTACATTGCTCAGCTTAGAAAAATTACCAAATATAATGAATACATTAATTGATGATCTCAAGAATGAAGTTAGTAGGCATCAGAACAACTCACCTGCACAGCAAAACACCAACGCGCCTTTTATTATAAAAGACACAATAAACTCACAAATCAGCAATACAGATTGCCTACAAGATGAGAAGATCTTGGGCACTGAGCCCCCGGCGAAGGTCAACGTGACTGGAACAAAACCCAGCCTTAGCCGCGATAACAATCGAGAACCCTACCACCCCCTCAAACCGGTTATCCCAGAAATTCCTAATCTATCTAGAAAAAATAAGAAAAAACTAAGAAAACTTAACAAGCAGAGAAAAAATAAATCTTATACCAACAGCTCAATCCGGCAATGGTTGCTGCCTGAAAACCAGACGACCACCGTTCACACCGACATTCAAAATGCGACCTGTCCCTTAGCCACTACCAAAACGACAGAAAAAACCCCGGCAGTTCCAGAAGCCTTACACGAAACTAACTTTGACACTAGCCTGAGCATAGCGGACCATCTGGCAGCCCGCCAGCTAGCCTCGGCATTGAACGAACAAAAACAAGCCCAGGAACTACAAGGACAACAAATTGGGGAAGTAACTCAGGCTCCACCAAGAGACCGTGAAGTCTGTCTTAAAAGCTATCAGCCTTGCGAAAAATTGAAGGCAATAATGAGTAGAATGACCCAAGCGCCTCAAGACACCCAAAAAACAATTACTCCTCTCACAATGTCGGAACAAGCCCCAAGGGCACCCCAAGGCATCCTCGAGCCTAACTCTGAGCCCACCAGGAATTGGGCCTTGAACCCCAGGCCACCTAGTCCATCCTCTCAGACGACATCACAGCAGACAACAGCCTTACTAAACCAGGGCCAAGTCCGCTTGGCCAGCCTGGTACAGGCACCTACCACCTCCACGCAGGCCAAAGACACGAAGGATGCACATTCCGCTCACAATTTAACCCTCACAACTCTCCGGGGCCGGAAAATATTGTTGTATCCTGAATAAGCCTCACAGGGCAAGTGGGACATTCTTAATCGCAGCAATCTTTTAACACTTTGCGCAAATATTCCTGGCTTGGAAAGGATAAAAACTACGGCACATTGAGAGTGTTTCCTTCCTTACTCCAGATCCTAATGAGACAAATGAGACCACAGAGCTAACCTTTACCAGCTAACCCATGGCAGAGGCCCTGAAGAGAAACTGTACGCAA